>NC_091481.1:91937586-93395919 GCF_036971445.1 Narcine bancroftii
CCGCCTCTGATTCCCAGCCTCTGAATCCCCGCCTCTGAATCCCCGCCTCTGATTCCCCGCCTCTGTTTCCCCGCCTCTGATTCCCCGCCTCTGATTCCCCGCCTCTGATTCCACGCCTCTGATTCCCCGCCTCTGATTCCAGGCCTCTTATTCCCCGCCTCTGATTCCCCACCTCTGATTGCCTGCCACTGATTGCCCACCTCTGATTCCCCGCCTCTGATTCACCGCCTCTGATTTCCGCCTCTGATTCCCCGCCTCTGATTCCCCACCTCTGTCTGTATGCCTCTCTTTCGCCTCCGCTTTTTCCCCTACACTCTTTCCGCGCCTCTCTTTCCCTCCCTCAATTTCAACAACTCTGTTTGATCTGTTCTCTGTACCTCATTTTCAACACACAAGTTCCAACCACTATGTTTCAACCATCACTTTCCCCGCCTCTATTTTTCCGCCTATGTTTACCCGCCTCTGTTTATTCACCTGTTTCACCGCCTCTGATTCCCCGCCTCTGATTCCCCACCTCTGTCTCGACGCCTCACTTTCGCCTCCACTCTTTCCCCTCCACTCTTTCCGTGTCTGTCTTTCCCTCCCTCAATTTCAACAACACTGTTTGATCTGTTTTGTGTACCTCATTTTAAACACACAAGTTCCAACCACTATGTTTTGCCCGCCTCTTTCCCCGCCTCTATTTATCCACCTATGTTTAACTGCCTCTGTTTACTCGCCTGTTTCCCCGCCTCTGATTCCCCACCTTTCATTCCCCGCCTCTCTTTCCCTGCCTCTATTTCCGTGCCTCTTTCTCTGCCTCTCTTTCCCCACATCTCTTTTCCTCCCGCTGATTCCCCGCCTCTGATTCCCCGCCTCTGATTCCCTGCCTCTGATGCCCCGCCTCTGATTCCCCGTCTCTGATTCCCCACCTCTGTCTGTATGCCTCTCTTTCGCCTCCGCTTTTTCCCCTACACTCTTTCCGCGCCTCTCTTTCCCTCCCTCAATTTCAACAACTCTGTTTGATCTGTTCTGTGTACCTCATTTTCAACACACAAGTTCCAACCACTATGTTTCACCCATCACTTTCCCCGCCTCTATTTTTCCGCCTATGTTTACCCGCCTCTGTTTACACACCTGTTTCACCGCCTCTGATTCCACGCCTCTGATTCACCACCTCTGTCTCGACGCCTCTCTTTCGCCTCCACTCTTTCCCCTCCACTCTTTCCATGTCTGTCTTTCCCTCCCTCAATTTCAACAACACTGTTTGATCTGTTTTGTGTACCTCATTTTAAACACACAAGTTCCAACCACTATGTTTTGCCCGCCTCTTTCCCCGCCTCTATTTATCCACCTATGTTTAACTGCCTCTGTTTACCCGCCTGTTTCCCCGCCTCTGATTCCCCACCTTTCATTCCCCGCCTCTCTTTCCCTGCCTCTATTTCCGCGCCTCTTTCTCTGCCTCTCTTTCCCCACATCTCTTTTCCTCCCGCTGATTCCCCGCCTCTGATTCCCCGCCTCTGATTCCCTGCCTCTGATGCCCCGCCTCTGATTCCCTGCCTCAGATTCCCTGCCTCAGATTCCCTGCCTCAGATTCCCTGCCTCTGATTCCCCGCCTCTGATTCCCCGCCTCTTATTCCCCGCCTCAGATTCCCCGCCTCTGATTCCCCGCCTCTGATTCCCTGCCTCAGATTCCCCGGCTCTGATTCCCTGCATCAGATTCCCTGCCTCAGATTCCCTGCCTCTGATTCCCCGCCTCTGATTCCCTGCCTCTGAATCCCGGACTCTGATTCCCTGTCTCTGTTTCCCCGCCTCTGATTCCCCGCCTCTGATTCCCCGCCTCAGATTTCCCGGCTCTGATTCCCTGCCTGAGATTCCCCGCCTCAGATTAAAGGCCTCACATTCCCCGCCTCAGATTCCCCGCCTCAGATTCCCCGCCTCAGATTCCCCGCCTCAGATTCCCCGCCTCAGATTCCCCGCATCAGGTTCCCCGCCTCAGATTCCCCGCCTCAGATTCCCCGCCTCAGATTCCCCGCCTCAGATTCCCTGCCTCAGATTCCCTGCCTCTGATTGCCTGCCTCTGATACCCTGCCTCTGATTCCCTGCCTCTGAATCACTGCCTCTGATTCCCTGCCTCTGATTCCCTGCCTCTGATTCCCTGCCTCTGATTCCGCGCCTCTGATTCCACGCCTCTCTTTCCGTATCTCTGATTCCCCGCCTCTGATTCCCTGCCTCTGATACCCTGCCTCTCTTTGCCTGCCTCTATTTCGGTGCCTCTTTCTCTGCATCTAGTTTCCCACATCTCATTTGCCCCCTCTGATAACCCGCCTCTGATTCCATGCCTCTGATTCCCCGCCTTTGATTCCCCACCTCTGATTCCCTGCCTTTGATTCCCCGCCTCTGATTCCCTGCCTCAGATTCCCTGCCTCAGATTCCCTGCCTCAGATTCCCTGCCTCAGATTCCCTGCCTCTGATTCCCCGCCTCTGATTCCCCGCCTCTTATTCCCCGCCTCTGATTCCCCGCCTCTGATTCCCCGCCTCTGATTCCCTGCCTCTGTTTCCCCGCCTCTGATTCCCCGCCTCTGATTCCCCGCCTCAGATTTCCCGGCTCTGATTCCCTGCCTGAGATTCCCTGCCTGAGATTCCCCGCATCAGATTCCCTGCCTCAGATTCCCCGCCTCGGATTCCCCGCCTCAGATTCCCCGCCTCAGGTTCCCCGTCTCAGATTCCCCGCCTCAGATTCCCCGCCTCAGATTCCCCGCCTCAGATTCCCTGCCTCAGATTCCCTGCCTCTGATTGCCTTCCTCTGATTCCCTGCCTCTGATTCCCTGCCTCTGATTCCCTGCCTCTGATTCCCTGCCTCTGATTCCCTGCCTCTGATTCCCTGCCTCAGATTCCCCACCTCAGATTCCCCGCCTCAGATTCCCCGCCTCAGATTCCCCGCCTCAGATTCCCCGCCTCAGATTCCCCGCCTCAGATTCCCCGCCTCAGTTTCTCCGCCTCAGATTCCCCGCCTCAGATTCCCCGCCTCAGATTCCCCGCCTCAGATTCCTTGCCTCAGATTCCCTGCCTCTGATTCCCTGCCTCTGATTCCCTGCCTCTGATTCCCTGCCTCTGATTCCGAGCCTCTGATTCCACGCCTCTCTTTCCGTATCTCTGATTCCCCGCATCTGATTCCCTGCCTCTGATACCCTGCCTCTCTTTGCCTGCCTCTATTTCGGTGCCTCTTTCTCTGCATCTAGTTTCCCACATCTCATTTTCCCCCTCTGATAACCCGCCTCTGATGCCATGCCTCTGAATCCCCGCCTCTGATTCCCCGCCTCTGATTCCCTGCCTCTGATTCCCCGCCTCTGATTCCCTGCCTCAGAATCCCTGCCTCAGATTCCCTGCCTCAGATTCCCTGCCTCAGATTCCCTGCCTCTGATTCCCCGCCTCTGATTCCCCGCCTCTTATTCCCCGCCTCTGATTCCCCGCCTCTGATTCCCCGCCTCTGATTCCCTGCCTCTGTTTCCCCGCCTCTGATTCCCCACCTCTGATTCCCCGCATCAGATTTCCCGGCTCTAATTCCCTGCCTGAGATTCCCTGCCTGAGATTCCCCGCCTCAGATTCCCCGCCTCAGATTCCCCGCCTCAGATTCCCCGCCTCATATTCCCCGCCTCAGATTCCCCATCTCAGATTCCCCGCCTCAGATTCCCCGCCTCAGATTACCCGCCTCAGATTCCCCGCCTCAGATTCCCTGCCTCAGATTCCCCATCTCAGATTCCCCTCCTCAGTTTCCCTGCCTCATATTCCCTGCCTCTGATTGCCTTCCTCTGATTCCCTGCCTCTGATTCCCTGCCTCTGATTTCCTGCCTCTGATTCCCTGCCTCTGATTCCCTGCCTCTAATTCCCTGCCTCTGATTCCGCACCTCTGATTCCACGCCTCTCTTTCCGTGTCTCTGATTCCCCGCCTCTGATTCCCTGCCTCTGATACCCTGCCTCTCTTTGCCTGCCTCTATTTCCGTGCCTCTTTCTCTGCATCTAGTTTCCCACATCTCATTTGCCCCCTCTGATAACCCGCCTCTGATTCCATGCCTCTGATTCCCCGCCTCTGATTCCCCGCCTCTGATTCCCCGCCTCTGATTCCCTGCCTCAGATTCCCTGCCTCAGATTCCTTGCCTCAGATTCCCTGCCTCTGATTCCCCGCCTCTGTTTCCCCACCTCTTATTCCCCGCCTCTGATTCCCCGCCTCTGATTCCCCGCCTCTGATTCCCTGCCTCTGTTTCCCTGCCTCTGATTCCCCGCCTCTGATTCCCCACCTCTTATTCCCCGCCTCTGATTCCCCGCCTCTGATTCCCCGCCTCTGATTCCCTGCCTCTGTTTCCCCGCCTCTGATTCCCCGCGTCTGATTCCCCGCCTCAGATTCCCCGGCTCTGATTCCCTGCCTGAGATTCCATGCCTCAGAATCCCCGCCTCAGATTCCCTGCCTCAGATTCCCCGCCTCTGATTCCCCGCCTCAGATTCCCCGCCTCAGATTCCCTGCCTCAGATTCCCCGCCTCAGATTCCCCGCCTCAGATTCCCCGCCTCAGATTCCCCGCCTCAGATTCCTTGCCTCAGATTCCCTGCCTCAGATTCCCCGCCTCAGATTCCCTGCCTCAGATTCCCTGCCTCTGATCCCCTGCCTCTCTTTGCCTGCCTCTATTTCGGTGCCTCTTTCTCTGCATCTAGTTTCCCACATCTCATTTGCCCCCACTGATAACCCGCCTCTGATTCCATACCTCTGATTCCCCGCCTCTCATTCCCCGCCTCTGATTCCCCGCCTCTGATTCCCCACCTCTTATTCCCCGCCTCTGATTCCCCGCCTCTGATTCCCTGCCTCTCATTCCCTGCCTCTGATTCCGCACCTCTGATTCCACGCCTCTCTTTCCGTGTCTCTGATTCCCCGCCTCTGATTCCCTGCCTCTGATCCCCTGACTCTCTTTGCCTGCCTCTATTTCCGTGCCTCTTTCTCTGCATCTAGTTTCCCACATCTCATTTGCCCCCTCTGATAACCCGCCTCTGATTCCATGCCTCTGATTCACTGCCTCAGATTCCCTGCCTCAGATACCCCGACACAGATTTACCACCTCAGATTCTCCGCCTCAGATTCCCTGCCTCAGATTCCCTGCCTCAGATTCCCTGCCTCAGATTCCCTGCCTCAGATTCCCTGCCACCGATTCCCCGCCTCTGATTCCCCGCCTCTGATTCCCCGCCTCTGATTCCCAGCCTCTGAATCCCCGCCTCTGAATCCCCGCCTCTGATTCCCCGCCTCTGTTTCCCCGCCTCTGATTCCCCGCCTCTGATTCCCCGCCTCTGATTCCACGCCTCTGATTCCCCGCCTCTGATTCCAGGCCTCTTATTCCCCGCCTCTGATTCCCCACCTCTGATTGCCTGCCACTGATTGCCCACCTCTGATTCCCCGCCTCTGATTCACCGCCTCTGATTTCCGCCTCTGATTCCCCGCCTCTGATTCCCCACCTCTGTCTGTATGCCTCTCTTTCGCCTCCGCTTTTTCCCCTACACTCTTTCCGTGCCTCTCTTTCCCTCCCTCAATTTCAACAACTCTGTTTGATCTGTTCTCTGTACCTCATTTTCAACACACAAGTTCCAACCACTATGTTTCAACCATCACTTTCCCCGCCTCTATTTTTCCGCCTATGTTTACCCGCCTCTGTTTATTCACCTGTTTCACCGCCTCTGATTCCCCGCCTCTGATTCCCCACCTCTGTCTCGACGCCTCACTTTCGCCTCCACTCTTTAACCTCCACTCTTTCCGTGTCTGTCTTTCCCTCCCTCAATTTCAACAACACTGTTTGATCTGTTTTGTGTACCTCATTTTAAACACACAAGTTCCAACCACTATGTTTTGCCCGCCTCTTTCCCCGCCTCTATTTATCCACCTATGTTTAACTGCCTCTGTTTACCCGCCTGTTTCCCCGCCTCTGATTCCCCACCTTTCATTCCCCGCCTCTCTTTCCCTGCCTCTATTTCCGCGCCTCTTTCTCTGCCTCTCTTTCCCCACATCTCTTTTCCTCCCGCTGATTCCCCGCCTCTGATTCCCCGCCTCTGATTCCCCGCCTCTGATTCCCTGCCTCTGATGCCCCGCCTCTGATTCCCCGTCTCTGATTCCCTACCTCTGTCTGTATGCCTCTCTTTCGCCTCCGCTTTTTCCCCTACACTCTTTCCGCGCCTCTCTTTCCCTCCCTCAATTTCAACAACTCTGTTTGATCTGTTCTGTGTACCTCATTTTCAACACACAAGTTCCAACCACTATGTTTCACCCATCACTTTCCCCGCCTCTATTTTTCCGCCTATGTTTACCCGCCTCTGTTTACACACCTGTTTCACCGCCTCTGATTCCACGCCTCTGATTCACCACCTCTGTCTCGACGCCTCTCTTTCGCCTCCACTCTTTCCCCTCCACTCTTTCCATGTCTGTCTTTCCCTCCCTCAATTTCAACAACACTGTTTGATCTGTTTTGTGTACCTCATTTTAAACACACAAGTTCCAACCACTATGTTTTGCCCGCCTCTTTCCCCGCCTCTATTTATCCACCTATGTTTAACTGCCTCTGTTTACCCGCCTGTTTCCCCGCCTCTGATTCCCCACCTTTCATTCCCCGCCTCTCTTTCCCTGCCTCTATTTCCGCGCCTCTTTCTCTGCCTCTCTTTCCCCACATCTCTTTTCCTCCCGCTGATTCCCCGCCTCTGATTCCCCGCCTCTGATTCCCTGCCTCTGATGCCCCGCCTCTGATTCCCTGCCTCAGATTCCCTGCCTCAGATTCCCTGCCTCAGATTCCCTGCCTCTAATTCCCCGCCTCTGATTCCCCGCCTCTTATTCCCCGCCTCTGATTCCCCGCCTCTGATTCCCCGCCTCTGATTCCCTGCCTCAGATTCCCCGGCTCTGATTCCCTGCATCAGATTCCCTGCCTCAGATTCCCTGCCTCTGATTCCCCGCCTCTGATTCCCTGCCTCTGATTCCCCGCCTCTGATTCCCTGCCTCAGATTCCCTGCCTCGGATTCCCTGCCTCAGATTCCCCGCCTCTGATTCCCCGCCTTTGATTCCCCGCCTCTTATTCCCCGCCTCTGATTCCCCGCCTCTGAATCCCGGCCTCTGATTCCCTGTCTCTGTTTCCCCGCCTCTGATTCCCCGCCTCTGATTCCCCGCCTCAGATTTCCCGGCTCTGATTCCCTGCCTGAGATTCCCCGCCTCAGATTAAACGCCTCAGATTCCCCGCCTCAGAATCCCCGCCTCTGATTCCCCGCCTCAGAATCCCCGGCTCTGATTCCCTGCCTGAGATTCCCCGCATCAGATTCCCTGCCTCAGATTCCCCGCCTCGGATTCCCCGCCTCAGATTCCCCGCCTCAGGTTCCCCGTCTCAGATTCCCCGCCTCAGATTCCCCGCCTCAGATTCCCCGCCTCAGATTCCCTGCCTCAGATTCCCTGCCTCTGATTGCCTTCCTCTGATTCCCTGCCTCTGATTCCCTGCCTCTGATTCCCCGCCTCTGATTCCCTGCCTCTGATACCCTGCCTCTCTTTGCCTGCCTCTATTTCCGTGCCTCTTCCTCTGCATCTAGTTTCCCACATCTCATTTGCCCCCTCTGATAACCCACCTCTGATTCCATGCCTCTGATTCCCCGCCTCTGATTCCCCGCCTCTGATTCCCTGCCTCAGATTCCTTGCCTCAGATTCCTTGCCTCAGATTCCCTGCCTCTGATTCGCCGCCTCTGATACCCCGCCTCTTATTCCCTGCCTCTGATTCCCCGCCTCTGATTCCCCGCCTCTGATTCCCTGCCTCTGTTTCCCTGCCTCTGATTCCCCGCGTCTGATTCCCCGCCTCAGATTCCCCGGCTGTGATTCCCTGCCTGAGATTCCATGCCTCAGAATCCCCCCCTCAGATTCCCTGCCTCAGATTCCCCGCCTCAGATTCCCCGCCTCATATTCCCCGCCTCAGATTCCCTGCCTCAGATTCCCCGCCTCAGATTCCCCGCCTCTGATTCCCTGCCTCAGATTCCCCGGCTCTGATTCCCTGCATCAGATTCCCTGACTCAGATTCCCTGCCTCTGATTCCATGCCTCTGATTCCCTGCCTCTGATTCCCCGCCTCTGATTCCCTGCCTCAGATTCCCTGCCTCAGATTCCCTGCCTCAGATTCCCCGCCTCTGATTCCCCTCCTTTGATTCCCCGCCTCTTATTCCCCGCCTCTGATTCCCCGCCTCTGATTCCCTGCCTCTGTTTCCCCGCCTCTGATTCCCCGCCTCTGATTCCCGGCCTCAGATTCCCCGACTCTTATTCCCTGGCTGAGATTCCCTGCCTCAGATACCCCGCCTCAGATACCCCGCCTCAGATTCCCCGCCTCTGATTCCCTGCCTCTGATTCCCTGCCTCTAAATCCCTGCCTCTGATTCCCTGCCTCTGATACCCTGCCTCTCTTTGCCTGCCTCTATTTCGGTGCCTCTTTCTCTGCATCTAGTTTCCCACATCTCATTTGCCCCCTCTGATAACCCGCCTCTGATTCCATGCCTCTGATTCCCCGCCTTTGATTCCCCACCTCTGATTCCCTGCCTTTGATTCCCCGCCTCTGATTCACTGCCTCAGATTCCCTGCCTCAGATTCCCTGCCTCAGAATCCCTGCCTCAGATTCCCTGCCTCTGATTCCCCGCCTCTGATTCCCCGCCTCTTATTCCCCGCCTCAGATTCCCCGCCTCTGATTCCCCGCCTCTGATTCCCTGCCTCTGTTTCCCCGCCTCTGATTCCCCGCCTCTGATTCCCCGCCTCAGATTTCCCGGCTCTGATTCCCTGCCTGAGATTCCCTGCCTGAGATTCCCCGCATCAGATTCCCTGCCTCAGATTCCCCGCCTCAGATTCCCCGCCTCAGATTCCCCACCTCAGATTCCCCGCCTCAGGTTCCCCGTCTCAGATTCCCCGCCTCAGATTCCCCGCCTCAGATTCCCCGCCTCAGATTCCCTGCCTCAGATTCCCTGCCTCTGAATGCCTTCCTCTGATTCCCTGCCTCTGATTCCCTGCCTCTGATTCCCTGCCTCTGATTCCCTGCCTCTGATTCCCTGCCTCTGATTCCCTGCCTCTGATTCCGCACCTCTGATTCCACGCCTCTCTGACCGTGTCTCTGATTCCCCGCCTCTGATTCCCTGCCTCTGATACCCTGCCTCTCTTTGCCTGCCTCTATTTCCGTGCCTCTTCCTCTGCATCTAGTTTCCCACATATCATTTGCCCCCTCTGATAACCCACCTCTGATTCCATGCCTCTGATTCCCCGCCTCTGATTCCCCGCCTCTGATTCCCTGCCTCAGATTCCCTGCCTCAGATTCCTTGCCTCAGATTCCCTGCCTCTGATTCCCCGCCTCTGATACCCCGCCTCTTATTCCCTGCCTCTGATTCCCCGCCTCTGATTCCCCGCCTCTGATTCCCTGCCTCTGTTTCCCTGCCTCTGATTCCCCGCGTCTGATTCCACGCCTCAGATTCCCCGGCTGTGATTCCCTGCCTGAGATTCCATGCCTCAGAATCCCCGCCTCAGATTCCCTGCCTCAGATTCCCCGCCTCAGATTCCCCGCCTCAGATTCCCCGCCTCAGATTCCCCACCTCAGATTCCCCGCCTCAGATTCCCCGCCTCAGATTCCCCGCCTCAGATTCCCCGGCTCAGATTCCCTGCGTCAGATTCCCTGCCTCAGATTCCCTGCGTCAGATTCCCTTCATCTGATTCCCTTCATTTGATTCCCTGCCTCTGATTCCCTGCCTCTGATTCCCTGCCTCTGATTCCCTGCCTCTGATTCCCTGCCTCTGATTCCCTTCCTCTGATTGCCTGCCTCTGATTCCCTGCCTCTGATTCCCTGCCTCTGATTCCCTGCCTCTGATTCCGCGCCTCTGATTCCACGCCTCTCTTTCCTTGTCTCTGATTCCCCGCCTCTGATTCCCTGCCTCTGATACCCAGCCTCTCTTTGCCTGCCTCTATTTCCGTGCCTCTTTCTCTGCATCTAGATTCCCACATCTCATTTGCCCCCTCTGATAACCCGCCTCTGATTCCATGCCTCTGATTCACTGCCTCAGATCCCCTGCCTCAGATACCCCGACTCAGATTTACCGCCTCAGATTCCCCGCCTCAGATTCCCTGCCTCAGATTCCCTTCCTCAGATTCCCTGCCTCAGATTCCCTGCCTCAGATTCCCTGCCTCCGATTCCCCGCCTCTGATTCCCCGCCTCTGATTCCCCGCCTCTGATTCCCAGCCTCTGAATCCTCGCCTCTGAATCCCCGCCTCTGATTCCCCGCCTCTGTTTCCCCGCCTCTGATTCCCCGCCTCTGATTCCCCGCCTCTGATTCCATGCCTCTGATTCCCCGCCTCTGATTCCAGGCCTCCTATTCCCCGCCTCTGATTCCCCACCTCTGATTGCCTGCCACTGATTGCCCGCCTCTGATTCCCCGCCTCTGATTCCCCGCCTCTGATTCCCCACCTCTGTCTGTATGCCTCTCTTTCACCTCCGCTTTTTCCCTTACACTCTTTCCGCGCCTCTCTTTCCCTCCCTCAATTTCAACAACTCTGTTTGATCTGTTCTGTGTACCTCATTTTCAACACACAAGTTCCAACAACTATGTTTCACCCATCACTTTCCCCGCCTCTATTTTTCCGCCTATGTTTACCCGCCTCTGTTTACCCACCTGTTTCCCCACCTATGATTCCCCACCTCTGATTCCCCACCTCTGTCTCGACGCCTCTCTTTCGCCTCCACTCTTTCCCCTCCACTCTTTCCGTGCCTGTCTTTCCCTCCCTCAATTTCAACAACACTGTTTGATCTGTTTTGTGTACCTCATTTTAAACACACAAGTTCCAACCACTATGTTTTGCCCGCCTCTTTCCCCGCCTCTATTTATCCACCTATGTTTACCTGCCTCTGTTTACCCGCCTGTTTCCCCGCCTCTGATTCCCCACCTTTCATTCCCTGCCTCTCTTTCCCTGCCTCTATTTCTTTTCCTCTTTCTCTGCCTCTCTTTCCCCACATCTCTTTTCCTCCCCCTGATTCACCGCCTCTGATTCCCCGCCTCTGATTCCCTGCCTCTGATTCCCCGCCTCTGATTCCCCTCCTCTGATTCCCCACCTCTGATTCCCTGCCTCAGATTCCCCGGCTCTGATTCCCTGCATCAGATTCCCTGCCTCAGATTCCCTGCCTCTGATTCCCCGCCCCTGATTCCCTGCCTCTGATTCCCCGCCTCTGATTCCCTGCCTCAGATTCCCTGCCTCAGATTCCCTGCCTCAGATTCCCTGCCTGTGATTCCCCGCCTTTGATTCCCCACCTCTTATTCCCCGCCTCTGATTCCCCAACTCTGATTCCACGCCTCTGATTCCCTGCCTCTGTTTCCCCACCTCTGATTCCCCGCCTCTGATTCCCCGCCTCAGATTCCCCGGCTCTGATTCCCTGCCTGAGATTCCCTGCCTCACATACCCCGCCTCAGATTACCCGCCTCTGATTCCCCGCCTCAGATTCCACGCCTCAGATTCCCCGCCTCAGATTCCCCGCCTCAGATTCCCCGCCTCAGATTCCCCGCCTCAGATTCCCCGCCTCAGATTCCCCGCCTCAGATTCCCCGCCTCAGATTCTCCGCCTCAGATTCCACGCCTCAGATTCCCCGCCTCAGATTCCCCGGCTCAGATTCCCTGCCTCAGATTCCCTGCCTCTGATTGCCTGCCACTGATTCCCTGCCTCTGATTCCCTGCCTCTGATTCCCTGCCTCTTATTCCCTGCCTCTGATTCCCTGCCTCTGATTCCCTGCCTCTGATTCCGAGCCTCTGATTCCACGCCTCTCTTTCGGTATCTCTGATTCCCCGCCTCTGATTCCCTGCCTCTGATACACTGCCTCTCTTTGCCTGCCTCTGATTCCCCGCCTCTTATTCCCCGCCTCTGATTCCCCGCCTCTGATTCCCTGCCTCTGTTTCCCCGCCTCTGATTCCCCGCCTCTGATTCCCCGCATCAGATTTCCCGGCTCTAATTCCCTGCCTGAGATTCCCTGCCTGAGATTCCCTGCCTCAGATTCCCTGCCTCAGATTCCCCGCCTCAGATTCCCCGCCTCATATTCCCCGCCTCAGATTCCCCATCTCAGATTCCACTCCTCAGATTCCCCGCCTCAGATTCCCCGACTCAGTTTCCCTGCCTCAGATTCCCTGCCTCTGATTGCCTTCCTCTGATTCCCTGCCTCTGATTCCCTGCCTCTGATTCCCTGCCTCTGATTCCCTGCCTCTGATTCCCTGCCTCTGATTCCCTGCCTCTAATTCCCCGCCTCTGATTCCCTGCCTAAGATTCCTTGCCTCAGATTCCCTGCCTCTGATTCCCCACCTCTGATTCCCCACCTCTTATTCCCCGCCTCTGATTCCCCGCCTCTGATTCCCCGCCTGTGATTCCCTGCCTCTGATACCCTGCCTCTCTTTGCCTGCCTCTATTTCCGTGCCTCTTTCTCTGCATCTAGTTTCCCACATCTCATTTGCCCCCTCTGATAACCCGCCTCTGATTCCATGCCTCTGATTCCCCGCCTCTGATTCCTGCCTCTGATTCCCCGCCTCTGATTCCCAGCCTCAGATTCCCTGCCTCAGATTCCTTGCCTCAGATTCCCTGCCTCTGATTCCCCGCCTCTGATTCCCTGCCTCTGTTTCCCCGCCTCTGATTCCCCGCGTCTGATTCCCCGCCTCAGATTCCCCGGCTCTGATTCCCTGCCTGAGATTCCATGCCTCAGAATCCCCACCTCAGATTCCCTGCCTCAGATTCCCCGCCTCCGATTCCCCGCCTCAGATTCCCCGCCTCACATTCCCTGCCTCAGATTCCCCGCCTCAGATTCCCCGCCTCAGATTCCCCGCCTCAGATTCCCCGCCTCAGATTCCCTGCCTCAGATTCCCTGCCTCAGATTCCCTGCCTCAGATTCCCTTCATCTGATTCCCTTCATCTGATTCGCTGCCTCTGATTCCCTGCCTCTGATTTCCTGCCTCTGATTCCCCACCTCTGATTCCACGCCTCAGATTCCCTGCCTCAGATTCCCTGCCTCAGATTCCCTGCCTCTGATTCCCTGCCTCAGATTCCCTGCCTCAGATTCCCTGCCTCAGATTCCCTGCCTCTGATTGCCTGCCTCTGATTCCCTGCCTCTGAATCCCTGCCTCTTATTGCCTGCCTCTGATTCCCTGCCTCTGATTCCCTGCCTCTGATTCCCTGCCTCTGATTCCGCACCTCTGATTCCACGCCTCTCTTTCCTTGTCTCTGATTCCCCGCCTCTGATTCCCTGCCTCTGATACCCTGCCTCTCTTTGCCTGCCTCTATTTCCGTGCCTCTTTTTCTGCATCTAGTTTCCCACATCTCATTTGCCCCCTCTGATAACACGCCTCAGATTCCCTGACTCAGATACCCCGACTCAGATTTACCACCTCCGATTCCCCGCCTCAGATTCCCTGCCTCAGATTCCCTGCCTCAGATTCCCTGCCTCAGATTCCCTGCCTCAGATTCCCTGCCTCAGATTTCCTGCCTCCGATTCCCCGCCTCTGATTCCCCGCCTCTGATTCCCCGCCTATGATACCCAGCCTCTGAATCCCCGCCTCTGAATCCCCGCCTCTGATTCCCCGCCTCTGTTTCCCCGCCTCTGATTCCCTGCCACTAATTCCCCGCCTCTGATTCCACGCCTCTAATTCCCCGCCTCTGATTCCAGGCCTCTTATTCCCCGCCTCTGATGCCCCTCCTCTGATTGCCTGCCACTGATTGTCCGCCTCTGATTCCCCGCCTCTGATTCCCCGCCTCTGATTCCCCGCCTGTGATTCCCTGCCTCTGATACCCTGCCTCTCTTTGCCTGCCTCTATTTCCGTGCCTCTTTCTCTGCATCTAGTTTCCCACATCTCATTTGCCCCCTCTGATAACCCGCCTCTGATTCCATGCCTCTGATTCCCCGCCTCTGATTCCCGCCTCTGATTCCCCGCCTCTGATTCCCAGCCTCAGATTCCCTGCCTCAGATTCCTTGCCTCAGATTCCCTGCCTCTGATTCCCCGCCTCTGATTCCCTGCCTCTGTTTCCCCGCCTCTGATTCCCCGCGTCTGATTCCCCGCCTCAGATTCCCCGGCTCTGATTCCCTGCCTGAAATTCCATGCCTCAGAATCCCCACCTCAGATTCCCTGCCTCAGATTCCCCGCCTCCGATTCCCCGCCTCAGATTCCCCGCCTCACATTCCCTGCCTCTGATTCCCCGCCTCTGATTCTCCGCATCAGATTTCCCGGCTCTAATTCCCTGCCTGAGATTCCCTGCCTGAGATTCCCTGCCTCAGATTCCCTGCCTCAGATTCCCCGCCTCAGATTCCCCGCCTCATATTCCCCGCCTCAGATTCCCCATCTCAGATTCCACGCCTCAGATTCCCCGCCTCAGATTCCCCGCCTCAGTTTCCCTGCCTCAGATTCCCTGCCTCTGATTGCCTTCCTCTGATTCCCTGCCTCTGATTCCCTGCCTCTGATTCCCTGCCTCTGATTCCCTGCCTCTGATTCCCTGCCTCTGATTCCCTGCCTCTAATTCCCCGCCTCTGATTCCCTGCCTAAGATTCCTTGCCTCAGATTCCCTGCCTCTGATTCCCCACCTCTGATTCCCCACCTCTTATTCCCCGCCTCTGATTCCCCGCCTCTGATTCCCCGCCTGTGATTCCCTGCCTCTGATACCCTGCCTCTCTTTGCCTGCCTCTATTTCCGTGCCTCTTTCTCTGCATCTAGTTTCCCACATCTCATTTGCCCCCTCTGATAACCCGCCTCTGATTCCATGCCTCTGATTCCCCGCCTCTGATTCCCGCCTCTGATTCCCCGCCTCTGATTCCCAGCCTCAGATTCCCTGCCTCAGATTCCTTGCCTCAGATTCCCTGCCTCTGATTCCCCGCCTCTGATTCCCTGCCTCTGTTTCCCCGCCTCTGATTCCCCGCCTCAGATTACCCGCCTCTGATTCCCCGCCTCAGATTCCACGCCTCAGATTCCCCGCCTCAGATTCCCCGCCTCAGATTCCCCGCCTCAGATTCCCCGCCTCAGATTCCCCGCCTCAGATTCCCCGCCTCAGATTCCCCGCCTCAGATTCTCCGCCTCAGATTCCACGCCTCAGATTCCCCGCCTCAGATTCCCCGGCTCAGATTCCCTGCCTCAGATTCCCTGCCTCTGATTGCCTGCCACTGATTCCCTGCCTCTGATTCCCTGCCTCTGATTCCCTGCCTCTTATTCCCTGCCTCTGATTCCCTGCCTCTGATTCCCTGCCTCTGATTCCGAGCCTCTGATTCCACGCCTCTCTTTCGGTATCTCTGATTCCCCGCCTCTGATTCCCTGCCTCTGATACCCTGCCTCTCTTTGCCTGCCTCTGATTCCCCGCCTCTTATTCCCCGCCTCTGATTCCCCGCCTCTGATTCCCTGCCTCTGTTTCCCCGCCTCTGATTCCCCGCCTCTGATTCCCCGCATCAGATTTCCCGGCTCTAATTCCCTGCCTGAGATTCCCTGCCTGAGATTCCCTGCCTGAGATTCCCTGCCTCAGATTCCCCGCCTCAGATTCCCCGCCTCATATTCCCCGCCTCAGATTCCCCATCTCAGATTCCACGCCTCAGATTCCCCGCCTCAGATTCCCCGCCTCAGTTTCCCTGCCTCAGATTCCCTGCCTCTGATTGCCTTCCTCTGATTCCCTGCCTCTGATTCCCTGCCTCTGATTCCCTGCCTCTGATTCCCTGCCTCTGATTCCCTGCCTCTGATTCCCTGCCTCTAATTCCCCGCCTCTGATTCCCTGCCTAAGATTCCTTGCCTCAGATTCCCTGCCTCTGATTCCCCACCTCTGATTCCCCACCTCTTATTCCCCGCCTCTGATTCCCCGCCTCTGATTCCCCGCCTGTGATTCCCTGCCTCTGATACCCTGCCTCTCTTTGCCTGCCTCTATTTCCGTGCCTCTTTCTCTGCATCTAGTTTCCCACATCTCATTTGCCCCCTCTGATAACCCGCCTCTGATTCCATGCCTCTGATTCCCCGCCTCTGATTCCCGCCTCTGATTCCCCGCCTCTGATTCCCAGCCTCAGATTCCCTGCCTCAGATTCCTTGCCTCAGATTCCCTGCCTCTGATTCCCCGCCTCTGATTCCCTGCCTCTGTTTCCCCGCCTCTGATTCCCCGCGTCTGATTCCCCGCCTCAGATTCCCCGGCTCTGATTCCCTGCCTGAGATTCCATGCCTCAGAATCCCCACCTCAGATTCCCTGCCTCAGATTCCCCGCCTCCGATTCCCCGCCTCAGATTCCCCGCCTCACATTCCCTGCCTCAGATTCCCCGCCTCAGATTCCCCGCCTCAGATTCCCCGCCTCAGATTCCCCGCCTCAGATTCCCTGCCTCAGATTCCCTGCCTCAGATTCCCTGCCTCAGATTCCCTTCATCTGATTCCCTTCATCTGATTCGCTGCCTCTGATTCCCTGCCTCTGATTTCCTGCCTCTGATTCCCCACCTCTGATTCCACGCCTCAGATTCCCTGCCTCAGATTCCCTGCCTCAGATTCCCTGCCTCTGATTCCCTGCCTCAGATTCCCTGCCTCAGATTCCCTGCCTCAGATTCCCTGCCTCTGATTGCCTGCCTCTGATTCCCTGCCTCTGATTCCCTGCCTCTTATTGCCTGCCTCTGATTCCCTGCCTCTGATTCCCTGCCTCTGATTCCCTGCCTCTGATTCCGCACCTCTGATTCCACGCCTCTCTTTCCTTGTCTCTGATTCCCCGCCTCTGATTCCCTGCCTCTGATACCCTGCCTCTCTTTGCCTGCCTCTATTTCCGTGCCTCTTTCTCTGCATCTAGTTTCCCACATCTCATTTGCCCCCTCTGATAACACGCCTCAGATTCCCTGACTCAGATACCCCGACTCAGATTTACCACCTCCGATTCCCCGCCTCAGATTCCCTGCCTCAGATTCCCTGCCTCAGATTCCCTGCCTCAGATTCCCTGCCTCAGATTCCCTGCCTCAGATTTCCTGCCTCCGATTCCCCGCCTCTGATTCCCCGCCTCTGATTCCCCGCCTCTGATACCCAGCCTCTGAATCCCCGCCTCTGAATCCCCGCCTCTGATTCCCCGCCTCTGTTTCCCCGCCTCTGATTCCCTGCCACTAATTCCCCGCCTCTGATTCCACGCCTCTAATTCCCCGCCTCTGATTCCAGGCCTCTTATTCCCCGCCTCTGATGCCCCTCCTCTGATTGCCTGCCACTGATTGTCCGCCTCTGATTCCCCGCCTCTGATTCCCCGCCTCTGATTCCCCGCCTGTGATTCCCTGCCTCTGATACCCTGCCTCTCTTTGCCTGCCTCTATTTCCGTGCCTCTTTCTCTGCATCTAGTTTCCCACATCTCATTTGCCCCCTCTGATAACCCGCCTCTGATTCCATGCCTCTGATTCCCCGCCTCTGATTCCCACCTCTGATTCCCCGCCTCTGATTCCCAGCCTCAGATTCCCTGCCTCAGATTCCTTGCCTCAGATTCCCTGCCTCTGATTCCCCGCCTCTGATTCCCTGCCTCTGTTTCCCCGCCTCTGATTCCCCGCCTCTGATTCCCCGCCTCTGATTCCCCGCCTCTGATTCCCCACCACTGTCTATATGCCTCTCTTTCGCCTCAGCTTTTTCCCCTACACTCTTTCCGCGCCTCTCTTTCCCTCCCTCAATTTCAACAACTCTGTTTGATCTGTTCTGTGTACCTCATTTTCAACACACAAGTTCCAACAACTATGTTTCACCCATCACTTTCCCCGCCTCTATTTTTCCGCCTATGTTTACCCGCCTCTGTTTACCCACCTGTTTCACCGCCTATGATTCCCCACCTCTGATTCCCCACCTCTGTCTCGACGCCTCCCTTTCGCCTCCACTCTTTCCCCTCCACTCTTTCCGTGCCTGTCTTTCCCTCCCTCAATTTCAACAACACTGTTTGATCTGTTTTGTGTACCTCATTTTAAACACACAAGTTCCAACCACTATGTTTTGCCCGCCTCTTTCCCCGCCTCTATTTATCCACCTATGTTTACCTGCCTCTGTTTACCCACCTGTTTCCCCGCCTCTGATTCCCCACGTTTCATTCCCTGCCTCTCTTTCCCTGCCTCTATTTCTGTGCCTCTTTCTCTGCCTCTCTTTCCCCACATCTCTTTTCCTCCCCCTGATTCACCGCCTCTGATTCCCCGCCTCTGATTCCCTGCCTCTGATTCCCCGCCTCTGATTCCCTGCCTCAGATTCCCTGCCTCAGATTCCCTGCCTCAGATTCCCTGCCTCAGATTCCCCGCCTCTGATTCCCCGCCTCTTATTCCCCGCCTCTGATTCCCCTCCTCTGATTCCCCACCTCTGATTCCCTGCCTCAGATTCCCCGGCTCTGATTCCCCGCCTCTTATTCCCCGCCTCTGATTCCCCGCCTCTGATTCCCCGCCTCTGATTCCCTGCCTCTGTTTCCCCGCCTCTGATACCCCGCCTCTGATTCCCCGCCTCAGATTCCCCGACTCTGATTCCCTGGCTGAGATTCCCTGCCTCAGATACCCCGCCTCAGATTCCCCGCCTCAGATTCCCCGCCTCAGATTCCCCGCCTCAGATTCCCCGCCTCAGATTCCCCGCCTCAGATTCTCCGCCTCAGATTCCACGCCTCAGATTCCCCGCCTCAGATTCCCCGCCTCAGATTCCCCGCCTCACATTCCCCGCCTCAGATTCTCCGCCTCAGATTCCACGCCTCAGATTCCCTGCCTCAGATTCCCTGCCTCAGATTCCCTGCTTCTGATTCCCCGCCTCTGATTCCCCGCCTCTTATTCCCCGCCTCTGATTCCCCGCCTCTGATTCCCCGCCTCTGATTCCCTTCCTCAGATTCCCCGGCTCTGATTCCCTGCATCAGATTCCCTGCCTCAGATTCCCTGCCTCTGATTCCACGCCTCTGATTCCCTGCCTCTGATTCCCCGCCTCTGATTCCCTGCCTCAGATTCCCTGCCTCAGATTTCCTGCCTCAGATTCCCCGCCTCTGATTCCCCGCCTTTGATTCCCCGCCTCTTATTCCCCGCCTCTGATTCCCCGCCTCTGATTCCCCGCCTCTGATTCCCTGCCTCTGTTTCCCCGCCTCTGATACCCCGCCTCTGATTCCCCGCCTCAGATTCCCCGACTCTGATTCCCTGGCTGAGATTCCCTGCCTCAGATTCCCCGCCTCAGATTCCCCGCCTCAGATTCCCCGCCTCAGATTCCCCGCCTCAGATTCCCCGCCTCAGATTCCCCGCCTCAGATTCTCCGCCTCAGATTCCACGCCTCAGATTCCCCGCCTCAGATTCCCCGGCTCAGATTCCCTGCCTCAGATTCCCTGCCTCTGATTGCCTGCCACTGATTCCCTGCCTCTGATTCCCTGCCTCTGATTCCCTGCCTCTTATTCCCTGCCACTGATTCCCTGCCTCTGATTCCCTGCCTCTGATTCCCTGCCTCTGATTCCCTGCCACTGATTCCCTGCCTCTGATTCCCTGCCTCTGATACCCTGCCTCTCTTTGCCTGCCTCTGATTCCCCGCCTCTTATTCCCCTCCTCTGATTCCCCGCCTCTGATTCCCTGCCTCTGTTTCCCCGCCTCTGATTCCCCGCCTCTGATTCCCCGCATCAGATTTCCCGGCTCTAATTCCCTGCCTGAGATTCCCTGCCTGAGATTCCCTGCCTCAGATTCCCTGCCTCAGATTCCCCGCCTCAGATTCCCCGCCTCATATTCCCCGCCTCAGATTCCCCATCTCAGATTCCCCGCCTCAGATTCCCCGCCTCAGATTCCCCGCCTCTGATTCCCTGCCTCTGATTCCCTGCCTCTGATTCCCTGCCTCTAATTCCCTGCCTCTGATTCCGCACCTCTGATTCCACGCCTCTCTTTCCGTGTCTCTGATTCCCCGCCTCTGATTCCCTGCCTCTGATACCCTGCCTCTCTTTGCCTGCCTCTATTTCCGTGCCTCTTTCTCTGCATCTAGTTTCCCACATCTCATTTGCCCCCTCTGATAACCCGCCTCTGATTCCATGCCTCTGATTCCCCGCCTCTGATTCCCTGCCTCAGATTCCCTGCCTCAGATTCCTTGCCTCAGATTCCCTGCCTCTGATTCCCTGCCTCTGATTCCCCACCTCTTATTCCCCGCCTCTGATTCCCCGCCTCTGATTCCCCGCCTCTGATTCCCTGCCTCTGATACCCTGCCTCTCTTTGCCTGCCTCTATTTCCGTGCCTCTTTCTCTGCATCTAGTTTCCCACATCTCATTTGCCCCCTCTGATAACCCGCCTCTGATTCCATGCCTCTGATTCCCCGCCTCTGATTCCCCGCCTCTGATTCCCCGCCTCTGATTCCCTGCCTCAGATTCCCTGCCTCAGATTCCTTGCCTCAGATTCCCTGCCTCTGATTCCCCGCCGCTGATTCCCCACCTCTTATTCCCCGCCTCTGATTCCCCGCCTCTGATTCCCCGCCTCTGATTCCCTGCCTCTGTTTCCCCGCCTCTGATTCCCTGCCTCTGATTCCTTCCTCTGATTCCCTGCCTCTGATTCCGCACCTCTGATTCCACGCCTCTCTTTCCTTGTCTCTGATTCCCCGCCTCTGATTCCCTGCCTCTGATACCCTGCCTCTCTTTGCCTGCCTCTATTTCCGTGCCTCTTTCTCTGCATCTAGTTTCCCACATATCATTTGCCCCCTCTGATAACACGCCTCAGATTCCCTGACTCAGATACCCCGACTCAGATTTACCACCTCAGATTCCCCGCCTCAGATTCCCTGCCTCAGATTCCCTGCCTCAGATTCCCTGCCTCAGATTCCCTGCCTCAGATTCCCTGCCTCAGATTTCCTGCCTCCGATTCCCCGCCTCCGATTCCCCGCCTCTGATTCCCCGCCTCTGATACCCAGCCTCTGAATCCCCGCCTCTGAATCCCCGCCTCTGATTCCCCGCCTCTGTTTCCCCGCCTCTGATTCCCTGCCACTAATTCCCCGCCTCTGATTCCACGCCTCTAATTCCCCGCCTCTGATTCCAGGCCTCTTATTCCCCGCCTCTGATTCCCCACCTCTGATTGCCTGCCACTGATTGTCCGCCTCTGATTCCCCGCCTCTGATTCCCCGCCTCTGATTCCCCACCACTGTCTATATGCCTCTCTTTCGCCTCAGCTTTTTCCCCTACACTCTTTCCGCGCCTCTCTTTCCCTCCCTCAATTTCAACAACTCTGTTTGATCTGTTCTGTGTACCTCATTTTCAACACACAAGTTCCAACCACTATGTTTCACCCATCACTTTCCCCGCCTCTACTTTTCCGCCTATGTTTACCCGCCTCTGTTTATTCACCTGTTTCACCGCCTCTGATTCCCCGCCTCTGATTCCCCGCCTCTGATTCCCCTCCTCTGTCTCGACGCCTCTCTTTCACCTCCACTCTTTCCCCTCCACTCTTTCCGTGCCTGTCTTTCCCTCCCTCAGTTTCAACAACACTGTTTGATCTGTTTTGTGTACCTCATTTTAAACACACAAGTTCCAACCACTATGTTTTGCCCGCCTCTTTCCCCGCCTCTATTTATCCACCTATGTTTAACTGCCTCTGTTTACCCGCCTGTTTCCCCGCCTCTGATTCCCCACCTTTCATTCCCCGCCTCTCCTTCCCTACCTCTATTTCCGCGCCTCTTTCTCTGCCTCTCTTTCCCCACATCTCTTTTCCTCCCGCTGATTCCCCGCCTCTGATTCCCCGCCTCTGATTCCCTGCCTCTGATTCCCCGCCTCTGATTCCCTGCCTCAGATTCCCTGCCTCAGATTCCCTGCCTCAGATTCCCTGCTTCTGATTCCCTGCCTCTGATTGCCCGCCTCTTATTCCCCGCCTCTGATTCCCCGCCTCTGATTCCCCGCCTCTGATTCCCTTCCTCAGATTCCCCGGCTCTGATTCCCTGCATCAGATTCCCTGCCTCAGATTCCCTGCCTCAGATTCCCTGCCTCAGATTCCCTGCCTCAGATTTACCACCTCAGATTCCCCGCCTCAGATTCCCTGCCTCAGATTCCCTGCCTCAGATTCCCTGCCTCAGATTCCCTGCCTCAGATTCCCTGCCTCAGATTTCCTGCCTCCGATTCCCCGCCTCCGATTCCCCGCCTCTGATTCCCCGCCTCTGATACCCAGCCTCTGAATCCCCGCCTCTGAATCCCCGCCTCTGATTCCCCGCCTCTGTTTCCCCGCCTCTGATTCCCTGCCACTAATTCCCCGCCTCTGATTCCACGCCTCTAATTCCCCGCCTCTGATTCCAGGCCTCTTATTCCCCGCCTCTGATTCCCTGCCTCTGTTTCCCCGCCTCTGATTCCCCGCCTCTGATTCCCCGCATCAGATTTCCCGGCTCTAATTCCCTGCCTGAGATTCCCTGCCTGAGATTCCCTGCCTCAGATTCCCTGCCTCAGATTCCCCGCCTCAGATTCCCCGCCTCATATTCCACGCCTCAGATTCCCCATCTCAGATTCCCCGCCTCAGATTCCCCGCCTCAGATTCCCCGCCTCTGATTCCCTGCCTCTGATTCCCTGCCTCTGATTCCCTGCCTCTAATTCCCTGCCTCTGATTCCGCACCTCTGATTCCACGCCTCTCTTTCCGTGTCTCTGATTCCCCGCCTCTGATTCCCTGCCTCTGATACCCTGCCTCTCTTTGCCTGCCTCTATTTCCGTGCCTCTTTCTCTGCATCTAGTTTCCCACATCTCATTTGCCCCCTCTGATAACCCGCCTCTGATTCCATGCCTCTGATTCCCCGCCTCTGATTCCCTGCCTCAGATTCCCTGCCTCAGATTCCTTGCCTCAGATTCCCTGCCTCTGATTCCCTGCCTCTGATTCCCCACCTCTTATTCCCCGCCTCTGATTCCCCGCCTCTGATTCCCCGCCTCTGATTCCCTGCCTCTGATACCCTGCCTCTCTTTGCCTGCCTCTATTTCCGTGCCTCTTTCTCTGCATCTAGTTTCCCACATCTCATTTGCCCCCTCTGATAACCCGCCTCTGATTCCATGCCTCTGATTCCCCGCCTCTGATTCCCCGCCTCTGATTCCCCGCCTCTGATTCCCTGCCTCAGATTCCCTGCCTCAGATTCCTTGCCTCAGATTCCCTGCCTCTGATTCCCCGCCTCTGATTCCCCACCTCTTATTCCCCGCCTCTGATTCCCCGCCTCTGATTCCCCGCCTCTGATTCCCTGCCTCTGTTTCCCCGCCTCTGATTCCCTGCCTCTGATTCCTTCCTCTGATTCCCTGCCTCTGATTCCGCACCTCTGATTCCACGCCTCTCTTTCCTTGTCTCTGATTCCCCGCCTCTGATTCCCTGCCTCTGATATCCTGCCTCTCTTTGCCTGCCTCTATTTCCGTGCCTCTTTCTCTGCATCTAGTTTCCCACATATCATTTGCCCCCTCTGATAACACGCCTCAGATTCCCTGACTCAGATACCCCGACTCAGATTTACCACCTCAGATTCCCCGCCTCAGATTCCCTGCCTCAGATTCCCTGCCTCAGATTCCCTGCCTCAGATTCCCTGCCTCAGATTCCCTGCCTCAGATTTCCTGCCTCCGATTCCCCGCCTCCGATTCCCCGCCTCTGATTCCCCGCCTCTGATACCCAGCCTCTGAATCCCCGCCTCTGAATCCCCGCCTCTGATTCCCCGCCTCTGTTTCCCCGCCTCTGATTCCCTGCCACTAATTCCCCGCCTCTGATTCCACGCCTCTAATTCCCCGCCTCTGATTCCAGGCCTCTTATTCCCCGCCTCTGATTCCCCACCTCTGATTGCCTGCCACTGATTGTCCGCCTCTGATTCCCCGCCTCTGATTCCCCGCCTCTGATTCCCCACCACTGTCTGTATGCCTCTCTTT
The DNA here is from genome assembly GCF_036971445.1 of Narcine bancroftii. Classification (NCBI taxonomy): domain Eukaryota; kingdom Metazoa; phylum Chordata; class Chondrichthyes; order Torpediniformes; family Narcinidae; genus Narcine; species Narcine bancroftii. The sequence continues at coordinate 91,961,402 of NC_091481.1, forward strand.
GGCCTCCGCTTTTTCCCCTACACTCTTTCCGCGCCTCTCTTTCCCTCCCTCAATTTCAACAACTCTGTTTGATCTGTTCTGTGTACCTCATTTTCAACACACAAGTTCCAACCACTATGTTTCACCCATCACTATCCCCGCCTCTACTTTTCCGCCTATGTTTACCCGCCTCTGTTTATTCACCTGTTTCACCGCCTCTGATTCCCCGCCTCTGATTCCCCGCCTCTGATTCCCCACCTCTGTCTCGACGCCTCTCTTTCACCTCCACTCTTTCCCCTCCACTCTTTCCGTGCCTGTCTTTCCCTCCCTCAGTTTCAACAACACTGTTTGATCTGTTTTGTGTACCTCATTTTAAACACACAAGTTCCAACCACTATGTTTTGCCCGCCTCTTTCCCCGCCTCTATTTATCCACCTATGTTTAACTGCCTCTGTTTACCCGCCTGTTTCCCCGCCTCTGATTCCCCACCTTTCATTCCCCGCCTCTCCTTCCCTACCTCTATTTCCGCGCCTCTTTCTCTGCCTCTCTTTCCCCACATCTCTTTTCCTCCCGCTGATTCCCCGCCTCTGATTCCCCGCCTCTGATTCCCTGCCTCTGATTCCCCGCCTCTGATTCCCTGCCTCAGATTCCCTGCTTCTGATTCCCCGCCTCTGATTCCCCGCCTCTTATTCCCCGCCTCTGATTCCCCGCCTCTGATTCCCCGCCTCTGATTCCCTTCCTCAGATTCCCCGGCTCTGATTCCCTGCATCAGATTCCCTGCCTCAGATTCCCTGCCTCTGATTCCATGCCTCTGATTCCCTGCCTCTGATTCCCCGCCTCTGATTCCCTGCCTCAGATTCCCTGCCTCAGATTTCCTGCCTCAGATATCCTGCCTCAGATTCCCCGCCTCAGATTCCCCGACTCTGATTCCCTGGCTGAGATTCCCTGCCTCAGATACCCCGCCTCAGATACCCCGCCTCTGATTCCCCGCCTCTGATTCCCCGCCTCTGATTCCCCACCTCTGTCTCGACGCCTCTCTTTCACCTCCACTCTTTCCCCTCCACTCTTTCCGTGCCTGTCTTTCCCTCCCTCAGTTTCAACAACACTGTTTGATCTGTTTTGTGTACCTCATTTTAAACACACAAGTTCCAACCACTATGTTTTGCCCGCCTCTTTCCCCGCCTCTATTTATCCACCTATGTTTAACTGCCTCTGTTTACCCGCCTGTTTCCCCGCCTCTGATTCCCCACCTTTCATTCCCCGCCTCTCCTTCCCTACCTCTATTTCCGCGCCTCTTTCTCTGCCTCTCTTTCCCCACATCTCTTTTCCTCCCGCTGATTCCCCGCCTCTGATTCCCCGCCTCTGATTCCCTGCCTCTGATTCCCCGCCTCTGATTCCCTGCCTCAGATTCCCTGCTTCTGATTCCCCGCCTCTGATTCCCCGCCTCTTATTCCCCGCCTCTGATTCCCCGCCTCTGATTCCCCGCCTCTGATTCCCTTCCTCAGATTCCCCGGCTCTGATTCCCTGCATCAGATTCCCTGCCTCAGATTCCCTGCCTCTGATTCCATGCCTCTGATTCCCTGCCTCTGATTCCCCGCCTCTGATTCCCTGCCTCAGATTCCCTGCCTCAGATTTCCTGCCTCAGATATCCTGCCTCAGATTCCCCGCCTCAGATTCCCCGACTCTGATTCCCTGGCTGAGATTCCCTGCCTCAGATACCCCGCCTCAGATACCCCGCCTCAGATTCCCCGCCTCTGATTCCCTGCCTCTGATTCCCTGCCTCTAAATCCCTGCCTCTGATTCCCTGCCTCTGATACCCTGCCTCTCTTTGCCTGCCTCTATTTCGGTGCCTCTTTCTCTGCATCTAGTTTCCCACATCTCATTTGCCCCCTCTGATAACCCGCCTCTGATTCCATGCCTCTGATTCCCCGCCTCTGATTCCCCGCCTCTGATTCCCTGCCTCTGATTCCCCGCCTCTGATTCCCTGCCTCAGATTCCCTGCCTCAGATTCCCTGCCTCAGATTCCCTGCCTCAGATTCCCTGCCTCTGATTCCCCGCCTCTGATTCCCCGCCTCTTATTCCCCGCCTCTGATTCCCCGCCTCTGATTCCCCGCCTCTGATTCCCTGCCTCTGTTTCCCCGCCTCTGATTCCCCGCCTCTGATTCCCCGCATCAGATTTCCCGGCTCTAATTCCCTGCCTGAGATTCCCTGCCTGAGATTCCCCACCTCAGATTCCCTGCCTCAGATTCCCCGCCTCAGATTCCCTGCCTCATATTCCCCGCCTCAGATTCCCCATCTCAGATTCCCCGCCTCAGATTCCCCGCCTCAGATTCCCCGCCTCAGATTCCCCGCCTCTGATTCCCTGCCTCTGATTGCCTTCCTCTGATTCCCTGCCTCTGATTCCCTGCCTCTGATTCCCTGCCTCTGATTCCCTGCCTCTGATTCCCTGCCTCTAATTCCCTGCCTCTGATTCCGCACCTCTGATTCCACGCCTCTCTTTCCGTGTCTCTGATTGCCCACCTCTGATTCCCTGCCTCTGATACCCTGCCTCTCTTTGCCTGCCTCTATTTCCGTGCCTCTTTCTCTGCATCTAGTTTCCCACATCTCATTTGTCCCCTCTGATAACCCGCCTCTGATTCCATGCCTCTGATTCCCCGCCTCTGATTCCCCGCCTCTGATTCCCCGCCTCTGATTCCCTGCCTCAGATTCCCTGCCTCAGATTCCTTGCCTCAGATTCCCTGCCTCTGATTCCCCGCCTCTGATTCCCCACCTCTTATTCCCCGCCTCTGATTCCCTGCCTCTGATTCCCCGCCTCTGATTCCCTGCCTCTGTTTCCCCGCCTCTGATTCCCCGCGTCTGATTCCCCGCCTCAGATTCCCCGGCTCTGATTCCCTGCCTGAGATTCCATGCCTCAGAATCCTTGCCTCAGATTCCCTGCCTCAGATTCCCCGCCTCAGATTCCCCGCCTCAGATTCCCCGCCTCAGATTCCCTGCCTCAGATTCCCCGCCTCAGATTCCCCGCCTCAGATTCCCCGCCTCAGATTCCCCGCCTAAGATTCCCTGCCTCAGATTCCCTGCCTCAGATTCCCTGCCTCAGATTCCCTTCATCTGATTCCCTTCATCTGATTCCCTGCCTCTGATTCCCTGCCTCTGATTTCCTGCCTCTGATTCCCCACCTCTGATTCCCTGCCTCAGATTCCCTGCCTCAGATTTCCTGCCTCAGATTCCCTGCCTCTGATTCCCTGCCTCAGATTCCCTGCCTCAGATTCCCTGCCTCAGATTCCCTGCCTCTGATTGCCTGCCTCTGATTCCCTGCCTCTGATTCCCTGCCTCTTATTGCCTGCCTCTGATTCCCTGCCTCTGATTCCTTCCTCTGATTCCCTGCCTCTGATTCCGCACCTCTGATTCCACGCCTCTCTTTCCTTGTCTCTGATTCCCCGCCTCTGATTCCCTGCCTCTGATACCCTGCCTCTCTTTGCCTGCCTCTATTTCCGTGCCTCTTTCTCTGCATCTAGTTTCCCACATCTCATTTGCCCCCTCTGATAACACGCCTCTGATTCCATGCCTCTGATTCACTGCCTCAGATTCCCTGCCTCAGATACCCCGACTCAGATTTACCACCTCAGATTCCCCGCCTCAGATTCCCTGCCTCAGATACCGTGCCTCAGATTCCCTGCCTCAGATTCCCTGCCTCAGATTCCCTGCCTCAGATTCCCTGCCTCCGATTCCCCGCCTCTGATTCCCCGCCTCTGATTCCCCGCCTCTGATACCCAGCCTCTGAATCCCCGCCTCTGAATCCCCGCCTCTGATTCCCCGCCTCTGTTTCCCCGCCTCTGATTCCCCGCCTCTAATTCCCCGCCTCTGATTCCACGCCTCTAATTCCCCGCCTCTGATTCCAGGCCTCTTATTCCCCGCCTCTGATTCCCCACCTCTGATTGCCTGCCACTGATTGCCCGCCTCTGATTCCCCGCCTCTGATTCCCCGCCTCTGATTCCCCACCACTGTCTATATGCCTCTCTTTCGCCTCAGCTTTTTCCCCTACACTCTTTCCGCGCCTCTCTTTCCCTCCCTCAATTTCAACAACTCTGTTTGATCTGTTCTGTGTACCTCATTTTCAACACACAAGTTCCAACCACTATGTTTCACCCATCACTTTGCCCGCCTCTATTTTTCCGCCTATGTTTACCCACCTCTGTTTATTCACCTGTTTCACCGCCTCTGATTCCCCGCCTCTGATTCCACACCTCTGTCTCGACGCCTATCTTTCGCCTCCACTCTTTCCCCTCCACTCTTTCCGTGCCTGTCTTTCCCTCCCTCAATTTCAACAACACTGTTTGATCTGTTTTGTGTACCTCATTTTAAACACACAAGTTCCAACCACCATGTTTTGCCCGCCTCTTTCCCCGCCTCTATTTATCCACCTATGTTTAACTGCCTCTGTTTACCCGCCTGTTTCCCCGCCTCTGATTCCCCACCTTTCATTCCCCGCCTCTCTTTCCCTGCCTCTATTTCCGCGCCTCTTTCTCTGCCTCTCTTTCCCCACATCTCTTTTCCTCCCGCTGATTCCCCGCCTCTGATTCCCCGCCTCTGATTCCCTGCCTCAGATTCCCTGCCTCAGATTCCCTGCCTCAGATTCCCTGCCTCAGATTCCCTGCCTCTGATTCCCCGCCTCTGATTCCCCGCCTCTTATTCCCCGCCTCTGATTCCCCGCCTCTGATTCCCCGCCTCTGATTCCCTGCCTCTGTTTCCCCGCCTCTGATTCCCCGCCTCTGATTCCCCGCATCAGATTTCCCGGCTCTAATTCCCTGCCTGAGATTCCCTGCCTGAGATTCCCCACCTCAGATTCCCTGCCTCAGATTCCCCGCCTCATATTCCCTGCCTCATATTCCCCGCCTCAGATTCCCCATCTCAGATTCCCCGCCTCAGATTCCCCGCCTCAGATTCCCCGCCTCAGATTCCCTGCCTCTGATTCCCTGCCTCTGATTGCCTTCCTCTGATTCCCTGCCTCTGATTCCCTGCCTCTGATTCCCTGCCTCTGATTCCCTGCCTCTGATTCCCTGCCTCTAATTCCCTGCCTCTGATTCCGCACCTCTGATTCCACGCCTCTCTTTCCGTGTCTCTGATTGCCCACCTCTGATTCCCTGCCTCTGATACCCTGCCTCTCTTTGCCTGCCTCTATTTCCGTGCCTCTTTCTCTGCATCTAGTTTCCCACATCTCATTTGTCCCCTCTGATAACCCGCCTCTGATTCCATGCCTCTGATTCCCCGCCTCTGATTCCCCGCCTCTGATTCCCCGCCTCTGATTCCCTGCCTCAGATTCCCTGCCTCAGATTCCTTGCCTCAGATTCCCTGCCTCTGATTCCCCGCCTCTGATTCCCCACCTCTTATTCCCCGCCTCTGATTCCCTGCCTCTGATTCCCCGCCTCTGATTCCCTGCCTCTGTTTCCCCGCCTCTGATTCCCCGCGTCTGATTCCCCGCCTCAGATTCCCCGGCTCTGATTCCCTGCCTGAGATTCCATGCCTCAGAATCCCTGCCTCAGATTCCCTGCCTCAGATTCCCCGCCTCAGATTCCCCGCCTCAGATTCCCCGCCTCAGATTCCCTGCCTCAGATTCCCCGCCTCAGATTCCCCGCCTCAGATTCCCCGCCTCAGATTCCCCGCCTAAGATTCCCTGCCTCAGATTCCCTGCCTCAGATTCCCTGCCTCAGATTCCCTGCCTCAGATTCCCTTCATCTGATTCCCTTCATCTGATTCCCTGCCTCTGATTCCCTGCCTCTGATTTCCTGCCTCTGATTCCCCACCTCTGATTCCCTGCCTCAGATTCCCTGCCTCAGATTTCCTGCCTCAGATTCCCTGCCTCTGATTCCCTGCCTCAGATTCCCTGCCTCAGATTCCCTGCCTCAGATTCCCTGCCTCTGATTGCCTGCCTCTGATTCCCTGCCTCTGATTCCCTGCCTCTTATTGCCTGCCTCTGATTCCCTGCCTCTGATTCCTTCCTCTGATTCCCTGCCTCTGATTCCGCACCTCTGATTCCACGCCTCTCTTTCCTTGTCTCTGATTCCCCGCCTCTGATTCCCTGCCTCTGATACCCTGCCTCTCTTTGCCTGCCTCTATTTCCGTGCCTCTTTCTCTGCATCTAGTTTCCCACATCTCATTTGCCCCCTCTGATAACACGCCTCTGATTCCATGCCTCTGATTCACTGCCTCAGATTCCCTGCCTCAGATACCCCGACTCAGATTTACCACCTCAGATTCCCCGCCTCAGATTCCCTGCCTCAGATACCGTGCCTCAGATTCCCTGCCTCAGATTCCCTGCCTCAGATTCCCTGCCTCAGATTCCCTGCCTCCGATTCCCCGCCTCTGATTCCCCGCCTCTGATTCCCCGCCTCTGATACCCAGCCTCTGAATCCCCGCCTCTGAATCCCCGCCTCTGATTCCCCGCCTCTGTTTCCCCGCCTCTGATTCCCCGCCTCTAATTCCCCGCCTCTGATTCCACGCCTCTAATTCCCCGCCTCTGATTCCAGGCCTCTTATTCCCCGCCTCTGATTCCCCACCTCTGATTGCCTGCCACTGATTGCCCGCCTCTGATTCCCCGCCTCTGATTCCCCGCCTCTGATTCCCCACCACTGTCTATATGCCTCTCTTTCGCCTCAGCTTTTTCCCCTACACTCTTTCCGCGCCTCTCTTTCCCTCCCTCAATTTCAACAACTCTGTTTGATCTGTTCTGTGTACCTCATTTTCAACACACAAGTTCCAACCACTATGTTTCACCCATCACTTTGCCCGCCTCTATTTTTCCGCCTATGTTTACCCGCCTCTGTTTATTCACCTGTTTCACCGCCTCTGATTCCCCGCCTCTGATTCCACACCTCTGTCTCGACGCCTATCTTTCGCCTCCACTCTTTCCCCTCCACTCTTTCCGTGCCTGTCTTTCCCTCCCTCAATTTCAACAACACTGTTTGATCTGTTTTGTGTACCTCATTTTAAACACACAAGTTCCAACCACCATGTTTTGCCCGCCTCTTTCCCCGCCTCTATTTATCCACCTATGTTTAACTGCCTCTGTTTACCCGCCTGTTTCCCCGCCTCTGATTCCCCACCTTTCATTCCCCGCCTCTCTTTCCCTGCCTCTATTTCCGCGCCTCTTTCTCTGCCTCTCTTTCCCCACATCTCTTTTCCTCCCGCTGATTCCCCGCCTCTGATTCCCCGCCTCTGATTCCCTGCCTTTGATTCCCCGCCTCTGATTCCCTGCCTCAGATTCCCTGCCTCAGATGCCCTGCCTCAGATTCCATGCTTCTGATTCCCCGCCTCTGATTCCCCGCCTCTTATTCCCCGCCTCTGATTCCCCGCCTCTGATTCCCCGCATCTGATTCCCTGCCTCAGATTCCCCGGCTCTGATTCCCTGCATCAGAGTCCCTGCCTCAGATTCCCTGCCTCTGATTCCCCGCCTCTGATTCCCTGCCTCTGATTCCCCGCCTCTGATTCCCTGCCTCAGATTCCCTGCCTCAGATTCCCTGCCTCAGATTCCCCGCCTCTGATTCCCCGCCTTTGTTTCCCCGCCTCTTATTCCCCGCCTCTGATTCCCCGCCTCTGATTCCCCGCCTCTGATTCCCTGCCTCTGTTTCCCCGCCTCTGATTCCCCGCCTCTGATTCCCCGCCTCAGATTCCCCGACTCTGATTCCCTGTCTGAGATTCCCTGCCTCAGATAACCCGCCTCAGATATCCCGCCTCAGATTCCCCGCCTCAGATTCCCCGCCTCAGATTCCCCGCCTCAGATTCCCCGCCTCAGATTCCCCGCCTCAGATTCCCCGCCTCAGATTCCCCACCTCAGATTCCCCACCTCAGATTCCCCGCCTCAGATTCCCCGCCTCAGATTCTCCGCCTCAGATTCCCCGGCTCAGATTCTCCGCCTCAGATTCCCCGCCTCAGATTCCCTGCCTCAGATTCCCTGCCTCTGATTGCCTGCCACTGATTCCCTGCCTCTTATTGCCTGCCTCTGATTCCCTGCCTCTGATTCCCTGCCTCTGATTCCCTGCCTCTGATTCCGCACCTCTGATTCCACGCCTCTCTTTCCTTGTCTCTGATTCCCCGCCTCTGATTCCCTTCCTCTGATACCCTGCCTCTCTTTGCCTGCCTCTATTTCCGTCCCTCTTTCTCTGCATCTAGTTTCCCACATCTCATTTGCCCCCTCTGATAACACGCCTCAAATTCCCTGCCTCAGATACCCCGACTCAGATTTACCACCTCAGATTCCCCGCCTCAGATTCCCTGCCTCAGATTCCCTGCCTCAGATTCCCTGCCTCAGATTCCATGCCTCAGATTCCCTGCCTCAGATTCCCTGCCTCCGATTCCCCGCCTCTGATTCCCCGCCTCTGATTCCCCGCCTCTGATACCCAGCCTCTGAATCCCCGCCTCTGAATCCCCGCCTCTGATTCCACGCCTCTAATTCCCCGCCTCTGATTCCAGGCCTCTTATTCCCCGCCTCTGATTCCCCACCTCTGATTGCCTGCCACTGATTGCCCGCCTCTGATTCCCCGCCTCTGATTCCCCGCCTCTGATTCCCCACCACTGTCTATATGCCTCTCTTTCGCCTCAGCTTTTTCCCCTACACTCTTTCCGCGCCTCTCTTTCCCTCCCTCAATTTCAACAACTCTGTTTGATCTGTTCTGTGTAACTCATTTTCAACACACAAGGTCCAACCACTATGTTTCACCCATCACTTTCCCCGCCTCTATTTTTCCGCCTATGTTTACCAGCCTCTGTTTATTCACCTGTTTCACCGCCTCTGATTCCCCGCCTCTGATTCCCCACCTCTGTCTCGACGCCTCTCTTTCACCTCCACTCTTTCCCCTCCACTCTTTCCGTGCCTGTCTTTCCCTCCCTCAATTTCAACAACACTGTTTGATCTGTTTTGTGTACCTCATTTTAAACACACAAGTTCCAACCACTATGTTTTGCCCGCCTCTTTCCCCGCCTCTATTTATCCACCTATGTTTAACTGCCTCTGTTTACCCGCCTGTTTCCCCGCCTCTGATTCCCCACCTTTCATTCCCCGCCTCTCTTTCCCTGCCTCTATTTCCGCGACTCTTTCTCTGCCTCTCTTTCCCCACATCTCTTTTCCTCCCGCTGATTCCCCGCCTCTGATTCCCCGCCTCTGATTCCCTGCCTCTGAATCCCCGCCTCTGATTCCCTGCCTCAGATTCCCTGCCTTAGATTCCCTGCCTCAGATTCCCTGCTTCTGATTCCCCACCTCTGATTCCCTGCCTCTTATTCCCCGCCTCTGATTCCCCGCCTCTGATTCCCCGCCTCTGATTCCCTGCCTCAGATTCCCCGGCTCTGATTCCCTGCATCAGATTCCCTGCCTCAGATTCCCTGCCTCTGATTCCATGCCTCTGATTCCCTGCCTCTGATTCCCCGCCTCTGATTCCCTGCCTCAGATTCCCTGCCTCAGATTCCCTGCCTCAGATTCCCCGCCTCTGATTCCCCTCCTTTGATTCCCCGCCTCTTATTCCCCGCCTCTGATTCCCCGCCTCTGATTCCCCGCCTCTGAATCCCCGCCTCTGATTCCCTGCCTCTGTTTCCCCGCCTCTGATTCCCCGCCTCTGATTCCCCGCCTCAGATTCCCCGACTCTTATTCCCTGGCTGAGATACCCCGCCTCAGATTCCCCGCCTCTGATTCCCTGCCTCTCTTTGCCTGCCTCTATTTCGGTGCCTTTTTCTCTGCATCTAGTTTCCCACATCTCATTTGCCCCCTCTGATAACCCGCCTCTGATTCCATGCCTCTGATTCCCCGCCTTTGATTCCCCACCTCTGATTCCCTGCTTTTGATTCCCCGCCTCTGATTCACTGCCTCAGATTCCCTGCCTCAGATTCCCTGCCTCAGATTCCCTGCCTCAGATTCCCTGCCTCTGATTCCCCACCTCTGATTCCCCGCCTCTTATTCCCCGCCTCTGATTCCCCGCCTCTGATTCCCCGCCTCTGATTCCCTGCCTCTGTTTCCCCGCCTCTGATTCCCCACCTCTGATTCCCCGCCTCAGATTTCCCGGCTCTGATTCCCTGCCTGAGATTCCCTGCCTGAGATTCCCCGCATGAGATTCCCTGCCTCAGATTCCCCGCCTCAGATTCCCCGCCTCAGATTCCCCGCCTCAGATTCCCCGCCTCAGGTTCCCCGTCTCAGATTCCCCGCCTCAGATTCCCCGCCTCAGATTCCCCGCCTCAGATTCCCTGCCTCAGATTCCCTGCCTCTGATTGCCTTCATCTGATTCCCTGCCTCTGATTCCCTGCCTCTGATTCCCTGCCTCTGATTCCCTGCCTCTGATTCCCTGCCTCTGATTCCCTGCCTCTGATTCCGCACCTCTGATTCCACGCCTCTCTGACCGTGTCTCTGATTCCCCGCCTCTGATTCCCTGCCTCTGATACCCTGCCTCTCTTTGCCTGCCTCTATTTCCGTGCCTCTTCCTCTGCATCTAGTTTCCCACATCTCATTTGCCCCCTCTGATAACCCACCTCTGATTCCATGCCTCTGATTCCCCGCCTCTGATTCCCCGCCTCTGATTCCCTGCCTCAGATTCCCTGCCTCAGATTCCTTGCCTCAGATTCCCTGCCTCTGATTCCCGCCTCTGATACCCCGCCTCTTATTCCCTGCCTCTGATTCCCCGCCTCTGATTCCCCGCCTCTGATTCCCTGCCTCTGTTTCCCTGCCTCTGATTCCCCGCGTCTGATTCCCCGCCTCAGATTCCCCGGCTGTGATTCCCTGCCTGAGATTCCATGCCTCAGAATCCCCGCCTCAGATTCCCTGCCTCAGATTCCCCGCCTCAGATTCCCCGCCTCAGATTCCCCGCCTCAGATTCACTGCCTCAGATTCCCCGCCTCAGATTCCCCGCCTCAGATTCCCCGCCTCAGATTCCCCGCCTCAGATTCCCTGCGTCAGATTCCCTGCCTCAGATTCCCTGCCTCAGATTCCCTTCATCTGATTCCCTTAATTTGATTCCCTGCCTCTGATTCCCTGCCTCTGATTCCCTGCCTCTGATTCCCCGCCTCTGATTCCCTGCCTCTGATTCCCTGCCTCTGATTGCCTGCAGCTGATTCCCTGCCTCTGATTCCCTGCCTCTGATTCCCTGCCTCTGATTCCGCGCCTCTGATTCCACGCCTTTCTTTCCTTGTCTCTGATTCCCCACCTCTGATTCCCTGCCTCTGATACCCAGCCTCTCTTTGCCTGCCTCTATTTCCGTGCCTCTTTCTCTGCATCTAGTTTCCCACATCTCATTTGCCCCCTCTGATAACCCACCTCTGATTCCATGCCTCTGATTCACTGCCTCAGATCCCCTGCCTCAGATACCCCGACTCAGATTTACCGCCTCAGATTCCCCGCCTCAGATTCCCTGCCTCAGATTCCCTTCCTCAGATTCCCTGCCTCAGATTCCCTGCCTCAGATTCCCTGCCTCCGATTCCCCGCCTCAGATTCCCCGCCTCAGATTCCCCGCCTCAGATTCCCCGCCTCAGATTCCCCGTCTCAGATTCCCCGCCTCAGATTCGCCGCCTCATATTCCCCGACTCAGATTCCCTGCCTCTGATTCCCTGCCTCTGATTCCCTGCCTCTGATTCCCTGCCTCTGATTCCGCACCTCTGATTCCATGCCTCTATTTCCGTGTCTCTGATTCCCCGCCTCTGATTCCCTGCCTCTGATACCCAGCCTCTCTTTGCCTGCCTCTATTTCCGTGCTTCTTTCTCTGCATCTAGTTTCCCACATCTCATTTGCCCCCTCTGATTCCCCGCCTCTGATTCCCCGCCTCTGATTCCCTGCCTCAGATTCCCTGCCTCAGATTCCTTGCCTCAGATTCCCTGCCTCTGATACCCCGCCTCTGATTCCCCGCCTCTTATTCCCCGCCTCTGATTCCCCGCCTCTGATTCCCCGCCTCTGATTCCCTGCCTCTGTTTCCCCGCCTCTGATTCTCCGCGTCTGATTCCCTGCCTGAGATTCCATGCCTGAGAATCCACGCCTCAGATTCCCTGCCTCAGATTCCCCACCTCAGATTCCCCGCCTCAGATTCCCCGCCTCAAATTCCCTCCCTCAGATTCCCCGCCTCAGATTCCCCGCCTCAGATTCCCCGCCTCAGAATCCACACCTCAGATTCCCTGCCTCAGATTCCCTGCCTCAGATTCCCTGCCTCAGATTCCCTTCATCTGATTCCCTTCATCTGATTCCCTGCCTCTGATTCCCTGCCTCTGATTTCCTGCCTCTGATTCCCCGCCTCTGATTCCCCTCCTCAGATTCCCTGCCTCAGATTCCCTGCCTCAGATTCCCTGCCTCTGATTCCCTGCATCAGATTCCCTGCCTCAGATTCCCTGCCTCAGATTCCCTGCCTCTGATTGCCTGCCTCTGATTCCCTGCCTCTGATTCCCTGCCTCTGATTGCCTGCCTCTGATTCCCTGCCTCTGATTCCCTGCCTCTGATTCCCTGCCTCTGATACCGCACCTCTGATTCCACTCCTCTCTTTCCTTGTCTATGATTCCCCGCCTCTGATTCCCTGCCTCAGATACCCTGCCTCAGATTCCCCACCTCTGATTCCCCGCCTCTGATTCCCTGCCTCTGATTCCCTGCCTCTGATTCCCTGCCTCTGATTCCCTGCCTCTGATACCGCACCTCTGATTCCACTCCTCTCTTTCCTTGTCTATGATTCCCCGCCTCTGATTCCCTGCCTCAGATTCCCCACCTCAGATTCCCTGCCTCAGATTCCCCGCCTCAGATTCCCCGTCTCAGATTCCCCGCCTCAGATTCCCCGCCTCAGATTCCCCGCCTCAGATTCCCCGTCTCAGATTCCCCGCCTCAGATTCGCCGCCTCAGATTCCCCGCCTCCGATTCCCCGCCTCAGATTCCCCGCCTCAGATTCCCCGCCTCAGATTCCCCGCCTCAGATTCCCCGTCTCAGATTCCCCGCCTCAGATTCGCCGCCTCATATTCCCCGCCTCAGATTCCCTGCCTCTGATTCCCTGCCTCTGATTCCCTGCCTCTGATTCCCCGCCTCTGATTCCCCGCCTCTGATTCCCTGCCTCAGATTCCCTGCCTCAGATTCCTTGCCTCAGATTCCCTGCCTCTGATACCCCGCCTCTGATTCCCCGCCTCTTATTCCCCGCCTCTGATTCCCCGCCTCTGATTCCCCGCCTCTGATTCCCTGCCTCTGTTTCCCCGCCTCTGATTCTCCGCGTCTGATTCCCCGCCTCAGATTCCCCGGCTCTGATTCCCTGCCTGAGATTCCATGCCTGAGAATCCACGCCTCAGATTCCCTGCCTCAGATTCCCCACCTCAGATTCCCCGCCTCAGATTCCCCGCCTCAAATTCCCTCCCTCAGATTCCCCGCCTCAGATTCCCCGCCTCAGATTCCCCGCCTCAGAATCCACACCTCAGATTCCCTGCCTCAGATTCCCTGCCTCAGATTCCCTGCCTCAGATTCCCTTCATCTGATTCCCTTCATCTGATTCCCTGCCTCTGATTCCCTGCCTCTGATTTCCTGCCTCTGATTCCCCGCCTCTGATTCCCCTCCTCAGATTCCCTGCCTCAGATTCCCTGCCTCAGATTCCCTGCCTCTGATTCCCTGCATCAGATTCCCTGCCTCAGATTCCCTGCCTCTGATTGCCTGCCTCTGATTCCCTGCCTCTGATTCCCTGCCTCTGATTGCCTGCCTCTGATTCCCTGCCTCTGATTCCCTGCCTCTGATTCCCTGCCTCTGATACCGCACCTCTGATTCCACTCCTCTCTTTCCTTGTCTATGATTCCCCGCCTCTGATTCCCTGCCTCTGATACCCTGCCTCTCTTTGCCTGCCTCTATTTCCGTGTCTCTTTCTCTGCATCTAGTTTCCCACATCTCATTTGCCCCCACTGATAACCCGCCTCTCATTCCATGCCTCTGATTCACTGCCTCAGATTCCCTGCCTCAGATACCCCGACTCAGATTTACCGCCTCAGATTCCCTGCCTCAGATTCCCTGCCTCAGATTCCCTGCCTCAGATTCCCTGCCTCAGATTCCCTGCCTCAGATCCCTGCCTCCGATTCCCCGCCTCTGCTTCCCCGCCTCTTATTCCCCGCCTCTGATTTCCAGCCTCTGAATCCCTGCCTCTGATTCCGCGCATCTGATTCCACGCCTCTCTTTCCGTGTCTCTGATTCCCCGCCTCTGATTCACTGCCTCAGATTCCCTGCCTCAGATTCCCTGCCTCAGATTCCCTGCCTCAGATTCCATGCCTCAGATTCCCTGCCTCAGATTCCCTGCCTCCGATTCCCCGCCTCTGATTCCCCGCCTCTGATTCCCCGCCTCTGATACCCAGCCTCTGAATCCCCGCCTCTGAATCCCCGCCTCTGATTCCACGCCTCTAATTCCCCGCCTCTGATTCCAGGCCTCTTATTCCCCGCCTCTGATTCCCCGCCTCTGACCCCTGCCTCTGATTCCCCGCCTCTGATTCCCCACCACTGTCTATATGCCTCTCTTTCGCCTCAGCTATTTCCCCTACACTCTTTCCGCGCCTCTCTTTCCCTCCCTCAATTTCAACAACTCTGTTTGATCTGTTCTGTGTACCTCATTTTCAACACACAAGTTCCAACCACTATGTTTCACCCAACACTTTCCCCGCCTCTATTTTTCCGCCTATGTTTACCAGCCTCTGTTTATTCACCTGTTTCACCGCCTCTGATTCCCCGCCTCTGATTCCCCACCTCTGTCTCGACGCCTCTCTTTCGCCTCCACTCTTTCCCCTCCACTCTTTCCGTGCCTGTCTTTCCCTCCCTCAATTTCAACAACACTGTTTGATCTGTTTTGTGTACCTCATTTTAAACACACAAGTTCCAACCACTATGTTTTGCCCGCCTCTTTCCCCGCCTCTATTTATCCACCTATGTTTAACTGCCTCTGTTTACCCGCCTGTTTCCCCGCCTCTGATTCCCCACCTTTCATTCCCCGCCTCTCTTTCCCTGCCTCTATTTCCGCGCCTCTTTCTCTGCCTCTCTTTCCCCACATCTCTTTTCCTCCTGCTGATTCCCCGCCTCTGATTCCCCGCCTCTGATTCCCTGCCTCTGATTCCCCGCCTCTGATTCCCTGCCTCAGATTCCCTGCCTCAGATTCCCTGCCTCAGATTCCCTGCTTCTGATTCCCCACCTCTGATTCCCTGCCTCTTATTCCCCGCCTCTGATTCCCCGCCTCTGATTCCCCGCCTCTGATTCCCTGCCTCAGATTCCCCGGCTCTGATTCCCTGCGTCAGATTCCCTGCCTCAGATTCCCTGCCTCTGATTCCATGCCTCTGATTCCCTGCCTCTGATTCCCCGCCTCTGATTCCCTGCCTCAGATTCCCTGCCTCAGATTCCCTGCCTCAGATTCCCCGTCTCTGATTCCCCTCCTTTGATTCCCCGCCTCTTATTCCCCGCCTCTGATTCCCCGCCTCTGATTCCCCGCCTCTGAATCCCCGCCTCTGATTCCCTGCCTCTGTTTCCCCGCCTCTGATTCCCCGCCTCTGATTCCCCGCCTCAGATTCCCCGACTCTTATTCCCTGGCTGAGATACCCCGCCTCAGATTCCCCGCCTCTGATTCCCTGCCTCTCTTTGCCTGCCTCTATTTCGGTGCCTTTTTCTCTGCATCTAGTTTCCCACATCTCATTTGCCCCCTCTGATAACCCGCCTCTGATTCCATGCCTCTGATTCCCCGCCTTTGATTCCCCACCTCTGATTCCCTGCTTTTGATTCCCCGCCTCTGATTCACTGCCTCAGATTCCCTGCCTCAGATTCCCTGCCTCAGATTCCCTGCCTCAGATTCCCTGCCTCTGATTCCCCACCTCTGATTCCCCGCCTCTTATTCCCCGCCTCTGATTCCCCGCCTCTGATTCCCCGCCTCTGATTCCCTGCCTCTGTTTGCCCGCCTCTGATTCCCCGCCTCTGATTCCCCGCCTCAGATTTCCCGGCTCTGATTCCCTGCCTGAGATTCCCTGCCTGAGATTCCCCGCATGAGATTCCCTGCCTCAGATTCCCCGCCTCAGATTCCCCGCCTCAGATTCCACGCCTCAGATTCCCCGCCTCAGGTTCCCCGTCTCAGATTCCCCGCCTCAGATTCCCCGCCTCAGATTCCCCGCCTCAGATTCCCTGCCTCAGATTCCCTGCCTCTGATTGCCTTCATCTGATTCCCTGCCTCTGATTCCCTGCCTCTGATTCCCTGCCTCTGATTCCCTGCCTCTGATTCCCTGCCTCTGATTCCCTGCCTCTGATTCCGCACCTCTGATTCCACGCCTCTCTGACCGTGTCTCTGATTCCCCGCCTCTGATTCCGTGCCTCTGATACACTGCCTCTCTTTGCCTGCCTCTATTTCCGTGCCTCTTCCTCTGCATCTAGTTTCCCACATCTCATTTGCCCCCTCTGATAACCCACCTCTGATTCCATGCCTCTGATTCCCCGCCTCTGATTCCCCGCCTCTGATTCCCTGCCTCAGATTCCCTGCCTCAGATTCCTTGCCTCAGATTCCCTGCCTCTGATTCCCGCCTCTGATACCCCGCCTCTTATTCCCTGCCTCTGATTCCCCGCCTCTGATTCCCCGCCTCTGATTCCCTGCCTCTGTTTCCCTGCCTCTGATTCCCCGCGTCTGATTCCCCGCCTCAGATTCCCCGGCTGTGATTCCCTGCCTGAGATTCCATGCCTCAGAATCCCCGCCTCAGATTCCCTGCCTCAGATTCCCCGCCTCAGATTCCCCGCCTCAGATTCCCCGCCTCAGATTCACTGCCTCAGATTCCCCGCCTCAGATTCCCCGCCTCAGATTCCCCGCCTCAGATTCCCCGCCTCAGATTCCCTGCGTCAGATTCCCTGCCTCAGATTCCCTGCCTCAGATTCCCTTCATCTGATGCCCTTCATTTGATTCCCTGCCTCTGATTCCCTGCCTCTGATTCCCTGCCTCTGATTCCCCGCCTCTGATTCCCTGCCTCTGATTCCCTGCCTCTGATTCCCTGCCTCTGATTCCCTGCCTCTGATTCCCTGCCTCTGATTCCCTGCCTCTGATTCCGCGCCTCTGATTCCACGCCTCTCTTTCCTTGTCTCTGATTCCCCGCCTCTGATTCCCTGCCTCTGATACCCAGCCTCTCTTTGCCTGCCTCTATTTCCGTGCCTCTTTCTCTGCATCTAGTTTCCCACATCTCATTTGCCCCCTCTGATAACCCGCCTCTGATTCCATGCCTCTGATTCACTGCCTCAGATCCCCTGCCTCAGATACCCCGACTCAGATTTACCGCCTCAGATTCCCCGCCTCAGATTCCCTGCCTCAGATTCCCTTCCTCAGATTCCCTGCCTCAGATTCCCTGCCTCAGATTCCCTGCCTCCGATTCCCCGCCTCAGATTCCCCGCCTCAGATTCCCCGCCTCAGATTCCCCGCCTCAGATGCCCCGTCTCAGATTCCCCGCCTCAGATTCGCCGCCTCATATTCCCCGCCTCAGATTCCCTGCCTCTGATTCCCTGCCTCTGATTCCCTGCCTCTGATTCCCTGCCTCTGATTCCGCACCTCTGATTCCACGCCTCTATTTCCGTGTCTCTGATTCCCCGCCTCTGATTCCCTGCCTCTGATACCCAGCCTCTCTTTGCCTGCCTCTATTTCCGTGCTTCTTTCTCTGCATCTAGTTTCCCACATCTCATTTGCCCCCTCTGATTCCCCGCCTCTGATTCCCCGCCTCTGATTCCCTGCCTCAGATTCCCTGCCTCAGATTCCTTGCCTCAGATTCCCTACCTCTGATACCCCGCCTCTGATTCCCCGCCTCTTATTCCCCGCCTCTGATTCCCCGCCTCTGATTCCCCGCCTCTGATTCCCTGCCTCAGTTTCCCCGCCTCTGATTCTCCGCGTCTGATTCCCCGCCTCAGATTCCCCGGCTCTGATTCCCTGCCTGAGATTCCATGCCTGAGAATCCACGCCTCAGATTCCCTGCCTCAGATTCCCCACCTCAGATTCCCCGCCTCAGATTCCCCGCCTCAAATTCCCTCCCTCAGATTCCCCGCCTCAGATTCCCCGCCTCAGATTCCCCGCCTCAGAATCCACACCTCAGATTCCCTGCCTCAGATTCCCTGCCTCAGATTCCCTGCCTCAGATTCCCTTCATCTGATTCCCTTCATCTGATTCCCTGCCTCTGATTCCCTGCCTCTGATTTCCTGCCTCTGATTCCCCGCCTCTGATTCCCCTCCTCAGATTCCCTGCCTCAGATTCCCTGCCTCAGATTCCCTGCCTCTGATTCCCTGCATCAGATTCCCTGCCTCAGATTTCCTGCCTCAGATTCCCTGCCTCTGATTGCCTGCCTCTGATTCCCTGCCTCTGATTCCCTGCCTCTGATTGCCTGCCTCTGATTCCCTGCCTCTGATTCCCTGCCTCTGATTCCCTGCCTCTGATACCGCACCTCTGATTCCACTCCTCTCTTTCCTTGTCTATGATTCCCCGCCTCTGATTCCCTGCCTCTGATACCCTGCCTCTCTTTGCCTGCCTCTATTTCCGTGTCTCTTTCTCTGCATCTAGTTTCCCACATCTCATTTGCCCCCTCTGATAACCCGCCTCTGATTCCATGCCTCTGATTCACTGCCTCAGATTCCCTGCCTCAGATACCCCGACTCAGATTTACCGCCTCAGATTCCCCGCCTCAGATTCCCTGCCTCAGATTCCCTGCCTCAGATTCCCTGCCTCAGATTCCCTGCCTCAGATCCCTGCCTCCGATTCCCCGCCTCTGCTTCCCCGCCTCTTATTCCCCGCCTCTGATTCCCAGCCTCTGAATCCCTGCCTCTGATTGCGCGCATCTGATTCCACGCCTCTCTTTCCGTGTCTCTGATTTCCCGCCTCTGATTCACTGCCTCAGATTCCCCGCCTCTGATTCCCCACCTCTCATTCGCCGCCTCTGATTCCCCGCCTCTGATTCTCCGCCTCTGATTCCCCGCCTCTGATTCCCCGCCTCTGATTCCCCAACTCTGATTCCCCGCCTCAGATTCCCTGCCTCAGATTCCCTGCCTCAGATTCCCTGCCTCAGATTCCCTGCCTCTGATTCCCCGCCTCTGATTCCCCGCCTCTTATTCCCCACCTCTGATTCCCCGCCTCTGATTCCCCGCCTCTGATTCCCTGCCTCTGTTTCCCCGCCTCTGATTCCCCGCCTCTGATTCCCCGCCTCATATTTCCTGGCTCTGATTCCCTACCTGAGATCCCTGCCTGAGATTCCCCGCCTCAGATTCCCTGCCTCTGATTCCCCGCCTCTGATTCCCCGCCTCTTATTCCCCGCCTCTGATTCCCCGCCTCTGATTCCCCACCTCTGATTCCCTGCCTCAGATTCCCCGGCTCTGATTCCCTGCATCAGATTCCCCGCCTCAGATTCCCCGCCTCAGATTCCCTGCGTCAGATTCCCTGCCTCAGATTCCCTGCCTCAGATTCCCTTCATCTGATTCCCTTCATTTGATTCCCTGCCTCTGATTCCCTGCCTCTGATTCCCTGCCTCTGATTCCCCGCCTCTGATTCCCTGCCTCTGATTCCCTGCCTCTGATTGCCTGCCTCTGATTCCCTGCCTCTGATTCCCTGCCTCTGATTCCCTGCCTCTGATTCCGCGCCTCTGATTCCACGCCTCTCTTTCCTTGTCTCTGATTCCCCGCCTCTGATTCCCTGCCTCTGATACCCAGCCTCTCTTTGCCTGCCTCTATTTCCGTGCCTCTTTCTCTGCATCTAGTTTCCCACATCTCATTTGCCCCCTCTGATAACCCGCCTCTGATTCCATGCCTCTGATTCACTGCCTCAGATTCCCTGCCTCAGATACCCCGACTCAGATTTACCGCCTCAGATTCCCCGCCTCAGATTCCCTGCCTCAGATTCCCTGCCTCAGATTCCCTGCCTCAGATTCCCTGCCTCAGATCCCTGCCTCCGATTCCCCGCCTCTGCTTCCCCGCCTCTTATTCCCCGCCTCTGATTCCCAGCCTCTGAATCCCTGCCTCTGATTCCGCGCATCTGATTCCACGCCTCTCTTTCCGTGTCTCTGATTCCCCGCCTCTGATTCACTGCCTCAGATTCCCCGCCTCTGATTCTCCGCCTCTGATTCCCCGCCTCTGATTCCCCGCCTCTGATTCCCCAACTCTGATTCCCCGCCTCAGATTCCCTGCCTCAGGTTCCCTTCCTCAGATTCCCTGCCTCAGATACCCCGACTCAGATTTACCGCCTCAGATTCCCCGCCTCAGATTCCCTGCCTCAGATTCCCTGCCTCCGATTCCCCGCCTCAGATTCCCCGCCTCAGATTCCCCGCCTCAGATTCCCCGCCTCAGATTCCCCGTCTCAGATTCCCCGCCTCAGATTCGCCGCCTCATATTCCCCGCCTCAGATTCCCTGCCTCTGATTCCCTGCCTCTGATTCCCTGCCTCTGATTCCCTGCCTCTGATTCCGCACCTCTGATTCCACGCCTCTATTTCCGTGTCTCTGATTCCCCGCCTCTGATTCCCTGCCTCTGATACCCAGCCTCTCTTTGCCTGCCTCTATTTCCGTGCTTCTTTCTCTGCATCTAGTTTCCCACATCTCATTTGCCCCCTCTGATAACCCGCCTCTGATTCACTGCCTCAGATTCCCCGCCTCTGATTCCCCGCCTCTCATTCGCCGCCTCTGATTCCCCGCCTCTGATTCTCCGCCTCTGATTCCCCGCCTCTGATTCCCCGCCTCAGATTCCCCAACTCTGATTCCCCGCCTCAGATTCCCTGCCTCAGATTCCCTGCCTCAGATTCCCTGCCTCAGATTCCCTGCCTCTGATTCCCCGCCTCTGATTCCCCGCCTCTTATTCCCCACCTCTGATTCCCCGCCTCTGATTCTCCGCCTCTGATTCCCTGCCTCTGTTTCCCCGCCTCTGATTCCCCGCCTCTGATTCCCCGCCTCATATTTCCTGGCTCTGATTCCCTACCTGAGATCCCTGCCTGAGATTCCCCGCCTCAGATTCCCTGCCTCTGATTCCCCGCCTCTGATTCCCCGCCTCTTATTCCCCACCTCTGATTCCCTGCCTCAGATTCCCCGGCTCTGATTCCCTGCATCAGATTCCCTGCCTCAGATTCCCTGCCTCTGATTCCCCGCCTCTGATTCCCCGCCTCTGATTCCCCACCTCTGATTCCCTGCCTCAGATTCCCCGGCTCTGATTCCCTGCATCAGATTCCCTGCCTCAGATTCCCTGCCTCTGATTCCCCGCCTCTGATTGCCTGCCTCTGATTCCCCGCCTCTGATTCCCTGCCTCAGATTCCCTGCCTCAGATTCCCTGCCTCGGATTCCCTGCCTCTGATTCCCCGCCTTTGATTCCCCAGCTCTTATTCCCCGCCTCTGATTCCCCACCTCTGATTCCGCGCCTCTGATTCCCTGCCTCTGTTTCCCCGCCTCTGATTCCCCGCCTCTGATTCCCCGCCTCAGATTCCCCGGCTCTGATTCCCTGCCTGAGATTCCCTGCCTCAGATACCCCGCCTCAGATTCCCCGCCTCAGATTCCCCGCCTCAGATTCCCCGCCTCAGATTCCCCGCCTCAGATTCCCCGCCTCAGATTCCCCACCTCAGATTCCCCGCCTCAGATTCCCCGCCTCAGATTCCCCGCCTCAGATTCCCCGCCTCAGATTCCCCGCCTCAGATTCCCCGCCTCAGATTCCCTGCCTCAGATTCCCTGCCTCTGATTGCCTGCCTCTGATTCCCTGCCTCTGATTCCCTGCCTCTCATTCCCTGCCTCTGATTCCGAGCCTCTGATTCCACGCCTCTCTTTCCGTATCTCTGATTCCCCGCCTCTGATTCCCTGCCTCTGATACCCTGCCTCTCTTTGCCTGCCTCTATTTCGGTGCCACTTTCTCTGCATCTAGTTTCCCACATCTCATTTGCCCCCTCTGATTACCCGCCTCTGATTCCATGCCTCTGATTCCCCGCCTCTGATTCCCCGCCTCTGATTCCCTGCCTCTGATTCCCCACCTCTGATTCCCTGCCTCAGATTCCCTGCCTCAGATTCCCTGCCTCAGATTCCCTGCCTCAGATTCCCTGCCTCTGATTCCCCGCCTCTGATTCCCCGCCTCATATTCCCCGCCTCTGATTCCCCGCCTCTGATTCCCCGCCTCTGATTCCCTGCCTCTGTTTCCCCGCCTCTGATTCCCCGCCTCTGATTCCCCGCCTCAGATTTCCCGGCTCTGATTCCCTGCCTAAGATTCCCTGCCTGAGATTCCCCACCTCAGATTCCCTGCCTCAGATTCCCCGCCTCAGATTCCCCGCCTCAGATTCCCCGCCTCAGATTCCCCATCTCAGATTCCCCGCCTCAAATTCCCCTCCTCAGATTCCCCGCCTCAGATTCCCTGCCTCAGATTCCCTGCCTCTGATTGCCTTCCTCTGATTCCCTGCCTCTGATTCCCTGCCTCTGATTCCCTGCCTCTGATTCCCTGCCTCTGATTCCCTGCCTCTCATTCCCTGCCTCTGATTCCGCACCTCTGATTCCACGCCTCTCTTTCCGTGTCTCTGATTCCCCGCCTCTGATTCCCTGCCTCTGATACCCTGCCTCTCTTTGCCTACCTCTATTTCGGTGCCTCATTCTCTGCATCTAGTTTCCCACATCTCATTTGCCCCCACTGATAAACCGCCTCTGATTCCATGCCTCTGATTCCCCGCCTCTGATTCCCTGCCTCTGATTCCCCGCCTCTGATTCCCTGCCTCAGATTCCCCGCCTCTGATTCCCCGCCTCTGATTCCCCGCCTCTGATTCCCCGCCTCTGATTCCCCGCCTCAGATTCCCCGGCTCTGATTCCCTGCCTGAGATTCCCTGCCTCAGATACCCCGCCTCAGATTCCCCGCCTCAGATTCCCCGCCTCAGATTCCCCGCCTCAGATTCCCCGCCTCAGATTCCCCGCCTCAGATTCCCCGCCTCAGATTCCCCTCCTCAGATTCCCCGCCTCAGATACCCCGCCTCAGATTCCCCGCCTCAGATTCCCCGCCTCAGATTCCCCGCCTCAGATTCCCCGCCTCAGATTCCCCGCCTCAGATTCCCTGCATCAGATTCCCTGCCTCTGATTGCCTGCCTCTGATTCCCTGCCTCTGATTCCCTGCCTCTCATTCCCTGCCTCTGATTCCGAGCCTCTGATTCCACGCCTCTCTTTCCGTATCTCTGATTCCCCGCCTCTGATTCCCTGCCTCTGATACCCTGCCTCTCTTTGCCTGCCTCTATTTCGGTGCCACTTTCTCTGCATCTAGTTTCCCACATCTCATTTGCCCCCTCTGATTACCCGCCTCTGATTCCATGCCTCTGATTCCCCGCCTGTGATTCCCCGCCTCTGATTCCCTGCCTCAGATTCCCTGCCTCAGATTCCCTGCCTCAGATTCCCTGCCTCAGATTCCCTGCCTCAGATTCCCCGCCTCTGATTCCCCGCCTCTTATTCCCCGCCTCTGATTCCCCGCCTCTGATTCCCCGCCTCTGATTCCCTGCCTCTGTTTCCCCGCCTCTGATTCCCCGCCTCTGATTCCCCGCCTCAGATTTCCCGGCTCTGATTCCCTGCCTGAGATTCCCTGCCTGAGATTCCCCACCTCAGATTCCCTGCCTCAGATTCCACACCTCAGATTCCCCGCCTCAGATTCCCCACCTCAGATTCCCCATCTCAGATTCCCCACCTCAAATTCCCCGCCTCAGATTCCCCGCCTCAGATTCCCTGCCTCAGATTCCCTGCCTCTGATTGCCTTCCTCTGATTCCCTGGCTCTGATTCCCTGCCTCTGATTCCCTGCCTCTGATTCCCTGCCTCTCATTCCCTGCCTCTGATTCCGCACCTCTGATTCCACGCCTCTCTTTCCGTGTCTCTGATTCCCCGCCTCTGATTCCCTGCCTCTGATACCCTGCCTCTCTTTGCCTGCCTCTATTTCGGTGCCTCATTCTCTGCATCTAGTTTCCCACATCTCATTTGCCCCCACTGATAAACCGCCTCTGATTCCATGCCTCTGATTCCTCGCCTCTGATTCCCCGCCTCTGATTCCCCGCCTCTGATTCCCTGCCTCAGATTCCCCGCCTCTGATTCCCCGCCTCTGATTCCCCGCCTCTGATTCCCCGCCTCAGATTTCCCGGCTCTGATTCCCTGCCTGAGATTCCCCGCCTCAGATTAAACGCCTCAGATTCCCCGCCTCAGATTCCCCGCCTCAGATTCCCCGCCTCAGATTCCCCGCCTCAGATTCCCCGCCTCAGATTCCCCGCCTCAGATTCCCCGCATCAGGTTCCCCGCCTCAAATTCCCCGCCTCAGATTCCCCGCCTCTGATTCCACGCCTCTGATTCCCCGCCTCTGATTCCAGGCCTCTTATTCCCCGCCTCTGATTCCCCACCTCTGATTGCCTGCCACTGATTGCCCGCCTCTGATTCCCTGCCTCTGATTCCCCGCCTCTGATTCCCCACCTCTGTCTGTATGCCTCTCTTTCGCCTCCACTCTTTCCCCTCCACTCATTCCGTGCCTGTCTTTCCCTCCCTCAATTTCAACAACACTGTTTGATCTGTTTTGTGTACCTCATTTTAAACACACAAGTTCCAACCACTATGATTTGCCCGCCTATTTCCCCGCCTCTATTTATCCACCTATGTTTAACTGCCTCTGTTTACCCGCCTGTTTCCCCGCCTCTGATTCCCCACCTTTCATTCCCCGCCTCTCTTTCCCTACCTCTATTTCTGCGCCTCTTTCTCTGCCTCTCTTTCCCCACATCTCTTTTCCTCCCGCTGATTCCCCGCCTCTGATTCCCCGCCTCTGATTCCCTGCCTCTGATTCCCCGCCTCTGATTCCCTGCCTCAGATTCCCTGCCTCAGATTCCCTGCCTCAGATTCCCTGCCTCTGATTCCCCACCTCTGATTCCCCGCCTCTTATTCCCCGCCTCTGATTCCCCGCCTCAGATTCCCCGCCTCAGATTCACCGCCTCAGATTCCCCGCCTCAGATTCCCCGGCTCTGATTCCCTGCCTGAGATTCCATGCCTCAGAATCCCCGCCTCAGATTCCCTGCCTCAGATTCCCCGCCTCAGATTCCCCGCCTCAGATTCCCCGGCTCTGATTCCCTGCCTGAGATTCCATGCCTCAGAATCCCCGCCTCAGATTCCCTGCCTCAGATTCCCCACCTCAGATTCCCTGCCTCTGTTTCCCCGCCTCTGATTCCCCGCCTCTCATTCCCCGCCTCAGATTCCCCGGCTCTGATTCCCTGCCTGAGATTCCCTGCCTCACATACCCCGCCTCAGATTCCCCGCCTCAGATTCCCCGCCTCAGATTCCCCGCCTCAGATTCCCCGCCTCAGATTCCCCGCCTCAGATTCCCCGCCTCAGATTCCCCGCCTCAGATTCCCCACCTCAGATTCCCCGCCTCAGATTCTCCGCCTCAGATTCCCCGCCTCAGATTCCCCGCCTCAGATTCCCCGCCTCAGATTCCCTGCCTCAGATTCCCTGCCTCTGATGCCTGCCTCTGATTCACTGCCTCTGATTCCCCGCCTCTGATTCCCTGCCTCTTATTCCCTGCCTCTGATTCCCTGCCTCTGATTCCCTGCCTCTGATTCCGAGCCTCTGATTCCACGCCTCTCTTTCCGTATCTCTGATTCCCCGCCTCTGATTCCCTGCCTCTGATACCCTGCCTCTCTTTGCCTGCCTCTATTTCTGTGCCTCTTTCTCTGCATCTAGTTTCCCACATCTCATTTTCCCCCTCTGATAACCCGCCTCTGATTCCATGCATCTGATTCCCCGCCTCTGATTCCCCGCCTCTGATTCCCTGCCTCAGATTCCCTGCCTCAGATTCCCTGCCTCAGATTCCCTGCCTCTGATTCCCCGCCTCTGATTCCCCGCCTCTTATTCCCCGCCTCTGATTCCCCGCCTCTGATTCCCCGCCTCTGATTCCCTGCCTCTGTTTCCCCGCCTCTGATTCCCCGCCTCTGATTCCCCGCCTCATATTTCCTGGCTCTGATTCCCTACCTGAGATTGCCTGCCTGAGATTCCCCGCCTCAGATTCCCTGCCTCAGATTCCCCGCCTCAGATTCCCTGCCTCAGATTCCCTGCCTCTGATTCCCCGCCTCTGATTCCCCGCCTCTTATTCCCCGCCTCTGATTCCCCGCCTCTGATTCCCCACCTCTGATTCCCTGCCTCAGATTCCCCGGCTCTGATTCCCTGCATCAGATTCCCTGCCTCAGATTCCCTGCCTCTGATTCCCCGCCTCTGATTGCCTGCCTCTGATTCCCCGCCTCTGATTCCCTGCCTCAGATTCCCTGCCTCAGATTCCCTGCCTCAGATTCCCTGCCTCTGATTCCCCACCTTTGATTCCCCAGCTCTTATTCCCCGCCTCTGATTCCCCACCTCTGATTCCGCGCCTCTGATTCCCTGCCTCTGTTTCCCCGCCTCTGATTCCCCGCCTCTGATTCCCCGCCTCAGATTCCCCGGCTCTGATTCCCTGCCTGAGATTCCCTGCCTCAGATACCCCGCCTCAGATTCCCCGCCTCAGATTCCCCGCCTCAGATTCCCCGCCTCAGATTCCCCGCCTTAGATTCCCCGCCTCAGATTCCCCTCCTCAGATTCCCCACCTCAGATTCCCCGCCTCAGATTCCCCGCCTCAGATTCCTCGCCTCAGATTCCCCGCCTCAGATTCCCCGCCTCAGATTCCCCGCCTCAGATTCCCTGCATCAGATTCCCTGCCTCTGATTGCCTGCCTCTGATTCCCTGCCTCTGATTCCCTGCCTCTCATTCCCTGCCTCTGATTCCGAGCCTCTGATTCCACGCCTCTCTTTCCATATCTATGATTCCCCGCCTCTGATTCCCTGCCTCTGATACCCTGCCTCTCTTTGCCTGCCTATATTTCGGTGCCACTTTCTCTGCATCTAGTTTCCCACATCTCATTTGCCCCCTCTGATTACACGCCTCTGATTCCATGCCTCTGATTCCCCGCCTCTGATTCCCCGCCTCTGATTCCCTGCCTCTGATTCCCCACCTCTGATTCCCTGCCTCAGATTCCCTGCCTCAGATTCCCTGCCTCAGATTCCCTGCCTCAGATTCCCTGCCTCTGATTCCCCGCCTCTGATTCACCGCCTCTTATTCCCCGCCTCTGATTCCCCGCCTCTGATTCCCCGCCTCTGATTCCCTGCCTCTGTTTCCCCGCCTCTGATTCCCCGCCTCTGATTCCCCGCCTCAGATTTCCCGGCTCTGATTCCCTGCCTGAGATTCCCTGCCTGAGATTCCCCACCTCAGATTCCCTGCCTCAGATTCCCCGCCTCAGATTCCCCGCCTCAGATTCACCGCCTCAGATTCCCCATCTCAGATTCCCCGCCTCAAATTCCCCGCCTCAGATTCCCCGCCTCAGATTCCCTGCCTCAGATTCCCTGCCTCTGATTGCCTTCCTCTGATTCCCTGCCTCTGATTCCCTGCCTCTGATTCCCTGCCTCTGATTCCCTGCCTCTCATTCCCTGCCTCTCATTCCCTGGCTCTGATTCCGCACCTCTGATTCCACGCCTCTCTTTCCGTGTCTCTGATTCCCCGCCTCTGATTCCCTGCCTCTGATACCCTGCCTCTCTTTGCCTGCCTCTATTTCGGTGCCTCATTCTCTGCATCTAGTTTCCCACATCTCATTTGCCCCCACTGATAACCCGCCTCTGATTCCATGCCTCTGATTCCCCGCCTCAGATTCCCCGCCTCTGATTCCCCGCCTCTGATTCCCCGCCTCTGATTCCCCGCCTCAGATTTCCCGGCTCTGATTCCCTGCCTGAGATTCCCCGCCTCAGATTAAACGCCTCAGATTCCCCGCCTCAGATTCCCCGCATCAGGTTCCCCGCCTCAGATTCCCCGCCTCAGATTCCCCGCCTCTGATTCCACGCCTCTGATTCCCCGCCTCTGATTCCAGGCCTCTTATTCCCCGCCTCTGATTCCCCACCTCTGATTGCCTGCCACTGATTGCCCGCCTCTGATTCCCCGCCTCTGATTCCCCGCCTCTGATTCCCCACCTCTGTCTGTATGCCTCTCTTTCGCCTCCGCTTTTTCCCCTACACTCTTTCCGTGCCTCTCTTTCCCTCCCTCAATTTCAACAACTCTGTTTGATCTGTTCTGTGTACCTCATTTTCAACACACAAGTTCCAACCACTATGTTTCACCCATCACTTTCCCCGCCTCTATTTTTCCGCCTATGTTTACCCGCCTCTGTTTATTCACCTGTTTCACCGCCTCTGATTCCCCGCCTCTGATTCCCCACCTCTGTCTCGACGCCTCTCTTTCGCCTCCACTCTTTCCCCTCCACTCTTTCCATGTCTGTCTTTCCCTCCCTCAATTTCAACAACACTGTTTGATCTGTTTTGTGTACCTCATTTTAAACACACAAGTTCCAACCACTATGTTTTGCCCGCCTCTTTCCCCGCCTCTATTTATCCACCTATGTTTAACTGCCTCTGTTTACCCGCCTGTTTCCCCGCCTCTGATTCCCCACCTTTCATTCCCCGCCTCTCTTTCCCTGCCTCTATTTCTGCGCCTCTTTCTCTGCCTCTCTTTCCCCACATCTCTTTTCCTCCCGCTGATTCCCTGCCTCTGATTCCCCGCCTCTGATTCCCTGCCTCTGATTCCCCGCCTCTGATTCCCTGCCTCAGATTCCCTGCCTCAGATTCCCTGCCTCAGATTCCCTGCCTCTGATTCCCCACCTCTGATTCCCCGCCTCTTATTCCCCACCTCTGATTCCCCGCCTCAGATTCCCCGCCTCAGATTCCCCGCCTCAGATTCCCCGCCTCAGATTCCCCGGCTCTGATTCCCTGCCTGAGATTCCATGCCTCAGAATCCCCGCCTCAGATTCCCTGCCTCAGATTCCCCGCCTCAGATTCCCCGCCTCAGATTCCCCGGCTCTGATTCCCTGCCTGAGATTCCATGCCTCAGAATCCCCGCCTCAGATTCCCTGCCTCAGATTCCCCACCTCAGATTCCCTGCCTCTGTTTCCCCGCCTCTGATTCCCCACCTCTGATTCCCCGCCTCAGATTCCCCGGCTCTGATTCCCTGCCTGAGATTCCCTGCCTCACATACCCCGCCTCAGATTCCCCGCCTCAGATTCCCCACCTCAGATTCCCCACCTCAGATTCCCCGCCTCAGATTCCCCGCCTCAGATTCCCCGCCTCAGATTTCCCGCCTCAGATTCCCCGCCTCAGATTCCCCGCCTCAGATTCTCCGCCTCAGATTCCCCGCCTCAGATTCCCCGCCTCAGATTCCACGCCTCAGATTCCCTGCCTCAGATTCCCTGCCTCTGATGCCTGCCTCTGATTCCCTGCCTCTGATTCCCTGCCTCTGATTCCCTGCCTCTTATTCCCTGCCTCTGATTCCCTGCCTCTGATTCCCTGCCTCTGATACCCTGCCTCTGTTTGCCTGCCTCTATTTCGGTGCCTCTTTCTCTGCATCTAGTTTCCCACATCTCATTTTCCCCCTCTGATAACCCGCCTCTGATGCCATGCCTCTGAATCCCCGCCTCTGATTCCCCGCCTCTGATTCCCTGCCTCTGATTCCCCGCCTCTGATTCCCTGCCTCAGAATCCCTGCCTCAGATTCCCTGCCTCAGATTCCCTGCCTCAGATTCCCTGCCTCTGATTCCCCGCCTCTGATTCCCCGCCTCTTATTCCCCGCCTCTGATTCCCCGCCTCTGATTCCCCGCCTCTGATTCCCTGCCTCTGTTTCCCCGCCTCTGATTCCCCGCCTCTGATTCCCCGCATCAGATTTCCCGGCTCTAATTCCCTGCCTGAGATTCCCTGCCTGAGATTCCCCGCCTCAGATTCCCTGCCTCAGATTCCCCGCCTCAGATTCCCCGCCTCATATTCCCCGCCTCAGATTCCCCATCTCAGATTCCCCGCCTCAGATTCCCCGCCTCAGATTCCCCGCCTCAGATTCCCTGCCTCATATTCCCTGCCTCTGATTGCCTTCCTCTGATTCCCTGCCTCTGATTCCCTGCCTCTGATTTCCTGCCTCTGATTCCCTGCCTCTGATTCCCTGCCTCTAATTCCCTGCCTCTGGTTCCGCACCTCTGATTCCACGCCTCTCTTTCCGTGTCTCTGATTCCCCGCCTCTGATTCCCTGCATCTGATACCCTGCCTCTCTTTGCCTGCCTCTATTTCCGTGCCTCTTTCTCTGCATCTAGTTTCCCACATCTCATTTGCCCCCTCTGATAACCCGCCTCTGATTCCATGCCTCTGATTCCCCGCCTCTGATTCCCCGCCTCTGATTCCCCGCCTCTGATTCCCTGCCTCAGATTCCCTGCCTCAGATTCCTTGCCTCAGATTCCCTGCCTCTGATTCCCCGCCTCTGTTTCCCCACCTCTTATTCCCCGCCTCTGATTCCCCGCCTCTGATTCCCCGCCTCTGATTCCCTGCCTCTTTTTCCCTGCCTCTGATTCCCCGCCTCTGATTCCCCACCTCTTATTCCCCGCCTCTGATTCCCCGCCTCTGATTCCCCGCCTCTGATTCCCTGCCTCTGTTTCCCCGCCTCTGATTCCCCGCGTCTGTTTCCCCGCCTCAGATTCCCCGGCTCTGATTCCCTGCCTGAGATTCCATGCCTCAGAATCCCCGCCTCAGATTCCCTGCCTCAGATTCCCCGCCTCTGATTCCCCGCCTCAGATTCCCCGCCTCAGATTCCCTGCCTCAGATTCCCCGCCTCAGATTCCCCGCCTCAGATTCCCCGCCTCAGATTCCCCGCCTCAGATTCCCTGCCTCAGATTCCCCGCCTCAGATTCCCCGCCTCAGATTCCCCGCCTCAGATTCCCCGCCTCAGATTCCTTGCCTCAGATTCCCTGCCTCAGATTCCCCGCCTCAGATTCCCTGCCTCAGATTCCCTGCCTCTGATTGCCTTCCTCTGATTCCCTGCCTCTGATTCCCTGCCTATGATTCCCTGCCTCTGATTCCCTGCCTCTCATTCCCTGCCTCTCATTCCCTGCCTCTGATTCCGCACCTCTGATTCCACGCCTCTCTTTCCGTGTCTCTGATTCCCCGCCTCTGATTCCCTGCCTCTGATCCCCTGCCTCTCTTTGCCTGCCTCTATTTCGGTGCCTCTTTCTCTGCATCTAGTTTCCCACATCTCATTTGCCCCCACTGATAACCCGCCTCTGATTCCATGCCTCTGATTCCCCGCCTCTCATTCCCCGCCTCTGATTCCCCGCCTCTGATTCCCTGCCTCAGATTCCCTGCCTCAGATTCCTTGCCTCAGATTCCCTGCCTCTGATTCCCCGCCTCTGATTCCCCACCTTTTATTCCCCGCCTCTGATTCCCCGCCTCTGATTCCCTGCCTCTCATTCCCTGCCTCTGATTTCGCACCTCTGATTCCACGCCTCTCTTTCCGTGTCTCTGATTCCCCGCCTCTGATTCCCTGCCTCTGATCCCCTGACTCTCTTTGCCTGCCTCTATTTCCGTGCCTCTTTCTCTGCATCTAGTTTCCCACATCTCATTTGCCCCCTCTGATAACCCGCCTCTGATTCCATGCCTCTGATTCACTGCCTCAGATTCCCTGCCTCAGATACCCCGACACAGATTTACCACCTCAGATTCTCCGCCTCAGGTTCCCTGCCTCAGATTCCCTGCCTCAGATTCCCTGCCTCAGATTCCCTGCCTCAGATTCCCTGCCTCCGATTCCCCGCCTCTGATTCCCCGCCTCTGATTCCCCGCCTCTGATTCCCAGCCTCTGAATCCCCGCCTCTGAATCCCCGCCTCTGATTCCCCGCCTCTGTTTCCCCGCCTCTGATTCCCCGCCTCTGATTCCCCGCCTCTGATTCCACGCCTCTGATTCCCCGCCTCTGATTCCAGGCCTCTTATTCCCCGCCTCTGATTCCCCACCTCTGATTGCCTGCCACTGATTGCCCACCTCTGATTCCCCGCCTCTGATTCACCGCCTCTGATTTCCGCCTCTTATTCCCCGCCTCTGATTCCCCACCTCTGTCTGTATGCCTCTCTTTCGCCTCCACTCTTTCCCCTCCACTCTTTCCGTGTCTGTCTTTCCCTCCCTCAATTTCAACAACACTGTTTGATCTGTTTTGTGTACCTCATTTTAAACACACAAGTTCCAACCACTATGTTTTGCCCGCCTCTTTCCCCGCCTCTATTTATCCACCTATGTTTAACTGCCTCTGTTTACCCGCCTGTTTCCCCGCCTCTGATTCCCCACCTTTCATTCCCCGCCTCTCTTTCCCTGCCTCTATTTCCGCGCCTCTTTCTCTGCCTCTCTTTCCCCACATCTCTTTTCCTCCCGCTGATTCCCCGCCTCTGATTCCCCGCCTCTGATTCCCTGCCTCTGATGCCCCGCCTCTGATTCCCCGCCTCTGATTCCCCACCTCTGTCTGTATGCCTCTCTTTCGCCTCCGCTTTTTCCCCTACACTCTTTCCGCGCCTCTCTTTCCCTCCCTCAATTTCAACAACTCTGTTTGATCTGTTCTGTGTACCTCATTTTCAACACACAAGTTCCAACCACTATGTTTCACCCATCACTTTCCCCGCCTCTATTTTTCCGCCTATGTTTACCCGCCTCAGTTTACACACCTGTTTCACCGCCTCTGATTCCACGCCTCTGATTCCCCACCTCTGTCTCGACGCCTCTCTTTCGCCTCCACTCTTTCCCCTCCACTCTTTCCAGCTCTGTCTTTCCCTCCCTCAATTTCAACAACACTGTTTGATCTGTTTTGTGTACCTCATTTAAAACACACAAGTTCCAACCACTATGTTTTGCCCGCCTCTTTCCCCGCCTCTATTTATCCACCTATGTTTAACTGCCTCTGTTTACCCGCCTGTTTCCCCGCCTCTGATTCCCCACCTTTCATTCCCCACCTCTCTTTCCCTGCCTCTATTTCCGCGCCTCTTTCTCTGCCTCTCTTTCCCCACATCTCTTTTCCTCCCGCTGATTCCCCGCCTCTGATTCCCCACCTCTGATTCCCTGCCTCTGATGCCCCGCCTCTGATTCCCTGCCTCAGATTCCCTGCCTCAGATTCCCTGCCTCAGATTCCCTGCCTCTGATTCCCCGCCTCTGATTCCCCGCCTCTGATTCCCCGCCTCTGATTCCCCGCCTCTGATTCCCTGCCTCAGATTCCCCGGCTCTGATTCCCTGCATCAGATTCCCTGCCTCAGATTCCCTGCCTCTGATTCCCAGCCTCTGATTCCCTGCCTCTGATTCCCCGCCTCTGATTCCCTGCCTCAGATTCCCTGCCTCAGATTCCCTGCCTCAGATTCCCCGCCTCTGATTCCCCGCCTTTGATTCCCCGCCTCTTATTCCCCGCCTCTGATTCCCCGCCTCTGAATCCCGGCCTCTGATTCCCTGTCTCTGTTTCCCCGCCTCTGGTTCCCCGCCTCTGATTCCCCGCCTCAGATTTCCCGGCTCTGATTCCCTGCCTGAGATTCCCCGCCTCAGATTAAACGCCTCAGATTCCCCGCCTCAGATTCCCCGCCTCAGATTCCCCGCCTCAGATTCCCCGCCTCAGATTCCCCGCATCAGGTTCCCCGCCTCAGATTCCCCGCCTCAGATTCCCCGCCTCAGATTCCCCGCCTCAGATTCCCTGCCTTAGATTCCCTGCCTCTGATTGCCTGCCTCTGATACCCTGCCTCTGATTCCCTGCCTCTGAATCACTGCCTCTGATTCCCTGCCTCTGATTCCCTGCCTCTGATTCCCTGCCTCTGATTCCGCGCCTCTGATTCCACGCCTCTCTTTCCGTATCTCTGATTCCCCGCCTCTGATTCCCTGCATCTGATACCCTGCCTCTCTTTGCCTGCCTCTATTTCGGTGCCTCTTTCTCTGCATCTAGTTTCCCACATCTCATTTGCCCCCTCTGATAACCCGCCTCTGATTCCATGCCTCTGATTCCCCGCCTTTGATTCCCCACCTCTGATTCCCTGCCTTTGATTCCCCGCCTCTGATTCCCTGCCTCAGATTCCCTGCCTCAGATTCCCTGCCTCAGATTCCCTGCCTCAGATTCCCTGCCTCTGATTCCCCGCCTCTGATTCCCCGCCTCTGATTCCCTGCCTCTGTTTCCCCGCCTCTGATTCCCCGCCTCTGATTCCCCGCCTCAGATTTCCCGGCTCTGATTCCCTGCCTGAGATTCCCTGCCTGAGATTCCCCGCATCAGATTCCCTGCCTCAGATTCCCTGCCTCGGATTCCCCTCCTCAGATTCCCCGCCTCAGGTTCCCCGTCTCAGATTCCCCGCCTCAGATTCCCCGCCTCAGATTCCCCGCCTCAGATTCCCTGCCTCAGATTCCCTGCCTCTGATTGCCTTCCTCTGATTCCCTGCCTCTGATTCCCTGCCTCTGATTCCCTGCCTCTGATTCCCTGCCTCTGATTCCCTGCCTCTGATTCCCTGCCTCTGATTCCGCACCTCTGATTCCACGCCTCTCTGACCGTGTCTCTGATTCCCCGCCTCTGATTCCCTGCCTCTGATACCCTGCCTCTCTTTGCCTGCCTCTATTTCCGTGCCTCTTCCTCTGCATCTAGTTTCCCACATCTCATTTGCCCCCTCTGATAACCCACCTCTGATTCCATGCCTCTGATTCCCCGCCTCTGATTCCCCGCCTCTGATTCCCTGCCTCAGATTCCTTGCCTCAGATTCCTTGCCTCAGATTCCCTGCCTCTGATTCCCACCTCTGATACCCCGCCTCTTATTCCCTGCCTCTGATTCCCCGCCTCTGATTCCCCGCCTCTGATTCCCTGCCTCTGTTTCCCTGCCTCTGATTCCCCGCGTCTGATTCCCCGCCTCAGATTCCCCGGCTGTGATTCCCTGCCTGAGATTCCATGCCTCAGAATCCCCGCCTCAGATTCCCTGCCTCAGATTCCCCGCCTCAGATTCCCCGCCTCATATTCCCCGCCTCAGATTCCCTGCCTCAGATTCCCCGCCTCAGATTCCCCGCCTCAGATTCCCCGCCTCAGATTCCCCGCCTCAGATTCCCTGCGTCAGATTCCCTGCCTCAGATTCCCTTCATCTGATTCCCTTCATTTGATTCCCTGCCTCTGATTCACTGCCTCTGATTCCCCGCCTCTGATTCCCCGCCTCTTATTCCCCACCTCTGATTCCCCGCCTCAGATTCCCCGCCTCAGATTCCCCGCCTCAGATTCCCCGCCTCAGATTCCCCGGCTCTGATTCCCTGCCTGAGATTCCATGCCTCAGAATCCCCGCCTCAGATTCCCTGCCTCAGATTCCCCGCCTCAGATTCCCCGCCTCAGATTCCCCGGCTCTGATTCCCTGCCTGAGATTCCATGCCTCAGAATCCCCGCCTCAGATTCCCTGCCTCAGATTCCCCACCTCAGATTCCCTGCCTCTGTTTCCCCGCCTCTGATTCCCCACCTCTGATTCCCCGCCTCAGATTCCCCGGCTCTGATTCCCTGCCTGAGATTCCCTGCCTCACATACCCCGCCTCAGATTCCCCGCCTCAGATTCCCCACCTCAGATTCCCCACCTCAGATTCCCCGCCTCAGATTCCCCGCCTCAGATTCCCCGCCTCAGATTTCCCGCCTCAGATTCCCCGCCTCAGATTCCCCGCCTCAGATTCTCCGCCTCAGATTCCCCGCCTCAGATTCCCCGCCTCAGATTCCCCGCCTCAGATTCCCTGCCTCAGATTCCCTGCCTCTGATGCCTGCCTCTGATTCCCTGCCTCTGATTCCCTGCCTCTGATTCCCTGCCTCTTATTCCCTGCCTCTGATTCCCTGCCTCTGATTCCCTGCCTCTGATACCCTGCCTCTGTTTGCCTGCCTCTATTTCGGTGCCTCTTTCTCTGCATCTAGTTTCCCACATCTCATTTTCCCCCTCTGATAACCCGCCTCTGATGCCATGCCTCTGAATCCCCGCCTCTGATTCCCCGCCTCTGATTCCCTGCCTCTGATTCCCCGCCTCTGATTCCCTGCCTCAGAATCCCTGCCTCAGATTCCCTGCCTCAGATTCCCTGCCTCAGATTCCCTGCCTCTGATTCCCCGCCTCTGATTCCCCGCCTCTTATTCCCCGCCTCTGATTCCCCGCCTCTGATTCCCCGCCTCTGATTCCCTGCCTCTGTTTCCCCGCCTCTGATTCCCCGCCTCTGATTCCCCGCATCAGATTTCCCGGCTCTAATTCCCTGCCTGAGATTCCCTGCCTGAGATTCCCCGCCTCAGATTCCCTGCCTCAGATTCCCCGCCTCAGATTCCCCGCCTCATATTCCCCGCCTCAGATTCCCCATCTCAGATTCCCCGCCTCAGATTCCCCGCCTCAGATTCCCCGCCTCAGATTCCCTGCCTCATATTCCCTGCCTCTGATTGCCTTCCTCTGATTCCCTGCCTCTGATTCCCTGCCTCTGATTTCCTGCCTCTGATTCCCTGCCTCTGATTCCCTGCCTCTAATTCCCTGCCTCTGGTTCCGCACCTCTGATTCCACGCCTCTCTTTCCGTGTCTCTGATTCCCCGCCTCTGATTCCCTGCATCTGATACCCTGCCTCTCTTTGCCTGCCTCTATTTCCGTGCCTCTTTCTCTGCATCTAGTTTCCCACATCTCATTTGCCCCCTCTGATAACCCGCCTCTGATTCCATGCCTCTGATTCCCCGCCTCTGATTCCCCGCCTCTGATTCCCCGCCTCTGATTCCCTGCCTCAGATTCCCTGCCTCAGATTCCTTGCCTCAGATTCCCTGCCTCTGATTCCCCGCCTCTGTTTCCCCACCTCTTATTCCCCGCCTCTGATTCCCCGCCTCTGATTCCCCGCCTCTGATTCCCTGCCTCTTTTTCCCTGCCTCTGATTCCCCGCCTCTGATTCCCCACCTCTTATTCCCCGCCTCTGATTCCCCGCCTCTGATTCCCCGCCTCTGATTCCCTGCCTCTGTTTCCCCGCCTCTGATTCCCCGCGTCTGTTTCCCCGCCTCAGATTCCCCGGCTCTGATTCCCTGCCTGAGATTCCATGCCTCAGAATCCCCGCCTCAGATTCCCTGCCTCAGATTCCCCGCCTCTGATTCCCCGCCTCAGATTCCCCGCCTCAGATTCCCTGCCTCAGATTCCCCGCCTCAGATTCCCCGCCTCAGATTCCCCGCCTCAGATTCCCCGCCTCAGATTCCCTGCCTCAGATTCCCCGCCTCAGATTCCCCGCCTCAGATTCCCCGCCTCAGATTCCCCGCCTCAGATTCCTTGCCTCAGATTCCCTGCCTCAGATTCCCCGCCTCAGATTCCCTGCCTCAGATTCCCTGCCTCTGATTGCCTTCCTCTGATTCCCTGCCTCTGATTCCCTGCCTATGATTCCCTGCCTCTGATTCCCTGCCTCTCATTCCCTGCCTCTCATTCCCTGCCTCTGATTCCGCACCTCTGATTCCACGCCTCTCTTTCCGTGTCTCTGATTCCCCGCCTCTGATTCCCTGCCTCTGATCCCCTGCCTCTCTTTGCCTGCCTCTATTTCGGTGCCTCTTTCTCTGCATCTAGTTTCCCACATCTCATTTGCCCCCACTGATAACCCGCCTCTGATTCCATGCCTCTGATTCCCCGCCTCTCATTCCCCGCCTCTGATTCCCCGCCTCTGATTCCCTGCCTCAGATTCCCTGCCTCAGATTCCTTGCCTCAGATTCCCTGCCTCTGATTCCCCGCCTCTGATTCCCCACCTTTTATTCCCCGCCTCTGATTCCCCGCCTCTGATTCCCTGCCTCTCATTCCCTGCCTCTGATTTCGCACCTCTGATTCCACGCCTCTCTTTCCGTGTCTCTGATTCCCCGCCTCTGATTCCCTGCCTCTGATCCCCTGACTCTCTTTGCCTGCCTCTATTTCCGTGCCTCTTTCTCTGCATCTAGTTTCCCACATCTCATTTGCCCCCTCTGATAACCCGCCTCTGATTCCATGCCTCTGATTCACTGCCTCAGATTCCCTGCCTCAGATACCCCGACACAGATTTACCACCTCAGATTCTCCGCCTCAGGTTCCCTGCCTCAGATTCCCTGCCTCAGATTCCCTGCCTCAGATTCCCTGCCTCAGATTCCCTGCCTCCGATTCCCCGCCTCTGATTCCCCGCCTCTGATTCCCCGCCTCTGATTCCCAGCCTCTGAATCCCCGCCTCTGAATCCCCGCCTCTGATTCCCCGCCTCTGTTTCCCCGCCTCTGATTCCCCGCCTCTGATTCCCCGCCTCTGATTCCACGCCTCTGATTCCCCGCCTCTGATTCCAGGCCTCTTATTCCCCGCCTCTGATTCCCCACCTCTGATTGCCTGCCACTGATTGCCCACCTCTGATTCCCCGCCTCTGATTCACCGCCTCTGATTTCCGCCTCTTATTCCCCGCCTCTGATTCCCCACCTCTGTCTGTATGCCTCTCTTTCGCCTCCACTCTTTCCCCTCCACTCTTTCCGTGTCTGTCTTTCCCTCCCTCAATTTCAACAACACTGTTTGATCTGTTTTGTGTACCTCATTTTAAACACACAAGTTCCAACCACTATGTTTTGCCCGCCTCTTTCCCCGCCTCTATTTATCCACCTATGTTTAACTGCCTCTGTTTACCCGCCTGTTTCCCCGCCTCTGATTCCCCACCTTTCATTCCCCGCCTCTCTTTCCCTGCCTCTATTTCCGCGCCTCTTTCTCTGCCTCTCTTTCCCCACATCTCTTTTCCTCCCGCTGATTCCCCGCCTCTGATTCCCCGCCTCTGATTCCCTGCCTCTGATGCCCCGCCTCTGATTCCCCGCCTCTGATTCCCCACCTCTGTCTGTATGCCTCTCTTTCGCCTCCGCTTTTTCCCCTACACTCTTTCCGCGCCTCTCTTTCCCTCCCTCAATTTCAACAACTCTGTTTGATCTGTTCTGTGTACCTCATTTTCAACACACAAGTTCCAACCACTATGTTTCACCCATCACTTTCCCCGCCTCTATTTTTCCGCCTATGTTTACCCGCCTCAGTTTACACACCTGTTTCACCGCCTCTGATTCCACGCCTCTGATTCCCCACCTCTGTCTCGACGCCTCTCTTTCGCCTCCACTCTTTCCCCTCCACTCTTTCCAGCTCTGTCTTTCCCTCCCTCAATTTCAACAACACTGTTTGATCTGTTTTGTGTACCTCATTTAAAACACACAAGTTCCAACCACTATGTTTTGCCCGCCTCTTTCCCCGCCTCTATTTATCCACCTATGTTTAACTGCCTCTGTTTACCCGCCTGTTTCCCCGCCTCTGATTCCCCACCTTTCATTCCCCACCTCTCTTTCCCTGCCTCTATTTCCGCGCCTCTTTCTCTGCCTCTCTTTCCCCACATCTCTTTTCCTCCCGCTGATTCCCCGCCTCTGATTCCCCACCTCTGATTCCCTGCCTCTGATGCCCCGCCTCTGATTCCCTGCCTCAGATTCCCTGCCTCAGATTCCCTGCCTCAGATTCCCTGCCTCTGATTCCCCGCCTCTGATTCCCCGCCTCTGATTCCCCGCCTCTGATTCCCCGCCTCTGATTCCCTGCCTCAGATTCCCCGGCTCTGATTCCCTGCATCAGATTCCCTGCCTCAGATTCCCTGCCTCTGATTCCCAGCCTCTGATTCCCTGCCTCTGATTCCCCGCCTCTGATTCCCTGCCTCAGATTCCCTGCCTCAGATTCCCTGCCTCAGATTCCCCGCCTCTGATTCCCCGCCTTTGATTCCCCGCCTCTTATTCCCCGCCTCTGATTCCCCGCCTCTGAATCCCGGCCTCTGATTCCCTGTCTCTGTTTCCCCGCCTCTGGTTCCCCGCCTCTGATTCCCCGCCTCAGATTTCCCGGCTCTGATTCCCTGCCTGAGATTCCCCGCCTCAGATTAAACGCCTCAGATTCCCCGCCTCAGATTCCCCGCCTCAGATTCCCCGCCTCAGATTCCCCGCCTCAGATTCCCCGCATCAGGTTCCCCGCCTCAGATTCCCCGCCTCAGATTCCCCGCCTCAGATTCCCCGCCTCAGATTCCCTGCCTTAGATTCCCTGCCTCTGATTGCCTGCCTCTGATACCCTGCCTCTGATTCCCTGCCTCTGAATCACTGCCTCTGATTCCCTGCCTCTGATTCCCTGCCTCTGATTCCCTGCCTCTGATTCCGCGCCTCTGATTCCACGCCTCTCTTTCCGTATCTCTGATTCCCCGCCTCTGATTCCCTGCATCTGATACCCTGCCTCTCTTTGCCTGCCTCTATTTCGGTGCCTCTTTCTCTGCATCTAGTTTCCCACATCTCATTTGCCCCCTCTGATAACCCGCCTCTGATTCCATGCCTCTGATTCCCCGCCTTTGATTCCCCACCTCTGATTCCCTGCCTTTGATTCCCCGCCTCTGATTCCCTGCCTCAGATTCCCTGCCTCAGATTCCCTGCCTCAGATTCCCTGCCTCAGATTCCCTGCCTCTGATTCCCCGCCTCTGATTCCCCGCCTCTGATTCCCTGCCTCTGTTTCCCCGCCTCTGATTCCCCGCCTCTGATTCCCCGCCTCAGATTTCCCGGCTCTGATTCCCTGCCTGAGATTCCCTGCCTGAGATTCCCCGCATCAGATTCCCTGCCTCAGATTCCCTGCCTCGGATTCCCCTCCTCAGATTCCCCGCCTCAGGTTCCCCGTCTCAGATTCCCCGCCTCAGATTCCCCGCCTCAGATTCCCCGCCTCAGATTCCCTGCCTCAGATTCCCTGCCTCTGATTGCCTTCCTCTGATTCCCTGCCTCTGATTCCCTGCCTCTGATTCCCTGCCTCTGATTCCCTGCCTCTGATTCCCTGCCTCTGATTCCCTGCCTCTGATTCCGCACCTCTGATTCCACGCCTCTCTGACCGTGTCTCTGATTCCCCGCCTCTGATTCCCTGCCTCTGATACCCTGCCTCTCTTTGCCTGCCTCTATTTCCGTGCCTCTTCCTCTGCATCTAGTTTCCCACATCTCATTTGCCCCCTCTGATAACCCACCTCTGATTCCATGCCTCTGATTCCCCGCCTCTGATTCCCCGCCTCTGATTCCCTGCCTCAGATTCCTTGCCTCAGATTCCTTGCCTCAGATTCCCTGCCTCTGATTCCCACCTCTGATACCCCGCCTCTTATTCCCTGCCTCTGATTCCCCGCCTCTGATTCCCCGCCTCTGATTCCCTGCCTCTGTTTCCCTGCCTCTGATTCCCCGCGTCTGATTCCCCGCCTCAGATTCCCCGGCTGTGATTCCCTGCCTGAGATTCCATGCCTCAGAATCCCCGCCTCAGATTCCCTGCCTCAGATTCCCCGCCTCAGATTCCCCGCCTCATATTCCCCGCCTCAGATTCCCTGCCTCAGATTCCCCGCCTCAGATTCCCCGCCTCAGATTCCCCGCCTCAGATTCCCCGCCTCAGATTCCCTGCGTCAGATTCCCTGCCTCAGATTCCCTTCATCTGATTCCCTTCATTTGATTCCCTGCCTCTGATTCACTGCCTCTGATTCCCCGCCTCTGATTCCCTGCCTCTGATTCCCTGCCTCTGATTGCCTGCCTCTGATTCCATGCCTCTGATTCCCTGCCTCTGATTCCCTGCCTCTGATTCCGCGCCTCTGATTCCACGCCTCTCTTTCCTTGTCTCTGTTTCCCCGCCTCTGATTCCCTGCCTCTGATACCCAGCCTCTCTTTGCCTGCCTCTATTTCCGTGCCTCTTTCTCTGCATCTAGTTTCCCACATCTCATTTGCCCCCTCTGATAACCCGCCTCTGATTCCATGCCTCTGATTCACTGCCTCAGATCCCCTGCCTCAGATACCCCGACTCAGATTTACCGCCTCAGATTCCCCGCCTCAGATTCCCTGCCTCAGATTCCCTGCCTCAGATTCCCTGCCTCAGATTCCCTGCCTCAGATTCCCTGCCTCAGATACCCTGCCTCCGATTCCCCGCCTCTGATTCCCCGCCTCTGATTACCCGCCTCTGATTCCCAGCCTCTGAATCCCCGCCTCTGATTCCCCGCCTCTGATTCCCCGCCTCTGTTTCCCCGCCTCTGATTCCCCGCCTCTGATTCCCCGCCTCTGATTCCATGCCTCTGATTCCCCGCCTCTGATTCCAGGCCTCCTATTCCCCGCCTCTGATTCCCCACCTCTGATTGCCTGCCACTGATTGCCCGCCTCTGATTCCCCGCCTCTGATTCCCCGCCTCTGATTCCCCACCTCTGTCTGTATGCCTCTCTTTCACCTCCACTTTTTCCCTTACACTCTTTCCGCGCCTCTCTTTCCCTCCCTCAATTTCAACAACTCTGTTTGATCTGTTCTGTGTACCTCATTTTCAACACACAAGTTCCAACCACAATGTTTCACCCATCACTTTCCCCGCCTCTATTTTTCCGCCTATGTTTACCCGCCTCTGTTTATTCACCTGTTTCACCGCCTCTGATTCCCCGCCTCTGATTCCCCACCTCTGTCTCGACGCCTATCTTTCGCCTCCACTCTTTCCCCTCCACTCTTTCCGTGCCTGTCTTTCCCTCCCTCAATTTCAACAACACTGTTTGATCTGTTTTGTGTACCTCATTTTAAACACACAAGTTCCAACCACTATGTTTTGCCCGCCTCTTTCCCCGCCTCTATTTATCCACCTATGTTTAACTGCCTCTGTTTACCCGCCTGTTTCCCCGCCTCTGATTCCCCACCTTTCAATCCCCGCCTCTCTTTCCCTGCCTCTATTTCCGCGCCTCTTTCTCTGCCTCTCTTTCCCCACATCTCTTTTCCTCCCGCTGATTCCCCGCCTCTGATTCCCCGCCTCTGATTCCCTGCCTCTGATTCCCCGCCTCTGATTCCCTGCCTCAGATTCCCTGCCTCAGATTCCCTGCCTCAGATTCCATGCTTCTGATTCCCCGCCTCTGATTCCCCGCCTCTTATTCCCCGCCTCTGATTCCCCGCCTCTGATTCCCCGCCTCTGTTTCCCTGCCTCAGATTCCCCGGATCTGATTCCCTGCATCAGATTCCCTGCCTCAGATTCCCTGCCTCTGATTCCCCGCCTCTGATTCCCTGCCTCTGATTCCCCGCCTCTGATTCCCTGCCTTAGATTCCCTGCCTCAGATTCCCTGCCTCAGATTCCCCGCCTCTGATTCCCCGCCTTTGATTCCCCGCCTCTTATTCCCCGCCGCTGATTCCCCGCCTCTGATTCCCCGCCTCTGATTCCCTGCCTCTGTTTCCCCGCCTCTGATTCCCCGCCTCTGATTCCCCGCCTCAGATTCCCCGACTCTGATTCCCTGTCTGAGATTCCCTGCCTCAGATAACCCGCCTCAGATATCCCGCCTCAGATTCCCCGCCTCAGATTCCCCGCCTCAGATTCCCTGCCTCAGATTCCCCGCCTCAGATTCCCCGCCTCAGATTCCCCGCCTCAGATTCCCTGCCTCAGATTCCCCACCTCAGATTCCCCGCCTCAGAATCCCCGCCTCAGATTCTCCGCCTCAGATTCCCCGCCTCAGATTCCCCGCCTCAGATTCCCCGCCTCAGATTCCCTGCCTCAGATTCCCCGCCTCAGATTCCCCATCTCAGATTCCCCGCCTCAGATTCCCCGCCTCAGATTCCCCGCCTCAGATTCCCTGCCTCATATTCCCTGCC
Organism: Narcine bancroftii; assembly: GCF_036971445.1. Classification (NCBI taxonomy): domain Eukaryota; kingdom Metazoa; phylum Chordata; class Chondrichthyes; order Torpediniformes; family Narcinidae; genus Narcine; species Narcine bancroftii. The sequence goes on from NC_091481.1 coordinate 92,004,774, forward strand.
TCTGATTGCCTTCCTCTGATTCCCTGCCTCTGATTCCCTGCCTCTGATTTCCTGCCTCTGATTCCCTGCCTCTGATTCCCTGCCTCTAATTCCCTGCCTCTGGTTCCGCACCTCTGATTCCACGCCTCTCTTTCCGTGTCTCTGATTCCCCGCCTCTGATTCCCTGCATCTGATACCCTGACTCTCTTTGCCTGCCTCTATTTCCGTGCCTCTTTCTCTGCATCTAGTTTCCCACATCTCATTTGCCCCCTCTGATAACCCGCCTCTGATTCCCTGCCTCAGATTCCCTGCCTCAGATTCCTTGCCTCAGATTCCCTGCCTCTGATTCCCCGCCTCTGTTTCCCCACCTCTTATTCCCCGCCTCTGATTCCCCGCCTCTGATTCCCCGCCTCTGATTCCCTGCCTCTTTTTCCCTGCCTCTGATTCCCCGCCTCTGATTCCCCACCTCTTATTCCCCGCCTCTGATTCCCCGCCTCTGATTCCCCGCCTCTGATTCCCTGCCTCTGTTTCCCCGCCTCTGATTCCCCGCGTCTGTTTCCCCGCCTCAGATTCCCCGGCTCTGATTCCCTGCCTGAGATTCCATGCCTCAGAATCCCCGCCTCAGATTCCCTGCCTCAGATTCCCCGCCTCTGATTCCCCGCCTCAGATTCCCCGCCTCAGATTCCCTGCCTCAGATTCCCCGCCTCAGATTCCCCGCCTCAGATTCCCCGCCTCAGATTCCCCGCCTCAGATTCCCTGCCTCAGATTCCCCGCCTCAGATTCCCCGCCTCAGATTCCCCGCCTCAGATTCCCCGCCTCAGATTCCTTGCCTCAGATTCCCTGCCTCAGATTCCCCGCCTCAGATTCCCTGCCTCAGATTCCCTGCCTCTGATTGCCTTCCTCTGATTCCCTGCCTCTGATTCCCTGCCTATGATTCCCTGCCTCTGATTCCCTGCCTCTCATTCCCTGCCTCTCATTCCTCCCTCTGATTCCGCACCTCTGATTCCACGCCTCTCTTTCCGTGTCTCTGATTCCCCGCCTCTGATTCCCTGCCTCTGATCCCCTGCCTCTCTTTGCCTGCCTCTATTTCGGTGCCTCTTTCTCTGCATCTAGTTTCCCACATCTCATTTGCCCCCACTGATAACCCGCCTCTGATTCCATGCCTCTGATTCCCCGCCTCTCATTCCCCGCCTCTGATTCCCCGCCTCTGATTCCCTGCCTCAGATTCCCTGCCTCAGATTCCTTGCCTCAGATTCCCTGCCTCTGATTCCCCGCCTCTGATTCCCCACCTTTTATTCCCCGCCTCTGATTCCCCGCCTCTGATTCCCTGCCTCTCATTCCCTGCCTCTGATTTCGCACCTCTGATTCCACGCCTCTCTTTCCGTGTCTCTGATTCCCCGCCTCTCATTCCCCGCCTCTGATTCCCCGCCTCTGATTCCCTGCCTCAGATTCCCTGCCTCAGATTCCTTGCCTCTGATTCCATGCCTCTGATTCACTGCCTCAGATTCCCTGCCTCAGATACCCCGACACAGATTTACCACCTCAGATTCTCCGCCTCAGGTTCCCTGCCTCAGATTCCCTGCCTCAGATTCCCTGCCTCAGATTCCCTGCCTCAGATTCCCTGCCTCCGATTCCCCGCCTCTGATTCCCCGCCTCTGATTCCCCGCCTCTGATTCCCAGCCTCTGAATCCCCGCCTCTGAATCCCCGCCTCTGATTCCCCGCCTCTGTTTCCCCGCCTCTGATTCCCCGCCTCTGATTCCCCGCCTCTGATTCCACGCCTCTGATTCCCCGCCTCTGATTCCAGGCCTCTTATTCCCCGCCTCTGATTCCCCACCTCTGATTGCCTGCCACTGATTGCCCACCTCTGATTCCCCGCCTCTGATTCACCGCCTCTGATTTCCGCCTCTTATTCCCCGCCTCTGATTCCCCACCTCTGTCTGTATGCCTCTCTTTCGCCTCCGCTTTTTCCCCTACACTCTTTCCGCGCCTCTCTTTCCCTCCCTCAATTTCAACAACTCTGTTTGATCTGTTCTCTGTACCTCATTTTCAACACACAAGTTCCAACCACTATGTTTCAACCATCACTTTCCCCGCCTCTATTTTTCCGCCTATGTTTACCCGCCTCTGTTTATTCACCTGTTTCACCGCCTCTGATTCCCCGCCTCTGATTCCCCACCTCTGTCTCGACGCCTCTCTTTCGCCTCCACTCTTTCCCCTCCACTCTTTCCGTGTCTGTCTTTCCCTCCCTCAATTTCAACAACACTGTTTGATCTGTTTTGTGTACCTCATTTTAAACACACAAGTTCCAACCACTATGTTTTGCCCGCCTCTTTCCCCGCCTCTATTTATCCACCTATGTTTAACTGCCTCTGTTTACCCGCCTGTTTCCCCGCCTCTGATTCCCCACCTTTCATTCCCCGCCTCTCTTTCCCTGCCTCTATTTCCGCGCCTCTTTCTCTGCCTCTCTTTCCCCACATCTCTTTTCCTCCCGCTGATTCCCCGCCTCTGATTCCCCGCCTCTGATTCCCTGCCTCTGATGCCCCGCCTCTGATTCCCCGCCTCTGATTCCCCACCTCTGTCTGTATGCCTCTCTTTCGCTTCCGCTTTTTCCCCTACACTCTTTCCGCGCCTCTCTTTCCCTCCCTCAATTTCAACAACTCTGTTTGATCTGTTCTGTGTACCTCATTTTCAACACACAAGTTCCAACCACTATGTTTCACCCATCACTTTCCCCGCCTCTATTTTTCCGCCTATGTTTACCCGCCTCAGTTTACACACCTGTTTCACCGCCTCTGATTCCACGCCTCTGATTCCCCACCTCTGTCTCGACGCCTCTCTTTCGCCTCCACTCTTTCCCCTCCACTCTTTCCATGTCTGTCTTTCCCTCCCTCAATTTCAACAACACTGTTTGATCTGTTTTGTGTACCTCATTTAAAACACACAAGTTCCAACCACTATGTTTTGCCCGCCTCTTTCCCCGCCTCTATTTATCCACCTATGTTTAACTGCCTCTGTTTGCCCGCCTGTTTCCCCGCCTCTGATTCCCCACCTTTCATTCCCTGCCTCTCTTTCCCTGCCTCTATTTCCGCGCCTCTTTCTCTGCCTCTCTTTCCCCACATCTCTTTTCCTCCCGCTGATTCCCCGCCTCTGATTCCCCACCTCTGATTCCCTGCCTCTGATGCCCCGCCTCTGATTCCCTGCCTCAGATTCCCTGCCTCAGATTCCCTGCCTCAGATTCCCTGCCTCTGATTCCCCGCCTCTGATTCCCCGCCTCTTATTCCCCGCCTCTGATTCCCCGCCTCTGATTCCCCGCCTCTGATTCCCTGCCTCAGATTCCCCGGCTCTGATTCCCTGCATCAGATTCCCTGCCTCAGATTCCCTGCCTCTGATTCCCAGCCTCTGATTCCCTGCCTCTGATTCCCCGCCTCTGATTCCCTGCCTCAGATTCCCTGCCTCAGATTCCCTGCCTCAGATTCCCCGCCTCTGATTCCCCGCCTTTGATTCCCCGCCTCTTATTCCCCGCCTCTGATTCCCCGCCTCTGAATCCCGGCCTCTGATTCCCTGTCTCTGTTTCCCCGCCTCTGGTTCCCCGCCTCTGATTCCCCGCCTCAGATTTCCCGGCTCTGATTCCCTGCCTGAGATTCCCCGCCTCAGATTAAACGCCTCAGATTCCCCGCCTCAGATTCCCCGCCTCAGATTCCCCGCCTCAGATTCCCCGCATCAGGTTCCCCGCCTCAGATTCCCCGCCTCAGATTCCCCGCCTCAGATTCCCCGCCTCAGATTCCCTGCCTTAGATTCCCTGCCTCTGATTGCCTGCCTCTGATACCCTGCCTCTGATTCCCTGCCTCTGAATCACTGCCTCTGATTCCCTGCCTCTGATTCCCTGCCTCTGATTCCCTGCCTCTGATTCCGCGCCTCTGATTCCACGCCTCTCTTTCCGTATCTCTGATTCCCCGCCTCTGATTCCCTGCCTCTGATACCCTGCCTCTCTTTGCCTGCCTCTATTTCGGTGCCTCTTTCTCTGCATCTAGTTTCCCACATCTCATTTGCCCCCTCTGATAACCCGCCTCTGATTCCATGCCTCTGATTCCCCGCCTTTGATTCCCCACCTCTGATTCCCTGCCTTTGATTCCCCGCCTCTGATTCCCTGCCTCAGATTCCCTGCCTCAGATTCCCTGCCTCAGATTCCCTGCCTCAGATTCCCTGCCTCTGATTCCCCGCCTCTGATTCCCCGCCTCTGATTCCCTGCCTCTGTTTCCCCGCCTCTGATTCCCCGCCTCTGATTCCCCGCCTCAGATTTCCCGGCTCTGATTCCCTGCCTGAGATTCCCTGCCTGAGATTCCCCGCATCAGATTCCCTGCCTCAGATTCCCCGCCTCGGATTCCCCTCCTCAGATTCCCCGCCTCAGGTTCCCCGTCTCAGATTCCCCGCCTCAGATTCCCCGCCTCAGATTCCCCGCCTCAGATTCCCTGCCTCAGATTCCCTGCCTCTGATTGCCTTCCTCTGATTCCCTGCCTCTGATTCCCTGCCTCTGATTCCCTGCCTCTGATTCCCTGCCTCTGATTCCCTGCCTCTGATTCCCTGCCTCTGATTCCGCACCTCTGATTCCACGCCTCTCTGACCGTGTCTCTGATTCCCCGCCTCTGATTCCCTGCCTCTGATACCCTGCCTCTCTTTGCCTGCCTCTATTTCCGTGCCTCTTCCTCTGCATCTAGTTTCCCACATCTCATTTGCCCCCTCTGATAACCCACCTCTGATTCCATGCCTCTGATTCCCCGCCTCTGATTCCCCGCCTCTGATTCCCTGCCTCAGATTCCTTGCCTCAGATTCCTTGCCTCAGATTCCCTGCCTCTGATTCCCACCTCTGATACCCCGCCTCTTATTCCCTGCCTCTGATTCCCCGCCTCTGATTCCCCGCCTCTGATTCCCTGCCTCTGTTTCCCTGCCTCTGATTCCCCGCGTCTGATTCCCCGCCTCAGATTCCCCGGCTGTGATTCCCTGCCTGAGATTCCATGCCTCAGAATCCCCGCCTCAGATTCCCTGCCTCAGATTCCCCGCCTCAGATTCCCCGCCTCATATTCCCCGCCTCAGATTCCCTGCCTCAGATTCCCCGCCTCAGATTCCCCGCCTCAGATTCCCCGCCTCAGATTCCCCGCCTCAGATTCCCTGCGTCAGATTCCCTGCCTCAGATTCCCTGCCTCAGATTCCCTTCATCTGATTCCCTTCATTTGATTCCCTGCCTCTGATTCACTGCCTCTGATTCCCCGCCTCTGATTCCCTGCCTCTGATTCCCTGCCTCTGATTGCCTGCCTCTGATTCCATGCCTCTGATTCCCTGCCTCTGATTCCCTGCCTCTGATTCCGCGCCTCTGATTCCACGCCTCTCTTTCCTTGTCTCTGATTCCCCGCCTCTGATTCCCTGCCTCTGATACCCAGCCTCTCTTTGCCTGCCTCTATTTCCGTGCCTCTTTCTCTGCATCTAGTTTCCCACATCTCATTTGCCCCCTCTGATAACCCGCCTCTGATTCCATGCCTCTGATTCACTGCCTCAGATCCCCTGCCTCAGATACCCCGACTCAGATTTACCGCCTCAGATTCCCCGCCTCAGATTCCCTGCCTCAGATTCCCTGCCTCAGATTCCCTGCCTCAGATTCCCTGCCTCAGATTCCCTGCCTCAGATACCCTGCCTCCGATTCCCCGCCTCTGATTCCCCGCCTCTGATTCCCCGCCTCTGATTCCCAGCCTCTGAATCCCCGCCTCTGATTCCCCGCCTCTGATTCCCCGCCTCTGTTTCCCCGCCTCTGATTCCCCGCCTCTGATTCCCCGCCTCTGATTCCATGCCTCTGATTCCCCGCCTCTGATTCCAGGCCTCCTATTCCCCGCCTCTGATTCCCCACCTCTGATTGCCTGCCACTGATTGCCCGCCTCTGATTCCCCGCCTCTGATTCCCCGCCTCTGATTCCCCACCTCTGTCTGTATGCCTCTCTTTCACCTCCACTTTTTCCCTTACACTCTTTCCGCGCCTCTCTTTCCCTCCCTCAATTTCAACAACTCTGTTTGATCTGTTCTGTGTACCTCATTTTCAACACACAAGTTCCAACCACAATGTTTCACCCATCACTTTCCCCGCCTCTATTTTTCCGCCTATGTTTACCCGCCTCTGTTTATTCACCTGTTTCACCGCCTCTGATTCCCCGCCTCTGATTCCCCACCTCTGTCTCGACGCCTATCTTTCGCCTCCACTCTTTCCCCTCCACTCTTTCCGTGCCTGTCTTTCCCTCCCTCAATTTCAACAACACTGTTTGATCTGTTTTGTGTACCTCATTTTAAACACACAAGTTCCAACCACTATGTTTTGCCCGCCTCTTTCCCCGCCTCTCTTTATCCACCTATGTTTAACTGCCTCTGTTTACCCGCCTGTTTCCCCGCCTCTGATTCCCCACCTTTCATTCCCCGCCTCTCTTTCCCTGCCTCTATTTCCGCGCCTCTTTCTCTGCCTCTCTTTCCCCACATCTCTTTTCCTCCCGCTGATTCCCCGCCTCTGATTCCCCGCCTCTGATTCCCTGCCTCTGATTCCCCGCCTCTGATTCCCTGCCTCAGATTCCCTGCCTCAGATTCCCTGCCTCAGATTCCATGCTTCTGATTCCCCGCCTCTGATTCCCCGCCTCTTATTCCCCGCCTCTGATTCCCCGCCTCTGATTCCCCGCCTCTGTTTCCCTGCCTCAGATTCCCCGGATCTGATTCCCTGCATCAGATTCCCTGCCTCAGATTCCCTGCCTCTGATTCCCCGCCTCTGATTCCCTGCCTCTGATTCCCCGCCTCTGATTCCCTGCCTTAGATTCCCTGCCTCAGATTCCCTGCCTCAGATTCCCCGCCTCTGATTCCCCGCCTTTGATTCCCCGCCTCTTATTCCCCGCCGCTGATTCCCCGCCTCTGATTCCCCGCCTCTGATTCCCTGCCTCTGTTTCCCCGCCTCTGATTCCCCGCCTCTGATTCCCCGCCTCAGATTCCCCGACTCTGATTCCCTGTCTGAGATTCCCTGCCTCAGATAACCCGCCTCAGATATCCCGCCTCAGATTCCCCGCCTCAGATTCCCCGCCTCAGATTCCCTGCCTCAGATTCCCCGCCTCAGATTCCCCGCCTCAGATTCCCCGCCTCAGATTCCCCGCCTCAGATTCCCCACCTCAGATTCCCCGCCTCAGATTCCCCGCCTCAGATTCTCCGCCTCAGATTCCCCGCCTCAGATTCCCCGCCTCAGATTCCCCGCCTCAGATTCCCTGCCTCAGATTCCCCGCCTCAGATTCCCCATCTCAGATTCCCCGCCTCAGATTCCCCGCCTCAGATTCCCCGCCTCAGATTCCCTGCCTCATATTCCCTGCCTCTGATTGCCTTCCTCTGATTCCCTGCCTCTGATTCCCTGCCTCTGATTTCCTGCCTCTGATTCCCTGCCTCTGATTCCCTGCCTCTAATTCCCTGCCTCTGGTTCCGCACCTCTGATTCCACGCCTCTCTTTCCGTGTCTCTGATTCCCCGCCTCTGATTCCCTGCATCTGATACCCTGCCTCTCTTTGCCTGCCTCTATTTCCGTGCCTCTTTCTCTGCATCTAGTTTCCCACATCTCATTTGCCCCCTCTGATAACCCGCCTCTGATTCCATGCCTCTGATTCCCCGCCTCTGATTCCCCGCCTCTGATTCCCCGCCTCTGATTCCCTGCCTCAGATTCCCTGCCTCAGATTCCTTGCCTCAGATTCCCTGCCTCTGATTCCCCGCCTCTGTTTCCCCACCTCTTATTCCCCGCCTCTGATTCCCCGCCTCTGATTCCCCGCCTCTGATTCCCTGCCTCTTTTTCCCTGCCTCTGATTCCCCGCCTCTGATTCCCCACCTCTTATTCCCCGCCTCTGATTCCCCGCCTCTGATTCCCCGCCTCTGATTCCCTGCCTCTGTTTCCCCGCCTCTGATTCCCCGCGTCTGTTTCCCCGCCTCAGATTCCCCGGCTCTGATTCCCTGCCTGAGATTCCATGCCTCAGAATCCCCACCTCAGATTCCCTGCCTCAGATTCCCCGCCTCTGATTCCCCGCCTCAGATTCCCCGCCTCAGATTCCCTGCCTCAGATTCCCCGCCTCAGATTCCCCGCCTCAGATTCCCCGCCTCAGATTCCCCGCCTCAGATTCCCTGCCTCAGATTCCCCGCCTCAGATTCCCCGCCTCAGATTCCCCGCCTCAGATTCCCCGCCTCAGATTCCTTGCCTCAGATTCCCTGCCTCAGATTCCCCGCCTCAGATTCCCTGCCTCAGATTCCCTGCCTCTGATTGCCTTCCTCTGATTCCCTGCCTCTGATTCCCTGCCTATGATTCCCTGCCTCTGATTCCCTGCCTCTCATTCCCTGCCTCTCATTCCCTGCCTCTGATTCCGCACCTCTGATTCCACGCCTCTCTTTCCGTGTCTCTGATTCCCCGCCTCTGATTCCCTGCCTCTGATCCCCTGCCTCTCTTTGCCTGCCTCTATTTCCGTGCCTCTTTCTCTGCATCTAGTTTCCCACATCTCATTTGCCCCCACTGATAACCCGCCTCTGATTCCATGCCTCTGATTCCCCGCCTCTCATTCCCCGCCTCTGATTCCCCGCCTCTGATTCCCTGCCTCAGATTCCCTGCCTCAGATTCCTTGCCTCAGATTCCCTGCCTCTGATTCCCCGCCTCTGATTCCCCACCTTTTATTCCCCGCCTCTGATTCCCCGCCTCTGATTCCCTGCCTCTCATTCCCTGCCTCTGATTTCGCACCTCTGATTCCACGCCTCTCTTTCCGTGTCTCTGATTCCCCGCCTCTGATTCCCTGCCTCTGATCCCCTGACTCTCTTTGCCTGCCTCTATTTCCGTGCCTCTTTCTCTGCATCTAGTTTCCCACATCTCATTTGCCCCCTCTGATAACCCGCCTCTGATTCCATGCCTCTGATTCACTGCCTCAGATTCCCTGCCTCAGATACCCCGACACAGATTTACCACCTCAGATTCTCCGCCTCAGGTTCCCTGCCTCAGATTCCCTGCCTCAGATTCCCTGCCTCAGATTCCCTGCCTCAGATTCCCTGCCTCCGATTCCCCGCCTCTGATTCCCCGCCTCTGATTCCCCGCCTCTGATTCCCAGCCTCTGAATCCCCGCCTCTGAATCCCCGCCTCTGATTCCCCGCCTCTGTTTCCCCGCCTCTGATTCCCCGCCTCTGATTCCCCGCCTCTGATTCCACGCCTCTGATTCCCCGCCTCTGATTCCAGGCCTCTTATTCCCCGCCTCTGATTCCCCACCTCTGATTGCCTGCCACTGATTGCCCACCTCTGATTCCCCGCCTCTGATTCACCGCCTCTGATTTCCGCCTCTTATTCCCCGCCTCTGATTCCCCACCTCTGTCTGTATGCCTCTCTTTCGCCTCCGCTTTTTCCCCTACACTCTTTCCGCGCCTCTCTTTCCCTCCCTCAATTTCAACAACTCTGTTTGATCTGTTCTCTGTACCTCATTTTCAACACACAAGTTCCAACCACTATGTTTCAACCATCACTTTCCCCGCCTCTATTTTTCCGCCTATGTTTACCCGCCTCTGTTTATTCACCTGTTTCACCGCCTCTGATTCCCCGCCTCTGATTCCCCACCTCTGTCTCGACGCCTCTCTTTCGCCTCCACTCTTTCCCCTCCACTCTTTCCGTGTCTGTCTTTCCCTCCCTCAATTTCAACAACACTGTTTGATCTGTTTTGTGTACCTCATTTTAAACACACAAGTTCCAACCACTATGTTTTGCCCGCCTCTTTCCCCGCCTCTATTTATCCACCTATGTTTAACTGCCTCTGTTTACCCGCCTGTTTCCCCGCCTCTGATTCCCCACCTTTCATTCCCCGCCTCTCTTTCCCTGCCTCTATTTCCGCGCCTCTTTCTCTGCCTCTCTTTCCCCACATCTCTTTTCCTCCCGCTGATTCCCCGCCTCTGATTCCCCGCCTCTGATTCCCTGCCTCTGATGCCCCGCCTCTGATTCCCCGCCTCTGATTCCCCACCTCTGTCTGTATGCCTCTCTTTCGCCTCCGCTTTTTCCCCTACACTCTTTCCGCGCCTCTCTTTCCCTCCCTCAATTTCAACAACTCTGTTTGATCTGTTCTGTGTACCTCATTTTCAACACACAAGTTCCAACCACTATGTTTCACCCATCACTTTCCCCGCCTCTATTTTTCCGCCTATGTTTACCCGCCTCAGTTTACACACCTGTTTCACCGCCTCTGATTCCACGCCTCTGATTCCCCACCTCTGTCTCGACGCCTCTCTTTCGCCTCCACTCTTTCCCCTCCACTCTTTCCATGTCTGTCTTTCCCTCCCTCAATTTCAACAACACTGTTTGATCTGTTTTGTGTACCTCATTTAAAACACACAAGTTCCAACCACTATGTTTTGCCCGCCTCTTTCCCCGCCTCTATTTATCCACCTATGTTTAACTGCCTCTGTTTACCCGCCTGTTTCCCCGCCTCTGATTCCCCACCTTTCATTCCCCGCCTCTCTTTCCCTGCCTCTATTTCCGCGCCTCTTTCTCTGCCTCTCTTTCCCCACATCTCTTTTCCTCCCGCTGATTCCCCGCCTCTGATTCCCCACCTCTGATTCCCTGCCTCTGATGCCCCGCCTCTGATTCCCTGCCTCAGATTCCCTGCCTCAGATTCCCTGCCTCAGATTCCCTGCCTCTGATTCCCCGCCTCTGATTCCCCGCCTCTTATTCCCCGCCTCTGATTCCCCGCCTCTGATTCCCCGCCTCTGATTCCCTGCCTCAGATTCCCCGGCTCTGATTCCCTGCATCAGATTCCCTGCCTCAGATTCCCTGCCTCTGATTCCCAGCCTCTGATTCCCTGCCTCTGATTCCCCGCCTCTGATTCCCTGCCTCAGATTCCCTGCCTCAGATTCCCTGCCTCAGATTCCCCGCCTCTGATTCCCCGCCTTTGATTCCCCGCCTCTTATTCCCCACCTCTGATTCCCCGCCTCTGAATCCCGGCCTCTGATTCCCTGTCTCTGTTTCCCCGCCTCTGGTTCCCCGCCTCTGATTCCCCGCCTCAGATTTCCCGGCTCTGATTCCCTGCCTGAGATTCCCCGCCTCAGATTAAACGCCTCAGATTCCCCGCCTCAGATTCCCCGCCTCAGATTCCCCGCCTCAGATTCCCCGCCTCAGATTCCCCGCATCAGGTTCCCCGCCTCAGATTCCCCGCCTCAGATTCCCCGCCTCAGATTCCCCGCCTCAGATTCCCTGCCTTAGATTCCCTGCCTCTGATTGCCTGCCTCTGATACCCTGCCTCTGATTCCCTGCCTCTGAATCACTGCCTCTGATTCCCTGCCTCTGATTCCCTGCCTCTGATTCCCTGCCTCTGATTCCGCGCCTCTGATTCCACGCCTCTCTTTCCGTATCTCTGATTCCCCGCCTCTGATTCCCTGCCTCTGATACCCTGCCTCTCTTTGCCTGCCTCTATTTCGGTGCCTCTTTCTCTGCATCTAGTTTCCCACATCTCATTTGCCCCCTCTGATAACCCGCCTCTGATTCCATGCCTCTGATTCCCCGCCTTTGATTCCCCACCTCTGATTCCCTGCCTTTGATTCCCCGCCTCTGATTCCCTGCCTCAGATTCCCTGCCTCAGATTCCCTGCCTCAGATTCCCTGCCTCAGATTCCCTGCCTCTGATTCCCCGCCTCTGATTCCCCGCCTCTGATTCCCTGCCTCTGTTTCCCCGCCTCTGATTCCCCGCCTCTGATTCCCCGCCTCAGATTTCCCGGCTCTGATTCCCTGCCTGAGATTCCCTGCCTGAGATTCCCCGCATCAGATTCCCTGCCTCAGATTCCCCGCCTCGGATTCCCCTCCTCAGATTCCCCGCCTCAGGTTCCCCGTCTCAGATTCCCCGCCTCAGATTCCCCACCTCAGATTCCCCGCCTCAGATTCCCTGCCTCAGATTCCCTGCCTCTGATTGCCTTCCTCTGATTCCCTGCCTCTGATTCCCTGCCTCTGATTCCCTGCCTCTGATTCCCTGCCTCTGATTCCCTGCCTCTGATTCCCTGCCTCTGATTCCGCACCTCTGATTCCACGCCTCTCTGACCGTGTCTCTGATTCCCCGCCTCTGATTCCCTGCCTCTGATACCCTGCCTCTCTTTGCCTGCCTCTATTTCCGTGCCTCTTCCTCTGCATCTAGTTTCCCACATCTCATTTGCCCCCTCTGATAACCCACCTCTGATTCCATGCCTCTGATTCCCCGCCTCTGATTCCCCGCCTCTGATTCCCTGCCTCAGATTCCTTGCCTCAGATTCCTTGCCTCAGATTCCCTGCCTCTGATTCCCACCTCTGATACCCCGCCTCTTATTCCCTGCCTCTGATTCCCCGCCTCTGATTCCCCGCCTCTGATTCCCTGCCTCTGTTTCCCTGCCTCTGATTCCCCGCGTCTGATTCCCCGCCTCAGATTCCCCGGCTGTGATTCCCTGCCTGAGATTCCATGCCTCAGAATCCCCGCCTCAGATTCCCTGCCTCAGATTCCCCGCCTCAGATTCCCCGCCTCATATTCCCCGCCTCAGATTCCCTGCCTCAGATTCCCCGCCTCAGATTCCCCGCCTCAGATTCCCCGCCTCAGATTCCCCGCCTCAGATTCCCTGCGTCAGATTCCCTGCCTCAGATTCCCTGCCTCAGATTCCCTTCATCTGATTCCCTTCATTTGATTCCCTGCCTCTGATTCACTGCCTCTGATTCCCCGCCTCTGATTCCCTGCCTCTGATTCCCTGCCTCTGATTGCCTGCCTCTGATTCCATGCCTCTGATTCCCTGCCTCTGATTCCCTGCCTCTGATTCCGCGCCTCTGATTCCACGCCTCTCTTTCCTTGTCTCTGATTCCCCGCCTCTGATTCCCTGCCTCTGATACCCAGCCTCTCTTTGCCTGCCTCTATTTCCGTGCCTCTTTCTCTGCATCTAGTTTCCCACATCTCATTTGCCCCCTCTGATAACCCGCCTCTGATTCCATGCCTCTGATTCACTGCCTCAGATCCCCTGCTTCAGATACCCCGACTCAGATTTACCGCCTCAGATTCCCCGCCTCAGATTCCCTGCCTCAGATTCCCTGCCTCAGATTCCCTGCCTCAGATTCCCTGCCTCAGATTCCCTGCCTCAGATACCCTGCCTCCGATTCCCCGCCTCTGATTCCCCGCCTCTGATTCCCCGCCTCTGATTCCCAGCCTCTGAATCCCCGCCTCTGATTCCCCGCCTCTGATTCCCCGCCTCTGTTTCCCCGCCTCTGATTCCCCGCCTCTGATTCCCCGCCTCTGATTCCATGCCTCTGATTCCCCGCCTCTGATTCCAGGCCTCCTATTCCCCGCCTCTGATTCCCCACCTCTGATTGCCTGCCACTGATTGCCCGCCTCTGATTCCCCGCCTCTGATTCCCCGCCTCTGATTCCCCACCTCTGTCTGTATGCCTCTCTTTCACCTCCACTTTTTCCCTTACACTCTTTCCGCGCCTCTCTTTCCCTCCCTCAATTTCAACAACTCTGTTTGATCTGTTCTGTGTACCTCATTTTCAACACACAAGTTCCAACCACAATGTTTCACCCATCACTTTCCCCGCCTCTATTTTTCCGCCTATGTTTACCCGCCTCTGTTTATTCACCTGTTTCACCGCCTCTGATTCCCCGCCTCTGATTCCCCACCTCTGTCTCGACGCCTATCTTTCGCCTCCACTCTTTCCCCTCCACTCTTTCCGTGCCTGTCTTTCCCTCCCTCAATTTCAACAACACTGTTTGATCTGTTTTGTGTACCTCATTTTAAACACACAAGTTCCAACCACTATGTTTTGCCCGCCTCTTTCCCCGCCTCTATTTATCCACCTATGTTTAACTGCCTCTGTTTACCCGCCTGTTTCCCCGCCTCTGATTCCCCACCTTTCATTCCCCGCCTCTCTTTCCCTGCCTCTATTTCCGCGCCTCTTTCTCTGCCTCTCTTTCCCCACATCTCTTTTCCTCCCGCTGATTCCCCGCCTCTGATTCCCCGCCTCTGATTCCCTGCCTCTGATTCCCCGCCTCTGATTCCCTGCCTCAGATTCCCTGCCTCAGATTCCCTGCCTCAGATTCCATGCTTCTGATTCCCCGCCTCTGATTCCCCGCCTCTTATTCCCCGCCTCTGATTCCCCGCCTCTGATTCCCCGCCTCTGTTTCCCTGCCTCAGATTCCCCGGATCTGATTCCCTGCATCAGATTCCCTGCCTCAGATTCCCTGCCTCTGATTCCCCGCCTCTGATTCCCTGCCTCTGATTCCCCGCCTCTGATTCCCTGCCTTAGATTCCCTGCCTCAGATTCCCTGCCTCAGATTCCCCGCCTCTGATTCCCCGCCTTTGATTCCCCGCCTCTTATTCCCCGCTGCTGATTCCCCGCCTCTGATTCCCCGCCTCTGATTCCCTGCCTCTGTTTCCCCGCCTCTGATTCCCCGCCTCTGATTCCCCGCCTCAGATTCCCCGACTCTGATTCCCTGTCTGAGATTCCCTGCCTCAGATAACCCGCCTCAGATATCCCGCCTCAGATTCCCCGCCTCAGATTCCCCGCCTCAGATTCCCTGCCTCAGATTCCCCGCCTCAGATTCCCCGCCTCAGATTCCCCGCCTCAGATTCCCCGCCTCAGATTCCCCACCTCAGATTCCCCGCCTCAGATTCCCCGCCTCAGATTCTCCGCCTCAGATTCCCCGCCTCAGATTCCCCGCCTCAGATTCCCCGCCTCAGATTCCCTGCCTCAGATTCCCTGCCTCTGATTGCCTGCCACTGATTCCCTGCCTCTTATTGCCTGCCTCTGATTCCCTGCCTCTGATTCCCTGCCTCTGATTCCCTGCCTCTGATTCCGCACCTCTGATTCCATGCCTCTCTTTCCTTGTCTCTGATTCCCCGCCTCTGATTCCCTTCCTCTGATACCCTGCCTCTCTTTGCCTGCCTCTATTTCCGTGCCTCTTTCTCTGCATCTAGTTTCCCACATCTCATTTGCCCCCTCTGATAACACGCCTCAAATTCCCTGCCTCAGATACCCCGACTCAGATTTACCACCTCAGATTCCCCGCCTCAGATTCCCTGCCTCAGATTCCCTGCCTCAGATTCCCTGCCTCAGATTCCATGCCTCAGATTCCCTGCCTCAGATTCCCTGCCTCCGATTCCCCGCCTCTGATTCCCCGCCTCTGATTCCCCGCCTCTGATACCCAGCCTCTGAATCCCCGCCTCTGAATCCCCGCCTCTGATTCCCCGCCTCTGTTTCCCCGCCTCTGATTCCCCGCCTCTAATTCCCCGCCTCTGATTCCACGCCTCTAATTCCCCGCCTCTGATTCCAGGCCTCTTATTCCCCGCCTCTGATTCCCCACCTCTGATTGCCTGCCACTGATTGCCCGCCTCTGATTCCCCGCCTCTGATTCCCCGCCTCTGATTCCCCACCACTGTCTATATGCCTCTCTTTCGCCTCAGCTTTTTCCCCTACACTCTTTCCGCGCCTCTCTTTCCCTCCCTCAATTTCAACAACTCTGTTTGATCTGTTCTGTGTACCTCATTTTCAACACACAAGTTCCAACCACTATGTTTCACCCATCACTTTCCCCGCCTCTATTTTTCCGCCTATGTTTACCAGCCTCTGTTTATTCACCTGTTTCACCGCCTCTGATTCCCCGCCTCTGATTCCCCACCTCTGTCTCGACGCCTCTCTTTCGCCTCCACTCTTTCCCCTCCACTCTTTCCGTGCCTGTCTTTCCCTCCCTCAATTTCAACAACACTGTTTGATCTGTTTTGTGTACCTCATTTTAAACACACAAGTTCCAACCACTATGTTTTGCCCGCCTCTTTCCCCGCCTCTATTTATCCACCTATGTTTAACTGCCTCTGTTTACCCGCCTGTTTCCCCGCCTCTGATTCCCCACCTTTCATTACCTGCCTCTCTTTCCCTGCCTCTATTTCCGCGCCTCTTTCTCTGCCTCTCTTTCCCCACATCTCTTTTCCTCCCGCTGATTCCCCGCCTCTGATTCCCTGCCTCTTATTCCCCGCCTCTGATTCCCCGCCTCTGATTCCCCGCCTCTGATTCCCTGCCTCAGATTCCCCGGCTCTGATTCCCTGCATCAGATTCCCTGCCTCAGATTCCCTGCCTCTGATTCCATGCCTCTGATTCCCTGCCTCTGATTCCCCGCCTCTGATTCCCTGCCTCAGATTCCCTGCCTCAGATTCCCTGCCTCAGATTCCCCGCCTCTGATTCCCCTCCTTTGATTCCCCGCCTCTTATTCCCCGCCTCTGATTCCCCGCCTCTGATTCCCCGCCTCTGATTCCCCGCCTCTGATTCCCTGCCTCTGTTTCCCCGCCTCTGATTCCCCGCCTCTGATTCCCCGCCTCAGATTCCCCGACTCTTATTCCCTGGCTGAGATTCCCTGCCTCAGATACCCCGCCTCAGATACCCCGCCTCAGATTCCCCGCCTCTGATTCCCTGCCTCTCTTTGCCTGCCTCTATTTCGGTGCCTCTTTCTCTGCATCTAGTTTCCCACATCTCATTTGCCCCCTCTGATAACCCGCCTCTGATTCCATGCCTCTGATTCCCCGCCTTTGATTCCCCACCTCTGATTCCTTGCCTTTGATTCCCCGCCTCTGATTCACTGCCTCAGATTCCCTGCCTCAGATTCCCTGCCTCACATTCCCTGCCTCAGATTCCCTGCCTCTGATTCCCTGCCTCTGATTCCACGCCTCTTATTCCCTGCCTCTGTTTCCCCGCCTCTGATTCTCCGCCTCTGATGCCCCGCCTCAGATTTCCCGGCTCTGATTCCCTGCCTGAGATTCCCTGCCTGAGATTCCCCGCATCAGATTCCCTGCCTCAGATTCCCCGCCTCAGATTCCCCGCCTCAGATTCCCCGCCTCAGATTCCCCGCCTCAGGTTCCCCGTCTCAGATTCCCCGCCTCAGATTCCCCGCCTCAGATTCCCCGCCTCAGATTCCCTGCCTCAGATTCCCTGCCTCTGATTGCCTTCAGCTGATTCCCTGCCTCTGATTCCCTGCCTCTGATTCCCTGCCTCTGATTCCCTGCCTCTGATTCCCTGCCTCTGATTCCCTGCCTCTGATTCCGCACCTCTGATTCCACGCCTCTCTGACCGTGTCTCTGATTCCCCGCCTCTGATTCCCTGCCTCTGATACCCTGCCTCTCTTTGCCTGCCTCTATTTCCGTGCCTCTTCCTCTGCATCTAGTTTCCCACATCTCATTTTCCCCCTCTGATAACCCACCTCTGATTCCATGCCTCTGATTCCCCGCCTCTGATTCCCCGCCTCTGATTCCCTGCCTCAGATTCCCTGCCTCAGATTCCTTGCCTCAGATTCCCTGCCTCTGATTCCCCGCCTCTGATACCCCGCCTCTTATTCCCTGCCTCTGATTCCCCGCCTCTGATTCCCCGCCTCTGATTCTCTGCCTCTGTTTCCCTGCCTCTGTTTCCCCGCGTCTGATTCCCCGCCTCAGATTCCCCGGATGTGATTCCCTGCCTGAGATTCCATGCCTCAGAATCCCCGCCTCAGATTCCCTGCCTCAGATTCCCCGCCTCAGATTCCCCGCCTCAGATTCCCCGCCTCAGATTCACTGCCTCAGATTCCCCGCCTCAGATTCCCCGCCTCAGATTCCCCGCCTCAGATTCCCTGCGTCAGATTCCCTGCCTCAGATTCCCTGCCTCAGATTCCCTTCATCTGATTCACTTCATTTGATTCCCTGCCTCTGATTCCCTGCCTCTGATTCCCCGCCTCTGATTCCCTGCCTCTGATTCCCTGCCTCTGATTGCCTGCCTCTGATTCCCTGCCTCTGATTCCCTGCCTCTGATTCCCTTCCTCTGATTCCCCACCTCTGTCTCGACGCCTATCTTTCGCCTCCACTCTTTCCCCTCCACTCTTTCCGTGCCTGTCTTTCCCTCCCTCAATTTCAACAACACTGTTTGATCTGTTTTGTGTACCTCATTTTAAACACACAAGTTCCAACCACTATGTTTTGCCCGCCTCTTTCCCCGCCTCTATTTATCCACCTATGTTTAACTGCCTCTGTTTACCCGCCTGTTTCCCCGCCTCTGATTCCCCACCTTTCATTCCCCGCCTCTCTTTCCCTGCCTCTATTTCCGCGCCTCTTTCTCTGCCTCTCTTTCCCCACATCTCTTTTCCTCCCGCTGATTCCCCGCCTCTGATTCCCCGCCTCTGATTCCCTGCCTCTGATTCCCCGCCTCTGATTCCCTGCCTCAGATTCCCTGCCTCAGATTCCCTGCCTCAGATTCCATGCTTCTGATTCCCCGCCTCTGATTCCCCGCCTCTTATTCCCCGCCTCTGATTCCCCGCCTCTGATTCCCCGCCTCTGTTTCCCTGCCTCAGATTCCCCGGATCTGATTCCCTGCATCAGATTCCCTGCCTCAGATTCCCTGCCTCTGATTCCCCGCCTCTGATTCCCTGCCTCTGATTCCCCGCCTCTGATTCCCTGCCTTAGATTCCCTGCCTCAGATTCCCTGCCTCAGATTCCCCGCCTCTGATTCCCCGCCTTTGATTCCCCGCCTCTTATTCCCCGCTGCTGATTCCCCGCCTCTGATTCCCCGCCTCTGATTCCCTGCCTCTGTTTCCCCGCCTCTGATTCCCCGCCTCTGATTCCCCGCCTCAGATTCCCCGACTCTGATTCCCTGTCTGAGATTCCCTGCCTCAGATAACCCGCCTCAGATATCCCGCCTCAGATTCCCCGCCTCAGATTCCCCGCCTCAGATTCCCTGCCTCAGATTCCCCGCCTCAGATTCCCCGCCTCAGATTCCCCGCCTCAGATTCCCCGCCTCAGATTCCCCACCTCAGATTCCCCGCCTCAGATTCCCCGCCTCAGATTCTCCGCCTCAGATTCCCCGCCTCAGATTCCCCGCCTCAGATTCCCCGCCTCAGATTCCCTGCCTCAGATTCCCTGCCTCTGATTGCCTGCCACTGATTCCCTGCCTCTTATTGCCTGCCTCTGATTCCCTGCCTCTGATTCCCTGCCTCTGATTCCCTGCCTCTGATTCCGCACCTCTGATTCCATGCCTCTCTTTCCTTGTCTCTGATTCCCCGCCTCTGATTCCCTTCCTCTGATACCCTGCCTCTCTTTGCCTGCCTCTATTTCCGTGCCTCTTTCTCTGCATCTAGTTTCCCACATCTCATTTGCCCCCTCTGATAACACGCCTCAAATTCCCTGCCTCAGATACCCCGACTCAGATTTACCACCTCAGATTCCCCGCCTCAGATTCCCTGCCTCAGATTCCCTGCCTCAGATTCCCTGCCTCAGATTCCATGCCTCAGATTCCCTGCCTCAGATTCCCTGCCTCCGATTCCCCGCCTCTGATTCCCCGCCTCTGATTCCCCGCCTCTGATACCCAGCCTCTGAATCCCCGCCTCTGAATCCCCGCCTCTGATTCCCCGCCTCTGTTTCCCCGCCTCTGATTCCCCGCCTCTAATTCCCCGCCTCTGATTCCACGCCTCTAATTCCCCGCCTCTGATTCCAGGCCTCTTATTCCCCGCCTCTGATTCCCCACCTCTGATTGCCTGCCACTGATTGCCCGCCTCTGATTCCCCGCCTCTGATTCCCCGCCTCTGATTCCCCACCACTGTCTATATGCCTCTCTTTCGCCTCAGCTTTTTCCCCTACACTCTTTCCGCGCCTCTCTTTCCCTCCCTCAATTTCAACAACTCTGTTTGATCTGTTCTGTGTACCTCATTTTCAACACACAAGTTCCAACCACTATGTTTCACCCATCACTTTCCCCGCCTCTATTTTTCCGCCTATGTTTACCAGCCTCTGTTTATTCACCTGTTTCACCGCCTCTGATTCCCCGCCTCTGATTCCCCACCTCTGTCTCGACGCCTCTCTTTCGCCTCCACTCTTTCCCCTCCACTCTTTCCGTGCCTGTCTTTCCCTCCCTCAATTTCAACAACACTGTTTGATCTGTTTTGTGTACCTCATTTTAAACACACAAGTTCCAACCACTATGTTTTGCCCGCCTCTTTCCCCGCCTCTATTTATCCACCTATGTTTAACTGCCTCTGTTTACCCGCCTGTTTCCCCGCCTCTGATTCCCCACCTTTCATTACCTGCCTCTCTTTCCCTGCCTCTATTTCCGCGCCTCTTTCTCTGCCTCTCTTTCCCCACATCTCTTTTCCTCCCGCTGATTCCCCGCCTCTGATTCCCTGCCTCTTATTCCCCGCCTCTGATTCCCCGCCTCTGATTCCCCGCCTCTGATTCCCTGCCTCAGATTCCCCGGCTCTGATTCCCTGCATCAGATTCCCTGCCTCAGATTCCCTGCCTCTGATTCCATGCCTCTGATTCCCTGCCTCTGATTCCCCGCCTCTGATTCCCTGCCTCAGATTCCCTGCCTCAGATTCCCTGCCTCAGATTCCCCGCCTCTGATTCCCCTCCTTTGATTCCCCGCCTCTTATTCCCCGCCTCTGATTCCCCGCCTCTGATTCCCCGCCTCTGATTCCCCGCCTCTGATTCCCTGCCTCTGTTTCCCCGCCTCTGATTCCCCGCCTCTGATTCCCCGCCTCAGATTCCCCGACTCTTATTCCCTGGCTGAGATTCCCTGCCTCAGATACCCCGCCTCAGATACCCCGCCTCAGATTCCCCGCCTCTGATTCCCTGCCTCTCTTTGCCTGCCTCTATTTCGGTGCCTCTTTCTCTGCATCTAGTTTCCCACATCTCATTTGCCCCCTCTGATAACCCGCCTCTGATTCCATGCCTCTGATTCCCCGCCTTTGATTCCCCACCTCTGATTCCTTGCCTTTGATTCCCCGCCTCTGATTCACTGCCTCAGATTCCCTGCCTCAGATTCCCTGCCTCAGATTCCCTGCCTCAGATTCCCTGCCTCTGATTCCCTGCCTCTGATTCCACGCCTCTTATTCCCTGCCTCTGTTTCCCCGCCTCTGATTCTCCGCCTCTGATGCCCCGCCTCAGATTTCCCGGCTCTGATTCCCTGCCTGAGATTCCCTGCCTGAGATTCCCCGCATCAGATTCCCTGCCTCAGATTCCCCGCCTCAGATTCCCCGCCTCAGATTCCCCGCCTCAGATTCCCCGCCTCAGGTTCCCCGTCTCAGATTCCCCGCCTCAGATTCCCCGCCTCAGATTCCCCGCCTCAGATTCCCTGCCTCAGATTCCCTGCCTCTGATTGCCTTCAGCTGATTCCCTGCCTCTGATTCCCTGCCTCTGATTCCCTGCCTCTGATTCCCTGCCTCTGATTCCCTGCCTCTGATTCCCTGCCTCTGATTCCGCACCTCTGATTCCACGCCTCTCTGACCGTGTCTCTGATTCCCCGCCTCTGATTCCCTGCCTCTGATACCCTGCCTCTCTTTGCCTGCCTCTATTTCCGTGCCTCTTCCTCTGCATCTAGTTTCCCACATCTCATTTTCCCCCTCTGATAACCCACCTCTGATTCCATGCCTCTGATTCCCCGCCTCTGATTCCCCGCCTCTGATTCCCTGCCTCAGATTCCCTGCCTCAGATTCCTTGCCTCAGATTCCCTGCCTCTGATTCCCCGCCTCTGATACCCCGCCTCTTATTCCCTGCCTCTGATTCCCCGCCTCTGATTCCCCGCCTCTGATTCTCTGCCTCTGTTTCCCTGCCTCTGATTCCCCGCGTCTGATTCCCCGCCTCAGATTCCCCGGATGTGATTCCCTGCCTGAGATTCCATGCCTCAGAATCCCCGCCTCAGATTCCCTGCCTCAGATTCCCCGCCTCAGATTCCCCGCCTCAGATTCCCCGCCTCAGATTCACTGCCTCAGATTCCCCGCCTCAGATTCCCCGCCTCAGATTCCCCGCCTCAGATTCCCTGCGTCAGATTCCCTGCCTCAGATTCCCTGCCTCAGATTCCCTTCATCTGATTCACTTCATTTGATTCCCTGCCTCTGATTCCCTGCCTCTGATTCCCCGCCTCTGATTCCCTGCCTCTGATTCCCTGCCTCTGATTGCCTGCCTCTGATTCCCTGCCTCTGATTCCCTGCCTCTGATTCCCTTCCTCTGATTCCTCGCCTCTGATTCCACGCCTCTCTTTCCTTGTCTCTGATTCCCCGCCTCTGATTCCCTGCCTCTGATACCCAGCCTCTCTTTGCCTGCCTCTATTTCCGTGCCTCTTTCTCTGCATCTAGTTTCCCACATCTCATTTGCCCCCTCTGATAAACCGCCTCTGATTCCATGCCTCTGATTCACTGCCTCAGATCCCCTGACTCAGATACCCCGACTCAGATTTACCGCCTCAGATTCCCCGCCTCAGATTCCCTGCCTCAGATTCCCTTCCTCAGATTCCCTGCCTCAGATTCCCTGCCTCAGATTCCCTGCCTCCGATTCCCCGCCTCTGATTCCCCGCCTCTGATTCCCCGCCTCTGATTCCCAGCCTCTGAATCCTCGCCTCTGAATCCCCGCCTCTGATTCCCCGCCTCTGTTTCCCCGCCTCTGATTCCCCGCCTCTGATTCCCCGCCTCTGATTCCATGCCTCTGATTCCCCGCCTCTGATTCCAGGCCTCCTATTCCCCGCCTCTGATTCCCCACCTCTGATTGCCTGCCACTGATTGCCCGCCCCTGATTCCCTGCCTCTGATTCCCCGCCTCTGATTCCCCGCCTCTGATTCCCCGCCTCAGATTTCCCGGCTCTGATTCCCTGCCTGAGATTCCCTGCATGAGATTCCCCGCATCAGATTCCCTGCCTCAGATTCCCCGCCTCAGATTCCCCGCCTCAGATTCCCCGCCTCAGATTCCCCGCCTCAGGTTCCCCGTCTCAGATTCCCCGCCTCAGATTCCCCGCCTCAGATTCCCCGCCTCAGATTCCCTGCCTCAGATTCCCTGCCTCTGATTGCCTTCAGCTGATTCCCTGCATCTGATTCCCTGCCTCTGATTCCCTGCCTCTGATTCCCTGCCTCTGATTCCCTGCCTCTGATTCCCTGCCTCTGATTCCGCACCTCTGATTCCACGCCTCTCTGACCGTGTCTCTGATTCCCCGCCTCTGATTCCCTGCCTCTGATACCCTGCCTCTCTTTGCCTGCCTCTATTTCCGTGCCTCTTCCTCTGCATCTAGTTTCCCACATCTCATTTGCCCCCTCTGATAACCCACCTCTGATTCCATGCCTCTGATTCCCCGCCTCTGATTCCCCGCCTCTGATTCCCTGCCTCAGATTCCCTGCCTCAGATTCCTTGCCTCAGATTCCCTGCCTCTGATTCCCCGCCTCTGATACCCCGCCTCTTATTCCCTGGCTCTGATTCCCCGCCTCTGATTCCCCGCCTCTGATTCTCTGCCTCTGTTTCCCTGCCTCTGATTCCCCGCGTCTGATTCCCCGCCTCAGATTCCCCGGCTGTGATTCCCTGCCTGAGATTCCATGCCTCAGAATCCCCGCCTCAGATTCCCTGCCTCAGATTCCCCGCCTCAGATTCCCCGCCTCAGATTCCCCGCCTCAGATTCACTGCCTCAGATTCCCCGCCTCAGATTCCCCGCCTCAGATTCCCCGCCTCAGATTCCCCGCCTCAGATTCCCTGCGTCAGATTCCCTGCCTCAGATTCCCTGCCTCAGATTCCCTTCATCTGATTCCCTTCATTTGATTCCCTGCCTCTGATTCCCTGCCTCTGATTCCCCGCCTCTGATTCCCTGCCTCTGATTCCCTGCCTCTGATTGCCTGCCTCTGATTCCCTGCCTCTGATTCCCTGCCTCTGATTCCCTGCCTCTGATTCCTCGCCTCTGATTCCACGCCTCTCTTTCCTTGTCTCTGATTCCCCGCCTCTGATTCCCTGCCTCTGATACCCAGCCTCTCTTTGCCTGCCTCTATTTCCGTGCCTCTTTCTCTGCATCTAGTTTCCCACATCTCATTTGCCCCCTCTGATAACCCGCCTCTGATTCCATGCCTCTGATTCACTGCCTCAGATCCCCTGCCTCAGATACCCCGACTCAGATTTACCGCCTCAGATTCCCCGCCTCAGATTCCCTGCCTCAGATTCCCTTCCTCAGATTCCCTGCCTCAGATTCCCTGCCTCAGATTCCCTGCCTCCGATTCCCCGCCTCTGATTCCCCGCCTCTGATTCCCCGCCTCTGATTCCCAGCCTCTGAATCCTCGCCTCTGAATCCCCGCCTCTGATTCCCCGCCTCTGTTTCCCCGCCTCTGATTCCCCGCCTCTGATTTCCCGCCTCTGATTCCATGCCTCTGATTCCCCGCCTCTGATTCCAGGCCTCCTATTCCCCGCCTCTGATTCCCCACCTCTGATTGCCTGCCACTGATTGCCCGCCTCTGATTCCCCGCCTCTGATTCCCCGCTTCTGATTCCCCACCTCTGTCTGTATGCCTCTCTTTCACCTCCGCTTTTTCCCTTACACTCTTTCCGCGCCTCTCTTTCCCTCCCTCAATTTCAACAACTCTGTTTGATCTGTTCTGTGTACCTCATTTTCAACACACAAGTTCCAACAACTATGTTTCACCCATCACTTTCCCCGCCTCTATTTTTCCGCCTATGTTTACCCGCCTCTGTTTACCCACCTGTTTCACCGCCTATGATTCCCCACCTCTGATTCCCCACCTCTGTCTCGACGCCTCTCTTTCGCCTCCACTCTTTCCCCTCCACTCTTTCCGTGCCTGTCTTTCCCTCCCTCAATTTCAACAACACTGTTTGATCTGTTTTGTCTACCTCATTTTAAACACACAAGTTCCAACCACTATGTTTTGCCCGCCTCTTTCCCCGCCTCTATTTATCCACCTATGTTTACCTGCCTCTGTTTACCCGCCTGTTTCCCCGCCTCTGATTCCCCACCTTTCATTACCTGCCTCTCTTTCCCTGCCTCTATTTCTGTGCCTCTTTCTCTGCCTCTCTTTCCCCACATCTCTTTTCCTCCCCCTGATTCACCGCCTCTGATTCCCCGCCTCTGATTCCCTGCATCAGATTCCCCGCCTCTGATTCCACGCCTCTGATTCCCCGCCTCTGATTCCAGGCCTCTTATTCCCCGCCTCTGATTCCCCACCTCTGATTCCCCGCCTCTTATTCCCCGCCTCTGATTCCCCTCCTCTGATTCCCCACCTCTGATTCCCTGCCTCAGATTCCCCGGCTCTGATTCCCTGCATCAGATTCCCTGCCTCAGATTCCCTGCCTCTGATTCCCCGCCCCTGATTCCCTGCCTCTGATTCCCCGCCTCTGATTCCCTGCCTCAGATTCCCTGCCTCAGATTCCCTGCCTCAGATTCCCTGCCTGTGATTCCCCGCCTTTGATTCCCCACCTCTTATTCCCCGCCTCTGATTCCCCACCTCTGATTCCGCGCCTCTGATTCCCTGCCTCTGTTTCCCCGCCTCTGATTCCCCGCCTCTGATTCCCCGCCTCAGATTCCCCGGCTCTGAATACCTGCCTGAGATTCCCTGCCTCACATACCCCGCCTCAGATTCCCCGCCTCTGATTCCCCGCCTCAGATTCCACGCCTCAGATTCCCCGCCTCAGATTCCCCGCCTCAGATTCCCCGCCTCAGATTCCCCACCTCAGATTCCCCGCCTCAGATTCCCCGCCTCAGATTCTCCGCCTCAGATTCCCCGCCTCAGATTCCCCGCCTCAGATTCCCCAGCTCAGATTCCCTGCCTCAGATTCCCTGCCTCTGATAGCCTGCCACTGATTCCCTGCCTCTGATTCCCTGCCTCTGATTCCCTGCCTCTTATTCCCTGCCTCTGATTCCCTGCCTCTGAATCCCTGCCTCTGATTCCGAGCCTCTGATTCCACGCCTCTCTTTCCGTATCTCTGATTCCCCGCCTCTGATTCCCTGCCTCTGATACCCTGCCTCTCTTTGCCTGCCTCTGATTCCCCGCCTCTTATTCCCCGCCTCTGATTCCCCGCCTCTGATTCCCTGCCTCTGTTTCCCCGCCTCTGATTCCCCGCCTCTGATTCCCCGCATCAGATTTCCCGGCTCTAATTCCCTGCCTGAGATTCCCTGCCTGAGATTCCCCGCCTCAGATTCCCTGCCTCAGATTCCCCGCCTCAGATTCCCCGCCTCATATTCCCCGCCTCAGATTCCCCATCTCAGATTCCCCGCCTCAGATTCCCCGCCTCAGATTCCCCACCTCAGTTTCCCTGCCTCAGATTCCCTGCCTCTGATTGCCTTCCTCTGATTCCCTCCCTCTGATTCCCTGCCTCTGATTCCCTGCCTCTGATTCCCTGCCTCTGATTCCCTGCCTCTAATTCCCTGCCTCTGATTCCGCACCTCTGATTCCACGCCTCTCTTTCCGTGTCTCTGATTCCCCGCCTCTGATTCCCTGCCTCTGATACCCTGCCTCACTTTGCCTGCCTCTATTTCCGTGCCTCTTTCTCTGCATCTAGTTTCCCACATCTCATTTGCCCTCTCTGATAACCCGCCTCTGATTCCATGCCTCTGATTTCTCGCCTCTGATTCCCCGCCTCTGATTCCCCGCCTCTGATTCCGTGCCTCAGATTCCCTGCCTCAGATTCCTTGCCTCAGATTCCCTGCCTCTGATTCCCCGCCTCTGATTCCCCACCTCTTATTCCCCGCCTCTGATTCCCCGCCTCTGATTCCCCGCCTCTGATTCCCTGCCTCTGTTTCCCCGCCTCTGATTCCCCGCGTCTGATTCCCCGCCTCAGATTCCCCGGCTCTGATTCCCTGCCTGAGATTCCATGCCTCAGAATCCCCGCCTCAGATTCCCTGCCTCAGATTCCCCGCCTCCGAATCCCCGCCTCAGATTCCCCGCCTCAGATTCCCTGCCTCAGATTCCCCGCCTCAGATTCCCCGCCTCAGATTCCCCGCCTCAGATTCCCCGCCTCAGATTCCCTGCCTCAGATTCCCTGCCTCAGATTCCCTGCCTCAGATTCCCTTCATCTGATTCCCTTCATCTGATTCCCTGCCTCTGATTCCCTGCCTCTGATTTCCTGCCTCTGATTCCCCACCTCTGATTCCCCGCCTCAGATTCCCTGCCTCAGATTCCCTGCCTCAGATTCCCTGCCTCTGATTCCCTGCCTCAGATTCCCTGCCTCAGATTCCCTGCCTCAGATTCCCTGCCTCTGATTGCCTGCCTCTGATTCCCTGCCTCTGATTCCCTGCCTCTTATTGCCTGCCTCTGATTCCCTGCCTCTGATTCCCTGCCTCTGATTCCCTGCCTCTGATTCCGCACCTCTGATTCCACGCCTCTCTTTCCTTGTCTCTGATTCCCCGCCTCTGATTCACTGCCTCTGATACCCTGCCTCTCTTTGCCTGCCTCTATTTCCGTGCCTCTTTCTCTGCATCTAGTTTCCCACATCTCATTTTCCCCCTCTGATAACACGCCTCAGATTCCCTGACTCAGATACCCCGACTCAGATTTACCACCTCAGATTCCCCGCCTCAGATTCCCTGCCTCAGATTCCCTGCCTCAGATTCCCTGCCTCAGATTCCCTGCCTCAGATTCCCTGCCTCAGATTTCCTGCCTCCGATTCCCCGCCTCTGATTCCCCGCCTCTGATTCCCCGCCTCTGATACCCAGCCTCTGAATCCCCGCCTCTGAATCCCCGCCTCTGATTCCCCGCCTCTGTTTCCCCGCCTCTGATTCCCTGCCACTAATTCCCCGCCTCTGATTCCACGCCTCTAATTCCCCGCCTCTGATTCCAGGCCTCTTATTCCCCGCCTCTGATTCCCCACCTCTGATTGCCTGCCACTGATTGTCCGCCTCTGATTCCCCGCCTCTGATTCCCCGCCTCTGATTCCCCACCACTGTCTATATGCCTCTCTTTCGCCTCACCTTTTTCCCCTACACTCTTTCCGCGACTCTCTTTCCCTCCCTCAATTTCAACAACTCTGTTTGATCTGTTCTGTGTACCTCATTTTCAACACACAAGTTCCAACCACTATGTTTCACCCATCACTTTCCCCGCCTCTACTTTTCCGCCTATGTTTACCCGCCTCTGTTTATTCACCTGTTTCACCGCCTCTGATTCCCCGCCTCTGATTCCCCACCTCTGTCTCGACGCCTCTCTTTCACCTCCACTCTTTCCCCTCCACTCTTTCCGTGCCTGTCTTTCCCTCCCTCAATTTCAACAACACTGTTTGATCTGTTTTGTGTACCTCATTTTAAACACACAAGTTCCAACCACTATGTTTTGCCCGCCTCTTTCCCCGCCTCTATTTATCCACCTATGTTTAACTGCCTCTGTTTACCCGCTTGTTTCCCCGCCTCTGATTCCCCACCTTTCATTCCCCGCCTCTTTTTCCCTGCCTCTATTTCCGCGCCTCTTTCTCTGCCTCTCTTTCCCAACATCTCTTTTCCTCCCGCTGATTCCCCGCCTCTGATTCCCCGCCTCTGATTCCCTGCCTCTGATTCCCCGCCTCTGATTCCCTGCCTCAGATTCCCTGCCTCAGATTCCCTGCCTCAGATTCCCTGCTTCTGATTCCCCGCCTCTGATTCCCCGCCTCTTATTCCCCGCCTCTGATTCCCCGCCTCTGATTCCCCGCCTGTGATTCCCTGCCTCAGATTCCCCGGCTCTGATTCCCTGCATCAGATTCCCTGCCTCAGATTCCCTGCCTCTGATTCCACGCCTCTGATTCCCTGCCTCTGATTCCCCGCCTCTGATTCCCTGCCTCAGATTCCCTGCCTCAGATTTCCTGCCTCAGATTCCCCGCCTCAGATTCCCCGCCTTTGATTCCCCGCCTCTTATTCCCCGCCTCTGATTCCCCGCCTCTGATTCCCCGCCTCTGATTCCCTGCCTCTGTTTCCCCGCCTCTGATACCCCGCCTCTGATTCCCCGCCTCAGATTCCCCGACTCTGATTCCCTGGCTGAGATTCCCTGCCTCAGATACCCCGCCTCAGATACCCCGCCTCAGATTCCCCGCCTCTGATTCCCTGCCTCTGATTCCCTGCCTCTAAATCCCTGCCTCTGTTTCCCTGCCTCTGATACCCTGCCTCTCTTTGCCTGCCTCTATTTCGTGCCTCTTTCTCTGCATCTAGTTTCCCACATCTCATTTGCCCCCTCTGATAACCCGCCTCTGATTCCATGCCTCTGATTCCCCGCCTCTGATTCCCCGCCTCTGATTCCCTGCCTCTGATTCCCCGCCTCTGATTCCCTGCCTCAGATTCCCTGCCTCAGATTCCCTGCCTCAGATTCCCTGCCTCAGATTCCCTGCCTCTGATTCCCCGCCTCTGATTCCCCGCCTCTTATTCCCCGCCTCTGATTCCCCGCCTCTGATTCCCCGCCTCTGATTCCCTGCCTCTGTTTCCCCGCCTCTGATTCCCCGCCTCTGATTCCCCGCATCAGATTTCCCGGCTCTAATTCCCTGCCTGAGATTCCCTGCCTGAGATTCCCCGCCTCAGATTCCCTGCCTCAGATTCCCCGCCTCAGATTCCCTGCCTCATATTCCCCGCCTCAGATTCCCCATCTCAGATTCCCCGCCTCACATTCCCCGCCTCAGATTCCCCGCCTCAGATTCCCTGCCTCTGATTCCCTGCCTCTGATTGCCTTCCTCTGATTCCCTGCCTCTGATTCCCTGCCTCTGATTCCCTGCCTCTAATTCCCTGCCTCTGATTCCCTGCCTCTAATTCCCTGCCTCTGATTCCGCACCTCTGATTCCACGCCTCTCTTTCCGTGTCTCTGATTGCCCACCTCTGATTCCCTGCCTCTGATACCCTGCCTCTCTTTGCCTGCCTCTATTTCCGTGCCTCTTTCTCTGCATCTAGTTTCCCACATTTCATTTGTCCCCTCTGATAACCCGCCTCTGATTCCATGCCTCTGATTCCCCGCCTCTGATTCCCAGCCTCTGATTCCCCGCCTCTGATTCCCTGCCTCAGATTCCCTGCCTCAGATTCCTTGCCTCAGATTCCCTGCCTCTGATTCCCCGCCTCTGATTCCCCACCTCTTATTCCCCGCCTCTGATTCCCCGCCTCTGATTCCCCGCCTCTGATTCCCTGCCTCTGTTTCCCCGCCTCTGATTCCCCGCGTCTGATTCCCCGCCTCAGATTCCCCGGCTCTGATTCCCTGCCTGAGATTCCTTGCCTCAGAATCCCCGCCTCAGATTCCCTGCCTCAGATTCCCCGCCTCAGATTCCCCGCCTCAGATTCCCCGCCTCAGATTCCCTGCCTCAGATTCCCCGCCTCAGTTTCCCCGCCTCAGATTCCCCGCCTCAGATTCCCCGCCTAAGATTCCCTGCCTCAGGTTCCCTGCCTCAGATTCCCTGCCTCAGATTCCCTTCATCTGATTCCCTTCATCTGATTCCCTGCCTCTGATTCCCTGCCTCTGATTTCCTGCCTCTGATTCCCCACCTCTGATTCCCCGCCTCAGATTCCCTGCCTCAGATTTCCTGCCTCAGATTCCCTGCCTCTGATTCCCTGCCTCAGATTCCCTGCCTCAGATTCCCTGCCTCAGATTCCCTGCCTCTGATTGCCTGCCTCTGATTCCCTGCCTCTGATTCCCTGCCTCTTATTGCCTGCCTCTGATTCCCTGCCTCTGATTCCTTCCTCTGATTCCCTGCCTCTGATTCCGCACCTCTGATTCCACGCCTCTCTTTCCTTGTCTCTGATTCCCCGCCTCAGATTCCCCGACTCTGATTCCCTGTCTGAGATTCCCTGCCTCAGATACCCCGCCTCAGATACCCCGCCTCAGATTCCTTGCCTCAGATTCCCCGCCTCAGATTCCCCGCCTCAGATTCCCCGCCTCAGATTCCCCGCCTCAGATTCCCCGCCTCAGATTCCCCGCCTCAGATTCCCCGCCTCAGATTCCCCGCCTCAGACTCCCCGCCTCAGATTCCCCGCCTCAGATTCCCCGCCTCAGATTCCCTGCCTCAGATTCCCTGCCTCTGATTGCCTGCCTCTGATTCCCTGCCTCTGATTCCCTGCCTCTGATTCCCTGCCTCTGATTCCCTGCCTCTGATTCCCTGCCTCTGATTCCCTGCCTCTGATTCCGCGCCTCTGATTCCACGCCTCTCTTTCCGTATCTCTGATTCCCCGCCTCTGATTCCCTGCCTCTGATACCCTGCCTCTCTTTGCCTGCCTCTATTTCGGTGCCTCTTTCTCTGCATCTAGTTTCCCACATCTCATTTGCCCCCTCTGATAACCCTCCTCTGATTCCATGCGTCTGATTCCCCGCCTCTGATTCCCCGCCTCTGATTCCCTGCCTTTGATTCCCTGCCTCTGATTCCCTGCCTCAGATCCCCTGCCTCAGATTCCCTGCCTCAGATTCCCTGCCTCAGATTCCCTGCCTTTGATTCCCCGCCTCTGATTCCCCGCCTCTTATTCCCCGCCTCTGATTCCCCGCCTCTGATTCCCCGCCTCTGATTCCCTGCCTCTGTTTCCCCGCCTCTGATTTCCCGCCTCTGATTCCCCGCCTCAGATTTCCCGGCTCTGATTCCCTGCCTGAGATTCCCTGCCTGAGATTCCCCGCCTCAGATTCCCTGCCTCAGATTCCCAGCCTCAGATTCCCTTCATCTGATTCCCTTCATCTGATTCCCTGCCTCAGATTCCCTGCCTCAGATTCCCTGCCTCTGATTGCCTTCCTCTGATTCCATGCCTCTGATTCCCTCCCTCTGATTCCCTGCCTCTGATTCCCTGCCTCTGATTCCCTGCCTCTGATTCCCTGCCTCTGATTCCGCACGGCTGATTCCACGCCTCTCTGACCGTGTCTCTGATTCCCCGCCTCTGATTCCCTGCCTCTGATACCCTGCCTCTCTTTGCCTGTCTCTATTTCCGTGCCTCTTCCTCTGCATCTAGTTTCCCACATCTCAATTGCCACCTCTGATAACCCACCTCTGATTCCATGCCTCTGATTCCCCGCCTCTGATTCCCCGCCTCTGATTCCCTGCCTCAGATTCCCTGCCTCAAATTCCTTGCCTCAGATTCCCTGCCTCTGATTCCCCGCTACTTATTCCCCGCCTCTGATTCCCCGCCTCTGATTCCCCGCCTCTGATTCCCTGCCTCTGTTTCCCCGCATCTGATTCCCCGCGTCTGATTCCCCGCCTCAGATTCCCCGGCTCTGATTCCCTGCCTGAGTTTCCATGCCTCAGAATCCCCGCCTCAGATTCCCTGCCTCAGATTCCCCGCCTCAGATTCCCCGCCTCAGATTCCCCGCCTCAGATTCCCTGCCTCAGATTCCCCGCCTCAGATTCCACGCCTCAGATTCCCCGCCTCAGATTCCCCGCCTCAGTATCCCCACCTCAGATTCCCCGCCTCACATTCCCCACCTCAGAATCCCCGCCTCAGATTCCCTGCCTCAGATTCCCCGCCTCAGATTCCCCGCCTCAGATTCCCCGCCTCAGATTCCCCGCCTCAGATTCCCCGCCTCAGATTCCCCGCCTCAGATTCCCCACCTCAGATTCCCCGCCTCAGATTCCCTGCCTCTGATTGCCTGCCTCTGATACCCTGCCTCTGATTCCCTGCCTCTAAATCCCTGCCTCTGATTCACTGCCTCTGATTCCACGCCTCTGATTCCCCGCCTCTCTTTCCGTGTCTCTGATTCCCCGCCTCAGACTCCCTGCCTCACATACCCTGCCTCTCTTTGCCTGCCTCTATTTCCGTGCCTCTTTCTCTGCATCTAGTTTCCCACATCTCATTTGCCCCCTCTGATAACCCGCCTCTGATTCCATGCCTCTGATTCCCCGCCTCTGATTCCCCGCCTCTGATTCCCCGCCTCTGATTCCCTGCCTCAGAATCCCTGCCTCAGATTCCTTGCCTCAGATTCCCAGCCTCTGATTCCCCGCCTCTGATTCCCCGCCTCTTATTCCCCGCCTCTGATACCCCGCCTCTGATTCCCCGCCTCTGATTCCCTGCCTCTGAATCCCCGCCTCTGATTCCCCGCGTCTGATTCCCCGCCTCAGATTCCCCGGCTCTGATTCCCAGCCTGAGATTCCATGCCTCAGATTCCCTGCCTCAGATTCCCTGCCTCAGATTCACCGCCTCAGATTCCCCGCCTCAGATTCCCCGCCTCAGATTCTCCACCTCAGATTCCCTGCCTCAGATTCCCAGCCTCAGATTCCCTTCATCTGATTCCCTTCATCTGATTCCCTTCATCTGATTCCCTGCCTCAGATTCCCTGCCTCAGATTCCCCGCCTCAGATTCCCCGCCTCAGATTCCCCGCCTCAGATTCCCCGCCTCAGATTCCCCGCCTCAGATTCCCCGCCTCAGACTCCCCGCCTCAGATTCCCCGCCTCAGATTCCCCGCCTCAGATTCCCTGCCTCAGATTCCCTGCCTCTGATTGCCTGCCTCTGATTCCCTGCCTCTGATTCCCTGCCTCTGATTCCCTGCCTCTGATTCCCTGCCTCTGATTCCCTGCCTCTGATTCCCTGCCTCTGATTCCGCGCCTCTGATTCCACGCCTCTCTTTCCGTATCTCTGATTCCCCGCCTCTGATTCCCTGCCTCTGATACCCTGCCTCTCTTTGCCTGCCTCTATTTCGGTGCCTCTTTCTCTGCATCTAGTTTCCCACATCTCATTTGCCCCCTCTGATAACCCTCCTCTGATTCCATGCGTCTGATTCCCCGCCTCTGATTCCCCGCCTCTGATTCCCTGCCTTTGATTCCCTGCCTCTGATTCCCTGCCTCAGATCCCCTGCCTCAGATTCCCTGCCTCAGATTCCCTGCCTCAGATTCCCTGCCTTTGATTCCCCGCCTCTGATTCCCCGCCTCTTATTCCCCGCCTCTGATTCCCCGCCTCTGATTCCCCGCCTCTGATTCCCTGCCTCTGTTTCCCCGCCTCTGATTTCCCGCCTCTGATTCCCCGCCTCAGATTTCCCGGCTCTGATTCCCTGCCTGAGATTCCCTGCCTGAGATTCCCCGCCTCAGATTCCCTGCCTCAGATTCCCAGCCTCAGATTCCCTTCATCTGATTCCCTTCATCTGATTCCCTGCCTCAGATTCCCTGCCTCAGATTCCCTGCCTCTGATTGCCTTCCTCTGATTCCATGCCTCTGATTCCCTCCCTCTGATTCCCTGCCTCTGATTCCCTGCCTCTGATTCCCTGCCTCTGATTCCCTGCCTCTGATTCCGCACGGCTGATTCCACGCCTCTCTGACCGTGTCTCTGATTCCCCGCCTCTGATTCCCTGCCTCTGATACCCTGCCTCTCTTTGCCTGCCTCTATTTCCGTGCCTCTTCCTCTGCATCTAGTTTCCCACATCTCAATTGCCACCTCTGATAACCCACCTCTGATTCCATGCCTCTGATTCCCCGCCTCTGATTCCCCGCCTCTGATTCCCTGCCTCAGATTCCCTGCCTCAAATTCCTTGCCTCAGATTCCCTGCCTCTGATTCCCCGCTACTTATTCCCCGCCTCTGATTCCCCGCCTCTGATTCCCCGCCTCTGATTCCCTGCCTCTGTTTCCCCGCATCTGATTCCCCGCGTCTGATTCCCCGCCTCAGATTCCCCGGCTCTGATTCCCTGCCTGAGTTTCCATGCCTCAGAATCCCCGCCTCAGATTCCCTGCCTCAGATTCCCCGCCTCAGATTCCCCGCCTCAGATTCCCCGCCTCAGATTCCCTGCCTCAGATTCCCCGCCTCAGATTCCACGCCTCAGATTCCCCGCCTCAGATTCCCCGCCTCAGTATCCCCACCTCAGATTCCCCGCCTCACATTCCCCACCTCAGAATCCCCGCCTCAGATTCCCTGCCTCAGATTCCCCGCCTCAGATTCCCCGCCTCAGATTCCCCGCCTCAGATTCCCCGCCTCAGATTCCCCGCCTCAGATTCCCCGCCTCAGATTCCCCACCTCAGATTCCCCGCCTCAGATTCCCTGCCTCTGATTGCCTGCCTCTGATACCCTGCCTCTGATTCCCTGCCTCTAAATCCCTGCCTCTGATTCACTGCCTCTGATTCCACGCCTCTGATTCCCCGCCTCTCTTTCCGTGTCTCTGATTCCCCGCCTCAGACTCCCTGCCTCACATACCCTGCTTCTCTTTGCCTGCCTCTATTTCCGTGCCTCTATCTCTGCATCTAGTTTCCCACATCTCATTTGCCCCCTCTGATAACCCGCCTCTGATGCCATGCCTCTGATTCCCCGCCTCTGATTCCCCGCCTCTGATTCCCCGCCTCTGATTCCCTGCCTCAGAATCCCTGCCTCAGATTCCTTGCCTCAGATTCCCAGCCTCTGATTCCCCGCCTCTGATTCCCCGCCTCCTATTCCCCGCCTCTGATACCCCGCCTCTGATTCCCCGCCTCTGATTCCCTGCCTCTGAACCCCCGCCTCTGATTCCCCGCGTCTGATTCCCCGCCTCAGATTCCCCGGCTCTGATTCCCAGCCTGAGATTCCATGCCTCAGATTCCCTGCCTCAGATTCCCTGCCTCAGATTCACCGCCTCAGATTCCCCGCCTCAGATTCCCCGCCTCAGATTCTCCACCTCAGATTCCCTGCCTCAGATTCCCAGCCTCAGATTCCCTTCATCTGATTCCCTTCATCTGATTCCCTGCCTCTGATTCCCTGCCTCTGATTCCCTGCCTCTGATTCCCCGCCTCTGATTCCCTGCCGCTGATTCCCTGCCTCTGATTGCCTGCCTCTGATTCCCTGCCTCTGATTCCCTGCCTCTGATTCCCTGCCTCTGATTCCCCACATCTGATTCCACGCCTCTCTTTCCTTGTCTCTGATTCCCTGCCTCTGATTCCCTGCCTCTCTTTGCCTGCCTCTATTTCCGTGCCTCTTTCTCTGCATCTAGTTTCCCACATCTCATTTGCCCCCTCTGATAACCCGCCTCTGATTCCATGCCTCTGATTCACTGCCTCAGATCCCCTGCCTCAGATACCCCGACTCAGATTTACCGCCTCAGATACCCCGCCTCAGTTTCCCTGCCTCAGATTCCCTGCCTCAGATTCCCTGCCTCAGATTCCCTGCCTCAGATTCCCTGCCTCCGATTCCCCGCCTCTGATTCCCCGCCTCTGATTCCCCGCCTCTGATTCCCAGCCTCTGAATCCACGCCTCTGAATCCCCGCCTCTGAATCCCCGCCTCTGTTTCCCCGCCTCTGATTCCCCGCCTCTGATTCCCCGCCTCTGATTCCACGCCTCTGATTCCCCGCCTCTGATTCCAGGCCTCTTATTCCCCGCCACTGATTCCCCACCTCTGATTGCCTGCCACTGATTGCCCGCCTCTGATTCCCCGCCTCTGATTCCCCGCCTCTGATTCCCCACATCTGTCTGTATGTCTCTCTTTCGCCTCCGCTTTTTCCCCTACACTCTTTCCGCGCCTCTCTTTCCCTCCCTCAATTTGAACAACTCTGTTTGATCTGTTCCGTGTACCTCATTTTCAACACACAAGTTCCAACCACTATGTTTCACCCATCACTTTCCCCGCCTCTATTTTTCCGCCTATGTTTACCCGCCTCTGTTTACCCACCTGTTTCACTGCCTCTGATTCCCCGCCTCTGATTCCCCACCTCTGTCTCGACACCTCTCTGTCGCCTCCACTCTTTCCCCTCCACTCTTTCCGTGCCTGTCTTTCCCTCCCTCAATTTCAACAACACTGTTTGATCTGTTTTGTGTACCTCATTTTCAACACACAAGTTCCAACCACTATGTTTCAGCCATCACTTTCCCCGCCTCTATTTATCCACCTATGTTTACCTGCCTCTGTTTACCCACCTCTTTCCCCACCTCTGATTCCCCACATTTCATTCCCCGCCTCTCTTTCCCTGCCTCTATTTCCGCACCTCTTTCTCTGCCTCTCTTTCCCCACATCTCTTTTCCTCCCGCTGATTCCCCGCCTCTGATTCCACGCCTCTGATTCCCTGCCTCTGATTCCCCGGCTCTGATTCCCTGCCTGAGATTCCATGCCTCAGATTCCCCGCCTCAGATTTCCTGCCTCAGATTCCCCACCTCAGATTCCCCACCTCAGATTCCCCGCCTCAGATTCCCTGCCTCAGATTCCCCGCCTCAGATTCCCCGCCTCAGATTCTCCGCGTCAGATTCCCCGCCTCAGATTCCCTGCCTCAGATTCCCTGCCTCAGATTCCCTGCCTCAGCTTCCCTTCATCTGATTCCCTTCATCTGATTCCCTGCCTCTGATTCCCTGCCTCTTATTCCCTGCCTCTGATTCCCCGCCTCTGATTCCCCGCCTCAGATTCCCTGCCTCAGATTCCCTGCCTCAGATTCCCTGCCTCTGATTCCCTGCCTCAGATTCCCTGCCTCAGATTCCCTGCCTCAGATTCCCTGCCTCTGATTCCCCGCCTCTGATTCCACGCCTCTGATTCCCCGCCTCTGATTCCAGGCCTCTTATTCCCCGCCTCTGATTCCCCACCTCTGATTGCCTGCCACTGATTGCCCGCCTCTGATTCCCCGCCTCTGATTCCCCGCCTCTGATTCCCCACCTCTGTCTGTATGCCTCTCTTGCGCCTCAGCTTTTTCCCCTACACTCTTTCCGCGCCTCTCTTTCCCTCCCTCAATTTCCACAACTCTGTTTGATCTGTTCTGTGTACCTCATTTTCAACACACAAGTTCCAACCACTATGTTTCACCCATCACTTTCCCCGCCTCTATTTTTCTGCCTATGTTTACCCGCCTCTGTTTACACACATGTTTCACCGCCTCTGATTCCCCGCCTCTGATTCCCCACCTCTGTCTCGACGCCTCTCTTTCGCCTCCACTCTTTCCATTACACTCTTTCCGTGCCTGTCTTTCCCTCCCTCAATTTCAACAACACTGTTTGATCTGTTTTGTGTACCTGATTTTAAACACACAAGTTCCAACCACTATGTTTTGCCCGCCTCTTTCCCCGCCTCTATTTATCCACATTTGTTTACCTGCCTCTGTTTACCCGCCTGTTTCCCCACCTCTGATTCCCCACCTTTCATTCCCCGCCTCTCTTTCCCTGCCTCTACTTCCGCGCCTCTTTCTCTGCCTCTCTTTCCTCACAACGCTTTTCCTCCCGCTGATTCCCCGCCTCTGATACCCCGCCTCTGATTCCCTGCCTCTGATTCCCCGCCTCTGATTCCCTGCCTCAGATTCCCTGCCTCAGATTCCCTGCCTCAGATTCCCTGCCTCTGATTCCCCGCCTCTGATTCCCCACCTCTTATTCCCCGCCTCTGATTCCCCGCCTCTGATGCCCCGTGTCTGATTCCCTGCCTCAGATTCCCCGGCTCTGATTCCCTGCATCAGATTCCCTGCCTCAGATTCCCTGCCTCTGATTCCCCGCCTCTGATTCCCTGCCTCTGATTCCACGCCTCTGATTCCTGCCTCAGATTCCCTGCCTCAGATTCCCTGCCTCAGATTCCCTGCCTCAGATTCCCTGCCTCTGATTCCCTGCCTCACATTCCCTGCCTCAGATTCCCTGCCTCAGATTCCCTGCCTCAGATTCCCTGCCTCAGATTCCCTGCCTCAGATTCCCTGCCTCAGATTCCCTGCCTCTGATTCCCTGCCTCAGATATCCTGCCTCAGATTCCCTGCCTCAGATTCCCTGCCTCTGATTGCCTGCCTCTGATTCCCTGCCTCTGATTCCTTGCCTCTGATTCACTGCCTCTGATTCCCTGCCTCTGATTCCCTGCCTCTGATTCCCTGCCTCTGATTCCGCAACTCTGATTCCACGCCTCTCTTTCCTTGTCTCTGATTCCCCGCCTCTGATTCCCTGCCTCTGATACCCAGCCTCACTTTGCCTGCCTCTATTTCCGTGCCTATTTCTCTGCATCTAGTTTCCCACATCTCATTTGCCCCCTCTGATAACCCGCCTCTGATTCCATGCCTCTGATTCACTGCCTCAGATTCCGTGCCTCAGATTCCCCGACTCAGATTTACCGCCTCAGATTCCCCGCCTCAGATTCCCTGCCTCAGATTCCATGCCTCAGATTCCCTGCCTCAGATTCCCTGCCTCAGATTCCCTGCCTCCGATTCCCCGCCTCTGATTCCCCGCCTCTGATTCCCCGCCTCTGATTCCCAGCCTCTGAATCCCCCCCTCTGAATCCTCGCCTCTGATTCCCCGCCTCTGTTTCCCCGCCTCTGATTCCCCGCCTCTGATTCCCCTCCTCTGATTCCACGCCTCTGATTCCCCGCCTCTGATTCCAGGCCTCTTATTCCCCACCTCTGATTCCCCACCTCTGATTGCCTGCCACTGATTGCCCGCCTCTGATTCCCCGCCTCTGATTCCCCGCCTCTGATTCCCCACCTCTGTCTGTATGCCTCTCTTTCGCCTCCGCTTTTTCCCCTACACTCTTTCCGCGCCTCTCTTTCCCTCCCTCAATTTCAACAACTCTGTTTGATCTGTTCTGTGTACCTCATTTTCAACACACAAGTTCCAACCACTATGTTTCACCCATCACTTTCCCCGCCTCTATTTTTCCGCCTATGTTTACCCGCCTCTGTTTACACACCTGTTTCACCGCCTCTGATTCCCCGCCTCTGATTCCCCACCTCTGTCTCGACGCCTCTCTTTCGCCTCCACTCTTTCCACTCCACTCTTTCCTTGCCTGTCTTTCCCTCCCTCAATTTCAACAACACTGTTTGATCTGTTTTGTGTACCTGATTTTAAACACACAAGTTCCAACCACTATGTTTTGCCCGCCTCTTTCCCCGCCTCTATTTATCCACCTGTTTACCTGCCTCTGTTTACCCGCCTGTTTCCCCACCTCTGATTCCCCACCTTTCATTCCCCGCCTCTCTTTCCCTGCCTCTATTTCCGCGCCTCTTTCTCTGCCTCTCTTTCCCCACAACGCTTTTCCTCCTGCTGATTCCCCGCCTCTGATTCCCCGCCTCTGATTCCCTGCCTCTGATTCCCCGCCTCTGATTCCCTGCCTCAGATTCCCTGCCTCAGATTCCCTGCCTCAGATTCCCTGCCTCTGATTCCCCACCTCTGATTCCCCGC
The DNA here is from genome assembly GCF_036971445.1 of Narcine bancroftii. Classification (NCBI taxonomy): domain Eukaryota; kingdom Metazoa; phylum Chordata; class Chondrichthyes; order Torpediniformes; family Narcinidae; genus Narcine; species Narcine bancroftii. The sequence continues at coordinate 92,044,480 of NC_091481.1, forward strand.
CTCTTATTCCCCGCCTCTGATTCCCCGCCTCTGATTCCCCGTGTCTGATTCCCTGCCTCAGATTCCCCGGCTCTGATTCCCTGCATCAGATTCCCTGCCTCAGATTCCCTGCCTCTGATTCCCCGCCTCTGATTCCCTGCCTCTGATTCCCCGCCTCTGATTCCTGCCTCAGATTCCCTGCCTCAGATTCCCTGCCTCAGATTCACTGCTTCTGATTCCCCATCTTTGATTCCCCGCCTCTTATTCCCCGCCTCTGAATCCCAGCCTCTGATTCCCCGCCTCTGATTACCTGCCTCTGTTTCCCCGCCTCTGATTCCCAGCCTCTGATTCCCCGCCTCAGATTCCCCGCCTCAGATTCCCTGCCTCAGATTCCCCTCCTGAGATTCCCCGCCTCAGATTCCCCGCCTCAGATTCCCCGCCTCAGATTCCCCGCCTCAGATTCCACGCCTCAGATTCCCCGCATCAGATTCCCCGCCTCAGATTCCCCGCCTCAGATTCCCCGCCTCAGATTCCCCGCCTCAGATTCCCCGCCTCAGATTCCCCGCCTCAGATTCCCCGCCTCACATTCCCCGCCTCAGATTCCCCGCCTCAGATTCCCTGCCACTGATTCCCTGCCTCTGATTCCCTTCCTCTGATTCCCCGCCTCTGATTCCTGCCTCAGATTCCCTGCCTCAGATTCCCTGCCTCAGATTCACTGCTTCTGATTCCCCGCCTTTGATTCCCCGCCTCTTATTCCCCGCCTCTGAATCCCAGCCTCTGATTCCCCGCCTCTGATTACCTGCCTCTGTTTCCCCGCCTCTGATTCCCAGCCTCTGATTCCCCGCCTCAGATTCCCCGCCTCAGATTCCCTGCCTCAGATTCCCCACCTGAGATTCCCCGCCTCAGATTCCCCGCCTCAGATTCCCCACCTCAGATTCCACGCCTCAGATTCCCCGCATCAGATTCCACGCCTCAGATTCCCCGCCTCAGATGCCCCGCCTCAGATTCCCCGCCTCAGATTCCCCGCCTCAGATTCCCCGCCTCACATTCCCCGCCTCAGATTTCCCGCCTCAGATTCCCCGCCTCAGATTCCCTGCCTCTGATTGCCTGCCTCTGATTGCCTGCCTCTGATTCCCTGCCTCTGATTCCCTGCCTCTGATTCCCTGCCTCTGATTCCCTGCCTCTGATTCCCTGCCTCTGATTCCGCGCCTCTGATTCCACGCCTCTCTTTCCGTATCTCTGATTCCCCGCCTCAGATTCCCCGCCTCAGATTCCCCGCCTCAGATTCCCCGCCTCACATTCCCCGCCTCAGATTCCCCGCCTCAGATTCCCTGCCTCTGATTCCCTGCCTCTGATTCCCTTCCTCTGATTCCCCGCCTCTGATTCCTGCCTCAGATTCCCTGCCTCAGATTCCCTGCCTCAGATTCACTGCTTCTGATTCCCCGCCTTTGATTCCCCGCCTCTTATTCCCCGCCTCTGAATCCCAGCCTCTGATTCCCCGCCTCTGATTACCTGCCTCTGTTTCCCCGCCTCTGATTCCCAGCCTCTGATTCCCCGCCTCAGATTCCCCGCCTCAGATTCCCTGCCTCAGATTCCCCACCTGAGATTCCCCGCCTCAGATTCCCCGCCTCAGATTCCCCACCTCAGATTCCACGCCTCAGATTCCCCGCATCAGATTCCACGCCTCAGATTCCCCGCCTCAGATGCCCCGCCTCAGATTCCCCGCCTCAGATTCCCCGCCTCAGATTCCCCGCCTCACATTCCCCGCCTCAGATTTCCCGCCTCAGATTCCCCGCCTCAGATTCCCTGCCTCTGATTGCCTGCCTCTGATTGCCTGCCTCTGATTCCCTGCCTCTGATTCCCTGCCTCTGATTCCCTGCCTCTGATTCCCTGCCTCTGATTCCCTGCCTCTGATTCCGCGCCTCTGATTCCACGCCTCTCTTTCCGTATCTCTGATTCCTTGCCTCTGATTCTCTGCCTCTGATACCCTGCCTCTCTTTGTCTGCCTCTATTTTGGTGCCTCTTTCTCTGCATCTAGTTTCCCACATCTCATTTGCCCCCTCTGATAACCCGCCTCTGATTCCATGCCTCTGATTCCCCACCTCTGATTCCCTGCCTCGGATTCCCCGCCTCTGATACCCCGCCTCTGATTCCCTGCCTCAGATTCCCTGCCTCAGATTCCCTGCCTCAGAATCCCTGCATCTGATTCCCCGCCTCTGATTCACCGCCTCTTATTCCCCGCCTCTGATTACCCGCCTCTGATTCCCCGCCTCTGATTCCTTGCCTCTGTTTCCCAGCCTCTGATTCCCCGCCTCTGATTCCCCGCCTCAGATTCCCCGGCTCTGATTCCCTGCCTGAGATTCCCTGCCTGAGATTCCCTGCCTATGATTCCCTGCCTCTGAGTCCCCGCGTCAGATTCCCCTGCTCTGATTCCCTGCCTGAGATTCCCTGCCTCAGAATCCCCGCCTCAGATTCCCTGCCTCAGATTCCCCGCCTCAGATTCCCTGCCTCAGATTCCCCGCCTCAGATTCCCCGCCTCAGATTCCCCGCCTCAGATTCCCCGCCTCAGATTCCCCACCTCAGATTCCCCGCCTCAGATTCCCTGCCTCTGATTGCCTGCCTCTGATACCCTGCCTCTGATTCCCTGCCTCTAAATCCCTGCCTCTGATTCACTGCCTCTGATTCCACGCCTCTGATTCCCCGCCTCTCTTTCCGTGTCTCTGATTCCCCGCCTCAGATTCCCTGCCTCACATACCCTGCCTCTCTTTGCCTGCCTCTATTTCCGTGCCTCTTTCTCTGCATCTAGTTTCCCACATCTCATTTGCCCCCTCTGATAACCCGCCTCTGATTCCATGCCTCTGATTCCCCGCCTCTGATTCCCCGCCTCTGATTCCCCGCCTCTGATTCCCTGCCTCAGAATCCCTGCCTCAGATTCCTTGCCTCAGATTCCCTGCCTCTGATTCCCCGCCTCTGATTCCCCGCCTCTTATTCCCCGCCTCTGATACCCCGCCTCTGATTCCCCGCCTCTGATTCCCTGCCTCTGAATCCCCGCCTCTGATTCCCCGCGTCTGATTCCCCGCCTCAGATTCCCCGGCTCTGATTCCCAGCCTGAGATTCCATGCCTCAGATTCCCTGCCTCAGATTCCCTGCCTCAGATTCACCGCCTCAGATTCCCCGCCTCAGATTCCCCGCCTCAGATTCCCCACCTCAGATTCCCCACCTCACATTCCCCACCTCAGATTCCCCGCCTCAGATTCCCTGCCTCAGATTCCCTGTCTCAGATTCCCTGCCTCAGATTCCCTTCATCTGATTCCCTTCATCTGATTCCCTGCCTCTGATTCCCTGCCTCTGATTCCCTGCCTCTGATTCCCCGCCTCTGTTTTCCCGCCTCAGATTGCCTGCCTCAGATTCCCTGCCTCAGATTCCCTGCCTCTGATTCCCCGCCTCTAAATCCCTTCCTCTGATTGCCTGCCTCTGATTCCGCGCCTCTGATTCCCCGCCTCTCCTTCCGTGTCTCTGATTCCCCGCCTCAGATTCCCTGCCTCACATACCCTGCCTCTCTTTGCTTGCCTCTATTTCCGTGCCTCTTTCTCTGCATCTAGTTTCCCACATCTCATTTGCCCCCTCTGATAACCCACCTCTGATTCCATGCCACTGATTCCCCGCCTCTGATTTCCCCGCCTCTGCTTCCCCGCCTCTGATTCCCTGCCTCAGAATCCCTGCCTCAGATTCCTTGCCTCAGATTCCCTGCCTCTGATTCCCCGCCTCTGATTCCCCGCCTCCTATTACCCGCCTCTGATTCCCCGCCTCTGATTCCCCGCCTCAGATTCCACGCCTCAGATTCCCCGCATCAGATTCCCCGCCTCAGATTCCCCGCCTCAGATTCCCCGCCTCAGATTCCCCGCCTCAGATTCCCCGCCTCAGATTCCCCGCCTCAGATTCCCCGCCTCACATTCCCCGCCTCAGATTCCCCGCCTCAGATTCCCTGCCACTGATTCCCTGCCTCTGATTCCCTTCCTCTGATTCCCCGCCTCTGATTCCTGCCTCAGATTCCCTGCCTCAGATTCCCTGCCTCAGATTCACTGCTTCTGATTCCCCGCCTTTGATTCCCCGCCTCTTATTCCCCGCCTCTGAATCCCAGCCTCTGATTCCCCGCCTCTGATTACCTGCCTCTGTTTCCCCGCCTCTGATTCCCAGCCTCTGATTCCCCGCCTCAGATTCCCCGCCTCAGATTCCCTGCCTCAGATTCCCCACCTGAGATTCCCTGCCTCAGATTCCCCGCCTCAGATTCCCCACCTCAGATTCCACGCCTCAGATTCCCCGCATCAGATTCCACGCCTCAGATTCCCCGCCTCAGATGCCCCGCCTCAGATTCCCCGCCTCAGATTCCCCGCCTCAGATTCCCCGCCTCACATTCCCCGCCTCAGATTTCCCGCCTCAGATTCCCCGCCTCAGATTCCCTGCCTCTGATTGCCTGCCTCTGATTGCCTGCCTCTGATTCCCTGCCTCTGATTCCCTGCCTCTGATTCCCTGCCTCTGATTCCCTGCCTCTGATTCCCTGCCTCTGATTCCGCGCCTCTGATTCCACGCCTCTCTTTCCGTATCTCTGATTCCCCGCCTCAGATTCCCCGCCTCAGATTCCCCGCCTCAGATTCCCCGCCTCACATTCCCCGCCTCAGATTCCCCGCCTCAGATTCCCTGCCTCTGATTCCCTGCCTCTGATTCCCTTCCTCTGATTCCCCGCCTCTGATTCCTGCCTCAGATTCCCTGCCTCAGATTCCCTGCCTCAGATTCACTGCTTCTGATTCCCCGCCTTTGATTCCCCGCCTCTTATTCCCCGCCTCTGAATCCCAGCCTCTGATTCCCCGCCTCTGATTACCTGCCTCTGTTTCCCCGCCTCTGATTCCCAGCCTCTGATTCCCCGCCTCAGATTCCCCGCCTCAGATTCCCTGCCTCAGATTCCCCACCTGAGATTCCCCGCCTCAGATTCCCCGCCTCAGATTCCCCACCTCAGATTCCACGCCTCAGATTCCCCGCATCAGATTCCACGCCTCAGATTCCCCGCCTCAGATGCCCCGCCTCAGATTCCCCGCCTCAGATTCCCCGCCTCAGATTCCCCGCCTCACATTCCCCGCCTCAGATTTCCCGCCTCAGATTCCCCGCCTCAGATTCCCTGCCTCTGATTGCCTGCCTCTGATTGCCTGCCTCTGATTCCCTGCCTCTGATTCCCTGCCTCTGATTCCCTGCCTCTGATTCCCTGCCTCTGATTCCCTGCCTCTGATTCCGCGCCTCTGATTCCACGCCTCTCTTTCCGTATCTCTGATTCCTTGCCTCTGATTCTCTGCCTCTGATACCCTGCCTCTCTTTGTCTGCCTCTATTTTGGTGCCTCTTTCTCTGCATCTAGTTTCCCACATCTCATTTGCCCCCTCTGATAACCCGCCTCTGATTCCATGCCTCTGATTCCCCACCTCTGATTCCCTGCCTCGGATTCCCCGCCTCTGATACCCCGCCTCTGATTCCCTGCCTCAGATTCCCTGCCTCAGATTCCCTGCCTCAGAATCCCTGCATCTGATTCCCCGCCTCTGATTCACCGCCTCTTATTCCCCGCCTCTGATTACCCGCCTCTGATTCCCCGCCTCTGATTCCTTGCCTCTGTTTCCCAGCCTCTGATTCCCCGCCTCTGATTCCCCGCCTCAGATTCCCCGGCTCTGATTCCCTGCCTGAGATTCCCTGCCTGAGATTCCCTGCCTATGATTCCCTGCCTCTGAGTCCCCGCGTCAGATTCCCCTGCTCTGATTCCCTGCCTGAGATTCCCTGCCTCAGAATCCCCGCCTCAGATTCCCTGCCTCAGATTCCCCGCCTCAGATTCCCTGCCTCAGATTCCCCGCCTCAGATTCCCCGCCTCAGATTCCCCGCCTCAGATTCCCCGCCTCAGATTCCCCACCTCAGATTCCCCGCCTCAGATTCCCTGCCTCTGATTGCCTGCCTCTGATACCCTGCCTCTGATTCCCTGCCTCTAAATCCCTGCCTCTGATTCACTGCCTCTGATTCCACGCCTCTGATTCCCCGCCTCTCTTTCCGTGTCTCTGATTCCCCGCCTCAGATTCCCTGCCTCACATACCCTGCCTCTCTTTGCCTGCCTCTATTTCCGTGCCTCTTTCTCTGCATCTAGTTTCCCACATCTCATTTGCCCCCTCTGATAACCCGCCTCTGATTCCATGCCTCTGATTCCCCGCCTCTGATTCCCCGCCTCTGATTCCCCGCCTCTGATTCCCTGCCTCAGAATCCCTGCCTCAGATTCCTTGCCTCAGATTCCCTGCCTCTGATTCCCCGCCTCTGATTCCCCGCCTCTTATTCCCCGCCTCTGATACCCCGCCTCTGATTCCCCGCCTCTGATTCCCTGCCTCTGAATCCCCGCCTCTGATTCCCCGCGTCTGATTCCCCGCCTCAGATTCCCCGGCTCTGATTCCCAGCCTGAGATTCCATGCCTCAGATTCCCTGCCTCAGATTCCCTGCCTCAGATTCACCGCCTCAGATTCCCCGCCTCAGATTCCCCGCCTCAGATTCCCCACCTCAGATTCCCCACCTCACATTCCCCACCTCAGATTCCCCGCCTCAGATTCCCTGCCTCAGATTCCCTGTCTCAGATTCCCTGCCTCAGATTCCCTTCATCTGATTCCCTTCATCTGATTCCCTGCCTCTGATTCCCTGCCTCTGATTCCCTGCCTCTGATTCCCCGCCTCTGTTTTCCCGCCTCAGATTGCCTGCCTCAGATTCCCTGCCTCAGATTCCCTGCCTCTGATTCCCCGCCTCTAAATCCCTTCCTCTGATTGCCTGCCTCTGATTCCGCGCCTCTGATTCCCCGCCTCTCCTTCCGTGTCTCTGATTCCCCGCCTCAGATTCCCTGCCTCACATACCCTGCCTCTCTTTGCTTGCCTCTATTTCCGTGCCTCTTTCTCTGCATCTAGTTTCCCACATCTCATTTGCCCCCTCTGATAACCCACCTCTGATTCCATGCCACTGATTCCCCGCCTCTGATTTCCCCGCCTCTGCTTCCCCGCCTCTGATTCCCTGCCTCAGAATCCCTGCCTCAGATTCCTTGCCTCAGATTCCCTGCCTCTGATTCCCCGCCTCTGATTCCCCGCCTCCTATTACCCGCCTCTGATTCCCCGCCTCTGATTCCCCACCTCTGATTCACTGCCTCAGATTCCCTGCCTCTGATTGCCTTCCTCTGATTCCCTGCCTCTGATTCCCTCCCTCTGATTCCCTGCCTCTGATTCCCTGCGTCTGATTCCCTGCCTCTGATTCCCTGCCTCTGATTCCGCATGGCTGATTCCAAGCCTCTCTCACCGTGTCTCAGATTCCCCGCATCTGATTCCCTGCCTCTGACACCCTGCCTCTCTTTGCCTGCCTCTATTTCCGTGCCTCTTCCTCTGCATCTAGTTTCCCACATCTCAATTGCCCCCTCTGATAACCCACCTCTGATTCCATTCCTCTCATTCCCCACCTCTGATTCCCCGCCTCTGATTCCCTGCCTCAGATTCCCTGCCTCAGATTCCTTGCCTCAGATTCACTGCCTCAGATTCCCCGCCTGAGATTCCCCGCCTCAGATTCCCCGCCTCAGATTCCCCGCCTCAGATTCCACGCCTCAGATTCCCCGCATCAGATTCCCCGCCTCAGATTCCCCGCCTCAGATTCCCCGCCTCAGATTCCCAGCCTCAGATTCCCCGCCTCAGATTCCCCGCCTCAGATTCCCCGCCTCACATTCTCCGCCTCAGATTTCCCGCCTCAGATTCCCCGCCTCAGATTCCCTGCCTCTGATTGCCTGCCTCTGATTGCCTGCCTCTGATTCCCTGCCTCTGATTCCCTGCCTCTGATTCCCTGCCTCTGATTCCCTGCCTCTGATTCCCTGCCTCTGATTCCCTGCCTCTGATTCCGCGCCTCTGATTCCACGCCTCTCTTTCCGTATCTCTGATTCCTTGCCTCTGATTCTCTGCCTCTGATACCCTGCCTCTCTTTGTCTGCCTCTATTTTGGTGCCTCTTTCTCTGCATCTAGTTTCCCACATCTCATTTGCCCCCTCTGTTAACCCGCCTCTGATTCCATGCCTCTGATTCCCCACCTCTGATTCCCTGCCTCGGATTCCCCGCCTCTGATACCCCGCCTCTGATTCCCTGCCTCAGATTCCCTGCCTCAGATTCCCTGCCTCAGATTCCCTGCATCTGATTCCCTGCCTCTGATTCACCGCCTCTTATTCCCCGCCTCTGATTACCCGCCTCTGATTCCCCGCCTCTGATTCCTTGCCTCTGTTTCCCAGCCTCTGATTCCCCGCCTCTGATTCCCCGCCTCAGATTCCCCGGCTCTGATTCCCTGCCTGAGATTCCCTGCCTCAGATTCCCTGCCTATGAATCCCTGCCTCTGAGTCCCCGCGTCAGATTCCCCGGCTCTGATTCCCTGCCTGAGATTCCCTGCCTCAGAATCCCCGGCTCAGATTCCCTGCCTCAGATTCCCCGCCTCAGATTCCCCGCCTCAGATTCCCCGCCTCAGATTCCCCGCCTCAGATTCCCCGCCTCCTATTACCCGCCTCTGATTCCCCGCCTCTGATTCCCCACCTCTGATTCACTGCCTCAGATTCCCTGCCTCTGATTGCCTTCCTCTGATTCCCTGCCTCTGATTCCCTCCCTCTGATTCCCTGCCTCTGATACCCTGCCTCTGATTCCCTGCCTCTGATTCCCTGCCTCTGATTCCGCATGGCTGATTCCACACCTCTCTGACCGTGTCTCTGATTCCCCGCATCTGATTCCCTGCCTCTGACACCCTGCCTCTCTTTGCCTGCCTCTATTTCCGTGCCTCTTCCTCTGCATCTAGTTTCCCACATCTCAATTGCCCCCTCTGATAACCCACCTCTGATTCCATTCCTCTGATTCCCCACCTCTGATTCCCAGCCTCTGAATCCACGCCTCTGAATCCCCGCCTCTGAATCCCCGCCTCTGATTCACCGCCTCTTATTCCCCGCCTCTGATTACCCGCCACTGATTCCCCGCCTCTGATTCCTTGCCTCTGTTTCCCAGCCTCTGTTTCCCCGCCTCTGATTCCCCGCCTCAGATTCCCCGGCTCTGATTCCCTGCCTGAGATTCCCTGCCTCAGATTCCCTGCCTATGATTCCCTGCCTCTGAGTCCCCGCGTCAGATTCCCCGGCTCTGATTCCCTGCCTGAGATTCCCTGCCTCAGAATCCCCGCCTCAGATTCCCTGCCTCAGATTCCCCGCCTCAGATTCCCCGCCTCAGATTCCCCGCCTCAGATTCCCCGCCTCAGATTCCCCGCCTCAGATTCCCCGCCTCAGATTCCCCACCTCAGATTCCCCGCCTCAGATTCCCTGCCTCTGATTGCCTGCCTCTGATTCCCTGCCTCTGATTCCCTGCCTCTAAATCCCTGCCTCTGATTCACTGCCTCTGATTCCATGCCTCTGATTCCCCGCCTCTCTTTCCGTGTCTCTGATTCCCCGCCTCAGATTCCCTGCCTCACATACCCTGCCTCTCTTTGCCTGCCTCTATTTCCGTGCCTCTTTCTCTGCATCTAGTTTCCCACATCACATTTGCCCCCTCTGATAACCCGCCTCTGATTCCATGCCTCTGATTCCCCGCCTCTGATTCCCCGCCTCTGATTCCCCGCCTCTGATTCACTGCCTCAGAATCCCTGCCTCAGATTCCTTGCCTCACATTCCCTGCCTCTGATTCCCCGCCTCTGATTCCCCGCCTCTTATTCCCCGCCTCTGATACCCCGCCTCTGATTCCCCGCCTCTGATTCCCTGCCTCTGAATCCCCGCCTCTGATTCCCCGCGTCTGATTCCCCGCATCAGATTCCCCGGCTCTGATTCCCAGCCTGAGATTCCATGCCTCAGATTCCCTGCCTCAGATTCCCTGCCTCAGATTCACCGCCTCAGATTCCCCGCCTCAGATTCCCCGCCTCAGATTCCCCACCTCAGATTCCCCGCCTCACATTCCCCACCTCAGATTCCCCGCCTCAGATTCCCTGCCTCAGATTCCCTGTCTCAGATTCCCTGCCTCAGATTCCCTTCATCTGATTCCCTTCATCTGATTCCCTGCCTCTGATTCCCTGCCTCTGATTCCCTGCCTCTGATTCCCCGCCTCTGTTTCCCAGCCTCAGATTGCCTGCCTCAGATTCCCTGCCTCAGATTCCCTGCCTCAGATTCCCTGCCTCTGATTTCCCGCCTCTAAATCCCTTCCTCTGATTGCCTGCCTCTGATTCCGCGCCTCTGATTCCCCGCCTCTCCTTCCGTGTCTCTGATTCCCCGCCTAAGATTCCCTGCCTCACATACCCTGCCTCTCTTTGCCTGCCTCTCTTTGCCTGCCTCTATTTCCGTGCCTCTTTCTCTGCATCTAGTTTCCCACATCTCATTTGCCCCCTCTGATAACCCGCCTCTGATTCCATGCCACTGATTCCCCGCCTCTAATTTCCCCGCCTCTGCTTCCCCGCCTCTGATTCCCTGCCTCAGAATCCCTGCCTCAGATTCCTTGCCTCAGATTCCCTGCCTCTGATTCCCCGCCTCTTATTCCCCGCCTCTGATTCCCCGCCTCTGATTCCCCGCCTCTGATTCCCTGCCTCTGTTTCCCCGCGTCTGATTCCCCGCGTCTGATTCCCCGCCTCAGATTCCCCGGCTCTGATTCCCTGCCTGAGATTCCATGCCTCAGAATCCCCGCCTCAGATTCCCTGCCTCAGATTCCCCGCCTCAGATTCCCCGCCTCAGATTCCCCGCCTCTGATTCCCTGCCTCTGATACCCTGCCTCACTTTGCCTGCCTCTATTTCCGTGCCTCTTTCTCTGCATCTAGTTTCCCACATCTCATTTGCCCCCTCTGATAACCCGCCTCTGATTCCATGCCTCTGATTCACTGCCTCAGATTCCGTGTCTCAGATTCCCCGCATCTGATTCCCTGCCTCTGACACCCTGCCTCTCTTTGCCTGCCTCTATTTCCGTGCCTCTTCCTCTGCATCTAGTTTCCCACATCTCAATTGCCCCCTCTGATAAACCACCTCTGATTCCATTCCTCTCATTCCCCACCTCTGATTCCCCGCCTCTGATTCCCTGCCTCAGATTCCCTGCCTCAGATTCCTTGCCTCAGATTCCCTGCCTCAGATTCCCCGCCTGAGATTCCCCGCCTGAGATTCCCCGCCTCAGATTCCCCGCCTCAGATTCCACGCCTCAGATTCCCCGCATCAGATTCCCCGCCTCAGATTCCCCGCCTCAGATTCCCCGCCTCAGATTCCCAGCCTCAGATTCCCCGCCTCAGATTCCCCGCCTCAGATTCCCCGCCTCACATTCTCCGCCTCAGATTTCCCGCCTCAGATTCCCCGCCTCAGATTCCCTGCCTCTGATTGCCTGCCTCTGATTGCCTGCCTCTGATTCCCTGCCTCTGATTCCCTGCCTCTGATTCCCTGCCTCTGATTCCCTGCCTCTGATTCCCTGCCTCTGATTCCCTGCCTCTGATTCCGCGCCTCTGATTCCACGCCTCTCTTTCCGTATCTCTGATTCCTTGCCTCTGATTCTCTGCCTCTGATACCCTGCCTCTCTTTGTCTGCCTCTATTTTGGTGCCTCTTTCTCTGCATCTAGTTTCCCACATCTCATTTGCCCCCTCTGTTAACCCGCCTCTGATTCCATGCCTCTGATTCCCCACCTCTGATTCCCTGCCTCGGATTCCCCGCCTCTGATACCCCGCCTCTGATTCCCTGCCTCAGATTCCCTGCCTCAGATTCCCTGCCTCAGATTCCCTGCATCTGATTCCCCGCCTCTGATTCACCGCCTCTTATTCCCCGCCTCTGATTACCCGCCTCTGATTCCCCGCCTCTGATTCCTTGCCTCTGTTTCCCAGCCTCTGATTCCCCGCCTCTGATTCCCCGCCTCAGATTCCCCGGCTCTGATTCCCTGCCTGAGATTCCCTGCCTCAGATTCCCTGCCTATGAATCCCTGCCTCTGAGTCCCCGCGTCAGATTCCCCGGCTCTGATTCCCTGCCTGAGATTCCCTGCCTCAGAATCCCCGGCTCAGATTCCCTGCCTCAGATTCCCCGCCTCAGATTCCCCGCCTCAGATTCCCCGCCTCAGATTCCCCGCCTCAGATTCCCCGCCTCCTATTACCCGCCTCTGATTCCCCGCCTCTGATTCCCCACCTCTGATTCACTGCCTCAGATTCCCTGCCTCTGATTGCCTTCCTCTGATTCCCTGCCTCTGATTCCCTCCCTCTGATTCCCTGCCTCTGATTCCCTGCCTCTGATTCCCTGCCTCTGATTCCCTGCCTCTGATTCCGCATGGCTGATTCCACACCTCTCTGACCGTGTCTCTGATTCCCCGCATCTGATTCCCTGCCTCTGACACCCTGCCTCTCTTTGCCTGCCTCTATTTCCGTGCCTCTTCCTCTGCATCTAGTTTCCCACATCTCAATTGCCCCCTCTGATAACCCACCTCTGATTCCATTCCTCTGATTCCCCACCTCTGATTCCCAGCCTCTGAATCCACGCCTCTGAATCCCCGCCTCTGAATCCCCGCCTCTGATTCACCGCCTCTTATTCCCCGCCTCTGATTACCCGCCACTGATTCCCCGCCTCTGATTCCTTGCCTCTGTTTCCCAGCCTCTGATTCCCCGCCTCTGATTCCCCGCCTCAGATTCCCCGGCTCTGATTCCCTGCCTGAGATTCCCTGCCTCAGATTCCCTGCCTATGATTCCCTGCCTCTGAGTCCCCGCGTCAGATTCCCCGGCTCTGATTCCCTGCCTGAGATTCCCTGCCTCAGAATCCCCGCCTCAGATTCCCTGCCTCAGATTCCCCGCCTCAGATTCCCCGCCTCAGATTCCCCGCCTCAGATTCCCCGCCTCAGATTCCCCGCCTCAGATTCCCCGCCTCAGATTCCCCACCTCAGATTCCCCGCCTCAGATTCCCTGCCTCTGATTGCCTGCCTCTGATTCCCTGCCTCTGATTCCCTGCCTCTAAATCCCTGCCTCTGATTCACTGCCTCTGATTCCATGCCTCTGATTCCCCGCCTCTCTTTCCGTGTCTCTGATTCCCCGCCTCAGATTCCCTGCCTCACATACCCTGCCTCTCTTTGCCTGCCACTATTTCCGTGCCTCTTTCTCTGCATCTAGTTTCCCACATCACATTTGCCCCCTCTGATAACCCGCCTCTGATTCCATGCCTCTGATTCCCCGCCTCTGATTCCCCGCCTCTGATTCCCCGCCTCTTATTCACTGCCTCAGAGTCCCTGCCTCAGATTCCTTGCCTCACATTCCCTGCCTCTGATTCCCCGCCTCTGATTCCCCGCCTCTTATTCCCCGCCTCTGATACCCCGCCTCTGATTCCCCGCCTCTGATTCCCTGCCTCTGAATCCCCGCCTCTGATTCCCCGCGTCTGATTCCCCGCCTCAGATTCCCCGGCTCTGATTCCCAGCCTGAGATTCCATGCCTCAGATTCCCTGCCTCAGATTCCCTGCCTCAGATTCACCGCCTCAGATTCCCCGCCTCAGATTCCCCGCCTCAGATTCCCCACCTCAGATTCCCCGCCTCACATTCCCCACCTCAGATTCCCCGCCTCAGATTCCCTGCCTCAGATTCCCTGTCTCAGATTCCCTGCCTCAGATTCCCTTCATCTGATTCCCTTCATCTGATTCCCTGCCTCTGATTCCCTGCCTCTGATTCCCTGCCTCTGATTCCCCGCCTCTGTTTCCCAGCCTCAGATTGCCTGCCTCAGATTCCCTGCCTCAGATTCCCTGCCTCAGATTCCCTGCCTCTGATTCCCCGCCTCTAAATCCCTTCCTCTGATTGCCTGCCTCTGATTCCGCGCCTCTGATTCCCCGCCTCTCCTTCCGTGTCTCTGATTCCCCGCCTAAGATTCCCTGCCTCACATACCCTGCCTCTCTTTGCCTGCCTCTCTTTGCCTGCCTCTATTTCCGTGCCTCTTTCTCTGCATCTAGTTTCCCACATCTCATTTGCCCCCTCTGATAACCCGCCTCTGATTCCATGCCACTGATTCCCCGCCTCTGATTTCCCCGCCTCTGCTTCCCCGCCTCTGATTCCCTGCCTCAGAATCCCTGCCTCAGATTCCTTGCCTCAGATTCCCTGCCTCTGATTCCCCGCCTCTTATTCCCTGCCTCTGATTCCCCGCCTCTGATTCCCCGCCTCTGATTCCCTGCCTCTGTTTCCCCGCGTCTGATTCCCCGCGTTTGATTCCCCGCCTCAGATTCCCCGGCTCTGATTCCCTGCCTGAGATTCCATGCCTCAGAATCCCCGCCTCAGATTCCCTGCCTCAGATTCCCCGCCTCAGATTCCCCGCCTCAGATTCCCCGCCTCTGATTCCCTGCCTCTGATACCCTGCCTCACTTTGCCTGCCTCTATTTCCGTGCCTCTTTCTCTGCATCTAGTTTCCCACATCTCATTTGCCCCCTCTGATAACCCGCCTCTGATTCCATGCCTCTGATTCACTGCCTCAGATTCCGTGCCTCAGATTCCCCAACTCAGATTTACCGCCTCAGATTCCCCGCCTCTGATTCCCCGCCTCTGATTCCCAGCCTCTGAATCCCCGCCTCTGAATCCCTGCCTCTGATTCCCCGCCTCTGTTTCCCCGCCTCTGATTCCCCGCCTCTGATTCCCCTCCTCTGATTCCACGCCTCTGATTCCCCGCCTCTGATTCCAAGCCTCTTATTCCCCACCTCTGATTCCCCACCTCTGATTGCCTGCCACTGATTGCCCGCCTCCGATTCCCCGCCTCTGATTCCCCGCCTCTGATTCCCCACCTCTGGCTGTATGCCTCTCTTTCGCCTCCGCTTTTTCCCCTACACTCTTTCCGCGCCTCTCTTTCCCTCCCTCAATTTCAACAACTCTCTTTGATCTGTTCTGTGTTCCTCATTTTCAACACACAAGTTCCAACCACTATGTTTCACCCATCACTTTCCCCGCCTCTATATTTCCGCCTATGTTTACCCGCCTCTGTTTACACACCTGTTTCACCGCCTCTGATTCCCCACCTCTGATTCCCCACCTCTGTCTCGACGCCTCTCTTTCGCCTCCACTCTTTCCACTCCACTCTTTCCTTGACTGTCTTTCCCTCCCTCAATTTCAACAACACTGTTTGATCTGTTTTGTGTACCTGATTTTAAACACACAAGTTCCAACCACTATGTTTTGCCCGCCTCTTTCCCCGCCTCTATTTATCCACCTATGTTTACCTGCCTCTGTTTACCCGCCTGTTTCCGCACCTCTGATTCCCCACCTTTCATTCCCCGCCTCTCTTTCCCTGCCTCTATTTCCGCGCCTCTTTCTCTGCCTCTCTTTCCCCACAACGCTTTTCCTCCCGCTGATTCCCCGCCTCTGATTCCCCGCCTCTGATTCCCTGCCTCTGATTCCCTGCCTCTGATTCCCTGCCTCAGATTCCCTGCCTCAGATTCCCTGCCTCAGATTCCCTGCCTCTGATTCCCCGCCTCTGATTCCCCGCCTCTTATTCCCCGCCTCTGATTCCCCGCCTCTGATTCCCCGTGTCTGATTCCCTGCCTCAGATTCCCCGACTCTGATTCCCTGCATCAGATTCCCTGCCTCAGATTCCCTGCCTCTGATTCCCCGCCTCTGATTCCCTGACTCTGATTCCCCGCCTCTGATTCCTGCCTCAGATTCCCTGCCTCAGATTCCCTGCCTCAGATTCACTGCTTCTGATTCCCCGCCTTTGATTCCCCGCCTCTTATTCCCCGCCTCTGAATCCCAGCCTCTGATTCCCCGCCTCTGATTACCTGCCTCTGTTTCCCCGCCTCTGATTCCCAGCCTCTGATTCCCCGCCTCAGATTCCCCGCCTCAGATTCCACGCCTCAGATTCCCCGCCTGAGATTCCCCGCCTCAGATTCCCCGCCTCAGATTCCCCACCTCAGATTCCACGCCTCAGATTCCACGCCTCAGATTCCCCACATCAGATTCCCCGCCTCAGATTCCCCGCCTCAGATTCCCCACCTCAGATTCCACGCCTCAGATTCCACGCCTCAGATTCCCCGCCTCAGATTCCCCACCTCAGATTCCACGCCTCAGATTCCACGCCTCAGATTCCCCGCCTCAGATACCCCGCCTCAGATTCCCCGCCTCAGATTCCCCGCCTCACATTCCCCGCCTCAGATTCCCCGCCTCAGATTCCCTGCCTCTGATTCCCTGCCTCTGATTCCCTGCCTCTGATTCCGCGCCTCTGATTCCACGCCTCTCTTTCAGTATCTCTGATTCCCCGCCTCTGATTCTCTGCCTCTGATACCCTGCCTCTCTTTGCCTGCCTCTATTTTGGTGCCTCTTTCTCTGCATCTAGTTTCCCACATCTCATTTGCCCCCTCTGATAACCCGCCTCTGATTCCATGCCTCTGATTCCCCACCTCTGATTCCCTGCCTCTGATTCCCCGCCACTGATACCCCGCCTCTGATTCCCTGCCTCAGATTCCCTGCCTCAGATTCCCTGCCTCAGATTCCCTGCATCTGATTCCCCGCCTCTGATTCCCCGCCTCTTATTCCCCGCCTCTGATTACCCGCCTCTGATTCCCCGCCTCTGATTCCCTGCCTCTGTTTCCCAGCCTCTGATTCCCCGCCTCTGATTCCCCGCCTCAGATTCGCCGGCTCTGATTCCCTGCCTGAGATTCCCTGCCTCAGACTGCCTATGATTCCCTGCCTCTGAGTCCCCGCGTCAGATTCCCCGGCTCTGATTCCCTGCCTGAGATTCCCTGCCTCAGAATCCCCGCCTCAGATTCCCTGCCTCTGATTCCCCGCCTCTGATTCCAGGCCTCTTATTCCCCGCCACTGATTCCCCACCTCTGATTGCCTGCCACTGATTGCCCGCCTCTGATTCCCGCCTCTGATTCCCCGCCTCTGATTCCCCACATCTGTCTGTATGTCTCTCTTTCGCCTCCGCTTTTTCCCCTACACTCTTTCCGCTCCTCTCTTTCCCTCCCTCAATTTGAACAACTCTGTTTGATCTGTTCTGTCTACCTCATTTTCAACACACAAGTTCCAACCACTATGTTTCACCCATCACTTTCCCCGCCTCTATTTTTCCGCCTATGTTTACCCGCCTCTGTTTACCCACCTGTTTCACTGCCTCTGATTCCCCGCCTCTGATTCCCCACCTCTGTCTCGACGCCTCTCTGTCGCCTCCACTCTTTCCCCTCCACTCTTTCCGTGCCTGTCTTTCCCTCCCTCAATTTCAACAACACTGTTTGATCTGTTTTGTGTACCTCATTTTCAACACACAAGTTCCAACCACTATGTTTCAGCCATCACTTTCCCCGCCTCTATTTATCCACCTATGTTTACCTGCCTCTGTTTACCCACCTGTTTCCCCGCCTCTGATTCCCCACATTTCATTCCCCGCCTCTCTTTCCCTGCCTCTATTTCCGCACCTCTTTCTCTGCCTCTCTTTCCCCACATCTCTTTTCCTCCCGCTGATTCCCCGCCTCTGATTCCACGCCTCTGATTCCCTGCCTCTGATTCCCCGGCTCTGATTCCCTGCCTGAGATTCCATGCCTCAGATTTCCCGCCTCAGATTTCCTGCCTCAGATTCCCCGCCTCAGATTCCCCGCCTCAGATTCCCCGCCTCAGATTCCCCGCCTCAGATTCTCCGCGTCAGATTCCCCGCCTCAGATTCCCTGCCTCAGATTCCCTGCCTCAGATTCCCTGCCTCAGATTCCCTGCCTCTGATTCCCTGCCTCAGATTCCCTGCCTCAGATTCCCTGCCTCAGATTCCCTGCCTCTGATTCCCCGCCTCTGATTCCACGCCTCTGATTCCCCGCCTCTGATTCCAGGCCTCTTATTCCCGGCCTCTGATTCCCCACCTCTGATTGCCTGCCACTGATTGCCCGCCTCTGATTCCCCGCCTCTGATTCCCCGCCTCTGATTCCCCACCTCTGTCTGTATGCCTCTCTTGCGCCTCAGCTTTTTCCCCTACACTCTTTCCGCGCCTCTCTTTCCCTCCCTCAATTTCCACAACTCTGTTTGATCTGTTCTGTGTACCTCATTTTCAACACACAAGTTCCAACCACTATGTTTCACCCATCACTTTCCCCGCCTCTATTTTTCTGCCTATGTTTACCCGCCTCTGTTTACACACATGTTTCACCGCCTCTGATTCCCCGCCTCTGATTCCCCACCTCTGTCTCGACGCCTCTCTTTCGCCTCCACTCTTTCCACTACACTCTTTCCGTGCCTGTCTTTCCCTCCCTCAATTTCAACAACACTGTTTGATCTGTTTTGTGTACCTCATTTTAAACACACAAGTTCCAACCACTATGTTTTGCCCGCCTCAGATTCCCCGCCTCAGATTCCCCGCCTCAGATTCTCCGCGTCAGATTCCCCGCCTCAGATTCCCTGCCTCAGATTCCCTGCCTCAGATTCCCTGCCTCAGCTTCCCTTCATCTGATTCCCTTCATCTGATTCCCTGCCTCTGATTCCCTGCCTCTTATTCCCTGCCTCTGATTCCCCGCCTCTGATTCCCCGCCTCAGATTCCCTGCCTCAGATTCCCTGCCTCAGATTCCCTGCCTCTGATTCCCTGCCTCAGATTCCCTGCCTCAGATTCCCTGCCTCAGATTCCCTGCCTCAGATTCCCTGCCTCTGATTCCCCGCCTCTGATTCCACGCCTCTGATTCCCCGCCTCTGATTCCAGGCCTCTTATTCCCCGCCTCTGATTCCCCACCTCTGATTGCCTGCCACTTATTGCCCGCCTCTGATTCCCCGCCTCTGATTCCCCGCCTCTGATTCCCCACCTCTGTCTGTATGCCTCTCTTGCGCCTCAGCTTTTTCCCCTACACTCTTTCCGCGCCTCTCTTTCCCTCCCTCAATTTCCACAACTCTGTTTGATCTGTTATGTGTACCTCATTTTCAACACACAAGTTCCAACCACTATGTTTCACCCATCACTTTTCCTGCCTCTATTTCCGTGCCTATTTCTCTGCATCTAGTTTCCCACATCTCATTTCCCCCCTCTGATAACCCGCCTCTGATTCAATGCCTCTGATTCACTGCCTCAGATTCCGTGCCTCAGATTCCCCGACTCAGATTTAGCGCCTCAGATTCCCTGCCTCAGATTCCCTGCCTCCGATTCCCAGCCTCTGATTCCCAGCCTCTGAATCCCCCCCTCTGAATCCTCGCCTCTGATTCCCCGCCTCTGTTTCCCCGCCTCAGATTCCCCGCCTCTGATTCCCCTCCTCTGGTTCCACGCCTCTGATTCCCCTGCCTCTGATTCCAGGCCTCTTATTCCCCACCTCTGATTCCCCACCTCTGATTGCCTGCCACTGATTGCCCGCCTCTGATTCCCCGCCTCTGATTCCCCGCCTCTGATTCCCCACCTCTGTCTGTATGCCTCTCTTTCGCCTCCGCTTTTTCCCCTACACTCTTTCCGCGCCTCTCTTTCCCTCCCTCAATTTCAACAACTCTGTTTGATCTGTTCTGTGTACCTCATTTTCAACACACAAGTTCCAACCACTATGTATCACCCATCACTTTCCCCGCCTCTATTTTTCCGCCTATGTTTACCCGCCTCTGTTTACACACCTGTTTCACCGCCTCTGATTCCCCGCCTCTGATTCCCCACCTCTGTCTCGACGCCTCTCTTTCGCCTCCACTCTTTCCACTCCACTCTTTCCTTGCCTGTCTTTCCCTCCCTCAATTTCAACAAAACTATTTGATCTGTTTTGTGTACCTGATTTTAAACACACAAGTTCCAACCACTATGTTTTGCCCGCCTCTTTCCCCGCCTCTATTTATCCACCTGTTTACCTGCCTCTGTTTACCCTCCTGTTTCCCCACCTCTGATTCCCCACCTTTCATTCCCCGCCTTTCTTTCCCTGCCTCTATTTCCGCGCCTCTTTCTCTGCCTCTCTTTCCCCACAACGCTTTTCCTCCTGCTGATTCCCCGCCTCTGATTCCCCGCCTCTGATTCCCTGCCTCTGATTCCCCGCCTCTGATTCCCTGCCTCAGATTCCCTGCCTCAGATTCCCTGCCTCAGATTCCCTGCCTCTGATTCCCCGCCTCTGATTCCCCGCCTCTTATTCCCCGCCTCTGATTCCCCGCCTCTGATTCCCCGCCTCTGATTCCCCGTGTCTGATTCCCTGCCTCAGATTCCCCGGCTCTGATTCCCTGCATCAGATTCCCTGCCTCAGATTCCCTGCCTCTGATTCCCCGCCTCTGATTCCCTGCCTCTGATTCCCCGCCTCTGATTCCTGCCTCAGATTCCCTGCCTCAGATTCCCTGCCTCAGATTCACTGCTTCTGATTCCCCGCCTTTGATTCCCCGCCTCTTATTCCCCGCCTCTGAATCCCAGCCTCTGATTCACTGCCTCTGATTACCTGCCTCTGTTTCCCCGCCTCTGATTCACAGCCTCTGATTCCCCGCCTCAGATTCCCCGCCTCAGATTCCCTGCCTCAGATTCCCCGCCTGAGATTCCCCGCCTCAGATTCCCCGCCTCAGATTCCCCGCCTCAGATTCCCCGCCTCAGATTCCACGCCTCAGATTCCCCGCATCAGATTCCCCGCCTCAGATTCCCCGCCTCAGATTCCCCGCCTCAGATTCCCCGCCTCAGATTCCCCGCCTCAGATTCCCCGCCTCAGATTCCCCGCCTCACATTCCCCGCCTCAGATTCCCCGCCTCAGATTCCCTGCCTCTGATTCCCTGCCTCTGATTCCCTGCCTCTGATTCCCCGCCTCTGATTCCTGCCTCAGATTCCCTGCCTCAGATTCACTGCTTCTGATTCCCCGCCTTTGATTCCCCGCCTCTTATTCCCCGCCTGTGAATGCCAGCCTCTGATTCCCCGCCTCTGATTACCTGCCTCTGTTTCCCCGCCTCTGATTCCCAGCCTCTGATTCCCCGCCTCAGATTCCCCGCCTCAGATTCCCTGCCTCAGATTCCCCGCCTGAGATTCCCCGCCTCAGATTCCCCGCCTCAGATTCCCCGCCTCAGATTCCACGCCTCAGATTCCCCGCATCAGATTCCCCGCCTCAGATTCCCCGCCTCAGATTCCCCGCCTCAGATTCCCCGCCTCACATTCCCCGCCTCAGATTTCCCGCCTCAGATTCCCCGCCTCAGATTCCCTGCCTCTGATTGCCTGCCTCTGATTCCCTGCCTCTGATACCCTGCCTCTGATTCCCTGCCTCTGATTCCCTGCCTCTGATTCCCTGCCTCTGATTCCGCGCCTCTGATTCCACGCCTCTCTTTCCGTATCTCTGATTCCTTGCCTCTGATTCTCTGCCTCTGATACCCTGCCTCTCTTTGTCTGCCTCTATTTTGGTGCCTCTTTCTCTGCATCTAGTTTCCCACATCTCTTTTGCCCCCTCTGATAACCCGCCTCTGATTCCATGCCTCTGATTCCCCACCTCTGATTCCCTGCCTCGGATTCCCCGCCTCTGATACCCCGCCTCTGATTCCCTGCCTCAGATTCCCTGCCTCAGATTCCCTGCCTCAGATTCCCTGCATCTGATTCCCCGCCTCTGATTCACCGCCTCTTATTCCCCGCCTCTGTTTACCCGCCTCTGATTCCCCGCCTCTGATTCCTTGCCTCTGTTTCCCAGCCTCTGATACCCCGCCTCTGATTCCCCGCCTCAGAATCCCCAGCTCTGATTCCCTGCCTGAGATTCCCTGCCTCAGATTCCCTGCCTATGATTCCCTGCCTCTGAGTCCCCGCGTCAGATTCCCCAGCTCTGATTCCCTGCCTGAGATTCCCTGCCTCAGAATCCCCGCCTCAGATTCCCTGCCTCAGAATCCCCGCCTCAGATTCCCCGCCTCAGATTCCCCGCCTCAGATTCCCCGCCTCAATTCCCCGCCTCAGATTCCCCGCCTCAGATTCCCCGCCTCTGATTCCCTGCCTCAGATTCGCTGCCTCAGATTCCCTGCCTCAGATTCCCTGCATCTGATTCCCCGCCTCTGATTCCCCGCCTCTTATTCCCCGCCTCTGATTACCCGCCTCTGATTCCCCGCCTCTGATTCCCTGCCTCTGTTTCCCAGCCTCTGATTCCCCGCCTCTGAATCCCCGCCTCTGTTTCCCCGCCTCTGATTCCCCGCCTCTGATTCCCCGCCTCTGATTCCACGCCTCTGATTCCCCGCCTCTGATTCCAGGCCTCTTATTCCCCGCCACTGATTCCCCACCTCTGATTGCCTGCCACTGATTGCCCGCCTCTGATTCCCCGCCTCTGATTCCCCGCCTCTGATTCCCCACATCTGTCTGTATGTCTCTCTTTCGCCTCCGCTTTTTCCCCTACACTCTTTCCGCGCCTCTCTTTCCCTCCCTCAATTTGAACAACTCTGTTTGATCTGTTCCGTGTACCTCATTTTCAACACACAAGTTCCAACCACTATGTTTCACCCATCACTTTCCCCGCCTCTATTTTTCCGCCTATGTTTACCCGCCTCTGTTTACACACCTGTTTCACTGCCTCTGATTCCCCGCCTCTGATTCCCCACCTCTGTCTCGACGCCTCTCTGTCGCCTCCACTCTTTCCCCTCCACTCTTTCCGTGCCTGTCTTTCCCTCCCTCAATTTCAACAACACTGTTTGATCTGTTTTGAGTACCTCATTTTCAACACACAAGTTCCAACCACTATGTTTCAGCCATCACTTTCCCCGCCTCTATTTATCCACCTATGTTTACCTGCCTCTGTTTACCCACCTGTTTCCCCACCTCTGATTCCCCACATTTCATTCCCCGCCTCTCTTTCCCTGCCTCTATTTCCGCACCTCTTTCTCTGCCTCTCTTTCCCCACATCTCTTTTCCTCCCGCTGATTCCCCGCCTCTGATTCCACGCCTCTGATTCCCTGCCTCTGATTCCCCGGCTCTGATTCCCTGCCTGAGATTCCATGGCTCAGATTCCCCGCCTCAGATTTCCTGCCTCAGATTCCCCGCCTCAGATTCCCCACCTCAGATTCCCCGCCTCAGATTCCCCGCCTCAGATTCCCCGCCTCAGATTCCCCGCCTCAGATTCTCCGCGTCAGATTCCCCGCCTCAGATTCCCTGCCTCAGATTCCCTGCCTCAGATTCCCTGACTCAGCTTCCCTTCATCTGATTCCCTTCATCTGATTCCCTGCCTCTGATTCCCTGCCTCTTATTCCCTGCCTCTGATTCCCCGCCTCTGATTCCCCGCCTCAGATTCCCTGCCTCAGATTCCCTGCCTCAGATTCCCTGCCTCTGATTCCCTGCCTCAGATTCCCTGCCTCAGATTCCCTGCCTCAGATTCCCTGCCTCTGATTCCCCGCCTCTGATTCCACGCCTCTGATTCCCCGCCTCTGATTCCAGGCCTCTTATTCCCCACCTCTGATTCCCCGCCTCAGATTCCCTGCCTCAGATTCCCCACCTGAGATTCCCCGCCTCAGATTCCCCGCCTCAGATTCCCCACCTCAGATTCCACGCCTCAGATTCCCCGCATCAGATTCCCCGCCTCAGATTCCCCGCCTCAGATGCCCCGCCTCAGATTCCCCGCCTCAGATTCCCCGCCTCAGATTCCCCGCCTCAGATTCCCCGCCTCACATTCCCCGCCTCAGATTTCCCGCCTCAGATTCCCCGCCTCAGATTCCCTGCCTCTGATTGCCTGCCTCTGATTGCCTGCCTCTGATTCCCTGCCTCTGATTCCCTGCCTCTGATTCCCTGCCTCTGATTCCCTGCCTCTGATTCCCTGCCTCTGATTCCGCGCCTCTGATTCCACGCCTCTCTTTCCGTATCTCTGATTCCTTGCCTCTGATTCTCTGCCTCTGATACCCTGCCTCTGATTCCCCGCCTCTGATTCCTTGCCTCTGTTTCCCAGCCTCTGATTCCCCGCCTCTGATTCCCCGCCTCAGATTCCCCGGCTCTGATTCCCTGCCTGAGATTCCCTGCCTCAGATTCCCTGCCTATGATTCCCTGCCTCTGAGTCCCCGCGTCAGATTCCCCGGCTCTGATTCCCTGCCTGAGATTCCCTGCCTCAGAATCCCCGCCTCAGATTCCCTGCCTCAGATTCCCCGCCTCAGATTCCCCGCCTCAGATTCCCCGCCTCAGATTCCCCGCCTCAGATTCCCCGCCTCAGATTCCCCGCCTCAGATTCCCCGCCTCAGATTCCCCACCTCAGATTCCCCGCCTCAGATTCCCTGCCTCTGATTGCCTGCCTCTGATACCCTGCCTCTGATTCCCTGCCTCTAAATCCCTGCCTCTGATTCACTGCCTCTGATTCCACGCCTCTGATTCCCCGCCTCTCTTTCTGTGTCTCTGATTCCCCGCCTCTGATTCCCCGCCTCTTATTCCCCGCCTCTGATACCCCGCCTCTGATTCCCCGCCTCTGATTCCCTGCCTCTGAATCCCCGCCTCTGATTCCCCGCGTCTGATTCCCCGCCTCAGATTCCCCGGCTCTGATTCCCAGCCTGAGATTCCATGCCTCAGATTCCCTGCCTCAGATTCCCTGCCTCAGATTCACCGCCTCAGATTCCCCACCTCAGATTCCCCGCCTCAGATTCCCCACCTCAGATTCCCCGCCTCACATTCCCCACCTCAGATTCCCCGCCTCAGATTCCCTGCCTCAGATTCCCCGCCTCAGATTCCCCGCCTCTGATTCCCTGCCTCAGATTCGCTGCCTCAGATTCCCTGCCTCAGATTCCCTGCATCTGATTCCCCGCCTCTGATTCCCCGCCTCTTATTCCCCGCCTCTGATTACCCGCCTCTGATTCCCCGCCTCTGATTCCCTGCCTCTGTTTCCCAGCCACTGATTCCCCGCCTCTGAATCCCCGCCTCTGTTTCCCCGCCTCTGATTCCCCGCCTCTGATTCCCCGCCTCTGATTCCACGCCTCTGATTCCCCGCCTCTGATTCCAGGCCTCTTATTCCCCGCCACTGATTCCCCACCTCTGATTGCCTGCCACTGATTGCCCGCCTCTGATTCCCCGCCTCTGATTCCCCGCCTCTGATTCCCCACATCTGTCTGTATGTCTCTCTTTCGCCTCCGCTTTTTCCCCTACACTCTTTCCGCGCCTCTCTTTCCCTCCCTCAATTTGAACAACTCTGTTTGATCTGTTCCGTGTACCTCATTTTCAACACACAAGTTCCAACCACTATGTTTCACCCATCACTTTCCCCGCCTCTATTTTTCCGCCTATGTTTACCCGCCTCTGTTTACACACCTGTTTCACTGCCTCTCATTCCCCGCCTCTGATTCCCCACCTCTGTCTCGACGCCTCTCTGTCGCCTCCACTCTTTCCCCTCCACTCTTTCCGTGCCTGTCTTTCCCTCCCTCAATTTCAACAACACTGTTTGATCTGTTTTGTGTACCTCATTTTCAACACACAAGTTCCAACCACTATGTTTCAGCCATCACTTTCCCCGCCTCTATTTATCCACCTATGTTTACCTGCCTCTGTTTACCCACCTGTTTCCCCACCTCTGATTCCCCACATTTCATTCCCCGCCTCTCTTTCCCTGCCTCTATTTCCGCACCTCTTTCTCTGCCTCTCTTTCCCCACATCTCTTTTCCTCCCGCTGATTCCCCGCCTCTGATTCCACGCCTCTGATTCCCTGCCTCTGATTCCCCGGCTCTGATTCCCTGCCTGAGATTCCATGGCTCAGATTCCCCGCCTCAGATTTCCTGCCTCAGATTCCCCGCCTCAGATTCCCCACCTCAGATTCCCCGCCTCAGATTCCCCGCCTCAGATTCCCCGCCTCAGATTCCCCGCCTCAGATTCTCCGCGTCAGATTCCCCGCCTCAGATTCCCTGCCTCAGATTCCCTGCCTCAGATTCCCTGACTCAGCTTCCCTTCATCTGATTCCCTTCATCTGATTCCCTGCCTCTGATTCCCTGCCTCTTATTCCCTGCCTCTGATTCCCCGCCTCTGATTCCCCGCCTCAGATTCCCTGCCTCAGATTCCCTGCCTCAGATTCCCTGCCTCTGATTCCCTGCCTCAGATTCCCTGCCTCAGATTCCCTGCCTCAGATTCCCTGCCTCTGATTCCCCGCCTCTGATTCCACGCCTCTGATTCCCCGCCTCTGATTCCAGGCCTCTTATTCCCCGCCTCTGATTCCCCGCCTCAGATTCCCTGCCTCAGATTCCCCACCTGAGATTCCCCGCCTCAGATTCCCCGCCTCAGATTCCCCACCTCAGATTCCACGCCTCAGATTCCCCGCATCAGATTCCCCGCCTCAGATTCCCCGCCTCAGATGCCCCGCCTCAGATTCCCCGCCTCAGATTCCCCGCCTCAGATTCCCCGCCTCAGATTCCCCGCCTCACATTCCCCGCCTCAGATTTCCCGCCTCAGATTCCCCGCCTCAGATTCCCTGCCTCTGATTGCCTGCCTCTGATTGCCTGCCTCTGATTCCCTGCCTCTGATTCCCTGCCTCTGATTCCCTGCCTCTGATTCCCTGCCTCTGATTCCCTGCCTCTGATTCCGCGCCTCTGATTCCACGCCTCTCTTTCCGTATCTCTTATTCCTTGCCTCTGATTCTCTGCCTCTGATACCCTGCCTCTGATTCCCCGCCTCTGATTCCTTGCCTCTGTTTCCCAGCCTCTGATTCCCCGCCTCTGATTCCCCGCCTCAGATTCCCCGGCTCTGATTCCCTGCCTGAGATTCCCTGCCTCAGATTCCCTGCCTATGATTCCCTGCCTCTGAGTCCCCGCGTCAGATTCCCCGGCTCTGATTCCCTGCCTGAGATTCCCTGCCTCAGAATCCCCGCCTCAGATTCCCTGCCTCAGATTCCCCGCCTCAGATTCCCCGCCTCAGATTCCCCGCCTCAGATTCCCCGCCTCAGATTCCCCGCCTCAGATTCCCCGCCTCAGATTCCCCACCTCAGATTCCCCGCCTCAGATTCCCTGCCTCTGATTGCCTGCCTCTGATACCCTGCCTCTGATTCCCTGCCTCTAAATCCCTGCCTCTGATTCACTGCCTCTGATTCCACGCCTCTGATTCCCCGCCTCTCTTTCTGTGTCTCTGATTCCCCGCCTCAGATTCCCTGCCTCACATACCCTGCCTCTCTTTGCCTGCCTCTATTTCCGTGCCTCTTTCTCTGCATCTAGTTTCCCACATCTCATTTGCCCCCTCTGATAACCCGCCTCTGATTCCATGCCTCTGATTCCCCGCCTCTGATTCCCCGCCTCTGATTCCCCGCCTCTGATTCCCTGCCTCAGAATCCCTGCCTCAGATTCCTTGCCTCAGATTCCCTGCCTCTGATTCCCCGCCTCTGATTCCCCGCCTCTTATTCCCCGCCTCTGATACCCCGCCTCTGATTCCCCGCCTCTGATTCCCTGCCTCTGAATCCCCGCCTCTGATTCCCCGCGTCTGATACCCCGCCTCAGATTCCCCGGCTCTGATTCCCAGCCTGAGATTCCATGCCTCAGATTCCCTGCCTCAGATTCCCTGCCTCAGATTCACCGCCTCAGATTCCCCGCCTCAGATTCCCCGCCTCAGATTCCCCACCTCAGATTCCCCGCCTCACATTCCCCACCTCAGATTCCCCGCCTCAGATTCCCTGCCTCAGATTCCCTGTCTCAGATTCCCTGCCTCAGATTCCCTTCATCTGATTCCCTTCATCTGATTCCCTGCCTCTGATTCCCTGCCTATGATTCCCTGCCTCTGATTCCCCGCCTCTGTTTCCCCGCCTCAGATTGCCTGCCTCAGATTCCCTGCCTCAGATTCCCTGCCTCTGATTCCCCGCCTCTAAATCCCTTCCTCTGATTGCCTGCCTCTGATTCCGCGCCTCTGATTCCCCGCCTCTCCTTCCGTGTCTCTGATTCCCCGCCTCAGATTCCCTGCCTCACATACCCTGCCTCTCTTTGCTTGCCTCTATTTCCGTGCCTCTTTCTCTGCATCTAGTTTCCCACATCTCATTTGCCCCCTCTGATAACCCGCCTCTGATTCCATGCCATTGATTCCCCGCCTCTGATTTCCCCGCCTCTGCTTCCCCGCCTCTGATTCCCTGCCTCAGAATCCCTGCCTCAGATTCCTTGCCTCAGATTCCCTGCCTCTGATTCCCCGCCTCTGTTTCCCCGCCTCCTATTACCCGCCTCTGATTCCCCGCCTCTGATTCCCCACCTCTGATTCACTGCCTCAGATTCCCTGCCTCTGATTGCCTTCCTCTGATTCCCTGCCTCTGATTCCCTCCCTCTGAATCCCTGCCTCTGATTCCCTGCCTCTGATTCCCTGCCTCTGATTCCCTGCCTCTGATTCCCTGCCTCTGATTCCGCATGGCTGATTCCACGCCTCTCTGACCGTGTCTCTGATTCCCCGCATCTGATTCCCTGCCTCTGACACCCTGCCTCTCTTTGCCTGCCTCTATTTCCGTGCCTCTTCCTCTGCATCTAGTTTCCCACATCTCAATTGCCCCCTCTGATAACCCACCTCTGATTCCATTCCTCTGATTCCCCACCTCTGATTCCCAGCCTCTGAATCCACGCCTCTGAATCCCCGCCTCTGAATCCGCGCCTCTGATTCACCGCCTCTTATTCCCCGCCTCTGATTACCTGCCACTGATTCCCCGCCTCTGATTCCTTGCCTCTGTTTCCCAGCCTCTGATTCCCCGCCTCTGATTCCCCGCCTCAGATTCCCCGGCTCTGATTCCCTGCCTGAGATTCCCTGCCTCAGATTCCCTGCCTATGATTCCCTGACTCTGAGTCCCCGCGTCAGATTCCCCGGCTCTGATTCCCTGCCTGAGATTCCCTGCCTCAGAATCTCCGCCTCAGATTCCCTGCCTCAGATTCCCCGCCTCAGATTCCCCGCCTCAGATTCCCCGCCTCAGATTCCCCGCCTCAGATTCCCCGCCTCAGATTCCCCGCCTCAGATTCCCCGCCTCAGATTCCCCGCCTCAGATTCCCTGCCTCTGATTGCCTGCCTCTGATTCCCTTCCTCTGATTCCCTGCCTCTAAATCCCTGCCTCTGATTCACTGCCTCTGATTCCATGCCTCTGATTCCCCGCCTCTCTTTCCGTGTCTCTGATTCCCCGCCTCAGATTCCCTGCCTCACATACCCTGCCTCTCTTTGCCTGCCTCTATTTCCGTGCCTCTTTCTCTGCATCTAGTTTCCCACATCACATTTGCCCCCTCTGATAACCCGCCTCTGATTCCATGCCTCTGATTCCCCGCCTCTGATTTCCCGCCTCTGATTCCCCGCCTCGGATTCACTGCCTCAGAATTCCTGCCTCAGATTCCTTGCCTCACATTCCCTGCCTCTGATTCCCCGCCTCTGATTCCCTGCCTCTTATTCCCCGCCTCTGATACCCAGCCTCTGATTCCCCGCCTCTGATTCCCTGCCTCTGAATCCCCGCCTCTGATTCCCCGCGTCTGATTCCCCGCCTCAGTTTCCCCGGCTCTGATTCCCAGCCTGAGATTCCATGCCTCAGATTCCCTGCCTCAGATTCCCTGCCTCAGATTCACCGCCTCAGATTCCCCGCCTCAGATTCCCCGCCTCAGATTCCCCACCTCAGATTCCCCGCCTCACATTCCCCACCTCAGATTCCCCGCCTCAGATTCCCTGCCTCAGATTCCCTGTCTCAGATTCCCTGCCTCAGATTCCCTTCATCTGATTCCCTTCATCTGATTCCCTGCCTCTGATTCCCTGCCTCTGATTCCCTGCCTCTGATTCCCCGCCTCTGTTTCCCAGCCTCAGATTGCCTGCCTCAGATTCCCTGCCTCAGATTCCCTGCCTCTGATTCCCCGCCTCTAAATCCCTTCCTCTGATTGCCTGCCTCTGATTCCGCGCCTCTGATTCCCCGCCTCTCCTTCCGTGTCTCTGATTCCCCGCCTAAGATTCCCTGCCTCACATACCCTGCCTCTCTTTGCCTGCCTCTATTTCCGTGCCTCTTTCTCTGCATCTAGTTTCCCACATCTCATTTGCCCCCTCTGATAACCCGCCTCTGATTCCATGCCACTGATTCCCCGCCTCTGATTTCCCCGCCTCTGCTTCCCCGCCTCTGATTCCCTGCCTCAGATTCCTTGCCTCAGATTCCCTGCCTCTGATTCCCCGCCTCTGATTCCCCGCCTCCTATTACCCGCCTCTGATTCCCCGCCTCTGATTCCCCACCTCTGATTCACTGCCTCAGATTCCCCACCTCTGATTCACTGCCTCAGATTCCCTGCCTCTGATTGCCTTCCTCTGATTCCCTGCCTCTGATTCCCTGCCTCTGATTTCCTGCCTCTGATTCCGCATGGCTGATTCCACGCCTCTCTGACCGTGTCTCTGATTCCCCGCATCTGATTCCCTGCCTCTGACACCCCGCCTCTCTTTGCCTGCCTCTATTTCCGTGCCTCTTCCTCTGCATCTAGTTTCCCACATCTCAATTGCCCCCTCTGATAACCCACCTCTGATTCCATTCCTCTGATTCCCCACCTCTGATTCCCCGCCTCTGATTCCCTGCCTCAGATTCCCTGCCTCAGATTCCTTGCCTC
The DNA here is from genome assembly GCF_036971445.1 of Narcine bancroftii. Classification (NCBI taxonomy): domain Eukaryota; kingdom Metazoa; phylum Chordata; class Chondrichthyes; order Torpediniformes; family Narcinidae; genus Narcine; species Narcine bancroftii. The sequence continues at coordinate 92,074,845 of NC_091481.1, forward strand.
AGATTCCCTGCCTCTGATTCCCCGCCTCTTATTCCCCGCCTCTGATTCCCCGCCTCTGATTCCCCGCCTCTGATTCCCTGCCTCTGTTTCCCCGCGTCTGATTCCCCGCGTCTGATTCCCCACCTCAGATTCCCCGGCTCTGATTCCCTGCCTGAGATTCCATGCCTCAGAATCCCCGCCTCAGATTCCCTGCCTCAGATTCCCCGCCTCAGATTCCCCGCCTCAGATTCCCCGCCTCTGATTCCCTGCCTCTGATACCCTGCCTCACTTTGCCTGCCTCTATTTCCGTGCCTCTTTCTCTGCATCTAGTTTCCCACATCTCATTTGCCCCCTCTGATAACCCGCCTCTGATTCCATGCCTCTGATTCACTGCCTCAGATTCCGTGCCTCAGATTCCCCAACTCAGATTTACCGCCTCAGATTCCCCGCCTCAGATTCCCTGCCTCAGATTCCATGCCTCAGATTCCATGCCTCAGATTCCCTGCCTGAGATTCCCTGCCTCCGATTCCCCGCCTCTGATTCCCCGCCTCTGATTCCCCGCCTCTGATTCCCAGCCTCTGAATCCCCGCCTCTGAATCCCCGCCTCTGATTCCCCGCCTCTGTTTCCCCGCCTCTGATTCCCCGCCTCTGATTCCCCTCCTCTGATTCCACGCCTCTGATTCCCCGCCTCTGATTCCAAGCCTCTTATTCCCCACCTCTGATTCCCCACCTCTGATTGCCTGCCACTGATTGCCCGCCTCCGATTCCCCGCCTCTGATTCCCCGCCTCTGATTCCCCACCTCTGTCTGTATGGCTCTCTTTCGCCTCCGCTTTTTCCCCTACACTCTTTCCGCGCCTCTCTTTCCCTCCCTCAATTTCAACAACTCTGTTTGATCTGTTCTGTGTACCTCATTTTCAACACACAAGTTCCAACCACTATGTTTCACCCATCACTTTCTCCGCCTCTATATTTCCGCCTATGTTTACCCGCCTCTGTTTACACACCTGTTTCACCGCCTCTGATTCCCCGCCTCTGATTCCCCACCTCTGTCTCGACGCCTCTCTTTCGCCTCCACTCTTTCCACTCCACTCTTTCCTTGACTGTCTTTCCCTCATTCAATTTCAACAACACTGTTTGATCTGTTTTGTGTACCTCATTTTAAACACACAAGTTCCAACCACTATGTTTTGCCCGCCTCTTTCCCCGCCTCTATTTATCCACCTATGTTTACCTGCCTCTGTTTACCCGCCTGTTTCCGCACCTCTGATTCCCCACCTTTCATTCCCCGCCTCTCTTTCCCTGCCTCTATTTCTGCGCCTCTTTCTCTGCCTCTCTTTCCCCACATCTCTTTTCCTCCCGCTGATTCCCCGCCTCTGATTCCCCGCCTCTGATTCCCTGCCTCTGATTCCCCGCCTCTGATTCCCTGCCTCAGATTCCCTGCCTCAGATTCCCTGCCTCAGATTCCCTGCCTCTGATTCCCCGCCTCTGATTCCCCGCCTCTTATTCCCCGCCTCTGATTCCCCGCCTCTGATTCCCCGTGTCTGATTCCCTGCCTCAGATTCCCCGACTCTGATTCCCTGCATCAGATTCCCTGACTCAGATTCCCTGCCTCTGATTCCCCGCCTCTGATTCCCTGCCTCTGATTCCCCGCCTCTGATTCCTGCCTCAGATTCCCTGCCTCAGATTCCCTGCCTCAGATTCACTGCTTCTGATTCCCCGCCTTTGATTCCCCGCCTCTTATTCCCCGCCTCTGAATCCCAGCCTCTGATTCCCCGCCTCTGATTACCTGCCTCTGTTTCCCCGCCTCTGATTCCCAGCCTCTGATTCCCCGCCTCAGATTCCCCGCCTCAGATTCCACGCCTCAGATTCCCCGCCTGAGATTCCCCGCCTCAGACTCCCCGCCTCAGATTCCCCGCCTCAGATTCCCCGCCTCAGATTCCACGCCTCAGATTCCCCGCATCAGATTCCCTGCCTCAGATTCCCCGCCTCAGATTCCCCGCCGCAGATTCCCCGCCTCAGATTCCCCGCCTCAGATTCCCCGCCTCAGATTCCCCGCCTCACATTCCCCGCCTCAGATTCCCCGCCTCAGATTCCCCGGCTCTGATTCCCTGCCTGAGATTCCATGCCTCAGAATCCCCGCCTCAGATTCCCTGCCTCAGATTCCCCGCCTCAGATTCCCCGCCTCAGATTCCCCGCCTCTGATTCCCTGCCTCTGATACCCTGCCTCACTTTGCCTGCCTCTATTTCCGTGCCTCTTTCTCTGCATCTAGTTTCCCACATCTCATTTGCCCCCTCTGATAACCCGCCTCTGATTCCATGCCTCTGATTCACTGCCTCAGATTCCGTGCCTCAGATTCCCCAACTCAGATTTACCGCCTCAGATTCCCCGCCTCAGATTCCCTGCCTCAGATTCCATGCCTCAGATTCCATGCCTCAGATTCCCTGCCTGAGATTCCCTGCCTCCGATTCCCCGCCTCTGATTCCCCGCCTCTGATTCCCCGCCTCTGATTCCCAGCCTCTGAATCCCCGCCTCTGAATCCCCGCCTCTGATTCCCCGCCTCTGTTTCCCCGCCTCTGATTCCCCGCCTCTGATTCCCCTCCTCTGATTCCACGCCTCTGATTCCCCGCCTCTGATTCCAAGCCTCTTATTCCCCACCTCTGATTCCCCACCTCTGATTGCCTGCCACTGATTGCCCGCCTCCGATTCCCCGCCTCTGATTCCCCGCCTCTGATTCCCCACCTCTGTCTGTATGGCTCTCTTTCGCCTCCGCTTTTTCCCCTACACTCTTTCCGCGCCTCTCTTTCCCTCCCTCAATTTCAACAACTCTGTTTGATCTGTTCTGTGTACCTCATTTTCAACACACAAGTTCCAACCACTATGTTTCACCCATCACTTTCTCCGCCTCTATATTTCCGCCTATGTTTACCCGCCTCTGTTTACACACCTGTTTCACCGCCTCTGATTCCCCGCCTCTGATTCCCCACCTCTGTCTCGACGCCTCTCTTTCGCCTCCACTCTTTCCACTCCACTCTTTCCTTGACTGTCTTTCCCTCCCTCAATTTCAACAACACTGTTTGATCTGTTTTGTGTACCTCATTTTAAACACACAAGTTCCAACCACTATGTTTTGCCCGCCTCTTTCCCCGCCTCTATTTATCCACCTATGTTTACCTGCCTCTGTTTACCCGCCTGTTTCCGCACCTCTGATTCCCCACCTTTCATTCCCCGCCTCTCTTTCCCTGCCTCTATTTCCGCGCCTCTTTCTCTGCCTCTCTTTCCCCACATCTCTTTTCCTCCCGCTGATTCCCCGCCTCTGATTCCCCGCCTCTGATTCCCTGCCTCTGATTCCCCGCCTCTGATTCCCTGCCTCAGATTCCCTGCCTCAGATTCCCTGCCTCAGATTCCCTGCCTCTGATTCCCCGCCTCTGATTCCCCGCCTCTTATTCCCCGCCTCTGATTCCCCGCCTCTGATTCCCCGTGTCTGATTCCCTGCCTCAGATTCCCCGACTCTGATTCCCTGCATCAGATTCCCTGCCTCAGATTCCCTGCCTCTGATTCCCCGCCTCTGATTCCCAGCCTGAGATTCCATGCCTCAGATTCCCCGACTCTGATTCCCTGCATCAGATTCCCTGCCTCTGATTCACTGCCTCTGATTCCATGCCTCTGATTCCCCGCCTCTCTTTCCGTGTCTCTGATTCCCCGCCTCAGATTCCCTGCCTCACATACCCTGCCTCTCTTTGCCTGCCTCTATTTCCGTGCCTCTTTCTCTGCATCTAGTTTCCCACATCACATTTGCCCCCTCCGATAACCCGCCTCTGATTCCATGCCTCTGATTCCCCGCCTCTGATTTCCCGCCTCTGATTCCCCGCCTCGGATTCACTGCCTCAGAATCCCTGCCTCAGATTCCTTGCCTCACATTCCCTGCATCTGATTCCCCGCCTCTGATTCCCTGCCTCTTATTCCCCGCCTCTGATACCCAGCCTCTGATTCCCCGCCTCTGATTCCCTGCCTCTGAATCCCCGCCTCTGATTCCCCGCGTCTGATTCCCCGCCTCAGATTCCCCGGCTCTGATTCCCAGCCTGAGATTCCATGCCTCAGATTCCCTGCCTCAGATTCCCTGCCTCAGATTCACCGCCTCAGATTCCCCGCCTCAGATTCCCCGCCTCAGATTCCCCACCTCAGATTCCCCGCCTCACATTCCCCACCTCAGATTCCCCGCCTCAGATTCCCTGCCTCAGATTCCCTGTCTCAGATTCCCTGCCTCAGATTCCCTTCATCTGATTCCCTTCATCTGATTCCCTGCCTCTGATTCCCTGCCTCTGATTCCCTGCCTCTGATTCCCCGCCTCTGTTTCCCAGCCTCAGATTGCCTGCCTCAGATTCCCTTCCTCAGATTCCCTGCCTCTGATTCCCCGCCTCTAAATCCCTTCCTCTGATTGCCTGCCTCTGATTCCGCGCCTCTGATTCCCCGCCTCTCCTTCCGTGTCTCTGATTCCCCGCCTAAGATTCCCTGCCTCACATACCCTGCCTCTCTTTGCCTGCCTCTATTTCCGTGCCTCTTTCTCTGCATCTAGTTTCCCACATCTCATTTGCCCCCTCTGATAACCCGCCTCTGATTCCATGCCACTGATTCCCCGCCTCTGATTTCCCCGCCTCTGCTTCCCCGCCTCTGATTCCCTGCCTCAGATTCCTTGCCTCAGATTCCCTGCCTCTGATTCCCCGCCTCTGATTCCCCGCCTCCTATTACCCGCCTCTGATTCCCCGCCTCTGATTCCCCACCTCTGATTCACTGCCTCAGATTCCCCACCTCTGATTCACTGCCTCAGATTCCCTGCCTCTGATTGCCTTCCTCTGATTCCCTGCCTCTGATTCCCTGCCTCTGATTTCCTGCCTCTGATTCCGCATGGCTGATTCCACGCCTCTCTGACCGTGTCTCTGATTCCCCGCATCTGATTCCCTGCCTCTGACACCCTGCCTCTCTTTGCCTGCCTCTATTTCCGTGCCTCTTCCTCTGCATCTAGTTTCCCACATCTCAATTGCCCCCTCTGATAACCCACCTCTGATTCCATTCCTCTGATTCCCCACCTCTGATTCCCCGCCTCTGATTCCCTGCCTCAGATTCCCTGCCTCAGATTCCTTGCCTCAGATTCCCTGCCTCTGATTCCCCGCCTCTTATTCCCCGCCTCTGATTCCCCGCCTCTGATTCCCCGCCTCTGATTCCCTGCCTCTGTTTCCCCGCGTCTGATTCCCCGCGTCTGATTCCCCACCTCAGATTCCCCGGCTCTGATTCCCTGCCTGAGATTCCATGCCTCAGAATCCCCGCCTCAGATTCCCTGCCTCAGATTCCCCGCCTCAGATTCCCCGCCTCAGATTCCCCGCCTCTGATTCCCTGCCTCTGATACCCTGCCTCACTTTGCCTGCCTCTATTTCCGTGCCTCTTTCTCTGCATCTAGTTTCCCACATCTCATTTGCCCCCTCTGATAACCCGCCTCTGATTCCATGCCTCTGATTCACTGCCTCAGATTCCGTGCCTCAGATTCCCCAACTCAGATTTACCGCCTCAGATTCCCCGCCTCAGATTCCCTGCCTCAGATTCCATGCCTCAGATTCCATGCCTCAGATTCCCTGCCTGAGATTCCCTGCCTCCGATTCCCCGCCTCTGATTCCCCGCCTCTGATTCCCCGCCTCTGATTCCCAGCCTCTGAATCCCCGCCTCTGAATCCCCGCCTCTGATTCCCCGCCTCTGTTTCCCCGCCTCTGATTCCCCGCCTCTGATTCCCCTCCTCTGATTCCACGCCTCTGATTCCCCGCCTCTGATTCCAAGCCTCTTATTCCCCACCTCTGATTCCCCACCTCTGATTGCCTGCCACTGATTGCCCGCCTCCGATTCCCCGCCTCTGATTCCCCGCCTCTGATTCCCCACCTCTGTCTGTATGGCTCTCTTTCGCCTCCGCTTTTTCCCCTACACTCTTTCCGCGCCTCTCTTTCCCTCCCTCAATTTCAACAACTCTGTTTGATCTGTTCTGTGTACCTCATTTTCAACACACAAGTTCCAACCACTATGTTTCACCCATCACTTTCTCCGCCTCTATATTTCCGCCTATGTTTACCCGCCTCTGTTTACACACCTGTTTCACCGCCTCTGATTCCCCGCCTCTGATTCCCCACCTCTGTCTCGACGCCTCTCTTTCGCCTCCACTCTTTCCACTCCACTCTTTCCTTGACTGTCTTTCCCTCCCTCAATTTCAACAACACTGTTTGATCTGTTTTGTGTACCTCATTTTAAACACACAAGTTCCAACCACTATGTTTTGCCCGCCTCTTTCCCCGCCTCTATTTATCCACCTATGTTTACCTGCCTCTGTTTACCCGCCTGTTTCCGCACCTCTGATTCCCCACCTTTCATTCCCCGCCTCTCTTTCCCTGCCTCTATTTCCGCGCCTCTTTCTCTGCCTCTCTTTCCCCACATCTCTTTTCCTCCCGCTGATTCCCCGCCTCTGATTCCCCGCCTCTGATTCCCTGCCTCTGATTCCCCGCCTCTGATTCCCTGCCTCAGATTCCCTGCCTCAGATTCCCTGCCTCAGATTCCCTGCCTCTGATTCCCCGCCTCTGATTCCCCGCCTCTTATTCCCCGCCTCTGATTCCCCGCCTCTGATTCCCCGTGTCTGATTCCCTGCCTCAGATTCCCCGACTCTGATTCCCTGCATCAGATTCCCTGCCTCAGATTCCCTGCCTCTGATTCCCCGCCTCTGATTCCCTGCCTCTGATTCCCCGCCTCTGATTCCTGCCTCAGATTCCCTGCCTCAGATTCCCTGCCTCAGATTCACTGCTTCTGATTCCCCGCCTTTGATTCCCCGCCTCTTATTCCCCGCCTCTGAATCCCAGCCTCTGATTCCCCGCCTCTGATTACCTGCCTCTGTTTCCCCGCCTCTGATTCCCAGCCTCTGATTCCCCGCCTCAGATTCCCCGCCTCAGATTCCACGCCTCAGATTCCCCGCCTGAGATTCCCCGCCTCAGACTCCCCGCCTCAGATTCCCCGCCTCAGATTCCCCGCCTCAGATTCCACGCCTCAGATTCCCCGCATCAGATTCCCCGCCTCAGATTCCCCGCCTCAGATTCCCCGCCGCAGATTCCCCGCCTCAGATTCCCCGCCTCAGATTCCCCGCCTCAGATTCCCCGCCTCACATTCCCCGCCTCAGATTCCCCGCCTCAGATTCCCCACCTCAGATTCCCTGCCTCTGATTGCCTGCCTCTGATTGCCTGCCTCTGATTCCCTGACTCTGATTCCCTGCCTCTGATTCCCTGCCTCTGATTCCCTGCCTCTGATTCCCTGCCTCTGATTCCGCGCCTCTGATTCCACGCCTCTCTTTCCGTATCTCTGATTCCCCGCCTCTGATTCTCTGCCTCTGATACCCTGCCTCTCTTTGCCTGCCTCTATTTTGGTGCCTCTTTCTCTGCATCTAGTTTCCCACATCTCATTTGCCCCCTCTGATAACCCGCCTCTGATTCCATGCCTCTGATTCCCCACCTCTGATTCCCTGCCTCTGATTCCCCGCCACTGATACCCCGCCTCTGATTCCCTGCCTCAGATTCCCTGCCTCAGATTCCCTGCCTCAGATTCCCTGCATCTGATTCCCCGCCTCTGATTCCCCGCCTCTTATTCCCCGCCTCTGATTACCCGCCTCTGATTCCCCGCCTCTGATTCCCTGCCTCTGTTTCCCAGCCTCTGATTCCCCGCCTCTGATTCCCCGCCTCAGATTCCCCGGCTCTGATTCCCTGCCCGAGATTCCCTGCCTCAGACTGCCTATGATTCCCTGCCTCTGAGTCCCCGCGTCAGATTCCCCGGCTCTGATTCCCTGCCTGAGATTCCCTGCCTCAGAATCCCCGCCTCAGATTCCCTGCCTCTGATTCCCCGCCTCTGATTCCAGGCCTCTTATTCCCCGCCACTGATTCCCCACCTCTGATTGCCTGCCACTGATTGCCCGCCTCTGATTCCCCGCCTCTGATTCCCCGCCTCTGATTCCCCACATCTGTCTGTATGTCTCTCTTTCGCCTCCGCTTTTTCCCCTACACTCTTTCCGCGCCTCTCTTTCCCTCCCTCAATTTGAACAACTCTGTTTGATCTGTTCTGTGTACCTCATTTTCAACACACAAGTTCCAACCACTATGTTTCACCCATCACTTTCCCCGCCTCTATTTTTCCGCCTATGTTTACCCGCCTCTGTTTACCCACCTGTTTCACTGCCTCTGATTCCCCGCCTCTGATTCCCCACCTCTGTCTCGACTCCTCTCTGTCGCCTCCACTCTTTCCCCTCCACTCTTTCCGTGCCTGTCTTTCCCTCCCTCAATTTCAACAACACTGTTTGATCTGTCTTGTGTACCTCATTTTCAACACACAAGTTCCAACCACTATGTTTCAGCCATCACTTTCCCCGCCTCTATTTATCCACCTATGTTTACCTGCCTCTGTTTACCCACCTGTTTCCCCGCCTCTGATTCCCCACATTTCATTCCCCGCCTCTCTTTCCCTGCCTCTATTTCCGCACCTCTTTCTCTGCCTCTCTTTCCCCACATCTCTTTTCCTCCCGCTGATTCCCCGCCTCTGATTCCACGCCTCTGATTCCCTGCCTCTGATTCCCCGGCTCTGATTCCCTGCCTGAGATTCCATGCCTCAGATTCCCCGCCTCAGATTTCCTGCCTCAGATTCCCCGCCTCAGATTCCCCACCTCAGATTCCCCGCCTCAGATTCCCCGCCTCAGATTCCCCGCCTCAGATTCCCCGCCTCAGATTCTCCGCGTCAGATTCCCCGCCTCAGATTCCCCGCCTCTGATTCCCTGCCTCTGATTCTCCGCCTCTGATTCCCTGCCTCAGATTCCCTGCCTCAGATTCCCTGCCTCTGATTCCCCGCCTCTGATTCCCCACCTCTTATTCCCCGCCTCTGATTCCCCGCCTCTGATTCCCCGTGTCTGATTCCCTGCCTCAGATTCCCCGGCTCTGATTCCCTGCATCAGATTCACTGCCTCAGATTCCCTGCCTCTGATTCCCCGCCTCTGATTCCCTGCCTCTGATTCCCCGCCTCTGATTCCTGCCTCAGATTCCCTGCCTCAGATTCCCTGCCTCAGATTCCCTGCCTCAGATTCCCTGCCTCTGATTCCCTGCCTCAGATTCCCTGCCTCAGATTCCCTGCCTCAGATTCCCTGCCTCAGATTCCCTGCCTCAGATTCCCTGCCTCAGATTCCCTGCCTCAGATTCCCTGCCTCTGATTCCCTGCCTCAGATATCCTGCCTCAGATTCCCTGCCTCAGATTCCCTGCCTCTGATTGCCTGCCTCTGATTCCCTGCCTCTGATTCCTTGCCTCTGATTCCCTGCCTCTGATTCCCTGCCTCTGATTCCCTGCCTCTGATTCCCTGCCTCTGATTCCGCAACTCTGATTCCACGACTCTCTTTCCTTGTCTCTGATTCCCCGCCTCTGATTCCCTGCCTCTGATACCCTGCCTCACTTTGCCTGCCTCTATTTCCGTGCCTATTTCTCTGCATCTAGTTTCCCACATCTCATTTGCCCCCTCTGATAACCCGCCTCTGATTCAATGCCTCTGATTCACTGCCTCAGATTCCGTGCCTCAGATTCCCCGGCTCAGATTTACCGCCTCAGATTCCCCGCCTCAGATTCCCTGCCTCAGATTCCATGCCTCAGATTCCCTGCCTCAGATTCCCTGCCTCAGATTCCCTGCCTCCGATTCCCCGCCTCTTATTCCCAGCCTCTGAATCCCCCCCTCTGAATCCTCGCCTCTGATTCCCCGCCTCTGTTTCCCCGCCTCTGATTCCCCGCCTCTGATTCCCCTCCTCTGATTCCACGCCTCTGATTCCCCGCCTCTGATTCCAGGCCTCTTATTCCCCACCTCTGATTCCCCACCTCTGATTGCCTGCCACTGATTGCCCGCCTCTGATTCCCCGCCTCTGATTCCCCGCCTCTGATTCCCCACCTCTGTCTGTATGCCTCTCTTTCGCCTCCGCTTTTTCCCCTACACTCTTTCCGCGCCTCTCTTTCCCTCCCTCAATTTCAACAACTCTGTTTGATCTGTTCTGTGTACCTCATTTTCAACACACAAGTTCCAACCACTATGTTTCACCCATCACTTTCCCCGCCTCTATTTTTCCGCCTATGTTTACCCGCCTCTGTTTACACACCTGTTTCACCGCCTCTGATTCCCCGCCTCTGATTCCCCACCTCTGTCTCGACGCCTCTCTTTCGCCTCCACTCTTTCCACTCCACTCTTTCCTTGCCTGTCTTTCCCTCCCTCAATTTCAACAAAACTATTTGATCTGTTTTGTGTACCTGATTTTAAACACACAAGTTCCAACCACTATGTTTTGCCCGCCTCTTTCCCCGCCTCTATTTATCCACCTGTTTACCTGCCTCTGTTTACCCGCCTGTTTCCCCACCTCTGATTCCCCACCTTTCATTCCCCGCCTTTCTTTCCCTGCCTCTATTTCCGCGCCTCTTTCTCTGCCTCTCTTTCCCCACAACGCTTTTCCTCCCGCTGATTCCCCGCCTCTGATTCCCCGCCTCTGATTCCCTGCCTCTGATTCCCCGCCTCTGATTCCCTGCCTCAGATTCCCTGCCTCAGATTCCCTGCCTCAGATTCCCTGCCTCTGATTCCCCGCCTCTGATTCCCCGCCTCTTATTCCCCGCCTCTGATTCCCCGCCTCTGATTCCCCGTGTCTGATTCCCTGCCTCAGATTCCCCGGCTCTGATTCCCTGCATCAGATTCCCTGCCTCAGATTCCCTGCCTCTGATTCCCCGCCTCTGATTCCCTGCCTCTGATTCCCCGCCTCTGATTCCTGCCTCAGATTCCCTGCCTCAGATTCCCTGCCTCAGATTCACTGCTTCTGATTCCCCGCCTTTGATTCCCCGCCTCTTATTCCCCGCCTCTGAATCCCAGCCTCTGATTCCCCGCCTCTGATTACCTGCCTCTGTTTCCCCGCCTCTGATTCCCAGCCTCTGATTCCCCGCCTCAGATTCCCCGCCTCAGATTCCCTGCCTCAGATTCCCCGCCTGAGATTCCCCGCCTCAGATTCCCCGCCTCAGATTCCCCGCCTCAGATTCCCCGCCTCAGATTCCACGCCTCAGATTCCCCGCATCAGATTCCCCGCCTCAGATTCCCCGCCTCAGATTCCCCGCCTCAGATTCCCCGCCTCAGATTCCCCGCCTCAGATTCCCCGCCTCAGATTCCCCGCCTCACATTCCCCGCCTCAGATTCCCCGCCTCAGATTCCCTGCCTCTGATTCCTTGCCTCTGATTCCCTGCCTCTGATTCCCCGCCTCTGATTCCTGCCTCAGATTCCCTGCCTCAGATTCACTGCTTCTGATTCCCCGCCTTTGATTCCCCGCCTCTTATTCCCCGCCTCTGAATCCCAGCCTCTGATTCCCCGCCTCTGATTACCTGCCTCTGTTTCCCCGCCTCTGATTCCCAGCCTCTGATTCCCCGCCTCAGATTCCCCGCCTCAGATTCCCTGCCTCAGATTCCCCGCCTGAGATTCCCCGCCTCAGATTCCCCGCCTCAGATTCCCCGCCTCAGATTCCACGCCTCAGATTCCCCGCATCAGATTCCCCGCCTCAGATTCCCCGCCTCAGATTCCCCGCCTCAGATTCCCCGCCTCAGATTCCCCGCCTCAGATTCCCCGCCTCAGATTCCCCGCCTCACATTCCCCGCCTCAGATTTCCCGCCTCAGATTCCCCGCCTCAGATTCCCCGCCTCTGATTGCCTGCCTCTGATTGCCTGCCTCTGATTCCCTGCCTCTGATACCCTGCCTCTGATTCCCTGCCTCTGATTCCCTGCCTCTGATTCCCTGCCTCTGATTCCGCGCCTCTGATTCCACGCCTCTCTTTCCGTATCTCTGATTCCTTGCCTCTGATTCTCTGCCTCTGATACCCTGCCTCTCTTTGTCTGCCTCTATTTTGGTGCCTCTTTCTCTGCATCTAGTTTCCCACATCTCATTTGTCCCCTCTGATAACCCGCCTCTGATTCCATGCCTCTGATTCCCCACCTCTGATTCCCTGCCTCGGATTCCCCGCCTCTGATACCCCGCCTCTGATTCCCTGCCTCAGATTCCCTGCCTCAGATTCCCTGCCTCAGATTCCCTGCATCTGATTCCCCGCCTCTGATTCACCGCCTTTTATTCCCCGCCTCTGATTACCCGCCTCTGATTCCCCGCCTCTGATTCCTTGCCTCTGTTTCCCAGCCTCTGATACCCCGCCTCTGATTCCCCGCCTCAGATTCCCCGGCTCTGATTCCCTGCCTGAGATTCCCTGCCTCAGATTCCCTGCCTATGATTCCCTGCCTCTGAGTCCCCGCGTCAGATTCCCCAGCTCTGATTCCCTGCCTGAGATTCCCTGCCTCAGAATCCCCGCCTCAGATTCCCTGCCTCAGATTCCCCGCCTCAGATTCCCCGCCTCAGATTCCCCGCCTCAGATTCCCCGCCTCAGATTCCCCGCCTCAGATTCCCCGCCTCAGATTCCCCACCTCAGATTCCCCGCCTCAGATTCCCTGCCTCTGATTGCCTGCCTCTGATTCCCTGCCTCTGATTCCCTGCCTCTAAATCCCTGCCTCTGATTCACTGCCTCTGATTCCACGCCTCTGATTCCCCGCCTCTCTTTCCGTGTCTCTGATTCCCCTCCTCAGATTCCCTGCCTCAGATTCCCTGTCTCAGATTCCCTGCCTCAGATTCCCTTCATCTGATTCCCTTCATCTGATTCCCTGCCTCTGATTCCCTGCCTCTGATTCCCTGCCTCTGATTCCCCGCCTCTAAATCCCTTCCTCTGATTGCCTGCCTCTGATTCCGCGCCTCTGATTCCCCGCCTCTCCTTCCGTGTCTCTGATTCCCCGCCTCAGATTCCCTGCCTCACATACCCTGCCTCTCTTTGCCTGCCTCTATTTCCGTGCCTCTTTCTCTGCATCTAGTTTCCCACATCTCATTTGCCCCCTCTGATAACCCGCCTCTGATTCCATGCCACTGATTCCCCGCCTCTGATTTCCCCGCCTCTGCTTCCCCGCCTCTGATTCCCTGCCTCAGAATCCCTGCCTCAGATTCCTTGCCTCAGATTCCCTGCCTCTGATTCCCCGCCTCTGATTCCCCGCCTCCTATTACCCACCGCTGATTCCCCGCCTCTGATTCCCCACCTCTGATTCACTGCCTCAGATTCCCTGCCTCTGATTGCCTTCCTCTGATTCCCTGCCTCTGATTCCCTCCCTCTGATTCCCTGCCTCTGATTCCCTGCCTCTGATTCCCTGCCTCTGATTCCGCATGGCTGTTTCCACGCCTCTCTGACCGTGTCTCTGATTCCCCGCCTCTGATTCCCTGCCTCTGACACCCTGCCTCTCTTTGCCTGCCTCTATTTCCGTGCCTCTTCCTTTGCATCTAGTTTCCCACATCTCAATTGCCCCCTCTGATAACACACCTCTGATTCCATTCCTCTGATTCCCCACCTCTGATTCCCCGCCTCTGATTCCCTGCCTCAGATTCCCTGCCTCAGATTCCTTGCCTCAGATTCCCTGCCTCTGATTCCCCGCCTCTTATTCCCCGCCTCTGATTCCCCGCCTCTGATTCCCCGCCTCTGATTCCCTGCCTCTGTTTCCCCGCGTCTGATTCCCCGCGTCTGATTCCCCGCCTCAGATTCCCTGGCTCTGATTCCCTGCCTGAGATTCCATGCCTCAGAATCCCCGCCTCAGATTCCCTGCCTCAGATTCCCCGCCTCAGATTCCCCGCCTCAGATTCCCCGCCTCTGATTCCCTGCCTCTGATACCCTGCCTCACTTTGCCTGCCTCTATTTCCGTGCCTCTTTCTCTGCATCTAGTTTCCCACATCACATTTGCCCCCTCTGATAACCCGCCTCTGATTCCATGCCTCTGATTCACTGCCTCAGATTCCGTGCCTCAGATTCCCCAACTCAGATTTACCGCCTCAGATTCCCCGCCTCAGATTCCCTGCCTCAGATTCCATGCCTCAGATTCCATGCCTCAGATTCCCTGCCTCAGATTCCCTGCCTCCGATTCCCCGCCTCTGATTCCCCGCCTCTGATTCCCCGCCTCTGATTCCCAGCCTCTGAATCCCCGCCTCTGAATCCCCGCCTCTGATTCCCCGCCTCTGTTTCCCCGCCTCTGATTCCCCGCCTCTGATTCCCCTCCTCTGATTCCACGCCTCTGATTCCCCGCCTCTGATTCCAGGCCTCTTATTCCCCACCTCTGATTCCCCACCTCTGATTGCCTGCCACTGATTGCCCGCCTCTGATTCCCCGCCTCTGATTCCCCGCCTCTGATTCCCCACCTCTGTCTGTATGGCTCTCTTTCGCCTCCGCTTTTTCCCCTACACTCTTTCCGCGCCTCTCTTTCCCTCCCTCAATTTCAACAACTCTGTTTGATCTGTTCTGTGTACCTCATTTTCAACACACAAGTTCCAACCACTATGTTTCACCCATCACTTTCCCCGCCTCTATATTTCCGCCTATGTTTACCCGCCTCTGTTTACACACCTGTTTCACCGCCTCTGATTCCCCGCCTCTGATTCCCCACCTCTGTCTCGACGCCTCTCTTTCGCCTCCACTCTTTCCACTCCACTCTTTCCTTGCCTGTCTTTCCCTCCCTCAATTTCAACAACACTGTTTGATCTGTTTTGTGTACCTGATTTTAAACACACAAGTTCCAACCACTATGTTTTGCCCGCCTCTTTCCCCGCCTCTATTTATCCACCTATGTTTACCTGCCTCTGTTTACCCGCCTGTTTCCGCACCTCTGATTCCCCACCTTTCATTCCCCACCTCTCTTTCCCTGCCTCTATTTCCGCGCCTCTTTCTCTGCCTCTCTTTCCCCACAACGCTTTTCCTCCCGCTGATTCCCCGCCTCTGATTCCCCGCCTCTGATTCCCTGCCTCTGATTCCCCGCCTCTGATTCCCTGCCTCAGATTCCCTGCCTCAGATTCCCTGCCTCAGATTCCCTGCCTCTGATTCCCCGCCTCTGATTCCCCGCCTCAGATTCCCCGCCTCAGATTCCCCGCCTCAGATTCCCCGCCTCAGATTCCACGCCTCAGATTCCCCGCATCAGATTCCCCGCCTCAGATTCCCCGCCTCAGATTCCCCGCCGCAGATTCCCCGCCTCAGATTCCCCGCCTCAGATTCCCCGCCTCAGATTCCCCGCCTCACATTCCCCGCCTCAGATTCCCCGCCTCAGATTCCCCACCTCAGATTCCCTGCCTCTGATTGCCTGCCTCTGATTGCCTGCCTCTGATTCCCTGACTCTGATTCCCTGCCTCTGATTCCCTGCCTCTGATTCCCTGCCTCTGATTCCGCGCCTCTGATTCCACGCCTCTCTTTCCGTATCTCTGATTCCCCGCCTCTGATTCTCTGCCTCTGATACCCTGCCTCTCTTTGCCTGCCTCTATTTTGGTGCCTCTTTCTCTGCATCTAGTTTCCCACATCTCATTTGCCCCCTCTGATAACCCGCCTCTGATTCCATGCCTCTGATTCTCCACCTCTGATTCCCTGCCTCTGATTCCCCGCCTCGGATACCCCGCCTCTGATTCCCTGCCTCAGATTCCCTGCCTCAGATTCCCTGCCTCAGATTCCCTGCATCTGATTCCCCGCCTCTGATTCCCCGCCTCTTATTCCCCGCCTCTGATTACCCGCCTCTGATTCCCCGCCTCTGATTCCCTGCCTCTGTTTCCCAGCCTCTGATTCCCCGCCTCTGATTCCCCGCCTCAGATTCCCCGGCTCTGATTCCCTGCCTGAGATTCCCTGCCTCAGACTGCCTATGATTCCCTGCCTCTGAGTCCCCGCGTCAGATTCCCCGGCTCTGATTCCCTGCCAGAGATTCCCTGCCTCAGAATCCCCGCCTCAGATTCCTTGCCTCAGATTCCCCGCCTCAGATTCCCCGCCTCAGATTCCCCGCCTCAGATTCCCTGCCTCTGATTGCCTGCCTCTGATTCCCCGCGTCTGATTCCCCGCCTCAGATTCCCCGGCTGTGATTCCCTGCCTGAGATTCCATGCCTCAGAATCCCCGCCTCAGATTCCCTGCCTCAGATTCCCCGCCTCAGATTCCCCGCCTCAGATTCCCCGCCTCAGATTCACTGCCTCAGATTCCCCGCCTCAGATTCCCCGCCTCAGATTCCCCGCCTCAGATTCCCCGGCTCAGATTCCCTGCGTCAGATTCCCTGCCTCAGATTCCCTGCCTCAGATTCCCTTCATCTGATTCCCTTCATTTGATTCCCTGCCTCTGATTCCCTGCCTCTGATTCCCTGCCTCTGATTCCCAGCCTCTGATTCCCCGCCTCAGATTCCCCGCCTCAGATTCCACGCCTCAGATTCCACGCCTGAGATTCCCCGCCTCAGATTCCCCGCCTCAGATTCCCCGCCTCAGATTCCCCGCCTCAAATTCCACGCCTCAGATTCCCCGCATCAGATTCCCCGCCTCAGATTCCCCGCCTCAGATTCCCCGCCGCAGATTCCCCGCCTCAGATTCCCCGCCTCAGATTCCCCGCCGCAGATTCCACGCCTCACATTCCCCGCCTCAGATTCCCCACCTCAGATTCCCCACCTCAGATTCCCTGCCTCTGATTGCCTGCCTCTGATTGCCTGCCTCTGATTCCCTGACTCTGATTCCCTGCCTCTGATTCCCTGCCTCTGATTCCCTGCCTCTGATTCCCTGCCTCTGATTCCGCGCCTCTGATTCCACGCCTCTCTTTCCGTATCTCTGATTCCCCGCCTCTGATTCTCTGCCTCTGATACCCTGCCTCTCTTTGCCTGCCTCTATTTTGGTGCCTCTTTCTCTGCATCTAGTTTCCCACATCTCATTTGCCCCCTCTGATAACCCGCCTCTGATTCCATGCCTCTGATTCTCCACCTCTGATTCCCTGCCTCTGATTCCCCGCCTCTGATTCCCCGCCTCTGATTCCCTGCCTCAGAATCCCTGCCTCAGATTCCTTGCCTCAGATTCCCTGCTTCTGATTCCCCGCCTCTGATTCCCCGCCTCTTATTCCCCGCCTCTGATACCCCGCCTCTGATTCCCCGCCTCTGATTCCCTGCCTCTGTATCCCCGCCTCTGAATCCCCGCCTCTGATTCCACGCCTCTGTTTCCCCGCCTCTGATTCCCCGCCTCTGATTCCCCGCCTCAGATTTCCCGGCTCTGATTCCCTGCCTGAGATTCCCCGCCTCAGATTAAATGCCTCAGATTCCCCGCCTCAGATTCCCCGCCTCAGATTCCCCGCCTCAGATTCCCCGCCTCAGATTCCCCGCCTCAGATTCCCCGCCTCAGATTCCCCGCATCAGGTTCCCCGCCTCAGATTCCCCGCCTCAGATTCCCCGCCTCAGATTCCCCGCCTCAGATTCCCTGCCTCAGATTCCCTGCCTCTGATTGCCTGCCTCTGATACCCTGCCTCTGATTCCCTGCCTCTGATTCACTGCCTCTGATTCCCTGCCTCTGATTCCCTGCCTCTGATTCCCTGCCTCTGATTCCGCGCCTCTGATTCCACGCCTCTCTTTCCGTATCTCTGATTCCCCGCCTCTGATTCCCTGCCTCTGATACCCTGCCTCTCTTTGCCTGCCTCTATTTCGGTGCCTCTTTCTCTGCATCTAGTTTCCCACATCTCATTTGCCCCCTCTGATAACCCGCCTCTGACTCCATGCCTCTGATTCCCCGCCTTTGATTCCCCACCTCTGATTCCCTGCCTTTGATTCCCCGCCTCTGATTCCCTGCCTCAGATTCCCTGCCTCAGATTCCCTGCCTCAGATTCCCTGCCTCAGATTCCCTGCCTCTGATTCCCCGCCTCTGATTCCCCGCCTCTTATTCCCCGCCTCTGATTCCCCGCCTCTGATTCCCCGCCTCTGATTCCCCGCCTCTGTTTCCCCGCCTCTGATTCCCCGCCTCTGATTCCCCGCCTCAGATTTCCCGGCTCTGATTCCCTGCCTGAGATTCCCTGCCTGAGATTCCCCGCATCAGATTCCCTGCCTCAGATTCCCCGCCTCAGATTCCCCGCCTCAGATTCCCCGCCTCAGGTTCCCCGTCTCAGATTCCCCGCCTCAGATTCCCCGCCTCAGATTCCCCGCCTCAGATTCCCTGCCTCAGATTCCCTGCCTCTGATTGCCTTCCTCTGATTCCCTGCCTCTGATTCCCTGCCTCTGATTCCCTGCCTCTGATTCCCTGCCTCTGATTCCCTGCCTCTGATTCCCTGCCTCTGATTCCGCACCTCTGATTCCACGCCTCTCTGACCGTGTCTCTGATTCCCCGCCTCTGATTCCCTGCCTCTGATACCCTGCCACTTTTTGCCTGCCTCTATTTCCGTGCCTCTTCCTCTGCATCTAGTTTCCCACATCTCATTTGCCCCCTCTGATAACCCACCTCTGATTCCATGCCTCTGATTCCCCGCCTCTGATTCCCCGCCTCTGATTCCCTGCCTCAGATTCCCTGCCTCAGATTCCTTGCCTCAGATTCCCTGCCTCTGATTCCCCGCCTCTGATACCCCGCCTCTTATTCCCCGCCTCTGATTCCCCGCCTCTGATTCCCCGCCTCTGATTCCCTGCGTCTGTTTCCCTGCCTCAGATTCCCCGCGTCTGATTCCCCGCCTCAGATTCCCCGGCTGTGATTCCCTGCCTGAGATTCCATGCCTCAGAATCCCCGCCTCAGATTCCCTGCCTCAGATTCCCCGCCTCAGATTCCCCGCCTCAGATTCCCCGCCTCAGATTCCCTGCCTCAGATTCCCCGCCTCAGATTCCCCGCCTTTGATTCCCCGCCTCAGATTCCCCGCCTCAGATTCCCTGCGTCAGATTCCCTGCCTCAGATTCCCTGCCTCAGATTCCCTTCATCTGATTCCCTTCATTTGATTCCCTGCCTCTGATTCCCTGCCTCTGATTCCCTGCCTCTGATGCCCCGCCTCTGATTCCCTGCCTCTGATTCCCTGCCTCTGATTGCCTGCCTCTGATTCCGCGCCTCTGATTCCACGCCTCTCTTTCCTTGTCTCTGATTCCCCACCTCTGATTCCCTGCCTCTGATACCCAGCCTCTCTTTGCCTGCCTCTATTTCCGTGCCTCTTTCTCTGCATCTAGTTTCCCACATCTCATTTGCCCCCTCTGATAACCCGCCTCTGATTCCATGCCTCTGATTCACTGCCTCAGATCCCCTGCCTCAGATACCCCGACTCAGATTTACCGCCTCAGATTCCCCGCCTCAGATTCCCTGCCTCAGATTCCCTGCCTCAGATTCCCTGCCTCAGATTCCCTGCCTCAGATTCCCTGCCTCCGATTCCCCACCTCTGATTCCCCGCCTCTGATTCTCCGCCTCTGATTCCCAGCCTCTGAATCCTCGCCTCTGAATCCCCACCTCTGATTCCCCGCCTCTGTTTCCCCGCCTCTGATTCCCCGCCTCTGATTCCCCGCCTCAGATTCCCCGCCTCAGATTCCCTGCCTCTGATTCCCTGCCTCTGATTGCCTGCCTCTGATTCCCTGCCTCTGATTCCCTGCCTCTAAATCCCTGCCTCTGATTCACTGCCTCAGATTCCGCGCCTCTGATTCCCCGCCTCTCTTTCCGTGTCTCTGATTCCGCGCCTCTGATTCCCCGCCTCTCCTTCCGTGTCTCTGATTCCCCGCCTCAGATTCCCTGCCTCACATACCCTGCCTCTCTTTGCCTGCCTCTATTTCCGTGCCTCTTTCTCTGCATCTAGTTTCCCACATCTCATTTGCCCCCTCTGATAACCCGCCTCTGATTCCATGCCACTGATTCCCCACCTCTGATTTCCCCGCCTCTGCTTCCCCGCCTCTGATTCCCTGCCTCAGAATCCCTGCCTCAGATTCCTTGCCTCAGATTCCCTGCCTCTGATTCCCCGCCTCTGATTCCCCGCCTCCTATTACCCGCCTCTGATTCCCCGCCTCTGATTCCCCACCTCTGATTCACTGCCTCAGATTCCCTGCCTCTGATTGCCTTCCTCTGATTCCCTGCCTCTGATTCCCTCCCTCTGATTCCCTGCCTCTGATTCCCTGCCTCTGATTCCCTGCCTCTGATTCCCTGCCTCAGATTCCCTGCCTCCGATTCCCCACCTCTGATTCCCCGCCTCTGATACTCCGCCTCTGATTCCCAGCCTCTGAATCCTCGCCTCTGAATCCCCGCCTCTGATTCCCCGCCTCTGTTTCCCCGCCTCTGATTCCCCGCCTCTGATTCCCCTCCTCAGATTCCCCGCCTCAGATTCCCTGCCTCTGATTCCCTGCCTCTGATTGCCTGCCTCTGATTCCCTGCCTCTGATTCCCTGCCTCTAAATCCCTGCCTCTGATTCACTGCCTCAGATTCCGCGCCTCTGATTCCCCGCCTCTCTTTCCGTGTCTCTGATTCCGCGCCTCAGATTCCCTGCCTCACATACCTTGCCTCTCTTTGCCTGCCTCTATTTCCGTGCCTCTTTCTCTGCATCTAGTTTCCCACATCTCATTTTCCCCCTCTGATAACCTGCCTCTGATTCCATGCCTCTGATTCCCCGCCTCTGATTCCCCGCCTCTGATTCCCCGCCTATGATTCCCTGCCTCAGAATCCCTGCCTCAGATTCCTTGCCTCAGATTCCCTGCCTCTGATTCCCCGCCTCTGATTCCCCGCCTCTTATTCCCCGCCTCTGATTCCCCGCCTCTGATTCCCCGCCTCAGATTTCCCAGCTCTGATTCCCTGCCTGAGATTACCCGCCTCAGATTAAACGCCTCAGATTCCCCGCCTCAGATTCCCCGCCTCAGATTCCCCGCCTCAGATTCCCCGCCTCAGATTCCCCGCCTCAGATTCCCCGCCTCAGATTCCCCGCATCAGGTTCCCCGCCTCAGATTCCCCGCCTCAGATTCCCCGCCTCAGATTCCCCGCCTCAGATTCCCTGCCTCAGATTCCCTGCCTCTGATTGCCTGCCTCTGATACCCTGCCTCTGATTCCCTGCCTCTGATTCACTGCCTCGGATTCCCTGCCTCTGATTCCCTGCCTCTGATTCCCTGCCTCTGATTCCGCGCCTCTGATTCCACGCCTCTCTTTCCGTATCTCTGATTCCCCGCCTCTGATTCCCTGCCTCTGATACCCTGCCTCTCTTTGCCTGCCTCAATTTCGGTGCCTCTTTCTCTGCATCTAGTTTCCCACATCTCATTTGCCCCCTCTGATAACCCGCCTCTGATTCCATGCCTCTGATTCCCCGCCTTTGATTCCCCACCTCTGATTCCCTGCCTTTGATTCCCCGCCTCTGATTCCCTGCCTCAGATTCCCTGCCTCAGATTCCCCGCCTCAGATTCCCCGCCTCAGATTCCCCGCCTCAGATTCCCCGCCTCAGATTCCCTGCCTCAGATTCCCCGCCTCAGATTCCCCGCCTCAGATTCCCCGCCTCAGATTCCCCGCCTCAGATTCCCTGCGTCAGATTCCCTGCCTCAGATTCCCTGCCTCAGATTCCCTTCATCTGATTCCCTTCATTTGATTCCCTGCCTCTGATTCCCTGCCTCTGATTCCCTGCCTCTGATTCCCCGCCTCTGATTCCCTGCCTCTGATTCCCTGCCTCTGATTGCCTGCCTCTGATTCCCTGCCTCTGATTCCCTGCCTCTGATTCCCTGCCTCTGATTCCGCGCCTCTGATTCCACGCCTCTCTTTCCTTGTCTCTGATTCCCCGCCTCTGATTCCCTGCCTCTGATACCCAGCCTCTCTTTGCCTGCCTCTATTTCCGTGCCTCTTTCTCTGCATCTAGATTCCCACATCTCATTTGCCCCCTCTGATAACCCGCCTCTGATTCCATGCCTCTGATTCACTGCCTCAGATCCCCTGCCTCAGATACCCCGACTCAGATTTACCGCCTCAGATTCCCCGCCTCAGATTCCCTGCCTCAGATTCCCTGCCTCAGATTCCCTGCCTCAGATTCCCTGCCTCAGATTCCCTGCCTCCGATTCCCCGCCTCTGATTCCCCGCCTCTGATTCTCCGCCTCTGATTCCCAGCCTCTGAATCCTCGCCTCTGAATCCCCGCCTCTGATTCCCCGCCTCTGTTTCCCCGCCTCTGATTCCCCGCCTCTGATTCCCCGCCTCTGATTCCATGCCTCTGATTCCCCGCCTCTGATTCCAGGCCTCCTATTCTCCGCCTCTGATTCCCCACCTCTGATTGCCTGCCACTGATTGCCCGCCTCTGATTCCCCGCCTCTGATTCCCCGCCTCTGATTCCCCACCTCTGTCTGTATGCCTCTCTTTCACCTCTGCTTTTTCCCTTACACTCTTTCCGCGCCTCTCTTTCCCTCCCTCAATTTCAACAACTCTGTTTGATCTGTTCTGTGTACCTCATTTTCAACACACAAGTTCCAACAACTATGTTTCACCCATCACTTTCCCCGCCTCTATTTTTCCGCCTATGTTTACCCGCCTCTGTTTACCCACCTGTTTCACCGCCTATGATTCCCCACCTCTGATTCCCCACCTCTGTCTCGACGCCTCTCTTTCGCCTCCACTCTTTCCCCTCCACTCTTTCCGTGCCTGTCTTTCCCTCCCTCAATTTCAACAACACTGTTTGATCTGTTTTGTGTACCTCATTTTAAACACACAAGTTCCAACCACTATGTTTTGCCCGCCTCTTTCCCCGCCTCTATTTATCCACCTATGTTTACCTGCCTCTGATTCCCCACCTTTCATTCCCTGCCTCTCTTTCCCTGCCTCTATTTCTGCGCCTCTTTCTCTGCCTCTCTTTCCCCACATCTCTTTTCCTCCCCCTGATTCACCGCCTCTGATTCCCCGCCTCTGATTCCCTGCCTCTGATTCCCCGCCTCTGATTCCCTGCCTCAGATTCCCTGCCTCAGATACCCTGCCTCAGATTCCCTGCCTCAGATTCCCCGCCTCTGACTCCCCGCCTCTTATTCCCCGCCTCTGATTCCCCTCCTCTGATTCCCCTCCTCTGATTCCCTGCCTCAGATTCCCCGGCTCTGATTCCCTGCATCAGATTCCCTGCCTCAGATTCCCTGCCTCTGATTCCCCGCCCCTGATTCCCTGCCTCTGATTCCCCGCCTCTGATTCCCTGCCTCAGATTCCCTGCCTCAGATTCCCTGCCTCATATTCCCTGCCTGTGATTCCCCGCCTTTGATTCCCCACCTCTTATTCCCCGCCTCTGATTCCCCACCTCTGATTCCGCGCCTCTGATTCCCTGCCTCTGTTTCCCCGCCTCTGATTCCCCGCCTCTGATTCCCCGCCTCAGATTCCCCGGCTCTGATTCCCTGCCTGAGATTCCCTGCCTCACATACCCCACCTCAGATTCCCCGCCTCAGATTCCCCGCCTCAGATTCCCCGCCTCAGATTCCCCACCTCAGATTCCCCGCCTCAGATTCCCCACCTCAGATTCCCCGCCTCAGATTCCCCGCCTCAGATTCCCCGCCTCAGATTCTCCGCCTCAGATTCCCCGCCTCAGATTCCCCGCCTCAGATTCCCCGCCTCAGATTCCCTGCCTCAGATTCCCTGCCTCTGATTGCCTGCCACTGATTCCCTGCCTCTGATTCCCCGCCTCTGATTCCCTGCCTCAGATTCCCTGCCTCAGATTCCCTGCCTCAGATTCCCTGCCTCTGATTCCCCGCCTCTGATTCCCCGCCTCTTATTCCCCGCCTCTGATTCCCCGCCTCTGATTCCCCGTGTCTGATTCCCTGCCTCAGATTCCCCGGCTCTGATTCCCTGCATCAGATTCCCTGCCTCAGATTCCCTGCCTCTGATTCCCCGCCTCTGATTCCCTGCCTCTGATTCCCCGCCTCTGATTCCTGCCTCAGATTCCCTGCCTCAGATTCCCTGCCTCAGATTCACTGCTTCTGATTCCCCGCCTTTGATTCCCCGCCTCTTATTCCCGGCCTCTGAATCCCAGCCTCTGATTCCCCGCCTCTGATTACCTGCCTCTGTTTCCCCGCCTCTGATTCCCAGCCTCTGATTCCCCGCCTCAGATTCCCCGCCTCAGATTCCACGCCTCAGATTCCACGCCTGAGATTCCCCGCCTCAGATTCCCCGCCTCAGATTCCCCGCCTCAGATTCCCCGCCTCAGATTCCACGCCTCAGATTCCCCGCATCAGATTCCCCGCCTCAGATTCCCCGCCTCAGATTCCCCGCCGCAGATTCCCCGCCTCAGATTCCCCGCCTCAGATTCCCCGCCTCAGATTCCCCGCCTCACATTCCCCGCCTCAGATTCCCCGCCTCAGATTCCCCACCTCAGATTCCCTGCCTCTGATTGCCTGCCTCTGATTGCCTGCCTCTGATTCCCTGACTCTGATTCCCTGCCTCTGATTCCCTGCCTCTGATTCCCTGCCTCTGATTCCGCGCCTCTGATTCCACGCCTCTCTTTCCGTATCTCTGATTCCCCGCCTCTGATTCTCTGCCTCTGATACCCTGCCTCTCTTTGCCTGCCTCTATTTTGGTGCCTCTTTCTCTGCATCTAGTTTCCCACATCTCATTTGCCCCCTCTGATAACCCGCCTCTGATTCCATGCCTCTGATTCTCCACCTCTGATTCCCTGCCTCTGATTCCCCGCCTCGGATACCCCGCCTCTGATTCCCTGCCTCAGATTCCCTGCCTCAGATTCCCTGCCTCAGATTCCCTGCATCTGATTCCCCGCCTCTGATTCCCCGCCTCTTATTCCCCGCCTCTGATTACCCGCCTCTGATTCCCCGCCTCTGATTCCCTGCCTCTGTTTCCCAGCCTCTGATTCCCCGCCTCTGATTCCCCGCCTCAGATTCCCCGGCTCTGATTCCCTGCCTGAGATTCCCTGCCTCAGACTGCCTATGATTCCCTGCCTCTGAGTCCCCGCGTCAGATTCCCCGGCTCTGATTCCCTGCCTGAGATTCCCTGCCTCAGAATCCCCGCCTCAGATTCCCTGCCTCAGATTCCCCGCCTCAGATTCCCCGCCTCAGATTCCCCGCCTCAGATTCCCTGCCTCTGATTGCCTGCCTCTGATTCCCCGCGTCTGATTCCCCGCCTCAGATTCCCCGGCTGTGATTCCCTGCCTGAGATTCCATGCCTCAGAATCCCCGCCTCAGATTCCCTGCCTCAGATTCCCCGCCTCAGATTCCCCGCCTCAGATTCCCCGCCTCAGATTCACTGCCTCAGATTCCCCGCCTCAGATTCCCAGCCTCAGATTCCACGCCTCAGATTCCCCGCCTCAGATTCCCTGCGTCAGATTCCCTGCCTCAGATTCCCTGCCTCAGATTCCCTTCATCTGATTCCCTTCATTTGATTCCCTGCCTCTGATTCCCTGCCTCTGATTCCCTGCCTCTGATTCCCAGCCTCTGATTCCCCGCCTCAGATTCCCCGCCTCAGATTCCACGCCTCAGATTCCACGCCTGAGATTCCCCGCCTCAGATTCCCCGCCTCAGATTCCCCGCCTCAGATTCCCCGCCTCAGATTCCACGCCTCAGATTCCCCGCATCAGATTCCCCGCCTCAGATTCCCCGCCTCAGATTCCCCGCCGCAGATTCCCCGCCTCAGATTCCCCGCCTCAGATTCCCCGCCTCAGATTCCCCGCCTCACATTCCCCGCCTCAGATTCCCCGCCTCAGATTCCCCACCTCAGATTCCCTGCCTCTGATTGCCTGCCTCTGATTGCCTGCCTCTGATTCCCTGACTCTGATTCCCTGCCTCTGATTCCCTGCCTCTGATTCCCTGCCTCTGATTCCCTGCCTCTGATTCCGCGCCTCTGATTCCACGCCTCTCTTTCCGTATCTCTGATTCCCCGCCTCTGATTCTCTGCCTCTGATACCCTGCCTCTCTTTGCCTGCCTCTATTTTGGTGCCTCTTTCCCTGCATCTAGTTTCCCACATCTCATTTGCCCCCTCTGATAACCCGCCTCTGATTCCATGCCTCTGATTCTCCACCTCTGATTCCCTGCCTCAGATTCCCTGCCTCAGATTCCCAGCCTCAGATTCCCCGCCTCAGATTCCCCGCCTCAGATTCCCCGCCTCAGATTCCCTGCCTCAGATTCCCTGCCTCAGATTCCCTGCCTCTGATTCCCCGCCCCTGATTCCCTGCCTCTGATTCCCCGCCTCTGATTCCCTGCCTCAGATTCCCTGCCTCAGATTCCCTGCCTCATATTCCCTGCCTGTGATTCCCCGCCTTTGATTCCCCACCTCTTATTCCCCGCCTCTGATTCCCCACCTCTGATTCCGCGCCTCTGATTCCCTGCCTCTGTTTCCCCGCCTCTGATTCCCCGCCTCTGATTCCCCGCCTCAGATTCCCCGGCTCTGATTCCCTGCCTGAGATTCCCTGCCTCACATACCCCACCTCAGATTCCCCGCCTCAGATTCCCCGCCTCAGATTCCCCGCCTCAGATTCCCCACCTCAGATTCCCCGCCTCAGATTCCCCACCTCAGATTCCCCGCCTCAGATTCCCCGCCTCAGATTCCCCGCCTCAGATTCTCCGCCTCAGATTCCCCGCCTCAGATTCCCCGCCTCAGATTCCCCGCCTCAGATTCCCTGCCTCAGATTCCCTGCCTCTGATTGCCTGCCACTGATTCCCTGCCTCTGATTCCCCGCCTCTGATTCCCTGCCTCAGATTCCCTGCCTCAGATTCCCTGCCTCAGATACCCTGCCTCTGATTCCCCGCCTCTGATTCCCCGCCTCTTATTCCCCGCCTCTGATTCCCCGCCTCTGATTCCCCGTGTCTGATTCCCTGCCTCAGATTCCCCGGCTCTGATTCCCTGCATCAGATTCCCTGCCTCAGATTCCCTGCCTCTGATTCCCCGCCTCTGATTCCCTGCCTCTGATTCCCCGCCTCTGATTCCTGCCTCAGATTCCCTGCCTCAGATTCCCTGCCTCAGATTCACTGCTTCTGATTCCCCGCCTTTGATTCCCCGCCTCTTATTCCCGGCCTCTGAATCCCAGCCTCTGATTCCCCGCCTCTGATTACCTGCCTCTGTTTCCCCGCCTCTGATTCCCAGCCTCTGATTCCCCGCCTCAGATTCCCCGCCTCAGATTCCACGCCTCAGATTCCACGCCTGAGATTCCCCGCCTCAGATTCAACGCCTCAGATTCCCCGCCTCAGATTCCCCGCCTCAGATTCCACGCCTCAGATTCCCCGCATCAGATTCCCCGCCTCAGATTCCCCGCCTCAGATTCCCCGCCTCAGATTCCCCGCCTCAGATTCCCCGCCTCAGATTCCCCGCCTCAGATTCCCCGCCTCACATTCCCCGCCTCAGATTCCCCGCCTCAGATTCCCCACCTCAGATTCCCTGCCTCTGATTGCCTGCCTCTGATTGCCTGCCTCTGATTCCCTGACTCTGATTCCCTGCCTCTGATTCCCTGCCTCTGATTCCCTGCCTCTGATTCCGCGCCTCTGATTCCACGCCTCTCTTTCCGTATCTCTGATTCCCCGCCTCTGATTCTCTGCCTCTGGTACCCTGCCTCTCTTTGCCTGCCTCTATTTTGGTGCCTCTTTCTCTGCATCTAGTTTCCCACATCTCATTTGCCCCCTCTGATAACCCGCCTCTGATTCCATGCCTCTGATTCTCCACCTCTGATTCCCTGCCTCTGATTCCCCGCCTCGGATACCCCGCCTCTGATTCCCTGCCTCAGATTCCCTGCCTCAGATTCCCTGCCTCAGATTCCCTGCATCTGATTCCCCGCCTCTGATTCCCCGCCTCTTATTCCCCGCCTCTGATTACCCGCCTCTGATTCCCCGCCTCTGATTCCCTGCCTCTGTTTCCCAGCCTCTGATTCCCCGCCTCTGATTCCCCGCCTCAGATTCCCCGGCTCTGATTCCCTGCCTGAGATTCCCTGCCTCAGACTGCCTATGATTCCCTGCCTCTGAGTCCCCGCGTCAGATTCCCCGGCTCTGATTCCCTGCCTGAGATTCCCTGCCTCAGAATCCCCGCCTCAGATTCCCTGCCTCAGATTCCCCGCCTCAGATTCCCCGCCTCAGATTCCCCGCCTCAGATTCCCTGCCTCTGATTGCCTGCCTCTGATTCCCCGCGTCTGATTCCCCGCCTCAGATTCCCCGGCTGTGATTCCCTGCCTGAGATTCCATGCCTCAGAATCCCCGCCTCAGATTCCCTGCCTCAGATTCCCCGCCTCAGATTCCCCGCCTCAGATTCCCCGCCTCAGATTCACTGCCTCAGATTCCCCGCCTCAGATTCCCCGCCTCAGATTCCCCGCCTCAGATTCCCCGCCTCAGATTCCCTGCGTCAGATTCCCTGCCTCAGATTCCCTGCCTCAGATTCCCTTCATCTGATTCCCTTCATTTGATTCCCTGCCTCTGATTCCCTGCCTCTGATTCCCTGCCTCTGATTCCCAGCCTCTGATTCCCCGCCTCAGATTCCCCGCCTCAGATTCCACGCCTCAGATTCCACGCCTGAGATTCCCCGCCTCAGATTCCCCGCCTCAGATTCCCCGCCTCAGATTCCCCGCCTCAGATTCCACGCCTCAGATTCTCCGCATCAGATTCCCCGCCTCAGATTCCCCGCCTCAGATTCCCCGCCGCAGATTCCCCGCCTCAGATTCCCCGCCTCAGATTCCCCGCCTCAGATTCCCCGCCTCACATTCCCCGCCTCAGATTCCCCGCCTCAGATTCCCCACCTCAGATTCCCTGCCTCTGATTGCCTGCCTCTGATTGCCTGCCTCTGATTCCCTGACTCTGATTCCCTGCCTCTGATTCCCTGCCTCTGATTCCCTGCCTCTGATTCCCTGCCTCTGATTCCGCGCCTCTGATTCCACGCCTCTCTTTCCGTATCTCTGATTCCCCGCCTCTGATTCTCTGCCTCTGATACCCTGCCTCTCTTTGCCTGCCTCTATTTTGGTGCCTCTTTCCCTGCATCTAGTTTCCCACATCTCATTTGCCCCCTCTGATAACCCGCCTCTGATTCCATGCCTCTGATTCTCCACCTCTGATTCCCTGCCTCTGATTCCCCGCCTCTGATTCCCCGCCTCTGATTCCCTGCCTCAGAATCCCTGCCTCAGATTCCTTGCCTCAG
The DNA here is from genome assembly GCF_036971445.1 of Narcine bancroftii. Classification (NCBI taxonomy): domain Eukaryota; kingdom Metazoa; phylum Chordata; class Chondrichthyes; order Torpediniformes; family Narcinidae; genus Narcine; species Narcine bancroftii. The sequence continues at coordinate 92,103,771 of NC_091481.1, forward strand.
ATTCCCTGCTTCTGATTCCCCGCCTCTGATTCCCCGCCTCTTATTCCCCGCCTCTGATACCCCGCCTCTGATTCCCCGCCTCTGATTCCCTGCCTCTGTATCCCCGCCTCTGAATCCCCGCCTCTGATTCCCCGCCTCTGTTTCCCCGCCTCTGATTCCCCGCCTCTGATACCGCGCCTCTGATTCCACGCCTCTCTTTCCTTGTCTCTGATTCCCCGCCTCTGATTCCCTGCCTCTGATACCCAGCCTCTCTTTGCCTGCCTCTATTTCCGTGCCTCTTTCTCTGCATCTAGATTCCCACATCTCATTTGCCCCCTCTGATAACCCGCCTCTGATTCCATGCCTCTGATTCACTGCCTCAGATCCCCTGCCTCAGATACCCCGACTCAGATTTACCGCCTCAGATTCCCCGCCTCAGATTCCCTGCCTCAGATTCCCTGCCTCAGATTCCCTGCCTCAGATTCCCTGCCTCAGATTCCCTGCCTCCGATTCCCCGCCTCTGATTCCCTGCCTCTGATACCCAGCCTCTCTTTGCCTGCCTCTATTTCCGTGCCTCTTTCTCTGCATCTAGATTCCCACATCTCATTTGCCCCCTCTGATAACCCGCCTCTGATTCCCCGCCTCTGATTCCCCGCCTCTGATTCCCCACCTCTGTCTGTATGCCTCTCTTTCACCTCTGCTTTTTCCCTTACACTCTTTCCGCGCCTCTCTTTCCCTCCCTCAATTTCAACAACTCTGTTTGATCTGTTCTGTGTACCTCATTTTCAACACACAAGTTCCAACAACTATGTTTCACCCATCACTTTCCCCGCCTCTATTTTTCCGCCTATGTTTACCCGCCTCTGTTTACCCACCTGTTTCACCGCCTATGATTCCCCACCTCTGATTCCCCACCTCTGTCTCGACGCCTCTCTTTCGCCTCCACTCTTTCCCCTCCACTCTTTCCGTGCCTGTCTTTCCCTCCCTCAATTTCAAAAACACTGTTTGATCTGTTTTGTGTACCTCATTTTAAACACACAAGTTCCAACCACTATGTTTTGCCCGCCTCTTTCCCCGCCTCTATTTATCCACCTATGTTTACCTGCCTCTGATTCCCCACCTTTCATTCCCTGCCTCTCTTTCCCTGCCTCTATTTCTGCGCCTCTTTCTCTGCCTCTCTTTCCCCACATCTCTTTTCCTCCCCCTGATTCACCGCCTCTGATTCCCCGCCTCTGATTCCCTGCCTCTGATTCCCCGCCTCTGATTCCCTGCCTCAGATTCCCTGCCTCAGATACCCTGCCTCAGATTCCCTGCCTCAGATTCCCCGCCTCTGACTCCCCGCCTCTTATTCCCCGCCTCTGATTCCCCTCCTCTGATTCCCCTCCTCTGATTCCCTGCCTCAGATTCCCCGGCTCTGATTCCCTGCATCAGATTCCCTGCCTCAGATTCCCTGCCTCTGATTCCCCGCCCCTGATTCCCTGCCTCTGATTCCCCGCCTCTGATTCCCTGCCTCAGATTCCCTGCCTCAGATTCCCTGCCTCATATTCCCTGCCTGTGATTCCCCGCCTTTGATTCCCCACCTCTTATTCCCCGCCTCTGATTCCCCACCTCTGATTCCGCGCCTCTTATTCCCTGCCTCTGTTTCCCCGCCTCTGATTCCCCGCCTCTGATTCCCCGCCTCAGATTCCCCGGCTCTGATTCCCTGCCTGAGATTCCCTGCCTCACATACCCCACCTCAGATTCCCCGCCTCAGATTCCCCGCCTCAGATTCCCCGCCTCAGATTCCCCACCTCAGATTCCCCGCCTCAGATTCCCCACCTCAGATTCCCCGCCTCAGATTCCCCGCCTCAGATTCCCCGCCTCAGATTCTCCGCCTCAGATTCCCCGCCTCAGATTCCCCGCCTCAGATTCCCCGCCTCAGATTCCCTGCCTCAGATTCCCTGCCTCTGATTGCCTGCCACTGATACCCTGCCTCTGATTCCCCGCCTCTGATTCCCTGCCTCAGATTCCCTGCCTCAGATTCCCTGCCTCAGATTCCCTGCCTCTGATTCCCCGCCTCTGATTCCCCGCCTCTTATTCCCCGCCTCTGATTCCCCGCCTCTGATTCCCCGTGTCTGATTCCCTGCCTCAGATTCCCCGGCTCTGATTCCCTGCATCAGATTCCCTGCCTCAGATTCCCTGCCTCTGATTCCCCGCCTCTGATTCCCTGCCTCTGATTCCCCGCCTCTGATTCCTGCCTCAGATTCCCTGCCTCAGATTCCCTGCCTCAGATTCACTGCTTCTGATTCCCCGCCTTTGATTCCCCGCCTCTTATTCCCGGCCTCTGAATCCCAGCCTCTGATTCCCCGCCTCTGATTACCTGCCTCTGTTTCCCCGCCTCTGATTCCCAGCCTCTGATTCCCCGCCTCAGATTCCCCGCCTCAGATTCCACGCCTCAGATTCCACGCCTGAGATTCCCCGCCTCAGATTCCCCGCCTCAGATTCCCCGCCTCAGATTCCCCGCCTCAGATTCCACGCCTCAGATTCCCCGCATCAGATTCCCCGCCTCAGATTCCCCGCCTCAGATTCCCCGCCGCAGATTCCCCGCCTCAGATTCCCCGCCTCAGATTCCCCGCCTCAGATTCCCCGCCTCACATTCCCCGCCTCAGATTCCCCGCCTCAGATTCCCCACCTCAGATTCCCTGCCTCTGATTGCCTGCCTCTGATTGCCTGCCTCTGATTCCCTGACTCTGATTCCCTGCCTCTGATTCCCTGCCTCTGATTCCCTGCCTCTGATTCCCTGCCTCTGATTCCGCGCCTCTGATTCCACGCCTCTCTTTCCGTATCTCTGATTCCCCGCCTCTGATTCTCTGCCTCTGATACCCTGCCTCTCTTTGCCTGCCTCTATTTTGGTGCCTCTTTCTCTGCATCTAGTTTCCCACATCTCATTTGCCCCCTCTGATAACCCGCCTCTGATTCCATGCCTCTGATTCTCCACCTCTGATTCCCTGCCTCTGATTCCCCGCCTCGGATACCCCGCCTCTGATTCCCTGCCTCAGATTCCCTGCCTCAGATTCCCTGCCTCAGATTCCCTGCATCTGATTCCCCGCCTCTGATTCCCCGCCTCTTATTCCCCGCCTCTGATTACCCGCCTCTGATTCCCCGCCTCTGATTCCCTGCCTCTGTTTCCCAGCCTCTGATTCCCCGCCTCTGATTCCCCGCCTCAGATTCCCCGGCTCTGATTCCCTGCCTGAGATTCCCTGCCTCAGACTGCCTATGATTCCCTGCCTCTGAGTCCCCGCGTCAGATTCCCCGGCTCTGATTCCCTGCCTGAGATTCCCTGCCTCAGAATCCCCGCCTCAGATTCCCTGCCTCAGATTCCCCGCCTCAGATTCCCCGCCTCAGATTCCCCGCCTCAGATTCCCTGCCTCTGATTGCCTGCCTCTGATTCCCCGCGTCTGATTCCCCGCCTCAGATTCCCCGGCTGTGATTCCCTGCCTGAGATTCCATGCCTCAGAATCCCCGCCTCAGATTCCCTGCCTCAGATTCCCCGCCTCAGATTCCCCGCCTCAGATTCCCCGCCTCAGATTCACTGCCTCAGATTCCCCGCCTCAGATTCCCCGCCTCAGATTCCCGGCCTCAGATTCCCCGCCTCAGATTCCCTGCGTCAGATTCCCTGCCTCAGATTCCCTGCCTCAGATTCCCTTCATCTGATTCCCTTCATTTGATTCCCTGCCTCTGATTCCCTGCCTCTGATTCCCTGCCTCTGATTCCCAGCCTCTGATTCCCCGCCTCAGATTCCCCGCCTCAGATTCCACGCCTCAGATTCCACGCCTGAGATTCCCCGCCTCAGATTCCCCGCCTCAGATTCCCCGCCTCAGATTCCCCGCCTCAGATTCCACGCCTCAGATTCCCCGCATCAGATTCCCCGCCTCAGATTCCCCGCCTCAGATTCCCCGCCGCAGATTCCCCGCCTCAGATTCCCCGCCTCAGATTCCCCGCCTCAGATTCCCCGCCTCACATTCCCCGCCTCAGATTCCCCGCCTCAGATTCCCCACCTCAGATTCCCTGCCTCTGATTGCCTGCCTCTGATTCCCTGACTCTGATTCCCTGCCTCTGATTCCCTGCCTCTGATTCCCTGCCTCTGATTCCCTGCCTCTGATTCCGCGCCTCTGATTCCACGCCTCTCTTTCCGTATCTCTGATTCCCCGCCTCTGATTCTCTGCCTCTGATACCCTGCCTCTCTTTGCCTGCCTCTATTTTGGTGCCTCTTTCTCTGCATCTAGTTTCCCACATCTCATTTGCCCCCTCTGATAACCCGCCTCTGATTCCATGCCTCTGATTCTCCACCTCTGATTCCCTGCCTCTGATTCCCCGCCTCTGATTCCCCGCCTCTGATTCCCTGCCTCAGAATCCCTGCCTCAGATTCCTTGCCTCAGATTCCCTGCTTCTGATTCCCCGCCTCTGATTCCCCGCCTCTTATTCCCCGCCTCTGATACCCCGCCTCTGATTCCCCGCCTCTGATTCCCTGCCTCTGTATCCCCGCCTCTGAATCCCCGCCTCTGATTCCCCGCCTCTGTTTCCCCGCCTCTGATTCCCCACCTCTGATTCCCCGCCTCAGATTTCCCGGCTCTGATTCCCTGCCTGAGATTCCCCGCCTCAGATTAAACGCCTCAGATTCCCCGCCTCAGATTCCCCGCCTCAGATTCCCCGCCTCAGATTCCCCGCCTCAGATTCCCCGCCTCAGATTCCCCGCCTCAGATTCCCCGCATCAGGTTCCCCGCCTCAGATTCCCCGCCTCAGATTCCCCGCCTCAGATTCCCCGCCTCAGATTCCCTGCCTCAGATTCCCTGCCTCTGATTGCCTGCCTCTGATACCCTGCCTCTGATTCCCTGCCTCTGATTCACTGCCTCTGATTCCCTGCCTCTGATTCCCTGCCTCTGATTCCCTGCCTCTGATTCCGCGCCTCTGATTCCACGCCTCTCTTTCCGTATCTCTGATTCCCCGCCTCTGATTCCCTGCCTCTGATACCCTGCCTCTCTTTGCCTGCCTCTATTTCGGTGCCTCTTTCTCTGCATCTAGTTTCCCACATCTCATTTGCCCCCTCTGATAACCCGCCTCTGACTCCATGCCTCTGATTCCCCGCCTTTGATTCCCCACCTCTGATTCCCTGCCTTTGATTCCCCGCCTCTGATTCCCTGCCTCAGATTCCCTGCCTCAGATTCCCTGCCTCAGATTCCCTGCCTCAGATTCCCTGCCTCTGATTCCCCGCCTCTGATTCCCCGCCTCTTATTCCCCGCCTCTGATTCCCCGCCTCTGATTCCCCGCCTCTGATTCCCCGCCTCTGTTTCCCCGCCTCTGATTCCCCGCCTCTGATTCCCCGCCTCAGATTTCCTGGCTCTGATTCCCTGCCTGAGATTCCCTGCCTGAGATTCCCCGCATCAGATTCCCTGCCTCAGATTCCCCGCCTCAGATTCCCCGCCTCAGATTCCCCGCCTCAGGTTCCCCGTCTCAGATTCCCCGCCTCAGATTCCCCGCCTCAGATTCCCCGCCTCAGATTCCCTGCCTCAGATTCCCTGCCTCTGATTGCCTTCCTCTGATTCCCTGCCTCTGATTCCCTGCCTCTGATTCCCTGCCTCTGATTCCCTGCCTCTGATTCCCTGCCTCTGATTCCCTGCCTCTGATTCCGCACCTCTGATTCCACGCCTCTCTGACCGTGTCTCTGATTCCCCGCCTCTGATTCCCTGCCTCTGATACCCTGCCACTTTTTGCCTGCCTCTATTTCCGTGCCTCTTCCTCTGCATCTAGTTTCCCACATCTCATTTGCCCCCTCTGATAACCCACCTCTGATTCCATGCCTCTGATTCCCCGCCTCTGATTCCCCGCCTCTGATTCCCTGCCTCAGATTCCCTGCCTCAGATTCCTTGCCTCAGATTCCCTGCCTCTGATTCCCCGCCTCTGATACCCCGCCTCTTATTCCCCGCCTCTGATTCCCCGCCTCTGATTCCCCGCCTCTGATTCCCTGCGTCTATTTCCCTGCCTCAGATTCCCCGCGTCTGATTCCCCGCCTCAGATTCCCCGGCTGTGATTCCCTGCCTGAGATTCCATGCCTCAGAATCCCCGCCTCAGATTCCCTGCCTCAGATTCCCCGCCTCAGATTCCCCGCCTCAGATTCCCCGCCTCAGATTCCCTGCCTCAGATTCCCCGCCTCAGATTCCCCGCCTTTGATTCCCCGCCTCAGATTCCCCGCCTCAGATTCCCTGCGTCAGATTCCCTGCCTCAGATTCCCTGCCTCAGATTCCCTTCATCTGATTCCCTTCATTTGATTCCCTGCCTCTGATTCCCTGCCTCTGATTCCCTGCCTCTGATGCCCCGCCTCTGATTCCCTGCCTCTGATTCCCTGCCTCTGATTGCCTGCCTCTGATTCCGCGCCTCTGATTCCACGCCTCTCTTTCCTTGTCTCTGATTCCCCACCTCTGATTCCCTGCCTCTGATACCCAGCCTCTCTTTGCCTGCCTCTATTTCCGTGCCTCTTTCTCTGCATCTAGTTTCCCACATCTCATTTGCCCCCTCTGATAACCCGCCTCTGATTCCATGCCTCTGATTCACTGCCTCAGATCCCCTGCCTCAGATACCCCGACTCAGATTTACCGCCTCAGATTCCCCGCCTCAGATTCCCTGCCTCAGATTCCCTGCCTCAGATTCCCTGCCTCAGATTCCCTGCCTCAGATTCCCTGCCTCCGATTCCCCACCTCTGATTCCCCGCCTCTGATTCTCCGCCTCTGATTCCCAGCCTCTGAATCCTCGCCTCTGAATCCCCGCCTCTGATTCCCCGCCTCTGTTTCCCCGCCTCTGATTCCCCGCCTCTGATTCCCCGCCTCAGATTCCCCGCCTCAGATTCCCTGCCTCTGATTCCCTGCCTCTGATTGCCTGCCTCTGATTCCCTGCCTCTGATTCCCTGCCTCTAAATCCCTGCCTCTGATTCACTGCCTCAGATTCCGCGCCTCTGATTCCCCGCCTCTCTTTCCGTGTCTCTGATTCCGCGCCTCTGATTCCCCGCCTCTCCTTCCGTGTCTCTGATTCCCCGCCTCAGATTCCCTGCCTCACATACCCTGCCTCTCTTTGCCTGCCTCTATTTCCGTGCCTCTTTCTCTGCATCTAGTTTCCCACATCTCATTTGCCCCCTCTGATAACCCGCCTCTGATTCCATGCCACTGATTCCCCACCTCTGATTTCCCCGCCTCTGCTTCCCCGCCTCTGATTCCCTGCCTCAGAATCCCTGCCTCAGATTCCTTGCCTCAGATTCCCTGCCTCTGATTCCCCGCCTCTGATTCCCCGCCTCCTATTACCCGCCTCTGATTCCCCGCCTCTGATTCCCCACCTCTGATTCACTGCCTCAGATTCCCTGCCTCTGATTGCCTTCCTCTGATTCCCTGCCTCTGATTCCCTCCCTCTGATTCCCTGCCTCTGATTCCCTGCCTCTGATTCCCTGCCTCTGATTCCGCATGGCTGTTTCCACGCCTCTCTGACCGTGTCTCTGATTCCCCGCCTCTGATTCCCTGCCTCTGACACCCTGCCTCTCTTTGCCTGCCTCTATTTCCGTGCCTCTTCCTTTGCATCTAGTTTCCCACATCTCAATTGCCCCCTCTGATAACCCACCTCTGATTCCATTCCTCTGATTCCCCACCTCTGATTCCCCGCCTCTGATTCCCTGCCTCAGATTCCCTGCCTCAGATTCCTTGCCTCAGATTCCCTGCCTCTGATTCCCCGCCTCTTATTCTCCGCCTCTGATTCCCCGCCTCTGATTCCCCGCCTCTGATTCCCTGCCTCTGTTTCCCCGCGTCTGATTCCCCGCGTCTGATTCCCCGCCTCAGATTCCCTGGCTCTGATTCCCTGCCTGAGATTCCATGCCTCAGAATCCCCGCCTCAGATTCCCTGCCTCAGATTCCCTGCCTCAGATTCCCCGCCTCAGATTCCCCGCCTCTGATTCCCTGCCACTGATACCCTGCCTCACTTTGCCTGCCTCTATTTCCGTGCCTCTTTCTCTGCATCTAGTTTCCCACATCACATTTGCCCCCTCTGATAACCCGCCTCTGATTCCATGCCTCTGATTCACTGCCTCAGATTCCGTGCCTCAGATTCCCCAACTCAGATTTACCGCCTCAGATTCCCCACCTCAGATTCCCTGCCTCAGATTCCATGCCTCAGATTCCATGCCTCAGAATCCCTGCCTCAGATTCCCTGCCTCCGATTCCCCGCCTCTGATTCCCCGCCTCTGATTCCCCGCCTCTGTTTCCCCGCCTCTGATTCCCCGCCTCTGATTCCCCTCCTCTGATTCCACGCCTCTGATTCCCCGCCTCTGATTCCAGGCCTCTTATTCCCCACCTCTGATTCCCCACCTCTGATTGCCTGCCACTGATTGCCCGCCTCTGATTCCCCGCCTCTGATTCCCCGCCTCTGATTCCCCACCTCTGTCTGTATGGCTCTCTTTCGCCTCCGCTTTTTCCCCTACACTCTTTCCGCGCCTCTCTTTCCCTCCCTCAATTTCAACAACTCTGTTTGATCTGTTCTGTGTACCTCATTTTCAACACACAAGTTCCAACCACTATGTTTCACCCATCACTTTCCCCGCCTCTATATTTCCGCCTATGTTTACCCGCCTCTGTTTACACACCTGTTTCACCGCCTCTGATTCCCCGCCTCTGATTCCCCACCTCTGTCTCGACGCCTCTCTTTCGCCTCCACTCTTTCCACTCCACTCTTTCCTTGCCTGTCTTTCCCTCCCTCAATTTCAACAACACTGTTTGATCTGTTTTGTGTACCTGATTTTAAACACACAAGTTCCAACCACTATGTTTTGCCCGCCTCTTTCCCCGCCTCTATTTATCCACCTATGTTTACCTGCCTCTGTTTACCCGCCTGTTTCCGCACCTCTGATTCCCCACCTTTCATTCCCCACCTCTCTTTCCCTGCCTCTATTTCCACGCCTCTTTCTCTGCCTCTCTTTCCCCACAACGCTTTTCCTCCCGCTGATTCCCCGCCTCTGATTCCCCGCCTCTGATTCCCTGCCTCTGATTCCCCGCCTCTGATTCCCTGCCTCAGATTCCCTGCCTCAGATTCCCTGCCTCAGATTCCCTGCCTCTGATTCCCCGCCTCTGATTCCCCGCCTCTTATTCCCCGCCTCTGATTCCCCGCCTCTGATTCCCCGTGTCTGATTCCCTGCCTCAGATTCCCCGGCTCTGATTCCCTGCATCAGATTCCCTGCCTCAGATTCCCTGCCTCTGATTCCCCGCCTCTGATTCCCTGCCTCTGATTCCCCGCCTCTGATTCCTGCCTCAGATTCCCTGCCTCAGATTCCCTGCCTCAGATTCACTGCTTCTGATTCCCCGCCTTTGATTCCCCGCCTCTTATTCCCCGCCTCTGAATCCCAGCCTCTGATTCCCGCCTCTGATTACCTGCCTCTGTTTCCCCGCCTCTGATTCCCAGCCTCTGATTCCCCGCCTCAGATTCCCCGCCTCAGATTCCACGCCTCAGATTCCACGCCTGAGATTCCCCGCCTCAGATTCCCCGCCTCAGATTCCCCGCCTCAGATTCCCCGCCTCAGATTCCACGCCTCAGATTCCCCGCATCAGATTCCCCGCCTCAGATTCCCCGCCTCAGATTCCCCGCCGCAGATTCCCCGCCTCAGATTCCCCGCCTCAGATTCCCCGCCTCAGATTCCCCGCCTCACATTCCCCGCCTCAGATTCCCCGCCTCAGATTCCCCACCTCAGATTCCCTGCCTCTGATTGCCTGCCTCTGATTGCCTGCCTCTGATTCCCTGACTCTGATTCCCTGCCTCTGATTCCCTGCCTCTGATTCCCTGCCTCTGATTCCCTGCCTCTGATTCCGCGCCTCTGATTCCACGCCTCTCTTTCCGTATCTCTGATTCCCCGCCTCTGATTCTCTGCCTCTGATACCCTGCCTCTCTTTGCCTGCCTCTATTTTGGTGCCTCTTTCTCTGCATCTAGTTTCCCACATCTCATTTGCCCCCTCTGATAACCCGCCTCTGATTCCATGCCTCTGATTCTCCACCTCTGATTCCCGGCCTCTGATTCCCCGCCTCGGATACCCCGCCTCTGATTCCCTGCCTCAGATTCCCTGCCTCAGATTCCCTGCCTCAGATTCCCTGCATCTGATTCCCCGCCTCTGATTCCCCGCCTCTTATTCCCCGCCTCTGATTACCCGCCTCTGATTCCCCGCCTCTGATTCCCTGCCTCTGTTTCCCAGCCTCTGATTCCCCGCCTCTGATTCCCCGCCTCAGATTCCCCGGCTCTGATTCCCTGCCTGAGATTCCCTGCCTCAGACTGCCTATGATTCCCTGCCTCTGAGTCCCCGCGTCAGATTCCCCGGCTCTGATTCCCTGCCTGAGATTCCCTGCCTCAGAATCCCCGCCTCAGATTCCCTGCCTCAGATTCCCCGCCTCAGATTCCCCGCCTCAGATTCCACGCCTCAGATTCCCTGCCTCTGATTGACTGCCTCTGATTCCCCGCGTCTGATTCCCCGCCTCAGATTCCCCGGCTGTGATTCCCTGCCTGAGATTCCATGCCTCAGAATCCCCGCCTCAGATTCCCTGCCTCAGATTCCCCGCCTCAGATTCCCCGCCTCAGATTCCCCGCCTCAGATTCACTGCCTCAGATTCCCCGCCTCAGATTCCCCGCCTCAGATTCCCCGCCTCAGATTCCCCGCCTCAGATTCCCTGCGTCAGATTCCCTGCCTCAGATTCCCTGCCTCAGATTCCCTTCATCTGATTCCCTTCATTTGATTCCCTGCCTCTGATTCCCTGCCTCTGATTCCCTGCCTCTGATTCCCAGCCTCTGATTCCCCGCCTCAGATTCCCCGCCTCAGATTCCACGCCTCAGATTCCACGCCTGAGATTCCCCGCCTCAGATTCCCCGACTCAGATTCCCCGCCTCAGAGTCCCCGCCTCAGATTCCACGCCTCAGATTCCCCGCATCAGATTCCCCGCCTCAGATTCCCCGCCTCAGATTCCCCGCCGCAGATTCCCCGCCTCAGATTCCCCGCCTCAGATTCCCCGCCTCACATTCCCCGCCTCAGATTCCCCGCCTCAGATTCCCCACCTCAGATTCCCTGCCTCTGATTGCCTGCCTCTGATTGCCTGCCTCTGATTCCCTGACTCTGATTCCCTGCCTCTGATTCCCTGCCTCTGATTCCCTGCCTCTGATTCCCTGCCTCTGATTCCGCGCCTCTGATTCCACGCCTCTCTTTCCGTATCTCTGATTCCCCACCTCTGATTCTCTGCCTCTGATACCCTGCCTCTCTTTGCCTGCCTCTATTTTGGTGCCTCTTTCTCTGCATCTAGTTTCCCACATCTCATTTGCCCCCTCTGATAACCCGCCTCTGATTCCATGCCTCTGATTCTCCACCTCTGATTCCCTGCCTCTGATTCCCCGCCTCTGATTCCCCGCCTCTGATTCCCTGCCTCAGAATCCCTGCCTCAGATTCCTTGCCTCAGATTCCCTGCTTCTGATTCCCCGCCTCTGATTCCCCGCCTCTTATTCCCCACCTCTGATACCCCGCCTCTGATTCCCCGCCTCTGATTCCCTGCCTCTGTATCCCCGCCTCTGAATCCCCGCCTCTGATTCCCCGCCTCTGTTTCCCCGCCTCTGATTCCCCGCCTCTGATTCCCCGCCTCAGATTTCCCGGCTCTGATTCCCTGCCTGAGATTCCCCGCCTCAGATTAAACGCCTCAGATTCCCCGCCTCAGATTCCCCGCCTCAGATTCCCCGCCTCAGATTCCCCGCCTCAGATTCCCCGCCTCAGATTCCCCGCCTCAGATTCCCCGCCTCAGATTCCCCGCATCAGGTTCCCCGCCTCAGATTCCCCGCCTCAGATTCCCCGCCTCAGATTCCCCGCCTCAGATTCCCTGCCTCAGATTCCCTGCCTCTGATTGCCTGCCTCTGATACCCTGCCTCTGATTCCCTGCCTCTGATTCACTGCCTCTGATTCCCTGCCTCTGATTCCCTGCCTCTGATTCCCTGCCTCTGATTCCGCGCCTCTGATTCCACGCCTCTCTTTCCGTATCTCTGATTCCCCGCCTCTGATTCCCTGCCTCTGATACCCTGCCTCTCTTTGCCTGCCTCTATTTCGGTGCCTCTTTCTCTGCATCTAGTTTCCCACATCTCATTTGCCCCCTCTGATAACCCGCCTCTGACTCCATGCCTCTGATTCCCCGCCTTTGATTCCCCACCTCTGATTCCCTGCCTTTGATTCCCCGCCTCTGATTCCCTGCCTCAGATTCCCTGCCTCAGATTCCCTGCCTCAGATTCCCTGCCTCAGATTCCCTGCCTCTGATTCCCCGCCTCTGATTCCCCGCCTCTTATTCCCCGCCTCTGATTCCCCGCCTCTGATTCCCCGCCTCTGATTCCCCGCCTCTGTTTCCCCGCCTCTGATTCCCCGCCTCTGATTCCCCGCCTCAGATTTCCCGGCTCTGATTCCCTGCCTGAGATTCCCTGCCTGAGATTCCCCGCATCAGATTCCCTGCCTCAGATTCCCCGCCTCAGATTCCCCGCCTCAGATTCCCCGCCTCAGGTTCCCCGTCTCAGATTCCCCGCCTCAGATTCCCCGCCTCAGATTCCCCGCCTCAGATTCCCTGCCTCAGATTCCCTGCCTCTGATTGCCTTCCTCTGATTCCCTGCCTCTGATTCCCTGCATCTGTTTCCCTGCCTCTGATTCCCTGCCTCTGATTCCCTGCCTCTGATTCCCTGCCTCTGATTCCGCACCTCTGATTCCACGCCTCTCTGACCGTGTCTCTGATTCCCCGCCTCTGATTCCCTGCCTCTGATACCCTGCCACTTTTTGCCTGCCTCTATTTCCGTGCCTCTTCCTCTGCATCTAGTTTCCCACATCTCATTTGCCCCCTCTGATAACCCACCTCTGATTCCATGCCTCTGATTCCCCGCCTCTGATTCCCCGCCTCTGATTCCCTGCCTCAGATTCCCTGCCTCAGATTCCTTGCCTCAGATTCCCTGCCTCTGATTCCCCGCCTCTGATACCCCGCCTCTTATTCCCCGCCTCTGATTCCCCGCCTCTGATTCCCCGCCTCTGATTCCCTGCGTCTGTTTCCCTGCCTCAGATTCCCCGCGTCTGATTCCCCGCCTCAGATTCCCCGGCTGTGATTCCCTGCCTGAGATTCCATGCCTCAGAATCCCCGCCTCAGATTCCCTGCCTCAGATTCCCCGCCTCAGATTCCCCGCCTCAGATTCCCCGCCTCAGATTCCCTGCCTCAGATTCCCCGCCTCAGATTCCCCGCCTTTGATTCCCCGCCTCAGATTCCCCGCCTCAGATTCCCTGCGTCAGATTCCCTGCCTCAGATTCCCTGCCTCAGATTCCCTTCATCTGATTCCCTTCATTTGATTCCCTGCCTCTGATTCCCTGCCTCTGATTCCCTGCCTCTGATTCCCCGCCTCTGATTCCCTGCCTCTGATTCCCTGCCTCTGATTGCCTGCCTCTGATTCCGCGCCTCTGATTCCACGCCACTCTTTCCTTGTCTCTGATTCCCCACCTCTGATTCCCTGCCTCTGATACCCAGCCTCTCTTTGCCTGCCTCTATTTCCGTGCCTCTTTCTCTGCATCTAGTTTCCCACATCTCATTTGCCCCCCCTGATAACCCGCCTCTGATTCCATGCCTCTGATTCACTGCCTCAGATCCCCTGCCTCAGATACCCCGACTCAGATTTACCGCCTCAGATTCCCCGCCTCAGATTCCCTGCCTCAGATTCCCTGCCTCCGATTCCCCACCTCTGATTCCCCGCCTCTGATACTCCGCCTCTGATTCCCAGCCTCTGAATCCTCGCCTCTGAATCCCCGCCTCTGATTCCCCGCCTCTGTTTCCCCGCCTCTGATTCCCCGCCTCTGATTCCCCGCCTCAGATTCCCCGCCTCAGATTCCCTGCCTCTGATTCCCTGCCTCTGATTGCCTGCCTCTGATTCCCTGCCTCTGATTCCCTGCCTCTAAATCCCTGCCTCTGATTCACTGCCTCAGATTCCGCGCCTCTGATTCCCCGCCTCTCTTTCCGTGTCTCTGATTCCGCGCCTCAGATTCCCTGCCTCACATACCTTGCCTCTCTTTGCCTGCCTCTATTTCCGTGCCTCTTTCTCTGCATCTAGTTTCCCACATCTCATTTTCCCCCTCTGATAACCCGCCTCTGATTCCATGCCTCTGATTCCCCGCCTCTGATTCCCCGCCTCTGATTCCCCGCCTATGATTCCCTGCCTCAGAATCCCTGCCTCAGATTCCTTGCCTCAGATTCCCTGCCTCTGATTCCCCGCCTCTGATTCCCCGCCTCTTATTCCCCGCCTCTGATACCCCGCCTCTGATTCCCCGCCTCTGATTCCCCGCCTCTGATTCCCCGCCTCAGATTTCCCGGCTCTGATTCCCTGCCTGAGATTACCCGCCTGAGATTAAACGCCTCAGATTCCCCGCCTCAGATTCCCCGCCTCAGATTCCCCGCCTCAGATTCCCCGCCTCAGATTCCCCGCCTCAGATTCCCCGCCTCAGATTCCCCGCATCAGGTTCCCCGCCTCAGATTCCCCGCCTCAGATTCCCCGCCTCAGATTCCCCGCCTCAGATTCCCTGCCTCAGATTCCCTGCCTCTGATTGCCTGCCTCTGATACCCTGCCTCTGATTCCCTGCCTCTGATTCACTGCCTCGGATTCCCTGCCTCTGATTCCCTGCCTCTGATTCCCTGCCTCTGATTCCGCGCCTCTGATTCCACGCCTCTCTTTCCGTATCTCTGATTCCCCGCCTCTGATTCCCTGCCTCTGATACCCTGCCTCTCTTTGCCTGCCTCTATTTCGGTGCCTCTTTCTCTGCATCTAGTTTCCCACATCTCATTTGCCCCCTCTGATAACCCGCCTCTGATTCCATGCCTCTGATTCCCCGCCTTTGATTCCCCACCTCTGATTCCCTGCCTTTGATTCCCCGCCTCTGATTCCCTGCCTAAGATTCCCTGCCTCAGATTCCCCGCCTCAGATTCCCCGCCTCAGATTCCCCGCCTCAGATTCCCCGCCTCAGATTCCCTTCCTCAGATTCCCCGCCTCAGATTCCCCGCCTCAGATTCCCCGCCTCAGATTCCCCGCCTCAGATTCCCTGCGTCAGATTCCCTGCCTCAGATTCCCTGCCTCAGATTCCCTTCATCTGATTCCCTTCATTTGATTCCCTGCCTCTGATTCCCTGCCTCTGATTCCCTGCCTCTGATTCCCCGCCTCTGATTCCCTGCCTCTGATTCCTTGCCTCTGATTGCCTGCCTCTGATTCCCTGCCTCTGATTCCCTGCCTCCGATTCCCTGCCTCTGATTCCGCGCCTCTGATTCCACGCCTCTCTTTCCTTGTCTCTGATTCCCCGCCTCTGATTCCCTGCCTCTGATACCCAGCCTCTCTTTGCCTGCCTCTATTTCCGTGCCTCTTTCTCTGCATCTAGATTCCCACATCTCATTTGCCCCCTCTGATAACCCGTCTCTGATTCCATGCCTCTGATTCACTGCCTCAGATCCCCTGCCTCAGATACCCCGACTCAGATTTACCGCCTCAGATTCCCCGCCTCAGATTCCCTGCCTCAGATTCCCTGCCTCAGATTCCCTGCCTCAGATTCCCTGCCTCAGATTCCCTGCCTCCGATTCCCCGCCTCTGATTCCCCGCCTCTGATTCTACGCCTCTGATTCCCAGCCTCTGAATCCTCGCCTCTGAATCCCCGCCTCTGATTCCCCGCCTCTGTTTCCCCGCCTCTGATTCCCCGCCTCTGATTCCCCGCCTCTGATTCCATGCCTCTGATTCCCCGCCTCTGATTCCAGGCCTCCTATTCCCCGCCTCTGATTCCCCACCTCTGATTGCCTGCCACTGATTGCCCGCCTCTGATTCCCCGCCTCTGATTCCCCGCCTCTGATTCCCCACCTCTGTCTGTATGCCTCTCTTTCACCTCTGCTTTTTCCCTTACACTCTTTCCGCGCCTCTCTTTCCCTCCCTCAATTTCAACAACTCTGTTTGATCTGTTCTGTGTACCTCATTTTCAACACACAAGTTCCAACAACTATGTTTCACCCATCACTTTCCCCGCCTCTATTTTTCCGCCTATGTTTACCCGCCTCTGTTTACCCACCTGTTTCACCGCCTATGATTCCCCACCTCTGATTCCCCACCTCTGTCTCGACGCCTCTCTTTCGCCTCCACTCTTTCCCCTCCACTCTTTCCGTGCCTGTCTTTCCCTCCCTCAATTTCAACAACACTGTTTGATCTGTTTTGTGTACCTCATTTTAAACACACAAGTTCCAACCACTATGTTTTGCCCGCCTCTTTCCCCGCCTCTATTTATCCACCTATGTTTACCTGCCTCTGATTCCCCACCTTTCATTCCCTGCCTCTCTTTCCCTGCCTCTATTTCTGCGCCTCTTTCTCTGCCTCTCTTTCCCCACATCTCTTTTCCTCCCCCTGATTCACCGCCTCTGATTCCCCGCCTCTGATTCCCTGCCTCTGATTCCCCGCCTCTGATTCCCTGCCTCAGATTCCCTGCCTCAGATTCCCTGCCTCAGATTCCCTGCCTCAGATTCCCCGCCTCTGACTCCCCGCCTCTTATTCCCCGCCTCTGATTCCCCTCCTCTGATTCCCCTCCTCTGATTCCCTGCCTCAGATTCCCCGGCTCTGATTCCCTGCATCAGATTCCCTGCCTCAGATTCCCTGCCTCTGATTCCCCGCCCCTGATTCCCTGCCTCTGATTCCCCGCCTCTGATTCCCTGCCTCAGATTCCCTGCCTCAGATTCCCTGCCTCATATTCCCTGCCTGTGATTCCCTGCCTTTGATTCCCCACCTCGTATTCCGCGCCTCTGATTCCCTGCCTCTGTTTCCCCGCCTCTGATTCCCCGCCTCTGATTCCCCGCCTCAGATTCCCCGGCTCTGATTCCCTGCCTGAGATTCCCTGCCTCACATACCCCACCTCAGATTCCCCGCCTCAGATTCCCCGCCTCAGATTCCCCGCCTCAGATTCCCCACCTCAGATTCCCCGCCTCAGATTCCCCACCTCAGATTCCCCGCCTCAGATTCCCCGCCTCAGATTCCCCGCCTCAGATTCTCCGCCTCAGATTCCCCGCCTCAGATTCCCCGCCTCAGATTCCCCGCCTCAGATTCCCTGCCTCAGATTCCCTGCCTCTGATTGCCTGCCACTGATTCCCTGCCTCTGATTCCCTGCCTCTGATTCCCTGCCTCTTATTCCCTGCCACTGATTCCCTGCCTCTGATTCCCTGCCTCTGATTCCGAGCCTCTGATTCCACGCCTCTCTTTCCGTATCTCTTATTCCCCGCCTCTGATTCCCCGCCTCTGATTCCTCGCCTCTGATTCCCTGCCTCAGATTCCCCGGCTCAGATTCCCTGTATCAGATTCCCTGCCTCAGATTCCCTGCCTCTGATTCCACGCCTCTGATTCCCTGCCTCTGATTCCCCGCCTCTGATTCCCTGCCTCAGATTCCCTGCCTCAGATTCCCTGCCTCAGATTCCCTTCATCTGATTCCCTTCATCTGATTCCCTGCCTCTGATTCCCTGCCTCTGATTCCCTGCCTCTGATTTCCTGCCTCTGATTCCCCACCTCTGATTCCCCGCCTCAGATTCCCTGCCTCAGATTTCCTGCCTCAGATTCCCTGCCTCTGATTCCCTGCCTCAGATTCCCTGCCTCAGATTCCCTGCCTCAGTTTCACTGCCTCTGATTGCCTGCCTCTGATTCCCTGCCTCTTATTGCCTGCCTCTGATTCCCTGCCTCTGATTCCCTGCCTCTGATTCCCTGCCTCTGATTCCCTGCCTCTGATTCCGCGCCTCTGATTCCACGCCTCTCTCTCCGTATCTCTGATTCCCCGCCTCTGATTCCCTGCCTCTGATACCCTGCCTCTCTTTGCCTGCCTCTATTTCGGTGCCTCTTTCTCTGCATCTAGTTTCCCACATCTCATTTGCCCCCTCTGATAACCCGCCTCTGACTCCATGCCTCTGATTCCCCGCCTTTGATTCCCCACTTCTGATTCCCTGCCTTTGATTCCCCGCCTCTGATTCCCTGCCTCAGATTCCCTGCCTCAGATTCCCTGCCTCAGATTCCCTGCCTCAGATTCCCTGCCTCTGATTCCCCGCCTCTGATTCCCCGCCTCTTATTCCCCGCCTCTGATTCCCCGCCTCTGATTCCCCGCCTCTGATTCCCCGCCTCTGTTTCCCCGCCTCTGATTCCCCGCCTCTGATTCCCCGCCTCAGATTTCCCGGCTCTGATTCCCTGCCTGAGATTCCCTGCCTGAGATTCCCCGCATCAGATTCCCTGCCTCAGATTCCCCGCCTCAGATTCCCCGCCTCAGATTCCCCGCCTCAGGTTCCCCGTCTCAGATTCCCCGCCTCAGATTCCCCGCCTCAGATTCCCCGCCTCAGATTCCCTGCCTCAGATTCCCTGCCTCTGATTGCCTTCCTCTGATTCCCTGCCTCTGATTCCCTGCCTCTGTTTCCCTGCCTCTGATTCCCTGCCTCTGATTCCCTGCCTCTGATTCCCTGCCTCTGATTCCGCACCTCTGATTCCACGCCTCTCTGACCGTGTCTCTGATTCCCCGCCTCTGATTCCCTGCCTCAGATACCCTGCCACTTTTTGCCTGCCTCTATTTCCGTGCCTCTTCCTCTGTATCTAGTTTCCCACATCTCATTTTCCCCCTCTGATAACCCACCTCTGATTCCATGCCTCTGATTCCCCGCCTCTGATTCCCCGCCTCTGATTCCCTGCCTCAGATTCCCTGCCTCAGATTCCTTGCCTCAGATTCCCTGCCTCTGATTCCCCGCCTCTGATACCCCGCCTCTTATTCCCCGCCTCTGATTCCCCGCCTCTGATTCCCCGCCTCTGATTCCCTGCGTCTGTTTCCCTGCCTCAGATTCCCCGCGTCTGATTCCCCGCCTCAGATTCCCCGGCTGTGATTCCCTGCCTGAGATTCCATGCCTCAGAATCCCCGCCTCAGATTCCCTGCCTCAGATTCCCCGCCTCAGATTCCCCGCCTCAGATTCCCCGCCTCAGATTCCCTGCCTCAGATTCCCCGCCTCAGATTCCCCGCCTTTGATTCCCCGCCTCAGATTCCCCGCCTCAGATTCCCTGCGTCAGATTCCCTGCCTCAGATTCCCTGCCTCAGATTCCCTTCATCTGATTCCCTTCATTTGATTCCCTGCCTCTGATTCCCTGCCTCTGATTCCCTGCCTCTGATTCCCCGCCTCTGATTCCCTGCCTCTGATTCCCTGCCTCTGATTGCCTGCCTCTGATTCCGCGCCTCTGATTCCACGCCTCTCTTTCCTTGTCTCTGATTCCCCACCTCTGATTCCCTGCCTCTGATACCCAGCCTCTCTTTGCCTGCCTCTATTTCCGTGCCTCTTTCTCTGCATCTAGTTTCCCACATCTCATTTGCCCCCCCTGATAACCCGCCTCTGATTCCATGCCTCTGATTCACTGCCTCAGATCCCCTGCCTCAGATACCCCGACTCAGATTTACCGCCTCAGATTCCCCGCCTAAGATTCCCTGCCTCAGATTCCCTGCCTCCGATTCCCCACCTCTGATTCCCCGCCTCTGATACTCCGCCTCTGATTCCCAGCCTCTGAATCCTCGCCTCTGAATCCCCGCCTCTGATTCCCCGCCTCTGTTTCCCCGCCTCTGATTCCCCGCCTCTGATTCCCCGCCTCAGATTCCCCGCCTCAGATTCCCTGCCTCTGATTCCCTGCCTCTGATTGCCTGCCTCTGATTCCCTGCCTCTGATTCCCTGCCTCTAAATCCCTGCCTCTGATTCACTGCCTCAGATTCCGCGCCTCTGATTCCCCGCCTCTCTTTCCGTGTCTCTGATTCCGCGCCTCAGATTCCCTGCCTCACATACCTTGCCTCTCTTTGCCTGCCTCTATTTCCGTGCCTCTTTCTCTGCATCTAGTTTCCCACATCTCATTTTCCCCCTCTGATAACCCGCCTCTGATTCCATGCCTCTGATTCCCCGCCTCTGATTCCCCGCCTCTGATTCCCCGCCTATGATTCCCTGCCTCAGAATCCCTGCCTCAGATTCCTTGCCTCAGATTCCCTGCCTCTGATTCCCCGCCTCTGATTCCCCGCCTCTTATTCCCCGCCTCTGATACCCCGCCTCTGATTCCCCGCCTCTGATTCCCTGCCTCTGTATCCCCGCCTCTGAATCCCCACCTCTGATTCCCCGCCTCTGTTTCCCCGCCTCTGATTCCCCGCCTCTGATTCCCCGCCTCAGATTTCCCGGCTCTGATTCCCTGCCTGAGATTACCCGCCTCAGATTAAACGCCTCAGATTCCCCGCCTCAGATTCCCCGCCTCAGATTCCCCGCCTCAGATTCCCCGCCTCAGATTCCCCGCCTCAGATTCCCCGCCTCAGATTCCCCGCATCAGGTTCCCCGCCTCAGATTCCCCGCCTCAGATTCCCCGCCTCAGATTCCCCGCCTCAGATTCCCTGCCTCAGATTCCCTGCCTCTGATTGCCTGCCTCTGATACCCTGCCTCTGATTCCCTGCCTCTGATTCACTGCCTCGGATTCCATGCCTCTGATTCCCTGCCTCTGATTCCCTGCCTCTGATTCCGCGCCTCTGATTCCACGCCTCTCTTTCCGTATCTCTGATTCCCCGCCTCTGATTCCCTGCCTCTGATACCCTGCCTCTCTTTGCCTGCCTCTATTTCGGTGCCTCTTTCTCTGCATCTAGTTTCCCACATCTCATTTGCCCCCTCTGATAACCCGCCTCTGATTCCATGCCTCTGATTCCCCGCCTTTGATTCCCCACCTCTGATTCCCTGCCTTTGATTCCCCGCCTCTGATTCCCTGCCTCAGATTCCCTGCCTCAGATTCCCCGCCTCAGATTCCCCGCCTCAGATTCCCCGCCTCTGATTCCCTGCCTCAGATTCCCTGCCTCAGATTCCCCGCCTCAGATTCCCCGCCTCAGATTCCCCGCCTCAGATTCCCCGCCTCAGATTCCCTGCCTCAGATTCCCCGCCTCAGATTCCCCGCCTCAGATTCCCCGCCTCAGATTCCCCGCCTCAGATTCCCTGCGTCAGATTCCCTGCCTCAGATTCCCTGCCTCAGATTCCCTTCATCTGATTCCCTTCATTTGATTCCCTGCCTCTGATTCCCTGCCTCTGATTCCCTGCCTCTGATTCCCCGCCTCTGATTCCCTGCCTCTGATTCCCTGCCTCTGATTGCCTGCCTCTGATTCCCTGCCTCTGATTCCCTGCCTCTGATTCCCTGCCTCTGATTCCGCGCCTCTGATTCCACGCCTCTCTTTCCTTGTCTCTGATTCCCCGCCTCTGATTCCCTGCCTCTGATACCCAGCCTCTCTTTGCCTGCCTCTATTTCCGTGCCTCTTTCTCTGATTCTAGATTCCCACATCTCATTTGCCCCCTCTGATAACCCGCCTCTGATTCCATGCCTCTGATTCACTGCCTCAGATCCCCTGCCTCAGATACCCCGACTCAGATTTACCGCCTCAGATTCCCCGCCTCAGATTCCCTGCCTCAGATTCCCTGCCTCAGATTCCCTGCCTCAGATTCCCTGCCTCAGATTCCCTGCCTCCGATTCCCCGCCTCTGATTCCCCGCCTCTGATTCTCCGCCTCTGATTCCCAGCCTCTGAATCCTCGCCTCTGAATCCCCGCCTCTGATTCCCCGCCTCTGTTTCCCCGCCTCTGATTCCCCGCCTCTGATTCCCCGCCTCTGATTCCATGCCTCTGATTCCCCGCCTCTGATTCCAGGCCTCCTATTCCCCGCCTCTGATTCCCCACCTCTGATTGCCTGCCACTGATTGCCCGCCTCTGATTCCCCGCCTCTGATTCCCCGCCTCTGATTCCCCACCTCTGTCTGTATGCCTCTCTTTCACCTCTGCTTTTTCCCTTACACTCTTTCCGCGCCTCTCTTTCCCTCCCTCAATTTCAACAACTCTGTTTGATCTGTTCTGTGTACCTCATTTTCAACACACAAGTTCCAACAACTATGTTTCACCCATCACTTTCCCCGCCTCTATTTTTCCGCCTATGTTTACCCGCCTCTGTTTACCCACCTGTTTCACCGCCTATGATTCCCCACATCTGATTCCCCACCTCTGTCTCGACGCCTCTCTTTCGCCTCCACTCTTTCCCCTCCACTCTTTCCGTGCCTGTCTTTCCCTCCCTCAATTTCAACAACACTGTTTGATCTGTTTTGTGTACCTCATTTTAAACACACAAGTTCCAACCACTATGTTTTGCCCGCCTCTTTCCCCGCCTCTATTTATCCACCTATGTTTACCTGCCTCTGATTCCCCACCTTTCATTCCCTGCCTCTCTTTCCCTGCCTCTATTTCTGCGCCTCTTTCTCTGCCTCTCTTTCCCCACATCTCTTTTCCTCCCCCTGATTCACCGCCTCTGATTCCCCGCCTCTGATTCCCTGCCTCTGATTCCCCGCCTCTGATTCCCTGCCTCAGATTCCCTGCCTCAGATTCCCTGCCTCAGATTCCCTGCCTCAGATTCCCCGCCTCTGACTCCCCGCCTCTTATTCCCCGCCTCTGATTCCCCTCCTCTGATTCCCCTCCTCTGATTCCCTGCCTCAGATTCCCCGGCTCTGATTCCCTGCATCAGATTCCCTGCCTCAGATTCCCTGCCTCTGATTCCCCGCCCCTGATTCCCTGCCTCTGATTCCCCGCCTCTGATTCCCTGCCTCAGATTCCCTGCCACAGATTCCCTGCCTCATATTCCCTGCCTGTGATTCCCCGCCTTTGATTCCCCACCTCTTATTCCCCGCCTCTGATTCCCCACCTCTGATTCCGCGCCTCTGATTCCCTGCCTCTGTTTCCCCGCCTCTGATTCCCCGCCTCAGATTCCCCGGCTCTGATTCCCTGCCTGAGATTCCCTGCCTCACATACCCCACCTCAGATTCCCCGCCTCAGATTCCCCGCCTCAGATTCCCCGCCTCAGATTCCCCACCTCAGATTCCCCGCCTCAGAATCCCCACCTCAGATTCCCCGCCTCAGATTCCCCGCCTCAGATTCCCCGCCTCAGATTCTCCGCCTCAGATTCCCCGCCTCAGATTCCCCGCCTCAGATTCCCCGCCTCAGATTCCCTGCCTCAGATTCCCTGCCTCTGATTGCCTGCCACTGATTCCCTGCCTCTGATTCCCTGCCTCTGATTCCCTGCCTCTTATTCCCTGCCTCTGATTCCCTGCCTCTGATTCCCTGCCTCTGATTCCGAGCCTCTGATTCCACGCCTCTCTTTCCGTATCTCTTATTCCCCGCCTCTGATTCCCCGCCTCTGATTCCCCGCCTCTGATTCCCTGCCTCAGATTCCCCGGCTCTGATTCCCTGTATCAGATTCCCTGCCTCAGATTCCCTGCCTCTGATTCCACGCCTCTGATTCCCTGCCTCTGATTCCCCGCCTCTGATTCCCTGCCTCAGATTCCCTGCCTCAGATTCCCTGCCTCAGATTCCCTTCATCTGATTCCCTTCATCTGATTCCCTGCCTCTGATTCCCTGCCTCTGATTCCCTGCCTCTGATTTCCTGCCTCTGATTCCCCACCTCTGATTCCCCGCCTCAGATTCCCTGCCTCAGATTTCCTGCCTCAGATTCCCTGCCTCTGATTCCCTGCCTCAGATTCCCTGCCTCAGATTCCCTGCCTCAGATTCACTGCCTCTGATTGCCTGCCTCTGATTCCCTGCCTCTTATTGCCTGCCTCTGATTCCCTGCCTCTGATTCCCTGCCTCTGATTCCCTGCCTCTGATTCCGCACCTCTGATTCCACGCCTCTCTTTCCTTGTCTCTGATTCCCCGCCTCTGATTCACTGCCTCTGATACCCTGCCTCTCTTTGCCTGCCTCTATTTCCGTGCCTCTTTCTCTGCATCTAGTTTCTCACATCTCATTTGCCCCCTCTGATAACACGCCTCTGATTCCATGCCTCTGATTCACTGCCTCAGATTCCCTGCCTCAGATACCCCGACTCAGATTTACCACCTCAGATTCCCCGCCTCAGATTCCCTGCCTCAGATTCCCTGCCTCAGATTCCCTGCCTCAGATTCCCTGCCTCAGATTCCCTGCCTCAGATTCCCTGCCTCCGATTCCCCGCCTCTGATTCCCCGCCTCTGATTCCCCGCCTCTGATACCCAGCCTCTGAATCCCCGCCTCTGAATCCCCGCCTCAGATTCCCCGCCTCTGTTTCCCCGCCTCTGATTCCCCGCCTCTAATTCCCCGCCTCTGATTCCACGCCTCTAATTCCCCGCCTCTGATTCCAGGCCTCTTATTCCCCGCCTCTGATTCCCCACCTCTGATTGCCTGCCACTGATTGCCCGCCTCTGATTCCCCGCCTCTGATTCCCCGCCTCTGATTCCCCACCACTGTCTATATGCCTCTCTTTCGCCAAAGCTTTTTCCCCTACACTCTTTCCGCGCCTCTCTTTCCCTCCCTCAATTTCAACAACTCTGTTTGATCTGTTCTGTGTACCTCATTTTCAACACACAAGTTCCAACCACTATGTTTCACCCATCACTTTCCCCGCCTCTATTTTTCCGCCTATGTTTACCCACCTCTGTTTATTCACCTGTTTCACCGCCTCTGATTCCCCGCCTCTGATTCCCCACCTCTGTCTCGACGCCTATCTTTCGCCTCCACTCTTTCCCCTCCACTCTTTCCGTGCCTGTCTTTCCCTCCCTCAATTTCAACAACACTGTTTGATCTGTTTTGTGTACCTCATTTTAAACACACAAGTTCCAACCACTATGTTTTGCCCGCCTCTTTCCCCGCCTCTATTTATCCACCTATGTTTAACTGCCTCTGTTTACCCGCTTGTTTCCCCGCCTCTGATTCCCCACCTTTAATTCCCCGCCTCTCTTTCCCTGCGTCTATTTCCGCGCCTCTTTCTCTGCCTCTCTTTCCCCACATCTCTTTTCCTCCCGCTGATTCCCCGCCTCTGATTCCCCGCCTCTGATTCCCTGCCTCTGATTCCCCGCCTCTGATTCCCTGCCTCAGATTCCCTGCCTCAGATTCCCTGCCTCAGATTCCATGCTTCTGATACCCCGCCTCTGATTCCCCGCCTCTTATTCCCCGACTCTGATTCCCCGCCTCTGATTCCCCGCCTCTGATTCCCTGCCTCAGATTCCCCGGCTCTGATTCCCTGCATCAGATTCCCTGCCTCAGATTCCCTGCCTCTGATTCCCCGCCTCTGATTCCCTGCCTCTGATTCCCCGCCTCTGCTTCCCTGCCTCAGATTCCCTGCCTCAGATTCCCTGCCTCAGATTCCCCGCCTCTGATTCCCCGCCTTTGATTCCCCGCCTCTTATTCCCCGCCTCTGATTCCCCGCCTCTGATTCCCCGCCTCTGATTCCCTGCCTCTGTTTCCCCGCTCCTGATTCCCCGCCTCTGATTCCCCGCCTCAGATTCCCCGACTCTGATTCCCAGTCTGAGATTCCCTGCCTCAGATACCCCGCCTCAGATACCCCGCCTCAGATTCCCCGCCTCAGATTCCCCGCCTCAGATTCCCCGCCTCAGATTCCCCGCCTAAGATTCCCCGCCTCAGATTCCCCGCCTCAGATTCCCCGCCTCAGATTCCCCGCCTCAGATTCCCCGCCTCAGATTCCCCGCCTCAGATTCCCCGCCTCAGATTCCCCGCCTCAGATTCCCCGCCTCAGATTCCCTGCATCTGATTGCCTGCCTCTGATTCCCTGCCTCTGATTCCCTGCCTCTGATTCCCTGCCTCTGATTCCCTGCCTCTGATTCCCTGCCTCTGATTCCCTGCCTCTGATTCCGCGCCTCTGATTCCACGCCTCTCTTTCCGTATCTCTGATTCCCCGCCTCTGATTCCCTGCCTCTGATACCCTGCCTCTCTTTGCCTGCCTCTATTTCGGTGCCTCTTTCTCTGCATCTAGTTTCACACATCTTATTTGCCCCCTCTGATAACCCGCCTCTGATTCCATGCCTCTGATTCCCCGCCTTTGATTCCCCGCCTCTGATTCCCTGCCTTTGATTCCCTGCCTCTGATTCACTGCCTCAGATCCCCTGCCTCAGATTCCCTGCCTCAGATTCCCTGCCTCAGATTCCCTGCCTTTGATTCCCCGCCTCTGATTCCCCGCCTCTTATTCCCCGCCTCTGATTCCCCGCCTCTGATTCCCCGCCTCTGATTCCCTGCCTCTGTTTCCCCGCCTCTGATTTCCCGCCTCTGATTCCCCGCCTCAGATTTCCCGGCTCTGATTCCCTGCCTGAGATTCCCTGCCTGAGATTCCCCGCCTCAGATTCCCTGCCTCAGTTTCCCAGCCTCAGATTCCCTTCATCTGATTCCCTTCATCTGATTCCCTGCCTCAGATTCCCTGCCTCAGATTCCCTGCCTCTGATTGCCTTCCTCTGATTCCCTGCCTCTGATTCCCTCCCTCTGACTCCCTGCCTCTGATTCCCTGCCTCTGATTCCCTGCCTCTGATTCCCTGCCTCTGATTCCGCACGGCTGATTCCACGCCTCTCTGACCGTGTCTCTGATTCCCCGCCTCTGATTCCCTGCCTCTGATACCCTGCCTCTCTTTGCCTGCCTCTATTTCCGTGCCTCTTCCTCTGCATCTAGTTTCCCACATCTCAATTGCCCCCTCTGATAACCCACCTCTGATTCCATGCCTCTGATTCCCCGCCTCTGATTCCCCGCCTCTGATTCCCTGCCTCAGATTCCCTGCCTCAGATTCCTTGCCTCAGATTCCCTGCCTCTGATTCCCCGCTTCTTATTCCCCGCCTCTGATTCCCCGCCTCTGATTCCCCGCCTCTGATTCCCTACCTCTGTTTCCCCGCGTCTGATTCCCCGCGTCTGATTCCCCGCCTCAGATTCCCCGGCTCTGATTCCCTCCTGAGTTTCCATGCCTCAGAATCCCCGCCTCAGATTCCCTGCCTCAGATTCCCCTCCTCAGATTCCCCGCCTCAGATTCCCCGCCTCAGATTCCCTGCCTCAGATTCCCCGCCTCAGATTTCACGCCTCAGATTCCCCGCCTCAGATTCCCCGCCTCAGATTCCCTGCCTCAGATTCCCTGCCTCAGATTCCCAGCCTCAGATTCCCTTCATCTGATTCCCTTCATCTGATTCCCTGCCTCTGATTCCCTGCCTCTGATTCCCTGCCTCTGATTCCCCGCCTCTGATTCCCTGCCTCTGATTCCCTGCCTCTGATTGCCTGCCTCTGATTCCCTACCTCTGATTCCCTGCCTCTGATTCCCTGCCTCTGATTCCGCACATCTGATTCCACGCCTCTCTTTCCTTGTCTCTGATTCCCTGCCTCTGATTCCCTGCCTCTGATACCCTGCCTCTCTTTGCCTTCCTCTATTTCCGTGCCTCTTTCTCTGCATCTAGTTTCCCACATCTCATTTGCCCCCACTGATAACCCGCCTCTGATTCCATGCCTCTGATTCACTGCCTCAGATCCCCTGCCTCAGATACCCCGACTCAGATTTACCGCCTCCGATTCCCCGCCTCAGTTTCCCTGCCTCAGATTCCCTGCCTCAGATTCCCTGCCTCAGATTCCCTGCCTCAGATTCCCTGCCTCCGATTCCCCGCCTCTGATTCCCCGCCTCTGATTCCCCGCCTCTGATTACCAGCCTCTGAATCCACGCCTCTGAATCCCCGCCTCTGAATCCCCGCCTCTGTTTCCCCGCCTCTGATTCCCCGCTTCTGATTCCCCGCCTCT
This sequence comes from Narcine bancroftii, assembly GCF_036971445.1. NCBI lineage: Eukaryota > Metazoa > Chordata > Chondrichthyes > Torpediniformes > Narcinidae > Narcine > Narcine bancroftii. Next base: position 92,131,433 of record NC_091481.1, read on the forward strand.
GATTCCACGCCTCTGATTCCCCGCCTCTGATTCCAGGCCTCTTATTCCCCGCCACTGATTCCCCACCTCTGATTGCCTGCCACTGATTGCCCGCCTCTGATTCCCTGCCTCTGATTCCCCGCCTCTGATTCCCCACATCTGTCTGTATGTCTCTCTTTCGCCTCCGCTTTTTCCCCTACACTCTTTCCGCGCCTCTCTTTCCCTCCCTCAATTTCAACAACTCTGTTTGATCTGTTCTGTGTACCTCATTTTCAACACACAAGTTCCAACCACTATGTTTCACCCATCACTTTCCCCGCCTCTATTTTTCCGCCTATGTTTACCCGCCTCTGTTTATTCACCTGTTTCACCGCCTCTGATTCCCCGCCTCTGATTCCCCACCTCTGTCTCGACGCCTATCTTTCGCCTCCACTTTTTCCCCTCCACTCTTTCCGTGCCTGGCTTTCCCTCCCTCAATTTCAACAACACTGTTTGATCTGTTTTGTGTACCTCATTTTAAACACACAAGTTCCAACCACTATGTTTTGCCCGCCTCTTTCCCCGCCTCTATTTATCCACCTATGTTTAACTGCCTCTGTTTACCCGCCTGTTTCCCCGCCTCTGATTCCCCACCTTTCATTCCCCGCCTCTCTTTCCCTGCCTCTATTTCCGCGCCTCTTTCTCTGCCTCTCTTTCCCCACATCTCTTTTCCTCCCGCTGATTCCCCGCCTCTGATTCCCCGCCTCTGATTCCCTGCCTCTGATTCCCCGCCTCTGATTCCCTGCCTCAGATTCCCTGCCTCAGATTCCCTGCCTCAGATTCCATGCTTCTGATTCCCCGCCTCTGATTCCCCGCCTCTTATTCCCCGCCTCTGATTCCCCGCCTCTGATTCCCCGCCTCTGATTCCCTGCCTCAGATTCCCCGGCTCTGATTCCCTGCATCAGATTCCCTGCCTCAGATTCCCTGCCTCTGATTCCCCGCCTCTGATTCCCTGCCTCTGATTCCCCGCCTCTGATTCCCTGCCTCAGATTCCCTGCCTCAGATTCCCTGCCTCAGATTCCCCGCCTCTGATTCCCCGCCTTTGATTCCCCACCTCTTATTCCCCGCCTCTGATTCCCAGCCTCTGATTCCCCGCCTCTGATTCCCTGCCTCTGTTTCCCCGCTCCTGATTCCCCGCCTCTGATTCCCCGCCTCAGATTCCCCGACTCTGATTCCCTGTCTGAGATTCCCTGCCTCAGATACTCCGCCTCAGATACCCCGCCTCAGATTCCCTGCCTCAGATTCCCCGCCTCAGATTCCCCGCCTCAGATTCCCCGCCTCAGATTCCCCGCCTCAGATTCCCCGCCTCAGATTCCCCGCCTCAGATTCCCCGCCTCAGATTCCCCGCCTCAGATTCCCCGCCTCAGATTCCCCGCCTCAGATTCCCTGCATCAGATTCCCTGCCTCTGATTGCCTGCCTCTGATTCCCTGCCTCTGATTCCCTGCCTCTGATTCCCTGCCTCTGATTCCCTGCCTCTGATTCCCTGCCTCTGATTCCCTGCCTCTGATTCCGCGCCTCTGATTCCACGCCTCTCTTTCCGTATCTCTGATTCCCCGCCTCTGATTCCCTGCCTCTGATACCCTGCCTCTCTTTGCCTGCCTCTATTTCGGTGCCTCTTTCTCTGCATCTAGTTTCCCACATCTCATTTGCCCCCTCTGATAACCCGCCTCTGATTCCATGCCTCTGATTCCCCGCCTTTGATTCCCCGCCTCTGATTCCCTGCCTTTGATTCCCTGCCTCTGATTCCCGGCCTCAGATCCCCTGCCTCAGATTCCCTGCCTCAGATTCCCTGCCTCAGATTCCCTGCCTTTGATTCCCCGCCTCTGATTCCCCGCCTCTTATTCCCCGCCTCTGATTCCCCGCCTCTGATTCCCCGCCTCTGATTCCCTGCCTCTGTTTCCCCGCCTCTGATTTCCCGCCTCTGATTCCCCGCCTCAGATTTCCCGGCTCTGATTCCCTGCCTGAGATTCCCTGCCTGAGATTCCCCGCCTCAGATTCCCTGCCTCAGTTTCCCAGCCTCAGATTCCCTTCATCTGATTCCCTGCCTCAGATTCCCTGCCTCAGATTCCCTGCCTCTGATTGCCTTCCTCTGATTCCCTGCCTCTGATTCCCTCCCTCTGATTCCCTGCCTCTGATTCCCTGCCTCTGATTCCCTGCCTCTGATTCCCTGCCTCTGATTCTGCACGGCTGATTCCACGCCTCTCTGACCGTGTCTCTGATTCCCCGCCTCTGATTCCCTGCCTCTGATACCCTGCCTCTCTTTGCCAGCCTCTATTTCCGTGCCTCTTCCTCTGCATCTAGTTTCCCACATCTCAATTGCCCCCTCTGATAACCCACCTCTGATTCCATGCCTCTGATTCCCCGCCTCTGATTCCCCACCTCTGATTCCCTGCCTCAGATTCCCTGCCTCAGATTCCTTGCCTCAGATTCCCTGCCTCTGATTCCCCGCTTCCTATTCCCCGCCTCTGATTCCCCGCCTCTGATTCCCCGCCTCTGATTCCCTGCCTCTGTTTCCCCGCGTCTGATTCCCCGCGTCTGATTCCCCGCCTCAGATTCCCCGGCTCTGATTCCCTGCCTGAGTTTCCATGCCTCAGAATCCCCGCCTCAGATTCCCTGCCTCAGATTCCCCTCCTCAGATTCCCCGCCTCAGATTCCCCGCCTCAGATTCCCTGCCTCAGATTCCCCGCCTCAGATTCCACGCCTCAGATTCCCCGCCTCAGATTCCCCGCCTCAGATTCCCTGCCTCAGATTCCCTGCCTCAGATTCCCAGCCTCAGATTCCCTTCATCTGATTCCCTTCATCTGATTCCCTGCCTCTGATTCCCTGCCTCTGATTTCCTGCCTCTGATTCCCCGCCTCTGATTCCCTGCCTCTGATTCCCTGCCTCTGATTGCCTGCCTCTGATTCCCTGCCTCTGATTCCCTGCCTCTGATTCCCTGCCTCTGATTCCGCACATCTGATTCCACGCCTCTCTTTCCTTGTCTCTGATTCCCTGCCTCTGATTCCCTGCCTCAGATTCCCTGCCTCAGATTCCCTGCCTCTGATTGCCCGCCTCTGATTCCCCGCCTCTGATTCCCCGCCTCTGATTCACTGCCTCAGATCCCCTGCCTCAGATACCCCGACTCAGATTTACCGGCTCCGATTCCCCGCCTCAGTTTCCCTGCCTCAGATTCCCTGCCTCAGATTCCCTGCCTCAGATTCCCTGCCTCAGATTCCCTTCATCTGATGCCCTTCATCAAATCCCTGCCTCCGATTCCCCGCCTCTGATTCCCCGCCTCTGATTCCCCGCCTCTGATTACCAGCCTCTGAATCCATGCCTCTGAATCCCCGCCTCTGATTCCCCGCTTCTGTTTCCCCGCCTCTGATTCCCCGCTTCTGATTCCCCGCCTCTGATTCCACGCCTCTGATTCCCCGCCTCTGATTCCAGGCCTCTTATTCCCCGCCACTGATTCCCCACCTCTGATTGCCTGCCACTAATTGCCCGCCTCTGATTCCCCGCCTCTGATTCCCCGCCTCTCATTCCCCACATCTGTCTGTATGTCTCTCTTTCGCCTCCGCTTTTTCCCCTACACTCTTTCCGCGCCTCTCTTTCCCTCCCTCAATTTGAACAACACTGTTTGATCTGTTCTGTGTACCTCATTTTCAACACACAAGTTCCAACCACTATGTTTCACCCATCACTTTCCCTGCCTCTATTTTTCCGCCTATGTTTACCCGCCTCTGTTTACCCACCTGTTTCACTGCCTCTGATTCCCCGCCTCTGATTCCCCACCTCTGTCTCGACGCCTCTCTGTCGCCTCCACTCTTTCCCCTCCACTCTTTCCGTGCCTGTCTTTCCCTCCCTCAATTTCAACAACTCTGTTTGATCTGTTTTGTGTACTTCATTTTCAACACACAAGTTCCAACCACTGTTTCAGCCATCACTTTCCCCGCCTCTATTTATCCACCTATGTTTACCTGCCTCTGTTTACCCACCTGTTTCCCCGCCTCTGATTCCCCACCTTTCATTCCCCGCCTCTCTTTCCCTGCCTCTATTTCCGCACCTCTTTCTCTGCCTCTCTTTCCCCACATCTCTTTTCCTCCCGCTGATTCCCCGCCTCTGATTCCACGCCTCTGATTCCCTGCCTCTGATTCCCCGCCTCTGATTCCCTGCCTCAGATTCCCTGCCTCAGATTCCCTGCCTCAGATTCCCTGCCTCTGATTGCCCGCCTCTGATTCCCCGCCTCTGATTCCCCGCCTCTGATTCCCCACATCTATCTGTATGTCTCTCTTTCGCCTCCGCTTTTTCCCCTACACTCTTTCCGCGCCTCTCTTTCCCTCCCTCAATTTGAACAACTCTGTTTGATCTGTTCTGTGTACCTCATTTTCAACACACAAGTTCCAACCACTATGTTTCACCCATCACTTTCCCTGCCTCTATTTTTCCGCCTATGTTTACCCGCCTCTGTTTACCCACCTGTTTCACTGCCTCTGATTCCCCGCCTCTGATTCCCCACCTCTGTCTCGACGCCTCTCTGTCGCCTCCACTCTTTCCCCTCCACTCTTTCCGTGCCTGTCTTTCCCTCCCTCAATTTCAACAACTCTGTTTGATCTGTTTTGTGTACTTCATTTTCAACACACAAGTTCCAACCACTATGTTTCAGCCATCACTTTCCCCGCCTCTATTTATCCACCTATGTTTACCTGCCTCTGTTTACCCACCTGTTTCCCCGCCTCTGATTCCCCACCTTTCATTCCCCGCCTCTCTTTCCCTGCCTCTATTTCCGCACCTCTTTCTCTGCCTCTCTTTCCCCACATCTCTTTTCCTCCCGCTGATTCCCCGCCTCTGATTCCACGCCTCTGATTCCCTGCCTCTGATTCCCCGCCTCTGATTCCCTGCCTCAGATTCCCTGCCTCAGATTCCCTGCCTCAGATTCCCCGGCTCTGATTCCCTGCATCAGATTCCCTCCTCAGATTCCCTGCCTCTGATTCCCCGCCTCTGATTCCCTGCCTCTGATTCCTCGCCTCTGATTCCCTGCCTCAGATTCCCTGCCTCAGATTCCCTGCCTCAGATTCCCTGCCTCTGATTCCCCGCCTCTTATTCCCCGCCTCTGATTCCCCGCCTCTGATTTCCCGCCTCTGATTCCCTGCCTCTGTTTCCCCGCCTCTGATTCCCCGCCTCTGATTCCCTGCCTCAGATTCCCCGGCTCTGATTCCCTGCCTGAGATTCCCTGCCTCAGATACCCCGCCTCAGATTCGCCGCCTCAGATTCCCCGCCTCAGATTCCCCGCCTCAGATTCCCCGCCTCAGATTCCCCGCCTCATATTCCCCGTCTCAGATTCCCCGCCTCAGATTCCCCGCCTCAGATTCCCCGCCTCAGATTCCCCGCCTCAGATTCCCCGCATCAGATTCCCCGCCTCAGATTCCCCGCCTCAGATTCCCCGCATCAGATTCCCCGCCTCAGATTCCCTGCCTCAGATTCCCTGCCTCTGATTGCCTGCCTCTGATTCCCTGCCTCTGATTCCCTGCCTCTGATTCCCTGCCTCTGATTCCCTGCCTCTGATTCCCTGCCTCTGATTCCCTGCCTCTGATTCCCTGCCTCTAAATCCCTGCCTCTGATTCCCTGCCTCTGAATCCCTGCCTCTGATTCCGCGCCTCTGATTCCCCGCCTCTCTTTCCGTGTCTCTGATTCCCCGCCTCAGATTCCCTGCCTCAGATACCCTGCCTCTCTTTGCCTGCCTCTATTTCCGTGCCTCTTTCTCCGCATCTAATTTCCCACATCTCATTTGCCCCCTCTGATAACCCGCCTCTGATTCCATGCCTCTGATTCCCCGCCTCTGATTCCCCGCCTCTGATTCCCCGCCTCTGATTCCCTGCCTCAGATTCCCTGCCTCAGATTCCTCTCCTCAGATTCCCTGCCTCTGTTTCCCCGCCTCTGATTCCCCACGTCTGATTCCCCGCCTCAGATTCCCCGGCTCTGATTCCCTGCCTGAGATTCCATGCCTCAGATTCCCCGCCTCAGATTTCCTGCCTCAGATTCCCCGCCTCAGATTCCCCACCTCAGATTCCCCGCCTCAGATTCCCCGCCTCAGATTCCCCGCCTCAGATTCCCCGCCTCAGATTCTCCGCCTCAGATTCCCCGCCTCAGATTCCCTGCCTCAGATTCCCTGCCTCAGATTCCCTGCCTCAGCTTCCCTTCATCTGATTCCCTTCATCTGATTCCCTGCCTCTGATTCCCTGCCTCTTATTCCCTGCCTCTGATTCCCCGCCTCTGATTCCCCGCCTCAGAATCCCTGCCTCAGATTCCCTGCCTCAGATTCCCTGCCTCTGATTCCCTGCCTCAGATTCCCTGCCTCAGATTCCCTGCCTCAGATTCCCTGCCTCTGATTCCCCGCCTCTGATTCCACGCTTCTGATTCCCCGCCTCTGATTCCAGGCCTCTTATTCCCCGCCTCTGATTCCCCAACTCTGATTGCCTGCCACTGATTGCCCGCCTCTGATTCCCCGCCTCTGATTCCCTGCCTCTGATTCCCCACCTCTGTCTGTATGCCTCTCTTGCGCCTCAGCTTTTTCCCCTACACTCTTTCCGCGACTCTCTTTCCCTCCCTCAATTTCAACAACTCTGTTTGATCTGTTCTGTGTACCTCATTTTCAACACACAAGTTCCAACCACTATGTTTCACCCATCACTTTCCCCGCCTCTATTTTTCTGCCTACGTTTACCCGCCTCTGTTTACACACTTGTTTCACCGCCTCTGATTCCCCGCCTCTGATTCCCCACCTCTGTCTCGACGCCTCTCTTTCGCCTCCACTCTTTCCACTCCACTCTTTCCGTGCCTGTCTTTCCCTCCCTCAATTTCAACAACACTGTTTGATCTGTTTTGTGTACCTGATTTTAAACACACAAGTTCCAACCACTATGTTTTGCCCGCCTCTTTCCCCGCCTCTATATATCCACATTTGTTTACCTGCCTCTGTTTACCCGCCTGTTTCCCCACCTCTGATTCCCCACCTTTCATTCCCCGCCTCTCTTTCCTTGTCTCTGATTCCCCGCCTCTGATTCCCTGCCTCTGATACCCTGCCTCTCTTTGCCTGCCTCTATTTCCGTGCCTCTTTCTCTGCATCTAGTTTCCCACATCTCATTTGCCCCTCTGATAACACGCCTCTGATTCCATGCCTCTGATTCACTGCCTCAGATTCCCTGCCTCAGATACCCCGACTCAGATTTACCACCTCAGATTCCCCGCCTCAGATTCCCTGCCTCAGATTCCCTGCCTCAGATTCCCTGCCTCAGATTCCCTGCCTCAGATTCCCTGCCTCAGATTCCCTGCCTCCGATTCCCCGCCTCTGAATCCCCGCCTCTGATTCCCCGCCTCTGATACCCAGCCTCTGAATCCCCGCCTCTGAATCCCCGCCTCTGATTCCCCGCCTCTGTTTCCCCGCCTCTGATTCCCCGCCTCTAATTCCCCGCCTCTGATTCCACGCCTCTAATTCCCTGCCTGAGTTTCCATGCCTCAGAATCCCCGCCTCAGATTCCCTGCCTCAGATTCCCCTCCTCAGAATCCCCGCCTCAGATTCCCCGCCTCAGATTCCCTGCCTCAGATTCCCCGCCTCAGATTCCACGCCTCAGATTCCCCGCCTCAGATTCCCCGCCTCAGATTCCCTGCCTCAGATTCCCTGCCTCAGATTCCCAGCCTCAGATTCCCTTCATCTGATTCCCTTCATCTGATTCCCTGCCTCTTATTCCCTGCCTCTGATTCCCTGCCTCTGATTCCCCGCCTCTGATTCCCTGCCTCTGATTCCCTGCCTCTGATTGCCTGCCTCTGATTCCCTGCCTCTGATTCCCTGCCTCTGATTCCCTGCCTCTGATTCCGCACATCTGATTCCACGCCTCTCTTTCCTTGTCTCTGATTCCCTGCCTCTGATTCCCTGCCTCTGATACCATGCCTCTCTTTGCCTGCCTCTATTTCCGTGCCTCTTTCTCTGCATCTAGTTTCGCACATCTCATTTGCCCCCTCTGATAACCCGCCTCTGATTCCATGCCTCTGATTCACTGCCTCAGATCCCCTGCCTCAGATACCCCGACTCAGATTTACCGCCTCCGATTCCCCGCCTCAGTTTCCCTGCCTCAGATTCCCTGCCTCAGATTCCCTGCCTCAGATTCCCTGCCTCAGATTCCCTTCATCTGATGCCCTTCATCAAATCCCTGCCTCCGATTCCCCGCCTCTGATTCCCCGCCTCTGATTCCCCGCCTCTGATTACCAGCCTCTGAATCCATGCCTCTGAATCCCCGCCTCTGATTCCACGCCTCTGATTCCCCGCCTCTGATTCCAGGCCTCTTATTCCCCGCCACTGATTCCCCACCTCTGATTGCCTGCCACTAATTGCCCGCCTCTGATTCCCCGCCTCTGATTCCCCGCCTCTGATTCCCCACATCTGTCTGTATGTCTCTCTTTCGCCTCCGCTTTTTCCCCTACACTCTTTCCGCGCCTCTCTTTCCCTCCCTCAATTTGAACAACTCTGTTTGATCTGTTCTGTGTACCTCATTTTCAACACACAAGTTCCAACCACTATGTTTCACCCATCACTTTCCCTGCCTCTATTTTTCCGCCTATGTTTACCCGCCTCTGTTTACCCACCTGTTTCACTGCCTCTGATTCCCCGCCTCTGATTCCCCACCTCTGTCTCGACGCCTCTCTGTCGCCTCCACTCTTTCCCCTCCACTCTTTCCGTGCCTGTCTTTCCCTCCCTCAATTTCAACAACTCTGTTTGATCTGTTTTGTGTACCTCATTTTCAACACACAAGTTCCAACCACTATGTTTCAGCCATCACTTTCCCCGCCTCTATTTATCCACCTATGTTTACCTGCCTCTGTTTACCCACCTGTTTCCCCGCCTCTGATTCCCCACCTTTCATTCCCCGCCTCTCTTTCCCTGCCTCTATTTCCGCACCTCTTTCTCTGCCTCTCTTTCCCCACATCTCTTTTCCTCCCGCTGATTCCCCGCCTCTGATTCCACGCCTCTGATTCCCTGCCTCTGATTCCCCGCCTCTGATTCCCTGCCTCAGATTCCCTGCCTCAGATTCCCTGCCTCAGATTCCCTGCCTCTGATTCCCCGCCTCTGATTCCCCGCCTCTTATTCCCCGCCTCGGATTCCCCGCCTCTGATTCCCCGCCTCTGATTCCCTGCCTCAGATTCCCCGGCTCTGATTCCCTGCATCAGATTCCCTCCTCAGATTCCCTGCCTCTGATTCCCCGCCTCTGATTCCCTGCATCTGATTCCCCGCCTCTGATTCCCTGCCTCAGATTCCCTGCCTCAGATTCCCTGCCTCAGATTCCCTGCCTCTGATTCCCCGCCTTTGATTCCCCGCCTCTTATTCCCCGCCTCTGATTCCCCGCCTCTGATTTCCCGCCTCTGATTCCCTGCCTCTGTTTCCCCGCCTCTGATTCCCCGCCTCTGATTCCCTGCCTCAGATTCCCCGGCTCTGATTCACTGCCTGAGATTCCCTGCCTCAGATACCCCGCCTCAGATTCGCCGCCTCAGATTCCCCGCCTCAGATTCCCCGCCTCAGATTCCCCGCCTCAGATTCCCCGCCTCAGATTCCCCGTCTCAGATTCCCCGCCTCAGATTCCCCGCCTCAGATTCCCCGCCTCAGATTCCCCGCCTCAGATTCCCCGCATCAGATTCCCCGCCTCAGATTCCCCGCCTCAGATTCCCCGCATCAGATTCCCCGCCTCAGATTCCCTGCCTCAGATTCCCTGCCTCTGATTGCCTGCCTCTGATTCCCTGCCTCTGATTCCCTGCCTCTGATTCCCTGCCTCTGATTCCCTGCCTCTGATTCCCTGCCTCTGATTCCCTGCCTCTGATTCCCTGCCTCTAAATCCCTGCCTCTGATTCCCTGCCTCTGAATCCCTGCCTCTGATTCCGCGCCTCTGATTCCCCGCCTCTCTTTCCGTGTCTCTGATTCCCCGCCTCAGATTCCCTGCCTCAGATACCCTGCCTCTCTTTGCCTGCCTCTATTTCCGTGCCTCTTTCTCCGCATCTAGTTTCCCACATCTCATTTGCCCCCTCTGATAACCCGCCTCTGATTCCATGCCTCTGATTCCCCGCCTCTGATTCCCCGCCTCTGATTCCCCGCCTCTGATTCCCTGCCTCAGATTCCCTGCCTCAGATTCCTCTCCTCAGATTCCCTGCCTCTGTTTCCCCGCCTCTGATTCCCCACGTCTGATTCCCCGCCTCAGATTCCCCGGCTCTGATTCCTTGCCTGAGATTCCATGCCTCAGATTCCCCGCCTCAGATTTCCTGCCTCAGATTCCCCGCCTCAGATTCCCCACCTCAGATTCCCCGCCTCAGATTCCCCGCCTCAGATTCCCCGCCTCAGATTCCCCGCCTCAGATTCTCCGCCTCAGATTCCCCGCCTCAGATTCCCTGCCTCAGATTCCCTGCCTCAGATTCCCTGCCTCAGCTTCCCTTCATCTGATTCCCTTCATCTGATTCCCTGCCTCTGATTCCCTGCCTCTTATTCCCTGCCTCTGATTCCCCGCCTCTGATTCCCCGCCTCAGAATCCCTGCCTCAGATTCCCTGCCTCAGATTCCCTGCCTCTGATTCCCTGCCTCAGATTCCCTGCCTCAGATTCCCTGCCTCAGATTCCCTGCCTCTGATTCCCCGCCTCTGATTCCACGCTTCTGATTCCCCGCCTCTGATTCCAGGCCTCTTATTCCCCGCCTCTGATTCCCCAACTCTGATTGCCTGCCACTGATTGCCCGCCTCTGATTCCCCGCCTCTGATTCCCCGCCTCTGATTCCCCACCTCTGTCTGTATGCCTCTCTTGCGCCTCAGCTTTTTCCCCTACACTCTTTCCGCGCCTCTCTTTCCCTCCCTCAATTTCAACAACTCTGTTTGATCTGTTCTGTGTACCTCATTTTCAACACACAAGTTCCAACCACTATGTTTCACCCATCACTTTCCCCGCCTCTATTTTTCTGCCTATGTTTCCCGCCTCTGTTTACACACTTGTTTCACCGCCTCTGATTCCCCGCCTCTGATTCCCCACCTCTGTCTCGACGCCTCTCTTTCGCCTCCACTCTTTCCACTCCACTCTTTCCGTGCCTGTCTTTCCCTCCCTCAATTTCAACAACACTGTTTGATCTGTTTTGTGTACCTGATTTTAAACACACAAGTTCCAACCACTATGTTTTGCCCGCCTCTTTCCCCGCCTCTATATATCCACATTTGTTTACCTGCCTCTGTTTACCCGCCTGTTTCCCCACCTCTGATTCCCCACCTTTCATTCCCCGCCACTCTTTCCTTGTCTCTGATTCCCCGCCTCTGATTCCCTGCCTCTGATACCCTGCCTCTCTTTGCCTGCCTCTATTTCCGTGCCTCTTTCTCTGCATCTAGTTTCCCACATCTCATTTGCCCCCTCTGATAACACGCCTCTGATTCCATGCCTCTGATTCACTGCCTCAGATTCCCTGCCTCAGATACCCCGACTCAGATTTACCACCTCAGATTCCCCGCCTCAGATTCCCTGCCTCAGATTCCCTGCCTCAGATTCCCTGCCTCAGATTCCCTGCCTCAGATTCCCTGCCTCAGATTCCCTGCCTCCGATTCCCCGCCTCTGAATCCCCGCCTCTGATTCCCCGCCTCTGATACCCAGCCTCTGAATCCCCGCCTCTGAATCCCCGCCTCTGATTCCCCGCCTCTGTTTCCCCGCCTCTGATTCCCCGCCTCTAATTCCCCGCCTCTGATTCCACGCCTCTAATTCCCCGCCTCTGATTCCAGGCCTCTTATTCCCCGCCTCTGATTCCCCACCTCTGATTGCCTGCCACTGATTGCCCGCCTCTGATTCCCCGCCTCTGATTCCCCGCCTCTGATTCCCCGCCTCTGATTCCCCACCACTGTCTATATGCCTGTCTTTCGCCTCAGCTTTTTCCCCTACACTCTTTCCGCGCCTCTCTTTCCCTCCCTCAATTTCAACAACTCTGTTAGATCTGTTCTGTGTACCTAATTTTCAACACACAAGTTCAAACCACTATGTTTCACCCATCACTTTCCCCGCCTCTATTTTTCCGCCTATGTTTACCCGCCTCTGTTTATTCACCTGTTTCACCGCCTCTGATTCCCTGCCTTTGATTCCCCATCTCTGTCTCGACGCCTATCTTTCGCCTCCACTCTTTCCCCTCCAATCTTTCCGTGCCTGTCTTTCCCTCCCTCAATTTCAACAACACTGTTTGATCTGTTTTGTGTACCTCATTTTAAACACACAAGTTCCAACCACTATGTTTTGCCCGCCTCTTTCCCCACCTCTATTTATCCACCTATGTTTAACTGCCTTTGTTTACCCGCCTGTTTCCCCGCCTCTGATTCCCCACCTTTCATTCCCCGCCTCTCTTTCCCTGCCTCTATTTCCGCGCCTCTTTCTCTGCCTCTCTTTCCCCACATCTCTTTTCCTCCCGCTGATTCCCCGCCTCTGATACCCAGCCTCTGAATCCCCGCCTCTGAATCCCCGCCTCTGATTCCCCGCCTCTGTTTCCCCGCCTCTGATTCCCCGCCTCTAATTCCCCGCCTCTGATTCCACGCATCTAATTCCCCGCCTCTGATTCCAGGCCTCTTATTCCCCGCCTCTGATTCCCCACCTCTGATTGCCTGCCACTGATTGCCCGCCTCTGATTCCCCGCCTCTGATTCCCCGCCTCTGATTCCCCACCACTGTCTATATGCCTCTCTTTCGCCTCAGCTTTTTCCCCTACACTCTTTCCGCGCCTCTCTTTCCCTCCCTCAATTTCAACAACTCTGTTAGATCTGTTCTGTGTACCTCATTTTCAACACACAAGTTCAAACCACTATGTTTCACCCATCACTTTCCCCGCCTCTATTTTTCCGCCTATGTTTACCCGCCTCTGTTTATTCACCTGTTTCACCGCCTCTGATTCCCCGCCTCTGATTCCCCACCTCTGTCTCGACGCCTATCTTTCGCCTCCACTCTTTCCCCTCCAATCTTTCCGTGCCTGTCTTTCCCTCCCTCAATTTCAACAACACTGTTTGATCTGTTTTGTGTACCTAATTTTAAACACACAAGTTCCAACCACTATGTTTTGCCCGCCTCTTTCCCCGCCTCTATTTATCCACCTATGTTTAACTGCCTCTGTTTACCCGCCTGTTTCCCCGCCTCTGATTCCCCACCTTTCATTCCCCGCCTCTCTTTCCGTGCCTCTATTTCCGCGCCTCTTTCTCTGCCTCTCTTTCCCCACATCTCTTTTCCTCCCGCTGATTCCCCGCCTCTGATTCCCTGCCTCTGATTCCCCGCCTCTGATTCCCTGCCTCAGATTCCCTGCCTCAGATTCCCTGCCTCAGATTCCATGCTTCTGATTCCCCGCCTCTGATTCCCCGCCTCTTATTCCCCGCCTCTGATTCCCCGCCTCTGATTCCCCGCCTCTGATTCCCTGCCTCAGATTCCCCGGCTCTGATTCCCTGCATCAGATTCCCTGCCTCAGATTCCCTGCCTCTGATTCCCCGCCTCTGATTCCCTGCCTCTGATTCCCCGCCTCTGATTCCCTGCCTCAGATTCCCTGCCTCAGATTCCCTGCCTCAGATTCCCCGCCTCTGATTCCCCGCCTTTGATTCCCCGCCTCTTATTCCCCGCCTCTGATTCCCCGCCTCTGATTCCCCGCCTCTGATTCCCTGCCTCTGTTTCCCCGCCTCTGATTCCCCACCTCTGATTCCCCGCCTCAGATTTCCCGACTCTGATTCCCTGTCTGAGATTCCCTGCCTCAGATACCCCGCCTCAGATACCCCGACTCAGATTCCCCGCCTCAGATTCCCCGCCTCAGATTCCCCGCCTCAGATTCCCCGCCTCAGATTCCCCGCCTCAGATTCCCCGCCTCAGATTCCCCGCCTCAGATTCCCCGCCTCAGATTCCCCGCCTCAGATTCCCCGCCTCAGATTCCCCACCTCAGATTCCCCGCCTCAGATTCCCTGCCTCAGATTCCCTGCCTCTGATTGCCTGCCTCTGATTCCCTGCCTCTGATTCCCTGCCTCTGATTCCCTGCCTCTGATTCCCTGCCTCTGATTCCCTGCCTCTGATTCCCTGCCTCTGATTCCGCGCATCTGATTCCACGCCTCTCTTTCCGTATCTCTGATTCCCCGCCTCTGATTCCCTGCCTCTGATACCCTGCCTCTCTTTGCCTGCCTCTATTTCGGTGCCTCTTTCTCTGCATCTAGTTTCCCACATCTCATTTGCCCCCTCTGATAACCCGCCTCTGATTCCATGCCTCTGATTCCCCGCCTTTGATTCACCGCCTCTGAATCCCTGCCTTTGATTCCCTGCCTCTGATTCCCTGCCTCAGATCCCCTGCCTCAGATTCCCTGCCTCAGATTCCCTGCCTCAGATTCCCTGCCTTTGATTCCCCGCCTCTGATTCCCCGCCTCTTATTCCCCGCCTCTGATTCCCCGCCTCTGATTCCCCGCCTCTGATTCCCTGCCTCTGTTTCCCCGCCTCTGATTTCCCGCCTCTGATTCCCCGCCTCAGATTTCCCGGCTCTGATTCCCTGCCTGAGATTCCCTGCCTGAGATTCCCCGCCTCAGATTCCCTGCCTCAGTTTCCCAGCCTCAGATTCCCTTCATCTGATTCCCTTCATCTGATTCCCTGCCTCAGATTCCCTGCCTCAGATTCCCTGCCTCTGATTGCCTTCCTCTGATTCCCTGCCTCTGATTCCCTCCCTCTGATTCCCTGCCTCTGATTCCCTGCCTCTGATTCCCTGCCTCTGATTCCCTGCCTCTGATTCCGCACGGCTGATTCCACGCCTCTCTGACCGTGTCTCTGATTCCCCGCCTCTGATTCCCTGCCTCTGATACCCTGCCTCTCTTTGCCTGCCTCTATTTCCGTGCCTCTTCCTCTGCATCTAGTTTCCCACATCTCAATTGCCCCCTCTGATAACCCACCTCTGATTCCATGCCTCTGATTCCCCGCCTCTGATTCCCCGCCTCTGATTCCCTGCCTCAGATTCCCTGCCTCAGATTCCTTGCCTCAGATTCCCTGCCTCTGATTCCCCGCTTCTTATTCCCCGCCTCTGATTCCCCGCCTCTGATTCCCCGCCTCTGATTCCCTGCCTCTGTTTCCCCGCGTCTGATTCCCCGCGTCTGATTCCCCGCCTCAGATTCCCCGACTCTGATTCCCTGCCTGAGTTTCCATGCCTCAGATTCCCCTCCTCAGATTCCCCGCCTCAGATTCCCCGCCTCAGATTCCCTGCCTCAGATTCCCCGCCTCAGATTCCACGCCTCAGATTCCCCGCCTCAGATTCCCCGTCTCAGATTCCCTGCCTCAGATTCCCTGCCTCAGATTCCCAGCCTCAGATTCCCTTCATCTGATTCCCTTCATCTGATTCCCTGCCTCTGATTCCCCGCCTCTGATTCCCTGCCTCTGATTCCCTGCCTCTGATTGCCTTCCTCTGATTCCCTGCCTCTGATTCCCTGCCTCTGATTCCCTGCCTCTGATTCCGCACATCTGATTCCACGCCTCTCTTTCCTTGTCTCTGATTCCCTGCCTCTGATTCCCTGCCTCTGATACCCTGCCTCTCTTTGCCTGCCTCTATTTCCGTGCCTCTTTCTCTGCATCTAGTTTCCCACATCTCATTTGCCCCCTCTGATAACCCGCCTCTGATTCCATGCCTCTGATTCACTGCCTCAGATCCCCTGCCTCAGATACCCCGACTCAGATTTACCGCCTCAGATTCACCGCCTCAGTTTCCCTGCCTCAGATTCCCTGCCTCAGATTCCCTGCCTCAGATTCCCTGCCTCAGATTCCCTGCCTCCGATTCCCCGCCTCTGATTCCCCACCTCTGATTCCCCGCCTCTGATTCCCCGCCTCTGATTCCCCGCCTCTGATTCCCCACATCTGTCTGTATGTCTCTCTTTCGCCTCCGCTTTTTCCCCTACACTCTTTCCGCGCCTCTCTTTCCCTCCCTCAATTTGAACAACTCTGTTTGATCTGTTCTGTGTACCTCATTTTCAACACACAAGTTCCAACCACTATGTTTCACCCATCACTTTCCCTGCCTCTATTTTTCCGCCTATGTTTACCCGCCTCTGTTTACCCACCTGTTTCACTGCCTCTGATTCCCCGCCTCTGATTCCCCACCTCTGTCTCGACGCCTCTCTGTCGCCTCCACTCTTTCCCCTCCACTCTTTCCGTGCCTGTCTTTCCCTCCCTCAATTTCAACAACACTGTTTGATCTGTTTTGTGTACCTCATTTTCAACACACAAGTTCCAACCACTATGTTTCAGCCATCACTTTCCCCGCCTCTATTTATCCACCTATGTTTACCTGCCTCTGTTTACCCACCTGTTTCCCCGCCTCTGATTCCCCACCTTTCATTCCCCGCCTCTCTTTCCCTGCCTCTATTTCCGCACCTCTTTCTCTGCCTCTCTTTCCCCACATCTCTGTTCCTCCCGCTGATTCCCCGCCTCTGATTCCACGCCTCTGATTCCCTGCCTCTGATTCCCCGCCTCTGATTCCCTGCCTCAGATTCCCTGCCTCAGATTCCCTGCCTCAGATTCCCTGCCTCTGATTCCCCGCCTCTGATTCCCCGCCTCTTATTCCCCGCCTCGGATTCCCCACCTCTGATTCCCCGCCTCTGATTCCCTGCCTCAGATTCCCCGACTCTGATTCCCTGCATCAGATTCCCTCCTCAGATTCCCTGCCTCTGATTCCCCGCCTCTGATTCCCTGCCTCTGATTCCCCGCCGCTGATTCCCTGCCTCAGATTCCCTGCCTCAGATTCCCTGCCTCAGATTCCCTGCCTCTGATTCCCCGCCTTTGATTCCCCGCCTCTTATTCCCCGCCTCTGATTCCCCGCCTCTGATTCCCCGCCTCTGATTCCCTGCCTCTGTTTCCCCGCCTCTGATTCCCCGCCTCTGATTCCCTGCCTCAGATTCCCCGGCTCTGATTCCCTGCCTGATATTCCCTGCCTCAGATACCCCGCCTCAGATTCGCCGCCTCAGATTCCCCGCCTCAGATTCCCCGCCTCAGATTCCCCGCCTCAGATTCCCCGCCTCAGATTCCCCGCATCAGATTCCCCGCCTCAGCTTCCCCGCGTCAGATTCCCCGCCTCAGATTCCGCGCCTCAGATTCCCTGCCTCAGATTCCCTGCCTCTGATTGCCTGCCTCTGATTCCCTGCCTCTGATTCCCTGCCTCTGATTCCCTGCCTCTGATTCCCTGCCTCTGATTCCCTGCATCTGATTCCCTGCCTCTGATTCCCTGCCTCTAAATCCCTGCCTCTGATTCCCTGCCTCTGAATCCCTGCCTCTGATTCCGCGCCTCTGATTCCCCGCCTCTCTTTCCGTGTCTCTGATTCCCCGCCTCAGATTCCCTGCCTCAGATACCCTGCCTCTCTTTGCCTGCCTCTATTTCCGTGCCTCTTTCTCCGCATCTAGTTTCCCACATCTCATTTGCCCCCTCTGATAACCCGCCTCTGATTCCATGCCTCTGATTCCCCGCCTCTGATTCCCCGCCTCTGATTCCCCGCCTCTGATTCCCTGCCTCAGATTCCCTGCCTCAGATTCCTCTCCTCAGATTCCCTGCCTCCGTTTCCCCGCCTCTGATTCCCCACGTCTGATTCCCCGCCTCTGATTCCCCACGTCTGATTCCCCGCCTCAGATTCCCCGGCTCTGATTCCCTGCCTGAGATTCCATGCCTCAGATTCCCCGCCTCATATTCCCCACCTCAGATTCCCCGCCTCAGATTCCCCGCCTCAGATTCCCCGCCTCAGATTCCCCGCCTCAGATTCTCCGCCTCAGATTCCCCGCCTCAGATTCCCCGCCTCAGTTTCCCTGCCTCAGATTCCCTGCCTCAGATTCCCTGCCTCAGATTCCCTGCCTCCGATTCCCTGCCTCCGATTCCCCGCCTCTGATTCCCCGCCTCTGATTCCCCGCCTCTGATTCCCCGCCTCTGATTCCCCGCCTCTGATACACCACATCTGTCTGTATGTCTCTCTTTCGCCTCCACTTTTTCCCCTACACTCTTTCCGCGCCTCTCTTTCCCTCCCTCAATTTGAACAACTCTGTTTGATCTGTTCTGTGTACCTCATTTTCAACACACAAGTTCCAACCACTATGTTTCACCCATCACTTTCCCTGCCTCTATTTTTCTGCCTATGTTTACCCGCCTCTGTTTACCCACCTGTTTCACTGCCTCTGATTCCCCGCCTCTGATTCCCCACCTCTGTCTCGACGCCTCTCTGTCGCCTCCACTCTTTCCCCTCCACTCTTTCCGTGCCTGTCTTTCCCTCCCTCAATTTCAACAACACTGTTTGATCTGTTTTGTGTACCTCATTTTCAACACACAAGTTCCAACCACTATGTTTCAGCCATCACTTTCCCCGCCTCTATTTATCCACCTATGTTTACCTGCCTCTGTTTACCCACCTGTTTCCCCGCCTCTGATTCCCCACCTTTCATTCCCCGCCTCTCTTTCCCTGCCTCTATTTCCGCACCTCTTTCTCTGCCTCTCTTTCCCCACATCTCTTTTCCTCCCGCTGATTCCCCGCGTCTGATTCCACGCCTCTGATTCCCTGCCTCTGATTCCCCGCCTCTGATTCCCTGCCTCAGATTCCCTGCCTCAGATTCCCTGCCTCTGATTCCCCGCCTCTGATTCCCCGCCTCTTATTCCCCGCCTCGGATTCCCCGCCTCTGATTCCCCGCCTCTGATTCCCTGCCTCAGATTCCCCGACTCTGATTCCCTGCATCAGATTCCCTCCTCAGATTCCCTGCCTCTGATTCCCCGCCTCTGATTCCCTGCCTCTGATTCCCCGCCGCTGATTCCCTGCCTCAGATTCCCTGCCTCAGATTCCCTGCCTCAGATTCCCTGCCTCTGATTCCCCGCCTTTGATTCCTTGCCTCTTATTCCCCGCCTCTGATTCCCCGCCTCTGATTCCCCGCCTCTGATTCCCTGCCTCTGTTTCCCCGCCTCTGATTCCCCGCCTCTGATTCCCTGCCTCAGATTCCCCGGCTCTGATTCCCTGCCTGATATTCCCTGCCTCAGATACCCCGCCTCAGATTCGCCGCCTCAGATTCGCCGCCTCAGATTCCCCGCCTCAGATTCCCCGCCTCAGATTCCCCGCCTCAGATTCCCCGTCTCAGATTCCCCGCCTCAGATTCCCCGCCTCAGATTCCCCGCCTCAGATTCCCCGCCTCAGATTCCCCGCATCAGATTCCCCGCCTCAGCTGCCCCGCCTCAGATTCCCCGCCTCAGATTCCGCGCCTCAGATTCCCTGCCTCAGATTCCCTGCCTCTGATTGCCTGCCTCTGATTCCCTGCCTCTGATTCCCTGCCTCTGATTCCCTGCCTCTGATTCCCTGCCTCTGATTCCCTGCCTCTGATTCCCTGCCTCTGATTCCCTGCCTCTAAATCCCTGCCTCTGATTCCCTGCCTCTGAATCCCTGCCTCTGATTCCGCGCCTCTGATTCCCCGCCTCTCTTTCCATGTCTCTGATTCCCCGCCTCAGATTCCCTGCCTCAGATACCCTGCCTCTCTTTGCCTGCCTCTATTTCCGTGCCTCTTTCTCCGCATCTAGTTTCCCACATCTCATTTGCCCCCTCTGATAACCCGCCTCTGATTCCATGCCTCTGATTCCCCGCCTCTGATTCCCCGCCTCTGATTCCCCGCCTCTGATTCCCTGCCTCAGATTCCCTGCCTCAGATTCCTCTCCTCAGATTCCCTGCCTCCGTTTCCCCGCCTCTGATTCCCCACGTCTGATTCCCCGCCTCTGATTCCCCACGTCTGATTCCCCGCCTCAGATTCCCCGGCTCTGATTCCCTGCCTGAGATTCCATGCCTCAGATTCCCCGCCTCATATTCCCCACCTCAGATTCCCCGCCTCAGATTCCCCGCCTCAGATTCCCCGCCTCAGATTCCCCGCCTCAGATTCTCCGCCTCAGATTCCCCGCCTCAGATTCCCTGCCTCAGATTCCCTGCCTCAGATTCCCTGCCTCAGCTTCCCTTCATCTGATTCCCTTCATCTGATTCCCTGCCTCTGATTCCCCGCCTCTTATTCCCTGCCTCTGATTCCCCGCCTCTGATTCCCCGCCTCAGATTCCCTGCCTCAGATTCCCTGCCTCAGATTCCCTGCCTCTGATTCCCTGCCTCAGATTCCCTGCCTCAGATTCCCTGCCTCAGATTCCCTGCCTCTGATTCCCCGCCTCTGATTCCACGCCTCTGATTCCCCGCCTCTGATTCCAGGCCTCTTATTCCCCGCCTCTGATTCCCCACCTCTGATTGCCTGCCACTGATTGCCCGCCTCTGATTCCCCGCCTCTGATTCCCCGCCTCTGATTCCCCACCTCTGTCTGTATGCCTCTCTTGCGCCTCAGCTTTTTCCACTACACTCTTTCCGCGCCTCTCTTTCCCTCCCTCAATTTCAACAACTCTGTTTGATCTGTTCTGTGTACCTCATTTTCAACACACAAGTTCCAACCACTATGTTTCACCCATCACTTTCCCCGCCTCTATTTTTCTGCCTATGTTTACCCGCCTCTGTTTACACACCTGTTTCACCGCCTCTGATTCCCCACGTCTGATTCCCCGCCTCAGATTCCCCGGCTCTGATTCCCTGCCTGAGATTCCATGCCTCAGATTCCCCGCCTCATATTCCCCACCTCAGATTCCCCGCCTCAGATTCCCCGCCTCAGATTCCCCGCCTCAGATTCCCCGCCTCAGATTCTCTGCCTCAGATTCCCCGCCTCAGATTCCCCGCCTCAGTTTCCCTGCCTCAGATTCCCTGCCTCAGATTCCCTGCCTCAGATTCCCTGCCTCAGATTCCCTGCCTCCGATTCCCCGCCTCTGATTCCCCGCCTCTGATTCCCCGCCTCTGATTCCCCGCCTCTGATTCCCCGCCTCTGATACCCCACATCTGTCTGTATGTCTCTCTTTCGCCTCCGCTTTTTCCCCTACACTCTTTCCGCGCCTCTCTTTCCCTCCCTCAATTTGAACAACTCTGTTTGATCTGTTCTGTGTACCTCATTTTCAACACACAAGTTCCAACCACTATGTTTCACCCATCACTTTCCCTGCCTCTATTTTTCTGCCTATGTTTACCCGCCTCTGTTTACCCACCTGTTTCACTGCCTCTGATTCCCCGCCTCTGATTCCCCACCTCTGTCTCGACGCCTCTATGTCGCCTCCACTCTTTCCCCTCCACTCTTTCCGTGCCTGTCTTTCCCTCCCTCAATTTCAACAACACTGTTTGATCTGTTTTGTGTACCTCATTTTCAACACACAAGTTCCAACCACTATGTTTCAGCCATCACTTTCCCCGCCTCTATTTATCCACCTATGTTTACCTGCCTCTGTTTACCCACCTGTTTCCCCGCCTCTGATTCCCCACCTTTCATTCCCCGCCTCTCTTTCCCTGCCTCTATTTCCGCACCTCTTTCTCTGCCTCTCTTTCCCCACATCTCTTTTCCTCCCGCTGATTCCCCGCGTCTGATTCCACGCCTCTGATTCCCTGCCTCTGATTCCCCGCCTCTGATTCCCTGCCTCAGATTCCCTGCCTCAGATTCCCTGCCTCTGATTCCCCGCCTCTGATTCCCCGCCTCTTATTCCCCGCCTCGGATTCCCCGCCTCTGATTCCCCGCCTCTGATTCCCTGCCTCAGATTCCCCGACTCTGATTCCCTGCATCAGATTCCCTCCTCAGATTCCCTGCCTCTGATTCCCCGCCTCTGATTCCCTGCCTCTGATTCCCCGCCGCTGATTCCCTGCCTCAGATTCCCTGCCTCAGATTCCCTGCCTCAGATTCCCTGCCTCTGATTCCCCGCCTTTGATTCCTTGCCTCTTATTCCCCGCCTCTGATTCCCCGCCTCTGATTCCCCGCCTCTGATTCCCTGCCTCTGTTTCCCCGCCTCTGATTCCCCGCCTCTGATTCCCTGCCTCAGATTCCCCGGCTCTGATTCCCTGCCTGATATTCCCTGCCTCAGATACCCCGCCTCAGATTCGCCGCCTCAGATTCGCCGCCTCAGATTCGCCGCCTCAGATTCCCCGCCTCAGATTCCCCGCCTCAGATTCCCCGTCTCAGATTCCCCGCCTCAGATTCCCCGCCTCAGATTCCCCGCCTCAGATTCCCCGCCTCAGATTCCCCGCATCAGATTCCCCGCCTCAGTTTCCCCGCCTCAGATTCCCCGCCTCAGATTCCGCGCCTCAGATTCCCTGCCTCAGATTCCCTGCCTCTGATTGCCTGCCTCTGATTCCCTGCCTCTGATTCCCTGCCTCTGATTCCCTGCCTCTGATTCCCTGCCTCTGATTCCCTGCCTCTGATTCCCTGCCTCTGATTCCCTGCCTCTAAATCCCTGCCTCTGATTCCCTGCCTCTGAATCCCTGCCTCTGATTCCGCGCCTCTGATTCCCCGCCTCTCTTTCCGTGTCTCTGATTCCCCGCCTCAGATTCCCTGCCTCAGATACCCTGCCTCTCTTTGCCTGCCTCTATTTCCGAGCCTCTTTCTCCGCATCTAGTTTCCCACATCTCATTTGCCCCCTCTGATAACCCGCCTCTGATTCCATGCCTCTGATTCCCCGCCTCTGATTCCCCGCCTCTGATTCCCCGCCTCTGATTCCCTGCCTCAGATTCCCTGCCTCAGATTCCTCTCCTCAGATTCCCTGCCTCCGTTTCCCCGCCTCTGATTCCCCACGTCTGATTCCCCGCCTCTGATTCCCCACGTCTGATTCCCCACGTCTGATTCCCCGCCTCAGATTCCCCGGCTCTGATTCCCTGCCTGAGATTCCATGCCTCAGATTCCCCGCCTCATATTCCCCACCTCAGATTCCCCGCCTCAGATTCCCCGCCTCAGATTCCCCGCCTCAGATTCCCCGCCTCAGATTCTCCGCCTCAGATTCCCCGCCTCAGATTCCCTGCCTCAGATTCCCTGCCTCAGATTCCCTGCCTCAGCTTCCCTTCATCTGATTCCCTTCATCTGATTCCCTGCCTCTGATTCCCCGCCTCTTATTCCCTGCCTCTGATTCCCCGCCTCTGATTCCCCGCCTCAGATTCCCTGCCTCAGATTCCCTGCCTCAGATTCCCTGCCTCTGATTCCCTGCCTCAGATTCCCTGCCTCAGATTCCCTGCCTCAGATTCCCTGCCTCTGATTCCCCGCCTCTGATTCCACGCCTCTGATTCCCCGCCTCTGATTCCCCACCTCTGATTGCCTGCCACTGATTGCCCGCCTCTGATTCCCCGCCTCTGATTCCCCGCCTCTGATTCCCCACCTCTGTCTGTATGCCTCTCTTGCGCCTCAGCTTTTTCCCCTACACTCTTTCCGCGCCTCTCTTTCCCTCCCTCAATTTCAACAACTCTGTTTGATCTGTTCTGTGTACCTCATTTTCAACACACAAGTTCCAACCACTATGTTTCACCCATCACTTTCCCCGCCTCTATTTTTCTGCCTATGTTTACCCGCCTCTGTTTACACACCTGTTTCACCGCCTCTGATTCCCCGCCTCTGATTCCCCACCTCTGTCTCGACGCCTCTCTTTCGCCTCCACTCTTTCCACTCCACTCTTTCCGTGCCTGTCTTTCCCTCCCTCAATTTCAACAACACTGTTTGATCTGTTTTGTGTACCTGATTTTAAACACACAAGTTCCAACCACTATGTTTTACCCGCCTCTTTCCCCGCTTCTATATATCCACATTTGTTTACCTGCCTCTGTTTACCCGCCTGTTTCCCCACCTCTGATTCCCCACCTTTCATTCCCCGCCTCTCTTTTCCTGCCTCTATTTCCGCGCCTCTTTCTCTGCCTCTCTTTCCCCACAACGCTTTTCCTCCCGCTGATTCCCCGCCTCTGATTCCCCGCCTCTGATTCCCTGCCTCTGATTCCCCGCCTCTGATTCCCTGCCTCAGATTCCCTGCCTCAGATTCCCTGCCTCAGATTCCCTGCCTCTGATTCCCCACCTCTGATTCCCCGCCTCTTATTCCCCGCCTCTGATTCCCCGCCTCTGATTCCCCGAGTCTGATTCCCTGCCTCAGATTCCCCGGCTCTGATTCCCTGCATCAGATTCCCTGCCTCAGATTCCCTGCCTCTGATTCCCCGCCTCTGATTCCCTGCCTCTGATTCCCCGCCTCTGATTCCTGCCTCAGATTCCCTGCCTCAGATTCCCTGCCTCAGATTCCCTGCCTCAGATTCCCTGCCTCTGATTTCCTGCCTCAGATTCCCTGCCTCAGATTCCCTGCCTCAGATTCCCTGCCTCAGATTCCCTGCCTCAGATTCCCTGCCTCAGATTCCCTGCCTCAGATTCCCTGCCTCTGATTCCCTGCCTCTGATTCCCTGCCTCAGATTCCCTGCCTCAGATTCCCTGCCTCTGATTGCCTGCCTCTGATTCCCTGCCTCTGATTCCTTGCCTCTGATTCCCTGCCTCTGATTCCCTGCCTCTGATTCCCTGCCTCTGATTCCCTGCCTCTGATTCCGCAACTCTGATTCCACGCCTCTCTTTCCTTGTCTCTGATTCCCCGCCTCTGATTCCCTGCCTCTGATACCCTGCCTCACTTTGCCTGCCTCTATTTCCGTGCCTCTTTCTCTGCATCTAGTTTCCCACATCTCATTTGCCCCCTCTGATAACCCGCCTCTGATTCCATGCCTCTGATTCACTGCCTCAGATTCCGTGCCTCAGATTCCCCGACTCAGATTTACCGCCTCAGATTCCCTGCCTCAGATTCCATGCCTCAGATTCCCTGCCTCAGATTCCATGCCTCAGATTCCCTGCCTCAGATTCCCCGCCTCTGATTCCCAGCCTCTGAATCCCCGCCTCTGAATCCTCGCCTCTGATTCCCCGCCTCTGTTTCCCCGCCTCTGATTCCCCGCCTCTGATTCCCCTCCTCTGATTCCACGCTTCTGATTCCCCGCCTCTGATTCCAGGCCTCTTATTCCCCACCTCTGATTCCCCACCTCTGATTCCCAACCTCTGTCTGTATGCCTCTCTTTCGCCTCCGCTTTTTCCCCTACACTCTTTCCGCGCCTCTCTTTCCCTCCCTCAATTTCAACAACTCTGTTTGATCTGTTCTGTGTACCTCATTTTCAACACACAAGTTCCAACCACTATGTTTCACCCATCACTTTCCCCGCCTCTATTTTTCTGCCTATGTTTACCCGCCTCTGTTTACACATCTGTTTCACCGCCTCTGATTCCCTGCCTCTGATTCCCCACCTCTGTCTCGACGCCTCTCTTTCGCCTCCGCTTTTTCCCCTACACTCTTTCCGCGCCTGTCTTTCCCTCCCTCAATTTCAACAACACTGTTTGATCTGTTTTGTGTACCTGATTTTAAACACACAAGTTCCAACCACTATGTTTTGCCCGCCTCTTTCCCCGCCTCTATTTATCCACCTGTTTACCTGCCTCTGTTTACCCGCCTGTTTCCCCACCTCTGATTCCCCACCTTTCATTCCCCGCCTCTCTTTCCCTGCCTCTATTTCCGCGCCTCTTTCTCTGCCTCTCTTTCCCCACAACGCTTTTCCTCCCGCTGATTCCCCGCCTCTGATTCCCCGCCTCTGATTCCCCACCTCTGATTCCCTGCCTCTGATTCCCCGCCTCTGATACCCCGCCTCTGATTCCCTGCCTCAGATTCCCTGCCTCAGATTCCCTGCCTCAGATTCCCTGCATCTGATTCCCCGCCTCTGATTCCCCGCCTCTTATTCCCCGCCTCTGATTACCCGCCTCTGATTCCCCGCCTCTGATTCCCTGCCTCTGTTTCCCAGCCTCTGATTCCCGGCCTCTGATTCCCCGCCTCAGATTCCCCGGCTCTGATTCCCTGCCTGAGATTCCCTTCCTCAGATTCCCTGCCTATGATTCCCTGCCTCTGAGTCCCCGCGTCAGATTCCCCGGCTCTGATTCCCTGCCTGAGATTCCCTGCCTCAGAATCCCCGCCTCAGATTCCCTGCCTCAGATTCCCTGCCTCTAAATCCCTGCCTCTGATTCACTGCCTCTGATTCCACGCCTCTGATTCCCCGCCTCTCTTTCCGTGTCTCTGATTCCCCGCCTCAGATTCCCTGCCTCACATACCCTGCCTCTCTTTGCCTGCCTCTATTTCCGTGCCTCTTTCTCTGCATCTAGTTTCCCACATCTCATTTTCCCCCTCTGATAACCCGCCTCTGATTCCATGCCTCTGATTCCCCGCCTCTGATTCCCCGCCTCTGATTCCCCGCCTCTGATTCCCTGCCTCAGAATCCCTGCCTCAGATTCCTTGCCTCAGATTCCCTGCCTCTGATTCCCCGCCTCTGATTCCCCGCCTCTTATTCCCCGCCTCTGATACCCCGCCTCTGATTCCCCGACTCTGATTCCCTGCCTCTGTATCCCCGCCTCTGATTCCCCGCGTCTGATTCCCCGCCTCAGATTCCCCGGCTCTGATTCCCAGCCTGAGATTCCATGCCTCAGATTCCCTGCCTCAGATTCCCTGCCTCAGATTCACCGCCTCAGATTCCCCGCCTCAGATTCCCCGCCTCAGATTCCCCACCTCAGATTCCCCGCCTCACATTCCCCACCTCAGATTCCCCGCCTCAGATTCCCTGCCTCAGATTCCCTGTCTCAGATTCCCTGCCTCAGATTCCCTTCATCTGATTCCCTTCATCTGATTCCCTGCCTCTGATTCCCTGCCTCTGATTCCCTGCCTCTGATTCCCCGCCTCTGTTTCCCCGCCTCAGATTGCCTGCCTCAGATTCCCTGCCTCAGATTCCCTGCCTCTGATTCCCCGCCTCTAAATCCCTTCCTCTGATTGCCTGCCTCTGATCCCGCGCCTCTGATTCCCCGCCTCTCTTTCCGTGTCTCTGATTCCCCGCCTCAGATTCCCTGCCTCACATACCCTGCCTCTCTTTGCCTGCCTCTATTTCCGTGCCTCTTTCTCTGCATCTAGTTTCCCACATCTCATTTGCCCCCTCTGATAACCCGCCTCTGATTCCATGCCACTGATTCCCCGCCTCTGATTTCCCCGCCTCTGCTTCCCCGCCTCTGATTCCCTGCCTCAGAATCCCTGCCTCAGATTCCTTGCCTCAGATTCCCTGCCTCTGATTCCCCGCCTCTGATTCCCCGCCTCCTATTCCCCGCCTCTGATTCCCCGCCTCTGATTCCCCACCTCTGTTTCACTGCCTCAGATTCCCTGCCTCTGATTGCCTTCCTCTGATTCCCTGCCTCTGATTCCCTCCCTCTGATTCGCTGCCTCTGATTCCCTGCCTCTGATTCCCTGCCTCTGATTACCTGCCTCTGATTCCGCATGGCTGATTCTACGCCTCTCTGACCGTGTCTCTGATTCCCCGCCTCTGATTCCCTGCCTCTGACACCCTGCCTCTCTTTTCCTGCCTCTATTTCCGTGCCTCTTCCTCTGCATCTAGTTTCCCACATCTCAATTGCCCCCTCTGATAACCCACCTCTGATTCCATTCCTCTGATTCCCCACCTCTGATTCCCCGCCTCTGATTCCCTGCCTCAGATTCCCTGCCTCAGATTCCTTGCCTCAGATTCCCTGCCTCTGATTCCCCGCCTCTTATTCCCCGCCTCTGATTCCCCGCCTCTGATTCCCCGCCTCTGATTCCCTGCCTCTGTTTCCCCGCGTCTGATTCCCCGCGTCTGATTCCCCGCCTCAGATTCCCCAGCTCTGATTCCCTGCCTGAGATTCCATGCCTCAGAATCCCCGCCTCAGATTCCCTGCCTCAGATTCCCCGCCTCAGATTCCCCGCCTCAGATTCCCCGCCTCTGATTCCCTGCCTCTGATACCCTGCCTCACTTTGCCTGCCTCTATTTCCGTGCCTCTTTCTCTGCATCTAGTTTCCCACATCTCATTTTCCCCCTCTGATAACCCGCCTCTGATTCCATGCCTCTGATTCACTGCCTCAGATTCCGTGCCTCAGATTCCCCAACTCAGATTTACCGCCTCAGATTCCCCGCCTCAGATTCCCTGCCTCAGATTCCATGCCTCAGATTCCATGCCTCAGATTCCCTGCCTCAGATTCCCTGCCTCCGATTCCCCGCCTCTGATTCCCCGCCTCTGATTCCCCGCCTCTGATTCCCAGCCTCTGAATCCCCGCCTCTGAATCCCCGCCTCTGATTCCCCGCCTCTGTTTCCCCGCCTCTGATTCCCCGCCTCTGATTCCCCTCCTCTGATTCCACGCCTCTGATTCCCCGCCTCTGATTCCAGGCCTCTTATTCCCCACCTCTGATTCCCCACCTCTGATTGCCTGCCACTGATTGCCCGCCTCTGATTCCCCGCCTCTGATTCCCCGCCTCTGATTCCCCAACTCTGTCTCGACGCCTCTCTTTCGCCTCCACTCTTTCCACTCCACTCTTTCCTTGCCTGTCTTTCCCTCCCTCAATTTCAACAACATTGTTTGATCTGTTTTGTGTACCTGATTTTAAACACACAAGTTCCAACCACTATGTTTTGCCCGCCTCTTTCCCCGCCTCTATTTATCCACCTATGTTTACCTGCCTCTGTTTACCCGCCTGTTTCTCCACCTCTGATTCCCCACCTTTCATTCCCCGCCTCTCTTTCCCTGCCTCTATTTCCGCGCCTCTTTCTCTGCCTCTCTTTCCCCACAACGCTTTTCCTCCCGCTGATTCCCCGCCTCTGATTCCCCGCCTCTGATTCCCTGCCTCTGATTCCCCGCCTCTGATTCCCTGCCTCAGATTCCCTGCCTCAGATTCCCTGCCTCAGATTCGCTGCCTCTGATTCCCCGCCTCTGATTCCCCGCCTCTTATTCCCCGCCTCTGATTCCCCGCCTCTGATTCCCCGTGTCTGATTACCTGCCTCAGATTCCCCGGCTCTGATTCCCTGCATCAGATTCCCTGCCTCAGATTCCCTGCCTCTGATTCCACGCCTCTGACTCCCTGCCTCTGATTCCCCGCCTCTGATTCCTGCCTCAGATTCCCTGCCTCAGATTCCCTGCCTCAGATTCACTGCTTCTGATTCCCCGCCTTTGATTCCCCGCCTCTTATTCCCCGCCTCTGAATCCCAGCCTCTGATTCCCCGCCTCTGATTACCTGCCTCTGTTTCCCCGCCTCTGATTCCCAGCCTCTGATTCCCCACCACAGATTCCCCGCCTCAGATTCCCTGCCTCAGATTCCCAGCCTGAGATTCCACGCCTCAGATTCCCCGCCTCAGATTCCCCGCCTCAGATTCCCCGCCTCAGATTCCACGCCTCAGATTCCCCGCATCAGATACCCTGCCTCAGATTCCCCGCCTCAGATTCCCCGCCGCAGATTTCCCGCCTCAGATTCCCCGCCTCAGATTCCCCGCCTCAGATTCCCCGCCTCACATTCCCCGCCTCAGATTCCCCGCCTCAGATTCCCCACCTCAGATTCCCTGCCTCTGATTGCCTGCCTCTGATTGCCTGCCTCTGATTCCCTGCCTCTGATTCCCTGCCTCTGATTCCCTGCCTCTGATTCCCTGCCTCTGATTCCGTGCCTCTGATTCCACGCCTCTCTTTCCGTATCTCTGATTCACCGCCTCTGATTCTCTGCCTCTGATACCCTGCCTCTCTTTGCCTGCCTCTATTTTGGTGCCTCTTTCTCTGCATCTAGTTTCCCACATCTCATTTGCCCCCTCTGATAACCCGCCTCTGATTCCATGCCTCTGATTCCCCACCTCTGATTCCCTGCCTCTGATTCCCCGCCTCTGTTACCCCGCCTCTGATTCCCTTCCTCAGATTCCCTGCCTCAGATTCCCTGCCTCAGATTCCCTGCATCTGATTCCCCGCCTCTGATTCCCCGCCTCTTATTCCCCGCATCTGATTACCCGCCTCTGATTCCCCGCCTCTGATTCCCTGCCTCTGCTTCCCAGCCTCTGATTCCCCGCCTCTGATTCCCCGCCTCAGACTCCCCGGCTCTGATTCCCTGCCTGAGATTCCCTGCCTCAGATTCCCTGCCTATGATTCCCTGCCTCTGAGTCCCCGCGTCAGATTCCCCGGCTCTGATTCCCTGCCTGAGATTCCCTGCCTCAGAATCCCCGCCTCAGATTCCCTGCCTCAGATTCCCCGCCTCAGATTCACCGCCTCAGATTCCCCGCCTCAGATTCCCTGCATCAGATTCCCCGCCTCAGATTCCCCGCCTCAGATTCCCCAGCTCAGATTCCCCGCCTCAGATTCCCTGCCTCTGATTGCCTGCCTCTGATTCCCTGCCTCTGATTCCCTGCCTCTAAATCCCTGCCTCTGATTCACTGCCTCAGATTCCGCGCCTCTGATTCCCCGCCTCTCTTTCCGTGTCTCTGATTCCCCGCCTCAGATTCCCTGCCTCACATACCCTGCCTCTCTTTGCCTGCCTCTATTTCCGTGCCTCTTTCTCTGCATCTAGTTTCCCACATCTCATTTGCCCCCTCTGATAACCCGCCTCTGATTCCATGCCTCTGATTCCCCGCCTCTGATTCCCCGCCTCTGATTCCCCGCCTCTGATTCCCTGCCTCAGAATCCCTGCCTCAGATTCCTTGCCTCAGATTCCCTGCCTCTGATTCCCCGCCTCTGATTCCCCGCCTCTTATTCCCCGCCTCTGATACCCCGCCTCTGATTCCCCGCCTCTGATTCCCTGCCTCTGTATCCCCGCCTCTGATTCCCCGCGTCTGATTCCCAGCCTCAGATTCCCCGGCTCTGATTCCCAGCCTGAGATTCCATGCCTCAGATTCCCTGCCTCAGATTCCCTGCCTCAGATTCACCGCCTCAGATTCCCCGCCTCAGATTCCCCGCCTCAGATTCCCCACCTCAGATTCCCCGCCTCACATTCCCCACCTCAGATTCCCCGCCTCAGATTCCCTGCCTCAGATTCCCTGTCTCAGATTCCCTGCCTCAGATTCCCTTCATCTGATTCCCTTCATCTGATTCCCTGCCTCTGATTCCCTGCCTCTGATTCCCTGCCTCTGATACCCCGCCTCTGATTCCCCGCCTCAGATTGCCTGCCTCAGATTCCCTGCCTCAGATTCCCTGCCTCTGATTCCCCGCCTCTAAATCCCTGCCTCTGATTGCCTGCCTCTGATTCCGCGCCTCTGATTCCCCGCCTCTCTTTCCGTGTCTCTGATTCCCCGCCTCAGATTCCCTGCCTCACATTCCCTGCCTCTCTTTGCCTGCCTCTATTTCCGTGCCTCTTTCTCTGCATCTAGTTTCCCACATCTCATTTGCCCCCTCTGATAACCCGCCTCTGATTCCATGCCTCTGATTCCCCGCCTCTGATTTCCCCGCCTCTGCTTCCCCGCCTCTGACTCCCTGCCTCAGAATCCCTGCCTCAGATTCCTTGCCTCAGATTCCCTGCCTCTGATTCCCCGCCTCTGATTCCCCGCCTCCTATTCCCCGCCTCTGATTCCCCGCCTCTGATTCCCCGCCTCTGATTCCCTGCCTCAGATTCCCTGCCTCTGATTGCCTTCCTCTGATTCCCTGCCTCTGATTCCCTCCCTCTGATTCCCTGCCTCTGATTCCCTGCCTCTGATTCCCTGCCTCTGATTCCCTGCCTCTAATTCCGCACGGCTGATTCCACGCCTCTCTGACCGTGTCTCTGATTCCCCGCCTCTGATTCCCTGCCTCTGATACCCTGCCTCTCTTTGCCTGCCTCTATTTCCGTGCCTCTTCCTCTGCATCTAGTTTCCTACATCTCAATTGCCCCCTCTGATAACCCACCTCTGATTCCATGCCTCTGATTCCCCACCTCTGATTCCCCGCCTCTGATTCCCTGCCTCAGATTCCCTACCTCAGATTCCTTGCCTCAGATTCCCTGCCTCTGATTCCCCGCCTCTTATTCCCCGCCTCTGATTCCCCGCCTCTGATTCCCCGCCTCTCATTCCCTGCCTCTGATTCCCCGCGTCTGATTCCCCGCGTCTGATTCCCCGCCTCAGATTCCCCGGCTCTGATTCCCTGCCTGAGATTCCATGCCTCAGAATCCCCGCCTCAGATTCCCTGCCTCAGATTCCCCGCCTCAGATTCCCCGCCTCAGATTCCCCGCCTCAGATTCCCTGCCTCAGATTCCCCGCCTCAGATTCCACGCCTCAGATTCCCCGCCTCAGATTCCCCGCCTCAGATTCCCTGCCTCAGATTCCCTGCCTCAGATTCCCAGCCTCAGATTCCCTTCATCTGATTCCCTTCATCTGATTCCCTGCCTCTGATTCCCTGCCTCTGATTCCCTGCCTCTGATTCCCCGCCTCTGTTTCCCTGCCTCTGATTCCCTGCCTCTGATTGCCTGCCTCTGATTCCCTGCCTCTGATTCCCTGCCTCTGATTCCCTGCCTCTGATTCCGCACCTCTGATTCCACGCCTCTCTTTCCTTGTCTCTGATTCCCTGCCTCTGATTCCCTGCCTCTGATACCCTGCCTCTCTTTGCCTGCCTCTATTTCCGTGCCTCTTTCTCTGCATCTAGTTTCCCACATCTCATTTGCCCCCTCTGATAACCCACCTCTGATTCCATGCCTCTGATTCACTGCCTCAGATACCCTGCCTCAGATACCCCGACTCAGATTTACCGCCTCAGATTCCCCGCCTCAGATTCCCTGCCTCAGATTCCCTGCTTCAGATTCCCTGCCTCAGATTCCCTGCCTCTGATTCCCCACCTCTGATTCCCCGCCTCTGTTTCCCCGCCTCTGATTCCCCGCCTCTGATTCCCCGCCTCGGATTCCACGCCTCTGATTCCCCGCCTCTGATTCCAGGCCTCTTATTCCCCGCCACTGATTCCCCACCTCTGATTGCCTGCCACTGATTGCCCGCCTCTGATTCCCCGCCTCTGTTTCCCCGCCTCTGATTCCCCACCTCTGTCTGTATGTCTCTCTTTCGCCTCCGCTTTTTCCCCTACACACTTTCCGCGCCTCTCTTTCCCTCCCTCAATTTCAACAACTCTGTTTGATCTGTTCTGTGTACCTCATTTTCAACACACATGTTCCAACCACTATGTTTCACCCATCACTTTCCCCGCCTCTATTTTTCCGCCTATGTTTACCCGCCTCTGTTTACCCACCTGTTTCACTGCCTCTGATTCCCCGCCTCTGATTCCCCACCTCTGTCTCGACGCCTCTCTGTCGACTCCACTCTTTCCCCTCCACTCTTTCCGTGCCTGTCTTTCCCTCCCTCAATTTCAACAACACTGTTTGATCTGTTTTGTGTACCTCATTTTCAACGCACAAGTTCCAACCACTATGTTACAGCCATCACTTTCCCCGCCTCTATTTATCCACCTATGTTTACCTGCCTCTGTTTACCCGCCTGTTTCCCCGCCTCTGATTCCCCACCTTTCATTCCCCGCCTCTCTTTACCTGCCTCTATTTCCACACCTCTTTCTCTGCCTCTCTTTACCCACATCTCTTTTCCTCCCGCTGATTCCCCGCCTCTGATTCCCCGCCTCTGATTCCCTGCCTCTGATTCCCCGCCTCTGATTCGCTGCCTCAGATTCCCTGCCTCTGATTCCCTGCCTCAGATTCCCCGCCTCTTATTCCCCGCCTCTGATACCCCGCCTCTGATTCCCCGCCTCTGATTCCCTGCCTCTGTATC
The DNA here is from genome assembly GCF_036971445.1 of Narcine bancroftii. Taxonomy (NCBI): domain Eukaryota; kingdom Metazoa; phylum Chordata; class Chondrichthyes; order Torpediniformes; family Narcinidae; genus Narcine; species Narcine bancroftii. The sequence goes on from NC_091481.1 coordinate 92,164,897, forward strand.
CCCGCCTCTGATTCCCCGCGTCTGATTCCCCGCCTCAGATTCCCCAGCTCTGATTCCCAGCCTGAGATTCCATGCCTCAGATTCCCTGCCTCAGATTCCCTGCCTCAGATTCACCGCCTCAGATTCCCTGCCTCTGATTCCCCGCCTCTGATTCCCTGCCTCTGATTCCCCGCCTCTGATTCCCTGCCTCAGATTCCCTGCCTCAGATTCCCTGCCTCAGATTCCCTGCCTCTGATTCCCCGCCTTTGATTCCCCACCTCTTATTCCCCGCCTCTGATTCCCCGCCTCTGATTCCCCGCCTCTGATTCCCTGCCTCTGTTTCCCCTCCTCTGATTCCCCGCCTCTGATTCCCCGCCTCAGATTCCCCGGCTCTGATTCCCTGCCTGAGATTCCCTGCCTCAGATACCCCGCCTCAGATTCCCCGCCTCAGATTCCCCGCCTCAGATTCCCCGCCTCAGATTCCCCGCCTCAGATTCCCCGCCTCAGATTCCCCGTCTCAGATTCCCCGCCTCAGATTCCCCGCCTCAGATTCCCCGCCTCAGATTCCCCGCCTCAGATTCCCCGCATCAGATTCCCCGCCTCAGATTCCCCGCCTCAGATTCCCCGCCTCAGATTCCCCGCCTCAGATTCCCTGCCTCAGATTCCCTGCCTCTGATTGCCTGCCTCTGATTCCCTGCCTCTGATTCCCTGCCTCTGATTCCCTGCCTCAGATTCCCCGCCTCTGATTCCCTGCCTCTGATTCCCCGCCTCTGATTCCCTGCCTCAGATTCCCTGCCTCAGATTCCCTGCCTCAGATTCCCTGCCTCAGATTCCCTGCCTCAGATTCCCTGCCTCAGATTCCCTGCCTCAGATTCCCTGCCTCTGATTCCCTGCCTCAGATTCCCTGCCTCAGATTCCCTGCCTCACATTCCCTGCCTCAGATTCCCTGCCTCTGAATGCCTGCCTCTGATTCCCTGCCTCTGATTCCTTGCCTCTGATTCCCTGTCTCTGATTCCCTGCCTCTGATTCCCTGCCTCTGATTCCCTGCCTCTGATTCCGCAACTCTGATTCCACGCCTCTCTTTCCGTATCTCTGATTCCCTGCATCTGATTCTCTGCCTCTGATACCCTGCCTCTCTTTGCCTGCCTCTATTTTGGTGCCTCTTTCTCTGCATCTAGTTTCCCACATCTCATTTGCCCCATCTGATAACCCGCCTCTGATTCCATGCCTCTGATTCCCCACCTCTGATTCCCTGCCTCTGACTCCCCGCCTCTGATACCCCGCCTCTGATTCCCTGCCTCAGATTCCCTGCCTCAGATTCCCTGCATCTGATTCCCCGCCTCTGATTCCCCGCCTCTTAATCCCCGCCTCTGATTACCCGCCTCTGATTCCCCGCCTCTTATTCCCTGCCTCTGTTTCCCAGCCTCTGATTCCCCGCCACTGATTCCCCGCCTCAGATTCCCCGGCTCTGATTCCCTGCCTGAGATTCCCTGCCTCAGATTCCCTGCCTATGATTCCCTGCCTCTGAGTCCCCGCGTCAGCTTCCCCGGCTCTGATTCCCTGCCTGAGATTCCCTGCCTCAGAATCCCCGCCTCAGATTCCCTGCCTCAGATTCCCCGCCTCAGATTCCCCGCCTCAGATTCCCCGCCTCAGATTCCCCGCCTGAGATTCCCCGCCTCAGATTCCCCGCCTCAGATTCCCCACCTCAGATTCCCCGCCTCAGATTCCCTGCCTCTGGTTGCCTGCCTCTGATTCCCTGCCTCTGATTCCCTGCCTCTAAATCCCTGCCTCTGATTCACTGCCTCTGATTCCGCGCCTCTGATTCCCCGCCTCTCTTTCCGTGTCTCTGATTCCCCGCCTCAGATTCCCTGCCTCACATACCCTGCCTCTCTTTGCCTGCCTCTATTTCCGTGCCTCTTTCTCTGCATCTAGTTTCCCACATCTCATTTGCCCCCTCTGATAACCCGCATCTGATTCCCCGCCTCTGATTCCCTGCCTCAGAATCCCTGCCTCAGATTCCTTGCCTCAGATTCCCTGCCTCTGATTCCCCGCCTCTGATTCCCCGCCTCTTATTCCCCGCCTCTTATACCCCGCCTCTGATTCCCCGCCTCTGATTCCCTGCCTCTGTATCCCCGCCTCTGATTCCCCGCGTCTGATTCCCCGCCTCAGATTCCCCAGCTCTGATTCCCAGCCTGAGATTCCATGCCTCAGATTCCCTGCCTCAGATTCCCTGCCTCAGATTCACCGCCTCAGATTCCCCGCCTCAGATTCCCCGCCTCAGATTCCCCACCTCAGATTCCCCGCCTCACATTCCCCACCTCAGATTCCCCGCCTCAGATTCCCTGCCTCAGATTCCCTGTCTCAGATTCCCTGCCTCAGATTCCCTTCATCTGATTCCCTTCATCTGATTCCCTGCCTCTGATTCCCCGCCTCAGATTCCCTGCCTCACATACCCTGCCTCTCTTTGCCTGCCCCTATTTCCGTGACTCTTTCTCTGCATCTAGTTTCCCACATCTCATTTGCCCCCTCTGATAACCCGCCTCTGATTCCATGCCTCTGATTCACTGCCTGAGATTCCGTGCCTCAGATTCCCCGACTCAGATTTACCGCCTCAGATTCCCCGCCTCAGATTCCCTGCCTCAGATTCCATGCCTCAGATTCCCTGCCTCAGATTCCCTGCCTCAGATTCCCTGCCTCCGATTCCCCGCCTCTGATTCCCCGCCTCTGATTCCCCGCCTCTGATTCCCAGCCTCTGAATCCCCGCCTCTGAATCCCCGCCTCTGATTCCCCGCCTCTGTTTCCCCGCCTCTGATTCCCCGCCTCTGATTCCCCTCCTCTGATTCCACGCCTCTGATTCCCCGCCTCTGATTCCAGGCCTCTTATTCCCCGCCTCTGATTCCCCACCTCTGATTGCCTGCCACTGATTGCACGCCTCTGATTCCCCGCCTCTGATTCCCTGCCTCTGATTCCCCCCTCTGTCTGTATGCATCTTTTTCACCTCCGCTTTTTCCCCTACACTCTTTCCGCGCCTCTCTTTCCCTCCCTCAATTTCAACAACTCTGTTTGATCTGTTCTGTGTACCTCATTTTCAACACACAAGTTCCAACCACTATGTTTCACCCATCACTTTCCCCGCCTCTATTTTTCCGCCTATGTTTACCCGCCTCTGTTTACACACCTGTTTCACCGCCTCTGAATCCCCGCCTCTGATTCCCCACCTCTGTCTCGACGCCTCTCTTTCGCCTCCACTCTTTCCACTCCACTCTTTCCTTGCCTGTCTTTCCCTCCCTCAATTTCAACAACACTGTTTGATCTGTTTTGTGTACCTGATTTTAAACACACAAGTTCCAACCACTATGTTTTGCCCGCCTCTTTCCCCGCCTCTATTTATCCACCTATGTTTACCTGCCTCTGTTTACCCGCCTGTTTCCCCACCTCTGATTCCCCACCTTTCATTCCCCGCCTCTCTTTCCCTGCCTCTATTTCCGCGCCTCTTTCTCTGCCTCTCTTTCCCCACAACGCTTTTCCTCCCGCTGATTCCCCGCCTCTGATTCCCCGCCTCTGATTCCCTGCCTCTGATTCCCCGCCTCTGATTCCCTGCCTCAGATTCCCTGCCTCAGATTCCCTGCCTCAGATTCCCTGCCTCTGATTCCCCGCCTCTGATTCCCCGCCTCTTATTCCCCACCTCTGATTCCCCGCCTCTCATTCCCCGTGTCTGATTCCCTGCCTCAGATTCCCCGGCTCTGATTCCCTGCATCAGATTCCCTGCCTCAGATTCCCTGCCTCTGATTCCCCGCCTCTGATTCCCTGCCTCTGATTCCCCGCCTCTGATTCCTGCCTCAGATTCCCTGCCTCAGATTCCCTGCCTCAGATTCACTGCTTCTGATTCCCCGCCTTTGATTCCCCGCCTCTTATTCCCCGCCTCTGAATCCCAGCCTCTGATTCCCCGCCTCTGATTACCTGCCTCTGTTTCCCCGCCTCTGATTCCCAGCCTCTGATTCCCCGCCTCAGATTCGCCGCCTCAGATTCCATGCCTCAGATTCCCCGCCTGAGATTCCCCGCCTCAGATTCCCCGCCTCAGATTCCCCGCATCAGATTCCCCGCCTCAGATTCCACGCCTCAGATTCCCCGCATCAGATTCCCCGCCTCAGATTCCCCGCCTCAGATTCCCCACCTCAGATTCCCCGCCTCAGATTCCCCGCCTCAGATTCCCCGCCTCATATTCCCCGCCTCACATTCCCCGCCTCAGATTCCCCGCCTCAGATTCCCCGCCTCAGATTCCCTGCCTCTGATTGCCTGCCTCTGATTGACTGCCTCTGATTGCCTGCCTCTGATTCCCTGCCTCTGATTCCCTGCCTCTGATTCCCTGCCTCTGATTCCCTGCCTCTGATTCCGCGCCTCTGATTCCACGCCTCTCTTTCCGTATCTCTGATTCCCTGCATCTGATTCTCTGCCTCTGATACCCTGCCTCTCTTTGCCTGCCTCTATTTTGGTGCCTCTTTCTCTGCATCTAGTTTCCCACATCTCATTTGCCCCATCTGATAACCCGCCTCTGATTCCATGCCTCTGATTCCCCACCTCTGATTCCCTGCCTCTGACTCCCCGCCTCTGATACCCCGCCTCTGATTCCCTGCCTCAGATTCCCTGCCTCAGATTCCCTGCATCTGATTCCCCGCCTCTGATTCCCCGCCTCTTAATCCCCGCCTCTGATTACCCGCCTCTGATTCCACGCCTCTTATTCCCTGCCTCTGTTTCCCAGCCTCTGATTCCCCGCCTCTGATTCCCCGCCTCAGATTCCCCGGCTCTGATTCCCTGCCTGAGATTCCCTGCCTCAGATTCCCTGCCTATGATTCCCTGCCTCTGAGTCCCCGCGTCAGCTTCCCCGGCTCTGATTCCCTGCCTGAGATTCCCTGCCTCAGATTCCCCGCCTCAGATTCCCTGCCTCAGATTCCCCGCCTCAGATTCCCCGCCTCAGATTCCCCGCCTCAGATTCCCCGCCTGAGATTCCCCGCCTCAGATTCCCCGCCTCAGATTCCCCACCTCAGATTCCCCGCCTCAGATTCCCTGCCTCTGGTTGCCTGCCTCTGATTCCCTGCCTCTGATTCCCTGCCTCTAAATCCCTGCCTCTGATTCACTGCCTCTGATTCCGCGCCTCTGATTCCCCGCCTCTCTTTCCGTGTCTCTGATTCCCCGCCTCAGATTCCCTGCCTCACATACCCTGCCTCTCTTTGCCTGCCTCTATTTCCGTGCCTCTTTCTCTGCATCTAGTTTCCCACATCTCATTTGCCCCCTCTGATAACCCGCATCTGATTCCCCGCCTCTGATTCCCTGCCTCAGAATCCCTGCCTCAGATTCCTTGCCTCAGATTCCCTGCCTCTGATTCCCCGCCTCTGATTCCCCGCCTCTTATTCCCCGCCTCTGATACCCCGCCTCTGATTCCCCGCCTCTGATTCCCTGCCTCTGTATCCCCGCCTCTGATTCCCCGCGTCTGATTCCCCGCCTCAGATTCCCCAGCTCTGATTCCCAGCCTGAGATTCCATGCCTCAGATTCCCTGCCTCAGATTCCCTGCCTCAGATTCACCGCCTCAGATTCCCCGCCTCAGATTCCCCGCCTCAGATTCCCCTCCTCAGATTCCCCGCCTCACATTCCCCACCTCAGATTCCCCGCCTCAGATTCCCTGCCTCAGATTCCCTGTCTCAGATTCCCTGCCTCAGATTCCCTTCATCTGATTCCCTTCATCTGATTCCCTGCCTCTGATTCCCCGCCTCAGATTCCCTGCCTCACATACCCTGCCTCTCTTTGCCTGCCCCTATTTCCGTGCCTCTTTCTCTGCATCTAGTTTCCCACATCTCATTTGCCCCCTCTGATAACCCGCCTCTGATTCCATGCCTCTGATTCCCCGCCTCTGATTCCCCGCCTCTGCTTCCCCGCCTCTGATTCCCTGCCTCAGAATCCCTGCCTCAGATTCCTTGCCTCAGATTCCCTGCCTCTGATTCCCCGCCTCTGATTCCCCGCCTCCTATTCCCCGCCTCTGATTCCCCGCCTCTGATTCCCCGCCTCTGATTCCCTGCCTCAGATTCCCTGCCTCTGATTGCCTTCCTCTGATTCCCTGCCTCTGATTCCCTCCCTCTGATTCCCTGCCTCTGATTCCCTGCCTCTGATTCCCTGCCTCTGATTCCCTGCCCCTGATTCCGCACGGCTGATTCTACGCCTCTCTGACCGTGTCTCTGATTCCCCGCCTCTGATTCCCTGCCTCTGATACCCTGCCTCTCTTTGCCTGCCTCTATTTCCGTGCCTCTTCCTCTGCATCTAGTTTCCCACATCTCAATTGCCCCCTCTGATAACCCACCTCTGATTCCATGCCTCTGATTCCCCGCCTCTGATTCCCCGCCTCTGATTCCCTGCATCAGATTCCCTGCCTCAGATTCCTTGCCTCAGATTCCCGGCCTCTGATACCCCGCCTCTTATTCCCCGCCTCTGATTCCCCGCTTCTGATTCCCCGCCTCTGATTCCCTGCCTCTGTTTCCCCGCGTCTGATTGCCCGCGTCTGATTCCCCGCCTCAGATTACCCGGCTCTGATTCCCTGCCTGAGATTCCATGCCTCAGAATCCCCGCCTTAGATTCCCTGCCTCAGATTCCCCGCCTCAGATTCCCCGCCTCAGATTCGCCGCCTCAGATTCCCTGCCTCAGATTCCCCGCCTCAGATTCCACGCCTCAGATTCCCCGCCTCAGATTCCCCGCCTCAGATTCCCTGCCTCAGATTCCCTGCCTCAGATTCCCAGCCTCAGATTCCCTTCATCTGATTCCCTTCATCTGATTCCCTGCCTCTGATTCCCTGCCTCTGATTCCCTGCCTCTGATTCCCCGACTCTGATTCCCTGCCTCTGATTCCCTGCCTCTGATTGCCTGCCTCTGATTCCCTGCCTCTGATTCCCTGCCTCTGATTCCCTGCCTCTGATTCCGCACCTCTGATTCCACGCCTCTCTTTCCTTGTCTCTGATTCCCTGCCTCTGATTCCCTGCCTCTGATACACTGCCTCTCTTTGCCTTGCTCTATTTCCGTGCCTCTTTCTCTGCATCTAGTTCCCACATCTCATTTGCCCCCTCTGATAACCCGCCTCTGATTCCATGCCTCTGATTCACTGCCTCAGATCCCCTGCCTCAGATACCCCGACTCAGATTTACCGCCTCAGATTCCCCGCCTCAGATTCCCTGCCTCAGATTCCCTGCCTCAGATTCCCTGCCTCAGATTCCCTGCCTCAGATTCCCTGCCTCCGATTCCCCGCCTCTGATACCCCGCCTCTGATTCCCCGCCTCTGATTCCCAGCCTCTGAATCCACGCCTCTGAATCCCAGCCTCTTATTCCCCGCCTCTGTTTCCACGCCTCTGATTCCCCGCCTCTGATTCCCCGCCTCTGATTCCACGCCTCTGATTCCCCGCCTCTGATTCCAGGCCTCTTATTCCCCGCCACTGATTCCGCACCTCTGATTGCCTGCCACTGATTGCCCGCCTCTGATTCCCCGCCTCTGATTCCCCGCCTCTGATTCCCCACCTCTGTCTCGACGCCTCTCTGTCGCCTCCACTCTTTCCCCTACACTCTTTCCGTGCCTGTCTTTCCCTCCCTCAATTTCAACAAAACTGTTTGATCTGTTTTGTGTACCTCATTTTCAACACACAAGTTCCAACCACTATGTTTCAGCCATCACTTTCCCAGCCTCTATTTATCCACCTATGTTTACCTGCCTCTGTTTACCCGCCTGTTTCCCCACCTCTGATTCCCCACCTTTCATTCCCCGCCTCTCTTTCCCTGCCTCTATTTCCGCACCTCTTTCTCTGCCTCTCTTTCCCCACAACGCTTTTCCTCCCGCTGATTCCCCGCCTCTGATTCCCCGCCTCTGATTCCCTGCCTCTGATTCCCCGCCTCTGATTCCCTGCCTCAGATTCCCTGCCTCAGATTCCCTGCCTCAGATTCCCTGCCTCTGATTCCCCGCCTCTGATTCCCCGCCTATTATTCCCCACCTCTGATTCCCCGCCTCTCATTCCCCGTGTCTGATTCCCCGCCTCAGATTCTCCGCCTCAGATTCCCCGACTCAGATTTACCGCCTCAGATTCCCCGCCTCAGATTCCCTGCCTCAGGTTCCATGCCTCAGATTCCCTGCCTCAGATTCCCTGCCTCAGATTCCCTGCCTCCGATTCCCCGCCTCTGATTCCCCGCCTCTGATTCCCCGCCTCTGATTCCCAGCCTCTGAATCCCCGCCTCTGAATTCCCGCCTCTGATTCCCCGCCTCTGTTTCCCCGCCTCTGATTACCCGCCTCTGATTCCCCTCCTCTGATTCCACGCCTCTGATTCCCCGCCTCTGATTCCAGGCCTCTTATTCCCCGCCTCTGATTCCCCACCTCTGATTGCCTGCCACTGATTGCCCGCCTCTGATTCCCCGCCTCTGATTCCCCGCCTCTGATTCCCCACCTCTGTCTGTATGCCTCTCTTGCGCCTCAGCTTTTTCCCCTACACTCTTTCCGCGCCTCTCTTTCCCTCCCTCAATTTCAACAACTCTGTTTGATCTGTTCTGTGTACCTCATTTTCAACACACATGTTCCAACCACTATGTTTCACCCATCACTTTCCCCGCCTCTATTTTTCCGCCTATGTTTACCCGCCTCTGTTTACCCACCTGTTTCACTGCCTCTGATTCCCCACCTTTCATTCCCCGCCTCTCTTTACCTGCCTCTATTTCCACACCTCTTTCTCTGCCTCTCTTTACCCACATCTCTTTTCCTCCCGCTGATTCCCCGCCTCTGATTCCCCGCCTCTGATTCCCTGCCTCTGATTCCCCGCCTCTGATTCGCTGCCTCAGATTCCCTGCCTCTGATTCCCTGCCTCAGATTCCCTGCCTCTGATTCCCCGCCTCTGATTCCCCGCCTCTTATTCCCCGCCTCGGAATCCCCGCCTCTGATTCCCCGCCTCTGATTCCCTGCCTCAGATTCCCCGGCTCTGATTCCATGCATCAGATTCCCTGCCTCAGATTCCCTGCCTCTGATTCCCCGCCTCTGATTCCCTGCCTCTGATTCCCCGCCTCTGATTCCCTGCCTCAGATTCCCTGCCTCAGATTCCCTGCCTCAGATTCCCTGCCTCTGATTCCCCGCCTTTGATTCCCCACCTCTTATTCCCCGCCTCTGATTCCCCGCCTCTGATTCCCCGCCTCTGATTCCCTGCCTCTGTTTCCCCTCCTCTGATTCCCCGCCTCTGATTCCCCGCCTCAGATTCCCCGGCTCTGATTCCCTGCCTGAGATTCCCTGCCTCAGATACCCCGCCTCAGATTCCCCGCCTCAGATTCCCCGCCTCAGATTCCCCGCCTCAGATTCCCCGCCTCAGATTCCCCGCCTCAGATTCCCCGTCTCAGATTCCCCGCCTCAGATTCCCCGCCTCAGCTTCCCCGCCTCAGATTCCCCGCCTCAGATTCCCCGCATCAGATTCCCCGCCTCAGATTCCCCGCCTCAGATTCCCCGCCTCAGATTCCCCGCCTCAGATTCCCTGCCTCAGATTCCCTGCCTCTGATTGCCTGCCTCTGATTCCCTGCCTCTGATTCCCTGCCTCTGATTCCCTGCCTCAGATTCCCCGCCTCTGATTCCCTGCCTCTGATTCCCCGCCTCTGATTCCCTGCCTCAGATTCCCTGCCTCAGATTCCCTGCCTCAGATTCCCTGCCTCAGATTCCCTGCCTCAGATTCCCTGCCTCAGATTCCCTGCCTCAGATTCCCTGCCTCTGATTCCCTGCCTCAGATTCCCTGCCTCAGATTCCCTGCCTCACATTCCCTGCCTCAGATTCCCTGCCTCTGAATGCCTGCCTCTGATTCCCTGCCTCTGATTCCTTGCCTCTGATTCCCTGTCTCTGATTCCCTGCCTCTGATTCCCTGCCTCTGATTCCCTGCCTCTGATTCCGCAACTCTGATTCCACGCCTCTCTTTCCGTATCTCTGATTCCCTGCATCTGATTCTCTGCCTCTGATACCCTGCCTCTCTTTGCCTGCCTCTATTTTGGTGCCTCTTTCTCTGCATCTAGTTTCCCACATCTCATTTGCCCCATCTGATAACCCGCCTCTGATTCCATGCCTCTGATTCCCCACCTCTGATTCCCTGCCTCTGACTCCCCGCCTCTGATACCCCGCCTCTGATTCCCTGCCTCAGATTCCCTGCCTCAGATTCCCTGCATCTGATTCCCCGCCTCTGATTCCCCGCCTCTTAATCCCCGCCTCTGATTACCCGCCTCTGATTCCCCGCCTCTTATTCCCTGCCTCTGTTTCCCAGCCTCTGATTCCCCGCCACTGATTCCCCGCCTCAGATTCCCCGGCTCTGATTCCCTGCCTGAGATTCCCTGCCTCAGATTCCCTGCCTATGATTCCCTGCCTCTGAGTCCCCGCGTCAGCTTCCCCGGCTCTGATTCCCTGCCTGAGATTCCCTGCCTCAGAATCCCCGCCTCAGATTCCCTGCCTCAGATTCCCCGCCTCAGATTCCCCGCCTCAGATTCCCCGCCTCAGATTCCCCGCCTGAGATTCCCCGCCTCAGATTCCCCGCCTCAGATTCCCCACCTCAGATTCCCCGCCTCAGATTCCCTGCCTCTGGTTGCCTGCCTCTGATTCCCTGCCTCTGATTCCCTGCCTCTAAATCCCTGCCTCTGATTCACTGCCTCTGATTCCGCGCCTCTGATTCCCCGCCTCTCTTTCCGTGTCTCTGATTCCCCGCCTCAGATTCCCTGCCTCACATACCCTGCCTCTCTTTGCCTGCCTCTATTTCCGTGCCTCTTTCTCTGCATCTAGTTTCCCACATCTCATTTGCCCCCTCTGATAACCCGCATCTGATTCCCCGCCTCTGATTCCCTGCCTCAGAATCCCTGCCTCAGATTCCTTGCCTCAGATTCCCTGCCTCTGATTCCCCGCCTCTGATTCCCCGCCTCTTATTCCCCGCCTCTTATACCCCGCCTCTGATTCCCCGCCTCTGATTCCCTGCCTCTGTATCCCCGCCTCTGATTCCCCGCGTCTGATTCCCCGCCTCAGATTCCCCAGCTCTGATTCCCAGCCTGAGATTCCATGCCTCAGATTCCCTGCCTCAGATTCCCTGCCTCAGATTCACCGCCTCAGATTCCCCGCCTCAGATTCCCCGCCTCAGATTCCCCACCTCAGATTCCCCGCCTCACATTCCCCACCTCAGATTCCCCGCCTCAGATTCCCTGCCTCAGATTCCCTGTCTCAGATTCCCTGCCTCAGATTCCCTTCATCTGATTCCCTTCATCTGATTCCCTGCCTCTGATTCCCCGCCTCAGATTCCCTGCCTCACATACCCTGCCTCTCTTTGCCTGCCCCTATTTCCGTGACTCTTTCTCTGCATCTAGTTTCCCACATCTCATTTGCCCCCTCTGATAACCCGCCTCTGATTCCATGCCTCTGATTCACTGCCTGAGATTCCGTGCCTCAGATTCCCCGACTCAGATTTACCGCCTCAGATTCCCCGCCTCAGATTCCCTGCCTCAGATTCCATGCCTCAGATTCCCTGCCTCAGATTCCCTGCCTCAGATTCCCTGCCTCCGATTCCCCGCCTCTGATTCCCCGCCTCTGATTCCCCGCCTCTGATTCCCAGCCTCTGAATCCCCGCCTCTGAATCCCCGCCTCTGATTCCCCGCCTCTGTTTCCCCGCCTCTGATTCCCCGCCTCTGATTCCCCTCCTCTGATTCCACGCCTCTGATTCCCCGCCTCTGATTCCAGGCCTCTTATTCCCCGCCTCTGATTCCCCACCTCTGATTGCCTGCCACTGATTGCACGCCTCTTATTCCCCGCCTCTGATTCCCTGCCTCTGATTCCCCCCTCTGTCTGTATGCATCTTTTTCACCTCCGCTTTTTCCCCTACACTCTTTCCGCGCCTCTCTTTCCCTCCCTCAATTTCAACAACTCTGTTTGATCTGTTCTGTGTACCTCATTTTCAACACACAAGTTCCAACCACTATGTTTCACCCATCACTTTCCCCGCCTCTATTTTTCCGCCTATGTTTACCCGCCTCTGTTTACACACCTGTTTCACCGCCTCTGAATCCCCGCCTCTGATTCCCCACCTCTGTCTCGACGCCTCTCTTTCGCCTCCACTCTTTCCACTCCACTCTTTCCTTGCCTGTCTTTCCCTCCCTCAATTTCAACAACACTGTTTGATCTGTTTTGTGTACCTGATTTTAAACACACAAGTTCCAACCACTATGTTTTGCCCGCCTCTTTCCCCGCCTCTATTTATCCACCTATGTTTACCTGCCTCTGTTTACCCGCCTGTTTCCCCACCTCTGATTCCCCACCTTTCATTCCCCGCCTCTCTTTCCCTGCCTCTATTTCCGCGCCTCTTTCTCTGCCTCTCTTTCCCCACAACGCTTTTCCTCCCGCTGATTCCCCGCCTCTGATTCCCCGCCTCTGATTCCCTGCCTCTGATTCCCCGCCTCTGATTCCCTGCCTCAGATTCCCTGCCTCAGATTCCCTGCCTCAGATTCCCTGCCTCTGATTCCCCGCCTCTGATTCCCCGCCTCTTATTCCCCACCTCTGATTCCCCGCCTCTCATTCCCCGTGTCTGATTCCCTGCCTCAGATTCCCCGGCTCTGATTCCCTGCATCAGATTCCCTGCCTCAGATTCCCTGCCTCTGATTCCCCGCCTCTGATTCCCTGCCTCTGATTCCCCGCCTCTGATTCCTGCCTCAGATTCCCTGCCTCAGATTCCCTGCCTCAGATTCACTGCTTCTGATTCCCCGCCTTTGATTCCCCGCCTCTTATTCCCCGCCTCTGAATCCCAGCCTCTGATTCCCCGCCTCTGATTACCTGCCTCTGTTTCCCCGCCTCTGATTCCCAGCCTCTGATTCCCCGCCTCAGATTCGCCGCCTCAGATTCCATGCCTCAGATTCCCCGCCTGAGATTCCCCGCCTCAGATTCCCCGCCTCAGATTCCCCGCATCAGATTCCCCGCCTCAGATTCCACGCCTCAGATTCCCCGCATCAGATTCCCCGCCTCAGATTCCCCGCCTCAGATTCCCCACCTCAGATTCCCCGCCTCAGATTCCCCGCCTCAGATTCCCCGCCTCATATTCCCCGCCTCACATTCCCCGCCTCAGATTCCCCGCCTCAGATTCCCCGCCTCAGATTCCCTGCCTCTGATTGCCTGCCTCTGATTGACTGCCTCTGATTGCCTGCCTCTGATTCCCTGCCTCTGATTCCCTGCCTCTGATTCCCTGCCTCTGATTCCCTGCCTCTGATTCCGCGCCTCTGATTCCACGCCTCTCTTTCCGTATCTCTGATTCCCTGCATCTGATTCTCTGCCTCTGATACCCTGCCTCTCTTTGCCTGCCTCTATTTTGGTGCCTCTTTCTCTGCATCTAGTTTCCCACATCTCATTTGCCCCATCTGATAACCCGCCTCTGATTCCATGCCTCTGATTCCCCACCTCTGATTCCCTGCCTCTGACTCCCCGCCTCTGATACCCCGCCTCTGATTCCCTGCCTCAGATTCCCTGCCTCAGATTCCCTGCATCTGATTCCCCGCCTCTGATTCCCCGCCTCTTAATCCCCGCCTCTGATTACCCACCTCTGATTCCCCGCCTCTTATTCCCTGCCTCTGTTTCCCAGCCTCTGATTCCCCGCCTCTGATTCCCCGCCTCAGATTCCCCGGCTCTGATTCCCTGCCTGAGATTCCCTGCCTCAGATTCCCTGCCTATGATTCCCTGCCTCTGAGTCCCCGCGTCAGCTTCCCCGGCTCTGATTCCCTGCCTGAGATTCCCTGCCTCAGAATCCCCGCCTCAGATTCCCTGCCTCAGATTCCCAGCCTCAGATTCCCCGCCTCAGATTCCCCGCCTCAGATTCCCCGCCTGAGATTCCCCGCCTCAGATTCCCCGCCTCAGATTCCCCACCTCAGATTTAACGCCTCAGATTCCCTGCCTCTGGTTGCCTGCCTCTGATTCCCTGCCTCTGATTCCCTGCCTCTAAATCCCTGCCTCTGATTCACTGCCTCTGATTCCGCGCCTCTGATTCCCCGCCTCTCTTTCCGTGTCTCTGATTCCCCGCCTCAGATTCCCTGCCTCACATACCCTGCCTCTCTTTGCCTGCCTCTATTTCCGTGCCTCTTTCTCTGCATCTAGTTTCCCACATCTCATTTGCCCCCTCTGATAACCCGCATCTGATTCCCCGCCTCTGATTCCCTGCCTCAGAATCCCTGCCTCAGATTCCTTGCCTCAGATTCCCTGCCTCTGATTCCCCGCCTCTGATTCCCCGCCTCTTATTCCCCGCCTCTGATACCCCGCCTCTGATTCCCCGCCTCTGATTCCCTGCCTCTGTATCCCCGCCTCTGATTCCCCGCGTCTGATTCCCCGCCTCAGATTCCCCAGCTCTGATTCCCAGCCTGAGATTCCATGCCTCAGATTCCCTGCCTCAGATTCCCTGCCTCAGATTCACCGCCTCAGATTCCCCGCCTCAGATTCCCCGCCTCAGATTCCCCTCCTCAGATTCCCCGCCTCACATTCCCCACCTCAGATTCCCCGCCTCAGATTCCCTGCCTCAGATTCCCTGTCTCAGATTCCCTGCCTCAGATTCCCTTCATCTGATTCCCTTCATCTGATTCCCTGCCTCTGATTCCCCGCCTCAGATTCCCTGCCTCACATACCCTGCCTCTCTTTGCCTGCCCCTATTTCCGTGCCTCTTTCTCTGCATCTAGTTTCCCACATCTCATTTGCCCCCTCTGATAACCCGCCTCTGATTCCATGCCTCTGATTCCCCGCCTCTGATTCCCCGCCTCTGCTTCCCCGCCTCTGATTCCCTGCCTCAGAATCCCTGCCTCAGATTCCTTGCCTCAGATTCCCTGCCTCTGATTCCCCGCCTCTGATTCCCCGCCTCCTATTCCCCGCCTCTGATTCCCCGCCTCTGATTCCCCGCCTCTGATTCCCTGCCTCAGATTCCCTGCCTCTGATTGCCTTCCTCTGATTCCCTGCCTCTGATTCCCTCCCTCTGATTCCCTGCCTCTGATTCCCTGCCTCTGATTCCCTGCCTCTGATTCCCTGCCCCTGATTCCGCACGGCTGATTCTACGCCTCTCTGACCGTGTCTCTGATTCCCCGCCTCTGATTCCCTGCCTCTGATACCCTGCCTCTCTTTGCCTGCCTCTATTTCCGTGCCTCTTCCTCTGCATCTAGTTTCCCACATCTCAATTGCCCCCTCTGATAACCCACCTCTGATTCCATGCCTCTGATTCCCCGCCTCTGATTCCCCGCCTCTGATTCCCTGCATCAGATTCCCTGCCTCAGATTCCTTGCCTCAGATTCCCGGCCTCTGATACCCCGCCTCTTATTCCCCGCCTCTGATTCCCCGCTTCTGATTCCCCGCCTCTGATTCCCTGCCTCTGTTTCCCCGCGTCTGATTGCCCGCGTCTGATTCCCCGCCTCAGATTACCCGGCTCTGATTCCCTGCCTGAGATTCCATGCCTCAGAATCCCCGCCTTAGATTCCCTGCCTCAGATTCCCCGCCTCAGATTCCCCGCCTCAGATTCGCCGCCTCAGATTCCCTGCCTCAGATTCCCCGCCTCAGATTCCACGCCTCAGATTCCCCGCCTCAGATTCCCCGCCTCAGATTCCCTGCCTCAGATTCCCTGCCTCAGATTCCCAGCCTCAGATTCCCTTCATCTGATTCCCTTCATCTGATTCCCTGCCTCTGATTCCCTGCCTCTGATTCCCTGCCTCTGATTCCCCGACTCTGATTCCCTGCCTCTGATTCCCTGCCTCTGATTGCCTGCCTCTGATTCCCTGCCTCTGATTCCCTGCCTCTGATTCCCTGCCTCTGATTCCGCACCTCTGATTCCACGCCTCTCTTTCCTTGTCTCTGATTCCCTGCCTCTGATTCCCTGCCTCTGATACACTGCCTCTCTTTGCCTGCCTCTATTTCCGTGCCTCTTTCTCTGCATCTAGTTCCCACATCTCATTTGCCCCCTCTGATAACCCGCCTCTGATTCCATGCCTCTGATTCACTGCCTCAGATCCCCTGCCTCAGATACCCCGACTCAGATTTACCGCCTCAGATTCCCCGCCTCAGATTCCCTGCCTCAGATTCCCTGCCTCAGATTCCCAGCCTCAGATTCCCTTCATCTGATTCCCTTCATCTGATTCCCTGCCTCTGATTCCCTGCCTCTGATTCCCTGCCTCTGATTCCCCGACTCTGATTCCCTGCCTCTGATTCCCTGCCTCTGATTGCCTGCCTCTGATTCCCTGCCTCTGATTCCCTGCCTCTGATTCCCTGCCTCTGATTCCGCACCTCTGATTCCACGCCTCTCTTTCCTTGTCTCTGATTCCCTGCCTCTGATTCCCTGCCTCTGATACACTGCCTCTCTTTGCCTTGCTCTATTTCCGTGCCTCTTTCTCTGCATCTAGTTCCCACATCTCATTTGCCCCCTCTGATAACCCGCCTCTGATTCCATGCCTCTGATTCACTGCCTCAGATCCCCTGCCTCAGATACCCCGACTCAGATTTACCGCCTCAGATTCCCCGCCTCAGATTCCCTGCCTCAGATTCCCTGCCTCAGATTCCCTGCCTCAGATTCCCTGCCTCAGATTCCCTGCCTCCGATTCCCCGCCTCTGATACCCCGCCTCTGATTCCCCGCCTCTGATTCCCAGCCTCTGAATCCACGCCTCTGAATCCCAGCCTCTTATTCCCCGCCTCTGTTTCCACGCCTCTGATTCCCCGCCTCTGATTCCCCGCCTCTGATTCCACGCCTCTGATTCCCCGCCTCTGATTCCAGGCCTCTTATTCCCCGCCACTGATTCCGCACCTCTGATTGCCTGCCACTGATTGCCCGCCTCTGATTCCCCGCCTCTGATTCCCCGCCTCTGATTCCCCACCTCTGTCTCGACGCCTCTCTGTCGCCTCCACTCTTTCCCCTACACTCTTTCCGTGCCTGTCTTTCCCTCCCTCAATTTCAACAAAACTGTTTGATCTGTTTTGTGTACCTCATTTTCAACACACAAGTTCCAACCACTATGTTTCAGCCATCACTTTCCCAGCCTCTATTTATCCACCTATGTTTACCTGCCTCTGTTTACCCGCCTGTTTCCCCACCTCTGATTCCCCACCTTTCATTCCCCGCCTCTCTTTCCCTGCCTCTATTTCCGCACCTCTTTCTCTGCCTCTCTTTCCCCACAACGCTTTTCCTCCCGCTGATTCCCCGCCTCTGATTCCCCGCCTCTGATTCCCTGCCTCTGATTCCCCGCCTCTGATTCCCTGCCTCAGATTCCCTGCCTCAGATTCCCTGCCTCAGATTCCCTGCCTCTGATTCCCCGCCTCTGATTCCCCGCCTATTATTCCCCACCTCTGATTCCCCGCCTCTCATTCCCCGTGTCTGATTCCCCGCCTCAGATTCTCCGCCTCAGATTCCCCGACTCAGATTTACCGCCTCAGATTCCCCGCCTCAGATTCCCTGCCTCAGGTTCCATGCCTCAGATTCCCTGCCTCAGATTCCCTGCCTCAGATTCCCTGCCTCCGATTCCCCGCCTCTGATTCCCCGCCTCTGATTCCCCGCCTCTGATTCCCAGCCTCTGAATCCCCGCCTCTGAATTCCCGCCTCTGATTCCCCGCCTCTGTTTCCCCGCCTCTGATTACCCGCCTCTGATTCCCCTCCTCTGATTCCACGCCTCTGATTCCCCGCCTCTGATTCCAGGCCTCTTATTCCCCGCCTCTGATTCCCCACCTCTGATTGCCTGCCACTGATTGCCCGCCTCTGATTCCCCGCCTCTGATTCCCCGCCTCTGATTCCCCACCTCTGTCTGTATGCCTCTCTTGCGCCTCAGCTTTTTCCCCTACACTCTTTCCGCGCCTCTCTTTCCCTCCCTCAATTTCAACAACTCTGTTTGATCTGTTCTGTGTACCTCATTTTCAACACACATGTTCCAACCACTATGTTTCACCCATCACTTTCCCCGCCTCTATTTTTCCGCCTATGTTTACCCGCCTCTGTTTACCCACCTGTTTCACTGCCTCTGATTCCCCGCCTCTGATTCCCCACCTCTGTCTCGACGCCTCTCTGTCGACTCCACTCTTTCCCCTCCACTCTTTCCGTGCCTGTCTTTCCCTCCCTCAATTTCAACAACACTGTTTGATCTGTTTTGTGTACCTCATTTTCAACGCACAAGTTCCAACCACTATGTTACAGCCATCACTTTCCCCGCCTCTATTTATCCACCTATGTTTACCTGCCTCTGTTTACCCGCCTGTTTCCCCGCCTCTGATTCCCCACCTTTCATTCCCCGCCTCTCTTTACCTGCCTCTATTTCCACACCTCTTTCTCTGCCTCTCTTTACCCACATCTCTTTTCCTCCCGCTGATTCCCCGCCTCTGATTCCCCGCCTCTGATTCCCTGCCTCTGATTCCCCGCCTCTGATTCGCTGCTTCAGATTCCCTGCCTCTGATTCCCTGCCTCAGATTCCCTGCCTCTGATTCCCCGCCTCTGATTCCCCGCCTCTTATTCCCCGCCTCGGAATCCCCGCCTCTGATTCCCCGCCTCTGATTCCCTGCCTCAGATTCCCCGGCTCTGATTCCATGCATCAGATTCCCTGCCTCAGATTCCCTGCCTCTGATTCCCCGCCTCTGATTCCCTGCCTCTGATTCCCCGCCTCTGATTCCCTGCCTCAGATTCCCTGCCTCAGATTCCCTGCCTCAGATTCCCTGCCTCTGATTCCCCGCCTTTGATTCCCCACCTCTTATTCCCCGCCTCTGATTCCCCGCCTCTGATTCCCCGCCTCTGATTCCCTGCCTCTGTTTCCCCTCCTCTGATTCCCCGCCTCTGATTCCCCGCCTCAGATTCCCCGGCTCTGATTCCCTGCCTGAGATTCCCTGCCTCAGATACCCCGCCTCAGATTCCCCGCCTCAGATTCCCCGCCTCAGATTCCCCGCCTCAGATTCCCCGCCTCAGATTCCCCGCCTCAGATTCCCCGTCTCAGATTCCCCGCCTCAGATTCCCCGCCTCAGATTCCCCGCCTCAGATTCCCCGCCTCAGATTCCCCGCATCAGATTCCCCGCCTCAGATTCCCCGCCTCAGATTCCCCGCCTCAGATTCCCCGCCTCAGATTCCCTGCCTCAGATTCCCTGCCTCTGATTGCCTGCCTCTGATTCCCTGCCTCTGATTCCCTGCCTCTGATTCCCTGCCTCAGATTCCCCGCCTCTGATTCCCTGCCTCTGATTCCCCGCCTCTGATTCCCTGCCTCAGATTCCCTGCCTCAGATTCCCTGCCTCAGATTCCCTGCCTCAGATTCCCTGCCTCAGATTCCCTGCCTCAGATTCCCTGCCTCAGATTCCCTGCCTCTGATTCCCTGCCTCAGATTCCCTGCCTCAGATTCCCTGCCTCACATTCCCTGCCTCAGATTCCCTGCCTCTGAATGCCTGCCTCTGATTCCCTGCCTCTGATTCCTTGCCTCTGATTCCCTGTCTCTGATTCCCTGCCTCTGATTCCCTGCCTCTGATTCCCTGCCTCTGATTCCGCAACTCTGATTCCACGCCTCTCTTTCCGTATCTCTGATTCCCTGCATCTGATTCTCTGCCTCTGATACCCTGCCTCTCTTTGCCTGCCTCTATTTTGGTGCCTCTTTCTCTGCATCTAGTTTCCCACATCTCATTTGCCCCATCTGATAACCCGCCTCTGATTCCATGCCTCTGATTCCCCACCTCTGATTCCCTGCCTCTGACTCCCCGCCTCTGATACCCCGCCTCTGATTCCCTGCCTCAGATTCCCTGCCTCAGATTCCCTGCATCTGATTCCCCGCCTCTGATTCCCCGCCTCTTAATCCCCGCCTCTGATTACCCGCCTCTGATTCCCCGCCTCTTATTCCCTGCCTCTGTTTCCCAGCCTCTGATTCCCCGCCACTGATTCCCCGCCTCAGATTCCCCGGCTCTGATTCCCTGCCTGAGATTCCCTGCCTCAGATTCCCTGCCTATGATTCCCTGCCTCTGAGTCCCCGCGTCAGCTTCCCCGGCTCTGATTCCCTGCCTGAGATTCCCTGCCTCAGAATCCCCGCCTCAGATTCCCTGCCTCAGATTCCCCGCCTCAGATTCCCCGCCTCAGATTCCCCGCCTCAGATTCCCCGCCTGAGATTCCCCGCCTCAGATTCCCCGCCTCAGATTCCCCACCTCAGATTCCCCGCCTCAGATTCCCTGCCTCTGGTTGCCTGCCTCTGATTCCCTGCCTCTGATTCCCTGCCTCTAAATCCCTGCCTCTGATTCACTGCCTCTGATTCCGCGCCTCTGATTCCCCGCCTCTCTTTCCGTGTCTCTGATTCCCCGCCTCAGATTCCCTGCCTCACATACCCTGCCTCTCTTTGCCTGCCTCTATTTCCGTGCCTCTTTCTCTGCATCTAGTTTCCCACATCTCATTTGCCCCCTCTGATAACCCGCATCTGATTCCCCGCCTCTGATTCCCTGCCTCAGAATCCCTGCCTCAGATTCCTTGCCTCAGATTCCCTGCCTCTGATTCCCCGCCTCTGATTCCCCGCCTCTTATTCCCCGCCTCTTATACCCCGCCTCTGATTCCCCGCCTCTGATTCCCTGCCTCTGTATCCCCGCCTCTGATTCCCCGCGTCTGATTCCCCGCCTCAGATTCCCCAGCTCTGATTCCCAGCCTGAGATTCCATGCCTCAGATTCCCTGCCTCAGATTCCCTGCCTCAGATTCACCGCCTCAGATTCCCCGCCTCAGATTCCCCGCCTCAGATTCCCCACCTCAGATTCCCCGCCTCACATTCCCCACCTCAGATTCCCCGCCTCAGATTCCCTGCCTCAGATTCCCTGTCTCAGATTCCCTGCCTCAGATTCCCTTCATCTGATTCCCTTCATCTGATTCCCTGCCTCTGATTCCCCGCCTCAGATTCCCTGCCTCACATACCCTGCCTCTCTTTGCCTGCCCCTATTTCCGTGACTCTTTCTCTGCATCTAGTTTCCCACATCTCATTTGCCCCCTCTGATAACCCGCCTCTGATTCCATGCCTCTGATTCACTGCCTGAGATTCCGTGCCTCAGATTCCCCGACTCAGATTTACCGCCTCAGATTCCCCGCCTCAGATTCCCTGCCTCAGATTCCATGCCTCAGATTCCCTGCCTCAGATTCCCTGCCTCAGATTCCCTGCCTCCGATTCCCCGCCTCTGATTCCCCGCCTCTGATTCCCCGCCTCTGATTCCCAGCCTCTGAATCCCCGCCTCTGAATCCCCGCCTCTGATTCCCCGCCTCTGTTTCCCCGCCTCTGATTCCCCGCCTCTGATTCCCCTCCTCTGATTCCACGCCTCTGATTCCCCGCCTCTGATTCCAGGCCTCTTATTCCCCGCCTCTGATTCCCCACCTCTGATTGCCTGCCACTGATTGCACGCCTCTGATTCCCCGCCTCTGATTCCCTGCCTCTGATTCCCCCCTCTGTCTGTATGCATCTTTTTCACCTCCGCTTTTTCCCCTACACTCTTTCCGCGCCTCTCTTTCCCTCCCTCAATTTCAACAACTCTGTTTGATCTGTTCTGTGTACCTCATTTTCAACACACAAGTTCCAACCACTATGTTTCACCCATCACTTTCCCCGCCTCTATTTTTCCGCCTATGTTTACCCGCCTCTGTTTACACACCTGTTTCACCGCCTCTGAATCCCCGCCTCTGATTCCCCACCTCTGTCTCGACGCCTCTCTTTCGCCTCCACTCTTTCCACTCCACTCTTTCCTTGCCTGTCTTTCCCTCCCTCAATTTCAACAACACTGTTTGATCTGTTTTGTGTACCTGATTTTAAACACACAAGTTCCAACCACTATGTTTTGCCCGCCTCTTTCCCCGCCTCTATTTATCCACCTATGTTTACCTGCCTCTGTTTACCCGCCTGTTTCCCCACCTCTGATTCCCCACCTTTCATTCCCCGCCTCTCTTTCCCTGCCTCTATTTCCGCGCCTCTTTCTCTGCCTCTCTTTCCCCACAACGCTTTTCCTCCCGCTGATTCCCCGCCTCTGATTCCCCGCCTCTGATTCCCTGCCTCTGATTCCCCGCCTCTGATTCCCTGCCTCAGATTCCCTGCCTCAGATTCCCTGCCTCAGATTCCCTGCCTCTGATTCCCCGCCTCTGATTCCCCGCCTCTTATTCCCCACCTCTGATTCCCCGCCTCTCATTCCCCGTGTCTGATTCCCTGCCTCAGATTCCCCGGCTCTGATTCCCTGCATCAGATTCCCTGCCTCAGATTCCCTGCCTCTGATTCCCCGCCTCTGATTCCCTGCCTCTGATTCCCCGCCTCTGATTCCTGCCTCAGATTCCCTGCCTCAGATTCCCTGCCTCAGATTCACTGCTTCTGATTCCCCGCCTTTGATTCCCCGCCTCTTATTCCCCGCCTCTGAATCCCAGCCTCTGATTCCCCGCCTCTGATTACCTGCCTCTGTTTCCCCGCCTCTGATTCCCAGCCTCTGATTCCCCGCCTCAGATTCGCCGCCTCAGATTCCATGCCTCAGATTCCCCGCCTGAGATTCCCCGCCTCAGATTCCCCGCCTCAGATTCCCCGCATCAGATTCCCCGCCTCAGATTCCACGCCTCAGATTCCCCGCATCAGATTCCCCGCCTCAGATTCCCCGCCTCAGATTCCCCACCTCAGATTCCCCGCCTCAGATTCCCCGCCTCAGATTCCCCGCCTCATATTCCCCGCCTCACATTCCCCGCCTCAGATTCCCCGCCTCAGATTCCCCGCCTCAGATTCCCTGCCTCTGATTGCCTGCCTCTGATTGACTGCCTCTGATTGCCTGCCTCTGATTCCCTGCCTCTGATTCCCTGCCTCTGATTCCCTGCCTCTGATTCCCTGCCTCTGATTCCGCGCCTCTGATTCCACGCCTCTCTTTCCGTATCTCTGATTCCCTGCATCTGATTCTCTGCCTCTGATACCCTGCCTCTCTTTGCCTGCCTCTATTTTGGTGCCTCTTTCTCTGCATCTAGTTTCCCACATCTCATTTGCCCCATCTGATAACCCGCCTCTGATTCCATGCCTCTGATTCCCCACCTCTGATTCCCTGCCTCTGACTCCCCGCCTCTGATACCCCGCCTCTGATTCCCTGCCTCAGATTCCCTGCCTCAGATTCCCTGCATCTGATTCCCCGCCTCTGATTCCCCGCCTCTTAATCCCCGCCTCTGATTACCCACCTCTGATTCCCCGCCTCTTATTCCCTGCCTCTGTTTCCCAGCCTCTGATTCCCCGCCTCTGATTCCCCGCCTCAGATTCCCCGGCTCTGATTCCCTGCCTGAGATTCCCTGCCTCAGATTCCCTGCCTATGATTCCCTGCCTCTGAGTCCCCGCGTCAGCTTCCCCGGCTCTGATTCCCTGCCTGAGATTCCCTGCCTCAGAATCCCCGCCTCAGATTCCCTGCCTCAGATTCCCAGCCTCAGATTCCCCGCCTCAGATTCCCCGCCTCAGATTCCCCGCCTGAGATTCCCCGCCTCAGATTCCCCGCCTCAGATTCCCCACCTCAGATTTAACGCCTCAGATTCCCTGCCTCTGGTTGCCTGCCTCTGATTCCCTGCCTCTGATTCCCTGCCTCTAAATCCCTGCCTCTGATTCACTGCCTCTGATTCCGCGCCTCTGATTCCCCGCCTCTCTTTCCGTGTCTCTGATTCCCCGCCTCAGATTCCCTGCCTCACATACCCTGCCTCTCTTTGCCTGCCTCTATTTCCGTGCCTCTTTCTCTGCATCTAGTTTCCCACATCTCATTTGCCCCCTCTGATAACCCGCATCTGATTCCCCGCCTCTGATTCCCTGCCTCAGAATCCCTGCCTCAGATTCCTTGCCTCAGATTCCCTGCCTCTGATTCCCCGCCTCTGATTCCCCGCCTCTTATTCCCCGCCTCTGATACCCCGCCTCTGATTCCCCGCCTCTGATTCCCTGCCTCTGTATCCCCGCCTCTGATTCCCCGCGTCTGATTCCCCGCCTCAGATTCCCCAGCTCTGATTCCCAGCCTGAGATTCCATGCCTCAGATTCCCTGCCTCAGATTCCCTGCCTCAGATTCACCGCCTCAGATTCCCCGCCTCAGATTCCCCGCCTCAGATTCCCCTCCTCAGATTCCCCGCCTCACATTCCCCACCTCAGATTCCCCGCCTCAGATTCCCTGCCTCAGATTCCCTGTCTCAGATTCCCTGCCTCAGATTCCCTTCATCTGATTCCCTTCATCTGATTCCCTGCCTCTGATTCCCCGCCTCAGATTCCCTGCCTCACATACCCTGCCTCTCTTTGCCTGCCCCTATTTCCGTGCCTCTTTCTCTGCATCTAGTTTCCCACATCTCATTTGCCCCCTCTGATAACCCGCCTCTGATTCCATGCCTCTGATTCCCCGCCTCTGATTCCCCGCCTCTGCTTCCCCGCCTCTGATTCCCTGCCTCAGAATCCCTGCCTCAGATTCCTTGCCTCAGATTCCCTGCCTCTGATTCCCCGCCTCTGATTCCCCGCCTCCTATTCCCCGCCTCTGATTCCCCGCCTCTGATTCCCCGCCTCTGATTCCCTGCCTCAGATTCCCTGCCTCTGATTGCCTTCCTCTGATTCCCTGCCTCTGATTCCCTCCCTCTGATTCCCTGCCTCTGATTCCCTGCCTCTGATTCCCTGCCTCTGATTCCCTGCCCCTGATTCCGCACGGCTGATTCTACGCCTCTCTGACCGTGTCTCTGATTCCCCGCCTCTGATTCCCTGCCTCTGATACCCTGCCTCTCTTTGCCTGCCTCTATTTCCGTGCCTCTTCCTCTGCATCTAGTTTCCCACATCTCAATTGCCCCCTCTGATAACCCACCTCTGATTCCATGCCTCTGATTCCCCGCCTCTGATTCCCCGCCTCTGATTCCCTGCATCAGATTCCCTGCCTCACATTCCTTGCCTCAGATTCCCGGCCTCTGATACCCCGCCTCTTATTCCCCGCCTCTGATTCCCCGCTTCTGATTCCCCGCCTCTGATTCCCTGCCTCTGTTTCCCCGCGTCTGATTGCCCGCGTCTGATTCCCCGCCTCAGATTACCCGGCTCTGATTCCCTGCCTGAGATTCCATGCCTCAGAATCCCCGCCTTAGATTCCCTGCCTCAGATTCCCCGCCTCAGATTCCCCGCCTCAGATTCGCCGCCTCAGATTCCCTGCCTCAGATTCCCCGCCTCAGATTCCACGCCTCAGATTCCCCGCCTCAGATTCCCCGCCTCAGATTCCCTGCCTCAGATTCCCTGCCTCAGATTCCCAGCCTCAGATTCCCTTCATCTGATTCCCTTCATCTGATTCCCTGCCTCTGATTCCCTGCCTCTGATTCCCTGCCTCTGATTCCCCGACTCTGATTCCCTGCCTCTGATTCCCTGCCTCTGATTGCCTGCCTCTGATTCCCTGCCTCTGATTCCCTGCCTCTGATTCCCTGCCTCTGATTCCGCACCTCTGATTCCACGCCTCTCTTTCCTTGTCTCTGATTCCCTGCCTCTGATTCCCTGCCTCTGATACACTGCCTCTCTTTGCCTGCCTCTATTTCCGTGCCTCTTTCTCTGCATCTAGTTCCCACATCTCATTTGCCCCCTCTGATAACCCGCCTCTGATTCCATGCCTCTGATTCACTGCCTCAGATCCCCTGCCTCAGATACCCCGACTCAGATTTACCGCCTCAGATTCCCCGCCTCAGATTCCCTGCCTCAGATTCCCTGCCTCAGATTCCCTGCCTCAGATTCCCTGCCTCAGATTCCCTGCCTCCGATTCCCCGCCTCTGATACCCCGCCTCTGATTCCCCGCCTCTGATTCCCAGCCTCTGAATCCACGCCTCTGAATCCCAGCCTCTTATTCCCCGCCTCTGTTTCCACGCCTCTGATTCCCCGCCTCTGATTCCCCGCCTCTGATTCCACGCCTCTGATTCCCCGCCTCTGATTCCAGGCCTCTTATTCCCCGCCACTGATTCCGCACCTCTGATTGCCTGCCACTGATTGCCCGCCTCTGATTCCCCGCCTCTGATTCCCCGCCTCTGATTCCCCACCTCTGTCTCGACGCCTCTCTGTCGCCTCCACTCTTTCCCCTACACTCTTTCCGTGCCTGTCTTTCCCTCCCTCAATTTCAACAAAACTGTTTGATCTGTTTTGTGTACCTCATTTTCAACACACAAGTTCCAACCACTATGTTTCAGCCATCACTTTCCCAGCCTCTATTTATCCACCTATGTTTACCTGCCTCTGTTTACCCGCCTGTTTCCCCACCTCTGATTCCCCACCTTTCATTCCCCGCCTCTCTTTCCCTGCCTCTATTTCCGCACCTCTTTCTCTGCCTCTCTTTCCCCACAACGCTTTTCCTCCCGCTGATTCCCCGCCTCTGATTCCCCGCCTCTGATTCCCTGCCTCTGATTCCCCGCCTCTGATTCCCTGCCTCAGATTCCCTGCCTCAGATTCCCTGCCTCAGATTCCCTGCCTCTGATTCCCCGCCTCTGATTCCCCGCCTCTTATTCCCCACCTCTGATTCCCCGCCTCTCATTCCCCGTGTCTGATTCCCTGCCTCAGATTCCCCGGCTCTGATTCCCTGCATCAGATTCCCTGCCTCAGATTCCCTGCCTCTGATTCCCCGCCTCTGATTCCCTGCCTCTGATTCCCCGCCTCTGATTCCTGCCTCAGATTCCCTGCCTCAGATTCCCTGCCTCAGATTCACTGCTTCTGATTCCCCGCCTTTGATTCCCCGCCTCTTATTCCCCGCCTCTGAATCCCAGCCTCTGATTCCCCGCCTCTGATTACCTGCCTCTGTTTCCCCGCCTCTGATTCCCAGCCTCTGATTCCCCGCCTCAGATTCCCCGCCTCAGATTCCATGCCTCAGATTCCCCGCCTGAGATTCCCCGCCTCAGATTCCCCGCCTCAGATTCCCCGCATCAGATTCCCCGCCTCAGATTCCACGCCTCAGATTCCCCGCATCAGAATCCCCGCCTCAGATTCCCCGCCTCAGATTCCCCACCTCAGATTCCCCGCCTCAGATTCCCCGCCTCAGATTCCCCGCCTCATATTCCCCGCCTCACATTCCCCGCCTCAGATTCCCCGCCTCAGATTCCCCGCCTCAGATTCCCTGCCTCTGATTGCCTGCCTCTGATTGCCTGCCTCTGATTGCCTGCCTCTGATTCCCTGCCTCTGATTCCCTGCCTCTGATTCCCTGCCTCTGATTCCCTGCCTCTGATTCCGCGCCTCTGATTCCACGCCTCTCTTTCCGTATCTCTGATTCCCTGCCTCTGATTCTCTGCCTCTGATACCCTGCCTCCCTTTGCTTGCCTCTATTTTGGTGCCTCTTTCTCTGCATCTAGTTTCCCACATCTCATTTGCCCCCTCTGATAACCCGCCTCTGATTCCATGCCTCTGATTCCCCACCTCTGATTCCCTGCCTCTGACTCCCCGCCTCTGATACCCCGCCTCAGATTCCCTGCCTCAGATTCCCTGCCTCAGATTCCCTGCCTCAGATTCCCTGCATCTGATTCCCCGCCTCTGATTCCCCGCCTCTTATTCCCCGCCTCTGATTACCCGCCTCTGATTCCCCGTCTCTTATTCCCTGCCTCTGTTTCCCAGCCTCTGATTCCCCGCCTCTGATTCCCCGCCTCAGATTCCCCGGCTCTGATTCCCTGCCTGAGATTCCCTGCCTCAGATTCCCTGCCTATGATTCCCTGCCTCTGAGTCCCCGCGTCAGCTTCCCCGGCTCTGATTCCCTGCCTGAGATTCCCTGCCTCAGAATCCCCGCCTCAGATTCCCTGCCTCAGATTCCCCGCCTCAGATTCCCCACCTCAGATTCCCCGCCTCAGATTCCCCGCCTGAGATTCCCCGCCTCAGATTCCCCGCCTCAGATTCCCCACCTCAGATTCCCCGCCTCAGATTCCCTGCCTCTGGTTGCGTGCCTCTGATTCCCTGCCTCTGATTCCCTGCCTCTAAATCCCTGCCTCTGATTCACTGCCTCTGATTCCGCGCCTCTGATTCCCCGCCTCTCTTTCCGTGTCTCTGATTCCCCGCCTCAGATTCCCTGCCTCACATACCCTGCCTCTCTTTGCCTGCCTCTATTTCCGTGCCTCTTTCTCTGCATCTAGTTTCCCACATCTCATTTGCCCCCTCTGATAACCCGCATCTGATTCCCCGCCTCTGATTCCCTGCCTCAGAATCCCTGCCTCAGATTCCTTGCCTCAGATTCCCTGCCTCTGATTCCCCGCCTCTGATTCCCCGCCTCTTATTCCCCGCCTCTGATACCCCGCCTCTGATTCCCCGCCTCTGATTCCCTGCCTCTGTATCCCCGCCTCTGATACCCCGCGTCTGATTCCCCGCCTCTGATTCCCTGCCTCAGATTCCCTGCCTCTGATTGCCTTCCTCTGATTCCCTGCCTCTGATTCCCTCCCTCTGATTCCCTGCCTCTGATTCCCTGCCTCTGATTCCCTGCCTCTGATTCCCTGCCTCTGATTCCGCACGGCTGATTCCACGCCTCTCTGACCGTGTCTCTGATTCCCCGCCTCTGATTCCCTGCCTCTGATACCCTGCCTCTCTTTGCCTGCCTCTATTTCCGTGCCTCTTCCTCTGCATCTAGTTTCCCACATCTCAATTGCCCCCTCTGATAACCCACCTCTGATTCCATGCCTCTGATTCCCCGCCTCTGATTCCCCGCCTCTGATTCCCTGCCTCAGATTCCCTGCCTCAGATTCCTTGCCTCAGATTCCCTGCCTCTGATACCCCGCCTCTTATTCCCCGCCTCTGATTCCCCGCCTCTGATTCCCCGCCTCTGATTCCCTGCCTCTGTTTCCCCGCGTCTGATTGCCCGCGTCTGATTCCCCGCCTCAGATTACCCGGCTCTGATTCCCTGCCTGAAATTCCATGCCTCAGAATCCCCGCCTTAGATTCCCTGCCTCAGATTCCCTGCCTCTGATTCCCCGCCTCTAAATCCCTGCCTCTGATTGCCTGCCTCTGATTCCGCGCCTCTGATTCCCCGCCTCTCTTTCCGTGTCTCTGATTCCCCGCCTCAGATTCCCTGCCTCACATACCCTGCCTCTCTTTGCCTGCCCCTATTTCCGTGCCTCTTTCTCTGCATCTAGTTTCCCACATCTCATTTGCACCCTCTGATAACCAGCCTCTGATTCCATGCCTCTGATTCCCCGCCTCTGATTCCCCGCCTCTGCTTCCCCGCCTCTGATTCCCTGCCTCAGAATCCCTGCCTCAGATTCCTTGCCTCAGATTCCCTGCCTCTGATTCCCCGCGTCTGATTGCCCGCGTCTGATTCCCCGCCTCAGATTACCCGGCTCTGATTCCCTGCCTCTGATTCCCTGCCTCTGATTGCCTGCCGCTGATTCCCTGCCTCTGATTCCCTGCCTCTGATTCCCTGCCTCTGATTCCGCACCTCTGATTCCACGCCTCTCTTTCCTTGTCTCTGATTCCCTGCCTCTGATTCCCTGCCTCTGATACACTGCCTCTCATTGCCTGCCTCTATTTCCGTGCCTCTTTCTCTGCATCTAGTTTCCCACATCTCATTTGCCCCCTCTGATAACCCGCCTCTGATTCCATGCCTCTGATTCACTGCCTCAGATCCCCTGCCTCAGATACCCCGACTCAGATTTACCGCCTCAGATTCCCCGCCTCAGATTCCCTGCCTCAGATTCCCTGCCTCAGATTCCCTGCCTCAGATTCCCTGCCTCAGATTCCCTGCCTCCGATTCCCCGCCTCTGATACCCCGCCTCTGATTCCCCGCCTCTGATTCCCAGCCTCTGAATCCACGCCTCTGAATCCCAGCCTCTTATTCCCCGCCTCTGTTTCCACGCCTCTGATTCCCCGCCTCTGATTCCCCGCCTCTGATTCCACGCCTCTGATTCCCCGCCTCTGATTCCAGGCCTCTTATTCCCCGCCACTGATTCCCCACCTCTGATTGCCTGCCACTGATTGCCCGCCTCTGATTCCCCGCCTCTGATTCCCCGCCTCTGATTCCCCACCTCTGTCTCGACGCCTCTCTGTCGCCTCCACTCTTTCCCCTACACTCTTTCCGTGCCTGTCTTTCCCTCCCTCAATTTCAACAAAACTGTTTGATCTGTTTTGTGTACCTCATTTTCAACACACAAGTTCCAACCACTATGTTTCAGCCATCACTTTCCCAGCCTCTATTTATCCACCTATGTTTACCTGCCTCTGTTTACCCGCCTGTTTCCCCACCTCTGATTCCCCACCTTTCATTCCCCGCCTCTCTTTCCCTGCCTCTATTTCCGCACCTCTTTCTCTGCCTCTCTTTCCCCACAACGCTTTTCCTCCCGCTGATTCCCCGCCTCTGATTCCCCGCCTCTGATTCCCTGCCTCTGATTCCCCGCCTCTGATTCCCTGCCTCAGATTCCCTGCCTCAGATTCCCTGCCTCAGATTCCCTGCCTCTGATTCCCCGCCTCTGATTCCCCGCCTCTTATTCCCCACCTCTGATTCCCCGCCTCTCATTCCCCGTGTCTGATTCCCTGCCTCAGATTCCCCGGCTCTGATTCCCTGCATCAGATTCCCTGCCTCAGATTCCCTGCCTCTGATTCCCCGCCTCTGATTCCCTGCCTCTGATTCCCCGCCTCTGATTCCTGCCTCAGATTCCCTGCCTCAGATTCCCTGCCTCAGATTCACTGCTTCTGATTCCCCGCCTTTGATTCCCCGCCTCTTATTCCCCGCCTCTGAATCCCAGCCTCTGATTCCCCGCCTCTGATTACCTGCCTCTGTTTCCCCGCCTCTGATTCCCAGCCTCTGATTCCCCGCCTCAGATTCCCCGCCTCAGATTCCATGCCTCAGATTCCCCGCCTGAGATTCCCCGCCTCAGATTCCCCGCCTCAGATTCCCCGCATCAGATTCCCCGCCTCAGATTCCACGCCTCAGATTCCCCGCATCAGAATCCCCGCCTCAGATTCCCCGCCTCAGATTCCCCACCTCAGATTCCCCGCCTCAGATTCCCCGCCTCAGATTCCCCGCCTCATATTCCCCGCCTCACATTCCCCGCCTCAGATTCCCCGCCTCAGATTCCCCGCCTCAGATTCCCTGCCTCTGATTGCCTGCCTCTGATTGCCTGCCTCTGATTGCCTGCCTCTGATTCCCTGCCTCTGATTCCCTGCCTCTGATTCCCTGCCTCTGATTCCCTGCCTCTGATTCCGCGCCTCTGATTCCACGCCTCTCTTTCCGTATCTCTGATTCCCTGCCTCTGATTCTCTGCCTCTGATACCCTGCCTCCCTTTGCTTGCCTCTATTTTGGTGCCTCTTTCTCTGCATCTAGTTTCCCACATCTCATTTGCCCCCTCTGATAACCCGCCTCTGATTCCATGCCTCTGATTCCCCACCTCTGATTCCCTGCCTCTGACTCCCCGCCTCTGATACCCCGCCTCAGATTCCCTGCCTCAGATTCCCTGCCTCAGATTCCCTGCCTCAGATTCCCTGCATCTGATTCCCCGCCTCTGATTCCCCGCCTCTTATTCCCCGCCTCTGATTACCCGCCTCTGATTCCCCGTCTCTTATTCCCTGCCTCTGTTTCCCAGCCTCTGATTCCCCGCCTCTGATTCCCCGCCTCAGATTCCCCGGCTCTGATTCCCTGCCTGAGATTCCCTGCCTCAGATTCCCTGCCTATGATTCCCTGCCTCTGAGTCCCCGCGTCAGCTTCCCCGGCTCTGATTCCCTGCCTGAGATTCCCTGCCTCAGAATCCCCGCCTCAGATTCCCTGCCTCAGATTCCCCGCCTCAGATTCCCCACCTCAGATTCCCCGCCTCAGATTCCCCACCTGAGATTCCCCGCCTCAGATTCCCCGCCTCAGATTCCCCACCTCAGATTCCCCGCCTCAGATTCCCTGCCTCTGGTTGCCTGCCTCTGATTCCCTGCCTCTGATTCCCTGCCTCTAAATCCCTGCCTCTGATTCACTGCCTCTGATTCCGCGCCTCTGATTCCCCGCCTCTCTTTCCGTGTCTCTGATTCCCCGCCTCAGATTCCCTGCCTCACATACCCTGCCTCTCTTTGCCTGCCTCTATTTCCGTGCCTCTTTCTCTGCATCTAGTTTCCCACATCTCATTTGCCCCCTCTGATAACCCGCATCTGATTCCCCGCCTCTGATTCCCTGCCTCAGAATCCCTGCCTCAGATTCCTTGGCTCAGATTCCCTGCCTCTGATTCCCCGCCTCTGATTCCCCGCCTCTTATTCCCCGCCTCTGATACCCCGCCTCTGATTCCCCGCCTCTGATTCCCTGCCTCTGTATCCCCGCCTCTGATACCCCGCGTCTGATTCCCCGCCTCTGATTCCCTGCCTCAGATTCCCTGCCTCTGATTCCCTCCCTCTGATTCCCTGCCTCTGATTCCCTGCCTCTGATTCCCTGCCTCTGATTCCCTGCCTCTGATTCCGCACGGCTGATTCCACGCCTCTCTGACCGTGTCTCTGATTCCCCGCCTCTGATTCCCTGCCTCTGATACCCTGCCTCTCTTTGCCTGCCTCTATTTCCGTGCCTCTTCCTCTGCATCTAGTTTCCCACATCTCAATTGCCCCCTCTGATAACCCACCTCTGATTCCATGCCTCTGATTCCCCGCCTCTGATTCCCCGCCTCTGATTCCCTGCCTCAGATTCCCTGCCTCAGATTCCTTGCCTCAGATTCCCTGCCTCTGATACCCCGCCTCTTATTCCCCGCCTCTGATTCCCCGCCTCTGATTCCCCGCCTCTGATTCCCTGCCTCTGTTTCCCCGCGTCTGATTGCCCGCGTCTGATTCCCCGCCTCAGATTACCCGGCTCTGATTCCCTGCCTGAAATTCCATGCCTCAGAATCCCCGCCTTAGATTCCCTGCCTCAGATTCCCTGCCTCTGATTCCCCGCCTCTAAATCCCTGCCTCTGATTGCCTGCCTCTGATTCCGCGCCTCTGATTCCCCGCCTCTCTTTCCGTGTCTCTGATTCCCCGCCTCAGATTCCCTGCCTCACATACCCTGCCTCTCTTTGCCTGCCCCTATTTCCGTGCCTCTTTCTCTGCATCTAGTTTCCCACATCTCATTTGCCCCCTCTGATAACCAGCCTCTGATTCCATGCCTCTGATTCCCCGCCTCTGATTCCCCGCCTCTGCTTCCCCGCCTCTGATTCCCTGCCTCAGAATCCCTGCCTCAGATTCCTTGCCTCAGATTCCCTGCCTCTGATTCCCCGCGTCTGATTGCCCGCGTCTGATTCCCCGCCTCAGATTACCCGGCTCTGATTCCCTGCCTGAAATTCCATGCCTCAGAATCCCCGCCTTAGATTCCCTGCCTCAGATTCCCCGCCTCAGATTCCCCACCTCAGATTCCCCACCTCAGATTCCCTGCCTCAGATTCTCCACCTCAGATTCCACGCCTCAGATTCCCCGCCTCAGATTCCCCGCCTCAGATTCCCTGCCTCAGATTCCCTGCCTCAGATTCCCAGCCTCAGATTCCCTTCATCTGATTCCCTTCATCTGATTCCCTGCCTCTGATTCCCTGCCTCTGATTCCCTGCCTCTGATTCCCCGCCTCTGATTCCCTGCCTCTGATTCCCTGCCTCTGATTGCCTGCCTCTGATTCCCTGCCTCTGATTCCCTGCCTCTGATTCCCTGCCTCTGATTCCGCACCTCTGATTCCACGCCTCTCTTTCCTTGTCTCTGATTCCCTGCCTCTGATTCCCTGCCTCTGATACACTGCCTCTCTTTGCCTGCCTCTATTTCCGTGCCTCTTTCTCTGCATCTAGTTTCCCACATCTCATTTGCCCCCTCTGATAACCCGCCTCTGATTCCATGCCTCTGATTCACTGCCTCAGATCCCCTGCCTCAGATACCCCGACTCAGATTTACCGCCTCAGATTCCCCGCCTCAGATTCCCTGCCTCAGATTCCCTGCCTCAGATTCCCTGGCTCAGATTCCCTGCCTCAGATTCCCTGCCTCCGATTCCCCGCCTCTGATACCCCGCCTCTGATTCCCCGCCTCTGATTCCCAGCCTCTGAATCCACGCCTCTGAATCCCAGCCTCTGATTCCCCGCCTCTGTTTCCCCGCCTCTGATTCCCCGCCTCTGATTCCCCGCCTCTGATTCCACGCCTCTGATTCCCCGCCTCTGATTCCAGGCCTCTTATTCCCCGCCACTGATTCCCCACCTCTGATTGCCTGCCACTGATTGCCCGCCTCTGATTCCCCGCCTCTGATTCCCCGCCTCTGATTCCCCACCTCTGTCTGTATGTCTCTCTTTCGCCTCCGTTTTTCCCCTACACTCTTTCTGCGCCTCTCTTTCCCTCCCTCAATTTCAACAACTCTGTTTGATCTGTTTTGTGTACCTCATTTTCAACACACAAGTTCCAACCACTATGTTTCACCCATCACTTTCCCCGCCTCTATTTTTCCGCCTATGTTTACCCGCCTCTGTTTACCCACCTGTTTCACTGCCTCTGATTCCCCGCCTCTGATTCCCCACCTCTGTCTCGACGCCTCTCTGTCGCCTCCACTCTTTCCCCTCCACTCTTTCCGTGCCTGTCTTTCCCTCCCTCAATTTCAACAAAACTGTTTGATCTGTTTTGTGTACCTCATTTTCAACACACAAGTTCCAACCACTATGTTTCAGCAATCACTTTCCCAGCCTCTATTTATCCACCTATGTTTACCTGCCTCTGTTTACCCGCCTGTTTCCCCGCCTCTGATTCCCCACCTTTCATTCCCCGCCTCTCTTTCCCTGCCTCTATTTCCGCACCTCTTTCTCTGCCTCTCTTTCCCCACATCTCTTTTCCTCCCGCTGATTCCCCGCCTCTGATACCCCGCCTCTGATTCCCTGCCTCTGATTCCCCGCCTCTGATTCCCTGCCTCAGATTCCCTGCCTCTGATTCCCCGCCTTTGATTCCCCGCCTCTTATTCCCCGCCTCTGATTCCCCGCCTCTGATTCCCCGCCTCTGATTCCCCGGCTCTGATTCCCTGCCTGAGATTCCCTGCCTCAGATACCCCGCCTCAGATTCCCCGCCTCAGATTCCCCACCTCAGATTCCCCGCCTCAGATTCCCCGCCTCAGATTCCCCGCCTCAGATTCCCCGTCTCAGATTCCCCGCCTCAGATTCCCCACCTCAGATTCCCCGTCTCAGATTCCCTGCCTCAGATTCCCCGCATCAGATTCCCCGCCTCAGATTCCCCTCCTCAGATTCCCCGCCTCAGATTCCCCGCCTCAGATTCCCTGCCTCAGATTCCCTGCCTCTGATTCCCCGCCTCTGATTCCCTGCCTCTGATTCCCTGCATCTGATTCCCTGCCTCTGATTCCCTGCCTCTAAATCCCTGCCTCTGATTCCCTGCCTCTGGATCCCTGCCTCTGATTCCGCGCCTCTGATTCCCCGCCTCTCTTTCCGTGTCTCTGATTACCCGCCTCAGATTCCCTGCCTCAGATACCCTGCCTCTCTTTGCCAGCCTCTATTTCCGTGCCTCTTTCTCCGCATCTAGTTTCCCACATCTCATTTGCCCCCTCTGATAACCCACCTCTGATTCAATGCCTCTGATTCCCCGCCTCTGATTCCCCGCCTCTGATTCCGCGCCTCTGATTCCCTGCCTCAGATTCCCTGCCTCAGATTCCTTTCCTCAGATTCCCTGCCTCTGTTTCCCCGCCTCTGATTCCCCACGTCTGAGTCCCCGCCTCAGATTCCCCGGCTCTGATTCCCTGCCTGAGATTCCCCGCCTAAGATTCCCCGCCTCAGATTCCCCGCCTCAGATTCCCCGCCTCAGATTCCCCGCCTCAGATTCCCCGCCTCAGTTTCTCCGCCTCAGATTCCCCGCCTCAGATTCCCTGCCTCAGATTCACTGCCTCAGATTCCCTGCCTCAGCTTCCCTTCATCTGATTCCCTTCATCTGATTCCCTGCCTCTGATTCCCTGCCTCTGATTCCCTGCCTCTGATTCCCCGCCTCTGATTCCCCGCCTCAGATTCCCTGCCTCAGATTCCCTGCCTCAGATTCCCTGCCTCTGATTCCCTGCCTCAGATTCCCTGCTTCAGATTCCCTGCCTCAGATTCCCTGCCTCTGATTCCCCGCCTCTGATTCCACGCCTCTGATTCCCCGCCTCTGATTCCAGGCCTCTTATTCCCCGCCTCTGATTCCCCACCTCTGATTGCCTGCCACTGCTTGCCCGCCTCTGATTCCCCGCCTCTGATTCCCCGCCTCTGATTCCCCACCTCTGCCTGTATGCCTCTCTTGTGCCTCAGCTTTTTCCCCTACACTCTTTCCGCGCCTCTCTTTCACTCCCTCAATTTCAACAACTCTGTTTGATCTGTTCTGTGTACCTCATTTTCAACA
This sequence comes from Narcine bancroftii, assembly GCF_036971445.1. Classification (NCBI taxonomy): domain Eukaryota; kingdom Metazoa; phylum Chordata; class Chondrichthyes; order Torpediniformes; family Narcinidae; genus Narcine; species Narcine bancroftii. The sequence continues at coordinate 92,201,129 of NC_091481.1, forward strand.
CACAAGTTCCAACCACTATGTTTCACCCATCACTTTCCCCGCCTCTATTTTTCTGCCTATGTTTACCCGCCTCTGTTTACACACCTGTTTCACCGCCTCTGATTCCCCGCCTCTGATTCCCCACCTCTGTCTCGACGCCTCTCTTTCGCCTCCACTCTTTCCACTCCACTCTTTCCGTGCCTGTCTTTCCCTCCCTCAATTTCAACAACACTGTTTGATCTGTTTTGTGTACCTGATTTTAAACACACAAGTTCCAACCACTATGTTTTGCCCGCCTTTTTCCCTGCCTCTATTTATCCACATATGTTTACCTGCCTCTGTTCACCCGCCTGTTTCCCCACCTCTGATTCCCCACCTTTCTTTCCCCGCCTCTCTTTCCCTGCCTCTATTTCCGCCCCTCTTTCTCTGCCTCTCTTTCCCCACAACGCTTTTCCTCCCGCTGATTCCCCGCCTCTGATTCCCCGCCTCTGATTCCCTGCCTCTGATTCCCCGCCTCTGGTTCCCTGCCTCAGATTCCCTGCCTCAGATTCCCTGCCTCAGATTCCCTGCCTCTGATTCCCCGCCTCTGATTCCCCACCTCTTATTCCCCGCCTCTGATTCCCCGCCTCTGATTCCCCGTGTCTGATTCCCTGCCTCAGATTCCCCGGCTCTGATTCCCTGCATCAGATTCCCTGCCTCAGATTCCCTGCCTCTGATTCCCCGCCTCTGATTCCCTGCCTCTGATTCCCCGCCTCTGATTCCTGCCTCAGATTCCCTGCCTCAGATTCCCTGCCTCAGATTCCCTGCCTCAGATTCCCTGCCTCTTATTCCCTGCCTCAGATTCCCTGCCTCAGATTCCCTGCCTCAGATTCCCTGCCTCAGATTCCCTGCCTCAGATTCCCTGCCTCAGATTCCCTGCCTCAGATTCCCTGCCTCAGATTCCCTGCCTCTGATTCCCTGCCTCAGATTCCCTGCCTCAGATTCCCTGCCTCAGATGCCTGCCTCTGATTCCCTGCCTCTGATTCCCTGCCTCTGATTCCCTGCCTCTGATTCCCTGCCTCTGATTCCCTGCCTCTGATTCCCTGCCTCTGATTCCGCAACTCTGATTCCACGCCTCTCTTTCCTTGTCTCTAATTCCCCGCCTCAGATTCCCTGCCTCTGATACACTGCCTCACTTTGCCTGCCTCTATTTCCGAGCCTCTTTCTCTGCATCTAGTTTCCCACATCTCATTTGCCCCCTCTGATAACCCGCCTCTGATTCCATGCCTCTGATTCACTGCCTCAGATTCCATGCCCCAGATTCCCCGACTCAGATTTACCGCCTCAGATTCCCCGCCTCAGATTCCCTGCCTCAGGTTCCATGCCTCAGATTCCCTGCCTCAGATTCCCTGCCTCAGATTCCCTGCCTCCGATTCCCCGCCTCTGATTCCCCGCCTCTGATTCCCCGCCTCTGATTCCCAGCCTCTGAATCCCCGCCTCTGAATTCCCGCCTCTGATTCCCCGCCTCTGTTTCCCCGCCTCTGATTACCCGCCTCTGATTCCCCTCCTCTGATTCCACGCCTCTGATTCCCCGCCTCTGATTCCAGGCCTCTTATTCCCCGCCTCTGATTCCCCACCTCTGATTGCCTGCCACTGATTGCCCGCCTCTGATTCCCCGCCTCTGATTCCCCGCCTCTGATTCCCCACCTCTGTCTGTATGCCTCTCTTGCGCCTCAGCTTTTTCCCCTACACTCTTTCCGCGCCTCTCTTTCCCTCCCTCAATTTCAACAACTCTGTTTGATCTGTTCTGTGTACCTCATTTTCAACACACAAGTTCCAACCACTATGTTTCACCCATCACTTTCCCCGCCTCTATTTTTCTGCCTATGTTTACCCGCCTCTGTTTACACACCTGTTTCACCGCCTCTGATTCCCCGCCTCTGATTCCCCACTTCTGTCTCGACGCCTCTCTTTCGCCTCCACTCTTTCCACTCCACTCTTTCCGTGCCTGTCTTTCCCTCCCTCAATTTCAACAACACTGTTTGATCTGTTTTGTGTACCTGATTTTAAACACACAAGTTCTAACCACTATGTTTTGCCCGCATCTTTCCCCGCCTCTATTTATCCACATATGTTTACCTGCCTCTGTTCACCCGCCTGTTTCCCCACCTCTGATTCCCCACCTTTCATTCCCCGCCTCTCTTTCCCCGCCTCTATTTCCGCGCCTCTTTCTCTGCCTCTCTTTCCCCACAACGCTTTTCCTCCCGCTGATTCCCCGCCTCTGATTCCCCGCCTCTGATTCCCTGCCTCTGATTCCACGCCTCTGATTCCCTGCCTCAGATTCCCTGCCTCAGATTCCCTGCCTCAGATTCCCTGCCTCTGATTCCCCGCCTCTGATTCCCCGCCTCTTATTCCCCGCCTCTGATTCCCCGCCTCTGATTCCCCGTGTCTGATTCCCTGCCTCAGATTCCCCGGCTCTGATTCCCTGCATCAGATTCCCTGCCTCAGATTCCCTGCCTCTGATTCCCCGCCTCTGATTCCCTGCCTCTGATTCCCCACCTCTGAATCCTGCCTCAGATTCCCTGCCTCAGATTCCCTGCCTCAGATTCCCTGCCTCAGATTCCCTGCCTCTGATTCCCTGCCTCAGATTCCCTGCCTCTGATTCCCTGCCTCAGATTCCCTGCCTCAGATTCCCTGCCTCAGATTCCCTGCCTCTGATTGCCTGCCTCTGATTCCCTGCCTCTGATACCCTGCCTCTGATTCCCTGCCTCTGGTTCCCTGCCTCTCATTCCCTGCCTCTGATTCCCTGCCTCTGATTCCGCAACTCTGATTCCACGCCTCTCTTTCCTTGTCTCTAATTCCCCGCCTCTGATTCCCTGCCTCTGATACCCTGCCTCACTTTGCCTGCCTCTATTTCCGTGCCTCTTTCTCTGCATCTAGTTTCCCACATCTCATTTGCCCCCTCTGATAACCCGCCTCTGATTCCATGCCTCTGATTCACTGCCTCAGATTCCGTGCCTCAGATTCCCCGACTCAGATTTACCGCCTCAGATTCCCCGCCTCAGATTCCCTGCCTCAGATTCCATGCCTCAGATTCCCTGCCTCAGATTCCCTGCCTCAGATTCCCTGCCTCCGATTCCCCGCCTCTGATTCCCCGCCTCTGATTCCCCGCCTCTGATTCCCAGCCTCTGAATCCCCGCCTCTGAATCCCCGCCTCTGATTCCCCGCCTCTGTTTCCCCGCCTCTGATTCCCCGCCTCTGATTCCCCTCCTCTGATTCCACGCCTCTGATTCCCCGCCTCTGATTCCAGGCCTCTTATTCCCCGCCTCTGATTCCCCACCTCTGATTGCCTGCCACTGATTGCCCGCCTCTGATTCCCCGCCTCTGATTCCCCGCCTCTGATTCCCCACCTCTGTCTGTATGCCTCTCTTTCGCCTCCGCTTTTTCCCCTACACTCTTTCCACGCCTCTCTTTCCCTCCCTCAATTTCAACAACTCTGTTTGATCTGTTCTGTGTACCTCATTTTCAACACACAAGTTCCAACCACTATGTTTCACCCATCACTTTCCCCGCCTCTATTTTTCCGCCTATGTTTACCCGCCTCTGTTTACACACCTGTTTCACCGCCTCTAATTCCCCGCCTCTGATTCCCCACCTCTGTCTCGACGCCTCTCTTTCGCCTCCACTCTTTCCACTCCACTCTTTCCTTGCCTGCCTTTCCCTCCCTCAATTTCAACAACACTGTTTGATCTGTTTTGTGTAACTGATTTTAAACACACAAGTTCCAACCACTATGTTTTGCACGCCTCTTTCCCCGCCTCTATTTATCCACCTATGTTTACCTGCCTCTGTTTACCCGCCTGTTTCCCCACCTCTGATTCCCCACCTTTCATTCCCCGCCTCTCTTTCCCTGCCTCTATTTCCGCGCCTCTTTCTCTGCCTCTCTTTCCCCACAACGCTTTTCCTCCCGCTGATTCCCCGTCTCTGATTCCCGCCTCTGATTCCCTGCCTCTGATTCCCCGCCTCTGATTCCCTGCCTCTGATTCCCTGCCTCAGATTCCCTGCCTCAGATTCCCTGCCTCTGATTCCCCGCCTCTGATTCCCCGCCTCTTATTCCCCGCCTCTGATTCCCCGCCTCTGATTCCCCGTGTCTGATTCCCTGCCTCAGATTCCCCGGCTCTGATTCCCTGCATCAGATTCCCTGCCTCAGATTCCCTGCCTCTGATTCCCCGCCTCTGATTCCCTGCCTCTGATTCCCCGCCTCTGATTCCTACCTCAGATTCCCTGCCTCAGATTCCCTGCCTCAGATTCACTGCTTCTGATTCCCCGCCTTTGATTACCTGCCTCTGTTTCCCCGCCTCTGTTTCCCAGCCTCTGATTCCCCGCCTCAGATACCCCGCCTCAGATTCCCTGCCTCAGATACCCCGCCTCAGATTCCCTGCCTCAGATTCCCCGCCTGAGATTCCCCGCCTCAGATTCCCCGCCTCAGATTCCCCGCCTCAGATTCCCCGCCTCAGATTCCACGCCTCAGATTCCCCGCATCAGATTCCCCGCCTCAGATTCCCGCCTCAGATTCCCCGCCTCAGATTCCCCGCCACAGATTCCCCGCCTCAGATTCCCCGCCTCAGATTCCCCGCCTCACATTCCCCGCCTCAGATTCCCCGCCTCAGATTCCCCGCCTCAGATTCCCCGCCTCAGATTCCCCGCCTCACATTCCCCGCCTCAGATTCCCCGCCTCAGATTCCCCGCCTCAGATTCCCTGCCTCTGATTGCCTGCCTCTGATTGCCTGCCTCTGATTCCCTGCCTCTGATTCCCTGCCTCTGATTCCCTGCCTCTGATTCCCTGCCTCTGATTCCCTGCCTCTGATTCCGCGCCTCTGATTCCACGCCTCTGATTGCCTGCCTCTGATTGCCTGCCTCTGATTCCCTGCCTCTGATTCCCTGCCTCTGATTCCCTGCCTCTGATTCCCCGCCTCTGATTCCCTGCCTCTGATACCCTGCCTCACTTTGCCTGCCTCTATTTCCGTGCCTCTTTCTCTGCATCTAGTTTCCCACATCTCATTTGCCCCCTCTGATAACCCACCTCTGATTCCATGCCTCTGATTCACTGCCTCAGATTCCGTGCCTCAGATTCCCCGACTCAGATTTACCGCCTCAGATTCCCCGCCTCAGATTCCCTGCCTCAGATTCCATGCCTCAGATTCCCTGCCTCAGATTCCCTGCCTCAGATTCCCTGCCTCCGATTCCCCGCCTCTGATTCCCCGCCTCTGATTCCCCGCCTCTGATTCCCAGCCTCTGAATCCCCGCCTCTGAATCCCCGCCTCTGATTCCCCGCCTCTGTTTCCCCGCCTCTGATTCCCCGCCTCTGATTCCCCTCCTCTGATTCCACGCCTCTGATTCCCCGCCTCTGATTCCAGGCCTCTTATTCCCCGCCTCTGATTCCCCACCTCTGATTGCCTGCCACTGATTGCCCGCCTCTGATTCCCCGCCTCTGATTCCCCGCCTCTGATTCCCCACCTCTGTCTGTATGCCTCTCTTTCGCCTCCGCTTTTTCCCCTACACTCTTTCCACGCCTCTCTTTCCCTCCCTCAATTTCAACAACTCTGTTTGATCTGTTCTGTGTACCTCATTTTCAACACACAAGTTCCAACCACTATGTTTCACCCATCACTTTCCCCGCCTCTATTTTTCCGCCTATGTTTACCCGCCTCTGTTTACACACCTGTTTCACCGCCTCTAATTCCCCGCCTCTGATTCCCCACCTCTGTCTCGACGCCTCTCTTTCGCCTCCACTCTTTCCACTCCACTCTTTCCTTGCCTGCCTTTCCCTCCCTCAATTTCAACAACACTGTTTGATCTGTTTTGTGTAACTGATTTTAAACACACAAGTTCCAACCACTATGTTTTGCACGCCTCTTTCCCCGCCTCTATTTATCCACCTATGTTTACCTGCCTCTGTTTACCCGCCTGTTTCCCCACCTCTGATTCCCCACCTTTCATTCCCCGCCTCTCTTTCCCTGCCTCTATTTCCGCGCCTCTTTCTCTGACTCTCTTTCCCCACAACGCTTTTCCTCCCGCTGATTCCCCGTCTCTGATTCCCGCCTCTGATTCCCTGCCTCTGATTCCCCGCCTCTGATTCCCTGCCTCCGATTCCCTGCCTCAGATTCCCTGCCTCAGATTCCCTGCCTCTGATTCCCCGCCTCTGATTCCCCGCCTCTTATTCCCCGCCTCTGATTCCCCGCCTCTGATTCCCCGTGTCTGATTCCCTGCCTCAGATTCCCCGGCTCTGATTCCCTGCATCAGATTCCCTGCCTCAGATTCCCTGCCTCTGATTCCCCGCCTCTGATTCCCTGCCTCTGATTCCCCGCCTCTGATTCCTACCTCAGATTCCCTGCCTCAGATTCCCTGCCTCAGATTCACTGCTTCTGATTCCCCGCCTTTGATTCCCCGCCTCTTATTCCCTGCCTCTGGATCCCAGCCTCTGATTCCCCGCCTCTGATTACCTGCCTCTGTTTCCCCGCCTCTGATTCCCAGCCTCTGATTCCCCGCCTCAGATACCCCGCCTCAGATTCCCTGCCTCAGATTCCCCGCCTGAGATTCCCCGCCTCAGATTCCCCGCCTCAGATTCCCCGCCTCAGATTCCCCGCCTCAGATTCCCTGCCTCAGATTCCCCGCCTGAGATTCCCCGCCTCAGATTCCCCGCCTCAGATTCCCCGCCTCAGATTCCCCGCCTCAGATTCCCTGCCTCTTATTCCCTGCCTCTGATTCCCTGCCTCTGATTCCGCGCCTCTGATTCCACGCCTCTCTTTCCGTATCTCTGATTTCCCGCCTCTGATTCTCTGCCTCTGATACCCTGCCTCTCTTTGCCTGCCTCTATTTTGGTGCCTCTTTCTCTGCATCTAGTTTCCCACATCTCATTTGCCCACTCTGATAACCCGCCTCTGATTCCATGCCTCTGATTCCCCACCTCTGATTCCCTGCCTCTGATTCCCCGCCTCTGATACCCCGCCTCTGATTCCCTGCCTCAGATTCCCTGCCTCAGATTCCCTGCCTCAGATTCCCTGCATCTGATTCCCCGCCTCTGATTCCCCGCCTCTTATTCCCCGCCTCTGATTACCCACCTCTGATTCCCCGCCTCAGATTCCCCGGCTCTGATTCCCTGCCTGAGATTCCCTGCCTCAGATTCCCTGCCTATGATTCCCTGCCTCTGAGACCCCACGTCAGATTCCCCGGCTCTGATTCCCTGCCTGAGATTCCCTGCCTCAGAATCCCCACCTCAGATTCCCTCCCTCAGATTCCCCGCCTCAGATTCCCCGCCTCAGATTCCCCGCCTCAGATTCCCCACCTCAGATTCCCCGCGTCAGATTCCCTGCCTCTGATTGCCTGCCTCTGATTCCCTGCCTCTGATTCCCTGCCTCTAAATCCCTGCCTCTGATTCACTGCCTCTGATTCCGCGCCTCTGATTCCCCGCCTCTCTTTCCGTGTCTCTGATTCCCCGCCTCAGATACCCTGCCTCACATACCCTGCCTCTCTATGCCTGCCTCTATTTCCGTGCCTCTTTCTCTGCATCTAGTTTCCCACATCTCATTTGCCCCCTCTGATAACCCACCTCTGATTCCCCGCCCTTGATTCCCCGCCTCTGATTCCCTGCCTCAGAATCCCTGCCTCAGATTCCTTGCCTCAGATTCCCTGCCTCTGATTCCCCGCCTCTGATTCCCCGCCTCTTATTCCCCGCCTCTGATACCCCGCCTCTGATTCCCCGCCTCTGATTCCCTGCCTCTGTATCCCCGCCTCTGATTCCCCGCGTCTGATTCCCCACCTCAGATTCCTACCTCAGATTCCTTGCCTCAGATTCCCTGCCTCAGATTCCCTGCCTCAGATTCCCTGCCTCAGATTCACCGCCTCAGATTGCCTGCCACTGATTGCCCGCCTCTGATTCCCCGCCTCTGATTCCCCGCCTCTGATTCCCCACCTCTGTCTGTATGCCTCTCTTTCGCCTCCGCTTTTTCCCCTACACTCTTTCCGCGCCTCTCTTTCCCTCCCTCAATTTCAACAACTCTGTTTGATCTGTTCTGTGTACCTCATTTTCAACACACAAGTTCCAACCACTATGTTTCACCCATCACTTTCCCCGCCTCTATTTTTCCGCCTATGTTTACCCGCCTCTGTTTACACACCTGTTTCACCGCCTCTGATTCCCCGCCTCTGATTCCCCACCTCTGTCTCGACGCCTCTCTTTCGCCTCCACTCTTTCCACTCCACTCTTTCCTTGCCGGCCCTTCCCTCGCTCAATTTCAACAACACTGTTTGATCTGTTTTGTGTAACTGATTTTAAACACACAAGTTCCAACCACTATGTTTTGCCCGCCTCTTTCCCCGCCTCTATTTATCCACCTATGTTTACCTGCCTCTGTTTACCCGCCTGTTTCCCCACCTCTGATTCCCCACCTTTCATTCCCCGCCTCTCTTTCCCTGCCTCTATTTCCGCGCCTCTTTCTCTGCCTCTCTTTCCCCACAACGCTTTTCCTCCCGCTGATTCCCCGCCTCTGATTCCCAGCCTCTGATTCCCTGCCTCTGATTCCCCGCCTCTGATTCCCTGCCTCCGATTCCCTGCCTCAGATTCCCTGCCTCAGATTCCCTGCCTCTGATTCCCCGCCTCTGATTCCCCGCCTCTTATTCCCCGCCTCTGATTCCCCGCCTCTGATTCGCCGTGTCTGATTCCCTGCCTCAGATTCCCCGGCTCTGATTCCCTGCATCAGATTCCCTGCCTCAGATTCCCTGCCTCTGATTCCCCGCCTCTGATTCCCTGCCTCTGATTCCCCGCCTCTGATTCCTGCCTCAGATTCCCTGCCTCAGATTCCCTGCCTCAGATTCACTGCTTCTGATTCCCCGCCTTTGATTCCCCGCCTCTTATTCCCCGCCTCTGAATCCCAGCCTCTGATTCCCCGCCTCTGATTACCTGCCTCTGTTTCCGCGCCTCTGATTCCCAGCCTCTGATTCCCCGCCTCAGATTCCCCGCCTCAGATTCCCTGCCTCAGATTCCCCGCCTGAGATTCCCCGCCTGAGATTCCCCGCCTGAGATTCCCCGCCTCAGATTCCCCGCCTCAGATTCCACGCCTCAGATTCCCCGCATCAGATTCCCCGCCTCAGATTCCCCGCCTCAGATTCCCCGCCTCACATTCCCCGCCTCAGATTCCCCGCCTCAGATTCCCCGCCTCAGATTCCCTGCCTCTGATTCCCCGCCTCTAAATCCCTGCCTCTGATTGACTGCCTCAGATTCCCTGCCTCTGATTCCCTGCCTCTGATTCCCTGCCTCCGTTTCCCAGCCTCTGATTCCCCGCCTCTGATTCCCCGCCTCAGATTCCCCGGCTCTGATTCCCTGCCTGAGATTCCATGCCTCAGATTCCCTGCCTATGATTCCCTGCCTCTGAGTCCCCACGTCAGATTCCCCGGCTCTGATTCCCTGCCTGAGATTCCCTGCCTCAGAATCCCCACCTCAGATTCCCTGCCTCAGATTCCCCGCCTCAGATTCCCCGCCTCAGATTCCCCGCCTCAGATTCCCCACCTCAGATTCCCCGCCTCAGATTCATCTCCTCTGATTGCCTGCCTCTGATTCCCTGCCTCTGATTCCCTGCCTCAGATTCCCTGCCTCAGATTCCCTGCCTCAGATTCCCTGCCTCAGCTTCCCTTCATCTGATTCCCTTCATCTGATTCCCTGCCTCTGATTCCCTGCCTCTGATTCCCTGCCTCTGATTCCCCGCCTCTGATTCCCCGCCTCAGATTCCCTGCCTCAGATTCCCTGCCTCAGATTCCCTGCCTCTGATTCCCTGCCTCAGATTCCCTGCTTCAGATTCCCTGCCTCAGATTCCCTGCCTCTGATTCCCCGCCTCTGATTCCACGCCTCTGATTCCCCGCCTCTGATTCCAGGCCTCTTATTCCCCGCCTCTGATTCCCCACCTCTGATTGCCTGCCACTGCTTGCCCGCCTCTGATTCCCCGCCTCTGATTCCCCGCCTCTGATTCCCCACCTCTGTCTGTATGCCTCTCTTGCGCCTCAGCTTTTTCCCCTACACTCTTTCCGCGCCTCTCTTTCCCTCCCTCAATTTCAACAACTCTGTTTGATCTGTTCTGTGTACCTCATTTTCAACACACAAGTTCCAACCACTATGTTTCACCCATCACTTTCCCCGCCTCTATTTTTCTGCCTATGTTTACCCGCCTCTGTTTACACACCTGTTTCACCGCCTCTGATTCCCCGCCTCTGATTCCCCACCTCTGTCTCGACGCCTCTCTTTCGCCTCCACTCTTTCCACTCCACTCTTTCCGTGCCTGTCTTTCCCTCCCTCAATTTCAACAACACTGTTTGATCTGTTTTGTGTACCTGATTTTCAACACACAAGTTCCAACCACTATGTTTCACCCATCACTTTCCCCGCCTCTATTTTTCCGCCTATGTTTACCCGCCTCTGTTTACACACCTGTTTCACCGCCTCTAATTCCCCGCCTCTGATTCCCCACCTCTGTCTCGACGCCTCTCTTTCGCCTCCACTCTTTCCACTCCACTCTTTCCTTGCCTGCCTTTCCCTCCCTCAATTTCAACAACACTGTTTGATCTGTTTTGTGTAACTGATTTTAAACACACAAGTTCCAACCACTATGTTTTGCACGCCTCTTTCCCCGCCTCTATTTATCCACCTATGTTTACCTGCCTCTGTTTACCCGCCTGTTTCCCCACCTCTGATTCCCCACCTTTCATTCCCCGCCTCTCTTTCCCTGCCTCTATTTCCGCGCCTCTTTCTCTGCCTCTCTTTCCCCACAACGCTTTTCCTCCCGCTGATTCCCCGTCTCTGATTCCCGCCTCTGATTCCCTGCCTCTGATTCCCCGCCTCTGATTCCCTGCCTCCGATTCCCTGCCTCAGATTCCCTGCCTCAGATTCCCTGCCTCTGATTCCCCGCCTCTGATTCCCCGCCTCTTATTCCCCGCCTCTGATTCCCCGCCTCTGATTCCCCGTGTCTGATTCCCTGCCTCAGATTCCCCGGCTCTGATTCCCTGCATCAGATTCCCTGCCTCAGATTCCCTGCCTCTGATTCCCCGCCTCTGATTCCCTGCCTCTGATTCCCCGCCTCTGATTCCTACCTCAGATTCCCTGCCTCAGATTCCCTGCCTCAGATTCACTGCTTCTGATTCACCGCCTTTGATTACCTGCCTCTGTTTCCCCGCCTCTGATTCCCAGCCTCTGATTCCCCGCCTCAGATACCCCGCCTCAGATTCCCTGCCTCAGATACCCCGCCTCAGATTCCCTGCCTCAGATTCCCCGCCTGAGATTCCCCGCCTCAGATTCCCCGCCTCAGATTCCCCGCCTCAGATTCCCCGCCTCAGATTCCACGCCTCAGATTCCCCGCATCAGATTCCCCGCCTCAGATTCCCGCCTCAGATTCCCCGCCTCAGATTCCCCGCCACAGATTCCCCGCCTCAGATTCCCCGCCTCAGATTCCCCGCCTCACATTCCCCGCCTCAGATTCCCCGCCTCAGATTCCCCGCCTCAGATTCCCCGCCTCAGATTCCCCGCCTCAGATTCCCCGCCTCAGATTCCCCGCCTCAGATTCCCCGCCTCAGATTCCCTGCCTCTGATTGCCTGCCTCTGATTACCTGCCTCTGATTCCCTGCCTCTGATTCCCTGCCTCTGATTCCCTGCCTCTGATTCCCTGCCTCTGATTCCCTGCCTCTGATTCCGCGCCTCTGATTCCACGCCTCTCTTTCCGTATCTCTGATTCCCCGCCTCTGATTCTCTGCCTCTGATACCCTGCCTCTCTTTGCCTGCCTCTATTTTGGTGCCTCTTTCTCTGCATCTAGTTTCCCACATCTCATTTGCCCACTCTGATAACCCGCCTCTGATTCCATGCCTCTGATTCCCCACCTCTGATTCCCTGCCTCTGATTCCCCGCCTCTGATACCCCGCCTCTGATTCCCTGCCTCAGATTCCCTGCCTCAGATTCCCTGCCTCAGATTCCCTGCATCTGATTCCCCGCCTCTGATTCCCCGCCTCTTATTCCCCGCCTCTGATTACCCACCTCTGATTCCCCGCCTCAGATTCCACGGCTCTGATTCCCTGCCTGAGATTCCCTGCCTCAGATTCCCTGCCTATGATTCCCTGCCTCTGAGTCCCCACGTCAGATTCCCCGGCTCTGATTCCCTGCCTGAGATTCCCTGCCTCAGAATCCCCACCTCAGATTCCCTGCCTCAGATTCCCCGCCTCAGATTCCCCGCCTCAGATTCCCCGCCTCAGATTCCCCACCTCAGATTCCCCGCGTCAGATTCCCTGCCTCTGATTGCCTGCCTCTGATTCCCTGCCTCTGATTCCCTGCCTCTAAATCCCTGCCTCTGATTCACTGCCTCTGATTCCGCGCCTCTGATTCCCCGCCTCTCTTTCCGTGTCTCTGATTCCCCGCCTCAGATACCCTGCCTCACATACCCTGCCTCTCTTTGCCTGCCTCTATTTCCGTGCCTCTTTCTCTGCATCTAGTTTCCCACATCTCATTTGCCCCCTCTGATAACCCACCTCTGATTCCCCGCCCTTGATTCCCCGCCTCTGATTCCCTGCCTCAGAATCCCTGCCTCAGATTCCTTGCCTCAGATTCCCTGCCTCTGATTCCCCGCCTCTGATTCCCCGCCTCTTATTCCCCGCCTCTGATACCCCGCCTCTGATTCCCCGCCTCTGATTCCCTGCCTCTGTATCCCCGCCTCTGATTCCCCGCGTCTGATTCCCCGCCTCAGATTCCTACCTCAGATTCCTTGCCTCAGATTCCCTGCCTCAGATTCCCTGCCTCAGATTCCCTGCCTCAGATTCACCGCCTCAGATTGCCTGCCACTGATTGCCCGCCTCTGATTCCCCGCCTCTGATTCCCCGCCTCTGATTCCCCACCTCTGTCTGTATGCCTCTCTTTCGCCTCCGCTTTTTCCCCTACACTCTTTCCGCGCCTCTCTTTCCCTCCCTCAATTTCAACAACTCTGTTTGATCTGTTCTGTGTACCTCATTTTCAACACACAAGTTCCAACCACTATGTTTCACCCATCACTTTCCCCGCCTCTATTTTTCCGCCTATGTTTACCCGCCTCTGTTTACACACCTGTCTCACCGCGTCTGATTCCCCGCCTCTGATTCCCCACCTCTGTCTCGACGCCTCTCTTTCGCCTCCACTCTTTCCACTCCACTCTTTCCTTGCCGGCCTTTCCCTCCCTCAATTTCAACAACACTGTTTGATCTGTTTTGTGTAACTGATTTTAAACACACAAGTTCCAACCACTATGTTTTGCCCGCCTCTTTCCCCGCCTCTATTTATCCACCTATGTTTACCTGCCTCTGTTTACCCGCCTGCTTCCCCACCTCTGATTCCCCACCTTTCATTCCCCGCCTCTCTTTCCCTGCCTCTATTTCCGCGCCTCTTTCTCTGCCTCTCTTTCCCCACAACGCTTTTCCTCCCGCTGATTCCCCGCCTCTGATTCCCAGCCTCTGATTCCCTGCCTCTGATTCCCCGCCTCTGATTCCCTGCCTCCGATTCCCTGCCTCAGATTCCCTGCCTCAGATTCCCTGCCTCTGATTCCCCGCCTCTGATTCCCCGCCTCTTATTCCCCGCCTCTGATTCCCCGCCTCTGATTCCCCGTGTCTCATTCCCTGCCTCAGATTCCCCGGCTCTGATTCCCTGCATCAGATTCCCTGCCTCAGATTCCCTGCCTCTGATTCCCCGCCTCTGATTCCCTGCCTCTGATTCCCCGCCTCTGATTCCTGCCTCAGATTCCCTGCCTCAGATTCCCTGCCTCAGATTCACTGCTTCTGATTCCCCGCCTTTGATTCCCCGCCTCTTATTCCCCGCCTCTGAATCCCAGCCTCTGATTCCCCGCCTCTGATTACCTGCCTCTGTTTCCCCGCCTCTGATTCCCAGCCTCTGATTCCCCGCCTCAGATTCCCCGCCTCAGGTTCCCTGCCTCAGATTCCCCGCCTGAGATTCCCCGCCTGAGATTCCCCGCCTGAGATTCCCCGCCTCAGATTCCCCGCCTCAGATTCCACGCCTCAGATTCCCCGCATCAGATTCCCCGCCTCAGATTCCCCGCCTCAGATTCCCCGCCTCACATTCCCCGCCTCAGATTCCCCGCCTCAGATTCCCCGCCTCAGATTCCCTGCCTCTGATTCCCCGCCTCTAAATCCCTGCCTCTGATTGCCTGCCTCAGATTCCCTGCCTCTGATTCCCTGCCTCTGATTCCCTGCCTCCGTTTCCCAGCCTCTGATTCCCCGCCTCTGATTCCCCGCCTCAGATTCCCCGGCTCTGATTCCCTGCCTGAGATTCCATGCCTCAGATTCCCTGCCTATGATTCCCTGCCTCTGAGTCCCCACGTCAGATTCCCCGGCTCTGATTCCCTGCCTGAGATTCCCTGCCTCAGAATCCCCACCTCAGATTCCCTGCCTCAGATTCCCCGCCTCAGATTCCCCGCCTCAGATTCCCCGCCTCAGATTCCCCACCTCAGATTCCCCGCCTCAGATTCATCTCCTCTGATTGCCTGCCTCTGATTCCCTGCCTCTGATTCCCTGCCTCAGATTCCCTGCCTCAGATTCCCTGCCTCAGATTCCCTGCCTCAGATTCACTGCCTCAGATTCCCTGCCTCAGCTTCCCTTCATCTGATTCCCTTCATCTGATTCCCTGCCTCTGATTCCCTGCCTCTGATTCCCTGCCTCTGATTCCCCGCCTCTGATTCCCCGCCTCAGATTCCCTGCCTCAGATTCCCTGCCTCAGATTCCCTGCCTCTGATTCCCTGCCTCAGATTCCCTGCTTCAGATTCGCTGCCTCAGATTCCCTGCCTCTGATTCCCCGCCTCTGATTCCACGCCTCTGATTCCCCGCCTCTGATTCCAGGCCTCTTATTCCCCGCCTTTGATTCCCCACCTCTGATTGCCTGCCACTGCTTGCCCGCCTCTGATTCCCCGCCTCTGATTCCCCGCCTCTGATTCCCCACCTCTGTCTGTATGCCTCTCTTGCGCCTCAGCTTTTTCCCCTACACTCTTTCCGCGCCTCTCTTTCCCTCCCTCAATTTCAACAACTCTGTTTGATCTGTTCTGTGTACCTCATTTTCAACACACAAGTTCCAACCACTATGTTTCACCCATCACTTTCCCCGCCTCTATTTTTCTGCCTATGTTTACCCGCCTCTGTTTACACACCTGTTTCACCGCCTCTGATTCCCCGCCTCTGATTCCCCACCTCTGTCTCGACGCCTCTCTTTCGCCTCCACTCTTTCCACTCCACTCTTTCCGTGCCTGTCTTTCCCTCCCTCAATTTCAACAACAGTGTTTGATCTGTTTTGTGTACCTGATTTTAAACACACAAGTTCCAACCACTATGTTTTGCCCGCCTCTTTCCCTGCCTCTATTTATCCACATATGTTTACCTGCCTCTGTTCACCCGCCTGTTTCCCCACCTCTGATTCCCCACCTTTCTTTCCCCGCCTCTCTTTCCCTGCCTCTATTTCCGCCCCTCTTTCTCTGCCTCTCTTTCCCCACAACGCTTTTCCTCCCGCTGATTCCCCGCCTCTGATTCCCCGCCTCTGATTCCAGGCCTCTTATTCCCCGCCTCTGATTCCCCACCTCTGATTGCCTGCCACTGATTGCCCGCCTCTGATTCCCCGCCTCTGATTCCCCGCCTCTGATTCCCCACCTCTGTCTGTATGCCTCTCTTTCGCCTCCGCTTTTTCCCCTACACTCTTTCCGCGCCTCTCTTTCCCTCCCTCAATTTCAACAACTCTGTTTGATCTGTTCTGTGTACCTCATTTTCAACACACAAGTTCCAACCACTATGTTTCACCCATCACTTTCCCCGCCTCTATTTTTCCGCCTATGTTTACCCGCCTCTGTTTACACACCTGTTTCACCGCCTCTAATTCCCCGCCTCTGATTCCCCACCTCTGTCTCGACGCCTCTCTTTCGCCTCCACTCTTTCCACTCCACTCTTTCCTTGCCTGCCTTTCCCTCCCTCAATTTCAACAACACTGTTTGATCTGTTTTGTGTAACTGATTTTAAACACACAAGTTCCAACCACTATGTTTTGCACGCCTCTTTCCCCGCCTCTATTTATCCACCTATGTTTACCTGCCTCTGTTTACCCGCCTGTTTCCCCACCTCTGATTCCCCACCTTTCATTCCCCGCCTCTCTTTCCCTGCCTCTATTTCCGCGCCTCTTTCTCTGCCTCTCTTTCCCCACAACGCTTTTCCTCCCGCTGATTCCCCGTCTCTGATTCCCGCCTCTGATTCCCTGCCTCTGATTCCCCGCCTCTGATTCCCTGCCTCCGATTCCCTGCCTCAGATTCCCTGCCTCAGATTCCCTGCCTCTGATTCCCCGCCTCTGATTCCCCGCCTCTTATTCCCCGCCTCTGATTCCCCGCCTCTGATTCCCCGTGTCTGATTCCCTGCCTCAGATTCCCCGGCTCTGATTCCCTGCATCAGATTCCCTGCCTCAGATTCCCTGCCTCTGATTCCCCGCCTCTGATTCCCTGCCTCTGATTCCCCGCCTCTGATTCCTACCTCAGATTCCCTGCCTCAGATTCCCTGCCTCAGATTCACTGCTTCTGATTCCCCGCCTTTGATTCCCCGCCTCTTATTCCCTGCCTCTGGATCCCAGCCTCTGATTCCCCGCCTCTGATTACCTGCCTCTGTTTCCCCGCCTCTGATTCCCAGCCTCTGATTCCCCGCCTCAGATACCCCGCCTCAGATTCCCTGCCTCAGATTCCCCGCTTGAGATTCCCCGCCTCAGATTCCCCGCCTCAGATTCCCCGCCTCAGATTCCCCGCCTCAGATTCCACGCCTCAGATTCCCCGCATCAGATTCCCCGCCTCAGATTCCCGCCTCAGATTCCCCGCCTCAGATTCCCCGCCACAGATTCCCCGCCTCAGATTCCCCGCCTCAGATTCCCCGCCTCACATTCCCCGCCTCAGATTCCCCGCCTCAGATTCCCCGCCTCAGATTCCCTGCCTCAGATTCCCCGCCTCACATTCCCCGCCTCAGATTCCCCGCCTCAGATTCCCCGCCTCAGATTCCCCGCCTCTGATTGCCTGCCTCTGATTGCCTGCCTCTGATTCCCTGCCTCTGATTCCCTGCCTCTGATTCCCTGCCTCTTATTCCCTGCCTCTGATTCCCTGCCTCTGATTCCGCGCCTCTGATTCCACGCCTCTCTTTCCGTATCTCTGATTTCCCGCCTCTGATTCTCTGCCTCTGATACCCTGCCTCTCTTTGCCTGCCTCTATTTTGGTGCCTCTTTCTCTGCATCTAGTTTCCCACATCTCATTTGCCCACTCTGATAACCCGCCTCTGATTCCATGCCTCTGATTCCCCACCTCTGATTCCCTGCCTCTGATTCCCCGCCTCTGATACCCCGCCTCTGATTCCCTGCCTCAGATTCCCTGCCTCAGATTCCCTGCCTCAGATTCCCTGCATCTGATTCCCCGCCTCTGATTCCCCGCCTCTTATTCCCCGCCTCTGATTACCCACCTCTGATTCCCCGCCTCAGATTCCCCGGCTCTGATTCCCTGCCTGAGATTCCCTGCCTCAGATTCCCTGCCTATGATTCCCTGCCTCTGAGACCCCACGTCAGATTCCCCGGCTCTGATTCCCTGCCTGAGATTCCCTGCCTCAGAATCCCCACCTCAGATTCCCTCCCTCAGATTCCCCGCCTCAGATTCCCCGCCTCAGATTCCCCGCCTCAGATTCCCCACCTCAGATTCCCCGCGTCAGATTCCCTGCCTCTGATTGCCTGCCTCTGATTCCCTGCCTCTGATTCCCTGCCTCTAAATCCCTGCCTCTGATTCACTGCCTCTGATTCCGCGCCTCTGATTCCCCGCCTCTCTTTCCGTGTCTCTGATTCCCCGCCTCAGATACCCTGCCTCACATACCCTGCCTCTCTATGCCTGCCTCTATTTCCGTGCCTCTTTCTCTGCATCTAGTTTCCCACATCTCATTTGCCCCCTCTGATAACCCACCTCTGATTCCCCACCCTTTATTCCCCGCCTCTGATTCCCTGCCTCAGAATCCCTGCCTCAGATTCCTTGCCTCAGATTCCCTGCCTCTGATTCCCCGCCTCTGATTCCCCGCCTCTTATTCCCCGCCTCTGATACCCCGCCTCTGATTCCCCGCCTCTGATTCCCTGCCTCTGTATCCCCGCCTCTGATTCCCCGCGTCTGATTCCCCGCCTCAGATTCCTACCTCAGATTCCTTGCCTCAGATTCCCTGCCTCAGATTCCCTGCCTCAGATTCCCTGCCTCAGATTCACCGCCTCAGATTGCCTGCCACTGATTGCCCGCCTCTGATTCCCCGCCTCTGATTCCCCGCCTCTGATTCCCCACCTCTGTCTGTATGCCTCTCTTTCGCCTCCGCTTTTTCCCCTACACTCTTTCCGCGCCTCTCTTTCCCTCCCTCAATTTCAACAACTCTGTTTGATCTGTTCTGTGTACCTCATTTTCAACACACAAGTTCCAACCACTATGTTTCACCCATCACTTTCCCCGCCTCTATTTTTCCGCCTATGTTTACCCGCCTCTGTTTACACACCTGTTTCACCGCCTCTGATTCCCCGCCTCTGATTCCCCACCTCTGTCTCGACGCCTCTCTTTCGCCTCCACTCTTTCCACTCCACTCTTTCCTTGCCGGCCTTTCCCTCGCTCAATTTCAACAACACTGTTTGATCTGTTTTGTGTAACTGATTTTAAACACACAAGTTCCAACCACTATGTTTTGCCCGCCTCTTTCCCAGCCTCTATTTATCCACCTATGTTTACCTGCCTCTGTTTACCCGCCTGTTTCCCCACCTCTGATTCCCCACCTTTCATTCCCCGCCTCTCTTTCCCTGCCTCTATTTCCGCGCCTCTTTCTCTGCCTCTCTTTCCCCACAACGCTTTTCCTCCCGCTGATTCCCCGCCTCTGATTCCCAGCCTCTGATTCCCTGCCTCTGATTCCCCGCCTCTGATTCCCTGCCTCCGATTCCCTGCCTCAGATTCCCTGCCTCAGATTCCCTGCCTCTGATTCCCCGCCTCTGATTCCCCGCCTCTTATTCCCCGCCTCTGATTCCCCGCCTCTGATTCCCCGTGTCTGATTCCCTGCCTCAGATTCCCCGGCTCTGATTCCCTGCATCAGATTCCCTGCCTCAGATTCCCTGCCTCTGATTCCCCGCCTCTGATTCCCTGCCTCTGATTCCCCGCCTCTGATTCCTGCCTCAGATTCCCTGCCTCAGATTCCCTGCCTCAGATTCACTGCTTCTGATTCCCCGCCTTTGATTCCCCGCCTCTTATTCCCCGCCTCTGAATCCCAGCCTCTGATTCCCCGCCTCTGATTACCTGCCTCTGTTTCCCCGCCTCTGATTCCCAGCCTCTGATTCCCCGCCTCAGATTCCCCGCCTCAGATTCCCTGCCTCAGATTCCCCGCCTGAGATTCCCCGCCTGAGATTCCCCGCCTGAGATTCCCCGCCTCAGATTCCCCGCCTCAGATTCCACGCCTCAGATTCCCCGCATCAGATTCCCCGCCTCAGATTCCCCGCCTCAGACTCCCCGCCTCACATTCCCCGCCTCAGATTCCCCGCCTCAGATTCCCCGCCTCAGATTCCCTGCCTCTGATTCCCCGCCTCTAAATCCCTGCCTCTGATTGCCTGCCTCAGATTCCCTGCCTCTGATTCCCTGCCTCTGATTCCCTGCCTCTGTTTCCCAGCCTCTGATTCCCCGCCTCTGATTCCCCGCCTCAGATTCCCCGGCTCTGATTCCCTGCCTGAGATTCCATGCCTCAGATTCCCTGCCTATGATTCGCTGCCTCTGAGTCCCCACGTCAGATTCCCCAGCTCTGATTCCCTGCCTGAGATTCCCTGCCTCAGAATCCCCACCTCAGATTCCCTGCCTCAGATTCCCCGCCTCAGATTCCCCGCCTCAGATTCCCCGCCTCAGATTCCCCACCTCAGATTCCCCGCCTCAGATTCATCTCCTCTGATTACCTGCCTCTGATTCCCTGCCTCTGATTCCCTGCCTCAGATTCCCTGCCTCAGATTCCCTGCCTCAGATTCCCTGCCTCAGATTCCCTGCCTCAGATTCCCTGCCTCAGATTCCCTGCCTCAGATTCCCTGCCTCTGATTCCCTGCCTCAGATTCCCTGCCTCAGATTCCCTGCCTCAGATTCCCTGCCTCTGATTGCCTGCCTCTGATTCCCTGCCTCTGATTCCCTGCCTCTGATTCCCTGCCTCTGGTTCCCTGCCTCTGATTCCCTGCCTCTGATTCCCTGCCTCTGATTCCGCAACTCTGATTCCACGCCTCTCTTTCCTTGTCTCTAATTCCCCGCCTCTGATTCCCTGCCTCTGATACCCTGCTTCACTTTGTCTGCCTCTATTTCCGTGCCTCTTTTTCTGCATCTAGTTTCCCACATCTCATTTGCCCCCTCTGATAACCCGCCTCTGATTCCATGCCTCTGATTCACTGCCTCAGATTCCGTGCCTCAGATTCCCCGACTCAGATTTACCGCCTCAGATTCCCCGCCTCAGATTCCCTGCCTCAGATTCCATGCCTCAGATTCCCTGCCTCAGATTCCCTGCCTCAGATTCCCTGCCTCCGATTCCCCGCCTCTGATTCCCCGCCTCTGATTCCCCGCCTCTGATTCCCAGCCTCTGAATCCCCGCCTCTGAATCCCCGCCTCTGATTCCCCGCCTCTGTTTCCCCGCCTCTGATTCCCCGCCTCTGATTCCCCTCCTCTGATTCCACGCCTCTGGTTCCCCGCCTCTGATTCCAGGCCTCTTATTCCCCGCCTCTGATTCCCCACCTCTGATTGCCTGCCACTGATTGCCCGCCTCTGATTCCCCGCCTCTGATTCCCCGCCTCTGATTCCCCACCTCTGTCTGTATGCCTCTCTTTCGCCTCCGCTTTTTCCCCTACACTCTTTCCGCGCCTCTCTTTCCCTCCCTCAATTTCAACAACTCTGTTTGATCTGTTCTGTGTACCTCATTTTCAACACACAAGTTCCAACCACTATGTTTCACCCATCACTTTCCCCGCCTCTATTTTTCCGCCTATGTTTACCCGCCTCTGTTTACACACCTGTTTCACCGCCTCTAATTCCCCGCCTCTGATTCCCCACCTCTGTCTCGACGCCTCTCTTTCGCCTCCACTCTTTCCACTCCACTCTTTCCTTGCCTGCCTTTCCCTCCCTCAATTTCAACAACACTGTTTGATCTGTTTTGTGTAACTGATTTTAAACACACAAGTTACAACCACTATGTTTTGCCCGCCTCTTTCCCCGCCTCTATTTATCCACCTATGTTTACCTGCCTCTGTTTACGCGCCTGTTTCCCCACCTCTGATTCCCCACCTTTCATTCCCCGCCTCTCTTTCCCTGCCTCTATTTCCGCGCCTCTTTCTCTGCCTCTCTTTCCCCACAACGCTTTTCCTCCCGCTGATTCCCCGCCTCTGATTCCCGCCTCTGATTCCCTGCCTCTGATTCCCCGCCTCTGATTCCCTGCCTCCGATTCCCTGCCACAGATTCCCTGCCTCAGATTCCCTGCCTCTGATTCCCCGCCTCTGATTCACCGCCTCTTATTCCCCGCCTCTGATTCCCCGCCTCTGATTCCCCGTGTCTGATTCCCTGCCTCAGATTCCCCGGCTCTGATTCCCTGCATCAGATTCCCTGCCTCAGATTCCCTGCCTCTGATTCCCCGCCTCTGATTCCCTGCCTCTGATTCCCCGCCTCTGATTCCTACCTCAGATTCCCTGCCTCAGATTCCCTGCCTCAGATTCACTGCTTCTGATTCCCTGCCTTTGATTCCCCGCCTCTTATTCCCTGCCTCTGAATCCCAGCCTCTGATTCCCCGCCTCTGATTACCTGCCTCTGTTTCCCCGCCTCTGATTCCCAGCCTCTGATTCCCCGCCTCAGATTCCCCGCCTCAGATTCCCTGCCTCAGATTCCCCGCCTGAGATTCCCCGCCTCAGATTCCCCGCCTCAGATTCCCTGCCTCTGATTCCCCGCCTCTGATTCACCGCCTCTTATTCCCCGCCTCTGATTCCCCGCCTCTGATTCCCCGTGTCTGATTCCCTGCCTCAGATTCCCCGGCTCTGATTCCCTGCATCAGATTCCCTGCCTCAGATTCCCTGCCTCTGATTCCCCGCCTCTGATTCCCTGCCTCTGATTCCCCACCTCTGATTCCTACCTCAGATTCCCTGCCTCAGATTCCCTGCCTCAGATTCACTGCTTCTGATTCCCTGCCTTTGATTCCCCGCCTCTTATTCCCTGCCTCTGAATCCCAGCCTCTGATTCCCCGCCTCTGATTACCTGCCTCTGTTTCCCCGCCTCTGATTCCCAGCCTCTGATTCCCCGCCTCAGATTCCCCGCCTCAGATTCCCTGCCTCAGATTCCCCGCCTGAGATTCCCCGCCTCAGATTCCCCGCCTCAGATTCCCCGCCTCAGATTCCCCGCCTCAGATTCCACGCCTCAGATTCCCCGCATCAGATTCCCCGCCACAGATTCCCCGCCTCAGATTCCCCGCCTCAGATTCCCCGCCTCACATTCCCCGCCTCAGATTCCCCGCCTCAGATTCCCCGCCTCAGATTCCCTGCCTCTGATTGCCTGCCTCTGATTGCCTGCCTCTGATTCCCTGCCTCTGATTCCCTGCCTCTGATTCCCTGCCTCTGATTCCCTGCCTCTGATTCCCTGCCTCTGATTCCGCGCCTCTGATTCCACGCCTCTCTTTCCGTATCTCTGATTCCCCGCCTCTGATTCTCTGCCTCTGATACCCTGCCTCTCTTTGCCTGCCTCTATTTTGGTGCCTCTTTCTCTGCATCTAGTTTCCCACATCTCATTTTCCCACTCTGATAACCCGCCTCTGATTCCATGCCTCTGATTCCCCACCTCTGATTCCCTGCCTCTGATTCCCCGCCTCTGATACCCCACCTCTGATTCCCTGCCTCAGATTCCCTGCCTCAGATTCCCTGCCTCAGATTCCCTGCATCTGATTCCCCGCCTCTGATTCCCCGCCTCTTATTCCCCGCCTCTGATTACCCACCTCTGATTCCCCGGCTCTGATTCCCTGCCTGAGATTCCCTGCCTCAGATTCCCTGCCTATGATTCCCTGCCTCTGAGTCCCCACGTCAGATTCCCCGGCTCTGATTCCCTGCCTGAGATTCCCTGCCTCAGAATCCCCACCTCAGATTCCCTGCCTCAGATTCCCCGCCTCAGATTCCCCGCCTCAGATTCCCCGCCTCAGATTCCCCACCTCAGATTCCCCGCCTCAGATTCCCTGCCTCTGATTGCCTGCCTCTGATTCCCTGCCTCTGATTCCCTGCCTCTAAATCCCTGCCTCTGATTCACTGCCTCTGATTCCGCGCCTCTGATTCCCCGCCTCTCTTTCCGTGTCTCTGATTCCCCGCCTCAGATTCCCTGCCTCACATACCCTGCCTCTCTTTGCCTGCCTCTATTTCCGTGCCTCTTTCTCTGCATCTAGTTTCCCACATCTCATTTGCCCCCTCTGATAACCCACTTCTGATTCCCCGCCTCTGATTCCCCGCCTCTGATTCCCTGCCTCAGAATCCCTGCCTCAGATTCCTTGCCTCAGATTCCCTGCCTCTGATTCCCCGCCTCTGATTCCCCGCCTCTTATTCCCCGCCTCTGATAACCCACCTCTGATTCCCCGCCTCTGATTCCCCGCCTCTGATTCCCTGCCTCAGAATCCCTGCCTCAGATTCCTTGCCTCAGATTCCCTGCCTCTGATTCCCCGCCTCTGATTCCCCGCCTCTTATTCCCCGCCTCTGATACCCCGCCTCTGATTCCCCGCCTCTGATTCCCTGCCTCTGTATCCCCGCCTCTGATTCCCCGCGTCTGATTCCCCGCCTCAGATTCCTACCTCAGATTCCTTGCCTCAGATTCCCTGCCTCAGATTCCCTGCCTCAGATTCCCTGCCTCAGATTCACCGCCTCAGATTGCCTGGCACTGATTGCCCGCCTCTGATTCCCCGCCTCTGATTCCCCGCCTCTGATTCCCCACCTCTGTCTGTATGCCTCTCTTTCGCCTCCGCTTTTTCCCCTACACTCTTTCCGCGCCTCTCTTTCCCTCCCTCAATTTCAACAACTCTGTTTGATCTGTTCTGTGTACCTCATTTTCAACACACAAGTTCCAACCACTATGTTTCACCCATCACTTTCCCCGCCTCTATTTTTCCGCCTATGTTTACCCGCCTCTGTTTACACACCTGTTTCACCGCCTCTGATTCCCCGCCTCTGATTCCCCACCTCTGTCTCGACGCCTCTCTTTCGCCTCCACTCTTTCCACTCCACTCTTTCCTTGCCGGCCTTTCCCTCCCTCAATTTCAACAACACTGTTTGATCTGTTTTGTGTAACTGATTTTAAACACACAAGTTCCAACCACTATGTTTTGCCCGCCTCTTTCCCCGCCTCTATTTATCCACCTATGTTTACCTGCCTCTGTTTACACGCCTGTTTCCCCACCTCTGATTCCCCACCTTTCATTCCCCGCCTCACTTTCCCTGCCTCTATTTCCGCGCCTCTTTCTCTGCCTCTCTTTCCCCACAACGCTTTTCCTCCCGCTGATTCCCCGCCTCTGATTCCCAGCCTCTGATTCCCTGCCTCTGATTCCCCGCCTCTGATTCCCTGCCTCCGATTCCCTGCCTCAGATTCCCTGCCTCAGATTCCCTGCCTCTGATTCCCCGCCTCTGATTCCCCGCCTCTTATTCCCCGCCTCTGATTCCCCGCCTCTGATTCCCCGTGTCTGATTCCCTGCCTCAGATTCCCCGGCTCTGATTCCCTGCATCAGATTCCCTGCCTCAGATTCCCTGCCTCTGATTACCCGCCTCTGATTCCCTGCCTCTGATTCCCCGCCTCTGATTCCTGCCTCAGATTCCCTGCCTCAGATTCCCTGCCTCAGATTCTCTGCTTCTGATTCCCCGCCTTTGATTCCCCGCCTCTTATTCCCCGCCTCTGAATCCCAGCCTCTGATTCCCCGCCTCTGATTACCTGCCTCTGTTTCCCCGCCTCTGATTCCCAGCCTCTGATTCCCCGCCTCAGATTCCCCGCCTCAGATTCCCTGCCTCAGATTCCCCGCCTGAGATTCCCCGCCTGAGATTCCCCGCCTCAGATTCTCCGCCTCAGATTCCCCGCCTCAGATTCCACGCCTCAGATTCCCCGCATCAGATTCCCCGCCTCAGATTCCCCGCCTCAGATTCCCCGCCTCAGATTCCCCGCCTCAGATTCCCCGCCTCAGATTCCCCGCCTCAGATTCGCTGCCTCTGATTCCCCGCCTCTAAATCCCTGCCTCTGATTGCCTGCCTCAGATTCCCTGCCTCTGATTCCCTGCCTCTGATTCCCTGCCTCTGTTTCCCAGCCTCTGATTCCCCGCCTCTGATTCCCCGCCTCAGATTCCCCGGCTCTGATTCCCTGCCTGAGATTCCATGCCTCAGATTCCCTGCCTATGATTCCCTGCCTCTGAGTCCCCACGTCAGATTCCCCGGCTCTGATTCCCTGCCTGAGATTCCCTGCCTCAGAATCCCCACCTCAGATTCCCTGCCTCAGATTCCCCGCCTCAGATTCCCCGCCTCAGATTCCCCGCCTCAGATTCCCCACCTCAGATTCCCCGCCTCAGATTCATCTCCTCTGATTGCCTGCCTCTGATTCCCTGCCTCTGATTCCCTGCCTCTAAATCCCTGCCTCTGATTCACTGCCTCTGATTCTGCGCCTCTGATTCCCCGCCTCTCTTTCCGTGTCTCTGATTCCCCGACTCAGATTCCCTGCCTCACATACCCTGCCTCTCTTTGCCTGCCTCTTTTTCCGTGCCTCTTTCTCTGCATCTAGTTTCCCACATCTCATTTGCCCCCTCTGATAACCCACCTCTGATTCCCCGCCTCTGATTCCCCGCCTCTAATTCCCTGCCTCAGAATCCCTGCCTCAGATTCCTTGCCTCACATTCCCTGCCTCTGATTCCCCGCCTCTGATTCCCCGCCTCTTATTCCCCGCCTCTGATACCCCGCCTCTGATTCCCCGCCTCTGATTCCCTGCCTCTGTATCCCCGCCTCTGATTCCCCGCGTCTTCCCCGCCTCAGATTCCCCGGCTCTGATTCCCAGCCTGAGATTCCATGCCTCAGATTCCCTGCCTCAGATTCCCTGCCTCAGATTCACCGCCTCAGATTCCCCGCCTCAGATTCCCCGCCTCAGATTCCCCAGCTCAGATTCCCCGCCTCACATTCCCCACCTCAGATTCCCCGCCTCAGATTCCCTGCCTCAGATTCCCTGTCTCAGATTCCATGCCTCAGATTCCCTTCATCTGATTCCCTTCATCTGATTCCCTGCCTCTGATTCCCTGCCTCTGATTCCCTGCCTCTGATTCCCCGCCTCTGATTCCCTGCCTCAGATTCCCTGCCTCAGATTCCCTGCCTCAGATTCCCTGCCTCTGATTCCCCGCCTCTAAATCCCTGCCTCTGATTGCCTGCCTCAGATTCCCTGCCTCTGATTCCCTGCCTCTGATTCCCTGCCTCTGATTCCCTGCCTCTGATTCCCTGCCTCTGATTCCGCGCATCTGATTCCACGCCTCTCTTTCCGTATCTCTGATTCCCCGCCTCTGATTCTCTGCCTCTTCTACCCTGCCTCTCTTTGCCTGCCTCTATTTTGGTGCCTCTTTCTCTGCATCTAGTTTCCCACATCTCATTTGCCCCTCTGATAAACCGCCTCTGATTCCATGCCTCTAATTCCCCGCCTCAGATTCCCCGGCTCTGATTCCCTGCCTGAGATTCCCTGCCTCAGATTCCCTGCCTATGATTCCCTGCCTCTGAGTCCCCACGTCAGATTCCCCGGCTCTGATTCCCTGCCTGAGATTACCTGCCTCAGAATCCCCGCCTCAGATTCCCTGCCTCAGATTCCCCGCCTCAGATTCCCCGCCTCAGATTCCCCGCCTCAGATTCCCCACCTCAGATTCCCCGCCTCAGATTCCCTGCCTCTGATTGCCTGCCTCTGATTCCCTGCCTCTGATTCCCTGCCTCTAAATCCCTGCCTCTGATTCACTGCCTCTGATTCCGCGCCTCTGATTCCCCGCCTCTCTTTCCGTGTCTCTGATTCCCCGCCTCAGATTCCCTGCCTCACATACCCTGCCTCTCTTTGCCTGCCTCTATTTCCGTGCCTCTTTCTCTGCATCTAGTTTCCCACATCTCATTTGCCCCCTCTGATAACCCGCCTCTGATTCCATGCCTCTGATTCCCCGCTTCTGATTCCCCGCCTCTGATTCCCCGCCTCTGATTCGCTGCCTCAGAATCCCTGCCTCAGATTCCTTGCCTCAGATTCCCTGCCTCTGATTCCCCGCCTCTGATTCCCCGCCTCTTATTCCCCGCCTCTGATACCCCGCCTCTGATTCCCCGCCTCTGATTCCCTGCCTCTGTATCCCCGCCTCTGATTCCCCGCGTCTGATTCCCCGCCTCAGATTCCCCGGCTCTGATTCCCAGCCTGAGATTCCATGCCTCAGATTCCCTGCCTCAGATTCCCTGCCTCAGATTCACCGCCTCAGATTCCCCGCCTCAGATTCCCCGCCTCAGATTCCCCAGCTCAGATTCCCCGCCTCACATTCCCCACCTCAGATTCCCCGCCTCAGATTCCCTGCCTCAGATTCCCTGTCTCAGATTCCCTGCCTCAGATTCCCTTCATCTGATTCCCTTCATCTGATTCCCTGCCTCAGATTCCCTGCCTCTGATTCCCTGCCTCAGATTCCCTGCTTCAGATTCCCTGCCTCAGATTCCCTGCCTCTGATTCCCCGCCTCTGATTCCACGCTTCTGATTCCCCGCCTCTGATTCCAGGCCTCTTATTCCCCGCCTCTGATTCCCCGCCTCTGATTCCCTGCCTCTGATTCCCCACCTCTGTCTGTATGCCTCTCTTGCGCCTCAGCTTTTTCCCCTACACTCTTTCCGCGCCTCTCTTTCCCTCCCTCAATTTCAACAACTCTGTTTGATCTATTCTGTGTACCTCATTTTCAACACATAAGTTCCAACCACTATGTTTCACCCATCACTTTCCCCGCCTCTATTTTTCTGCCTATGTTTACCCGCCTCTGTTTACACACCTGTTTCACCGCCTCTGATTCCCCGCCTCTGATTCCCCACCTCTGTCTCGACGCCTCTCTTTCGCCTCCACTCTTTCCACTCCACTCTTTCCGTGCCTGTCTTTCCCTCCCTCAATTTCAACAACACTGTTTGATCTGTTTTGTGTACCTGATTTTAAACACACAAGTTCCAACCACTATGTTTTGCCCGCCTCTTTCCCCGCCTCTATTTATCCACATATGTTGACCTGCCTCTGTTCACCCGCCTGTTTCCCCACCTCTGATTCCCCACCTTTCTTTCCCCGCCTCTCTTTCCCTGCCTCTATTTCCGCCCCTCTTTCTCTGCCTCTCTTTCCCCACAACGCTTTTCCTCCCGCTGATTCCCCGCCTCTGATTCCCCGCCTCTGATTCCCTGCCTCTGATTCCCCGCCTCTGATTCCCTGCCTCAGATTCCCTGCCTCAGATACCCTGCCTCAGATTCCCTGCCTCTGATTCCCCGCCTCTGATTCCCCGCCTCTTATTCCCCGCCTCTGATTCCCCGCCTCTGATTCCCCGTGTCTGATTCCCTGCCTCAGATTCCCCGGCTCTGATTCCCTGCATCAGATTCCCTGCCTCAGATTCCCTGCCTCTGATTCCCCGCCTCTGATTCCCTGCCTCTGATTCCCCGCCTCTGATTCCTGCCTCAGATTCCCTGCCTCAGATTCCCTGCCTCAGATTCCCTGCCTCAGATTCCCTGCCTCTTATTCCCTGCCTCAGATTCCCTGCCTCAGATTCCCTGCCTCAGATTCCCTGCCTCAGATTCCCTGCCTCAGATTCCCTGCCTCAGATTCCCTGCCTCAGATTCCCTGCCTCTGATTCCCTGCCTCAGATTCCCTGCCTCAGATTCCCTGCCTCAGATTCCCTGCCTCTGATGCCTGCCTCTGATTCCCTGCCTCTGATTCCCTGCCTCTGATTCCCTGCCTGATTCCCTGCCTCTGATTCCCTGCCTCTGATTCCCTGCCTCTGATTCCGCAACTCTGATTCCACGCCTCTCTTTCCTTGTCTCTAATTCCCCGCCTCAGATTCCCTGCCTCTGATACACTGCCTCACTTTGCCTGCCTCTATTTCCGTGCCTCTTTCTCTGCATCTAGTTTCCCACATCTCATTTGCCCCCTCTGATAACCCGCCTCTGATTCCATGCCTCTGATTCACTGCCTCAGATTCCATGCCTCAGATTCCCCGACTCAGATTTACCGCCTCAGATTCCCCGCCTCAGATTCCCTGCCTCAGATTCCATGCCTCAGATTCCCTGCCTCAGATTCCCTGCCTCAGATTCCCTGCCTCCGATTCCCCGCCTCTGATTCCCCGCCTCTGATTCCCCGCCTCTGATTCCCAGCCTCTGAATCCCCGCCTCTGAATCCCCGCCTCTGATTACCCGCCTCTGTTTCCCCGCCTCTGATTACCCGCCTCTGATTCCCCTCCTCTGATTCCACGCCTCTGATTCCCCGCCTCTGATTCCAGGCCTCTTATTCCCCGCCTCTGATTCCCCACCTCTGATTGCCTGCCACTGATTGCCCGCCTCTGATTCCCCGCCTCTGATTCCCCGCCTCTGATTCCCCACCTCTGTCTGTATGCCTCTCTTGCGCCTCAGCTTTTTCCCCTACACTCTTTCCGCGCCTCTCTTTCCCTCCCTCAATTTCAACAACTCTGTTTGATCTGTTCTGTGTACCTCATTTTCAACACACAAGTTCCAACCACTATGTTTCACCCATCACTTTCCCCGCCTCTATTTTTCTGCCTATGTTTACCCGCCTCTGTTTACACACCTGTTTCACCGCCTCTGATTCCCCGCCTCTGATTCCCCACTTCTGTCTCGACGCCTCTCTTTCGCCTCCACTCTTTCCACTCCACTCTTTCCGTGCCTGTCTTTCCCTCCCTCAATTTCAACAACACTGTTTGATCTGTTTTGTGTACCTGATTTTAAACACACAAGTTCTAACCACTATGTTTTGCCCGCATCTTTCCCCGCCTCTATTTATCCACATATGTTTACCTGCCTCTGTTCACCCGCCTGTTTCCCCACCTCTGATTCCCCACCTTTCATTCCCCGCCTCTCTTTCCCCGCCTCTATTTCCGCGCCTCTTTCTCTGCCTCTCTTTCCCCACAACGCTTTTCCTCCCGCTGATTCCCCGCCTCTGATTCCCCGCCTCTGATTCCCTGCCTCTGATTCCACGCCTCTGATTCCCTGCCTCAGATTCCCTGCCTCAGATTCCCTGCCTCAGATTCCCTGCCTCTGATTCCCCGCCTCTGATTCCCCGCCTCTAATTCCCCGCCTCTGATTCCCTGCCTCTGATTCCCCGTGTCTGATTCCCTGCCTCAGATTCCCCGGCTCTGATTCCCTGCATCAGATTCCCTGCCTCAGATTCCCTGCCTCTGATTCCCCGCCTCTGATTCCCTGCCTCTGATTCCCCACCTCTGATTCCTGCCTCAGATTCCCTGCCTCAGATTCCCTGCCTCAGATTCCCTGCCTCAGATTCCCTGCCTCTGATTCCCTGCCTCAGATTCCCTGCCTCAGATTCCCTGCCTCAGATTCCCTGCCTCAGATTCCCTGCCTCAGATTCCCTGCCTCAGATTCCCTGCCTCAGATTCCCTGCCTCTGATTCCCTGCCTCAGATTCCCTGCCTCAGATTCCCTGCCTCAGATTCCCTGCCTCTGATTGCATGCCTCTGATTCCCTGCCTCTGATTCCCTGCCTCTGATTCCCTGCCTCTGGTTCCCTGCCTCTGATTCCCTGCCTCTGATTCCCTGCCTCTGATTCCGCAACTCTGATTCCACGCCTCTCTTTCATTGTCTCTAATTCCCCGCCTCTGATTCCCTGCCTCTGATACCCTGCCTCACTTTGCCTGCCTCTATTTCCGTGCCTCTTTCTCTGCATCTAGTTTCCCACATCTCATTTGCCCCCTCTGATAACCCGCCTCTGATTCAATGCCTCTGATTCACTGCCTCAGATTCCGTGCCTCAGATTCCCCGACTCAGATTTACCGCCTCAGATTCCCCGCCTCAGATTCCCTGCCTCAGATTCCATGCCTCAGATTCCCTGCCTCAGATTCCCTGCCTCAGATTCCCTGCCTCTGATTCCCCGCCTCTGATTCCCCGCCTCTGATTCCCCGCCTCTGATTCCCAGCCTCTGAATCCCCGCCTCTGAATCCCCGCCTCTGATTCCCCGCCTCTGATTCCCCTCCTCTGATTCCACGCCTCTGATTCCCCGCCTCTGATTCCAGGCCTCTTATTCCCCGCCTCTGATTCCCCACCTCTGATTGCCTGCCACTGATTGCCCGCCTCTGATTCCCCGCCTCTGATTCCCCGCCTCTGATTCCCCACCTCTGTCTGTATGCCTCTCTTTCGCCTCCACTTTTTCCCCTACACTCTTTCCGCGCCTCTCTTTCCCTCCCTCAATTTCAACAACTCTGTTTGATCTGTTCTGTGTACCTCATTTTCAACACACAAGTTCCAACCACTATGTTTCACCCATCACTTTCCCCGCCTCTATTTTTCCGCCTATGTTTACCCGCCTCTGTTTACACACCTGTTTCACCGCCTCTAATTCCCCGCCTCTGATTCCCCACCTCTGTCTCGACGCCTCTCTTTCGCCTCCACTCTTTCCACTCCACTCTTTCCTTGCCTGCCTTTCCCTCCCTCAATTTCAACAACACTGTTTGATCTGTTTTGTGTAACTGATTTTAAACACACAAGTTCCAACCACTATGTTTTGCCCGCCTCTTTCCCCGCCTCTATTTATCCACCTATGTTTACCTGCCTCTGTTTACCCGCCTGTTTCCCCACCTCTGATTCCCCACCTTTCATTCCCCGCCTCTCTTTCCCTGCCTCTATTTCCGCGCCTCTTTCTCTGCCTCTCTTTCCCCACAACGCTTTTCCTCCCGCTGATTCCCCGCCTCTGATTCCCGCCTCTGATTCCCTGCCTCTGATTCCCCGCCTCTGATTCCCCGCCTCTGATTCCCCGCCTCTTATTCCCCGCCTCTGATTCCCCGCCTCTGATTCCCCGTGTCTGATTCCCTGCCTCAGATTCCCCAGCTCTGATTCCCTGCATCAGATTCCCTGCCTCAGATTCCCTGCCTCTGATTCCCCGCCTCTGATTCCCTGCCTCTGATTCCCCGCCTCTGATTCCTACCTCAGATTCCCTGCCTCAGATTCCCTGCCTCAGATTCACTGCTTCTGATTCCCCGCCTTTGATTCCCCGCCTCTTATTCCCTGCCTCTGAATCCCAGCCTCTGATTCCCCGCCTCTGATTACCTGCCTCTGTTTCCCCACCTCCGATTCCCAGCCTCTGATTCCCCGCCTCAGATTCCCCGCCTCAGATTCCCTGCCTCAGATTCCCCGCCTGAGATTCCCCGCCTCAGATTCCCCGCCTCAGATTCCCCGCCTCAGATTCCCCGCCTCAGATTCCACGCCTCAGATTCCCCGCATCAGATTCCCCGCCTCAGATTCCCCGCCTCAGATTCCCCGCCTCAGATTCCCCGCCACAGATTCCCCGCCTCAGATTCCCCGCCTCAGATTCCCCGCCTCACATTCCCCGCGTCAGATTCCCCGCCTCAGATTCCCCGCCTCAGATTCCCTGCCTCTGATTGCCTGCCTCTGATTGCCTGCCTCTGATTCCCTGCCTCTGATTCCCTGCCTCTGATTCCCTGCCTCTGATTCCCTGCCTCTGATTCCGCGCCTCTGATTCCACGCCTCTCTTTCCGTATCTCTGATTCCCCGCCTCTGATTCTCTGCCTCTGATACCCTGCCTCTCTTTGCCTACCTCTATTTTGGTGCCTCTTTCTCTGCATCTAGTTTCCCACATCTCATTTGCCCACTCTGATAACCTGCCTCTGATTCCATGCCTCTGATTCCCCACCTCTGATTCCCTGCCTCTGATTCCCCGCCTCTGATACCCCGCCTCTGATTCCCTGCCTCAGATTCCCTGCCTCAGATTCCCTGCCTCAGATTCCCTGCATCTGATTCCCCGCCTCTGATTCCCCGCCTCTTATTCCCCGCCTGTGATTACCCACCTCTGATTCCCCGCCTCAGATTCCCCGGCTCTGATTCCCTGCCTGAGATTCCCTGCCTCAGATTCCCTGCCTATGATTCCCTGCCTCTGAGTCCCCACGTCAGATTCCCCGGCTCTGATTCCCTGCCTGAGATTCCCTGCCTCAGATTCCCCGCCTCAGATTCCCCGCCTCAGATTCCCCACCTCAGATTCCCCGCGTCAGATTCCCTGCCTCTGATTGCCTGCCTCTGATTCCCTGCCTCTGATTCCCTGCCTCTAAATCCCTGCCTCTGATTCACTGCCTCTGATTCCCTGCCTCTGATTCCGCGCCTCTGATTCCACGCCTCTCTTTCCGTGTCTCTGATTCCCCGCCTCAGATTCCCTGCCTCACATACCCTGCCTCTCTTTGCCTGCCTCTATTTCCGTGCCTCTTTCTCTGCATCTAGTTTCCCACATCTCATTTGCCCCCTCTGATTACCCACCTCTGATTCCCCGCCTCTGATTCCCCGCCTCTGATTCCCTGCCTCAGAATCCCTGCCTCAGATTCCTTGCCTCAGATTCCCTGCCTCTGATTCCCCGCCTCTGATTCCCCGCCTCTTATTCCCTGCCTCTGATTCCCCGCCTCTGATTCCCTGCCTCCGATTCCCTGCCTCAGATTCCCTGCCTCAGATTCCCTGCCTCTGATTCCCCGCCTCTGATTCCCCGCCTCTTATTCCCCGCCTCTGATTCCCCGACTATGATTCCCCGTGTCTGATTCCCTGCCTCAGATTCCCCGGCTCTGATTCCCTGCATCAGATTCCCTGCCTCAGATTCCCTGTCTCTGATTCCCCGCCTCTGATTCCCTGCCTCTGATTCCCCGCCTCTGATTCCTGCCTCCGATTCCCTGCCTCAGATTCCCTGCCTCAGATTCACTGCTTCTGATTCCCCGCCTTTGATTCCCCGCCTCTTATTCCCCGCCTCTGAATGCCAGCCTCTGATTCCCCGCCTCTGATTACCTGCCTCTGTTTCCCCGCCTCTGATTCCCAGCCTCTGATTCCCCGCCTCAGATTCCCCGCCTCAGATTCCCTGCCTCAGATTCCCCGCCTGAGATTCCCCGCCTCAGATTCCCCGCCTCAGATTCCCCGCCTCAGATTCCCCGCCTCAGATTCCACGCCTCAGATTCCCCGCATCAGATTCCCCGCCTCAGATTCCCCGCCTCAGATTCCCCGCCTCACATTCCCCGCCTCAGATTCCCCGCCTCAGATTCCCCGCCTCAGATTCCCTGCCTCTGATTCCCCGCCTCTAAATCCCTGCCTCTGATTGCCTGCCTCAGATTCCCTGCCTCTGATTCCCTGCCTCTGATTCCCTGCCTCTGTTTCCCAGCCTCTGATTCCCCGCCTCTGATTCCCCGCCTCAGATTCCCCGGCTCTGATTCCCTGCCTGAGATTCCATGCCTCAGATTCCCTGCCTATGATTCCCTGCCTCTGAGTCCCCACGTCAGATTCCCCGGCTCTGATTCCCTGCCTGAGATTCCCTGCCTCAGAATCCCCACCTCAGATTCCCTGCCTCAGATTCCCCACCTCAGATTCCCCGCCTCAGATTCCCCGCCTCAGATTCCCCACCTCAGATTCCCCGCCTCAGATTCCCTTCCTCTGATTGCCTGCCTCTGATTCCCTGCCTCTGATTCCCTGCCTCTAAATCCCTGCCTCTGATTCACTGCCTCTGATTCTGCGCCTCTGATTCCCCGCCTCTCTTTCCGTGTCTCTGATGCCCCGCCTCAGATTCCCTGCCTCACATACCCTGCCTCTCTTTGCCTGCCTCTATTTCCGTGCCTCTTTCTCTGCATCTAGTTTCCCACATCTCATTTGCCCCCTCTGATAACCCACCTCTGATTCCCCGCCTCTGATTCCCCGCCTCTGATTCCCTGCCTCAGAATCCCTGCCTCAGATACCTTGCCTCACATTCCCTGCCTCTGATTCCCCGCCTCTGATTCCCCGCCTCTTATTCCCCGCCTCTGATACCCCGCCTCTGATTCCCCGCCTCTGATTCCCTGCCTCTGTATCCCCGCCTCTGATTCCCCGCGTCTGATTCCCCGCCTCAGATTCCCCGGCTCTGATTCCCAGCCTGAGACTCCATGCCTCAGATTCCCTGCCTCAGATTCCCTGCCTCAGATTCACCGCCTCAGATTCCCCGCCTCAGATTCCCCGCCTCAGATTCCCCAGCTCAGATTCCCCGCCTCACATTCCCCACCTCAGATTCCCCGCCTCAGATTCCCTGCCTCAGATTCCCTGTCTCAGATTCCCTGCCTCAGATTCCCTTCATCTGATTCCCTTCATCTGATTCCCTGCCTCTGATTCCCTGCCTCTGATTCCCTGCCTCTGATTCCCCGCCTCTGATTCCCTGCCTCAGATTGCCTGCCTCAGATTCCCTGCCTCAGATTCCCTGCCTCTGATTCCCCGCCTCTAAATCCCTGCCTCTGATTGCCTGCCTCAGATTCCCTGCCTCTGATTCCCTGCCTCTGATTCCCTGCCTCTGATTCCCTGCCTCTGATTCCCTGCCTCTGATTCCGCGCCTCTGATTCCACGCCTCTCTTTCCGTATCTCTGATTCCCCGCCTCTGATTCTCTGCCTCTTGTACCCTGCCTCTCTTTGCCTGCCTCTATTTTGGTGCCTCTTTCTCTGCATCTAGTTTCCCACATCTCATTTGCCCCTCTGATAAACCGCCTCTGATTCCATGCCTCTAAATCCCCGCCTCAGATTCCCCGGCTCTGATTTCCTGCCTGAGATTCCCTGCCTCAGATTCCCTGCCTATGATTCCCTGCCTCTGAGTCCCCACGTCAGATTCCCCGGCTCTGATTCACTGCCTGAGATTCCCTGCCTCAGAATCCCCGCCTCAGATTCCCAGCCTCAGATTCCCCGCCTCAGATTCCCCGCCTCAGATTCCCCGCCTCAGATTCCCCACCTCAGATTCCCCGCCTCAGATTCCCTGCCTCTGATTGCCTGCCTCTGATTCCCTGCCTCTGATTCCCTGCCTCTAAATCCCTGCCTCTGATTCACTGCCTCTGATTCCGCGCCTCTGATTCCCCGCCTCTCTTTCCGTGTCTCTGATTCCCCGCCTCAGATTCCCTGCCTCACATACCCTGCCTCTCTTTGCCTGCCTCTATTTCCGTGCCTCTTTCTCTGCATCTAGTTTGCCACATCTCATTTGCCCCCTCTGATAACCCGCCTCTGATTCCATGCCTCTGATTCCCCGCTTCTGATTCCCCGCCTCTGATTCCCCGCCTCTGATTCGCTGCCTCAGAATCCCTGCCTCAGATTCCTTGCCTCAGATTCCCTGCCTCTGATTCCCCGCCTCTGATTCCCCGCCTCTTATTCCCCGCCTCTGATACCCCGCCTCTGATTCCCCGCCTCTGATTCCCTGCCTCTGTATCCCCGCCTCTGATTCCCCGCGTCTGATTCCCCGCCTCAGATTCCCTGCCTCACATACCCTGCCTCTCTTTGCCTGCCTCTATTTCCGTGCCTCTTTCTCTGCATCTAGTTTCCCACATCTCATTTGCCCCCTCTGATAACCCGCCTCTGATTCCATGCCTCTGATTCCCCGCTTCTGATTCCCCGCCTCTGATTCCCCGCCTCTGATTCGCTGCCTCAGAATCCCTGCCTCAGATTCCTTGCCTCAGATTCCCTGCCTTTGATTCCCCGCCTCTGATTCCCCGCCTCTTATTCCCCGCCTCTGATACCCCGCCTCTGATTCCCCGCCTCTGATTCCCTGCCTCTGTATCCCCGCCTCTGATTCCCCGCGTCTGATACCCCGCCTCAGATTCCCCGGCTCTGATTCCCAGCCTGAGATTCCATGCCTCAGATTCCCTGCCTCAGATTCCCTGCCTCAGATTCACCGCCTCAGATTCCCCACCTCAGATTCCCCGCCTCAGATTCCCCAGCTCAGATTCCCCGCCTCACATTCCCCACCTCAGATTCCCCGCCTCAGATTCCCTGCCTCAGATTCCCTGTCTCAGATTCCCTGCCTCAGATTCCCTTCATCTGATTCCCTTCATCTGATTCCCTGCCTCTGATTCCCTGCCTCTGATTCCCTTCCTCTGATTCCCCGCCTCTGATTCCCCGCCTCAGATTGCCTGCCTCAGATTCCCTGCCTCAGATTCCCTGCCTCTGATTCCCCGCCTCTAAATCCCTGCCTCTGATTGCCTGCCTCTGATTCCGCGCCTCTGATTCCCCACCTCTCTTTCCGTGTCTCTTATTCCCCGCCTCAGATTCCTTGCCTCACATACCCTGCCTCTCTTTGCCTGCCTCTATTTCCGTGCCTCTTTCTCTGCATCTAGTTTCCCACACCTCATTTGCCCCCTCTGATAACCCGCCTCTGATTCCATGCCTCTGATTGCCCGCCTCTGATTCCCCGCCTTTGCTTCCCCGCCTCTGATTCCCTGACTCAGAATCCCTGCCTCAGATTCCTTGCCTCAGATTCCCCGCCTCTGATTCCCCGCCTCTGATTCCCCGCCTCCTATTCCCCGCCTCTGATTCCCCGCCTCTGATTCCCCGCCTCTGATTCCCTGCCTCTGTTTCCCAGCCTCTGATTCCCCACGTCTGATTCCCCGCCTCACATTCCCCGGCTCTGATTCCCTGCCTGAGATTCCATGCCTCAGATTTCCCGCCTCAGATTCCCTGCCTCAGATTCACCGCCTCAGATTCCCCGCCTCAGATTCCCCGCCTCAGATTCCCCGCCTTTGATTCCCCGCCTCTTATTCCCCGCCTCTGATTCCCCGCCTCTGATTCCCCGCCTCTGATTCCCCGCCTCTGTTTCCCCGCCTCTGATTCCCCGCCTCTGATTCCCCGCCTCAGATTCCCCGGCTCTGATTCCCTGCCTGAGATTCCCTGCCTCAGATACCCCGCCTCAGATTCCCCGCCTCAGATTCCCCACCTCAGATTCCCCGCCTCAGATTCCCCGCCTCAGATTCCCCGCCTCAGATTCCCCGTCTCAGATTCCCCGCCTCAGATTCCCCGCCTCAGATTCCCCGCCTCAGATTCCCCGCCTCAGATTCCCCGCATCAGATTCCCCGCCTCAGATTCCCCGCCTCAGATTCCCCGCCTCAGATTCCCCGCCTCAGATTCCCTGCCTCAGATTCCCTGCCTCTGATTCCCTGCCTCTGATTCCCTGCCTCTGATTCCCTGCCTCTAAATCCCTGCCTCTGATTCCCTGCCTCTGATTCCCTGCCTCTGATTCCCTGCCTCTGATTCCCTGCCTCTGATTCCCTGCCTCTGATTCCCTGCATCTGATTCCCTGCCTCTGATTCCCTGCCTCTAAATCCCTGCCTCTGATTCCCTGCCTCTGAATCCCTGCCTCTGATTCCGCGCCTCTGATTCCCCGCCTCTCTTTCCGTGTCTCTGATTCCCCGCCTCAGATTCCCTGCCTCACATACCCTGCCTCTCTTTGCCAGCCTCTATTTCCGTGCCTATTTGTCTGCATCTAGTTCCCACATCTCATTTGCCCCCTCTGATAACCCACCTCTGATTCCATGCCTCTGATTCCCCGCCTCTGATTCCCCGCCTCTGATTCCCCGCCTCTGATTCCCTGCCTCAGATTCCCTGCCTCAGATTCCTTTCCTCAGATTCCCTGCCTCTGTTTCCCCGCCTCTGATTCCCCACGTCTGAGTCCCCGCCTCAGATTCACCGGCTCTGATTCCCTGCCTGAGATTCCCCGCCTGAGATTCCCCGCCTCAGATTCCCCGCCTCAGATTCCCCGCCTCAGATTCCCCGCCTCAGATTCCCCGCCTCAGTTTCTCCGCCTCAGATTCCCCGCCTCAGATTCCCTGCCTCAGATTCACTGCCTCAGATTCCCTGCCTCAGCTTCCCTTCATCTGATTCCCTTCATCTGATTCCCTGCCTCTGATTCCCTGCCTCTGATTCCCTGCCTCTGATTCCCCGCCTCTGATTCCCCGCCTCAGATTCCCTGCCTCAGATTCCCTGCCTCAGATTCCCTGCCTCTGATTCCCTGCCTCAGATTCCCTGCTTCAGATTCCCTGCCTCAGATTCCCTGCCTCTGATTCCCCGCCTCTGATTCCCCGCCTCTGATTCCCCGCCTCTGATTCCCTGCCTCTGTTTCCCAGGCTCTGATTCCCCACGTCTGATTCCCCGCCTCACATTCCCCGGCTCTGATTCCCTGCCTGAGATTCCATGCCTCAGATTTCCCGCCTCAGATTCCCTGCCTCAGATTCCCTGCTTCAGATTCCCTGCCTCAGATTCCCTGCCTCTGATTCCCCGCCTCTGATTCCACGCCTCTGATTCCCCGCCTCTGATTCCAGGCCTCTTATTCCCCGCCTCTGATTCCCCACCTCTGATTGCCTGCCACTGCTTGCCCGCCTCTGATTCCCCGCCTCTGATTCCCCGCCTCTGATTCCCCACCTCTGTCTGTATGCCTCTCTTGCGCCTCAGCTTTTTCCCCTACACTCTTTCCGCGCCTCTCTTTCCCTCCCTCAATTTCAACAACTCTGTTTGATCTGTTCTGTGTACCACATTTTCAACACACAAGTTCCAACCACTATGTTTCACCCATCACTTTCCCCGCCTCTATTTTTCTGCCTATGTTTACCCGCCTCTGTTTACACACCTGTTTCACCGCCTCTGATTCCCCGCCTCTGATTCCCCACCTCTGTCTCGACGCCTCTCTTTCGCCTCCACTCTTTCCACTCCACTCTTTCCTTGCCTGCCTTTCCCTCCCTCAATTTCAACAACACTGTTTGATCTGTTTTGTGTACCTGATTTTAAACACACAAGTTCCAACCACTATGTTTTGCCCGCCTCTTTCCCCGCCTCTATTTATCCACATATGTTTACCTGCCTCTGTTCACCCGCCTGTTTCCCCACCTCTGATTCCCCACCTTTCTTTCCCCGCCTCTCTTTCCCTGCCTCTATTTCCGCCCCTCTTTCTCTGCCTCTCTTTCCCCACAACGCTTTTCCTCCTGCTGATTCCCCGCCTCTGATTCCCCGCCTCTGATTCCCTGCCTCTGATTCCCCGCCTCTGATTCCCTGCCTCAGATTCCCTGCCTCAGATTCCCTGCCTCAGATTCCCTGCCTCTGATTCCCCGCCTCTGATTCCCCGCCTCTTATTCCCCGCCTCTGATTCCCCGCCTCTGATTCCCCGTGTCTGATTCCCTGCCTCAGATTCCCCGGCTCTGATTCCCTGCATCAGATTCCCTGCCTCAGATTCCCTGCCTCTGATTCCCCGCCTCTGATTCCCTGCCTCTGATTCCCCGCCTCTGATTCCTGCCTCAGATTCCCTGCCTCAGATTCCCTGCCTCAGATTCCCTGCCTCTTATTCCCTGCCTCAGATTCCCTGCCTCAGATTCCCTGCCTCAGATTCCCTGCCTCAGATTCCCTGCCTCAGATTCCCTGCCTCAGATTCCCTGCCTCAGATTCCCTGCCTCTGATTCCCTGCCTCAGATTCCCTGCCTCAGATTCCCTGCCTCAGATTCCCTGCCTCTGATGCCTGCCTCTGATTCCCTGCCTCTGATTCCCTGCCTCTGATTCCCTGCCTCTGATTCCCTGCCTCTGATTCCCTGCCTCTGATTCCCTGCCTCTGATTCCGCAACTCTGATTCCACGCCTCTCTTTCCTTGTCTCTAATTCCCCGCCTCAGATTCCCTGCCTCTGATACACTGCCTCACTTTGCCTGCCTCTATTTCCGTGCCTCTTTCTCTGCATCTAGTTTCCCACATCTCATTTGCCCCCTCTGATAACCCGCCTCTGATTCCATGCCTCTGATTCACTGCCTCAGATTCCATGCCTCAGATTCCCCGACTCAGATTTACCGCCTCAGATTCCCCGCCTCAGATTCCCTGCCTCAGATTCCATGCCTCAGATTCCCTGCCTCAGATTCCCTGCCTCAGATTCCCTGCCTCCGATTCCCCGCCTCTGATTCCCCGCCTCTGATTCCCCGCCTCTGATTCCCAGCCTCTGAATCCCCGCCTCTGAATCCCCGCCTCTGATTCCCCGCCTCTGTTTCCCCGCCTCTGATTACCCGCCTCTGATTCCCCTCCTCTGATTCCACGCCTCTGATTCCCCGCCTCTGATTCCAGGCCTCTTATTCCCCGCCTCTGATTCCCCACCTCTGATTGCCTGCCACTGATTGCCCGCCTCTGATTCCCCGCCTCTGATTCCCCGCCTCTGATTCCCCACCTCTGTCAGTATGCCTCTCTTGCGCCTCAGCTTTTTCCCCTACACTCTTTCCGCGCCTCTCTTTCCCTCCCTCAATTTCAACAACTCTGTTTGATCTGTTCTGTGTACCTCATTTTCAACACACAAGTTCCAACCACTATGTTTCACCCATCACTTTCCCCGCCTCTATTTTTCTGCCTATGTTTACCCGCCTCTGTTTACACACCTGTTTCACCGCCTCTGATTCCCCGCCTCTGATTCCCCACTTCTGTCTCGATGCCTCTCTTTCGCCTTCACTCTTTCCACTCCACTCTTTCCGTGCCATTCTTTCCCTCCCTCAATTTCAACAACACTGTTTGATCTGTTTTGTGTACCTGATTTTAAACACACAAGTTCTAACCACTATGTTTTGCCCGCATCTTTCCCCGCCTCTATTTATCCACATATGTTTACCTGCCTCTGTTCACCCGCCTGTTTCCCCACCTCTGATTCCCCACCTTTCATTCCCCGCCTCTCTTTCCCCGCCTCTATTTCTGCGCCCCTTTCTCTGCCTCTCTTTCCCCACAACGCTTTTCCTCCCGCTGATTCCCCGCCTCTGATTCCCCGCCTCTGATTCCCTGCCTCTGATTCCACGCCTCTGATTCCCTGCCTCAGATTCCCTGCCTCAGATTCCCTGCCTCAGATTCCCTGCCTCTGATTCCCGTCTCTGATTCCCCGCCTCTTATTCCCCGCCTCTGATTCCCCGCCTCTGATTCCCCGTGTCTGATTCCCTGCCTC
Organism: Narcine bancroftii; assembly: GCF_036971445.1. Taxonomy (NCBI): domain Eukaryota; kingdom Metazoa; phylum Chordata; class Chondrichthyes; order Torpediniformes; family Narcinidae; genus Narcine; species Narcine bancroftii. The sequence goes on from NC_091481.1 coordinate 92,243,114, forward strand.
AGATTCCCCGGCTCTGATTCCCTGCATCAGATTCCCTGCCTCAGATTCCCTGCCTCTGATTCCCCGCCTCTGATTCCCTGCCTCTGATTCCCCACCTCTGATTCCTGCCTCAGATTCCCTGCCTCAGATTCCCTGCCTCAGATTCCCTGCCTCAGATTCCCTGCCTCTGATTCCCTGTCTCAGATTCCCTGCCTCAGATTCCCTGCCTCAGATTCCCTGCCTCAGATTCCCTGCCTCACATTCCCTGCCTCAGATTCCCTGCCTCAGATTCCCTGCCTCTGATTCCCTGCCTCAGATTCCCTGCCTCAGATTCCCTGCCTCAGATTCCCTGCCTCTGATTGCCTGCCTCTGATTCCCTGCCTCTGATTCCCTGCCTCTGATTCCCTGCCTCTGGTTCCCTGCCTCTGATTCCCTGCCTCTGATTCCCTGCCTCTGATTCCGCAACTCTGATTCCACGCCTCTCTTTCCTTGTCTCTAATTCCCCGCCTCTGATTCCCTGCCTCTGATACCCTGCCTCACTTTGCCTGCCTCTATTTCCGTGCCTCTTTCTCTGCATCTAGTTTCCCACATCTCATTTGCCCCCTCTGATAACCCGCCTCTGATTCAATGCCTCTGATTCACTGCCTCAGATTCCGTGCCTCAGATTCCCCGACTCAGATTTACCGCCTCAGATTCCCCGCCTCAGATTCCCTGCCTCAGATTCCATGCCTCAGATTCCCTGCCTCAGATTCCCTGCCTCAGATTCCCTGCCTCTGATTCCCCGCCTCTGATTCCCCGCCTCTGATTCCCCGCCTCTGATTCCCAGCCTCTGAATCCCCGCCTCTGAATCCCCGCCTCTGATTCCCCGCCTCTGTTTCCCCGCCTCTGATTCCCCACCTCTGATTCCCCTCCTCTGATTCCACGCCTCTGATTCCCCGCCTCTGATTCCAGGCCTCTTATTCCCCGCCTCTGATTCCCCACCTCTGATTGCCTGCCACTGATTGCCCGCCTCTGATTCCCCGCCTCTGATTCCCCGCCTCTGATTCCCCACCTCTGTCTGTATGCCTCTCTTTCGCCTCCACTTATTCCCCTACACTCTTTCCGCGCCTCTCTTTCCCTCCCTCAATTTCAACAACTCTGTTTGATCTGTTCTGTGTACCTCATTTTCAACACACAAGTTCCAACCACTATGTTTCACCCATCACTTTCCCCGCCTCTATTTTTCCGCCTATGTTTACCCGCCTCTGTTTACACACCTGTTTCACCGCCTCTAATTCCCCGCCTCTGATTCCCCACCTCTGTCTCGACGCCTCTCTTTCGCCTCCACTCTTTCCACTCCACTCTTTCCTTGCCTGCCTTTCCCTCCCTCAATTTCAACAACACTGTTTGATCTGTTTTGTGTAACTGATTTTAAACACACAAGTTCCAACCACTATGTTTTGCCCGCCTCTTTCCCCGCCTCTATTTATCCACCTATGTTTACCTGCCTCTGTTTACCCGCCTGTTTCCCCACCTCTGATTCCCCACCTTTCATTCCCTGCCTCTCTTTCCCTGCCTCTATTTCCGCGCCTCTTTCTCTGCCTCTCTTTCCCCACAACGCTTTTCCTCCCGCTGATTCCCCGCCTCTGATTCCCGCCTCTGATTCCCTGCCTCTGATTCCCCGCCTCTGATTCCCTGCCTCCGATTCCCTGCCTCAGATTCCCTGCCTCAGATTCCCTGCCTCTGATTCCCCGCCTCTGATTCCCCGCCTCTTATTCCCCGCCTCTGATTCCCCGCCTCTGATTCCCCGTGTCTGATTCCCTGCCTCAGATTCCCCGGCTCTGATTCCCTTCATCAGATTCCCTGCCTCAGATTCCCTGCCTCTGATTCCCCGCCTCTGATTCCCTGCCTCTGATTCCCCGCCTCTGATTCCTACCTCAGATTCCCTGCCTCAGATTCCCTGCCTCAGATTCACTGCTTCTGATTCCCCGCCATTGATTCCCCGCCTCTTATTCCCTGCCTCTGAATCCCAGCCTCTGATTCCCCGCCTCTGATTACCTGCCTCTGTTTCCCCGCCTCTGATTCCCAGCCTCTGATTCCCCGCCTCAGATTCCCCGCCTCAGATTCCCTGCCTCAGATTCCCCGCCTGAGATTCCCCGCCTCAGATTCCCCGCCTCAGATTCCCCGCCTCAGATACCCCGCCTCAGATTCCACGCCTCAGATTCCCCGCATCAGATTCCCCGCCTCAGATTCCCCGCCTCAGATTCCCCGCCTCAGATTCCCCGCCACAGATTCCCCGCCTCAGATTCCCTGCCTCAGATTCCCCGCCTCACATTCCCCGCCTCATATTCCCCGCCTCAGATTCCCCGCCTCAGATTCCCTGCCTCTGATTGCCTGCCTCTGATTGCCTGCCTCTGATTCCCTGCCTCTGATTCCCTGCCTCTGATTCCCTGCCTCTGATTCCCTGCCTCTGATTCCCTGCCTCTGACTCCGCGCCTCTGATTCCACGCCTCTCTTTCCGTATCTCTGATTCCCCGCCTCTGATTCTCTGCCTCTGATACCCTGCCTCTCTTTGCCTACCTCTATTTTGGTGCCTCTTTCTCTGCATCTAGTTTCCCACATCTCATTTGCCCACTCTGATAACCTGCCTCTGATTCCATGCCTCTGATTCCCCACCTCTGATTCCCTGCCTCTGATTCCCCGCCTCTGATACCCCGCCTCTGATTCCCTGCCTCAGATTCCCTGCCTCAGATTCCCTGCCTCAGATTCCCTGCATCTGATTCCCCGCCTCTGATTCCCCGCCTCTTATTCCCCGCCTCTGATTACCCACCTCTGATTCCCCGCCTCAGATTCCCCGGCTCTGATTCCCTGCCTGAGATTCCCTGCCTCAGATTCCCTGCCTATGATTCCCTGCCTCTGAGTCCCCACGTCAGATTCCCCGGCTCTGATTCCCTGCCTGAGATTCCCTGCCTCAGAATCCCCACCTCAGATTCCCTGCCTCAGATTCCCCGCCTCAGATTCCCCGCCTCAGATTCCCCGCCTAAGATTCCCCACCTCAGATTCCCCGCGTCAGATTCCCTGCCTCTGATTGCCTGCCTCTGATTCCCTGCCTCTGATTCCCTGCCTCTAAATCCCTGCCTCTGATTCACTGCCTCTGATTCCGCGCCTCTGATTCCCCGCCTCTCTTTCCGTGTCTCTGATTCCCCGCCTCAGATTCCCTGCCTCACATACCCTGCCTCTCTTTGCCTGCCTGTATTTCCGTGCCTCTTTCTCTGCATCTAGTTTCCCACATCTCATTTGCCCCCTCTGATAACCCACCTCTGATTCCCCGCCTCTGATTCCCCGCCTCTGATTCCCTGCCTCAGAATCCCTGCCTCAGATTCCTTGCCTCAGATTCCCTGCCTCTGATTCCCCGCCTCTGATTCCCCGCCTCTTATTCCCCGCCTCTGATACCCCGCGTCTGATTCCCCGCCTCAGATTCCTACCTCAGATTCCTTGCCTCAGATTCCCTGCCTCAGATTCCCTGCCTCAGATTCCCTGCCTCAGATTCACCGCCTCAGATTGCCTGCCACTGATTGCCCGCCTCTGATTCCCCGCCTCTGATTCCCCGCCTCTGATTCCCCACCTCTGTCTGTATGCCTCTCTTTCGCCTCCGCTTTTTCCCCTCCACTCTTCCAGTGCCTGTCTTTCCCTCCCTCAATTTCAACAACTCTGTTTGATCTGTTCTGTGTACCTCATTTTCAACACACAAGTTCCAACCACTATGTTTCACCCATCACTTTCCCCGCCTCTATTTTTCCGCCTATGTTTACCCGCCTCTGTTTACACACCTGTTTCACCGCCTCTGATTCCCCGCCTCTGATTCCCCACCTCTGTCTCGACGCCTCTCTTTCGCCTCCACTCTTTCCACTCCACTCTTTCCTTGCCTGCCTTTCCCTCCCTCAATTTCAACAACACTGTTTGATCTGTTTTGTGTAACTGATTTTAAACACACAAGTTCCAACCACTATGTTTTGCCCGCCTCTTTCCCCGCCTCTATTTATCCACCTATGTTTACCTGCCTCTGTTTACCCGCCTGTTTCCCCACCTCTGATTCCCCACCTTTCATTCCCCGCCTCTCTTTCCCTGCCTCTATTTCCGCGCCTCTTTCTCTGCCTCTCTTTCCCCACAACGCTTTTCCTCCCGCTGATTCCCCGCCTCTGATTCCCAGCCTCTGATTCCCTGCCTCTGATTCCCCGCCTCTGATTCCCTGCCTCCGATTCCCTGCCTCAGATTCCCTGCCTCAGATTCCCTGCCTCTGATTCCCCGCCTCTGATTCCCCGCCTCTTATTCCCCGCCTCTGATTCCCCGACTATGATTCCCCGTGTCTGATTCCCTGCCTCAGATTCCCCGGCTCTGATTCCCTGCATCAGATTCCCTGCCTCAGATTCCCTGCCTCTGATTCCCCGCCTCTGATTCCCTGCCTCTGATTCCCCGCCTCTGATTCCTGCCTCAGATTCCCTGCCTCAGATTCCCTGCCTCAGATTCACTGCTTCTGATTCCCCGCCTTTGATTCCCCGCCTCTTATTAACCGCCTCTGAATCCCAGCCTCTGATTCCACGCCTCTGATTACCTGCCTCTGTTTCCCCGCCTCTGATTCCCAGCCTCTGATTCCCCGCCTCAGATTCCCCGCCTCAGATTCCCTGCCTCAGATTCCCCGCCTGAGATTCCCCGCCTCAGATTCCCCGCCTCAGATTCCCCGCCTCAGATTCCCCGCCTCAGATTCCACGCCTCAGATTCCCCGCATCAGATTCCCCGCCTCAGATTCCCCGCCTCAGATTCCCCGCCTCACATTCCCCGCCTCAGATTCCCCGCCTCAGATTCCCCGCCTCAGATTCCCTGCCACTGATTCCCCGCCTCTAAATCCCTGCCTCTGATTGCCTGCCTCAGATTCCCTGCCTCTGATTCCCTGCCTCTGATTCCCTGCCTCTGTTTCCCAGCCTCTGATTCCCCGCCTCTGATTCCCCGCCTCAGATTCCCCGGCTCTGATTCCCTGCCTGAGATTCCATGCCTCAGATTCCCTGCCTATGATTCCCTGCCTCTGAGTCCCCACGTCAGATTCCCCGGCTCTGATTCCCTGCCTGAGATTCCCTGCCTCAGAATCCCCACCTCAGATTCCCTGCCTCAGATTCCCCACCTCAGATTCCCCGCCTCAGATTCCCCGCCTCAGATTCCCCACCTCAGATTCCCCGCCTCAGATTCCCTTCCTCTGATTGCCTGCCTCTGATTCCCTGCCTCTGATTCCCTGCCTCTAAATCCCTGCCTCTGATTCACTGCCTCTGATTCTGCGCCTCTGATTCCCCGCCTCTCTTTCCGTGTCTCTGATTCCCCGCCTCAGATTCCCTGCCTCACATACCCTGCCTCTCTTTGCCTGCCTCTATTTCCGTGCCTCTTTCTCTGCATCTAGTTTCCCACATCTCATTTGCCCCCTCTGATAACCCACCTCTGATTCCCCGCCTCTGATTCCCTGCCTCTGATTCCCCGCCTCTGATTCCCTGCCTCTTATTCCCCGCCTCTGATACCCCGCCTCTGATTCCCCGCCACTGATTCCCTGCCTCTGTATCCCCGCCTCTGATTCCCCGCGTCTGATTCCCCGCCTCAGATTCCCCGGCTCTGATTCCCAGCCTGAGATTCCATGCCTCAGATTCCCTGCCTCAGATTCCCTGCCTCAGATTCACCGCCTCAGATTCCCCGCCTCAGATTCCCCGCCTCAGATTCCCCAGCTCAGATTCCCCACCTCAGATTCCCCGCCTCAGATTCCCTGCCTCAGATTCCCTGTCTCAGATTCCCTGCCTCAGATTCCCTTCATCTGATTCCCTTCATCTGATTCCCTGCCTCTGATTCCCTGCCGCTGATTCCCTGCCTCTGATTCCCCGCCTCTGATTCCCTGCCTCAGATTGCCTGCCTCAGATTCCCTGCCTCAGATTCCCTGCCTCTGATTCCCCGCCTCTAAATCCCTGCCTCTGATTGCCTGCCTCAGATTCCCTGCCTCAGATTCCCTGCCTCTGATTCCCCGCCTCTAAATCCCTGCCTCTGATTGCCTGCCTCAGATTCCCTGCCTCTGATTCCCTGCCTCTGATTCCCCGCCTCTGATTCTCTGCCTCTTGTACCCTGCCTCTCTTTGCCTGCCTCTATTTTGGTGCCTCTTTCTCTGCATCTAGTTTCCCACATCTCATTTGCCCCGCTGATAAACCGCCTCTGATTCCATGCCTCTAAATCCCCGCCTCAGATTCCCCGGCTCTGATTCCCTGCCTGAGATTCCCTGCCTCAGATTCCCTGCCTATGATTCCCTGCCTCTGAGTCCCCACGTCAGATTCCCCGGCTCTGATTCCCTGCCTGAGATTCCCTGCCTCAGAATCCCCGCCACAGATTCCCTGCCTCAGATTCCCCGCCTCAGATTCCCCGCCTCAGATTCCCCGCCTCAGATTCCCCACCTCAGATTCCCCGCCTCAGATTCCCTGCCTCTGATTGCCTGCCTCTGATTCCCTGCCTCTGATTCCCTGCCTCTAAATCCCTGCCTCTGATTCACTGCCTCTGATTCCGCGCCTCTGATTCCCCGCCTCTCTTTCCGTGTCTCTGATTCCCCGCCTCAGATTCCCTGCCTCACATACCCTGCCTCTCTTTGCCTGCCTCTATTTCCGTGCCTCTTTCTCTGCATCTAGTTTCCCACATCTCATTTGCCCCCTCTGATAACCCGCCTCTGATTCCATGCCTCTGATTCCCCGCTTCTGATTCCCCGCCTCTGATTCCCCGCCTCTGATTCGCTGCCTCAGAATCCCTGCCTCAGATTCCTTGCCTCAGATTCCCTGCCTCTGATTCCCCGCCTCTGATTCCCCGCCTCTTATTCCCCGCCTCTGATACCCCGCCTCTGATTCCCCGCCTCTGATTCCCTGCCTCTGTATCCCCGCCTCTGATTCCCCGCGTCTGATTCCCCGCCTCAGATTCCCCGGCTCTGATTCCCAGCCTGAGATTCCATGCCTCAGATTTCCTGCCTCAGATTCCCTGCCTCAGATTCACCGCCTCAGATTCCCCGCCTCAGATTCCCCGCCTCAGATTCCCCAGCTCAGATTCCCCGCCTCACATTCCCCACCTCAGATTCCCCGCCTCAGATTCCCTGCCTCAGATTCCCTGTCTCAGATTCCCTGCCTCAGATTCCCTTCATCTGATTCCCTTCATCTGATTCCCTGCCTCTGATTCCCTGCCTCTGATTCCCTGCCTCTGATTCCCCGCCTCTGATTCCCCGCCTCAGATTGCCTGCCTCAGATTCCCTGCCTCAGATTCCCTGCCTCTGATTCCCCGCCTCTAAATCCCTGCCTCTGATTGCCTGCCTCTGATTCCGCGCCTCTGATTCCCCGCCTCTCTTTCCGTGTCTCTGATTCACCGCCTCAGATTCACTGCCTCACATACCCTGCCTCTCTTTGCCTCCCTCTATTTCCGTGCCTCTTTCTCTGCATCTAGTTTCCCACATCTCATTTGCCCCCTCTGATAACCCGCCTCTGATTCCATGCCTCTGATTGCCCGCCTCTGATTCCCCGCCTTTGCTTCCCCGCCTCTGATTCCTTGCCTCAGAATCCCTGCCTCAGATTCCTTGCCTCAGATTCCCTGCCTCTGATTCCCCGCCTCTGATTCCCCGCCTCCTATTCCCCGCCTCTGATTCCCCGCCTCTGATTCCCCGCCTCTGATTCGCTGCCTCTGTTTCCCAGCCTCTGATTCCCCACGTCTGATTCCCCGCCTCACATTCCCCGGCTCTGATTCCCTGCCTGAGATTCCATGCCTCAGATTTCCCGCCTCAGATTCCCTGCCTCAGATTCACCGCCTCAGATTCCCCGCCTCAGATTCCCCGCCTCAGATTCCCCGCCTCAAATTACCCGCCTCACATTCCCCGCCTCAGATTCCCCGCCTCAGATTCCCTGCCTCAGATTCCCTGTCTCAGATTCCCTGCCTCAGATTCCCTTCATCTGATTCCCTTCATCTGATTCCCTGCCTCTGATTCCCTGCCTCTGATTCCCCGCCTCTGATTCCCTGCCTCTGATTCCCCGCCTCAGATTCCCTGCCTCAGATTCCCTGCCTCAGATTCCCTGCCTCAGATTCCCTGCCTCTGATTCCCTGCCTCAGATTCCCTGCCTCAGATTCCCTGCCTAATATTCCCTGCCTCTGATTCCCTGCCTCTGATTCCCTGCCTCTGATTCCCTGCCTCTGATTCTGCGCCTCTGATTCCACGCCTTTCTTTCCTTGTCTCTGATTCCCCGCCTCTGAGTCCCTGCCTCTGATACCCTGCCTCTCTTTGCCTGCCTCTATTTCCGTGCATCTTTCTCTGCATCTAGTTTCCCACATCTCATTTGCCCCCTCTGATAACCCGCCTCTGATTCCATGCCTCTGATTCACTGCCTCAGATTCCCTACCTCAGATTCCCCGACTCAGATTTACCGCCTCAGATTCCCCGCCTCAGATTCCCTGCCTCAGATTCCCTGCCTCAGATTCCCTGCCTCAGATTCTCTGCCTCAGATTCCCTTCATCTGATGCCCTTCATCAATTCCCTGCCTCTGATTCCCTGCCTCTGATTCCCCACCTCTGATTCCCCGCCTTAGATTCCCTGGCTCTGATTCTCTGGCTCAGATTCCCTGCCTTAGATTCCCTGCCTCTGATTCCCTGCATCTGATTCCAGGCCTCTTATTCCCCACCTCTGATTCCCCGCCTCTGATTGCCTGCCACTGATTGCCCGCCTCTGATTCCTCGCCTCTGATTCCCCGCCTCTGATTCCCCACCTCTGTCTGTATGCCTCCCTTTCGCCTCTGCTTTTTCCCCTCCACTCTTTCCGCGCCTCTCTTTGCCTCCCTCAATTTCAACAACTCTGTTTGATCTGTTCAGTGTACCTCATTTTCAACACACAAGTTCCAACCACTATGTTTCACCCATCTCTTTCCCCGCCTCTATTTATCCGCCTATGTTTACCCGCCTCTGTTTACCCAACTGTTTCACCGCCTCTGATTCCCCGCCTCTGATTCCCCAACTCTGTCTCTACGCCTCTCTTTCGCCTCCACTCTTTCCCCTCCACTCATTCCGTGTCTGTCTTTCCCTCCCTCAATTTCAAAAACACTGTTTGATCTGTTTTGTGTACCTCATTTTAAACACACAAGTTCCAACCAATATGTTTTGCCCGCCTCTTTCCCCGCCTCTATTTATCCACCTATGTTTACCTGCCACTGTTTACCCGCCTGTTTCCCCGCCTCTGATTCCCCACCTTTCATTCCCCACCTCTCTTTACCTGCCTCTATTTCCACACTTCTTTCTCTGCCTCTCTTTCCCCACATCTCTTTTCCTCCCGCTGATTCCCCGCCTCTGATTCCCCACCTCTGATTCCCTGCCTCTGACTCCCCGCCTCTGATTCCCTGCCTCAGATTCCCTGCCTCAGATTCCCTGCCTCAGATTCCCCCCTCAGATTCCCTGCCTCAGATTCCCTGCCTCAGATTCCCCGACTCCGATACCCCGCCTCATATTCCCCGCCTCTGATTCCCCTCCTCTGATTCCCCGGCTCTGATTCCCTGTCTCAGATTCCCTGCCTGAGATTCCCCGCCTCAGATTCCCTGCCTCAGATTCCCCGCCTCAGATTTCCCACCTCAGATTCCCCGCCTCAGATTCCCCGCCTCAGATTCCCCGCCTCAGATTCCCCGCCTCAGATTCCCCGCCTCAGATTCCCCGCCTCAGATTCCCCACCTCAGATTCCCCGCCTCAGATTCCCCGCCTCTGATTCGCCACCTCTGATTCCCTGCCTCTGATTCCCTGCCTCTGATTCCCTGCCTCTGATTCCCTGCCTCTGATTCCCTGCCTCTGATTCCCTGCCTCTGATTCCGCGCATCTGATTCCACGCCTCTCTTTTCGTATCTCTGATTCCCCGCCTCTAATTCCCTGCCTCTGATACCCTGCCTCTCTTTGCCTTCCTCAATTTCTGTGCCTCTTTCTCTGCATCTAGTTTCCCACATCTCGTTTGCCCCCTCTGATAACCCGCCTCTGATGCCATGCCTCTGATTCCCTGCCTCTGATTCCCCGCCTCTGATTCCCTGCCTCAGATTCCCTGCCTCAGATTCCCTGCCTCAGATTCCCTGCCTCTGATTCCCCGCCTCTGATTCCCCGCCTCTTATTCCCCGCCTCTGATTCCCCGCCTCTGATTCCCCGCATCTGATTCCCTGCCTCAGATTCCCCGGGTCTGATTCCCTGTATTTGATTCCCTGCCTCAAATTCCCTGCCTCTGATTCCCCGCCTCTGAATCCCTGCCTCTGATTCCCCGCCTCTGATTTCTGCTTCAGATTCCCTGCCACAGATTCCCTGCATCAGATTCCCTGCCTCTGATTCCCTGCCTTTGATTCCCCGCCTCTTATTCCCCGCCTCTGATTCCCAGCCTCTGATTCCCCGCCTCTGATTCCCTGCCTCTGTTTCCCCGCCTCTGATTCCCCGCCTCTGATTCCCGGCCTCAGATTCCCTGCCTCAGTTTCCCTGCATCAGGTTCCCCGCCTGAGATTCCCCGCCTCAGATTCCCCGCCTCAGATACCCCGCCTCAGATTCCCCGCCTCAGATTCCCCGCCTCAGATTCCCCGCCTCAGATTCCCCGCCTCAGATTCCCCGCCTCAGATTCCCCGCCTCAGATTCCCCGCCTCAGATTCCCCACCTCAGATTCCCCGCCTCAGATTCCCCGCCTCAGATTCCCCGCCTCAGATTCCCCGCCTCAGATTCCCCGCCTCAGATTCCCCGCCTCAGATTCCCCGCCTCAGATTCCCCGCCTCAGATTCCCCGCCTCAGATTCTCCGCCTCAGATTCCCTGCCTCAGATTCCCTGCCTCAGATTCCCTGCCTCAGATTCTCTGCCTCAGATTCCCTTCATCTGATGCCCTTCATCAATTCCCTGCCTCTGATTCCATGCCTCTGATTCCCCACCTCTGATTCCCCGCCTTAGATTCCCTGGCTCTGATTCTCTGGCTCAGATTCCCTGCCTTAGATTCCCTGCCTCTGATTCCCTGCATCTGATTCCAGGCCTCTTATTCCCCACCTCTGATTCCCCGCCTCTGATTGCCTGCCACTGATTGCCCGCCTCTGATTCCTCGTCTCTGATTCCCCGCCTCTGATTCCCCACCTCTGTCTGTATGCCTCCCTTTCGCCTCCGCTTTTTCCCCTCCACTCTTTCCGCGCCTCTCTTTGCCTCCCTCAATTTCAACAACTCTGTTTGATCTGTTCAGTGTACCTCATTTTCAACACACAAGTTCCAACCACTATGTTTCACCCATCTCTTTCCCCGCCTCTATTTATCCGCCTATGTTTACCCGCCTCTGTTTACCCACCTGTTTCACCGCCTCTGATTCCCCGCCTCTGATTCCCCAACTCTGTCTCTACGCCTCTCTTTCGCCTCCACTGTTTCCCCTCCACTCATTCCGTGCCTGTCTTTCCCTCCCTCAATTTCAACAACACTGTTTGATCTGTTTTGTGTACCTCATTTTAAACACACAAGTTCCAACCAATATGTTTTGCCCGCCTCTTTCCCCGCCTCTATTTATCCACCTATGTTTACCTGCCACTGTTTACCCGCCTGTTTCCCCGCCTCTGATTCCCCACCTTTCATTCCCCGCCTCTCTTTACCTGCCTCTATTTCCGCACTTCTTTCTCTGCCTCTCTTTCCCCACATCTCTTTTCCTCCCGCTGATTCCCCGCCTCTGATTCCCCGCCTCTGATTCCCTGCCTCTGACTCCCCGCCTCTGATTCCCTGCCTCAGATTCCCTGCCTCAGATTCCCTGCCTCAGATTCCCCCCTCAGATTCCCTGCCTCAGATTCCCTGCCTCTGATTCCCCGACTCCGATACCCCGCCTCTTATTCCCCGCCTCTGATTCCCCGCCTCTGATTCCCCGGCTCTGATTCCCTGTCTCAGATTCCCTGCCTGAGATTCCCCGCCTCAGATTCCCTGCCTCAGATTCCCCGCCTCAGAATTCCCGCCTCAGATTCCCCGCCTCAGATTCCCCGCCTCAGATTCCCCGCATCAGATTCCCCGCCTCAGATTCCCCGCCTCAGATTCCCCGCCTCAGATTCCCCGCCTCAGATTCCCCACCTCAGATTCCCCGCCTCAGATTCCCCGCCTCAGATTCCCCACCTCAGATTCCCCGCCTCAGATTCCCCGCCTCTGATTCGCCACCTCTGATTCCCTGCCTCTGATTCCCTGCCTCTGATTCCCTGCCTCTGATTCCCTGCCTCTGATTCCCTGCCTCTGATTCCCTGCCTCTGATTCCGCGCATCTGATTCCACGCCTCTCTTTTTGTATCTCTGATTCCCCGCCTCTAATTCCCTGCCTCTGATACCCTGCCTCTCTTTGCCTTCCTCAATTTCTGTGCCTCTTTCTCTGCATCTAGTTTCCCACATCTCGTTTGCCCCCTCTGATAACCCGCCTCTGATTCCATGCCTCTGATTCCCTGCCTCTGATTCCCCGCCTCTGATTCCCTGCCTCAGATTCCCTGCCTCAGATTCCCTGCCTCAGATTCCCTGCCTCTGATTCCCCGCCTCTGATTCCCCGCCTCTTATTCCCCGCCTCTGATTCCCCGCCTCTGATTCCCCGCATCTGATTCCCTGCCTCAGATTCCCCGGGTCTGATTCCCTGTATTTGATTCCCTGCCTCAGATTCCCTGCCTCTGATTCCCCGCCTCTGATTCCCTGCCTCTGATTCCCCGCCTCTGATTTCTGCTTCAGATTCCCTGCCACAGATTCCCTGCATCAGATTCCCTGCCTCTGATTCCCTGCCTTTGATTCCCCGCCTCTTATTCCCCGCCTCTGATTCCCAGCCTCTGATTCCCCGCCTCTGATTCCCTGCCTCTGTTTCCCCGCCTCTGATTCCCCGCCTCTGATTCCCGGCCTCAGATTCCCTGCCTCAGTTTCCCTGCAACAGGTTCCCCGCCTGAGATTCCCCGCCTGAGATTCCCCGCCTCAGATTCCCCGCCTCAGATTCCCCGCCTCAGATTCCCCGCCTCAGATTCCCCGCCTCAGATTCCCCGCCTCAGATTCCCCGCCTCAGATTCCCCGCCTCAGATTCCCCGCCTCAGATTCCCCACCTCAGATTCCCCGCCTCAGATTCCCCGCCTCAGATTCCCCGCCTCAGATTCCCTGCCTCTGATTGCCTGCCTCTGATTCCCTGCCTCTGATTCCCTGCCTCTGATTCCATGCCTCTGATTCCCTGCCTCTGATTCCCTGCCTCTGATTCCCTGCCTCTGATTCTGCGCCTCTGATTCCACGCCTCTCTTTCCGTATCTCTGATTCCCCGCCTCTGATTCCCTGCCTCTGATACCCTGCCTCTCTTTGCCTGCCTCTATTTCGGTGCCTCTTTCTCTGCATCTAGTTTCCCACATCTCATTTGCCCCCTCTGATAACCCGCCTCTGATTCCATGCCTCTGATTCCCCGCCTCTGAATCTCCGCCTCTGATTCCCCGCCTCTGATTCCCCGCCTCTGATTCCCTGCCTCAGATTCCCTGCCTCAGATTCCCTGCCTCAGATTCCCTGCATCTGATTCCCCGCCCTGATTCCCCGCCTCTTATTCCCCGCCTCTGATTCCCCACCTCTGATTCCCTGCCTCTGATTCCCTGCCTCTGTTTCCCCGCCTCTGATTCCCCGCCTCTGATTCCCCGCCTCAGATTCCCCGGCTCTGATTCCCTGCCTGAGATTCCCTGCCTCAGATTCCCTGCCTATGATTCCATGCCTCTGAGTCCCCGTGTCAGATTCCCCGGCTCTGATTCCTTGCCTGAGATTCCCTGCCTCAGATTCCCCGCCTCAGATTCCCTGCCTCAGATTCCCCACCTCAGATTCCCTGCCTCAGGTTCCCTGCCTCTCTTTGCCTGCCTCTATTTCCGTGCCTCTTTCTCTGCATCTAGTTTCCCACATCTCATTTGCCCCCTCTGATAACCCGCCTCTGATTCCATGCCTCTGATTCCCCGCCTCTGATTCCCCACCTCTGATTCCCCGCCTCTGATTCCCTGCCTCAGATTCCCTGCCTCAGATTCCTTGCCTCAGATTCCCTGCCTCTGTTTCCCCGCCTCTGATTCCCCACGTCTGATTCCCCGCCTCAGATTCACCGGCTCTGATTCCCTGCCTGAGATTCCATGCCTCAGATTCCCCGCCTCAGATTCCCTGCCTCAGATTCCCCGCCTCAGATTCCCCGCCTCAGATTCCCCGCCTCAGATTCCCCGCCTCAGATTCCCCGCCTCAGATTCCCCGCCTCAGATTCCCCGCCTCAGATTCCCCGCCTCAGATTCCCTGCCTCAGTTTCCCTGCCTCAGATTCCCTGCCTCAGATTCCCTTCATCTGATTCCCTTCATCTGATTCCCTGCCTCTGATTCCCTGCCTCTGATTCCCCACCTCTGATTCTCCGCCTCAGATTCCCTGGCTCTGATTCTCTGGCTCAGATTCCCTGGCTCTGATTCCCTGCCTCTGATTCCCTGCATCTGATTCCAGGCCTCTTATTCCCCACCTCTGATTCCCCGCCTCTGATTGCCTGCCACTGATTGCCCACCTCTGATTCCCCACCTCTGATTCCCCGCCTCTGATTCCCCACCTCTGTCTGTATGCCTCTCTTTCGCCTCCGCTTTTTCCCCTCCACTCTTTCCGCGCCTCTCTTTCCCTCCCTCAATTTCAACAACTCTGTTTGATCTGTTCTGTGTACCTCATTTTCAACACACAAATTCCAACCACTATGTTTCACCCATCTCTTTCCACGCCTCTATTTATCCGCCTATGTTTACCCGCCTCTGTTTACCCACCTGTTTCACCGCCTCAGATTCCCCGCCTCAGATTCCCCGCCTCAGATTCCCCGCCTCAGATTCCCCGCCTCAGATTCCCCGCCTCAGATTCCCCGCCTCAGATTCCCCGCCTCAGATTCCCCGCCTCAGATTCTCCGCCTCTGATTCCCTGCCTCTGAATCCCCGCCTCTTATTCCCCGCCTCTGATTCCCCGCCTCTGATTCCCCGCATCTGATTCCCTGCCTCAGATTCCCCGGGCCTGATTCCCTGCATTAGATTCCCTGCCTCAGATTCCCTGCCTCTGATTCCCCGCCTCTGATTCCCTGCCTCTGATTTCCCGCCTCTGATTCCTGCCTCAGATTCCCTGCCTCAGATTCCCTGCCTCAGATTCCCTGCCTCTGATTCCCTGCCTCTGATTCCCTGCCTCTGATTCCCTGCCTCTGATTCCATGCCTCTGATTCCCTGCCTCTGATTCCGTGCCTCTGATTCCACGCCTCTCTTTCCGTATCTCTGATTCCCCGCCTCTGATTCCCTGCCTCTGATACCCTGCCTCTCTTTGCCTGCCTCTATTTCGGTGCCTCTTTCTCTGCATCTAGTTTCCCACATCTCATTTGCCCCCTCTGATAACCCGCCTCTGATTCCATGCCTCTGACTCCCCGCCTCTGATTCCCCGCCTCTGATTCCCCGCCTCTGATTCCCCGCCTCTGATTCCCTGCCTCAGATTCCCTGCCTCAGATTCCCTGCCTCAGATTCCCTGCATCTGATTCCCCGCCTCTGATTCCCCGCCTCTTATTCCCCGCCTCTGATTCCCCGCCTCTGATTCCCTGCCTCTGATTCCCTGCCTCTGCTTCCCCGCCTCTGATTCCCCTCCTCTGATTCCCCGCCTCAGATTCCCCGGCTCTGATTCCCTGCCTGAGATTCCCTGCCTCAGATTCCCTGCCTATGATTCTCTGCCTCTGAGTCCCCGCGTCAGATTCCCCGGCTCTGATTCCCTGCCTGAGATTCCCTGCCTCAGATTCCCCGCCTCAGATTCCCTGCCTCAGATTCCCCGCCTCATATTCCCTGCCTCAGATACCCTGCCTCCCTTTGACTGCCTCTATTTCCGTGCCTCTTTCTCTGCATCTAGTTTCCCACATCTCTTTTCCTCCCGCCTGTTTCCCCGCCTCTGATTGCCCACCTTTCATTCCCCGCCTCTCTTTCCCTGCCTTTATTTCCGCACCTCTTTCTCTGCCTCTCTTTCCCCACATCTCTTTTCCTCCCGCTGATTCCCCGCCTCTGATTCCCCGCCTCTGATTCCCTTCCTCTGATTCCCCGCCTCTGATTCCCTGCCTCAGATTCCCTGCCTCAGATTCCCTGCCTCTGATTCCCCGACTCTGATTCCCCGCCTCTTATTCCCCGCCTCTGATTCCCCGCCTCTGATTCCCCGCCTCTGATTCCCTGCCTCTGTATCCCCACCTCTGATTCCCCGCCTCTGATTCCCCGCCTCAGATTCCCCGGCTCTGATTCCCCGCCTCAGATTCCCTGCCTCAGATTCACCGCCTCAGATTCCCCGCCTCAGATTCCCCGCCTCAGATTCCCCGCCTCAGATTCCCCACCTCAGATTCCCTGCCTCAGATTCCCCGCCTCAGTTTCCCCGCCTCAGATTCCCCGCCTCAGATTCCCCGCCTCAGATTCCCCGCCTCAGATTCCCCGCCTCAGATTCCCCGCCTCTGATTCCCCGCCTCTGATTCCCTGCCTCTGATTCCCTGCCTCTGATTCCCTGCCTCTGATTCCCTGCCTCTGATTCCCTGCCTCTGATTCCCTGCCTCTGATTCCGCGCCTCTGATTCCACGCCTCTCTTTCCGTATCTTTGATTCCCCACCTCTAATTCCCTGCCTCTGATACCCTGCCTCTCTTTGCCTTCCTCAATTTCGGTGCCTCTTTGTCTGCATCTAGTTTCCCACATCTCATTTGCCCCCTCTGATAACCCGCCTCTGATTCCATGCCTCTGATTCCCTGCCTCTGATTCCCCGCCTCTGATTCCCTGCCTCAGATTCCCTGCCTCAGATTCCCTGCCTCAGATTCCCTGACTCTGATTCCCCGCCTCTGAATCCCCGCCTCTTATTCCCCGCCTCTGATTCCCCGCCTCTGATTCCCCGCATCTGATTCCCTGCCTCAGATTCCCCGGGTCTGATTCCCTGCATTAGATTCCCTGCATCAGATTCCCTGCCTCTGATTCCCCGCCTCTGATTCCCTGCCTCTGATTCCCCGCCTCTGATTCCTGCCTCAGATTCCCTGCCTCAGATTCCCTGCCTCAGATTCCCTGCCTCTGATTCCCTGCCTTTGATTCCACGCCTCTTATTCCCCGCCTCTGATTCCCAGCCTCTGATTCCCCGCCTCTGATTCCCTGCCTCTGATTCCCCGCCTCTGATTCCTGCCTCAGATTCCCCGCCTCAGATTCCCTGCCTCAGATTCCCTGCCTCTGATTCCCTGCCTTTGATTCCACGCCTCTTATTCCCCGCCTCTGATTCCCAGCCTCTGATTCCCCGGCTCTGATTCCCTGCCTGAGATTCCCTGCCTCAGAATCCCCACCTCAGATTCCCTGCCTCAGATTCCCCACCTCAGATTCCCCGCCTCAGATTCCCCGCCTCAGAATCCCCACCTCAGATTCCCTGCCTCAGATTCCCCACCTCAGATTCCCCGCCTCAGATTCCCCGCCTCAGATTCCCCACCTCAGATTCCCCGCCTCAGATTCCCTTCCTCTGATTGCCTGCCTCTGATTCCCTGCCTCTGATTCCCTGCCTCTAAATCCCTGCCTCTGATTCACTGCCTCTGATTCTGCGCCTCTGATTCCCCGCCTCTCTTTCCGTGTCTCTGATTCCCCGCCTCAGATTCCCTGCCTCACATACCCTGCCTCTCTTTGCCTGCCTCTATTTCCGTGCCTCTTTCTCTGCATCTAGTTTCCCACATCTCATTTGCCCCCTCTGATAACCCACCTCTGATTCCCCGCCTCTGATTCCCCGCCTCTGATTCCCTGCCTCAGAATCCCTGCCTCAGATACCTTGCCTCACATTCCCTGCCTCTGATTCCCCGCCTCTGATTCCCCGCCTCTTATTCCCCGCCTCTGATACCCCGCCTCTGATTCCCCGCCTCTGATTCCCTGCCTCTGTATCCCCGCCTCTGATTCCCCGCGTCTGATTCCCCGCCGCAGATTCCCCGGCTCTGATTCCCAGCCTGAGATTCCATGCCTCAGATTCCCTGCCTCAGATTCCCTGCCTCAGATTCACCGCCTCAGATTCCCCGCCTCAGATTCCCCGCCTCAGATTCCCCAGCTCAGATTCCCCGCCTCACATTCCCCACCTCAGATTCCCCGCCTCAGATTCCCTGCCTCAGATTCCCTGTCTCAGATTCCCTGCCTCAGATTCCCTTCATCTGATTCCCTTCATCTGATTCCCTGCCTCTGATTCCCTGCCTCTGATTCCCTGCCTCTGATTCCCCGCCTCTGATTCCCTGCCTCAGATTGCCTGCCTCAGATTCCCTGCCTCAGATTCCCTGCCTCTGATTCCCCGCCTCTAAATCCCTGCCTCTGATTGCCTGCCTCAGATTCCCTGCCTCTGATTCCCTGCCTCTGATTCCCTGCCTCTGATTCCCTGCCTCTGATTCCCTGCCTCTGATTCCGCGCCTCTGATTCCACGCCTCTCTTTCCGTATCTCTGATTCCCCGCCTCTGATTCTCTGCCTCTTGTACCCTGCCTCTCTTTGCCTGCCTCTATTTTGGTGCCTCTTTCTCTGCATCTAGTTTCCCACATCTCATTTGCCCCTCTGATAAACCGCCTCTGATTCCATGCCTCTAAATCCCCGCCTCAGATTCCCCGGCTCTGATTTCCTGCCTGAGATTCCCTGCCTCAGATTCCCTGCCTATGATTCCCTCCCTCTGAGTCCCCACGTCAGATTCCCCGGCTCTGATTCCCTGCCTGAGATTCCCTGCCTCAGAATCCCCGCCTCAGATTCCCTGCCTCAGATTCCCCGCCTCAGATTCCCCGCCTCAGATTCCCCGCCTCAGATTCCCCACCTCAGATTCCCCGCCTCAGATTCCCTGCCTCTGATTGCCTGCCTCTGATTCCCTGCCTCTGATTCCCTGCCTCTAAATCCCTGCCTCTGATTCACTGCCTCTGATTCCGCGCCTCTGATTCCCCGCCTCTCCTTCCGTGTCTCTGATTCCCCGCCTCAGATTCCCTGCCTCACATACCCTGCCTCTCTTTGCCTGCCTCTATTTCCGTGCCTCTTTCTCTGCATCTAGTTTCCCACATCTCATTTGCCCCCTCTGATAACCCGCCTCTGATTCCATGCCTCTGATTCCCCGCTTCTGATTCCCCGCCTCTGATTCCCCGCCTCTGATTCGCTGCCTCAGAATTCCTGCCTCAGATTCCTTGCCTCAGATTCCCTGCCTCTGATTCCCCGCCTCTGATTCCCCTCCTCTTATTCCCCGCCTCTGATACCCCGCCTCTGATTCCCCGCCTCTGATTCCCTGCCTCTGTATCCCCGCCTCTGATTCCCTGCGTCTGATTCCCCGCCTCAGATTCCCTGCCTCACATACCCTGCCTCTCTTTGCCTGCCTCTATTTCCGTGCCTCTTTCTCTGCATCTAGTTTCCCACATCTCATTTGCCCCCTCTGATAACCCACCTCTGATTCCATGCCTCTGATTCCCCGCTTCTGATTCCCCGCCTCTGATTCCCCGCCTCTGATTCGCTGCCTCAGAATCCCTGCCTCAGATTCCTTGCCTCAGATTCCCTGCCTCTGATTCTCCGCCTCTGATTCCCCGCCTCTTATTCCCCGCCTCTGATACCCCGCCTCTGATTCCCCGCCTCTGATTCCCTGCCTCTGTATCCCCGCCTCTGATTCCCCGCGTCTGATACCCCGCCTCAGATTCCCCGGCTCTGATTCCCAGCCTGAGATTCCATGCCTCAGATTCCCTGCCTCAGATTCCCTGCCTCAGATTCACCGCCTCAGATTCCCCGCCTCAGATTCCCCGCCTCAGATTCCCCAGCTCAGATTCCCCGCCTCACATTCCCCACCTCAGATTCCCCGCCTCAGATTCCCTGCCTCAGATTCCCTGTCTCAGATTCCCTGCCTCAGATTCCCTTCATCTGATTCCCTTCATCTGATTCCCTGCCTCTGATTCCCTGCCTCTGATTCCCTGCCTCTGATTCCCCGCCTCTGATTCCCCGCCTCAGATTGCCTGCCTCAGATTCCCTGCCTCAGATTCCCTGCCTCTGATTCCCCGCCTCTAAATCCCTGCCTCTGATTGCCTGCCTCTGATTCCGCGCCTCTGATTCCCCACCTCTCTTTCCGTGTCTCTTATTCCCCGCCTCAGATTCCTTGCCTCACATACCCTGCCTCTCTTTGCCTGCCTCTATTTCCGTGCCTCTTTCTCTGCATCTAGTTTCCCACATCTCATTTGCCCCCTCTGATAACCCGCCTCTGATTCCATGCCTCTGATTGCCCGCCTCTGATTCCCCGCCTTTGCTTCCCCGCCTCTGATTCCCTGCCTCAGAATCCCTGCCTCAGATTCCTTGCCTCAGATTCCCTGCCTCTGATTCCGGGCCTCTGATTCCCCGCCTCCTATTCCCCGCCTCTGATTCCCCGCCTCTGATTCCCCGCCTCTGATTCCCTGCCTCTGTTTCCCAGCCTCTGATTCCCCACGTCTGATTCCCCGCCTCACATTCCCCGGCTCTGATTCCCTGCCTGAGATTCCATGCCTCAGATTTCCCGCCTCAGATTCCCTGCCTCAGATTCACCGCCTCAGATTCCCCGCCTCAGATTCCCCGCCTCAGATTCCCCGCCTTTGATTCCCCGCCTCTTATTCCCCGCCTCTGATTCCCCGCCTCTGATTCCCCGCCTCTGATTCCCCGCCTCTGTTTCCCCGCCTCTGATTCCCCGCCTCTGATTCCCCGCCTCAGATTCCCCGGCTCTGATTCCCTGCCTGAGATTCCCTGCCTCAGATACCCCGCCTCAGATTCCCCGCCTCAGATTCCCCACCTCAGATTCCCCGCCTCAGATTCCCCGCCTCAGATTCCCCGCCTCAGATTCCCCGTCTCAGATTCCCCGCCTCAGATTCCACGCCTCAGATTCCCCGCCTCAGATTCCCCGCCTCAGATTCCCCGCATCAGATTCCCCGCCTCAGATTCCCCGCCTCAGATTCCCCGCCTCAGATTCCCCGCCTCAGATTCCCTGCCTCAGATTCCCTGCCTCTGATTCCCTGCCTCTGATTCCCTGCCTCTGATTCCCTGCCTCTAAATCCCTGCCTCTGATTCCCTGCCTCTGATTCCCTGCCTCTGATTCCCTGCCTCTGATTCCCTGCCTCTGATTCCCTGCCTCTGATTCCCTGCATCTGATTCCCTGCCTCTGATTCCCTGCCTCTAAATCCCTGCCTCTGATTCCCTGCCTCTGAATCCCTGCCTCTGATTCCGCGCCTCTGATTCCCCGCCTCTCTTTCCGTGTCTCTGATTCCCCGCCTCAGATTCCCTGCCTCACATACCCTGCCTCTCTTTGCCAGCCTCTATTTCCGTGCCTATTTGTCCGCATCTAGTTCCCACATCTCATTTGCCCCCTCTGATAACCCACCTCTGATTCCATGCCTCTGATTCCCCGCCTCTGATTCCCCGCCTCTGATTCCCCGCCTCTGATTCCCTGCCTCAGATTCCCTGCCTCAGATTCCTTTCCTCAGATTCCCTGCCTCTGTTTCCCCGCCTCTGATTCCCCACGTCTGAGTCCCCGCCTCAGATTCCCCGGCTCTGATTCCCTGCCTGAGATTCCCCGCCTCAGATTCCCCGCCTCAGATTCCCCGCCTCAGATTCCCTGCCTCAGATTCCCCGCCTCAGATTCCCCGCCTCAGTTTCTCCGCCTCAGATTCCCCGCCTCAGATTCCCTGCCTCAGATTCACTGCCTCAGATTCCCTGCCTCAGCTTCCCTTCATCTGATTCCCTTCATCTGATTCCCTGCCTCTGATTCCCTGCCTCTGATTCCCTGCCTCTGATTCCCCGCCTCTGATTCCCCGCCTCAGATTCCCTGCCTCAGATTCCCTGCCTCAGATTCCCTGCCTCTGATTCCCTGCCTCAGATTCCCTGCTTCAGATTCCCTGCCTCAGATTCCCTGCCTCTGATTCCCCGCCTCTGATTCCACGCCTCTGATTCCCCGCCTCTGATTCCAGGCCTCTTATTCCCCACCTCTGATTCCCCACCTCTGATTGCCTGCCACTGCTTGCCCGCCTCTGATTCCCCGCCTCTGATTCCCCGCCTCTGATTCCCCACCTCTGTCTGTATGCCTCTCTTGCGCCTCAGCTTTTTCCCCTACACTCTTTCCGCGCCTCTCTTTCCCTCCCTCAATTTCAACAACTCTGTTTGATCTGTTCTGTGTACCACATTTTCAACACACAAGTTCCAACCACTATGTTTCACCCATCACTTTCCCCGCCTCTATTTTTCTGCCTATGTTTACCCGCCTCTGTTTACACACCTGTTTCACCGCCTCTGATTCCCCGCCTCTGATTCCCCACCTCTGTCTCGACGCCTCTCTTTCGCCTCCACTCTTTCCACTCCACTCTTTCCGTGCCTGTCTTTCCCTCCCTCAATTTCAACAACACTGTTTGATCTGTTTTGTGTACCTGATTTTAAACACACAAGTTCCAACCACTATGTTTTGCCCGCCTCTTTCCCCGCCTCTATTTATCCACATATGTTTACCTGCCTCTGTTCCCCCGCCTGTTTCCCCACCTCTGCTTCCCCACCTTTCTTTCCCCGCCTCTCTTTCCCTGCCTCTATTTCCGCCCCTCTTTCTCTGCCTCTCTTTCCCCACAACGCTTTTCCTCCTGCTGATTCCCCGCCTCTGATTCCCCGCCTCTGATTCCCTGCCTCTGATTCCCTGCCTCTGATTCCCTGCCTCAGATTCCCTGCCTCAGATTCCCTGCCTCAGATTCCCTGCCTCTGATTCCCCGCCTCTGATTCCCCGCCTCTTATTCCCCGCCTCTGATTCCCCGCCTCTGATTCCCCGTGTCTGATTCCCTGCCTCAGATTCCCCGGCTCTGATTCCCTGCATCAGATTCCCTGCCTCAGATTCCCTGCCTCTGATTCCCCGCCTCTGATTCCCTGCCTCTGATTCCCCGCCTCTGATTCCTGCCTCAGATTCCCTGCCTCAGATTCCCTGCCTCAGATTCCCTGCCTCAGATTCCCTGCCTCTTATTCCCTGCCTCAGATTCCCTGCCTCAGATTCCCTGCCTCAGATTCCCTGCCTCAGATTCCCTGCCTCAGATTCCCTGCCTCAGATTCCCTGCCTCAGATTCCCTGCCTCTGATTCCCTGCCTCAGATTCCCTGCCTCAGATTCCCTGCCTCAGATTCCCTGCCTCTGATGCCTGCCTCTGATTCCCTGCCTCTGATTCCCTGCCTCTGATTCCCTGCCTCTGATTCCCTGCCTCTGATTCCCTGCCTCTGATTCCCTGCCTCTGATTCCGCAACTCTGATTCCACGCCTCTCTTTCCTTGTCTCTAATTCCCCGCCTCAGATTCCCTGCCTCTGATACACTGCCTCACTTTGCCTGCCTCTATATCCGTGCCTCTTTCTCTGCATCTAGTTTCCCACATCTCATTTGCCCCCTCTGATAACCCGCCTCTGATTCCATGCCTCTGATTCACTGCCTCAGATTCCATGCCTCAGATTCCCCGACTCAGATTTACCGCCTCAGATTCCCCGCCTCAGATTCCCTGCCTCAGATTCCATGCCTCAGATTCCCTGCCTCAGATTCCCTGCCTCAGATTCCCTGCCTCCGATTCCCCGCCTCTGATTCCCCGCCTCTGATTCCCCGCCTCTGATTCCCAGCCTCTGAATCCCCGCCTCTGAATCCCCGCCTCTGATTCCCCGCCTCTGTTTCCCCGCCTCTGATTACCCGCCTCTGTTTCCCCTCCTCTGATTCCACGCCTCTGATTCCCCGCCTCTGATTCCAGGCCTCTTATTCCCCGCCTCTGATTCCCCACCTCTGATTGCCTGCCACTGATTGCCCGCCTCTGATTCCCCGCCTCTGATTCCCCGCCTCTGATTCCCCACCTCTGTCTGTATGCCTCTCTTGCGCCTCAGCTTTTTCCCCTACACTCTTTCCGCGCCTCTCTTTCCCTCCCTCAATTTCAACAACTCTGTTTGATCTGTTCTGTGTACCTCATTTTCAACACACAAGTTCCAACCACTATGTTTCACCCATCACTTTCCCCGCCTCTATTTTTCTGCCTATGTTTTCCCGCCTCTGTTTACACACCTGTTTCACCGCCTCTGATTCCCCGCCTCTGATTCCCCACTTCTGTCTCGACGCCTCTCTTTCGCCTCCACTCTTTCCACTCCACTCTTTCCGTGCCTGTCTTTCCCTCCCTCAATTTCAACAACACTGTTTGATCTGTTTTGTGTACCTGATTTTAAACACACAAGTTCTAACCACTATGTTTTGCCCGCATCTTTCCCCGCCTCTATTTATCCACATATGTTTACCTGCCTCTGTTCACCCGCCTGTTTCCCCACCTCTGATTCCCCACCTTTCATTCCCCGCCTCTCTTTCCCCGCCTCTATTTCCGCGCCCCTTTCTCTGCCTCTCTTTCCCCACAACGCTTTTCCTCCCGCTGATTCCCCGCCTCTGATTCCCCGCCTCTGATTCCCTGCCTCTGATTCCACGCCTCTGATTCCCTGCCTCAGATTCCCTGCCTCAGATTCCCTGCCTCAGATTCCCTGCCTCAGATTCCCTGCCTCTGATTCCCGTCTCTGATTCCCCGCCTCTTATTCCCCGCCTCTGATTCCCCGCCTCTGATTCCCCGTGTCTGATTCCCTGCCTCAGATTCCCCGGCTCTGATTCCCTGCATCAGATTCCCTGCCTCAGATTCCCTGCCTCTGATTCCCCGCCTCTGATTCCCTGCCTCTGATTCCCCACCTCTGATTCCTGCCTCAGATTCCCTGCCTCAGATTCCCTGCCTCAGATTCCCTGCCTCAGATTCCCTGCCTCTGATTCCCTGCCTCAGATTCCCTGCCTCTGATTCCACGCCTCTGATTCCCTGCCTCAGATTCCCTGCCTCAGATTCCCTGCCTCAGATTCCCTACCTCTGATTCCCGTCTCTGATTCCCCGCCTCTTATTCCCCGCCTCTGATTCCCCGCCTCTGATTCCCCGTGTCTGATTCCCTGCCTCAGATTCCCCGGCTCTGATTCCCTGCATCAGATTCCCTGCCTCAGATTCCCTGCCTCTGATTCCCCGCCTCTGATTCCCTGCCTCTGATTCCCCACCTCTGATTCCTGCCTCAGATTCCCTGCCTCAGATTCCCTGCCTCAGATTCCCTGCCTCAGATTCCCTGCCTCTGATTCCCTGCCTCAGATTCCCTGCCTCAGATTCCCTGCCTCAGATTCCCTGCCTCAGATTCCCTGCCTCAGATTCCCTGCCTCAGATTCCCTGCCTCAGATTCCCTGCCTCTGATTCCCTGCCTCAGATTCCCTGCCTCAGATTCCCTGCCTCAGATTCCCTGCCTCTGATTGCCTGCCTCTGATTCCCTGCCTCTGATTCCCTGCCTCTGATTCCCTGCCTCTGGTTCCCTGCCTCTGATTCCCTGCCTCTGATTCCCTGCCTCTGATTCCGCAACTCTGATTCCACGCCTCTCTTTCCTTGTCTCTAATTCCCCGCCTCTGATTCCCTGCCTCTGATACCCTGCCTCACTTTGCCTGCCTCTATTTCCGTGCCTCTTTCTCTGCATCTAGTTTCCCACATCTCATTTGCCCCCTCTGATAACCCGCCTCTGATTCAATGCCTCTGATTCACTGCCTCAGATTCCGTGCCTCAGATTCCCCGACTCAGATTTACCGCCTCAGATTCCCCGCCTCAGATTCCCTGCCTCAGATTCCATGCCTCAGATTCCCTGCCTCAGATTCCCTGCCTCAGATTCCCTGCCTCTGATTCCCCGCCTCTGATTCCCCGCCTCTGATTCCCCGCCTCTGATTCCCAGCCTCTGAATCCCCGCCTCTGAATCCCCGCCTCTGATTCCCCGCCTCTGCTTCCCCGCCTCTGATTCCCCGCCTCTGATTCCCCTCCTCTGATTCCACGCCTCTGATTCCCCGCCTCTGATTCCAGGCCTCTTATTCCCCGCCTCTGATTCCCCACCTCTGATTGCCTGCCACTGATTGCCCGCCTCTGATTCCCCGCCTCTGATTCCCCGCCTCTGATTCCCCACCTCTGTCTGTATGCCTCTCTTTCGCCTCCACTTATTCCCCTACACTCTTTCCGCACCTCTCTTTCCCTCCCTCAATTTCAACAACTCTGTTTGATCTGTTCTGTGTACCTCATTTTCAACACACAAGTTCCAACCACTATGTTTCACCCATCACTTTCCCCGCCTCTATTTTTCCGCCTATGTTTACCCGCCTCTGTTTACACACCTGTTTCACCGCCTCTAATTCCCCGCCTCTGATTCCCCACCTCTGTCTCGACGCCTCTCTTTCGCCTCCACTCTTTCCACTCCACTCTTTCCTTGCCTGCCTTTCCCTCCCTCAATTTCAACAACACTGTTTGATCTGTTTTGTGTAACTGATTTTAAACACACAAGTTCCAACCACTATGTTTTGCCCGCCTCTTTCCCCGCCTCTATTTATCCACCTATGTTTACCTGCCTCTGTTTACCCGCCTGTTTCCCCACCTCTGATTCCCCACCTTTCATTCCCCGCCTCTCTTTCCCTGCCTCTATTTCCGCGCCTCTTTCTCTGCCTCTCTTTCCCCACAACGCTTTTCCTCCCGCTGATTCCCCGCCTCTGATTCCCGCCTCTGATTCCCTGCCTCTGATTCCCCGCCTCTGATTCCCTGCCTCCGATTCCCTGCCTCAGATTCCCTGCCTCAGATTCCCTGCCTCTGATTCCCCGCCTCTGATTCCCCGCCTCTTATTCCCCGTGTCTGATTCCCTGCCTCAGATTCCCCGGCTCTGATTCCCTGCATCAGATTCCCTGCCTCAGATTCCCTGCCTCTGATTCCCCGCCTCTGATTCCCTGCCTCTGATTCCCCGCCTCTGATTCCTACCTCAGATTCCCTGCCTCAGATTCCCTGCCTCAGATTCCCTGCCTCAGATTCCCTGCCTCAGATTCACTGCTTCTGATTCCCCGCCTTTGATTCCCCGCCTCTGATTCCCTGCCTCTGAATCCCAGCCTCTGATTCCCCGCCTCAGATTCCCCGCCTCAGATTACCCGCCTCAGATTCCCCGCCTCAGATTCCCTGCCTCAGATTCCCCGCCTGAGATTCCCCGCCTCAGATTCCCCGCCTCAGATTCCCCGCCTCAGATACCCCGACTCAGATTCCACGCCTCAGATTCCCCGCATCAGATTCCCCACCTCAGATTCCCCGCCTCAGATTCCCCGCCTCAGATTCCCCGCCACAGATTCCCCGCCTCAGATTACCTGCCTCAGATTCCCCGCCTCACATTCCCCGCCTCATATTCCCCGCCTCAGATTCCCCGCCTCAGATTCCCTGCCTCTGATTGCCTGCCTCTGATTGCCTGCCTCTGATTCCCTGCCTCTGATTCCACGCCTCTCTTTCCGTATCTCTGATTCCCCGCCTCTGATTCTCTGCCTCTGATACCCTGCCTCTCTTTGCCTACCTCTATTTTGGTGCCTCTTTCTCTGCATCTAGTTTCCCACATCTCATTTGCCCACTCTGATAACCTGCCTCTGATTCCATGCCTCTGATTCCCCACCTCTGATTCCCTGCCTCTGATTCCCCGCCTCTGATACCCCGCCTCTGATTCCCTGCCTCTTATTCCCCGCCTCTGATTCCCCGCCTCTTATTCCCCGCCTCTGATTACCCACCTCTGATTCCCCGCCTCAGATTCCCCGGCTCTGATTACCCACCTCAGATTCCCTGCCTCTGATTCCGCGCCTCTGATTCCCCGCCTCTCTTTCCGTGTCTCTGATTCCCCGCCTCAGATTCCCTGCCTCACATACCCTGCCTCTCTTTGCCTGCCTCTATTTCCGTGCCTCTTTCTCTGCATCTAGTTTCCCACATCTCATTTGCCCCCTCTGATAACCCACCTCTGATTCCCCGCCTCTGATTCCCCACCTCTGATTCCCTGCCTCAGAATCCCTGCCTCAGATTCCTTGCCTCAGATTCCCTGCCTCTGATTCCCCGCCTCTGATTCCCCGCCTCTTAATCCCCGCCTCTGATACCCCGCGTCTGATTCCCCGCCTCAGATTCCTACCTCAGATTCCTTGCCTCAGATTCCCTGCCTCAGATTCCCTGCCTCAGATTCCCTGCCTCAGATTCACCGCCTCAGATTGCCTGCCACTGATTGCCCGCCTCTGATTCCCCGCCTCTGATTCCCCGCCTCTGATTCCCCACCTCTGTCTGTATGCCTCTCTTTCGCCTCCGCTTTTTCCCCTCCACTCTTTCAGTGCCTGTCTTTCCCTCCCTCAATTTCAACAACTCTGTTTGATCTGTTCTGTGTACCTCATTTTCAACACACAAGTTCCAACCACTATGTTTCACCCATCACTTTCCCCGCCTCTATTTTTCTGCCTATGTTTACCCGCCTCTGTTTACACACCTGTTTCACCGCCTCTGATTCCCCGCCTCTGATTCCCCACCTCTGTCTCGACGCCTCTCTTTCGCCTCCACTCTTTCCACTCCACTCTTTCCTTGCCTGCCTTTCCCTCCCTCAATTTCAACAACACTGTTTGATCTGTTTTGTGTAACTGATTTTAAACACACAAGTTCCAACCACTATGTTTTGCCCGCCTCTTTCCCCGCCTCTATTTATCCACCTATGTTTACCAGCCTCTGTTTACCCGCCTGTTTCCCCACCTCTGATTCCCCACCTTTCATTCCCCGCCTCTCTTTCCCTGCCTCTATTTCCGCGCCTCTTTCTCTGCCTCTCTTTCCCCACAACGCTTTTCCTCCCGCTGATTCCCCGCCTCTGATTCCCAGCCTCTGATTCCCTGCCTCTGATTCCCCGCCTCTGATTCCCTGCCTCCGATTCCCTGCCTCAGATTCCCTGCCTCAGATTCCCTGCCTCTGATTCCCTGCCTTTGATTCCACGCCTCTTATTCCCCGCCTCTGATTCCCAGCCTCTGATTCCCCGGCTCTGATTCCCTGCCTGAGATTCCCTGCCTCAGAATCCCCACCTCAGATTCCCTGCCTCAGATTCCCCACCTCAGATTCCCCGCCTCAGATTCCCCGCCTCAGAATCCCCACCTCAGATTCCCTGCCTCAGATTCCCCACCTCAGATTCCCCGCCTCAGATTCCCCGCCTCAGATACCCCACCTCAGATTCCCCGCCTCAGATTCCCTTCCTCTGATTGCCTGCCTCTGATTCCCTGCCTCTGATTCCCTGCCTCTAAATCCCTGCCTCTGATTCACTGCCTCTGATTCTGCGCCTCTGATTCCCCGCCTCTCTTTCCGTGTCTCTGATTCCCCGCCTCAGATTCCCTGCCTCACATACCCTGCCTCTCTTTGCCTGCCTCTATTTCCGTGCCTCTTTCTCTGCATCTAGTTTCCCACATCTCATTTGCCCCCTCTGATAACCCACCTCTGATTCCCCGCCTCTGATTCCCCGCCTCTGATTCCCTGCCTCAGAATCCCTGCCTCAGATACCTTGCCTCACATTCCCTGCCTCTGATTCCCCGCCTCTGATTCCCCGCCTCTTATTCCCCGCCTCTGATACCCCGCCTCTGATTCCCCGCCTCTGATTCCCTGCCTCTGTATCCCCGCCTCTGATTCCCCGCGTCTGATTCCCCGCCGCAGATTCCCCGGCTCTGATTCCCAGCCTGAGATTCCATGCCTCAGATTCCCTGCCTCAGATTCCCTGCCTCAGATTCACCGCCTCAGATTCCCCGCCTCAGATTCCCCGCCTCAGATTCCCCAGCTCAGATTCCCCGCCTCACATTCCCCACCTCAGATTCCCCGCCTCAGATTCCCTGCCTCAGATTCGCTGTCTCAGATTCCCTGCCTCAGATTCCCTTCATCTGATTCCCTTCATCTGATTCCCTGCCTCTGATTCCCTGCCTCTGATTCCCTGCCTCTGATTCCCCGCCTCTGATTCCCTGCCTCAGATTGCCTGCCTCAGATTCCCTGCCTCAGATTCCCTGCCTCTGATTCCCCGCCTCTAAATCCCTGCCTCTGATTGCCTGCCTCAGATTCCCTGCCTCTGATTCCCTGCCTCTGATTCCCTGCCTCTGATTCCCTGCCTCTGATTCCCTGCCTCTGATTCCGCGCCTCTGATTCCACGCCTCTCTTTCCGTATCTCTGATTCCCCGCCTCTGATTCTCTGCCTCTTGTACCCTGCCTCTCTTTGCCTGCCTCTATTTTGGTGCCTCTTTCTCTGCATCTAGTTTCCCACATCTCATTTGCCCCTCTGATAAACCGCCTCTGATTCCATGCCTCTAAATCCCCACCTCAGATTCCCCGGCTCTGATTTCCTGCCTGAGATTCCCTGCCTCAGATTCCCTGCCTATGATTCCCTCCCTCTGAGTCCCCACGTCAGATTCCCCGGCTCTGATTCCCTGCCTGAGATTCCCTGCCTCAGAATCCCCGCCTCAGATTCCCTGCCTCAGATTCCCCGCCTCAGATTCCCCGCCTCAGATTCCCCGCCTCAGATTCCCCACCTCAGATTCCCCGCCTCAGATTCCCTGCCTCTGATTGCCTGCCTCTGATTCCCTGCCTCTGATTCCCTGCCTCTAAATCCCTGCCTCTGATTCACTGCCTCTGATTCCGCGCCTCTGATTCCCCGCCTCTCTTTCCGTGTCTCTGATTCCCCGCCTCAGATTCTCTGCCTCACATACCCTGCCTCTCTTTGCCTGCCTCTATTTCCGTGCCTCTTTCTCTGCATCTAGTTTCCCACATCTCATTTGCCCCCTCTGATAACCCGCCTCTGATTCCCCGCCTCTGATTCGCTGCCTCAGAATTCCTGCCTCAGATTCCTTGCCTCAGATTCCCTGCCTCTGATTCCCCGCCTCTGATTCCCCTCCTCTTATTCCCCGCCTCTGATACCCCGCCTCTGATTCCCCGCCTCTGATTCCCTGCCTCTGTATCCCCGCCTCTGATTCCCTGCGTCTGATTCCCCGCCTCAGATTCCCTGCCTCACATACCCTGCCTCTCTTTGCCTGCCTCTATTTCCGTGCCTCTTTCTCTGCATCTAGTTTCCCACATCTCATTTGCCCCCTCTGATAACCCACCTCTGATTCCATGCCTCTGATTCCCCGCTTCTGATTCCCCGCCTCTGATTCCCCGCCTCTGATTCGCTGCCTCAGAATCCCTGCCTCAGATTCCTTGCCTCAGATTCCCTGCCTCTGATTCTCCGCCTCTGATTCCCCGCCTCTTATTCCCCGCCTCTGATACCCCGCCTCTGATTCCCCGCCTCTGATTCCATGCCTCTGTATCCCCGCCTCTGATTCCCCGCGTCTGATACCCCGCCTCAGATTCCCCGGCTCTGATTCCCAGCCTGAGATTCCATGCCTCAGATTCCCTGCCTCAGATTCCCTGCCTCAGATTCACCGCCTCAGATTCCCCGCCTCAGATTCCCCGCCTCAGATTCCCCAGCTCAGATTCCCCGCCTCACATTCCCCACCTCAGATTCCCCGCCTCAGATTCCCTGCCTCAGATTCCCTGTCTCAGATTCCCTGCCTCAGATTCCCTTCATCTGATTCCCTTCATCTGATTCCCTGCCTCTGATTCCCTGCCTCTGATTCCCTGCCTCTGATTCCCCGCCTCTGATTCCCCGCCTCAGATTGCCTGCCTCAGATTCCCTGCCTCAGATTCCCTGCCTCTGATTCCCCGCCTCTAAATCCCTGCCTCTGATTGCCTGCCTCTGATTCCGCGCCTCTGATTCCCCACCTCTCTTTCCGTGTCTCTTATTCCCCGCCTCAGATTCCTTGCCTCACATACCCTGCCTCTCTTTGCCTGCCTCTATTTCCGTGCCTCTTTCTCTGCATCTAGTTTCCCACATCTCATTTGCCCCCTCTGATAACCCGCCTCTGATTCCATGCCTCTGATTGCCCGCCTCTGATTCCCCGCCTTTGCTTCCCCGCCTCTGATTCCCTGCCTCAGAATCCCTGCCTCAGATTCCTTGCCTCAGATTCCCTGCCTCTGATTCCGGGCCTCTGATTCCCCGCCTCCTATTCCCCGCCTCTGATTCCCCGCCTCTGATTCCCCGCCTCTGATTCCCTGCCTCTGTTTCCCAGCCTCTGATTCCCCACGTCTGATTCCCCGCCTCACATTCCCCGGCTCTGATTCCCTGCCTGAGAGTCCATGCCTCAGATTTCCCGCCTCAGATTCCCTGCCTCAGATTCACCGCCTCAGATTCCCCGCCTCAGATTCCCCGCCTCAGATTCCCCGCCTTTGATTCCCCGCCTCTAATTCCCCGCCTCTGATTCCCCGCCTCTGATTCCCCGCCTCTGATTCCCCGCCTCTGTTTCCCCGCCTCTGATTCCCCGCCTCTGATTCCCCGCCTCAGATTCCCCGGCTCTGATTCCCTGCCTGAGATTCCCTGCCTCAGATACCCCGCCTCAGATTCCCCGCCTCAGATTCCCCACCTCAGATTCCCCGCCTCAGATTCCCCGCCTCAGATTCCCCGCCTCAGATTCCCCGTCTCAGATTCCCCGCCTCAGATTCCCCGCCTCAGATTCCCCGCCTCAGATTCCCCGCCTCAGATTCCCCGCATCAGATTCCCCGCCTCAGATTCCCCGCCTCAGATTCCCCGCCTCAGATTCCCCGCCTCAGATTCCCTGCCTCAGATTCCCTGCCTCTGATTCCCTGCCTCTGATTCCCTGCCTCTGATTCCCTGCCTCT
This sequence comes from Narcine bancroftii, assembly GCF_036971445.1. Taxonomy (NCBI): domain Eukaryota; kingdom Metazoa; phylum Chordata; class Chondrichthyes; order Torpediniformes; family Narcinidae; genus Narcine; species Narcine bancroftii. The sequence goes on from NC_091481.1 coordinate 92,275,679, forward strand.
AAATCCCTGCCTCTGATTCCCTGCCTCTGATTCCCTGCCTCTGATTCCCTGCCTCTGATTCCCTGCCTCTGATTCCCTGCCTCTGATTCCCTGCATCTGATTCCCTGCCTCTGATTCCCTGCCTCTAAATCCCTGCCTCTGATTCCCTGCCTCTGAATCCCTGCCTCTGATTCCGCGCCTCTGATTCCCCGCCTCTCTTTCCGTGTCTCTGATTCCCCGCCTCAGATTCCCTGCCTCACATACCCTGCCTCTCTTTGCCAGCCTCTATTTCCGTGCCTATTTGTCCGCATCTAGTTCCCACATCTCATTTGCCCCCTCTGATAACCCACCTCTGATTCCATGCCTCTGATTCCCCGCCTCTGATTCCCCGCCTCTGATTCCCCGCCTCTGATTCCCTGCCTCAGATTCCCTGCCTCAGATTCCTTTCCTCAGATTCCCTGCCTCTGTTTCCCCGCCTCTGATTCCCCACGTCTGAGTCCCCGCCTCAGATTCCCCGGCTCTGATTCCCTGCCTGAGATTCCCCGCCTCAGATTCCCCGCCTCAGATTCCCCGCCTCAGATTCCCTGCCTCAGATTCCCCGCCTCAGATTCCCCGCCTCAGTTTCTCCGCCTCAGATTCCCCGCCTCAGATTCCCTGCCTCAGATTCACTGCCTCAGATTCCCTGCCTCAGCTTCCCTTCATCTGATTCCCTGCCTCTGATTCCCTGCCTCTGATTCCCTGCCTCTGATTCCCCGCCTCTGATTCCCCGCCTCAGATTCCCTGCCTCAGATTCCCTGCCTCAGATTCCCTGCCTCTGATTCCCTGCCTCAGATTCCCTGCTTCAGATTCCCTGCCTCAGATTCCCTGCCTCTGATTCCCCGCCTCTGATTCCACGCCTCTGATTCCCCGCCTCTGATTCCAGGCCTCTTATTCCCCACCTCTGATTCCCCACCTCTGATTGCCTGCCACTGCTTGCCCGCCTCTGATTCCCCGCCTCTGATTCCCCGCCTCTGATTCCCCACCTCTGTCTGTATGCCTCTCTTGCGCCTCAGCTTTTTCCCCTACACTCTTTCCGCGCCTCTCTTTCCCTCCCTCAATTTCAACAACTCTGTTTGATCTGTTCTGTGTACCACATTTTCAACACACAAGTTCCAACCACTATGTTTCACCCATCACTTTCCCCGCCTCTATTTTTCTGCCTATGTTTACCCGCCTCTGTTTACACACCTGTTTCACCGCCTCTGATTCCCCGCCTCTGATTCCCCACCTCTGTCTCGACGCCTCTCTTTCGCCTCCACTCTTTCCACTCCACTCTTTCCGTGCCTGTCTTTCCCTCCCTCAATTTCAACAACACTGTTTGATCTGTTTTGTGTACCTGATTTTAAACACACAAGTTCCAACCACTATGTTTTGCCCGCCTCTTTCCCCGCCTCTATTTATCCACATATGTTTACCTGCCTCTGTTCCCCCGCCTGTTTCCCCACCTCTGCTTCCCCACCTTTCTTTCCCCGCCTCTCTTTCCCTGCCTCTATTTCCGCCCCTCTTTCTCTGCCTCTCTTTCCCCACAACGCTTTTCCTCCTGCTGATTCCCCGCCTCTGATTCCCCGCCTCTGATTCCCTGCCTCTGATTCCCTGCCTCTGATTCCCTGCCTCAGATTCCCTGCCTCAGATTCCCTGCCTCAGATTCCCTGCCTCTGATTCCCCGCCTCTGATTCCCCGCCTCTTATTCCCCGCCTCTGATTCCCCGCCTCTGATTCCCCGTGTCTGATTCCCTGCCTCAGATTCCCCGGCTCTGATTCCCTGCATCAGATTCCCTGCCTCAGATTCCCTGCCTCTGATTCCCCGCCTCTGATTCCCTGCCTCTGATTCCCCGCCTCTGATTCCTGCCTCAGATTCCCTGCCTCAGATTCCCTGCCTCAGATTCCCTGCCTCAGATTCCCTGCCTCTTATTCCCTGCCTCAGATTCCCTGCCTCAGATTCCCTGCCTCAGATTCCCTGCCTCAGATTCCCTGCCTCAGATTCCCTGCCTCAGATTCCCTGCCTCAGATTCCCTGCCTCTGATTCCCTGCCTCAGATTCCCTGCCTCAGATTCCCTGCCTCAGATTCCCTGCCTCTGATGCCTGCCTCTGATTCCCTGCCTCTGATTCCCTGCCTCTGATTCCCTGCCTCTGATTCCCTGCCTCTGATTCCCTGCCTCTGATTCCCTGCCTCTGATTCCGCAACTCTGATTCCACGCCTCTCTTTCCTTGTCTCTAATTCCCCGCCTCAGATTCCCTGCCTCTGATACACTGCCTCACTTTGCCTGCCTCTATATCCGTGCCTCTTTCTCTGCATCTAGTTTCCCACATCTCATTTGCCCCCTCTGATAACCCGCCTCTGATTCCATGCCTCTGATTCACTGCCTCAGATTCCATGCCTCAGATTCCCCGACTCAGATTTACCGCCTCAGATTCCCCGCCTCAGATTCCCTGCCTCAGATTCCATGCCTCAGATTCCCTGCCTCAGATTCCCTGCCTCAGATTCCCTGCCTCCGATTCCCCGCCTCTGATTCCCCGCCTCTGATTCCCCGCCTCTGATTCCCAGCCTCTGAATCCCCGCCTCTGAATCCCCGCCTCTGATTCCCCGCCTCTGTTTCCCCGCCTCTGATTACCCGCCTCTGTTTCCCCTCCTCTGATTCCACGCCTCTGATTCCCCGCCTCTGATTCCAGGCCTCTTATTCCCCGCCTCTGATTCCCCACCTCTGATTGCCTGCCACTGATTGCCCGCCTCTGATTCCCCGCCTCTGATTCCCCGCCTCTGATTCCCCACCTCTGTCTGTATGCCTCTCTTGCGCCTCAGCTTTTTCCCCTACACTCTTTCCGCGCCTCTCTTTCCCTCCCTCAATTTCAACAACTCTGTTTGATCTGTTCTGTGTACCTCATTTTCAACACACAAGTTCCAACCACTATGTTTCACCCATCACTTTCCCCGCCTCTATTTTTCTGCCTATGTTTTCCCGCCTCTGTTTACACACCTGTTTCACCGCCTCTGATTCCCCGCCTCTGATTCCCCACTTCTGTCTCGACGCCTCTCTTTCGCCTCCACTCTTTCCACTCCACTCTTTCCGTGCCTGTCTTTCCCTCCCTCAATTTCAACAACACTGTTTGATCTGTTTTGTGTACCTGATTTTAAACACACAAGTTCTAACCACTATGTTTTGCCCGCATCTTTCCCCACCTCTATTTATCCACATATGTTTACCTGCCTCTGTTCACCCGCCTGTTTCCCCACCTCTGATTCCCCACCTTTCATTCCCCGCCTCTCTTTCCCCGCCTCTATTTCCGCGCCCCTTTCTCTGCCTCTCTTTCCCCACAACGCTTTTCCTCCCGCTGATTCCCCGCCTCTGATTCCCCTCCTCTGATTCCCTGCCTCTGATTCCACGCCTCTGATTCCCTGCCTCAGATTCCCTGCCTCAGATTCCCTGCCTCAGATTCCCTGCCTCAGATTCCCTGCCTCTGATTCCCGTCTCTGATTCCCCGCCTCTTATTCCCCGCCTCTGATTCCCCGCCTCTGATTCCCCGTGTCTGATTCCCTGCCTCAGATTCCCCGGCTCTGATTCCCTGCATCAGATTCCCTGCCTCAGATTCCCTGCCTCTGATTCCCCGCCTCTGATTCCCTGCCTCTGATTCCCCACCTCTGATTCCTGCCTCAGATTCCCTGCCTCAGATTCCCTGCCTCAGATTCCCTGCCTCAGATTCCCTGCCTCTGATTCCCTGCCTCAGATTCCCTGCCTCTGATTCCACGCCTCTGATTCCCTGCCTCAGATTCCCTGCCTCAGATTCCCTGCCTCAGATTCCCTGCCTCTGATTCCCGTCTCTGATTCCCCGCCTCTTATTCCCCGCCTCTGATTCCCCGCCTCTGATTCCCCGTGTCTGATTCCCTGCCTCAGATTCCCCGGCTCTGATTCCCTGCATCAGATTCCCTGCCTCAGATTCCCTGCCTCTGATTCCCCGCCTCTGATTCCCTGCCTCTGATTCCCCACCTCTGATTCCTGCCTCAGATTCCCTGCCTCAGATTCCCTGCCTCAGATTCCCTGCCTCAGATTCCCTGCCTCTGATTCCCTGCCTCAGATTCCCTGCCTCAGATTCCCTGCCTCAGATTCCCTGCCTCAGATTCCCTGCCTCAGATTCCCTGCCTCAGATTCCCTGCCTCAGATTCCCTGCCTCTGATTCCCTGCCTCAGATTCCCTGCCTCAGATTCCCTGCCTCAGATTCCCTGCCTCTGATTGCCTGCCTCTGATTCCCTGCCTCTGATTCCCTGCCTCTGATTCCCTGCCTCTGGTTCCCTGCCTCTGATTCCCTGCCTCTGATTTTCTGCCTCTGATTCCGCAACTCTGATTCCACGCCTCTCTTTCCTTGTCTCTAATTCCCCGCCTCTGATTCCCTGCCTCTGATACCCTGCCTCACTTTGCCTGCCTCTATTTCCGTGCCTCTTTCTCTGCATCTAGTTTCCCACATCTCATTTGCCCCCTCTGATAACCCGCCTCTGATTCAATGCCTCTGATTCACTGCCTCAGATTCCGTGCCTCAGATTCCCCGACTCAGATTTACCGCCTCAGATTCCCCGCCTCAGATTCCCTGCCTCAGATTCCATGCCTCAGATTCCCTGCCTCAGATTCCCTGCCTCAGATTCCCTGCCTCTGATTCCCCGCCTCTGATTCCCCGCCTCTGATTCCCCGCCTCTGATTCCCAGCCTCTGAATCCCCGCCTCTGAATCCCCGCCTCTGATTCCCCGCCTCTGTTTCCCCGCCTCTGATTCCCCGCCTCTGATTCCCCTCCTCTGATTCCACGCCTCTGATTCCCCGCCTCTGATTCCAGGCCTCTTATTCCCCGCCTCTGATTCCCCACCTCTGATTGCCTGCCACTGATTGCCCGCCTCTGATTCCCCGCCTCTGATTCCCCGCCTCTGATTCCCCACCTCTGTCTGTATGCCTCTCTTTCGCCTCCACTTATTCCCCTACACTCTTTCCGCACCTCTCTTTCCCTCCCTCAATTTCAACAACTCTGTTTGATCTGTTCTGTGTACCTCATTTTCAACACACAAGTTCCAACCACTATGTTTCACCCATCACTTTCCCCGCCTCTATTTTTCCGCCTATGTTTACCCGCCTCTGTTTACACACCTGTTTCACCGCCTCTAATTCCCCGCCTCTGATTCCCCACCTCTGTCTCGACGCCTCTCTTTCGCCTCCACTCTTTCCACTCCACTCTTTCCTTGCCTGCCTTTCCCTCCCTCAATTTCAACAACACTGTTTGATCTGTTTTGTGTAACTGATTTTAAACACACAAGTTCCAACCACTATGTTTTGCCCGCCTCTTTCCCCGCCTCTATTTATCCACCTATGTTTACCTGCCTCTGTTTACCCGCCTGTTTCCCCACCTCTGATTCCCCACCTTTCATTCCCCGCCTCTCTTTCCCTGCCTCTATTTCCGCGCCTCTTTCTCTGCCTCTCTTTCCCCACAACGCTTTTCCTCCCGCTGATTCCCCGCCTCTGATTCCCGCCTCTGATTCCCTGCCTCTGATTCCCCGCCTCTGATTCCCTGCCTCCGATTCCCTGCCTCAGATTCCCTGCCTCAGATTCCCTGCCTCTGATTCCCCGCCTCTGATTCCCCGCCTCTTATTCCCCGTGTCTGATTCCCTGCCTCAGATTCCCCGGCTCTGATTCCCTGCATCAGATTCCCTGCCTCAGATTCCCTGCCTCTGATTCCCCGCCTCTGATTCCCTGCCTCTGATTCCCCGCCTCTGATTCCTACCTCAGATTCCCTGCCTCAGATTCCCTGCCTCAGATTCCCTGCCTCAGATTCCCTGCCTCAGATTCACTGCTTCTGATTCCCCGCCTTTGATTCCCCGCCTCTGATTCCCTGCCTCTGAATCCCAGCCTCTGATTCCCCGCCTCAGATTCCCCGCCTCAGATTCCCCGCCTCAGATTCCCCGCCTCAGATTCCCTGCCTCAGATTCCCCGCCTGAGATTCCCCGCCTCAGATTCCCCGCCTCAGATTCCCCGCCTCAGATACCCCGCCTCAGATTCCACGCCTCAGATTCCCCGCATCAGATTCCCCGCCTCAGATTCCCCGCCTCAGATTCCCCGCCTCAGATTCCCCGCCACAGATTCCCCGCCTCAGATTACCTGCCTCAGATTCCCCGCCTCACATTCCCCGCCTCATATTCCCCGCCTCAGATTCCCCGCCTCAGATTCCCTGCCTCTGATTGCCTGCCTCTGATTGCCTGCCTCTGATTCCCTGCCTCTGATTCCACGCCTCTCTTTCCGTATCTCTGATTCCCCGCCTCTGATTCTCTGCCTCTGATACCCTGCCTCTCTTTGCCTACCTCTATTTTGGTGCCTCTTTCTCTGCATCTAGTTTCCCACATCTCATTTGCCCACTCTGATAACCTGCGTCTGATTCCATGCCTCTGATTCCCCACCTCTGATTCCCTGCCTCTGATTCCCCGCCTCTGATACCCCGCCTCTGATTCCCTGCCTCTTATTCCCCGCCTCTGATTCCCCGCCTCTTATTCCCCGCCTCTGATTACCCACCTCTGATTCCCCGCCTCAGATTCCCCGGCTCTGATTACCCACCTCAGATTCCCTGCCTCTGATTCCGCGCCTCTGATTCCCCGCCTCTCTTTCCGTGTCTCTGATTCCCCGCCTCAGATTCCCTGCCTCACATACCCTGCCTCTCTTTGCCTGCCTCTATTTCCGTGCCTCTTTCTCTGCATCTAGTTTCCCACATCTCATTTGCCCCCTCTGATAACCCACCTCTGATTCCCCGCCTCTGATTCCCCACCTCTGATTCCCTGCCTCAGAATCCCTGCCTCAGATTCCTTGCCTCAGATTCCCTGCCTCTGATTCCCCGCCTCTGATTCCCCGCCTCTTAATCCCCGCCTCTGATACCCCGCGTCTGATTCCCCGCCTCAGATTCCTACCTCAGATTCCTTGCCTCAGATTCCCTGCCTCAGATTCCCTGCCTCAGATTCCCTGCCTCAGATTCACCGCCTCAGATTGCCTGCCACTGATTGCCCGCCTCTGATTCCCCGCCTCTGATTCCCCGCCTCTGATTCCCCACCTCTGTCTGTATGCCTCTCTTTCGCCTCCGCTTTTTCCCCTCCACTCTTTCAGTGCCTGTCTTTCCCTCCCTCAATTTCAACAACTCTGTTTGATCTGTTCTGTGTACCTCATTTTCAACACACAAGTTCCAACCACTATGTTTCACCCATCACTTTCCCCGCCTCTATTTTTCCGCCTATGTTTACCCGCCTCTGTTTACACACCTGTTTCACCGCCTCTGATTCCCCGCCTCTGATTCCCCACCTCTGTCTCGACGCCTCTCTTTCGCCTCCACTCTTTCCACTCCACTCTTTCCTTGCCTGCCTTTCCCTCCCTCAATTTCAACAACACTGTTTGATCTGTTTTGTGTAACTGATTTTAAACACACAAGTTCCAACCACTATGTTTTGCCCGCCTCTTTCCCCGCCTCTATTTATCCACCTATGTTTACCAGCCTCTGTTTACCCGCCTGTTTCCCCACCTCTGATTCCCCACCTTTCATTCCCCGCCTCTCTTTCCCTGCCTCTATTTCCGCGCCTCTTTCTCTGCCTCTCTTTCCCCACAACGCTTTTCCTCCCGCTGATTCCCCGCCTCTGATTCCCAGCCTCTGATTCCCTGCCTCTGATTCCCCGCCTCTGATTCCCTGCCTCCGATTCCCTGCCTCAGATTCCCTGCCTCAGATTCCCTGCCTCTGATTCCCCGCCTCTGATTCCCCGCCTCTTATTCCCCGCCTCTGATTCCCCGACTATGATTCCCCGTGTCTGATTCCCTGCCTCAGATTCCCCGGCTCTGATTCCCTGCATCAGATTCCCTGCCTCAGATTCCCTGCCTCTGATTCCCCGCCTCTGATTCCCTGCCTCTGATTCCACGCCTCTGATTCCTGCCTCAGATTCCCTGCCTCAGATTCCCTGCCTCAGATTCACTGCTTCTGATTCCCCGCCTTTGATTCCCCGCCTCTTATACCCCGCCTCTGAATCCCAGCCTCTGATTCCCCGCCTCTGATTACCTGCCTCTGTTTCCCCGCCTCTGATTCCCAGCCTCTGATTCCCCGCCTCAGATTCCCCGCCTCAGATTCCCTGCCTCAGATTCCCCACCTGAGATTCCGCGCCTCAGATTCCCCGCCTCAGATTCCCCGCCTCAGATTCCCCGCCTCAGATTCCACGCCTCAGATTCCCCGCATCAGATTCCCCGCCTCAGATTCCCCGCCTCAGATTCCCCGCCTCACATTCCCCGCCTCAGATTCCCCGCCTCAGATTCCCCGCCTCAGATTCCCTGCCTCTGATTCCCCGCCTCTAAATCCCTGCCTCTGATTGCCTGCCTCAGATTCCCTGCCTCTGATTCCCTGCCTCTGATTCCCTGCCTCTGTTTCCCAGCCTCTGATTCCCCGCCTCTGATTCCCCGCCTCAGATTCCCCGGCTCTGATTCCCTGCCTGAGATTCCATGCCTCAGATTCCCTGCCTATGATTCCCTGCCTCTGAGTCCCCACGTCAGATTCCCCGGCTCTGATTCCCTGCCTGAGATTCCCTGCCTCAGAATCCCCACCTCAGATTCCCTGCCTCAGATTCCCCACCTCAGATTCCCCGCCTCAGATTCCCCGCCTCAGATTCCCCACCTCAGATTCCCCGCCTCAGATTCCCTTCCTCTGATTGCCTGCCTCTGATTCCCTGCCTCTGATTCCCTGCCTCTAAATCCCTGCCTCTGATTCACTGCCTCTGATTCTGCGCCTCTGATTCCCCGCCTCTCTTTCCGTGTCTCTGATTCCCCGCCTCAGATTCCCTGCCTCACATACCCTGCCTCTCTTTGCCTGCCTCTATTTCTGTGCCTCTTTCTCTGCATCTAGTTTCCCACATCTCATTTGCCCCCTCTGATAACCCACCTCTGATTCCCCGCCTCTGATTCCCGGCCTCTGATTCCCTGCCTCAGAATCCCTGCCTCAGATTCCTTGCCTCACATTCCCTGCCTCTGATTCCCCGCCTCTGATTCCCCGCCTCTTATTCCCCGCCTCTGATACCCCGCCTCTGATTCCCCGCCTCTGATTCCCTGCCTCTGTATCCCCGCCTCTGATTCCCCGCGTCTGATTCCCCGCCTCAGATTCCCCGGCTCTGATTCCCAGCCTGAGATTCCATGCCTCAGATTCCCTGCCTCAGATTCCCTGCCTCAGATTCACCGCCTCAGATTCCCCGCCTCAGATTCCCCGCCTCAGATTCCCCAGCTCAGATTCCCCACCTCAGATTCCCCGCCTCAGATTCCCTGCCTCAGATTCCCTGTCTCAGATTCCCTGCCTCAGATTCCCTTCATCTGATTCCCTTCATCTGATTCCCTGCCTCTGATTCCCTGCCTCTGATTCCCTGCCTCTGATTCCCCGCCTCTGATTCCCTGCCTCAGATTGCCTGCCTCAGATTCCCTGCCTCAGATTCCCTGCCTCTGATTCCCCGCCTCTAAATCCCTGCCGCTGATTGCCTGCCTCAGATTCCCTGCCTCAGATTCCCTGCCTCTGATTCCCCGCCTCTAAATCCCTGCCTCTGATTGCCTGCCTCAGATTCTCTGCCTCTGATTCCCTGCCTCTGATTCCCCGCCTCTGATTCTCTGCCTCTTGTACCCTGCCTCTCTTTGCCTGCCTCTATTTTGGTGCCTCTTTCTCTGCATCTAGTTTCCCACATCTCATTTGCCCCTCTGATAAACCGCCTCTGATTCCATGCCTCTAAATCCCCGCCTCAGATTCCCCGGCTCTGATTCCCTGCCTGAGATTCCCTGCCTCAGAATCCCCGCCTCAGATTCCCTGCCTCAGATTCCCCGCCTCAGATTCCCCACCTCAGATTCCCCGCCTCAGATTCCCCACCTCAGATTCCCCGCCTCAGATTCCCTGCCTCTGATTGCCTGCCTCTGATTCCCTGCCTCTGATTCCCTGCCTCTAAATCCCTGCCTCTGATTCACTGCCTCTGATTCCGCGCCTCTGATTCCCCGCCTCTCTTTCCGTGTCTCTGATTCCCCGCCTCAGATTCCCTGCCTCACATACCCTGCCTCTCTTTGCCTGCCTCTATTTCCGTGCCTCTTTCTCTGCATCTAGTTTCCCACATCTCATTTGCCCCCTCTGATAACCCGCCTCTGATTCCATGCCTCTGATTCCCCGCTTCTGATTCCCCGCCTCTGATTCCCCGCCTCTGATTCGCTGCCTCAGAATCCCTGCCTCAGATTCCTTGCCTCAGATTCCCTGCCTCTGATTCCCCGCCTCTGATTCCCCGCCTCTTATTCCCCGCCTCTGATACCCCGCCTCTGATTCCCCGCCTCTGATTCCCTGCCTCTGTATCCCCGCGTCTGATTCCCCGCGTCTGATTCCCCGCCTCAGATTCCCCGGCTCTGATTCCCAGCCTGAGATTCCATGCCTCAGATTCCCTGCCTCAGATTCCCTGCCTCAGATTCACCGCCTCAGATTCCCCGCCTCAGATTCCCCGCCTCAGATTCCCCAGCTCAGATTCCCCGCCTCACATTCCCCACCTCAGATTCCCCGCCTCAGATTCCCTGCCTCAGATTCCCTGTCTCAGATTCCCTGCCTCAGATTCCCTTCATCTGATTCCCTTCATCTGATTCCCTGCCTCTGATTCCCTGCCTCTGATTCCCTGCCTCTGATTCCCCGCCTCTGATTCCCCGCCTCAGATTGCCTGCCTCAGATTCCCTGCCTCAGATTCCCTGCCTCTGATTCCCCGCCTCTAAATCCCTGCCTCTGATTGCCTGCCTCTGATTCCGCGCCTCTGATTCCCCGCCTCTCTTTCCGTGTCTCTGATTCCCCGCCTCAGATTCCCTGCCTCACATACCCTGCCTCTCTTTGCCTGCCTCTATTTCCGTGCCTCTTTCTCTGCATCTAGTTTCCCACATCTCATTTGCCCCCTCTGATAACCCGCCTCTGATTCCATGCCTCTGATTGCCCGCCTCTGATTCCCCGCCTTTGCTTCACCGCCTCTGATTCCTTGCCTCAGAATCCCTGCCTCAGATTCCTTGCCTCAGATTCCCTGCCTCTGATTCCCCGCCTCTGATTCCCCGCCTCCTATTCCCCGCCTCTGATTCCCCGCCTCTGATTCCCCGCCTCTGATTCGCTGCCTCTGTTTCCCAGCCTCTGATTCCCCACGTCTGATTCCCCGCCTCACATTCCCCGGCTCTGATTCCCTGCCTGAGATTCCATGCCTCAGATTTCCCACCTCAGATTCCCTGCCTCAGATTCACCGCCTCAGATTCCCCGCCTCAGATTCCCCGCCTCAGATTCCCCGCCTCAAATTACCCGCCTCACATTCCCCGCCTCAGATTCCCCGCCTCAGATTCCCTGCCTCAGATTCCCTGTCTCAGATTCCCTGCCTCAGATTCCCTTCATCTGATTCCCTTCATCTGATTCCCTGCCTCTGATTCCCTGCCTCTGATTCCCCGCCTCTGATTCGCTGCCTCTGATTCCCCGCCTCAGATTCCCTGCCTCAGATTCCCTGCCTCAGATTCCCAGCCTCAGATTCCCCGCCTCAGATTCCCTGCCTCAGATTCCCCGCCTCAGATTCCCTGCCTCTGATTCCCTGCCTCTGATTCCCTGCCTCTGATTCCCTGCCTCTGATTCCCTGCCTCTGATTCCCTGCCTCTGATTCTGCGCCTCTGATTCCACGCCTTTCTTTCCTTGTCTCTGATTCCCCGCCTCTGAGTCCCTGCCTCTGATACCCTGCCTCTCTTTGCCTGCCTCTATTTTCGTGCATCTTTCTCTGCATCCAGTTTCCCACATCTCATTTGCCCCCTCTGATAACCCGCCTCTGATTCCATGCCTCTGATTCACTGCCTCAGATTCCCTACCTCAGATTCCCCGACTCAGATTTACCGCCTCAGATTCCCCGCCTCAGATTCCCTGCCTCAGATTCCCTGCCTCAGATTCCCTGCCTCAGATTCTCTGCCTCAGATTCCCTTCATCTGATGCCCTTCATCAATTCCCTGCCTCTGATTCCCTGCCTCTGATTCCCCACCTCTGATTCCCCGCCTTAGATTCCCTGGCTCTGATTCTCTGGCTCAGATTCCCTGCCTTAGATTCCCTGCCTCTGATTCCCTGCATCTGATTCCAGGCCTCTTATTCCCCACCTCTGATTCCCCGCCTCTGATTGCCTGCCACTGATTGCCCGCCTCTGATTCCTCGCCTCTGATTCCCCGCCTCTGATTCCCCACCTCTGTCTGTATGCCTCCCTTTCGCCTCTGCTTTTTCCCCTCCACTCTTTCCGCGCCTCTCTTTGCCTCCCTCAATTTCAACAACTCTGTTTGATCTGTTCAGTGTACCTCATTTTCAACACACAAGTTCCAACCACTATGTTTCACCCATCTCTTTCCCCGCCTCTATTTATCCGCCTATGTTTACCCGCCTCTGTTTACCCAACTGTTTCACCGCCTCTGATTCCCCGCCTCTGATTCCCCAACTCTGTCTCTACGCCTCTCTTTCGCCTCCACTCTTTCCCCTCCACTCATTCCGTGCCTGTCTTTCCCTCCCTCAATTTCAACAACACTGTTTGATCTGTTTTGTGTACCTCATTTTAAACACACAAGTTCCAACCAATATGTTTTGCCCGCCTCTTTCCCCGCCTCTATTTATCCACCTATGTTTACCTGCCACTGTTTACCCGCCTGTTTCCCCGCCTCTGATTCCCCACCTTTCATTCCCCACCTCTCTTTACCTGCCTCTATTTCCACACTTCTTTCTCTGCCTCTCTTTCCCCACATCTCTTTTCCTCCCGCTGATTCCCCGCCTCTGATTCCCCGCCTCTGATTCCCTGCCTCTGACTCCCCGCCTCTGATTCCCTGCCTCAGATTCCCTGCCTCAGATTCCCTGCCTCAGATTCCCCCCTCAGATTCCCTGCCTCAGATTCCCTGCCTCTGATTCCCCGACTCCGATACCCCGCCTCTTATTCCCCGCCTCTGATTCCCCGCCTCTGATTCCCCGGCTCTGATTCCCTGTCTCAGATTCCCTGCCTGAGATTCCCCGCCTCAGATTCCCTGCCTCAGATTCCCTGCCTCAGATTTCCCGCCTCAGATTCCCCGCCTCAGATTCCCCGCCTCAGATTCCCCGCCTCAGATTCCCCGCCTCAGATTCCCCGCCTCAGATTCCCCGCCTCAGATTCCCCACCTCAGATTCCCCGCCTCAGATTCCCCGCCTCTGATTCGCCACCTCTGATTCCCTGCCTCTGATTCCCTGCCTCTGATTCCCTGCCTCTGATTCCCTGCCTCTGATTCCCTGCCTCTGATTCCCTGCCTCTGATTCCGCGCATCTGATTCCACGCCTCTCTTTTCGTATCTCTGATTCCCCGCCTCTAATTCCCTGCCTCTGATACCCTGCCTCTCTTTGCCTTCCTCAATTTCTGTGCCTCTTTCTCTGCATCTAGTTTCCCACATCTCGTTTGCCCCCTCTGATAACCCGCCTCTGATGCCATGCCTCTGATTCCCTGCCTCTGATTCCCCGCCTCTGATTCCCTGCCTCAGATTCCCTGCCTCAGATTCCCTGCCTCAGATTCCCTGCCTCTGATTCCCCGCCTCTGATTCCCCGCCTCTTATTCCCCGCCTCTGATTCCCCGCCTCTGATTCCCCGCATCTGATTCCCTGCCTCAGATTCCCCGGGTCTGATTCCCTGTATTTGATTCCCTGCCTCAGATTCCCTGCCTCTGATTCCCCGCCTCTGATTCCCTGCCTCTGATTCCCCGCCTCTGATTTCTGCTTCAGATTCCCTGCCACAGATTCCCTGCATCAGATTCCCTGCCTCTGATTCCCTGCCTTTGATTCCCCGCCTCTTATTCCCCGCCTCTGATTCCCAGCCTCTGATTCCCCGCCTCTGATTCCCTGCCTCTGTTTCCCCGCCTCTGATTCCCCGCCTCTGATTCCCGGCCTCAGATTCCCTGCCTCAGTTTCCCTGCATCAGGTTCCCCGCCTGAGATTCCCCGCCTCAGATTCCCCGCCTCAGATACCCCGCCTCAGATTCCCCGCCTCAGATTCCCCGCCTCAGATTCCCCGCCTCAGATTCCCCGCCTCAGATTCCCCGCCTCAGATTCCCCGCCTCAGATTCCCCGCCTCAGATTCCCCGCCTCAGATTCCCCGCCTCAGATTCCCCGCCTCAGATTCCCCGCCTCAGATTCCCCGCCTCAGATTCTCCGCCTCAGATTCCCTGCCTCAGATTCCCTGCCTCAGATTCCCTGCCTCAGATTCTCTGCCTCAGATTCCCTTCATCTTATGCCCTTCATCAATTCCCTGCCTCTGATTCCCTGCCTCTGATTCCCCACCTCTGATTCCCCGCCTTAGATTCCCTGGCTCTGATTCTCTGGCTCAGATTCCCTGCCTTAGATTCCCTGCCTCTGATTCCCTGCATCTGATTCCAGGCCTCTTATTCCCCACCTCTGATTCCCCGCCTCTGATTGCCTGCCACTGATTGCCCGCCTCTGATTCCTCGTCTCTGATTCCCCGCCTCTGATTCCCCACCTCTGTCTGTATGCCTCCCTTTCGCCTCCGCTTGTTCCCCTCCACTCTTTCCGCGCCTCTCTTTGCCTCCCTCAATTTCAACAACTCTGTTTGATCTGTTCAGTGTACCTCATTTTCAACACACAAGTTCCAACCACTATGTTTCACCCATCACTTTCCCCGCCTCTATTTATCCGCCTATGTTTACCCGCCTCTGTTTACCCAACTGTTTCACCGCCTCTGATTCCCCGCCTCTGATTCCCCAACTCTGTCTCTACGCCTCTCTTTCGCCTCCACTCTTTCCCCTCCACTCATTCCGTGCCTGTCTTTCCCTCCCTCAATTTCAACAACACTGTTTGATCTGTTTTGTGTACCTCATTTTAAACACACAAGTTCCAACCAATATGTTTTGCCCGCCTCTTTCCCCGCCTCTATTTATCCACCTATGTTTACCTGCCACTGTTTACCCGCCTGTTTCCCCGCCTCTGATTCCCCACCTTTCATTCCCCGCCTCTCTTTACCTGCCTCTATTTCCGCACTTCTTTCTCTGCCTCTCTTTCCCCACATCTCTTTTCCTCCCGCTGATTCCCCGCCTCTGATTCCCCGCCTCTGATTCCCTGCCTCTGACTCCCCGCCTCTGATTCCCTGCCTCAGATTCCCTGCCTCAGATTCCCTGCCTCAGATTCCCCCCTCAGATTCCCTGCCTCAGATTCCCTGCCTCTGATTCCCCGACTCCGATACCCCGCCTCTTATTCCCCGCCTCTGATTCCCCTCCTCTGATTCCCCGGCTCTGATTCCCTGTCTCAGATTCCCTGCCTGAGATTCCCCGCCTCAGATTCCCTGCCTCAGATTCCCCGCCTCAGATTTCCCGCCTCAGATTCCCCGCCTCAGATTCCCCGCCTCAGATTCCCCGCATCAGATTCCCCGCCTCAGATTCCCCGCCTCAGATTCCCCGCCTCAGATTCCCCGCCTCAGATTCCCCACCTCAGATTCCCCGCCTCAGATTCCCCGCCTCAGATTCCCCACCTCAGATTCCCCGCCTCAGATTCCCCGCCTCTGATTCGCCACCTCTGATTCCCTGCCTCTGATTCCCTGCCTCTGATTCCCTGCCTCTGATTCCCTGCCTCTGATTCCCTGCCTCTGATTCCCTGCCTCTGATTCCGCGCATCTGATTCCACGCCTCTCTTTTTGTATCTCTGATTCCCCGCCTCTAATTCCCTGCCTCTGATACCCTGCCTCTCTTTGCCTTCCTCAATTTCTGTGCCTCTTTCTCTGCATCTAGTTTCCCACATCTCGTTTGCCCCCTCTGATAACCCGCCTCTGATTCCATGCCTCTGATTCCCTGCCTCTGATTCCCCGCCTCTGATTCCCTGCCTCAGATTCCCTGCCTCAGATTCCCTGCCTCAGATTCCCTGCCTCTGATTCCCCGCCTCTGATTCCCCGCCTCTTATTCCCCGCCTCTGATTCCCCGCCTCTGATTCCCCGCATCTGATTCCCTGCCTCAGATTCCCCGGGTCTGATTCCCTGTATTTGATTCCCTGCCTCAGATTCCCTGCCTCTGATTCCCCGCCTCTGATTCCCTGCCTCTGATTCCCCGCCTTTGATTCCCCGCCTCTTATTCCCCGCCTCTGATTCCCAGCCTCTGATTCCCCGCCTCTGATTCCCTGCCTCTGTTTCCCCGCCTCTGATTCCCCGCCTCTGATTCCCGGCCTCAGATTCCCTGCCTCAGTTTCCCTGCAACAGGTTCCCCGCCTGAGATTCCCCGCCTGAGATTCCCCGCCTGAGATTCCCCGCCTGAGATTCCCCGCCTCAGATTCCCCGCCTCAGATTCCCCGCCTCAGATTCCCCGCCTCAGATTCCCCGCCTCAGATTCCCCGCCTCAGATTCCCCGCCTCAGATTCCCCACCTCAGATTCCCCGCCTCAGATTCCCCGCCTCAGATTCCCCGCCTAAGATTCCCTGCCTCTGATTGCCTGCCTCTGATTCCCTGCCTCTGATTCCCTGCCTCTGATTCCATGCCTCTGATTCCCTGCCTCTGATTCCCTGCCTCTGATTCCCTGCCTCTGATTCTGCGCCTCTGATTCCACGCCTCTCTTTCCGTATCTCTGATTCCCTGCCTCTGATTCCCTGCCTCTGATACCCTGCCTCTCTTTGCCTGCCTCTATTTCGGTGCCTCTTTCTCTGCATCTAGTTTCCCACATCTCATTTGCCCCCTCTGATAACCCGCCTCTGATTCCATGCCTCTGATTCCCCGCCTCTGAATCTCCGCCTCTGATTCCCCGCCTCTGATTCCCCGCCTCTGATTCCCTGCCTCAGATTCCCTGCCTCAGATTCCCTGCCTCAGATTCCCTGCATCTGATTCCCCGCCCTGATTCCCCGCCTCTTATTCCCCGCCTCTGATTCCCCACCTCTGATTCCCTGCCTCTGATTCCCTGCCTCTGTTTCCCCGCCTCTGATTCCCCGCCTCAGATTCCCCGGCTCTGATTCCCTGCCTGAGATTCCCTGCCTCAGATTCCCTGCCTATGATTCCATGCCTCTGAGTCCCCGTGTCAGATTCCCCGGCTCTGATTCCTTGCCTGAGATTCCCTGCCTCAGATTCCCCGCCTCAGATTCCCTGCCTCAGATTCCCCACCTCAGATTCCCTGCCTCAGGTTCCCTGCCTCTCTTTGCCTGCCTCTATTTCCGTGCCTCTTTCTCTGCATCTAGTTTCCCACATCTCATTTGCCCCCTCTGATAACCCGCCTCTGATTCCATGCCTCTGATTCCCCGCCTCTGATTCCCCACCTCTGATTCCCCGCCTCTGATTCCCTGCCTCAGATTCCCTGCCTCAGATTCCTTGCCTCAGATTCCCTGCCTCTGTTTCCCCGCCTCTGATTCCCCACGTCTGATTCCCCGCCTCAGATTCACCGGCTCTGATTCCCTGCCTGAGATTCCATGCCTCAGATTCCCCGCCTCAGATTCCCTGCCTCAGATTCCCCGCCTCAGATTCCCCGCCTCAGATTCCCCGCCTCAGATTCCCCGCCTCAGATTCCCCGCCTCAGATTCCCCGCCTCAGATTCCCCGCCTCAGATTCCCCGCCTCAGATTCCCTGCCTCAGTTTCCCTGCCTCAGATTCCCTGCCTCAGATTCCCTTCATCTGATTCCCTTCATCTGATTCCCTGCCTCTGATTCCCTGCCTCTGATTCCCCACCTCTGATTCCCCGCCTCAGATTCCCTGGCTCTGATTCTCTGGCTCAGATTCCCTGGCTCTGATTCCCTGCCTCTGATTCCCTGCATCTGATTCCAGGCCTCTTATTCCCCACCTCTGATTCCCCGCCTCTGATTGCCTGCCACTGATTGCCCACCTCTGATTCCCCACCTCTGATTCCCCGCCTCTGATTCCCCACCTCTGTCTGTATGCCTCTCTTTCGCCTCCGCTTTTTCCCCTCCACTCTTTCCGCGCCTCTCTTTCCCTCCCTCAATTTCAACAACTCTGTTTGATCTGTTCTGTGTACCTCATTTTCAACACACAAATTCCAACCACTATGTTTCACCCATCTCTTTCCACGCCTCTATTTATCCGCCTATGTTTACCCGCCTCTGTTTACCCACCTGTTTCACCGCCTCTGATTCCCCGCCTCTGATTCCCCACCTTTCATTCCCCGCCTCTCTTTCCCTGCCTCTATTTCCGCACCTCTTTCTCTGCCTCTCTTTCCCCACATCACTTTTCCTCCAGCTGATTCCCCGCCTCTGATTCCCCGCCTCTGATTCCCTGCCTCTGATTCCCCGCCTCTGATTCTCTGCCTCAGATTCCCTGCCTCAGATTCCCTGCCTCAGATTAGCTGCCTCTGATTCCCTGACTCTGATTCCCCGCCTCTTATTCCCTGCCTCTGATTCCCCGCCTCTGATTCCCCGCCTCTGATTCCCTGCCTCTGTTTCCCCACCTCTGATTCCCCTCCTCTGATACCCTGCCTCAGATTCCCTGCCTCTGATTCCCTGCCTCTGATTCCGCGCATCTGATTCCACGCCTCTCTTTCCGTATCTCTGATTCCCCGCCTCTAATTCCCTGCCTCTGATACCCTGCCTCTCTTTGCCTTCCTCAATTTCGGTGCCTCTTTCTCTGCATCTAGTTTCCCACATCTCATTTGCCCCCTCTGATAACCCGACTCTGATTCCATGCCTCTGATTCCCTGCCTCTGATTCCCCGCCTCTGATTCCCTGCCTCAGATTCCCTGCCTCAGATTCCCTGCCTCAGATTCCCTGCCTCTGATTCCCCGCCTCTGAATCCCCGCCTCTTATTCCCCGCCTCTGATTCCCCGCCTCTGATTCCCCGCATCTGATTCCCTGCCTCAGATTCCCCGGGCCTGATTCCCTGCATTAGATTCCCTGCCTCAGATTCCCTGCCTCTGATTCCCCGCCTCTGATTCACTGCCTCTGATTTCCCGCCTCTGATTCCTGCCTCAGATTCCCTGCCTCAGATTCCCTGCCTCAGATTCCCTGCCTCTGATTCCCTGCCTTTGATTCCCCGCCTCTTATTCCCCGCCTCTGATTCCCAGCCTCTGATTCCCCGCCTCTGATTCCCTGCCTCTGTTTCCCCGCCTCTGATTCCATGCCTCTGATTCCCCGCCTCACATTCCCCGCCTCAGATTCCCTGCCTCAGATTCCCCGCCTGAGATTGCCCGCCTGAGATTCCCCGCCTCAGATTCCCCGCCTCAGATTCCCCGCCTCAGATTCCCCGCCTCAGATTCCCCGCCTCAGATTCCCCGCCTCAGATTCCCCGCCTCAGATTCCCCGCCTCAGATTCCCCGCCTCAGATTCCCCGCCTCAGATTCTCCGCCTCTGATTCCCCGCCTCTGAATCCCCGCCTCTTATTCCCCGCCTCTGATTCCCCGCCTCTGATTCCCCGCATCTGATTCCCTGCCTCAGATTCCCCGGGCCTGATTCCCTGCATTAGATTCCCTGCCTCAGATTCCCTGCCTCTGATTCCCCGCCTCTGATTCCCTGCCTCTGATATCCCGCCTCTGATTCCTGCCTCAGATTCCCTGCCTCAGATTCCCTGCCTCAGATTCCCTGCCTCTGATTCCCTGCCTCTGATTCCCTGCCTCTGATTCCCTGCCTCTGATTCCATGCCTCTGATTCCATGCCTCTGACTCCCCGCCTCTGATTCCCCGCCTCTGATTCCCCGCCTCTGATTCCCCGCCTCTGATTCCCTGCCTCAGATTCCCTGCCTCAGATTCCCTGCCTCAGATTCCCTGCATCTGATTCCCCGCCTCTGATTCCCCGCCTCTTATTCCACGCCTCTGATTCCCCGCCTCTGATTCCCTGCCTCTGATTCCCTGCCTCTGCTTCCCCGCCTCTGATACCCCTCCTCTGATTCCCCGCCTCAGATTCCCCGGCTCTGATTCCCTGCCTGAGATTCCCTGCCTCAGATTCCCTGTCTATGATTCCCTGCCTCTGAGTCCCCGCGTCAGATTCCCCGGCTCTGATTCCCTGCCTGAGATTCCCTGCCTCAGATTCCCCGCCTCAGATTCCCTGCCTCAGATTCTCCGCCTCATATTCCCTGCCTCAGATACCCTGCCTCCCTTTGACTGCCTCTATTTCAGTGCCTCTTTCTCTGCATCTAGTTTCCCACATCTCTTTTCCTCCCGCCTGTTTCCCCGCCTCTGATTGCCCACCTTTCATTCCCCGCCTCTCTTTCCCTGCCTTTATTTCCGCACCTCTTTCTCTGCCTCTCTTTCCCCACATCTCTTTTCCTCCCGCTGATTCCCCGCCTCTGATTCCCCGCCTCTGATTCCCTTCCTCTGATTCCCCGCCTCTGATTCCCTGCCTCAGATTCCCTGCCTCAGATTCCCTGCCTCTGATTCCCCAACTCTGATTCCCCGCCTCTTATTCCCCGCCTCTGATTCCCCGCCTCTGATTCCCCGCCTCTGATTCCCTGCCTCTGTTTCCCCACCTCTGATTCCCCGCCTCTGATTCCCCGCCTCAGATTCCCCGGCTCTGATTCCCCGCCTCAGATTCCCTGCCTCAGATTCACCGCCTCAGATTCCCCGCCTCAGATTCCCCGCCTCAGATTCCCCGCCTCAGATTCCCCACCTCAGATTCCCTGCCTCAGATTCCCCGCCTCAGTTTCCCCGCCTCAGATTCCCCGCCTCAGATTCCCCGCCTCAGATTCCCCGCCTCAGATTCCCCGCCTCAGATTCCCCGCCTCTGATTCCCCGCCTCTGATTCCCCGCCTCTGATTCCCTGCCTCTGATTCCCTGCCTCTGATTCCCTGCCTCTGATTCCCTGCCTCTGATTCCCTGCCTCTGATTCCGCGCCTCTGATTCCACGCCTCTCTTTCCGTATCTTTGATTCCCCACCTCTAATTCCCTGCCTCTGATACCCTGCCTCTCTTTGCCTTCCTCAATTTCGGTGCCTCTTTGTCTGCATCTAGTTTCCCACATCTCATTTGCCCCCTCTGATAACCCGCCTCTGATTCCATGCCTCTGATTCCCTGCCTCTGATTCCCCGCCTCTGATTCCCTGCCTCAGATTCCCTGCCTCAGATTCCCTGCCTCAGATTCCCTGACTCTGATTCCCCGCCTCTGAATCCCCGCCTCTTATTCCCCGCCTCTGATTCCCCGCCTCTGATTCCCCGCATCTGATTCCCTGCCTCAGATTCCCCGGGTCTGATTCCCTGCATTAGATTCCCTGCCTCAGATTCCCTGCCTCTGATTCCCCGCCTCTGATTCCCTGCCTCTGATTCCCCGCCTCTGATTGCTGCCTCAGATTCCCTGCCTCAGATTCCCTGCCTCAGATTCCCTGCCTCTGATTCCCTGCCTTTGATTCCACGCCTCTTATTCCCCGCCTCTGATTCCCAGCCTCTGATTCCCCGCCTCTGATTCCCTGCCTCTGTTTCCCCGCCTCTGATTCCCCGCCTCTGATTCCCCGCCTCAGATTCCCCGCCACAGATTCCCCGCCTCAGATTCCCCGCGTCAGATTCCCCGCCTCAGATTCCCCGCCTCAGATTCCCCGCCTCAGATTCCCCGCCTCAGATTCCCCGCCTCAGATTCCCCGCCTCAGATTCTCTGCCTCTGATTGCCTGCCTCTAATTCCCTGCCTCTGATTCCCTGCCTCTGATTCCCTGCCTCTGATTCCCTGCCTCTGATTCCCTGCCTCTGATTCCCTGCCTCTGATTCCGCACCTCTGATTCCACGCCTCTCTTTCCGTATCTCTGATTCCCCGCCTCTGATTCCCTGCCTCTGATACCCTGCCTCTCTTTGCCTGCCTCTATTTCGGTGCCTCTTTCTCTGCATCTAGTTTCCCACATCTCATTTGCCCCCTCTGATAACCCGCCTCTGATTCCATGCCTCTGATTCCCCGCCTCTGATTCCCCACCTCTGATTCCCCGCCTCTGATTCCCTGCCTCAGATTCCCTGCCTCAGATTCCTTGCCTCAGATTCCCTGCCTCTGTTTCCCCGCCTCTGATTCCCCACGTCTGATTCCCCGCCTCAGATTCCCCGGCTCTGATTCCCTGCCTGAGATTCCATGCCTCAGATTCCCCGCCTCAGATTCCCTGCCTCAGTTTCCCCGCCTCAGATTCCCCGCCTCAGATTCCCCGCCTCAGTTTCCCTGCCTCAGATTCCCTGCCTCAGATTCCCTTCATCTGATTCCCTTCATCTGATTCCCTGCCTCTGATTCCCTGCCTCTGATTCCCCACCTCTGATTCCCCGCCACAGATTCCCTGGCTCTGATTCTCTGGCTCAGATTCCCTGCCTTAGATTCCCTGCCTCTGATTCCCTGCATCTGATTCCAGGCCTCTTATTCCCCACCTCTGATTCCCCGCCTCTGATTGCCTGCCACTGATTGCCCGCCTCTGATTCCCCACCTCTGATTCCCCGCCTCTGATTCCCCACCTCTGTCTGTATGCCTCTCTTTGGCCTCCGCTTTTTCCCCTCCACTCTTTCCGCGCATCTCTTTCCCTCCCTCAATTTCAACAACTCTGTTTGATCTGTTCTGTGTACCTCATTTTCAACACACAATTTCCAACCACTATGTTTCACCCATCTCTTTCCCCGCCTCTATTTACCCGCCTATGTTTACCCGCCTCTGTTTACCCACCTGTTTCACCGCCTCTGATTCCCCGCCTCTGATTCCCCACCTCTGTCTCTACGCCTCTCCTTCGCCTCCACTCTTTCCCCTCCACTCATTCCGTGCCTGTCTTTCCCTCCCTCAATTTCAACAACACTGTTTGATCTGTTTTGTGTACCTCATTTTAAACACACAAGTTCCAACCACTATGTTTTGCCCGCCTCTTTCCCCGCCTCTATTTATCCACCTATGTTTACCTGCCACTGTTTACCCGCCTGTTTCCCCGCCTCTGATTCCCCACCTTTCATTCCCCGCCTCTCTTTCCCTGCCCCTATTTCCGCACCTCTTTCTCTGCCTCTCTTTCCCCACATCTCTTTTCCTCCAGCTGATTCCCCGCCTCTGATTCCCCGCCTCTGATTCCCTGCCTCTGATTCCCCGCCTCTGATTCTCTGCCTCAGATTCCCTGCCTCAGATTCCCTGCCTCAGATTCCCTGCCTCTGATTCCCCGACTCTGATTCCCTGCCTCTTATTCCCCGCCTCTGATTCCCCGCCTCTGATTCCCCGCCTCTGATTCCCTGCCTCTGTTTCCCCACCTCTGATTCCCCGCCTCTGATTCCCCGCCTCAGATTCCCTGCCTCTGATTCCCTGCCTCTGATTCCGCACCTCTGATTCCACGCCTCTCTTTCCGTATCTCTGATTCCCCACCTCTAATTCCCTGCCTCTGATACCCTGCCTCTCTTTGCCTTCCTCAATTTCGGTGCCTCTTTCTCTGCATCTAGTTTCCCACATCTCATTTGCCCCCTCTGATAACCCGCCTCTGATTCCATGCCTCTGATTCCCTGCCTCTGATTCCCCGCCTCTGATTCCCTGCCTCAGATTCCCTGCCTCAGATTCCCTGCCTCAGATTCCCTGACTCTGATTCCCCGCCTCTGAATCCCCGCCTCTTATTCCCCGCCTCTGATTCCCCGCCTCTGATTCCCCGCATCTGATTCCCTGCCTCAGATTCCCCGGGTCTGATTCCCTGCATTAGATTCCCTGCCTCAGATTCCCTGCCTCTGATTCCCCGCCTCTGATTCCCTGCCTCTGATTCCCCACCTCTGATTCCTGCCTCAGATTCCCTGCCTCAGATTCCCTGCCTCAGATTCCCCGCCTCTGATTCCCCGCATCTGATTCCCTGCCTCAGATTCCCCGGGTCTGATTCCCTGCATTAGATTCCCTGCCTCAGATTCCCTGCCTCTGATTCCCCGCCTCTGATTCCCTGCCTCTGATTCCCCACCTCTGATTCCTGCCTCAGATTCCCTGCCTCAGATTCCCTGCCTCAGATTCCCTGCCTCTGATTCCCTGCCTTTGATTCCCCGCCTCTTATTCCCCGCCTCTGATTCCCAGCCTCTGATTCCCCGCCTCTGATTCCCTGCCTCTGTTTCCCCGCCTCTGATTCCCCGCCTCTGATCCCCACCTCAGATTCCCCGCCTCAGATTCCCCGCCTCAGATTCCCCGCCTCAGATTCCCCGCCTCAGATTCCCCGCCTCAGATTCCCCGCCTCAGAATCCCCGCCTCAGATTCCCCGCCTCAGATTCTCCGCCTCAGATTACCCGCCTCAGATACCCCGCCTCAGATACCCCGCCTCAGATTCCCCGCCTCAGATTCCCTGCCTCAGATTCCCCGCCTCAGATTCCCTGCCTCTGATTCCCTGCCTCTGATTCCCGGCCTCTGATTCCCTGCCTCTGATTCCCTGCCTCTGATTCCCTGCCTCTGATTCCGCGCCTCTGATTCCACGCCTCTCTTTCCGTATCTCTGATTCCCCGCCTCTGATTCCCTGCCTCTGATACCCTGCCTCTGATTCCCTGCCTCTGATTCCCTGCCTCTGATTCCGCGCCTCTGATTCCACGCCTCTCTTTCCGTATCTTTGATTCCCCACCTCTAATTCCCTGCCTCTGATACCCTGCCTCTCTTTGCCTGCCTCTATTTCGGTGCCTCTTTCTCTGCATCTAGTTTCCCACATCTCATTTGCTCCCTCTGACTCCCCGCCTCTGATTCCCTGCCTCTGATTCCCCGCCTCTGATTCCCCGCCTCTGATTCCCTGCCTCAGATTCCCTGCCTCAGATTCCCTGCCTCAGATTCCCTGCATCTGATTCCCCGCCTCTGATTCCCCACCTCTTATTCCCCGCCTCTGATTCCCCGCCTCTGATTCCCTGCCTCTGATTCCCTGCCTCTGTTTCCCCGCCTCTGATTCCCCGCCTCTGATTCCCCGCCTCAGATTCCCCGCCTCTGATTCCCTGCCTGAGATTCCCTGCCTCAGATTCCCTGCCTATGATTCCCTGCCTCTGAGTCCCCGCATCAGATTCCCCGGCTCTGATTCCGTGCCTGAGATTCCCTGCCTCAGATTCCCTGCCTCAGATTCCCCGCCTCATATTCCCTGCCTCAGATACCCTGCCTCCCTTTGACTGCCTCTATTTCCGTGCCTCTTTCTCTGCATCTAGTTTCCCACATCTCTTTTCCTCCCGCCTGTTTCCCCACCTCTGATTGCCCACCTTTCATTCCCCGCCTCTCTTTCCCTGCCTTTATTTCCGCACCTCTTTCTCTGCCTCTCTTTCCCCACATCTCTTTTCCTCCCGCTGATTCCCCGCCTCTGATTCCCCGCCTCTGATTCCCTGCCTCTGATTCCCCGCCTCTGATTCCCTGCCTCAGATTCCCTGCCTCAGATTCCCTGCCTCAGATTCCCTGCCTCTGATTCCCCGACTCTGATTCCCCGCCTCTTATTCCCCGCCTCTGTTTCCCCGCCTCTGATTCCCCGCCTCTGATTCCCTGCCTCTGTTTCCCGACCTCTGATTCCCCGCCTCTGATTCCCCGCCTCAGATTCCCCGGCTCTGATTCCCTGCCTCCGATTCCCCGCCTCAGATTCCCTGCCTCCGATTCCCCGCCTCAGATTCCCTGCCTCCGATTCCCCGCCTCAGATTCCCCGCCTCAGATTCCCCGCCTCAGATTCCCCGCCTCAGATTCCCCGCCTAAGTTTCCCCGCCTCAGATTCCCCGCCTCAGATTCCCCGCCTCAGATTCCCCGCCTCAGATTCCCCGCCTCAGATTCCCCGCCTCTGATTCCCCGCCTCTGATTCCACGCCTCTCTTTCCGTATCTCTGATTCCCCGCCTCTGATTCCCTGCCTCTGATACCCTGCCTCTCTTTGCCTGCCTCTATTTCGGTGCCTCTTTCTCTGCATCTAGTTTCCCACATCTCATTTGCCCCCTCTGTTAACCCGCCTCTGACTCCATGCCTCTGATTCCCCGCCTCTGATTCCCCACCTCTGATTCCCCGCCTCTGATTCCCTGCCTCAGATTCCCTGCCTCAGATTCCTTGCCTCAGATTCCCTGCCTCTGTTTCCCCGCCTCTGATTCCCCACGTCTGATTCCCCGCCTCAGATTCCCCGGCTCTGATTCCCTGCCTGAGATTCCATTCCTCAGATTCCCCACCTCAGATTCCCTGCCTCAGATTCCCCGCCTCAGATTCTCCGCCTCAGATTCCCCGCCTCAGATTCCCCGCCTCAGATTCCCAGCCTCAGATTCCCCGCCTCAGATTCCCCGCCTCAGATTCCCCGCCTCAGATTCCCCGCCTCAGTTTCCCTGCCTCAGATTCCCTGCCTCAGATTCCCTTCATCTGATTCCCTTCATCTGATTCCCTGCCTCTGATTCCCTGCCTCTGATTCCCCACCTCTGATTCCCCGCCACAGATTCCCTGGCTCTGATTCTCTGGCTCAGATTCCCTGCCTTAGATTCCCTGCCTCTGATTCCCTGCATCTGATTCCAGGCCTCTTATTCCCCACCTCTGATTCCCCGCCTCTGATTGCCTGCCACTGATTGCCCGCCTCTGATTCCCCACCTCTGATTCCCCGCCTCTGATTCCCCACCTCTGTCTGTATGCCTCTCTTTGGCCTCCGCTTTTTCCCCTCCACTCTTTCCGCGCATCTCTTTCCCTCCCTCAATTTCAACAACTCTGTTTGATCTGTTCTGTGTACCTCATTTTCAACACACAAGTTCCAACCACTATGTTTCACCCATCTCTTTCCCCGCCTCTATTTACCCGCCTATGTTTACCCGCCTCTGTTTACCCACCTGTTTCACCGCCTCTGATTCCCCGCCTCTGATTCCCCACCTCTGTCTCTACGCCTCTCTTTCGCCTCCACTCTTTCCCCTCCACTCATTCCGTGCCTGTCTTTCCCTCCCTCAATTTCAACAACACTGTTTGATCTGTTTTGTGTACCTCATTTTAA
Source organism: Narcine bancroftii (assembly GCF_036971445.1). Lineage (NCBI taxonomy): Eukaryota > Metazoa > Chordata > Chondrichthyes > Torpediniformes > Narcinidae > Narcine > Narcine bancroftii. The sequence goes on from NC_091481.1 coordinate 92,302,503, forward strand.
ACACACAAGTTCCAACCACTATGTTTTGCCCGCCTCTTTCCCCGCCTCTATTTATCCACCTATGTTTACCTGCCACTGTTTACCCGCCTGTTTCCCCGCCTCTGATTCCCCACCTTTCATTCCCCGCCTCTCTTTCCCTGCCTCTATTTCTGCACCTCTTTCTCTGCCTCTCTTTCCCCACATCTCTTTTCCTCCAGCTGATTCCCCGCCTCTGATTCCCCGCCTCTGATTCCCTGCCTCTGATTCCCCGCCTCTGATTCTCTGCCTCAGATTCCCTGCCTCAGATTCCCTGCCTCAGATTCCCTGCCTCTGATTCCCCGACTCTGATTCCCCGCCTCTTATTCCCCGCCTCTGATTCCCCGCCTCTGATTCCCCGCCTCTGATTCCCTGCCTCTGTTTCCCCACCTCTGATTCCCCGCCTCTGATTCCCCACCTCAGATTCCCTGCCTCTGATTCCCTGCCTCTGATTCCGCGCCTCTGATTCCACGCCTCTCTTTCCGTATCTCTGATTCCCCACCTCTAATTCCCTGCCTCTGATACCCTGCCTCTCTTTGCCTTCCTCAATTTCGGTGCCTCTTTCTCTGCATCTAGTTTCCCACATCTCATTTGCCCCCTCTGATAACCCGCCTCTGATTCCATGCCTCTGATTCCCTGCCTCTGATTCCCCGCCTCTGATTCCCTGCCTCAGATTCCCTGCCTCAGATTCCCTGACTCTGATTCCCCGCCTCTGAATCCCCGCCTCTTATTCCCCGCCTCTGATTCCCCGCCTCTGATTCCCCGCATCTGATTCCCTGCCTCAGATTCCCCGGGTCTGATTCCCTGCATTAGATTCCCTGCCTCAGATTCCCTGCCTCTGATTCCCCGCCTCTGATTCCCTGTCTCTGATTCCCCACCTCTGATTCCTGCCTCAGATTCCCTGCCTCAGATTCCCTGCCTCAGATTCCCTGCCTCTGATTCCCTGCCTTTGATTCCCCGCCTCTTATTCCCCGCCTCTGATTCCCAGCCTCTGATTCCCCGCCTCTGATTCCCTGCCTCTGTTTCCCCGCCTCTGATTCCCCGCCTCTGATCCCCGCCTCAGATTCCCCGCCTCAGATTCCCCGCCTCAGATTCCCCGCCTCAGATTCCCCGCCTCAGATTCCCCGCCTCAGATTCCCCGCCTCAGATTCCCCGCCTCAGATTACCCGCCTCAGATTCTCCGCCTCAGATTACCCGCCTCAGATTCCCCGCCTCAGATACCCCGCCTCAGATTCCCCGCCTCAGATTCCCTGCCTCAGATTCCCCGCCTCAGATTCCCTGCCTCTGATTCCCTGCCTCTGATTCCCGGCCTCTGATTCCCTGCCTCTGATTCCCTGCCTCTGATTCCCTGCCTCTGATTCCGCGCCTCTGATTCCACGCCTCTCTTTCCGTATCTCTGATTCCCCGCCTCTGATTCCCTGCCTCTGATACCCTGCCTCTGATTCCCTGCCTCTGATTCCCTGCCTCTGATTCCGCGCCTCTGATTCCACACCTCTCTTTCCGTATCTCTGATTCCCCGCCTCTGATTCCCTGCCTCTGATACCCTGCCTCTCTTTGCCTGCCTCTATTTCGGTGCCTCTTTCTCTGCATCTAGTTTCCCACATCTCATTTGCCCCCTCTGACTCCCCGCCTCTGATTCCCCGCCTCTGATTCCCCGCCTCCTATTCCCCACCTCTGATTCCCTGCCTCAGATTCCCTGCCTCAGATTCCCTGCCTCAGATTCCCTGCATCTGATTCCCCGCCTCTGATTCCCCACCTCTTATTCCCCGCCTCTGATTCCCCGCCTCTGATTCCCCGCCTCTGATTCCCTGCCTGAGATTCCCTGCCTCAGATTCCCTGCCTATGATTCCCTGCCTCTGAGTCCCCGCGTCAGATTCCCCGGCTCTGATTCCCTGCCTGAGATTCCCTGCCTCAGATTCCCTGCCTCAGATTCCCCGCCTCATATTCCCTGCCTCAGATACCCTGCCTCCCTTTGACTGCCTCTATTTCCGTGCCTCTTTCTCTGCATCTAGTTTCCCACATCTCTTTTCCTCCCGCCTGTTTCCCCGCCTCTGATTGCCCACCTTTCATTCCCCGCCTCTCTTTCCCTGCCTTTATTTCCGCACCTCTTTCTCTGCCTCTCTTTCCCCACATCTCTTTTCCTCCCGCTGATTCCCCGCCTCTGATTCCCCGCCTCTGTTTCCCTGCCTCTGATTCCCCGCCTCTGATTCCCTGCCTCAGATTCCCTGCCTCAGATTCCCTGCCTCAGATTCCCTGCCTCTGATTCCCCGACTCTGATTCCCCGCCTCTTATTCCCCGCCTCTGTTTCCCCGCCTCTGATTCCCCGCCTCTGATTCCCTGCCTCTGTTTCCCGACCTCTGATTCCCCGCCTCTGATTCCCCGCCTCAGATTCCCCGGCTCTGATTCCCTGCCTCCGATTCCCCGCCTCAGATTCCCTGCCTCCGATTCACCGCCTCAGATTCCCTGCCTCCGATTCCCCGCCTCAGATTCCCCGCCTCAGATTCCCCGCCTCAGATTGCCCGCCTCAGATTCCCCGCCTAAGTTTCCCCGCCTCAGATTCCCCGCCTCAGATTCCCCGCCTCAGATTCCCCGCCTCAGATTCCCCGCCTCAGATTCCCCGCCTCTGATTCCCCGCCTCTGATTCCCTGCCTCTGATTCCCTGCCTCTGATTCCCTGCCTCTGATTCCCTGCCTCTGATTCCCTGTCTCTGATTCCCTGCCTCTGATTCCGCGCCTCTGATTCCACGCCTCTCTTTCCATAGCTCTGATTCCCCGCCTCTAATTCCCTGCCTCTGATACCCTGCCTCTCTTTGCCTTCCTCAATTTCGGTGCCTCTTCTCTGCATCTAGTTTCCCACATCTCATTTGCCCCCTCTGATAACCCACCTCTGATTCCATGACTCTGATTCCCTTCCTCTGATACGCCGCCTCTGATTCCCCGCCTCTTATTCCCCGCCTCTGATTCCCAGCCTCTGATTCCCCGCCTCTGATTCCCTGCCTCTGTTTCCCCGCCTCTGATTCCCCGCCTCTGATCCCCGCCTCAGATTCCCCGCCTCAGATTCCCCGCCTCAGATTCCCCGCCTCAGATTCCCCGCCTCAGATTCCCCGCCTCAGATTCCCCGCCTCAGATTCCCCGCCTCAGATTCCCCGCCTCAGATTCCCCGCCTCAGATTCTCCGCCTCAGATTACCCGCCTCAGATTCCCCGCCTCAGATACCCCGCCTCAGATTCCCCGCCTCAGATTCCCTGCCTCAGATTCCCCGCCTCAGATTCCCTGCCTCTGATTCCCTGCCTCTGATTCCCGGCCTCTGATTCCCTGCCTCTGATTCCCTGCCTCTGATTCCCTGCCTCTGATTCCGCGCCTCTGATTCCACGCCTCTCTTTCCGTATCTCTGATTCCCCGCATCTGATTCCCTGCCTCTGATACCCTGCCTCTGATTCCCTGCCTCTGATTCCCTGCCTCTGATTCCGCGCCTCTGATTCCACACCTCTCTTTCCGTATCTCTGATTCCCCGCCTCTGATTCCCTGCCTCTGATACCCTGCCTCTCTTTGCCTGCCTCTATTTCGGTGCCTCTTTCTCTGCATCTAGTTTCCCACATCTCATTTGCCCCCTCTGACTCCCCGCCTCTGATTCCCCGCCTCTGATTCCCCGCCTCTGATTCCCCGCCTCTGATTCCCTGCCTCAGATTCCCTGCCTCAGATTCCCTGCCTCAGATTCCCTGCATCTGATTCCCCGCCTCTGATTCCCCACCTCTTATTCCCCGCCTCTGATTCCCCGCCTCTGATTCCCTGCCTCTGATTCCCTGCCTCTGTCTCCCCGCCTCTGATTCCCCGCCTCTGATTCCCCGCCTCAGATTCCCCGCCTCTGATTCCCTGCCTGAGATTCCCTGCCTCAGATTCCCTGCCTCAGATTCCCTGCCTCAGATTCCCCGCCTCATATTCCCTGCCTCAGATACCCTGCCTCCCTTTGACTGCCTCTATTTCCGTGCCTCTTTCTCTGCATCTAGTTTCCCACATCTCTTTTCCTCCCGCCTGTTTCCCCGCCTCTGATTGCCCACCTTTCATTCCCCGCCTCTCTTTCTCTGCCTTTATTTCCGCACCTCTTTCTCTGCCTCTCTTTCCCCACATCTCTTTTCCTCCCGCTGATTCCCCGCCTCTGATTCCCCGCCTCTGATTCCCTGCCTCTGATTCCCCGCCTCTGATTCCCTGCCTCAGATTCCCTGCCTCAGATTCCCTGCCTCAGATTCCCTGCCTCTGATTCCCCGACTCTGATTCCCCGCCTCTTATTCCCCGCCTCTGTTTCCCCGCCTCTGATTCCCCGCCTCTGATTCCCTGCCTCTGTTTCCCGACCTCTGATTCCCCGCCTCTGATTCCCCGCCTCAGATTCCCCGGCTCTGATTCCCTGCCTCCGATTCCCCGCCTCAGATTCCCTGCCTCCGATTCCCCGCCTCAGATTCCCTGCCTCCGATTCCCCGCCTCAGATTCCCCGCCTCAGATTCCCCGCCTCAGATTGCCCGCCTCAGATTCCCCGCCTAAGTTTCCCCACCTCAGATTCCCCGCCTCAGATTCCCCGCCTCAGATTCCCCGCCTCAGATTCCCCGCCTCAGATTCCCCGCCTCTGATTCCTCGCCTCTGATTCCCCGCCTCTGATTCCCTGCCTCTGATTCCCTGCCTCTGATTCCCTGCCTCTGATTCCCTGCCTCTGATTCCGCGCCTCTGATTCCACGCCTCTCTTTCCATAGCTCTGATTCCCCGCCTCTAATTCCCTGCCTCTGATACCCTGCCTCTCTTTGCCTTCCTCAATTTCGGTGCCTCTTCTCTGCATCTAGTTTCCCACATCTCATTTGCCCCCTCTGATAACCCGCCTCTGATTCCATGCCTCTGATTCCCTTCCTCTGATACGCCGCCTCTGATTCCCTGCCTCAGATTCCCTGCCTCAGATTCCCTGCCTCAGATTCCCTGCCTCTGATTCCTCGCCTCTGATTCCCCGCCTCTTATTCCCCGCCTCTGATTCCCCGCATCTGATTCCCCGCATCTGATTCCCTGCCTCAGATTCCCCGGGTCTGATTCCCTGCATTAGATTCCCTGCCTCAGATTCCCTGCCTCTGATTCCCCGCCTCTGATTCCCTGCCTCTGACTCCCCGCCTCTGATTCCTGCCTCAGATTCCCTGCCTCAGATTCCCTGCCTCAGATTCCCTGCCTCTGATTCCCTGCCTTTGATTCCACGCCTCTTATTCCCCGCCTCTGATTCCCAGCCTCTGAGTCCCCGCGTCAGATTCCCCGGGTCTGATTCCCTGCATTAGATTCCCTGCCTCAGATTCCCTGCCTCTGATTCCCCGCCTCTGATTCCCTGCCTGAGATTCCCTGCCTCTGATTCCCTGCCTCAGATTCCCCGCCTCATATTCCCTGCCTCAGATACCCTGCCTCCCTTTGACTGCCTCTATTTCCGTGCCTCTTTCTCTGCATCTAGTTTCCCACATCCCTTTTCCTCCCGCCTGTTTCCCCGCCTCTGATTGCCCACCTTTCATTCCCCGCCTCTCTTTCCCTGCCTTTATTTCCGCACCTCTTTCTCTGCCTCTCTTTCCCCACATCTCTTTTCCTCCCGCTGATTCCCCGCCTCTGATTCCCCGCCTCTGATTCCCTGCCTCTGATTCCCCGCCTCTGATTCCCTGCCTCAGATTCCCTGCCTCAGATTCCCTGCCTCAGATTCCCTGCCTCTGATTCCCCGACTCTGATTCCCCGCCTCTTATTCCCCGCCTCTGTTTCCCCGCCTCAGATTGCCCGCCTCAGATTCCCCGCCTAAGTTTCCCCGCCTCAGATTCCCCGCCTCAGATTCCCCGCCTCAGATTCCCCGCCTCAGATTCCCCGCCTCAGATTCCCCGCCTCTGATTCCCCGCCTCTGATTCCCTGCCTCTGATTCCCTGCCTCTGATTCCCTGCCTCTGATTCCCTGCCTCTGATTCCGCGCCTCTGATTCCACGCCTCTCTTTCCATAGCTCTGATTCCCCGCCTCTAATTCCCTGCCTCTGATACCCTGCCTCTCTTTGCCTTCCTCAATTTCGGTGCCTCTTCTCTGCATCTAGTTTCCCACATCTCATTTGCCCCCTCTGATAACCCGCCTCTGATTCCATGCCTCTGATTCCCTTCCTCTGATACGCCGCCTCTGATTCCCTGCCTCAGATTCCCTGCCTCAGATTCCCTGCCTCAGATTCCCTGCCTCTGATTCCTCGCCTCTGATTCCCCGCCTCTTATTCCCCGCCTCTGATTCCCCGCATCTGATTCCCCGCATCTGATTCCCTGCCTCAGATTCCCCGGGTCTGATTCCCTGCATTAGATTCCCTGCCTCAGATTCCCTGCCTCTGATTCCCCGCCTCTGATTCCCTGCCTCTGATTCCCCGCCTCTGATTCCTGCCTCAGATTCCCTGCCTCAGATTCCCTGCCTCAGATTCCCTGCCTCTAATTCCCTGCCTTTGATTCCACGCCTCTTATTCCCCGCCTCTGATTCCCAGCCTCTGATTCCCCGCCTCTGATTCCCTGCCTCTGTTTCCCCGCCTCTGATTCCCCGCCTCTGATTCCCCGCCTCAGATTCCCCGCCTCAGATTCCCCGCCTCAGATTCCCCGCGTCAGATTCCCCGCCTCAGATTCCCCGCCTCAGATTCCCCGCCTCAGATTCCCCGCCTCAGATTCCCCGCCTCAGATTCCCCGCCTCAGATTCCCCGCCTCAGATTCTCTGCCTCTGATTGCCTGCCTCTGATTCCCTGCCTCTGATTCCCTGCCTCTGATTCTCTGCCTCTGATTCCCTGCCTCTGATTCCCTGCCTCTGATTCCCTGCCTCTGATTCGGTGCCTCTGATTCCACGCCTCTCTTTCCGTATCTCTGATTCCCCGCCTCTGATTCCCTGCCTCTGATACCCTGCCTCTCTTTGCCTGCCTCTATTTCGGTGCCTCTTTCTCTGCATCTAGTTTCCCACATCTCATTTGCCCCCTCTGATAACCCGCCTCTGATTCCATGCCTCTGATTCCCCGCCTCTGATTCCCCACCTCTGATTCCCCGCCTCTGATTCCCTGCCTCAGATTCCCTGCCTCAGATTCCTTGCCTCAGATTCCCTGCCTCTGTTTCCCCGCCTCTGATTCCCCACGTCTGATTCCCCGCCTCAGAATCCCCGGCTCTGATTCCCTGCCTGAGATTCCATGCCTCAGATTCCCCGCCTCAGATTCCCTGCGTCAGATTCCCCGCCTCAGATTCCCCGCCTCAGATTCCCCGCCTCAGATTCCCCGCCTCAGATTCCCCGCCTCAGATTCCCCGCCTCAGATTCCCCGCCTCAGATTCCCCGCCTCAGTTTCCCTGCCTCAGATTCCCTGCCTCAGATTCCCTTCATCTGATTCCCTTCATCTGATTCCCTGCCTCTGATTCCCTGCCTCTGATTCCCCACCTCCGATACCCCGCCTCAGATTCCCTGGCTCTGATTCTCTGGCTCAGATTCCCTGCCTTAGATTCCCTGCCTCTGATTCCCTGCATCTGATTCCAGGCCTCTTATTCCCCACCTCTGATTCCCCGCCTCTGATTGCCTGCCACTGATTGCCCGCCTCTGATTCCCCACCTCTGATTCCCCGCCTCTGATTCCCCACCTCTGTCTGTATGCCTCTTTTTCGCCTCCGCTTTTTCCCCTCCACTCTTTCTGCGCCTCTCTTTCCCTCCCTCAATTTCAACAACTCTGTTTGATCTGTTCTGTGTACCTCATTTTCAACACACAAGTTCCAACCACTATGTTTCACCCATCTCTTTCCCCGCCTCTATTTATCCGCCTATGTTTACCCGCCTCTGTTTACCCACCTGTTTCACCGCCTCTGATTCCCCGCCTCTGATTCCCCACCTCTGTCTCTACGCCTCTCTTTCGCCTCCACTCTTTCCCCTCCACTCATTCCGTGCCTGTCTTTCCCTCCCTCAATTTCAACAACACTGTTTGATCTGTTTTGTGTACCTCATTTTAAACACACAAGTTCCAACCACTATGTTTTGCCCGCCTCTTTCCCCGCCTCTATTTATCCACCTATGTTTACCTGCCACTGTTTACCCGCCTGTTTCCCCGCCTCTGATTCCCCACCTTTCATTCCCCGCCTCTCTTTCCCTGCCTCTATTTCCGCACCTCTTTCTCTGCCTCTCTTTCCCCACATCTCTTTTCCTCCAGCTGATTCCCCGCATCTGATTCCCCGCCTCTGATTCCCTGCCTCTGATTCCCCGCCTCTGATTCTCTGCCTCAGATTCCCTGCCTCAGATTCCCTGCCTCAGATTCCCTGCCTCTGATTCCCCGACTCTGATTCCCCGCCTCTTATTCCCCGCCTCTGATTCCCCGCCTCTGATTCCCCACCTCTGATTCCCTGCCTCTGTTTCCCCTCCTCTGATTCCCCGCCTCTGATTCCCCGCCTCAGATTCCCTGCCTCTGATTCCCTGCCTCTGATTCCGCGCCTCTGATTCCACGCCTCTCTTTCCGTATCTCTGATTCCCCGCCTCAATTTCCCTGCCTCTGATACCCTGCCTCTCTTTGCCTTCCTCAATTTCGGTGCCTCTTTCTCTGCATCTAGTTTCCCACATCTCATTTGCCCCCTCTGATATCCCGCCTCTGATTCCATGCCTCTGATTCCCTGCCTCTGATTCCCCGCCTCTGATTCCCTGCCTCAGATTCCCTGCCTCAGATTCCCTGCCTGAGATTCCCTGACTCTGATTCCCCGCCTCTGAATCCCTGCCTCTTATTCCCCGCCTCTGAATCCCCGCCTCTGATTCCCCGCATCTGATTCCCTGCCTCAGATTCCCCGGGTCTGATTCCCTGCATTGGATTCCCTGCCTCAGATTCCCTGCCTCTGATTCCCCGCCTCTGATTCCCTGCCTCTGATTCCCCGCCTCTGATCCCTGCCTCAGATTCCCTGCCTCAGATTCCCTGCCTCAGATTCCCTGCCTCTGATTCCCTGCCTTTGATTCCCCGCCTCTTATTCCCCGCCTCTGATTCCCAGCCTCTGATTCCCCGCCTCTGATTCCCTGCCTCTGTTTCCCCGCCTCTGATTCCCCGCCTCTGATTCCCTGCCTCAGATTCCCCGCCTCAGATTCCCCGCCTCAGATTCCCCGCCTCAGATTCCCCGCCTCAGATTCCCCGCCTCAGATTCCCCGCCTCAGATTCCCCGCCTCAGATTCCCCGCCTCAGATTCCCCGCCTCAGATTCCCCGCCTCAGATTATCCGCCTCAGATTCCCCGCCTCAGATTTCCAGCCTCAGATTCCCCGCCTCAGATTCCCCACCTCAGATTCCCTGCCTCAGATTCCCCGCCTCAGATTCCCTGCCTCTGATTCCCTGCCTCTGATTCCCTGCCTCTGATTCCCTGCCTCTGATTCCCTGCCTCTGATTCCGTGCCTCTGATTCCACGCCTTTCTTTCCGTATCTCTGATTCCCCGCCTCTGATTCCCTGCCTCTGATACCCTGCCTCTATTTCGGTGCCTCTTTCTCTGCATCTAGTTTCCCACATCTCATTTGCCCCCTCTGATAACCCGCCTCTGATTCCATGCCTCTGACTCCCCGCCTCTGATTCCCCACCTCTGATTCCCCGCCTCTGATTACCCGCCTCAGATTCCCCGACTCAGATTCCCCGCCTCAGATTCCCCGCCTCAGATTCCCCGCCTCAGATTCCCCGCCTCAGATTCCCCGCCTCTGATTCCCCGCCTCTGATTCCCCGCCTCTGATTCCCTGCCTCTGATACCCTGCCTCTGATTCCCTGCCTCTGATTCCCTGCCTCTGATTCCCTCCCTCTGATTCCGCGCCTCTGATTCCACGCCTCTCTTTCCGTATCTCTGATTCCCCGCCTCTAATTCCCTGCCTCTGATTCCCTGCCTCTGATTCCCCGCCTCTGATTCCCTGCCTCAGATTCCCTGCCTCAGATTCCCTGCCTCAGATTCCTTGCCTCAGATTCCCTGCCTCTGTTTCCCCGCCTCTGATTCCCCACGTCTGATTCCCCGCCTCAGAATCCCCGGCTCTGATTCCCTGCCTGAGATTCCATGCCTCAGATTCCCCGCCTCAGATTCCCCGCCTCAGATTCCCCGCCTCTGATTCCCCGCCTCTTATTCCCCGCCTCTGATTCCCCGCATCTGATTCCCCGCATCTGATTCCCTGCCTCAGATTCCCCGGGTCTGATTCCCTGCATTAGATTCCCTGCCTCAGATTCCCTGCCTCTGATTCCCCGCCTCTGATTCCCTGCCTCTGATTCCCCGCCTCTGATTCCTGCCTCAGATTCCCTGCCTCAGATTCCCTGCCTCAGATTCCCTGCCTCTGATTCCTCGCCTCTGATTCCCCGCCTCTTATTCCCCGCCTCTGATTCCCCGCATCTGATTCCCCGCATCTGATTCCCTGCCTCAGATTCCCCGGATCTGATTCCCTGCATTAGATTCCCTGCCTCAGATTCCCTGCCTCTGATTCCCCGCCTCTGATTCCCTGCCTCTGATTCCCTGCCTCAGATTCCCTGCCTCAGATTCCCTGCCTCAGATTCCCTGCCTCAGATTCCCTGCCTCTGATTCCCTGCCTTTGATTCCACGCCTCTTATTCCCCGCCTCTGATTCCCAGCCTCTGATTCCCCGCCTCTGATTCCCTGCCTCTGTTTACCCGCCTCTGATTCCCCGCCTCTGATTCCCCGCCTCAGATTCCCCGCCTCAGATTCCCCGCCTCAGATTCCCCGCCTCAGATTCCCCGCCTCAGATTCCCCGCCTCAGATTCCCCGCCTCAGATTCCCCGCCTCAGATTCCCCGCCTCAGATTCCCCGCCTCAGATTCTCTGCCTCTGATTGCCTGCCTCTGATTCCCTGCCTCTGATTCCCTGCCTCTGATTCCCTGCCTCTGATTCCCTGCCTCCGATTCCCCGCCTCAGATTCCCTGCCTCCGATTCCCCGCCTCAGATTCCCCGCCTCAGATTCCCCGCCTCAGATTGCCCGCCTCAGATTCCCCGCCTAAGTTTCCCCGCCTCAGATTCCCCGCCTCAGATTCCCCGCCTCAGTTTCCCTGCCTCAGATTCCCTGCCTCAGATTCCCTTCATCTGATTCCCTTCATCTGATTCCCTGCCTCTGATTCCCTGCCTCTGATTCCCCACCTCCGATACCCCGCCTCAGATTCCCTGGCTCTGATTCTCTGGCTCAGATTCCCTGCCTTAGATTCCCTGCCTCTGATTCCCTGCATCTGATTCCAGGCCTCTTATTCCCCACCTCTGATTCCCCGCCTCTGATTGCCTGCCACTGATTGCCCGCCTCTGATTCCCCACCTCTGATTCCCCGCCTCTGATTCCCCACCTCTGTCTGTATGCCTCTTTTTCGCCTCCGCTTTTTCCCCTCCACTCTTTCTGCGCCTCTCTTTCCCTCCCTCAATTTCAACAACTCTGTTTGATCTGTTCTGTGTACCTCATTTTCAACACACAAGTTCCAACCACTATGTTTCACCCATCTCTTTCCCCGCCTCTATTTATCCGCCTATGTTTACCCGCCTCTGTTTACCCACCTGTTTCACCGCCTCTGATTCCCCGCCTCTGATTCCCCACCTCTGTCTCTACGCCTCTCTTTCGCCTCCACTCTTTCCCCTCCACTCATTCCGTGCCTGTCTTTCCCTCCCTCAATTTCAACAACACTGTTTGATCTGTTTTGTGTACCTCATTTTAAACACACAAGTTCCAACCACTATGTTTTGCCCGCCTCTTTCCCCGCCTCTATTTATCCACCTATGTTTACCTGCCACTGTTTACCCGCCTGTTTCCCCGCCTCTGATTCCCCACCTTTCATTCCCCGCCTCTCTTTCCCTGCCTCTATTTCCGCACCTCTTTCTCTGCCTCTCTTTCCCCACATCTCTTTTCCTCCAGCTGATTCCCCGCCTCTGATTCCCCACCTCTGATTCCCTGCCTCTGATTCCCCGCCTCTGATTCTCTGCCTCAGATTCCCTGCCTCAGATTCCCCGCCTCAGATTCCCCGCCTCAGATTCCCCGACTCTGATTCCCCGCCTAAGTTTCCCCGCCTCAGATTCCCCGCCTCAGATTCCCCGCCTCAGATTCCCCGCCTCAGATTCCCCGCCTCAGATTCCCCGCCTCTGATTCCCCGCCTCTGATTCCCTGCCTCTGATTCCCTGCCTCTGATTCCCTGCCTCTGATTCCCTGCCTCTGATTCCGCGCCTCTGATTCCACGCCTCTCTTTCCATAGCTCTGATTCCCCGCCTCTAATTCCCTGCCTCTGATACCCTGCCTCTCTTTGCCTTCCTCAATTTCGGTGCCTCTTCTCTGCATCTAGTTTCCCACATCTCATTTGCCCCCTCTGATAACCCGCCTCTGATTCCATGCCTCTGATTCCCTTCCTCTGATACGCCGCCTCTGATTCCCTGCCTCAGATTCCCTGCCTCAGATTCCCTGCCTCAGATTCCCTGCCTCTGATTCCTCGCCTCTGATTCCCCGCCTCTTATTCCCCGCCTCTGATTCCCCGCATCTGATTCCCCGCATCTGATTCCCTGCCTCAGATTCCCCGGGTCTGATTCCCTGCATTAGATTCCCTGCCTCAGATTCCCTGCCTCTGATTCCCCGCCTCTGATTCCCTGCCTCTGATTCCCCGCCTCTGATTCCTGCCTCAGATTCCCTGCCTCAGATTCCCTGCCTCAGATTCCCTGCCTCTGATTCCCTGCCTTTGATTCCACGCCTCTTATTCCCCGCCTCTGATTCCCAGCCTCTGATTCCCCGCCTCTGATTCCCTGCCTCTGTTTCCCCGCCTCTGATTCCCCGCCTCAGATTCCCCGCCTCAGATTCCCCGCCTCAGATTCCCCGCCTCAGATTCCCCGCCTCAGATTCCCCGCCTCAGATTCCCCGCCTCAGATTCCCCGCCTCAGATTCCCCGCCTCAGATTCCCCGCCTCAGATTCTCTGCCTCTGATTGCCTGCCTCTGATTCCCTGCCTCTGATTCCCTGCCTCTGATTCCCTGCCTCTGATTCCCTGCCTCTGATTCCCTGCCTCTGATTCCCTGCCTCTGATTCGGCGCCTCTGATTCCACGCCTCTCTTTCCGTATCTCTGATTCCCCGCCTCTGATTCCCTGCCTCTGATACCCTGCCTCTCTTTGCCTGCCTCTATTTCGGTGCCTCTTTCTCTTCATCTAGTTTCCCACATCTCATTTGCCCCCTCTGATAACCCGCCTCTGATTCCATGCCTCTGATTCCCCGCCTCTGATTCCCCACCTCTGATTCCCCGCCTCTGATTCCCTGCCTCAGATTCCCTGCCTCAGATTCCTTGCCTCAGATTCCCTGCCTCTGTTTCCCCGCCTCTGATTCCCCACGTCTGATTCCCCGCCTCAGAATCCCCGGCTCTGATTCCCTGCCTGAGATTCCATGCCTCAGATTCCCCGCCTCAGATTCCCTGCCTCAGATTCCCCGCCTCAGATTCCCCGCCTCAGATTCCCCGCCTCAGATTCCCCGCCTCAGATTCCCCGCCTCAGATTCCCCGCCTCAGATTCCCCGCCTCAGATTCCCCGCCTCAGTTTCCCTGCCTCAGATTCCCTGCCTCAGATTCCCTTCATCTGATTCCCTTCATCTGATTCCCTGCCTCTGATTCCCTGCCTCTGATTTCCCACCTCCGATACCCCGCCTCAGATTCCCTGGCTCTGATTCTCTGGCTCAGATTCCCTGCCTTAGATTCCCTGCCTCTGATTCCCTGCATCTGATTCCAGGCCTCTTATTCCCCACCTCTGATTCCCCGCCTCTGATTGCCTGCCACTGATTGCCCGCCTCTGATTCCCCACCTCTGATTCCCCGCCTCTGATTCCCCACCTCTGTCTGTATGCCTCCTTTTCGCCTCCGCTTTTTCCCCTCCACTCTTTCTGCGCCTCTCTTTCCCTCCCTCAATTTCAACAACTCTGTTTGATCTGTTCTGTGTACCTCATTTTCAACACACAAGTTCCAACCACTATGTTTCACCCATCTCTTTCCCCGCCTCTATTTATCCGCCTATGTTTACCCGCCTCTGTTTACCCACCTGTTTCACCGCCTCTGATTCCCCGCCTCTGATTCCCCACCTCTGTCTCTACGCCTCTCTTTCGCCTCCACTCTTTCCCCTCCACTCATTCCGTGCCTGTCTTTCCCTCCCTCAATTTCAACAACACTGTTTGATCTGTTTTGTGTACCTCATTTTAAACACACAAGTTCCAACCACTATGTTTTGCCCGCCTCTTTCCCCGCCTCTATTTATCCACCTATGTTTACCTGCCACTGTTTACCCGCCTGTTTCCCCGCCTCTGATTCCCCACCTTTCATTCCCCGCCTCTCTTTCCCTGCCTCTATTTCCGCACCTCTTTCTCTGCCTCTCTTTCCCCACATCTCTTTTCCTCCAGCTGATTCCCCGCCTCTGATTCCCCGCCTCTGATTCCCTGCCTCTGATTCCCCGCCTCTGATTCTCTGCCTCAGATTCCCTGCCTCAGATTCCCTGCCTCAGATTCCCTGCCTCTGATTCCCCGACTCTGATTCCCCGCCTCTTATTCCCCGCCTCTGATTCCCCGCCTCTGATTCCCCACCTCTGATTCCCTGCCTCTGTTTCCCCTCCTCTGATTCCCCGCCTCTGATTCCCCGCCTCAGATTCCCTGCCTCTGATTCCCTGCCTCTGATTCCGCGCCTCTGATTCCACGCCTCTCTTTCCGTATCTCTGATTCCCCGCCTCAATTTCCCTGCCTCTGATACCCTGCCTCTCTTTGCCTTCCTCAATTTCGGTGCCTCTTTCTCTGCATCTAGGTTCCCACATCTCATTTGCCCCCTCTGATATCCCGCCTCTGATTCCATGCCTCTGATTCCCTGCCTCTGATTCCCCGCCTCTGATTCCCTGCCTCAGATTCCCCGGGTCTGATTCCCTGCATTGGATTCCCTGCCTCAGATTCCCTGCCTCTGATTCCCCGCCTCTGATTCCCTGCCTCTGATTCCCCGCCTCTGATCCCTGCCTCAGATTCCCTGCCTCAGATTCCCTGCCTCAGATTCCCTGCCTCTGATTCCCTGCCTTTGATTCCCCGCCTCTTATTCCCCGCCTCTGATTCCCAGCCTCTGATTCCCCGCCTCTGATTCCCTGCCTCTGTTTCCCCGCCTCTGATTCCCCGCCTCTGATTCCCTGCCTCAGATTCCCCGCCTCAGATTCCCCGCCTCAGATTCCCCGCCTCAGATTCCCCGCCTCAGATTCCCAGCCTCAGATTCCCCGCCTCAGATTCCCCGCCTCAGATTCCCCGCCTCAGATTCCCCGCCTCAGATTCCCCGCCTCAGATTATCCGCCTCAGATTCCCCGCCTCAGATTTCCAGCCTCAGATTCCCCGCCTCAGATTCCCCACCTCAGATTCCCTGCCTCAGATTCCCCGCCTCAGATTCCCTGCCTCTGATTCCCTGCCTCTGATTCCCTGCCTCTGATTCCCTGCCTCTGATTCCCTGCCTCTGATTCCCTGCCTCTGATTCCGTGCCTCTGATTCCACGCCTTTCTTTCCGTATCTCTGATTCCCCGCCTCTGATTCCCTGCCTCTGATACCCTGCCTCTATTTCGGTGCCTCTTTCTCTGCATCTAGTTTCCCACATCTCATTTGCCCCCTCTGATAACCCGCCTCTGATTCCATGCCTCTGATTCCCTGCCTCTGATTCCCCGCCTCTGATTCCCTGCCTCAGATTCCCTGCCTCAGATTCCCTGCCTCAGATTCCTTGCCTCAGATTCCCTGCCTCTGTTTCCCCGCCTCTGATTCCCCACGTCTGATTCCCCGCCTCAGAATCCCCGGCTCTGATTCCCTGCCTGAGATTCCATGCCTCAGATTCCCCGCCTCAGATTCCCCGCCTCAGATTCCCCGCCTCTGATTCCCCGCCTCTTATTCCCCGCCTCTGATTCCCCGCATCTGATTCCCCGCATCTGATTCCCTGCCTCAGATTCCCCGGGTCTGATTCCCTGCATTAGATTCCCTGCCTCAGATTCCCTGCCTCTGATTCCCCGCCTCTGATTCCCTGCCTCTGATTCCCCGCCTCTGATTCCCTCCTCAGATTCCCTGCCTCAGATTCCCTGCCTCAGATTCCCTGCCTCTGATTCCTCGCCTCTGATTCCCCGCCTCTTATTCCCCGCCTCTGATTCCCCGCATCTGATTCCCCGCATCTGATTCCCTGCCTCAGATTCCCCGGGTCTGATTCCCTGCATTAGATTCCCTGCCTCAGATTCCCTGCCTCTGATTCCCCGCCTCTGATTCCCTGCCTCTGATTCCCCGCTTCTGATTCCTGCCTCAGATTCCCTGCCTCAGATTCCCTGCCTCAGATTCCCTGCCTCTGATTCCCTGCCTTTGATTCCACGCCTCTTATTCCCCGCCTCTGATTCCCAGCCTCTGATTCCCCGCCTCTGATTCCCTGCCTCTGTTTCCCCGCCTCTGATTCCCCGCCTCTGATTCCCCGCCTCAGATACCCCGCCTCAGATTCCCCGCCTCAGATTCCCCGCCTCAGATTCCCCGCCTCAGATTCCCCGCCTCAGATTCCCCGCCTCAGATTCCCCGCCTCAGATTCCCCGCCTCAGATTCCCCGCCTCAGATTCTCTGCCTCTGATTGCCTGCCTCTGATTCCCTGCCTCTGATTCCCTGCCTCTGATTCCCTGCCTCTGATTCCCTGCCTCTGATTCCCTGCCTCTGATTCCCTGCCTCTGATTCGGCGCCTCTGATTCCACGCCTCTCTTTCCGTATCTCTGATTCCCCGCCTCTGATTCCCTGCCTCTGATACCCTGCCTCTCTTTGCCTGCCTCTATTTCGGTGCCTCTTTCTCTGCATCTAGTTTCCCACATCTCATTTGCCCCCTCTGATAACCCGCCTCTGATTCCATGCCTCTGATTCCCCGCCTCTGATTCCCCACCTCTGATTCCCCGCCTCTGATTCCCTGCCTCAGAATCCCTGCCTCAGATTCCTTGCCTCAGATTCCGTGCCTCTGTTTCCCCGCCTCTGATTCCCCACGTCTGATTCCCCGCCTCAGAATCCCCGGCTCTGATTCCCTGCCTGAGATTCCATGCCTCAGATTCCCCGCCTCAGATTCCCTGCCTCAGATTCCCCGCCTCAGATTCCCCGCCTCAGATTCCCCGCCTCAGATTCCCCGCCTCAGATGCCCCGCCTCAGATTCCCCGCCTCAGATTCCCCGCCTCAGATTCCCCGCCTCAGATTCCCCGCCTCAGTTTCCCTGCCTCAGATTCCCTGCCTCAGATTCCCTTCATCTGATTCCCTTCATCTGATTCCCTGCCTCTGATTCCCTGCCTCTGATTCCCCACCTCTGATTCCCTGCCTCAGATTCCCCGGGTCTGATTCCCTGCATTAGATTCCCTGCCTCAGATTCCCTGCCTCTGATTCCCCGCCTCTGATTCCCTGCCTCTGATTCCCCGCCTCTGATTCCCTCCTCAGATTCCCTGCCTCAGATTCCCTGCCTCAGATTCCCTGCCTCTGATTCCTCGCCTCTGATTCCCCGCCTCTTATTCCCCGCCTCTGATTCCCCGCATCTGATTCCCCGCATCTGATTCCCTGCCTCAGATTCCCCGGGTCTGATTCCCTGCATTAGATTCCCTGCCTCAGATTCCCTGCCTCTGATTCCCCGCCTCTGATTCCCTGCCTCTGATTGCCCGCCTCTGATTCCCCACCTCTGATTCCCCGCCTCTGATTCCCCACCTCTGTCTGTATGCCTCTTTTTCGCCTCCGCTTTTTCCCCTCCACTCTTTCTGCGCCTCTCTTTCCCTCCCTCAATTTCAACAACTCTGTTTGATCTGTTCTGTGTACCTCATTTTCAACACACAAGTTCCAACCACTATGTTTCACCCATCTCTTTCCCCGCCTCTATTTATCCGCCTATGTTTACCCGCCTCTGTTTACCCACCTGTTTCACCGCCTCTGATTCCCCGCCTCTGATTCCCCACCTCTGTCTCTACGCCTCTCTTTCGCCTCCACTCTTTCCCCTCCACTCATTCCGTGCCTGTCTTTCCCTCCCTCAATTTCAACAACACTGTTTGATCTGTTTTGTGTACCTCATTTTAAACACACAAGTTCCAACCACTATGTTTTGCCCGCCTCTTTCCCCGCCTCTATTTATCCACCTATGTTTACCTGCCACTGTTTACCCGCCTGTTTCCCCGCCTCTGATTCCCCACCTTTCATTCCCCGCCTCTCTTTCCCTGCCTCTATTTCCGCACCTCTTTCTCTGCCTCTCTTTCCCCACATCTCTTTTCCTCCAGCTGATTCCCCGCCTCTGATTCCCCACCTCTGATTCCCTGCCTCTGATTCCCCGCCTCTGATTCTCTGCCTCAGATTCCCTGCCTCAGATTCCCCGCCTCAGATTCCCCGCCTCAGATTCCCCGACTCTGATTCCCGCCTAAGTTTCCCCGCCTCAGATTCCCCGCCTCAGATTCCCCGCCTCAGATTCCCCGCCTCAGATTCCCCGCCTCAGATTCCCCGCCTCTGATTCCCCGCCTCTGATTCCCTGCCTCTGATTCCCTGCCTCTGATTCCCTGCCTCTGATTCCCTGCCTCTGATTCCGCGCCTCTGATTCCACGCCTCTCTTTCCATAGCTCTGATTCCCCGCCTCTAATTCCCTGCCTCTGATACCCTGCCTCTCTTTGCCTTCCTCAATTTCGGTGCCTCTTCTCTGCATCTAGTTTCCCACATCTCATTTGCCCCCTCTGATAACCCGCCTCTGATTCCATGCCTCTGATTCCCTTCCTCTGATACGCCGCCTCTGATTCCCTGCCTCAGATTCCCTGCCTCAGATTCCCTGCCTCAGATTCCCTGCCTCTGATTCCTCGCCTCTGATTCCCCGCCTCTTATTCCCCGCCTCTGATTCCCCGCATCTGATTCCCCGCATCTGATTCCCTGCCTCAGATTCCCCGGGTCTGATTCCCTGCATTAGATTCCCTGCCTCAGATTCCCTGCCTCTGATTCCCCGCCTCTGATTCCCTGCCTCTGATTCCCCGCCTCTGATTCCTGCCTCAGATTCCCTGCCTCAGATTCCCTGCCTCAGATTCCCTGCCTCTGATTCCCTGCCTTTGATTCCACGCCTCTTATTCCCCGCCTCTGATTCCCAGCCTCTGATTCCCCGCCTCTGATTCCCTGCCTCTGTTTCCCCGCCTCTGATTCCCCGCCTCAGATTCCCCGCCTCAGATTCCCCGCCTCAGATTCCCCGCCTCAGATTCCCCGCCTCAGATTCCCCGCCTCAGATTCCCCGCCTCAGATTCCCCGCCTCAGATTCCCCGCCTCAGATTCCCCGCCTCAGATTCTCTGCCTCTGATTGCCTGCCTCTGATTCCCTGCCTCTGATTCCCTGCCTCTGATTCCCTGCCTCTGATTCCCTGCCTCTGATTCCCTGCCTCTGATTCCCTGCCTCTGATTCGGCGCCTCTGATTCCACGCCTCTCTTTCCGTATCTCTGATTCCCCGCCTCTGATTCCCTGCCTCTGATACCCTGCCTCTCTTTGCCTGCCTCTATTTCGGTGCCTCTTTCTCTTCATCTAGTTTCCCACATCTCATTTGCCCCCTCTGATAACCCGCCTCTGATTCCATGCCTCTGATTCCCCGCCTCTGATTCCCCACCTCTGATTCCCCGCCTCTGATTCCCTGCCTCAGATTCCCTGCCTCAGATTCCTTGCCTCAGATTCCCTGCCTCTGTTTCCCCGCCTCTGATTCCCCACGTCTGATTCCCCGCCTCAGAATCCCCGGCTCTGATTCCCTGCCTGAGATTCCATGCCTCAGATTCCCCGCCTCAGATTCCCTGCCTCAGATTCCCCGCCTCAGATTCCCCGCCTCAGATTCCCCGCCTCAGATTCCCCGCCTCAGATTCCCCGCCTCAGATTCCCCGCCTCAGATTCCCCGCCTCAGATTCCCCGCCTCAGTTTCCCTGCCTCAGATTCCCTGCCTCAGATTCCCTTCATCTGATTCCCTTCATCTGATTCCCTGCCTCTGATTCCCTGCCTCTGATTTCCCACCTCCGATACCCCGCCTCAGATTCCCTGGCTCTGATTCTCTGGCTCAGATTCCCTGCCTTAGATTCCCTGCCTCTGATTCCCTGCATCTGATTCCAGGCCTCTTATTCCCCACCTCTGATTCCCCGCCTCTGATTGCCTGCCACTGATTGCCCGCCTCTGATTCCCCACCTCTGATTCCCCGCCTCTGATTCCCCACCTCTGTCTGTATGCCTCCTTTTCGCCTCCGCTTTTTCCCCTCCACTCTTTCTGCGCCTCTCTTTCCCTCCCTCAATTTCAACAACTCTGTTTGATCTGTTCTGTGTACCTCATTTTCAACACACAAGTTCCAACCACTATGTTTCACCCATCTCTTTCCCCGCCTCTATTTATCCGCCTATGTTTACCCGCCTCTGTTTACCCACCTGTTTCACCGCCTCTGATTCCCCGCCTCTGATTCCCCACCTCTGTCTCTACGCCTCTCTTTCGCCTCCACTCTTTCCCCTCCACTCATTCCGTGCCTGTCTTTCCCTCCCTCAATTTCAACAACACTGTTTGATCTGTTTTGTGTACCTCATTTTAAACACACAAGTTCCAACCACTATGTTTTGCCCGCCTCTTTCCCCGCCTCTATTTATCCACCTATGTTTACCTGCCACTGTTTACCCGCCTGTTTCCCCGCCTCTGATTCCCCACCTTTCATTCCCCGCCTCTCTTTCCCTGCCTCTATTTCCGCACCTCTTTCTCTGCCTCTCTTTCCCCACATCTCTTTTCCTCCAGCTGATTCCCCGCCTCTGATTCCCCGCCTCTGATTCCCTGCCTCTGATTCCCCGCCTCTGATTCTCTGCCTCAGATTCCCTGCCTCAGATTCCCTGCCTCAGATTCCCTGCCTCTGATTCCCCGACTCTGATTCCCCGCCTCTTATTCCCCGCCTCTGATTCCCCGCCTCTGATTCCCCACCTCTGATTCCCTGCCTCTGTTTCCCCTCCTCTGATTCCCCGCCTCTGATTCCCCGCCTCAGATTCCCTGCCTCTGATTCCCTGCCTCTGATTCCGCGCCTCTGATTCCACGCCTCTCTTTCCGTATCTCTGATTCCCCGCCTCAATTTCCCTGCCTCTGATACCCTGCCTCTCTTTGCCTTCCTCAATTTCGGTGCCTCTTTCTCTGCATCTAGGTTCCCACATCTCATTTGCCCCCTCTGATATCCCGCCTCTGATTCCATGCCTCTGATTCCCTGCCTCTGATTCCCCGCCTCTGATTCCCTGCCTCAGATTCCCTGCCTCAGATTCCCTGCCTGAGATTCCCTGACTCTGATTCCCCGCCTCTGAATCCCTGCCTCTTATTCCCCGCCTCTGAATCCCCGCCTCTGATTCCCCGCATCTGATTCCCTGCCTCAGATTCCCCGGGTCTGATTCCCTGCATTGGATTCCCTGCCTCAGATTCCCTGCCTCTGATTCCCCGCCTCTGATTCCCTGCCTCTGATTCCCCGCCTCTGATCCCTGCCTCAGATTCCCTGCCTCAGATTCCCTGCCTCAGATTCCCTGCCTCTGATTCCCTGCCTTTGATTCCCCGCCTCTTATTCCCCGCCTCTGATTCCCAGCCTCTGATTCCCCGCCTCTGATTCCCTGCCTCTGTTTCCCCGCCTCTGATTCCCCGCCTCTGATTCCCTGCCTCAGATTCCCCGCCTCAGATTCCCCGCCTCAGATTCCCCGCCTCAGATTCCCCGCCTCAGATTCCCAGCCTCAGATTCCCCGCCTCAGATTCCCCGCCTCAGATTCCCCGCCTCAGATTCCCCGCCTCAGATTCCCCGCCTCAGATTATCCGCCTCAGATTCCCCGCCTCAGATTTCCAGCCTCAGATTCCCCGCCTCAGATTCCCCACCTCAGATTCCCTGCCTCAGATTCCCCGCCTCAGATTCCCTGCCTCTGATTCCCTGCCTCTGATTCCCTGCCTCTGATTCCCTGCCTCTGATTCCCTGCCTCTGATTCCCTGCCTCTGATTCCGTGCCTCTGATTCCACGCCTTTCTTTCCGTATCTCTGATTCCCCGCCTCTGATTCCCTGCCTCTGATACCCTGCCTCTATTTCGGTGCCTCTTTCTCTGCATCTAGTTTCCCACATCTCATTTGCCCCCTCTGATAACCCGCCTCTGATTCCATGCCTCTGATTCCCTGCCTCTGATTCCCCGCCTCTGATTCCCTGCCTCAGATTCCCTGCCTCAGATTCCCTGCCTCAGATTCCTTGCCTCAGATTCCCTGCCTCTGTTTCCCCGCCTCTGATTCCCCACGTCTGATTCCCCGCCTCAGAATCCCCGGCTCTGATTCCCTGCCTGAGATTCCATGCCTCAGATTCCCCGCCTCAGATTCCCCGCCTCAGATTCCCCGCCTCTGATTCCCCGCCTCTTATTCCCCGCCTCTGATTCCCCGCATCTGATTCTCCGCATCTGATTCCCTGCCTCAGATTCCCCGGGTCTGATTCCCTGCATTAGATTCCCTGCCTCAGATTCCCTGCCTCTGATTCCCCGCCTCTGATTCCCTGCCTCTGATTCCCCGCCTCTGATTCCCTCCTCAGATTCCCTGCCTCAGATTCCCTGCCTCAGATTCCCTGCCTCTGATTCCTCGCCTCTGATTCCCCGCCTCTTATTCCCCGCCTCTGATTCCCCGCATCTGATTCCCCGCATCTGATTCCCTGCCTCAGATTCCCCGGGTCTGATTCCCTGCATTAGATTCCCTGCCTCAGATTCCCTGCCTCTGATTCCCCGCCTCTGATTCCCTGCCTCTGATTCCCCGCTTCTGATTCCTGCCTCAGATTCCCTGCCTCAGATTCCCTGCCTCAGATTCCCTGCCTCTGATTCCCTGCCTTTGATTCCACGCCTCTTATTCCCCGCCTCTGATTCCCAGCCTCTGATTCCCCGCCTCTGATTCCCTGCCTCTGTTTCCCCGCCTCTGATTCCCCGCCTCTGATTCCCCGCCTCAGATACCCCGCCTCAGATTCCCCGCCTCAGATTCCCCGCCTCAGATTCCCCGCCTCAGATTCCCCGCCTCAGATTCCCCGCCTCAGATTCCCCGCCTCAGATTCCCCGCCTCAGATTCCCCGCCTCAGATTCTCTGCCTCTGATTGCCTGCCTCTGATTCCCTGCCTCTGATTCCCTGCCTCTGATTCCCTGCCTCTGATTCCCTGCCTCTGATTCCCTGCCTCTGATTCCCTGCCTCTGATTCGGCGCCTCTGATTCCACGCCTCTCTTTCCGTATCTCTGATTCCCCGCCTCTGATTCCCTGCCTCTGATACCCTGCCTCTCTTTGCCTGCCTCTATTTCGGTGCCTCTTTCTCTGCATCTAGTTTCCCACATCTCATTTGCCCCCTCTGATAACCCGCCTCTGATTCCATGCCTCTGATTCCCCGCCTCTGATTCCCCACCTCTGATTCCCCGCCTCTGATTCCCTGCCTCAGATTCCCTGCCTCAGATTCCTTGCCTCAGATTCCGTGCCTCTGTTTCCCCGCCTCTGATTCCCCACGTCTGATTCCCCGCCTCAGAATCCCCGGCTCTGATTCCCTGCCTGAGATTCCATGCCTCAGATTCCCCGCCTCAGATTCCCTGCCTCAGATTCCCCGCCTCAGATTCCCCGCCTCAGATTCCCCGCCTCAGATTCCCCGCCTCAGATGCCCCGCCTCAGATTCCCCGCCTCAGATTCCCCGCCTCAGATTCCCCGCCTCAGATTCCCCGCCTCAGTTTCCCTGCCTCAGATTCCCTGCCTCAGATTCCCTTCATCTGATTCCCTTCATCTGATTCCCTGCCTCTGATTCCCTGCCTCTGATTCCCCACCTCTGATTCCCTGCCTCAGATTCCCCGGGTCTGATTCCCTGCATTAGATTCCCTGCCTCAGATTCCCTGCCTCTGATTCCCCGCCTCTGATTCCCTGCCTCTGATTCCCCGCCTCTGATTCCCTCCTCAGATTCCCTGCCTCAGATTCCCTGCCTCAGATTCCCTGCCTCTGATTCCTCGCCTCTGATTCCCCGCCTCTTATTCCCCGCCTCTGATTCCCCGCATCTGATTCCCCGCATCTGATTCCCTGCCTCAGATTCCCCGGGTCTGATTCCCTGCATTAGATTCCCTGCCTCAGATTCCCTGCCTCTGATTCCCCGCCTCTGATTCCCTGCCTCTGATTCCCCGCTTCTGATTCCTGCCTCAGATTCCCTGCCTCAGATTCCCTGCCTCAGATTCCCTGCCTCTGATTCCCTGCCTTTGATTCCACGCCTCTTATTCCCCGCCTCTGATTCCCAGCCTCTGATTCCCCGCCTCTGATTCCCTGCCTCTGTTTCCCCGCCTCTGATTCCCCGCCTCTGATTCCCCGCCTCAGATACCCCGCCTCAGATTCCCCGCCTCAGATTCCCCGCCTCAGATTCCCCGCCTCAGATTCCCCGCCTCAGATTCCCCGCCTCAGATTCCCCGCCTCAGATTCCCCGCCTCAGATTCCCCGCCTCAGATTCTCTGCCTCTGATTGCCTGCCTCTGATTCCCTGCCTCTGATTCCCTGCCTCTGATTCCCTGCCTCTGATTCCCTGCCTCTGATTCCCTGCCTCTGATTCCCTGCCTCTGATTCGGCGCCTCTGATTCCACGCCTCTCTTTCCGTATCTCTGATTCCCCGCCTCTGATTCCCTGCCTCTGATACCCTGCCTCTCTTTGCCTGCCTCTATTTCGGTGCCTCTTTCTCTGCATCTAGTTTCCCACATCTCATTTGCCCCCTCTGATAACCCGCCTCTGATTCCATGCCTCTGATTCCCCGCCTCTGATTCCCCACCTCTGATTCCCCGCCTCTGATTCCCTGCCTCAGATTCCCTGCCTCAGATTCCTTGCCTCAGATTCCGTGCCTCTGTTTCCCCGCCTCTGATTCCCCACGTCTGATTCCCCGCCTCAGAATCCCCGGCTCTGATTCCCTGCCTGAGATTCCATGCCTCAGATTCCCCGCCTCAGATTCCCTGCCTCAGATTCCCCGCCTCAGATTCCCCGCCTCAGATTCCCCGCCTCAGATTCCCCGCCTCAGATGCCCCGCCTCAGATTCCCCGCCTCAGATTCCCCGCCTCAGATTCCCCGCCTCAGATTCCCCGCCTCAGTTTCCCTGCCTCAGATTCCCTGCCTCAGATTCCCTTCATCTGATTCCCTTCATCTGATTCCCTGCCTCTGATTCCCTGCCTCTGATTCCCCACCTCTGATTCCCCGCCTCAGATTCCCTGGCTCTGATTCTCTGGCTCAGATTCCCTGCCTTAGATTCCCTGCCTCTGATTCCCTGCATCTGAATCCAGGCCTCTTATTCCCCACCTCTGATTCCCCGCCTCTGATTGCCTGCCACTGATTGCCCGCCTCTGATTCCCCACCTCTGATTCCCCGCCTCTGATTCCCCACCTCTGTCTGTATGCCTCTTTTTCGCCTCCGCTTTTTCCCCTCCACTCTTTCTGCGCCTCTCTTTCCCTCCCTCAATTTCAACAACTCTGTTTGATCTGTTCTGTGTACCTCATTTTCAACACACAAGTTCCAACCACTATGTTTCACCCATCTCTTTCCCCGCCTCTATTTATCCGCCTATGTTTACCCGCCTCTGTTTACCCACCTGTTTCACCACCTCTGATTCCCCGCCTCTGATTCCCCACCTCTGTCTCTACGCCTCTCTTTCGCCTCCACTCTTTCCCCTCCACTCATTCCGTGCCTGTCTTTCCCTCCCTCAATTTCAACAACACTGTTTGATCTGTTTTGTGTACCTCATTTTAAACACACAAGTTCCAACCACTATGTTTTGCCCGCCTCTTTCCCCACCTCTATTTATCCACCTATGTTTACCTGCCACTGTTTACCCGCCTGTTTTCCCGCCTCTGATTCCCCACCTTTCATTCCCCGCCTCTCTTTCCCTGCCTCTATTTCCGCACCTCTTTCTCTGCCTCTCTTTCCCCACATCTCTTTTCCTCCAGCTGATTCCCCACGTCTGATTCCCCGCCTCAGAATCCCCGGCTCTGATTCCCTGCCTGAGATTCCATGCCTCAGATTCCCCGCCTCAGATTCCCCGCCTCAGATTCCCCGCCTCTGATTCCCCGCCTCTTATTCCCCGCCTCTGATTCCCCGCATCTGATTCCCCGCATCTGATTCCCTGCCTCAGATTCCCCGGGTCTGATTCCCTGCATTAGATTCCCTGCCTCAGATTCCCTGCCTCTGATTCCCCGCCTCTGATTCCCTGCCTCTGATTCCCCGCCTCTGATTCCCTCCTCAGATTCCCTGCCTCAGATTCCCTGCCTCAGATTCCCTGCCTCTGATTCCTCGCCTCTGATTCCCCGCCTCTTATTCCCCGCCTCTGATTCCCCGCATCTGATTCCCCGCATCTGATTCCCTGCCTCAGATTCCCCGGGTCTGATTCCCTGCATTAGATTCCCTGCCTCAGATTCCCTGCCTCTGATTCCCCGCCTCTGATTCCCTGCCTCTGATTCCCCGCTTCTGATTCCTGCCTCAGATTCCCTGCCTCAGATTCCCTGCCTCAGATTCCCTGCCTCTGATTCCCTGCCTTTGATTCCACGCCTCTTATTCCCCGCCTCTGATTCCCAGCCTCTGATTCCCCGCCTCTGATTCCCTGCCTCTGTTTCCCCGCCTCTGATTCCCCGCCTCTGATTCCCCGCCTCAGATACCCCGCCTCAGATTCCCCGCCTCAGATTCCCCGCCTCAGATTCCCCGCCTCAGATTCCCCGCCTCAGATTCCCCGCCTCAGATTCCCCGCCTCAGATTCCCCGCCTCAGATTCCCCGCCTCAGATTCCCCGCCTCAGATTCCCCGCCTCAGATTCCCCGCCTCAGATTCCCCGCCTCAGATTCTCTGCCTCTGATTGCCTGCCTCTGATTCCCTGCCTCTGATTCCCTGCCTCTGATTCCCTGCCTCTGATTCCCTGCCTCTGATTCCCTGCCTCTGATTCCCTGCCTCTGATTCGGCGCCTCTGATTCCACGCCTCTCTTTCCGTATCTCTGATTCCCCGCCTCTGATTCCCTGCCTCTGATACCCTGCCTCTCTTTGCCTGCCTCTATTTCGGTGCCTCTTTCTCTGCATCTAGTTTCCCACATCTCATTTGCCCCCTCTGATAACCCGCCTCTGATTCCATGCCTCTGATTCCCCGCCTCTGATTCCCCACCTCTGATTCCCCGCCTCTGATTCCCTGCCTCAGATTCCCTGCCTCAGATTCCTTGCCTCAGATTCCGTGCCTCTGTTTCCCCGCCTCTGATTCCCCACGTCTGATTCCCCGCCTCAGAATCCCCGGCTCTGATTCCCTGCCTGAGATTCCATGCCTCAGATTCCCCGCCTCAGATTCCCTGCCTCAGATTCCCCGCCTCAGATTCCCCGCCTCAGATTCCCCGCCTCAGATTCCCCGCCTCAGATGCCCCGCCTCAGATTCCCCGCCTCAGATTCCCCGCCTCAGATTCCCCGCCTCAGATTCCCCGCCTCAGTTTCCCTGCCTCAGATTCCCTGCCTCAGATTCCCTTCATCTGATTCCCTTCATCTGATTCCCTGCCTCTGATTCCCTGCCTCTGATTCCCCACCTCTGATTCCCTGCCTCAGATTCCCCGGGTCTGATTCCCTGCATTAGATTCCCTGCCTCAGATTCCCTGCCTCTGATTCCCCGCCTCTGATTCCCTGCCTCTGATTCCCCGCCTCTGATTCCCTCCTCAGATTCCCTGCCTCAGATTCCCTGCCTCAGATTCCCTGCCTCTGATTCCTCGCCTCTGATTCCCCGCCTCTTATTCCCCGCCTCTGATTCCCCGCATCTGATTCCCCGCATCTGATTCCCTGCCTCAGATTCCCCGGGTCTGATTCCCTGCATTAGATTCCCTGCCTCAGATTCCCTGCCTCTGATTCCCCGCCTCTGATTCCCTGCCTCTGATTCCCCGCTTCTGATTCCTGCCTCAGATTCCCTGCCTCAGATTCCCTGCCTCAGATTCCCTGCCTCTGATTCCCTGCCTTTGATTCCACGCCTCTTATTCCCCGCCTCTGATTCCCAGCCTCTGATTCCCCGCCTCTGATTCCCTGCCTCTGTTTCCCCGCCTCTGATTCCCCGCCTCTGATTCCCCGCCTCAGATACCCCGCCTCAGATTCCCCGCCTCAGATTCCCCGCCTCAGATTCCCCGCCTCAGATTCCCCGCCTCAGATTCCCCGCCTCAGATTCCCCGCCTCAGATTCCCCGCCTCAGATTCCCCGCCTCAGATTCTCTGCCTCTGATTGCCTGCCTCTGATTCCCTGCCTCTGATTCCCTGCCTCTGATTCCCTGCCTCTGATTCCCTGCCTCTGATTCCCTGCCTCTGATTCCCTGCCTCTGATTCGGCGCCTCTGATTCCACGCCTCTCTTTCCGTATCTCTGATTCCCCGCCTCTGATTCCCTGCCTCTGATACCCTGCCTCTCTTTGCCTGCCTCTATTTCGGTGCCTCTTTCTCTGCATCTAGTTTCCCACATCTCATTTGCCCCCTCTGATAACCCGCCTCTGATTCCATGCCTCTGATTCCCCGCCTCTGATTCCCCACCTCTGATTCCCCGCCTCTGATTCCCTGCCTCAGATTCCCTGCCTCAGATTCCTTGCCTCAGATTCCGTGCCTCTGTTTCCCCGCCTCTGATTCCCCACGTCTGATTCCCCGCCTCAGAATCCCCGGCTCTGATTCCCTGCCTGAGATTCCATGCCTCAGATTCCCCGCCTCAGATTCCCTGCCTCAGATTCCCCGCCTCAGATTCCCCGCCTCAGATTCCCCGCCTCAGATTCCCCGCCTCAGATGCCCCGCCTCAGATTCCCCGCCTCAGATTCCCCGCCTCAGATTCCCCGCCTCAGATTCCCCGCCTCAGTTTCCCTGCCTCAGATTCCCTGCCTCAGATTCCCTTCATCTGATTCCCTTCATCTGATTCCCTGCCTCTGATTCCCTGCCTCTGATTCCCCACCTCTGATTCCCCGCCTCAGATTCCCTGGCTCTGATTCTCTGGCTCAGATTCCCTGCCTTAGATTCCCTGCCTCTGATTCCCTGCATCTGAATCCAGGCCTCTTATTCCCCACCTCTGATTCCCCGCCTCTGATTGCCTGCCACTGATTGCCCGCCTCTGATTCCCCACCTCTGATTCCCCGCCTCTGATTCCCCACCTCTGTCTGTATGCCTCTTTTTCGCCTCCGCTTTTTCCCCTCCACTCTTTCTGCGCCTCTCTTTCCCTCCCTCAATTTCAACAACTCTGTTTGATCTGTTCTGTGTACCTCATTTTCAACACACAAGTTCCAACCACTATGTTTCACCCATCTCTTTCCCCGCCTCTATTTATCCGCCTATGTTTACCCGCCTCTGTTTACCCACCTGTTTCACCACCTCTGATTCCCCGCCTCTGATTCCCCACCTCTGTCTCTACGCCTCTCTTTCGCCTCCACTCTTTCCCCTCCACTCATTCCGTGCCTGTCTTTCCCTCCCTCAATTTCAACAACACTGTTTGATCTGTTTTGTGTACCTCATTTTAAACACACAAGTTCCAACCACTATGTTTTGCCCGCCTCTTTCCCCACCTCTATTTATCCACCTATGTTTACCTGCCACTGTTTACCCGCCTGTTTTCCCGCCTCTGATTCCCCACCTTTCATTCCCCGCCTCTCTTTCCCTGCCTCTATTTCCGCACCTCTTTCTCTGCCTCTCTTTCCCCACATCTCTTTTCCTCCAGCTGATTCCCCACGTCTGATTCCCCGCCTCAGAATCCCCGGCTCTGATTCCCTGCCTGAGATTCCATGCCTCAGATTCCCCGCCTCAGATTCCCCGCCTCAGATTCCCCGCCTCTGATTCCCCGCCTCTTATTCCCCGCCTCTGATTCCCCGCATCTGATTCCCCGCATCTGATTCCCTGCCTCAGATTCCCCGGGTCTGATTCCCTGCATTAGATTCCCTGCCTCAGATTCCCTGCCTCTGATTCCCCGCCTCTGATTCCCTGCCTCTGATTCCCCGCCTCTGATTCCCTCCTCAGATTCCCTGCCTCAGATTCCCTGCCTCAGATTCCCTGCCTCTGATTCCTCGCCTCTGATTCCCCGCCTCTTATTCCCCGCCTCTGATTCCCCGCATCTGATTCCCCGCATCTGATTCCCTGCCTCAGATTCCCCGGGTCTGATTCCCTGCATTAGATTCCCTGCCTCAGATTCCCTGCCTCTGATTCCCCGCCTCTGATTCCCTGCCTCTGATTCCCCGCTTCTGATTCCTGCCTCAGATTCCCTGCCTCAGATTCCCTGCCTCAGATTCCCTGCCTCTGATTCCCTGCCTTTGATTCCACGCCTCTTATTCCCCGCCTCTGATTCCCAGCCTCTGATTCCCCGCCTCTGATTCCCTGCCTCTGTTTCCCCGCCTCTGATTCCCCGCCTCTGATTCCCCGCCTCAGATACCCCGCCTCAGATTCCCCGCCTCAGATTCCCCGCCTCAGATTCCCCGCCTCAGATTCCCCGCCTCAGATTCCCCGCCTCAGATTCCCCGCCTCAGATTCCCCGCCTCAGATTCCCCGCCTCAGATTCTCTGCCTCTGATTGCCTGCCTCTGATTCCCTGCCTCTGATTCCCTGCCTCTGATTCCCTGCCTCTGATTCCCTGCCTCTGATTCCCTGCCTCTGATTCCCTGCCTCTGATTCGGCGCCTCTGATTCCACGCCTCTCTTTCCGTATCTCTGATTCCCCGCCTCTGATTCCCTGCCTCTGATACCCTGCCTCTCTTTGCCTGCCTCTATTTCGGTGCCTCTTTCTCTGCATCTAGTTTCCCACATCTCATTTGCCCCCTCTGATAACCCGCCTCTGATTCCATGCCTCTGATTCCCCGCCTCTGATTCCCCACCTCTGATTCCCCGCCTCTGATTCCCTGCCTCAGATTCCCTGCCTCAGATTCCTTGCCTCAGATTCCGTGCCTCTGTTTCCCCGCCTCTGATTCCCCACGTCTGATTCCCCGCCTCAGAATCCCCGGCTCTGATTCCCTGCCTGAGATTCCATGCCTGAGATTCCCCGCCTCAGATTCCCTGCCTCAGATTCCCCGCCTCAGATTCCCCGCCTCAGATTCCCCGCCTCAGATTCCCCGCCTCAGATGCCCCGCCTCAGATTCCCCGCCTCAGATTCCCCGCCTCAGATTCCCCGCCTCAGATTCCCCGCCTCAGTTTCCCTGCCTCAGATTCCCTGCCTCAGATTCCCTTCATCTGATTCCCTTCATCTGATTCCCTGCCTCTGATTCCCTGCCTCTGATTCCCCACCTCTGATTCCCCGCCTCAGATTCCCTGGCTCTGATTCTCTGGCTCAGATTCCCTGCCTTAGATTCCCTGCCTCTGATTCCCTGCATCTGAATCCAGGCCTCTTATTCCCCACCTCTGATTCCCCGCCTCTGATTGCCTGCCACTGATTGCCCGCCTCTGATTCCCCACCTCTGATTCCCCGCCTCTGATTCCCCACCTCTGTCTGTATGCCTCTTTTTCGCCTCCGCTTTTTCCCCTCCACTCTTTCTGCGCCTCTCTTTCCCTCCCTCAATTTCAACAACTCTGTTTGATCTGTTCTGTGTACCTCATTTTCAACACACAAGTTCCAACCACTATGTTTCACCCATCTCTTTCCCCGCCTCTATTTATCCGCCTATGTTTACCCGCCTCTGTTTACCCACCTGTTTCACCACCTCTGATTCCCCGCCTCTGATTCCCCACCTCTGTCTCTACGCCTCTCTTTCGCCTCCAATCTTTCCCCTCCACTCATTCCGTGCCTGTCTTTCCCTCCCTCAATTTCAACAACACTGTTTGATCTGTTTTGTGTACCTCATTTTAAACACACAAGTTCCAACCACTATGTTTTGCCCGCCTCTTTCCCCACCTCTATTTATCCACCTATGTTTACCTGCCACTGTTTACCCGCCTGTTTTCCCGCCTCTGATTCCCCACCTTTCATTCCCCGCCTCTCTTTCCCTGCCTCTATTTCCGCACCTCTTTCTCTGCCTCTCTTTCCCCACATCTCTTTTCCTCCAGCTGATTCCCTGCCTCTGATTCCCCGCCTCTGATTCCCTGCCTCTGATTCCCCGCCTCTGATTCTCTGCCTCAGATTCCCTGCCTCAGATTCCCTGCCTCAGATTCCCTGCCTCTGATTCCCCGACTCTGATTCCCCGCCTCTTATTCCCCGCCTCTGATTCCCCGCCTCTGATTCCCCGCCTCTGATTCCCTGCCTCTGTTTCCCCTCCTCTGATTCCCCGCCTCTGATTCCCCGCCTCAGATTCCCTGCCTCTGATTCCCTGCCTCTGATTCCGCGCCTCTGATTCCACGCCTCCCTTTCCGTATCTCTGATTCCCCGCCTCAATTTCCCTGCCTCTGATACCCTGCCTCTCTTTGCCTTCCTCAATTTCGGTGCCTCTTTCTCTGCATCTAGTTTCCCACATCTCATTTGCCCCCTCTGATAACCCGCCTCTGATTCCATGCCTCTGATTCCCTGCCTCTGATTCCCCGCCTCTGATTCCCTGCCTCAGATTCCCCGCCTCAGATTTCCAGCCTCAGATTCCCCGCCTCAGATTCCCCACCTCAGATTCCCTGCCTCAGATTCCCCGCCTCAGATTCCCTGCCTCTGATTCCCTGCCTCTGATTCCCTGCCTCTGATTCCCTGCCTCTGATTCCGTGCCTCTGATTCCACGCCTTTCTTTCCGTATCTCTGATTCCCCGCCTCTGATTCCCTGCCTCTGATACCCTGCCTCTATTTCAGTGCCTCTTTCTCTGCATCTAGTTTCCCACATCTCATTTGCCCCCTCTGATAACCCGCCTCTGATTCCATGCCTCTGACTCCCCGCCTCTGATTCCCCACCTCTGATTCCCCGCCTCTGATTACCCGGGTCTGATTCCCTGCATTAGATTCCCTGCCTCAGATTCCCTGCCTCTGATTCCCCGCCTCTGATTCCCCGCATCTGATTCCCCGCATCTGATTCCCTGCCTCAGATTCCCCGGGTCTGATTCCCTGCATTAGATTCCCTGCCTCAGATTCCCTGCCGCTGATTCCCCGCCTCTGATTCCCTGCCTCTGATTCCCCGCCTCTGATTCCTGCCTCAGATTCCCTGCCTCAGATTCCCTGCCTCAGATTCCCTGCCTCTGATTCCCTGCCTTTGATTCCACGCCTCTTATTCCCCGCCTCTGATTCCCAGCCTCTGATTCCCCGCCTCTGATTCCCTGCCTCTGTTTCCCCGCCTCTGATTCCCCGCCTCTGATTCCCCGCCTCAGATTCCCCGCCTCAGATTCCCCGCCTCAGATTCCCCGCCTCAGATTCCCCGCCTCAGATTCCCCGCCTCAGATTCCCCGCCTCAGATTCCCCGCCTCAGATTCCCCGCCTCAGATTCCCCGCCTCAGATTCTCTGCCTCTGATTGCCTGCCTCTGATTCCCTGCCTCTGATTCCCTGCCTCTGATTCCCTGCCTCTGATTCCCTGCCTCTGATTCCCTGCCTCTGATTCCCTGCCTCTGATTCGGCGCCTCAGATTCCACGCCTCTCTTTCCGTATCTCTGATTCCCTGCCTCTGATTCCCTGCCTCTGATACCCTGCCTCTCTTTGCCTGCCTCTATTTCGGTGCCTCTTTCTCTGCATCTAGTTTCCCACATCTCATTTGCCCCCTCTGATAACCCGCCTCTGATTCCATGCCTCTGATTCCCCGCCTCTGATTCCCCACCTCTGATTCCCCGCCTCTGATTCCCTGCCTCAGATTCCCTGCCTCAGATTCCTTGCCTCAGATTCCCTGCCTCTGTTTCCCCGCCTCTGATTCCCCACGTCTGATTCCCCGCCTCAGAATCCCCGGCTCTGATTCCCTGCCTGAGATTCCATGCCTCAGATTCCCCGCCTCAGATTCCCTGCCTCAGATTCCCCGCCTCAGATTCCCCGCCTCAGATTCCCCGCCTCAGATTCCCCGCCTCAGATTCCCCGCCTCAGATTCCCCGCCTCAGATTCCCCGCCTCAGATTCCCCACCTCAGATTCCCCGCCTCAGTTTCCCTGCCTCAGATTCCCTGCCTCAGATTCCCTTCATCTGATTCCCTTCATCTGATTCCCTGCCTCTGATTCCCTGCCTCTGATTCCCCACCTCTGATTCCCCGCCTCAGATTCCCTGGCTCTGATTCTCTGGCTCAGATTCCCTGCCTTAGATTCCCTGCCTCTGATTCCCTGCATCTGATTCCAGGCCTCTTATTCCCCACCTCTGATTCCCCGCCTCTGATTGCCTGCCACTGATTGCCCGCCTCTGATTCCCCACCTCTGATTCCCCGCCTCTGATTCCCCACCTCTGTCTGTATGCCTCTTTTTCGCCTCCGCTTTTTCCCCTCCACTCTTTCTGCGCCTCTCTTTCCCTCCCTCAATTTCAACAACTCTGTTTGATCTGTTCTGTGTACCTCATTTTCAACACACAAGTTCCAACCACTATGTTTCACCCATCTCTTTCCCCGCCTCTATTTATCCGCCTATGTTTACCCGCCTCTGTTTACCCACCTGTTTCACCGCCTCTGATTCCCCGCCTCTGATTCCCCACCTCTGTATCTACGCCTCTCTTTCGCCTCCACTCTTTCCCCTCCACTCATTCCGTGCCTGTCTTTCCCTCCCTCAATTTCAACAACACTGTTTGATCTGTTTTGTGTACCTCATTTTAAACACACAAGTTCCAACCACTATGTTTTGCCCGCCTCTTTCCCCGCCTCTATTTATCCACCTATGTTTACCTGCCACTGTTTACCCGCCTGTTTCCCCGCCTCTGATTCCCCACCTTTCATTCCTCGCCTCTCTTTCCCTGCCTCTATTTCCGCACCTCTTTCTCTGCCTCTCTTTCCCCACATCTCTTTTCCTCCAGCTGATTCCCCGCCTCTGATTCCCCGCCTCTGATTCCCTGCCTCTGATTCCCCGCCTCTGATTCTCTGCCTCAGATTCCCTGCCTCAGATTCCCTGCCTCAGATTCCCTGCCTCTGATTCCCCGACTCTGATTCCCCGCCTCTTATTCCCCGCCTCTGATTCCCCGCCTCTGATTCCCCGCCTCTGATTCCCTGCCTCTGTTTCCCCTCCTCTGATTCCCCGCCTCTGATTCCCCGCCTCAGATTCCCTGCCTCTGATTCCCTGCCTCTGATTCCGCGCCTCTGATTCCACGCCTCTCTTTCCGTATCTCTGATTCCCCGCCTCAATTTCCCTGCCTCTGATACCCTGCCTCTCTTTGCCTTCCTCAATTTCGGTGCCTCTTTCTCTGCATCTAGTTTCCCACATCTCATTTGCCCCCTCTGATAACCCGCCTCTGATTCCATGCCTCTGATTCCCTGCCTCTGATTCCCCGCCTCTGATTCCCTGCCTCAGATTCCCTGCCTGAGATTCCCTGCCTCTGATTCCCCGCCTCTGAATCCCTGCCTCTTATTCCCCGCCTCTGAATCCCTGCCTCTGATTCCCCGCATCTGATTCCCTGCCTCAGATTCCCCGGGTCTGATTCCCTGCATTGGATTCCCTGCCTCAGATTCCCTGCCTCTGATTCCCCGCCTCTGATTCCCTGCCTCTGATTCCCCGCCTCTGATCCCTGCCTCAGATTCCCTGCCTCAGATTCCCTGCCTCAGATTCCCTGCCTCTGATTCCCTGCCTTTGATTCCCCGCCTCTTATTCCCCGCCTCTGATTCCCAGCCTCTGATTCCCCGCCTCTGATTCCCTGCCTCTGTTTCCCCGCCTCTGATTCCCCGCCTCTGATTCCCCGCCTCAGATTCCCCGCCTCAGATTCCCCGCCTCAGATTCCCCGCCTCAGATTCCCCGCCTCAGATTCCCCGCCTCAGATTCCCCGCCTCAGATTCCCCGCCTCAGATTCCCCGCCTCAGATTCCCCGCCTCAGATTCCCCGCCTCAGATTATCCGCCTCAGATTCCCCGCCTCAGATTTCCAGCCTCAGATTCCCCGCCTCAGATTCCCCGCCTCAGATTCCCTGCCTCAGATTCCCCGCCTCAGATTCCCTGCCTCTGATTCCCTGCCTCTGATTCCCTGCCTCTGATTCCCTGCCTCTGATTCCCTGCCTCTGATTCCCTGCCTCTGATTCCGTGCCTCTGATTCCACGCCTTTCTTTCCGTATCTCTGATTCCCCGCCTCTGATTCCCTGCCTCTGATACCCTGCCTCTATTTCGGTGCCTCTTTCTCTGCATCTAGTTTCCCACATCTCATTTGCCCCCTCTGATAACCCGCCTCTGATTCCATGCCTCTGACTCCCCGCCTCTGATTCCCCGCCTCTGATTCCCCGCCTCTGATTACCCGCCTCAGATTCCCCGCCTCAGATTCCCCGCCTCAGATTCCCCGCCTCAGATTCCCCGCCTCAGATTCCCCGCCTCAGATTCCCCGCCTCTGATTCCCCGCCTCTGATTCCCTGCCTCTGATTCCCTGCCTCTGATTCCCTGCCTCTGATTCCCTGCCTCTGATTCCCTGCCTCTGATTCCCTCCCTCTGATTCCGCGCCTCTGATTCCACGCCTCTCTTTCCGTATCTCTGATTCCCCGCCTCTAATTCCCTGCCTCTGATACCCTGCCTCAGATTCCCTGCCTCAGATTCCTTGCCTCAGATTCCCTGCCTCTGCTTCCCCGCCTCTGATTCCCTACGTCTGATTCCCCGCCTCAGAATCCCCGGCTCTGATTCCCTGCCTGAGATTCCATGCCTGAGATTCCCCGCCTCAGATTCCCCGCCTCAGATTCCCCGCCTCAGATTCCCCGCCTCAGATTCCCCACCTCAGATTCCCCGCCTCAGATTCCCCGCCTCAGATTCCCCGCCTCAGATTCCCCGCCTCAGATTCCCCGCCTCAGTTTCCCTGCCTCAGATTCCCTGCCTCAGATTCCCTTCATCTGATTCCCTTCATCTGATTCCCTGCCTCTGATTCCCTGCCTCTGATTCCCCACCTCTGATTCCCCGCCTCAGATTCCCTGGCTCTGATTCTCTGGCTCAGATACCCTGCCTTAGATTCCCTGCCTCTGATTCCCTGCATCTGATTCCAGGCCTCTTATTCCCCACCTCTGATTCCCCGCCTCTGATTGCCTGCCACTGATTGCCCGCCTCTGATTCCCCACCTCTGATTCCCTGCCTCTGATTCCCTGACTCTGATTCCGCGCCTCTGATTCCACGCCTCTTTTTCCGTATCTCTGATACCCCGCCTCTAATTCCCTGCCTCTGATACCCTGCCTCTCTTTGCCTTCCTCAATTTCGGTGCCTCTTTCTCTGCATCTAGTTTCCCACATCTCATTTGCCCCCTCTGATAACCCGCCTCTGATTCCATGCCTCTGATTCCCTGCCTCTGATTCCCCGCCTCTGATTCCCTGCCTCAGATTCCCTGCCTCAGATTCCCTGCCTGAGATTCCCTGCCTCTGATTCCCCGCCTCTGAATCCCTGCCTCTTATTCCCCGCCTCTGAATCCCCGCCTCTGATTCCCCGCATCTGATTCCCTGCCTCAGATTCCCCGGGTCTGATTCCCTGCATTGGATTCCCTGCCTCAGATTCCTCGCCTCTGTTTCCCCACCTCTGATTCCCCATATCTGATTCCCCGCCTCTGTTTCCCCGCCCCTATTTGGTCGCCTCTGATACCCCGGCTCTGATTCCCCATCTCTAATTCACTGCCTCTGATTCGCCTCCTCTGATTCCCCATATCTGATTCCCCGCCTCTGATTCCCCGCCTCTGATTCCCCGCCTCTGATTCCCCACCTCTGATTCCCCGCCTCTGATTCCCTGCCTCAGATTCCCTGCCTCAGATTCCTTGCCTCAGATTCCGTGCCTCTGTTTCCCCGCCTCTGATTCCCCACGTCTGATTCCCCGCCTCAGAATCCCCGGCTCTGATTCCCTGCCTGAGATTCCATGCCTCAGATTCCCCGCCTCAGATTCCCTGCCTCAGATTCCCCGCCTCAGATTCCCCGCCTCAGATTCCCCGCCTCAGATTCCCCGCCTCAGATGCCCCGCCTCAGATTCCCCGCCTCAGATTCCCCGCCTCAGATTCCCCGCCTCGGATTCCCCGCCTCAGTTTCCCTGCCTCAGATTCCCTGCCTCAGATTCCCTTCATCTGATTCCCTTCATCTGATTCCCTGCCTCTGATTCCCTGCCTCTGATTCCCCACCTCTGATTCCCCGCCTCAGATTCCCTGGCTCTGATTCTCTGGCTCAGATTCCCTGCCTTAGATTCCCTGCCTTTGATTCCCTGCATCTGATTCCAGGCCTCTTATTCCCAACCTCTGATTCCCCGCCTCTGATTCCCCACCTCTGATTCCCCGCCTCTGATTCCCCACCTCTGTCTGTATGCCTCTTTTTCGCCTCCGCTTTTTCCCCTCCACTCTTTCTGCGCCTCTCTTTCCCTCCCACAATTTCAACAACTCTGTTTCATCTGTTCTGTGTACCTCATTTTCAACACACAAGTTCCAACCACTATGTTTCACCCATCTCTTTCCCCGCCTCTATTTATCCGCCTATGTTTACCCGCCTCTGTTTACCCACCTGTTTCACCGCCTCTGATTCCCCGCCTCTGATTCCCCACCTCTGTCTCTACGCCTCTCTTTCGCCTCCACTCTTTCCCCTCCACTCATTCCGTGCCTGTCTTTCCCTCCCTCAATTTCAACAACACTGTTCGATCTGTTTTGTGTACCTCATTTTAAACACACAAGTTCCAACCACTATGTTTTGCCCGCCTCTTTCCCCACCTCTATTTATCCACCAATGTTTACCTGCCACTGTTTACCCGCCTGTTTTCCCGCCTCTGATTCCCCACCTTTCATTCCCCGCCTCTCTTTCCCTGCCTCTATTTCCGCACCTCTTTCTCTGCCTCTCTTTCCCCACATCTCTTTTCCTCCAGCTGATTCCCCGCCTCTGATTCCCCGCCTCTGATTCCCTGCCTCTGATTCCCCGCCTCTGATTCTCTGCCTCAGATTCCCTGCCTCAGATTCCCTGCCTCAGATTCCCTGCCTCTGATTCCCCGACTCTGATTCCCCGCCTCTTATTCCCCGCCTCTGATTCCCCGCCTCTGATTCCCCGCCTCTGATTCCCTGCCTCTGTTTCCCCTCCTCTGATTCCCCGCCTCTGATTCCCCGCCTCAGATTCCCTGCCTCTGATTCCCTGCCTCTGATTCCGCGCCTCTGATTCCACGCCTCTCTTTCCGTATCTCTGATTCCCCGCCTCAATTTCCCTGCCTCTGATACCCTGCCTCTCTTTGCCTTCCTCAATTTCGGTGCCTCTTTCTCTGCATCTAGTTTCCCACATCTCATTTGCCCCCTCTGATAACCCGCCTCTGATTCCATGCCTCTGATTCCCTGCCTCTGATTCCCCGCCTCTGATTCCCTGCCTCAGATTCCCCGCCTCAGATTTCCAGCCTCAGATTCCCCGCCTCAGATTCCCCACCTCAGATTCCCTGCCTCAGATTCCCCGCCTCAGATTCCCTGCCTCTGATTCCCTGCCTCTGATTCCCTGCCTCTGATTCCCTGCCTCTGATTCCCTGCCTCTGATTCCCCGCCTCTGATTCCCTGCCTCTGATACCCTGCCTCTATTTCGGTGCCTCTTTCTCTGCATCTAGTTTCCCACATCTCATTTGCCCCCTCTGATAACCCGCCTCTGATTCCATGCCTCTGACTCCCCGCCTCTGATTCCCCACCTCTGATTCCCCGCCTCTGATTACCCGCCTCAGATTCCCCGCCTCAGATTCCCCGCCTCAGATTCCCCGCCTCAGATTCCCCGCCTCAGATTCCCCGCCTCAGATTGCCCGCCTCTGATTCCCCGCCTCTGATTCCCCGCCTCTGATTCCCCGCCTCTGATTCCCTGCCTCTGATTCCCTGCCTCTGATTCCCTGCCTCTGATTCCCTCCCTCTGATTCCGCGCCTCTGATTCCACGCCTCTCTTTCCGTATCTCTGATTCCCCGCCTCTAATTCCCTGCCTCTGATACCCTGCCTCTCTTTGCCTTCCTCAATTTCGGTGCCTCTTTCTCTGCATCTAGTTTCCCACATCTCATTTGCCCCCTCTGATAACCCGCCTCTGATTCCATGCCTCTGATTCCCTGCCTCTGATTCCCCGCCTCTGATTCCCTGCCTCAGATTCCCTGCCTCAGATTCCCTGCCTCAGATTCCTTGCCTCAGATTCCCTGCCTCTGTTTCCCCGCCTCTGATTCCCCACGTCTGATTCCCCGCCTCAGAATCCCCGGCTCTGATTCCCTGCCTGAGATTCCATGCCTCAGATTCCCCGCCTCAGATTCCCCGCCTCAGATTCCCCGCCTCTGATTCCCCGCCTCTTATTCCCCACCTCTGATTCCCCGCATCTGATTCCCCGCATCTGATTCCCTGCCTCAGATTCCCCGGGTCTGATTCCCTGCATTAGATTCCCTGCCTCAGATTCCCTGCCTCTGATTCCCCGCCTCTGATTCCCTGCCTCTGATTCCCCGCCTCTGATTCCTGCCTCAGATTCCCTGCCTCAGATTCCCTGCCTCAGATTCCCTGCCTCTGATTCCTCGCCTCTGATTCCCCGCCTCTTATTCCCCGCCTCTGATTCCCCGCATCTGATTCCCCGCATCTGATTCCCTGCCTCAGATTCCCCGGGTCTGATTCCCTGCATTAGATTCCCTGCCTCAGATTCCCTGCCTCTGATTCCCCGCCTCTGATTCCCTGCCTCTGATTCCCCGCCTCTGATTCCTGCCTCAGATTCCCTGCCTCAAATTCCCTGCCTCAGATTCCCTGCCTCTGATTCCCTGCCTTTGATTCCACGCCTCTTATTCCCCGCCTCTGATTCCCAGCCTCTGATTCCCCGCCTGATTCCCTGCCTCTGTTTCCCCGCCTCTGATTCCCCGCCTCTGATTCCCCGCCTCAGATTCCCCGCCTCAGATTCCCCGCCTCAGATTCCCCTCCTCAGATTCCCCGCCTCAGATTCCCCGCCTCAGATTCCCCGCCTCAGATTCCCCGCCTCAGATTCCCCGCCTCAGATTCCCCGCCTCAGATTCTCTGCCTCTGATTGCCTGCCTCTGATTGCCTGCCTCTGATTCCCTGCCTCTGATTCCCTGCCTCTGATTCCCTGCCTCTGATTCCCTGCCTCTGATTCCCTGCCTCTGTTTCCCTGCCTCTGATTCGGCGCCTCTGATTCCACGCCTCTCTTTCCGTATCTCTGATTCCCCGCCTCTGATTCCCTGCCTCTGATACCCTGCCTCTCTTTGCCTGCCTCTATTTCGGTGCCTCTTTCTCTGCATCTAGTTTCCCACATCTCATTTGCCCCCTCTGATAACCCGCCTCTGATTCCATGCCTCTGATTCCCCGCCTCTGATTCCCCACCTCTGATTCCCCGCCTCTGATTCCCTGCCTCAGATTCCCTGCCTCAGATTCCTTGCCTCAGATTCCCTGCCTCTGTTTCCCCGCCTCTGATTCCCCACGTCTGATTCCCCGC
The DNA here is from genome assembly GCF_036971445.1 of Narcine bancroftii. Lineage (NCBI taxonomy): Eukaryota > Metazoa > Chordata > Chondrichthyes > Torpediniformes > Narcinidae > Narcine > Narcine bancroftii. The sequence continues at coordinate 92,343,853 of NC_091481.1, forward strand.
CTCAGAATCCCCGGCTCTGATTCCCTGCCTGAGATTCCATGCCTTAGATTCCCCGCCTCAGATTCCCTGCCTCAGATTCCCCGCCTCAGATTCCCCGCCTCAGATTCCCCGCCTCAGATTCCCCGCCTCAGATTCCCCGCCTCAGATTCCCCGCCTCAGATTCCCCGCCTCAGATTCCTCGCCTCAGCTTCCCCGCCTCAGTTTCCCTGCCTCAGATTCCCTGCCTCAGATTCCCTTCATCTGATTCCCTTCATCTGATTCCCTGCCTCTGATTCCCTGCCTCTGATTCCCCACTGATTCCCCGCCTCAGATTTCCTGGCTCTGATTCTCTGGCTCAGATTCCCTGCCTTAGATTCCCTGCCTCTGATTCCCTGCATCTGATTCCAGGCCTCTTATTCCCCACCTCTGATTCCCCACCTCTGATTGCCTGCCACTGATTGCCCGCCTCTGATTCCCCACCTCTGATTCCCCGCCTCTGATTCCCCACCTCTGTCTGTATGCCTCTTTTTCGCCTCCGCCTTTTCCCCTCCACTCTTTCTGCGCCTCTCTTTCCCTCCCTCAATTTCAACAACTCTGTTTGATCTGTTCTGTGTACCTCATTTTCAACACACAAGTTCCAACCACTATGTTTCACCCATCTCTTTCCCCGCCTCTATTTATCCGCCTATGTTTACCCGCCTCTGTTTACCCACCTGTTTCACCGCCTCTGATTCCCCGCCTCTGATTCCCCACCTCTGTCTCTACGCCTCTCTTTCGCCTCCACTCTTTCCCCTCCACTCATTCCGTGCCTGTCTTTCCCTCCCTCAATTTCAACAACACTGTTTGATCTGTTTTGTGTACCTCATTTTAAACACACAAGTTCCAACCACTATGTTTTGCCCGCCTCTTTCCCCGCCTCTATTTATCCACCTATGTTTACCTGCCACTGTTTACCCACCTGTTTCCCCGCCTCTGATTCCCCACCTTTCATTCCCCGCCTCTCTTTCCCTGCCTCTATTTCCGCACCTCTTTCTCTGCCTCTCTTTCCCCACATCTCTTTTCCTCCAGCTGATTCCCCGCCTCTGATTCCCCGCCTCTGATTCCCTGCCTCTGATTCCCCGCCTCTGATTCTCTGCCTCAGATTCCCTGCCTCAGATTCCCTGCCTCAGATTCCCTGCCTCTGATTCCCCGACTCTGATTCCCCGCCTCTTATTCCCCGCCTCTGATTCCCCGCCTCTGATTCCCCGCCTCTGATTCCCTGCCTCTGTTTCCCCTCCTCTGATTCCCCGCCTCTGATTCCCCGCCTCAGATTCCCTGCCTCTGATTCCCTGCCTCTGATTCCGCGCCTCTGATTCCACGCCTCTCTTTCCGTATCTCTGATTCCCCGCCTCTAATTCCCTGCCTCTGATACCCTGCCTCTCTTTGCCTTCCTCAATTTCGGTGCCTCTTTCTCTGCATCTAGTTTCCCACATCTCATTTGCCCCCTCTGATAAGCCGCCTCTGATTCCATGCCTCTGATTCCCTGCCTCTGATTCCCCGCCTCTGATTCCCTGCCTCAGATTCCCTGCCTCAGATTCCCTGCCTCAGATTCCCTGCCTCTGATTCCCCGCCTCTGATTTCCCGCCTCTTATTCCCCGCCTCTGAATCCCCGCCTCTGATTCCCCGCCTCTGATTCCCCGCATCTGATTCCCTGCCTCAGATTCCCCGGGTCTGATTGCCTGCATTAGATTCCCTGCCTCAGATTCCCTGCCTCAGATTCCCTGCCTCAGATTCCCTGCCTCTGATTCCCCGCCTCTGATTCCCCGCCTCTTATTCCCCGCCTCTGATTCCCCGCCTCTGATTCCCCGCATCTGATTCCCTGCCTCAGATTCCCTGCCTCTGATTCCCCGCCTCTGATTCCCCGCCTCTTATTCCCCGCCTCTGATTCCCCGCCTCTGATTCCCCGCCTCTGATTCCCTGCCTCTGATTCCCCGCCTCAGATTCCCTGCCTCAGATTCCCTGCCTCAGATTCCCTGCCTCTGATTCCCTGCCTTTGATTCCCCGCCTCTTATTCCCCGCCTCTGATTCCCCGCCTCTGATTCCCCGCCTCTGATTCCCTGCCTCTGTTTCCCCGCCTCTGATTCCCCGCCTCTGATTCCCCGCCTCAGATTCCCCGCCTCAGATTCCCCGCCTCAGATTCCCCGCCTCAGATTCCCCGCCTCAGATTCCCCGCCTCAGATTCCCCGCCTCAGATTCCCCGCCTCAGATTCCCCGCCTCAGATTCCCCGCCTCAGATTCCCCGCCTCAGATTCCCCGCCTCAGATTCCCCGCCTCAGATTCCCCGCCTCAGATTCCCCGCCTCAGATTCCCCGCCTCAGATTCCCCGCCTCAGATTCCCCGCCTCAGATTCCCTGCCTCTGATTCCCTGCCTCTGATTCCCTGCCTCTGATTCCCTGCCTCTGATTCCCTGCCTCTGATTCCCTGCCTCTGATTCCCTGCCTCTGATTCTGCGCCTCTGATTCCACACCTCTCTTTCCGTATCTCTGATTCCCCGCCTCTGATTCCCTGCCTCTGATACCCTGCCTCTCTTTGCATGCCTCTATTTCGGTGACTCTTTCTCTGCATCTAGTTTCCCACATCTCATTTGCCCCCTCTGATAACCCGCCTCTGATTCCATGCCTCTGATTCCCCGCCTCTGATTCCCCGCCTCAGATTCCCCGCCTCAGATTCCCCGCCTCAGATTCCCCGCCTCAGATTCCCCGCCTCAGATTCCCCGCCTCAGATTCCCCGCCTCAGATTCCCCGCCTCAGATTCCCCACCTCAGATTCCCTGCCTCTGATTCCCCGCCTCTGATTCCCTGCCTCTGATTCCCTGCCTCTGATTCCCTGCCTCTGATTCCCTGCCTCTGATTCCCTGCCTCTGATTCCCTGCCTCTGATTCCGCGCCTCTGATTCCACGCCTTTCTTTCCGTATCTCTGATTCCCCGCCTCTAATTCCCTGCCTCTGATACCCTGCCTCTCTTTGCCTTCCTCAATTTCGGTGCCTCTTTCTCTGCATCTAGTTTCCCACATCTCATTTGCCCCCTCTGATAACCCGCCTCTGATTCCATGCCTCTGATTCCCTGCCTCTGATTCCCCGCCTCTGATTCCCTGCCTCAGATTCCCTGCCTCAGATTCCCTGCCTCAGATTCCCTGCCTCTGATTCCCCGCCTCTGATTCCCTGCCTCTTATTCCCCACCTCTGATTCCCCGCCTCTGATTCCCCGCATCTGATTCCCTGCCTCAGATTCCCCTGGTCTGATTCCCTACATTAGATTCCCTTCCTCAGATTCCCTGCTTCTGATTCCCCGCCTCTGATTCCCTGCCTCTGATTCCCCTCCTCAGATTCCCTGCCTCAGATTCCCTGCCTCAGATTCCCTGCCTCTGATTCCCTGCCTTTGATTCCCCGCCTCTTATTCCCCGCCTCTGATTCCCAGCCTCTGATTCCCCGCCTCTGATTCCCTGCCTCTGTTTCCCCGCCTCTGATTCCCCGCCTCTGATTCCCCGCCTCAGATTCCCCGCCTCAGATTCCCCGCCTCAGATTCCCCGCCTCAGATTCCCCGCCTCTGATTCCCCGCCTCTGATTCCATGCCTCTGATTCCCTGCCTCTGATTCCCCGCCTCTGATTCCCTGCCTCAGATTCCCTGCCTCAGATTCCCTGCCTCAGATTCCCTGCCTCTGATTCCCCGCCTCTGATTCCCCGCCTCTTATTCCCCGCCTCTGAATCCCCGCCTCTGATTCCCCGCCTCTGATTCCCCGCATCTGATTCCCTGCCTCAGATTCCCCGGGTCTGATTGCCTGCATTAGATTCCCTGCCTCAGATTCCCTGCTTCTGATTCCCCGCCTCTGATTCCCTGCCTCTGATTCCCCGCCTCTGATTCCTGCCTCAGATTCCCTGCCTCAGGTTCCCCGCCTCAGATTCCCTGCCTCCGATTCCCCGCCTCAGATTCCCCGCCTCAGATTCCCTGCCTCCGACTCCCGCCTCAGATTCCCCGCCTCAGATTCCCCGCCTCAGATTCCCCGCCTCAGATTCCCCGCCTCAGATTCCCCGCCTCAGATTCCCCGCCTCAGATTCCCCGCCTCAGATTCCCCGCCTCAGATTCCCTGCCTCTGATTCCCCGCCTCTGATTCCCTGCCTCTGATTCCCTGCCTCTGATTCCCTGCCTCTGATTCCCTGCCTCTGATTCCCTGCCTCTGATTCCCTGCCTCTGATTCCGCGCCTCTGATTCCCTGCCTCTGATACCCTGCCTCTCTTTGCCTTCCTCAATTTCGGTGCCTCTTTCTCTGCATCTAGTTTCCCACATCTCATTTGCCCCCTCTGATAACCCGCCTCTGATTCCCCGCCTCTGATTCCCCGCCTCAGATTCCCCGCCTCAGATTCCCTGCCTCTGATTCCCCGCCTCTGATTCCCTGCCTCTGATTCCCTGCCTCAGATTCCCTGCCTCAGATTCCCTGCCTCAGATTCCCTGCCTCTGATTCCCCGCCTCTGATTCCCCGCCTCTTATTCCCCGCCTCTGATTCCCCGCCTCTGATTCCCCGCATCTGATTCCCTGCCTCAGATTCCCCGGGACTGATTCCCTACATTAGATTCCCTTCCTCAGATTCCCTGCTTCTGATTCCCCGCCTCTGATTCCCTGCCTCTGATTCCCCGCCTCAGATTCCCTGCCTCAGATTCCCTGCCTCAGATTCCCTGCCTCTGATTCTCTGCCTTTGATTCCCCGCCTCTTATTCCCCGCCTCTGATTCCCCGCCTCTGATTCCCCGCCTCTGATTCCCTGCCTCTGTTTCCCCGCCTCTGATTCCCCGCCTCTGATTCCCCGCCTCAGATTCCCCGCCTCAGATTCCCCGCCTCAGATTCCCCGCCTCAGATTCCCCGCCTCAGATTCCCCGCCTCAGATTCCCCGCCTCAGATTCCCCGCCTCAGATTCCCCGCCTCAGATTCCCCGCCTCAGATTCCCCGCCTCAGATTCCCCGCCTCAGATTCCCCGCCTCAGATTCCCCGCCTCAGATTCCCCGCCTCAGATTCACCGCCTCAGATTCCCCGCCTCAGATTCCCCGCCTCAGATTCCCCGCCTCAGATTCTATGCCTCTGATTGCCTGCCTCTGATTCCCTGCCTCTGATTCCCTGCCTCTGATTCCCTGCCTCTGATTCCCTGCCTCTGATTCCCTGCCTCTGATTCCCTGCCTCTGATTCCGCGCTTCTGATTCCACACCTCTCTTTCCGTATCTCTGATTCCCCGCCTCTGATTCCCTGCCTCTGATACCCTGCCTCTCTTTGCATGCCTCTATTTCGGTGCCTCTTTCTCTGCATCTAGTTTCCCACATCTCATTTGCCCCCTCTGATAACCCGCCTCTGATTCCATGCCTCTGATTCCCCGCCTCTGATTCCCCGCCTCACATTCCCCGCCTCAGATTCCCCGCCTCAGATTCCCCGCCTCAGATTCCCCGCCTCAGATTCCCCGCCTCAGATTCCCCGCCTCAGATTCCCCGCCTCAGATTCCCCGCCTCAGATTCCCTGCCTCTGATTCCCCGCCTCTGATTCCCTGCCTCTGATTCCCTGCCTCTGATTCCCTGCCTCTGATTCCCTGCCTCTGATTCCCTGCCTCTGATTCCCTGCCTCTGATTCCGCGCCTCTGATTCCACGCCTTTCTTTCCGTATCTCTGATTCCCCGCCTCTAATTCCCTGCCTCTGATACCCTGCCTCTCTTTGCCTTCCTCAATTTCGGTGCCTCTTTCTCTGCATCTAGTTTCCCACATCTCATTTGCCCCCTCTGATAACCCGCCTCTGATTCCCCGCCTCTGATTCCCCGCCTCTTATTCCCTGCCTCTGATTCCCCGCCTCTGATTCCCCGCATCTGATTCCCTGCCTCAGATTCCTCGGGTCTGATTCCCTACATTAGATTCCCTTCCTCAGATTCCCTGCTTCTGATTCCCCGCCTCTGATTCCGCACATCTGATTCCCCGCCTCTGTTTCCCCAGATCTAATTCCCCACCTCTGATGCCCCAACTCTGATTCCCTGCCTCTGATTCCCCACCTCTGATTCCCTGCCTCAGATTCCCTGCCTCAGATTCCCTGCCTCAGATTCCCTGCCTCAGATTCCCTGCCTCTGATTCCCCGCATCTGATTCCCCGCCTCTTATTCCCCGCCTCTGATTCCCCGCCTCTGATTCCATGCCTCTGATTCACTGCCTCAGATTCCCTGCCTCAGATACCCCGACTCAGATTTACCGCCTCAGATTCCCCGCCTCAGATTCCCTGCCTCAGATTCCCTGCCTCAGATTCCCTGCCTCAGATTCCCTGCCTCAGATCCCTGCCTCCGATTCCCCGCCTCTGATTCCCCGCCTCTTATTCCCCGCCTCTGATTCCCAGCCTCTGAATCCCTGCCTCTGGTTCCCTGCCTCTGATTCCCCGCCTCTTATTCCCCGCCTCTTATTCCCCACCTCTGATTCCCCGCCTCTGATTCCACGCCTCTGATTCCCCGCCTCTGATTCCCCGCCTCTGATTCCCCGCCTCATATTTCCTGGCTCTGATTCCCTACCTGAGATCCCTGCCTGAGATTCCCCGCCACAGATTCCCTGCCTCTGATTCCCCGCCTCTGATTCCCCGCCTCTTATTCCCCGCCTCTGATTCCCCGCCTCTGATTCCCCACCTCTGATTCCCTGCCTCAGATTCCCCGGCTCTGATTGCCTGCCTCTGATTCCCCGCCTCTGATTCCCTGCCTCAGATTCCCTGCCTCAGATTCCCTGCCTCAGATTCCCTGCCTCTGATTCCCCGCCTTTGATTCCCCAGCTCTTATTCCCCGCCTCTGATTCCCCACCTCTGATTCCGCGCCTCTGATTCCCTGCCTCTGTTTCCCCGCCTCTGATTCCCCGCCTCTGATTCCCCGCCTCAGATTTCCCGGCTCTGATTCCCTGCCTGAGATTCCCTGCCTCAGATACCCCGCCTCAGATTCCCCGCCTCAGATTCCCCGCCTCAGATTCCCCGCCTCAGATTCCCCGCCTCAGATTCCCCGCCTCAGATTCCCCGCCTCAGATTCCCCGCCTCAGATTCCCCGCCTCAGATTCCCCGCCTCAGATTCCCCGCCTCAGATTCCCCGCCTCAGATTCCCCGCCTCAGATTCCCCGCCTCAGATTCCCCGCATCAGATTCCCTGCCTCTGATTGCCTGCCTCTGATACCCTGCCTCTCTTTGCCTGCCTCTATTTCGGTGCCACTTTCTCTGCATCTAGTTTCCCACATCTCATTTGCCCCCTCTGATTACCCGCCTCTGATTCCATGCCTCTGATTCCCCGCCTCTGATTCCCCGCCTCTGATTCCCTGCCTCTGATTCCCCATTTCTGATTCCCTGCCTCAGATTCCCTGCCTCAGATTCCCTGCCTCAGATTCCCTGCCTCAGATTCCCTGCCTCTGATTCCCCGCATCTGATTCCCCGCCTCTTATTCCCCGCCTCTGATTCCCCGCCTCTGATTCCCCGCCTCTGATTCCCTGCCTCTGTTTCCCCGCCTCTGATTCCCCGCCTCTGATTCCCCGCCTCAGATTTCCCGGCTCTGATTCCCTGCCTGAGATTCCCTGCCTGAGATTCCCCACCTCAGATTCCCTGCCTCAGATTCCCCGCCTCAGATTCCCCGCCTCAGATTCCCCGCCTCAGATTCCCCATCTCAGATTCCCCGCCTCAAATTCCCCGCCTCAGATTCCCCGCCTCAGATTCCCTGCCTCAGATTCCGCACCTCTGATTCCACGCCTCTCTTTCCGTGTCTCTGATTCCCCGCCTCTGATTCCCTGCCTCTGATACCCTGCCTCTCTTTGCCTGCCTCTATTTCGCTGCCTCATTCTCTGCATCTAGTTTCCCACATCTCATTTGCCCCCACTGATAAACCGCCTCTGATTCCATGCCTCTGATTCCCCGCCTCTGATTCCCCGCCTCTGATTCCCCGCCTCTGATTCCCTGCCTCAGATTCCCCGCCTCTGATTCCCCGCCTCTGATTCCCCGCCTCTGATTCCCCGCCTCTGATTCCCCGCCTCAGATTCCCCGGCTCTGATTCCCTGCCTGAGATTCCCTGCCTCAGATACCCCGCCTCAGATTCCCCGCCTCAGATTCGCCGCCTCAGATTCCCCGCCTCAGATTCCCCGCCTCAGATTCCCCGCCTCAGATTCCCCGCCTCAGATTCCCCTCCTCAGATTCCCCGCCTCAGATTCCCCGCCTCAGATTCCCCGCCTCAGATTCCCCGCCTCAGATTCCCCGCCTCAGATTCCCCGCCTCAGATTACCCGCCTCAGATTCCCTGCATCGGATTCCCTGCCTCTGATTGCCTGCCTCTGATTCCCTGCCTCTGATTCCCTGCCTCTGATCCCGGGCCTCTGATTCCAGGCCTCTTATTCCCCGCCTCTGATTCCCCACCTCTGATTGCCTGCCACTGATTGCCTGCCTCTGATTCCCCGCCTCTGATTCCCCGCCTCTGATTCCCCACCTCTGTCTGTATGCCTCTCTTTCGCCTCCGCTTTTTCCCCTACACTTTTTCCGCGCCTCTCTTTCCCTCCCTCAATTTCAACAACTCTGTTTGATCTGTTCTGTGTACCTCATTTTCAACACACAATTTCCAACCACTATGTTTCACCCATCACTTTCCCCGCCTCTATTTCTCCGCCTATGTTTACCCACCTCTGTTTACCCACCTGTTTCACCGCCTCTGATTCCCCGCCTATGATTCCCCACCTCTGTCTCTACGCCTCTCTTTCGCCTCCACTCTTTCCCCTCCACTCTTTCCGTGCCTGTATTTCCCTCCCTCAATTTCAACAACACTGTTTGATCTGTTCTGTGTACCTCATTTTCAACACACAATTTCCAACCACTATGTTTCACCCATCACTTTCCCCGCCTCTATTTATCCACCTATGTTTACCTGCCTCTGTTTACCCGCCTGTTTCCCCGCCTCTGATTCGCCACCTTTCATTCCCTGCCTCGCTTTCCCTGCCTCTATTTCCGCGCCTCTTTCACTGCCTCTCTTTCCCCACATCTCTTTTCCTCCCGCTGATTCCCCGCCTCTGATTCCCCGCCTCTGATTCCCCGCCTCAGATTCCCTGCCTCAGATTCCCTGCCTCAGATTCTCTGCCTCAGATTCCCTGCCTCTGATTCCCCGCCTCTGATTCCCCGCCTCTTATTCCCCGCCTCTGATTCCCCGCCTCTGATTCCCCGCCTCTGATGCCCTCCCTCAGATTCCCCGGTTCTGATTCCCTGCATCAGCTTCCCTGCCTCATATTCCCTGCCTCTGATTCCCCGCCTCTGATTCCCTGCCTCTGATTCCCCGCCTCTGATTCCCTGCCTCAGATTCCCTGCCTCAGATTCCCTGCCTCAGATTCCCTGCCTCTGATTCCCCGCCTCTGATTCCCCGCCTCAGATTCCCTGCCTCAGATTCCCTGCCTCAAATTCCCTGCCTCTGATTCCCCACCTCTGATTCCCTGCCTCTGATTCCCCGCCTCTTATTCCCCACCTCATATTCCCCGCCTCAGATTCCCCGGCTCTGATTCCCTGCCTCAGATTCCGTGCCTCAAATTCCCTGCCTCTGATTCCCCACCTCTGATTCCACGCCTCTGATTCCCCGCCTCTGATTCCCCGCCTCAGATTCCCCAGCTCTGATTCCCCTCCTCAGATTCCCTGCCTCAGATTCCCTGCGTCCGATTCCCCGCCTCTGATTCCGCGCATCTGATTCCACGCCTCTCTTTCCGTGTCTCTGATTCCCCGCCTCTGATTCACTGCCTCAGATTCCCCGCCTCTGATTCCCCGCCTCTTATTCGCCGCCTCTGATTCTCCGCCTCTGATTCCCCGCCTCTGATTCCCCGCCTCTGATTCCCCACCTCTGATTCCCCGCCTCTGATTCCCCAACTCTGATTCCCCGCCTCTGATTCCCCGCCTCTGATTCCCCGCCTCTTATTCCCCACCTCTGATTCCCCGCCTCTGATTCCCCGCCTCTGATTCCCCGCCTCTGATTCCCTGCCTCTGTTTCCCCGCCTCTGATTCCCCGCCTCTGATTCCCCGCCTCATATTTCCTGGCTCTGATTCCCTACCTGAGATCCCTGCCTGAGATTCCCCGCCTCAGATTCCCTGCCTCTGATTCCCCGCCTCTGATTCCCCGCCTCTTATTCCCCGCCTCTGATTCCCCGCCTCTGATTCCCCACCTCTGATTCCCTGCCTCAGATTCCCCGGCTCTGATTCCCTGCATCAGATTCCCTGCCTCAGATTCCCTGCCTCTGATTCCCCGCCTCTGATTGCCTGCCTCTGATTCCCCGCCTCTGATTCCCTGCCTCAGATTCCCTGCCTCAGATTCCCTGCCTCAGATTCCCTGCCTCTGATTCCCCGCCTCTGATTCCCCACCTCTGATTCCGCGCCTCTGATTCCCTGCCTCTGTTTCCCCGCCTCTGATTCCCCGCCTCTGATTCCCCGCCTCAGATTCCCCGGCTCTGATTCCCTGCCTGAGATTCCCTGCCTCAGATACCCCGCCTCAGATTCCCCGCCTCATATTCCCCGCCTCAGATTCCCCGCCTCAGATTCCCCGCCTCAGATTCCCCGCCTCAGATTCCCCGCCTCAGATTCCCCTCCTCAGATTCCCCGCCCCAGATTCCCCGCCTCAGATTCCCCGCCTCAGATTCCCCGCCTCAGATTCCCCGCCTCAGATTCCCCGCCTCAGATTCCCCGCCTCAGATTCCCTGCATCAGATTCCCTGCCTCTGAATGCCTGCCTCTGATTCCCTGCCTCTGATTCCCTGCCTCTCATTCCCTGCCTCTGATTCCGAGCCTCTGATTCCACGCCTCTCTTTCCGTATCTCTGATTCCCCGCCTCTGATTCCCCGCCTCTGATTCCCTGCCTCTGATTCCCCACCTCTGATTCCCTGCCTCAGATTCCCTGCCTCAGATTCCCTGCCTCAGATTCCCTGCCTCAGATTCCCTGCCTCAGATTCCCTGCCTCTGATTCCCCGCCTCTGATTCCCCGCCTCTGATTCCCCGCCTCTGATTCCCCGCCTCTGATTCCCCGCCTCTGATTCCCTGCCTCTGTTTCCCCGCCTCTGATTCCCCGCCTCTGATTCCCCGCCTCAGATTTCCCGGCTCTGATTCCCTGCCTGAGATTCCCTGCCTGAGATTCCCCACCTCAGATTCCCTGCCTCAGATTCCCCGCCTCAGATTCCCCGCCTCAGATTCCCCGCCTCAGATTCCCCATCTCAGATTCCCCGCCTCAAATTCCCCGCCTCAGATTCCCCGCCTCAGATTCCCTGCCTCAGATTCCCTGCCTCTGATTGCCTTCCTCTGATTCCCTGCCTCTGATTCCCTGCCTCTGATTCCCTGCCTCTGATTCCCTGCCTCTGATTCCCTGCCTCAGATTCCCTGCCTCAGATTCCCTGCCTCTGATTCCCTGCCTCTGTTTCCCCGCCTCTGATTCCCTGCCTCTGATTCCCCGCCTCTGATTCCCCGCCTCTTATTCCCCGCCTCTGATTCCCCGCCTCTGATTCCCCACCTCTGATTCCCTGCCTCAGATTCCCCGGCTCTGATTCCCTGCATCAGATTCCCTGCCTCAGATTCCCTGCCTCTGATTCCCCGCCTCTGATTCCCCGCCTCTGATTCCCCGCCTCTGATTCCCTGCCTCAGATACCCTGCCTCTCTTTGCCTGTCTCTAATTCCGTGCCTCTTTCTCTGCATCTAGTTTCCCACATCTCATTTGCCCCCTCTGATAACCCGCCTCTGATTCCATGCCTCTGATTCACTGCCTCAGATTCCCTGCCTCAGATTCCCTGCCTCAGATTCCCTGCCTCAGATTCCCTGCCTCAGATTCCCTGCCTCAGATTCCTTGCCTCAGATTCCCTGTCTCCGATTCCCCGCCTCTGATTCCCCGCCTCTGTTTCCCCGCCTCTGATTCTAGGCCTCTTATTCCCCGCCTCTGATTCCCCACCTCTGATTCCCCACCTCTGTCTGTATGCCTCTCTTTCGCCTCCGCTTTTTCCACTACACTCTTTCCGTGCCTCTCTTTCCCTCCCTCAATTTCAACAACTCTGTTTGATCTGTTCTGTGTACCTCATTTTCAACACACAAGTTCCAACCACTATGTTTCACCCATCACTTTCCCCGCCTCTATTTTTCCACCTATGTTTACCCGCCTCTGTTTACCCACCTGTTTCACCGCCTCTGATTCCCCGCCTCTGATTCCCCACCTCTGTCTCGACGCCTCTCTTTCGCCTCCACTCTTTCCCCTCCACTCTTTCCGTGCCTGTCTTTCCCTCCCTCAATTTCAACAACACTGTTTGATCTGTTTTGTGTACCTCATTTTAAACACACAAGTTCAAACCACTATGTTATGCCCGCCTCTTTCCCCGCCTCTATTTATCCACCTATGTTTACCTGCCTCTGTTTACCCTCCTGTTTCCCCGCATCTGATTCCCCACCTTTCATTCCCCGCCTCTCTTTCCCTGCCTCTATTTCAGCGCCTCTTTCTCTGCCTCTCTTTCCCCACAACGCTTTTCCTCCCTCTGATTCCCCGCCTCTGATTCCCCTCCTCTGATTCCCTGCCTCTGATTCCCCACCTCTGAGTCCCTGCCTCAGATTCCCTGCTTCAGATTCCCTGCCTCAGATTCCCTGCCTCTGATTCCCCGCCTCTGATTCCCCGCCTCGTATTCCCCGCCTCTGATTCCCCGCCTCTGATTCCCCGCGTCTGATTCCCTGCCTCAGATTCCCCGGCTCTGATTCCCTGCATCAGATTCCCTGCCTCAGATTCCCTGCCTCTGATTCCCCGCCTCTGATTCCCTGCCTCTGATTCCCTGCCTCTGATTCCTGCCTCAGATTCCCTGCCTCAGATTCCCTGCCTCAGATTCCCTGCCTCAGATTCCCTGCCTCAGATTCCCTGCCTCAGATTCCCTGCCTCAGATTCCCTGCCTCTGATTCCCCGCCTTTGATTCCCCTCCTCTTAATCCCCGCCTCTGATTCCCAGCCTCTGATTCCCCGCCTCTGATTCCCTGCCTCTGTTTCCCCGCCTCTGATTCCCCGCCTCTGATTCCGCGCCTCAGGTTCCCCGCCTCAGATTCCCTGCCTCAGATTCCCCGCCCCAGATTCCCCGCCTCAGATTCCCCGCCTCAGATTCCCCGCCTCAGATTCCCCGCCTCAGATTCCCCGCCTCAGATTCCCCGCCTCAGATTCCCCGCCTCAGATTCCCCGCCTCAGATTCCCCGCCTCAGATTCTCCGCCTCAGATTCCCCGGCTCAGATTCCCCGGCTCAGATTCCCCGCCTCAGATTCCCCGCCTCAGATTCCCCGCCTCAGATTCCCCGCCTCAGATTCCCCGCCTCACATTCCCCGCCTCAGATTCCCCGCCTCAGATTCCCCGCCTCAGATTCCCCGCCTCAGATTCCCCGCCTCAGATTCACCGCCTCAGATTCCCTGCCTCAGATTCCCTGCCTCTGATTGCCTGCCTCTGATTCCGCGCCTCTGATTCCACGCCTCTCTTTCCGTATCTCTGATTCCCCGCCTCTGATTCTCTGCCTCTGATACCCTGCCTCTCTTTGCCTGCCTCTATTTCGGTTCCTCTTCCTCTGCATCTAGTTTCCCACATCTCATTTGCCCCCTCTGATAACCCGCCTCTGATTCCCCGCCTCTGATTCCCCGCCTCTGATTCCCCGCCTCTGAATCCACGCCTCTGATTCCCTGCCTCAGATTCCCTGCCTCAGATTCCCTGCCTCAGATTCCCTGCATCTGATTCCCCGCCTCTGATTCCCCGCCTCTGATTCCCCGCCTCTTATTCCCCGCCTCTGATTCCCCGCCTCTGATTCCCCGCCTCTGATTCCCTGCCTCTGTTTCCCCGCCTCTGATTCCCCGCCTCTGATTCCCCGCCTCTGATTCCCCGCCTCAGATTCCCCGGCTCTGATTCCCTGCCTGAGATTCCCTGCCTCAGATTCCCTGTCTATGATTCCCTGCCTCTGAGTCCCCGCGTCAGATTCCCCGGCTCTGATTCTCTGGCTGAGATTCCCTGCCTCAGAATCCCCGCTTCAGATTCCCTGCCTCAGATTCCCCGCCTCAGATTCCCCGCCTCAGATTCCCCGCCTCAGATTCCCCGCCTCAGATTCCCCGCCTCAGTTTCCCCGCCTCAGATTCCCCGCCTCAGATTCCCCGCCTCAGATTCCCCGCATCTGATTCCCCGCCTCTGCTTCCCCGCCTCTGTTTCCCCGCCTCTCATTACCCGCGTCTGATTCCCCGCCTCAGATTCCCCGGCTCTGATTCCCTGCCTGAGATTCCATGCCTCAGATTCCCCGCCTCAGATTCCCAGCCTCAGATTCACCGCCTCAGATTCCCCGCCTCAGATTCCCCGCCTCAGATTCCCCGCCTCAGATTCCCCGCCTCACATTCGCCGCCTCAGATTCCCCGCCTCAGATTCCCTGCCTCAGATTCCCTGTCTCAGATTCCCTGCCTCAGATTCCCTTCATCTGATTCCCTTCATCTGATTCCATGCCTCTGATTCACTGCCTCACATTCCGTGCCTCAGATTCCCCGATTCAGATTTACCGCCTCAGATTCCCCGCCTCAGATTCCATGCCTCAGATTCCATGCCTCAGATTCCCTGCCTCAGATTCCTTGCCTCAGATTCCCTGCCTCCGATTCCCCGCCTCAGATTCCCCGCCTCAGATTCCCCGCCTCAGATTCCCCGCCTCAGATTCTCCGCCTCAGATTCCCCGCCTCAGATTCCCCACCTCAGATTCCCCGCCTCAGATTCCCCGCCTCAGATTCCCCGCCTCAGATTCCCCGCCTCAGATTACCCGCCTCAGATTCCCTGCCATTGATTGCCTGCCTCTTATTTCCTGCCTCTGATTCCCTGCCTCTGATTCCCTGCCTCTGATTCCGCGCCTCTGATTCCACGCCTATCTTTCCGTATCTCTGATTCCCCGCCTCTGATTCTCTGCCTCTGAATCCCCGCCTCTGATTCTCTGCCTCTGAATCCCCGCCTCTGATTCCCTGCCTCAGATTCCCTGCCTCAGATTCCCTGCCTCAGATTCCCTGCCTCTGATTCCCCGCCTCTGATTCCATGCCTCTGATTCCCCGCCTCTGATTCCCCGCCTCTGATTCCCCGCCTCTGAATCCACGCCTCTGATTCCCTGCCTCAGATTCCCTGCCTCAGATTCCCTGCCTCAGATTCCCTGCCTCAGATTCCCTGCATCTGATTCCCCGCCTCTGATTCCCCGCCTCTGATTCCCCGCCTCTTATTCCCCGCCTCTGATTCCCCGCCTCTGATTCCCCGCCTCTGATTCCCTGCCTCTGTTTCCCCGCCTCTGATTCCCCTCCTCTGATTCCCCGCCTCAGATTCCCCGGCTCTGATTCCCTGCCTGAGATTCCCTGCCTCAGATTCCCTGCCTATGATTCCCTGCCTCTGAGTCCCCGCGTCAGATTCCCCGGCTCTGATACTCTGCCTGAGATTCCCTGCCTCAGAATCCCCGCCTCAGATTCCCTGCCTCAGATTCCCTGCCTCAGATTCCCCGCCTCAGATTCCCCGCCTCAGATTCCCCGCCTCAGATTCCCCGCCTCAGATTCCCCGCCTCAGATTCCCCGCCTCTGATTCCCCGCCTCTGCTTCCCTGCCTCTGTTTCCCCGCCTCTCATTACCCGCGTCTGATTCCCCGCCTCAGATTCCCCAGCTCTGATTCCCTGCCTGAGATTCCATGCCTCAGATTCCCCGCCTCAGATTCCCAGCCTCAGATTCACCGCCTCAGATTCCCCGCCTCAGATTCCCCGCCTCAGATTCCCCGCCTCACATTCGCCGCCTCAGATTCCCTGCCTCAGATTCCCTGCCTCAGATTCCCTGCCTCAGATTCCCTGCCTCAGATTCCCTGCCTCAGATTCCCTGTCTCAGATTCCCTGCCTCAGATTCCCTTCATCTGATTCCCTTCATCTGATTCCCTGCCTCTGATTCCCTGCCTCTGATTCCCTGCCTCTGATTCCCAGCCTCTGATTCCCTGCCTCTGATTCCCTGCCTCTGATTCCGCACCTCTGATTCCACGCCTCTCTTTCCTTGTCTCTGATTCCCCGCCTCTGATACCCTGCCTCTCTTTGCCTGCCTTTATTTCCGTGCCTCTTTCTCTGCATCTAGTTTCCCACATCTCATTTGCCCCCTCTGATAACCCGCCTCTGATTCCATGCCTCTGATTCACTGCCTCAGATTCCGTGCCTCAGATTCCCCGATTCAGATTTACCGCCTCAGATTCCCCGCCTCAGATTCCCTGCCTCAGATTCCCTGCCTCAGATTCCCTGCCTCAGATTCCCTGCCTCAGATTCCTTGCCTCAGATTCCCTGCCTCCGATTCCCCGCCTCAGATTCCCCGCCTCAGATTCCCCGCCTCAGATTCCCCGCCTCAGATTCCCCGCCTCAGATTCCCCGCCTCAGATTCCCCGCCTCAGATTCCCCGCCTCAGATTCTCCGCCTCAGATTCCCCGCCTCAGATTACCCGCCTCAGATTCCCTGCCATTGATTGCCTGCCTCTGATTGCCTGCCTCTGATTGCCTGCCTCTGATTCCCTGCCTCTGATTCCCTGCCTCTGATTCCATGCCTCTGATTCACTGCCTCAGATTCCATGCCTCAGATTCCCCGATTCAGATTTACCGCCTCAGATTCCCCGCCTCAGATTCCCTGCCTCAGATTCCCTGCCTCAGATTCCCTGCCTCAGATTCCCTGCCTCAGATTCCTTGCCTCAGATTCCTTGCCTCAGATTCCCTGCCTCCGATTCCCCGCCTCAGATTCCCCGCCTCAGATTCCCCGCCTCAGATTCTCCGCCTCAGATTCCCCGCCTCAGATTCCCCGCCTCAGATTCCCCGCCTCAGATTCCCCGCCTCAGATTCCCCGCCTCAGATTCCCCGCCTCAGATTCCCCGCCTCAGATTCCCCGCCTCAGATTCCCCGCCTCAGATTCCCCGCCTCAGATTCCCCGCCTCAGATTCCCCGCCTCAGATTCCCCGCCTCAGATTCCCCGCCTCAGATTCCCCGCCTCAGATTCCCTGCCATTGATTGCCTGCCTCTGATTCCCCGCCTCAGATTCCCTGCCTCTGATACCCTGCCTCTCTTTGCCTGCCTCTATTTCGGTGCCTCTTCCTCTGCATCTAGTTTCCCACATCTCATTTGCCCCCTCTGATAATCCGCCTCTGATTCCATGCCTCTGATTCCCCGCCTCTGATTCCCCACCTCTGATTCCCCGCCTCTGAATCCCCGCCTCTGATTCCCTGCCTCTGTTTCCCCGCCTCTGATTCCCTGCCTCTGTTTCCCCGCCTCTGATTCCCCGCCTCTGATTCCCCGCCTCTGATTCCCCGCCTCAGATTCCCCGGTTCTGATTCTCTGCCTGAGATTCCCTGCCTCAGAATCCACGCCTCAGATTCCCCGCCTCTGATTCCCCGCCTCTGCTTCCCTGCCTCTGTTTCCCCGCCTCTCATTACCCGCGTCTGATTCCCCGCCTCAGATTCCCCGGCTCTGATTCCCTGCCTGAGATTCCATGCCTCAGATTCCCCGCCTCAGATTCCCAGCATCAGATTCACCGCCTCAGATTCCCCGCCTCAGATTCCCCGCCTCAGATTCCCCGCCTCACATTCGCCGCCTCAGATTCCCTGCCTCAGATTCCCTGCCTCAGATTCCCTGCCTCAGATTCCCTGTCTCAGATTCCCTGCCTCAGATTCCCTTCATCTGATTCCCTTCATCTGATTCCCTGCCTCTGATTCCCTGCCTCTGATTCCCTGCCTCTGATTCCCAGCCTCTGATTCCCTGCCTCTGATTCCCTGCCTCTGATTCCGCACCTCTGATTCCACGCCTCTCTTTCCTTGTCTCTGATTCCCCGCCTCTGATTCCCTGCCTCTGATACCCTGCCTCTCTTTGCCTGCCTTTATTTCCGTGCCTCTTTCTCTGCATCTAGTTTCCCACATCTCATTTGCCCCCTCTGATAACCCGCCTCTGATTCCATGCCTCTGATTCACTGCCTCAGATTCCGTGCCTCAGATTCCCCGATTCAGATTTACCGCCTCAGATTCCCCGCCTCAGATTCCCTGCCTCAGATTCCCTGCCTCAGATTCCCTGCCTCAGATTCCTTGCCTCAGATTCCCTGCCTCCGATTCCCCGCCTCAGATTCCCCGCCTCAGATTCCCCGCCTCAGATTCCCCGCCTCAGATTCCCCGCCTCAGATTCCCCGCCTCAGATTCCCCGCCTCAGATTCTCCGCCTCAGATTCCCCGCCTCAGATTACCCGCCTCAGATTCCCTGCCATTGATTCCCTGCCTCTGATTCCCTGCCTCTGATTCCATGCCTCTGATTCACTGCCTCAGATTCCATGCCTCAGATTCCCCGATTCAGATTTACCGCCTCAGATTCCCCGCCTCAGATTCCCTGCCTCAGATTCCCTGCCTCAGATTCCCTGCCTCAGATTCCTTGCCTCAGATTCCTTGCCTCAGATTCCCTGCCTCCGATTCCCCGCCTCAGATTCCCCGCCTCAGATTCCCCGCCTCAGATTCCCCGCCTCAGATTCCCCGCCTCAGATTCTCCGCCTCAGATTCCCGGCCTCAGATTCCCCGCCTCAGATTCCCCGCCTCAGATTCCCCTCCTCAGATTCCCCGCCTCAGATTCCCCGCCTCAGATTCCCCGCCTCAGATTCCCCGCCTCAGATTCCCCGCCTCAGATTCCCCGCCTCAGATTCCCCGCCTCAGATTCCCCGCCTCAGATTCCCCGCCTCAGATTCCCCGCCTCAGATTCCCTGCCATTGATTGCCTGCCTCTGATTGCCTGCCTCTGATTCCCCGCCTCAGATTCCCTGCCTCTGATACCCTGCCTCTCTTTGCCTGCCTCTATTTCGGTGCCTCTTCCTCTGCATCTAGTTTCCCACATCTCATTTGCCCCCTCTGATAATCCGCCTCTGATTCCATGCCTCTGATTCCCCGCCTCTGATTCCCCACCTCTGATTCCCCGCCTCTGAATCCCCGCCTCTGATTCCCTGCCTCTGTTTCCCCGCCTCTGATTCCCTGCCTCTGTTTCCCCGCCTCTGATTCCCCGCCTCTGATTCCCCGCCTCTGATTCCCCGCCTCTGATTCCCCGCCTCAGATTCCCCGGCTCTGATTCTCTGCCTGAGATTCCCTGCCTCAGAATCCACGCCTCAGATTCCCTGCCTCAGATTCCCCGCCTCAGATTCCCCGCCTCAGATTCCCCGCCTCAGATTCCCCGCCTCAGATACCCCGCCTCAGATTCCCCGCCTCAGATTCCCCGCCTCAGATTCCCCGCCTCAGGTTCCCCGCCTCAGATTCCCCGCCTCTGATTCCCCGCCTCTGCTTCCCCGCCTCTGTTTCCCCGCCTCTCATTCCCCGCGTCTGATTCCCCGCCTCAGATTCCCCGGCTCTGATTCCCTGCCTGAGATTCCATGCCTCAGATTCCCCGCCTCAGATTCCCAGCCTCAGATTCACCGCCTCAGATTCCCCGCCTCAGATTCCCTGTCTCAGATTCCCTGCCTCAGATTCCCTTCATCTGATTCCCTTCATCTGATTCCCTGCCTCTGATTCCCTGCCTCTGATTCCCCGCCTCTGATTCCCTGCCTCTGATTCCCTGCCTCTCTTTGCCTGCCTTTATTTCCGTGCCTCTTTCTCTGCATCTAGTTTCCCACATCTCATTTGCCCCCTCTGATAACCCGCCTCTGATTCCATGCCTCTGATTCACTGCCTCAGATTCCGTGCCTCAGATTCCCCGCCTCAGATTCCCCGCCTCAGATTCCCTGCCTCAGATTCCCTGCCTCAGATTCCCTGCCTCTGATTCCCCGCCTCTGATTCCACGCCTCTGATTCCCCGCCTCTGATTCCAGGCCTCTTATTCCCCGCCTCTGATTCCCCACCTCTGATTGCCCGCCACTGATTGCCCGCCTCTGATTCCCCGCCTCTGATTCCCCGCCTCTGATTCCCCACCTCTGTCTGTATGCCTCTCTTTCGCCTCCGCTTTTTCCCCTACACTCTTTCCGCGCCTCTCTTTCCCTCCCTCAATTTCAACAACTCTGTTTGATCTGTTCTGTGTACCTCATTTTCAACACACAAGTTCCAACCACTATGTTTCACCCATCACTTTCCCCGCCTCTATTTTTCCGCCTATGTTTACCCGCCTCTGTTTACCCACCTGTTTCACCGCCTCTGATTCCCCGCCTCTGATTCCCCACCTCTGTCTCGATGCCTCTCTTTCGCCTCCACTCTTTCTCCTCCACTCTTTCCGTGCCTGTATTTCCCTCCCTCAATTTCAACAACACTGTTTGATCTGTTTTGTGTACCTCATTTTAAACACACAAGTTCCAACCACTATGTTATGCCCGCCACTTTCCCCGCCTCTATTTATCCACCTATGTTTACCTGCCTCTGTTTACCCGCCTGTTTCCCCGCCTCTGATTCCCCACCTTTCATTCCCCGCCTCTCTTTCCCTGCCTCTATTTCCGCGCCTCTTTCTCTGCCTCTCTTTCCCCACAACGCTTTTCCTCCCGCTGATTCCCCGCCTCTGATTCCCCGCCTCAGATTCCCCGCCTCAGATTCCCCACCTCAGATTCCCCGCCTCAGATTCCCCGTCTCAGATTCCCCGCCTCAGATTCCCCGCCTCAGATTCCCCGCCTCAGATTCCCTGCCTCGCATTCCCTGCCTCAGATTCCCTGCCTCTGATTCCCTTCATCTGATTCCCTGCCTCTGTTTCCCCGCCTCTGATTCCCCGCGTCTGATTCCCCGCCTCAGATTCCCCGGCTCTGATTCCCTGCCTCAGATTCCCTGCCTCAGATTCCCTGTCTCAGATTCCCTGCCTCAGATTCCCTGCCTCAGATTCCCTGCCTCAGATTCCCTGCCTCAGATTCCCTGCCTCAGATTCCTTGCCTCAGATTCCCTGCCTCTGATTCCCCGCCTCTGATTCCCCGCCTCTGATTCCCCGCCTCTGAATCCCCGCCTCTGATTCCCCGCCTCTGTTTCCCCGCCTCTGATTCCCCGCCTCTGATTCCACGCCTCTGATTCCCCGCCTCTGATTCCAGGCCTCTTATTCCCCGCCTCTGATTCCCCACCTCTGATTGCCTGCCACTGATTGCCAGCCTCTGATTCCCCGCCTCTGAGTCCCTGCCTCAGATTCCCTGCTTCAGATTCCCTGCCTCAGATTCCCTGCCTCGTATTCCCCGCCTCTGATTCCCGGCCTCGTATTCGCCGCCTCTGATTCCCCGCCTCTGATTCCCCGCGTCTGATTCCCTGCCTCAGATTCCCCGGCTCTGATTCCCTGCATCAGATTCCCTGCCTCAGATTCCCTGCCTCTGATTCCCCGCCTCTGATTCCCCGCCTCTGATTCCCTGCCTCTGATTCCTGCCTCAGATTCCCTGCCTCAGATTCCCTGCCTCAGATTCCCCGGCTCTGATTCCCTGCATCAGATTCCCTGCCTCAGATTCCCTGCCTCTGATTCCCCGCCTTTGATTCCCCTCCTCTTATTCCCCGCCTCTGATTCCCAGCCTCTGATACCCCGCCTCTGATTCCCTGCCTCTGTTTCCCCGCCTCTGATTCCCCGCCTCTGATTCCGCGCCTCTGATTCCGCGCCTCAGGTTCCCCGCCTCAGATTCCCCGCCTCAGATTCCCCGCCTCAGATTCCCCGCCTCAGATTCCCCGCCTCAGATTCCCCGCCTCAGATTCCCCGCCTCAGATTCCCCGCCTCAGATTCCCCGCCTCAGATTCCCCGCCTCAGATTCCCCGCCTCAGATTCCCCGCCTCAGATTCCCCGCCTCAGATTCCCCGCCTCAGATTCCCCACCTCAGATTCTCCGCCTCAGATTCCCCTACTCAGATTCCCCTACTCAGATTCCCCGCCTCAGATTCCCCGCCTCTGCTTCCCTGCCTCTGTTTCCCCGCCTCTCATTACCCGCGTCTGATTCCCCGCCTCAGATTCCCCGGCTCTGATTCCCTGCCTGAGATTCCATGCCTCAGATTCCCCGCCTCAGATTCCCCGCCTCAGATTCACCGCCTCAGATTCCCCGCCTCAGATTCCCCGCCTCAGATTCCCCGCCTCAGATTCCCCGGCTCTGATTCCCTGCATCAGATTCCCTGCCTCAGATTCCCTGCCTCTGATTCCCCGCCTCTGATTCCCCGCCTCTGATTCCCCGCCTCTGATTCCCTGCCTCAGATACCCTGCCTCTCTTTGCCTGTCTCTAATTCCGTGCCTCTTTCTCTGCATCTAGTTTCCCACATCTCATTTGCCCCCTCTGATAACCCGCCTCTGATTCCATGCCTCTGATTCACTGCCTCAGATTCCCTGCCTCAGATTCCCTGCCTCAGATTCCCTGCCTCAGATTCCCCGCCTCAGATTCCCCGCCTCAGATTCCCCGCCTCAGATTCCCCGCCTCAGATTCCCCGCCTCAGATTCCCTGCATCAGATTCCCTGCCTCTGATTGCCTGCCTCTGATTCCCTGCCTCTGATTCCCTGCCTCTGATCCCGGGCCTCTGATTCCAGGCCTCTTATTCCCCGCCTCTGATTCCCCACCTCTGATTGCCTGCCACTGATTCCCCGCCCCAGATTCCCCGCCTCAGATTCCCCGCCTCAGATTCCCCGCCTCAGATTCCCCGCCTCAGATTCCCCGCCTCAGATTCCCCGCCTCAGATTCCCCGCCTCAGATTCCCCGCCTCAGATTCCCCGCCTCAGATTCTCCGCCTCAGATTCCCCGGCTCAGATTCCCCGGCTCAGATTCCCCGCCTCAGATTCCCCGCCTCAGATTCCCCGCCTCAGATTCCCCGCCTCAGATTCCCCGCCTCACATTCCCCGCCTCAGATTCCCCGCCTCAGATTCCCCGCCTCAGATTCCCCGCCTCAGATTCCCCGCCTCAGATTCACCGCCTCAGATTCCCTGCCTCAGATTCCCTGCCTCTGATTGCCTGCCTCTGATTCCGCGCCTCTGATTCCACGCCTCTCTTTCCGTATCTCTGATTCCCCGCCTCTGATTCTCTGCCTCTGATACCCTGCCTCTCTTTGCCTGCCTCTATTTCGGTTCCTCTTCCTCTGCATCTAGTTTCCCACATCTCATTTGCCCCCTCTGATAACCCGCCTCTGATTCCCCGCCTCTGATTCCCCGCCTCTGATTCCCCGCCTCTGAATCCACGCCTCTGATTCCCTGCCTCAGATTCCCTGCCTCAGATTCCCTGCCTCAGATTCCCTGCATCTGATTCCCCGCCTCTGATTCCCCGCCTCTGATTCCCCGCCTCTTATTCCCCGCCTCTGATTCCCCGCCTCTGATTCCCCGCCTCTGATTCCCTGCCTCTGTTTCCCCGCCTCTGATTCCCCGCCTCTGATTCCCCGCCTCTGATTCCCCGCCTCAGATTCCCCGGCTCTGATTCCCTGCCTGAGATTCCCTGCCTCAGATTCCCTGTCTATGATTCCCTGCCTCTGAGTCCCCGCGTCAGATTCCCCGGCTCTGATTCTCTGGCTGAGATTCCCTGCCTCAGAATCCCCGCTTCAGATTCCCTGCCTCAGATTCCCCGCCTCAGATTCCCCGCCTCAGATTCCCCGCCTCAGATTCCCCGCCTCAGATTCCCCGCCTCAGTTTCCCCGCCTCAGATTCCCCGCCTCAGATTCCCCGCCTCAGATTCCCCGCATCTGATTCCCCGCCTCTGCTTCCCCGCCTCTGTTTCCCCGCCTCTCATTACCCGCGTCTGATTCCCCGCCTCAGATTCCCCGGCTCTGATTCCCTGCCTGAGATTCCATGCCTCAGATTCCCCGCCTCAGATTCCCAGCCTCAGATTCACCGCCTCAGATTCCCCGCCTCAGATTCCCCGCCTCAGATTCCCCGCCTCAGATTCCCCGCCTCACATTCGCCGCCTCAGATTCCCCGCCTCAGATTCCCTGCCTCAGATTCCCTGTCTCAGATTCCCTGCCTCAGATTCCCTTCATCTGATTCCCTTCATCTGATTCCATGCCTCTGATTCACTGCCTCAGATTCCGTGCCTCAGATTCCCCGATTCAGATTTACCGCCTCAGATTCCCCGCCTCAGATTCCATGCCTCAGATTCCATGCCTCAGATTCCCTGCCTCAGATTCCTTGCCTCAGATTCCCTGCCTCCGATTCCCCGCCTCAGATTCCCCGCCTCAGATTCCCCGCCTCAGATTCCCCGCCTCAGATTCTCCGCCTCAGATTCCCCGCCTCAGATTCCCCACCTCAGATTCCCCGCCTCAGATTCCCCGCCTCAGATTCCCCGCCTCAGATTCCCCGCCTCAGATTACCCGCCTCAGATTCCCTGCCATTGATTGCCTGCCTCTGATTTCCTGCCTCTGATTCCCTGCCTCTGATTCCCTGCCTCTGATTCCGCGCCTCTGATTCCACGCCTATCTTTCCGTATCTCTGATTCCCCGCCTCTGATTCTCTGCCTCTGAATCCCCGCCTCTGATTCTCTGCCTCTGAATCCCCGCCTCTGATTCCCTGCCTCAGATTCCCTGCCTCAGATTCCCTGCCTCAGATTCCCTGCCTCTGATTCCCCGCCTCTGATTCCATGCCTCTGATTCCCCGCCTCTGATTCCCCGCCTCTGATTCCCCGCCTCTGAATCCACGCCTCTGATTCCCTGCCTCAGATTCCCTGCCTCAGATTCCCTGCCTCAGATTCCCTGCCTCAGATTCCCTGCATCTGATTCCCCGCCTCTGATTCCCCGCCTCTGATTCCCCGCCTCTTATTCCCCGCCTCTGATTCCCCGCCTCTGATTCCCCGCCTCTGATTCCCTGCCTCTGTTTCCCCGCCTCTGATTCCCCTCCTCTGATTCCCCGCCTCAGATTCCCCGGCTCTGATTCCCTGCCTGAGATTCCCTGCCTCAGATTCCCTGCCTATGATTCCCTGCCTCTGAGTCCCCGCGTCAGATTCCCCGGCTCTGATACTCTGCCTGAGATTCCCTGCCTCAGAATCCCCGCCTCAGATTCCCTGCCTCAGATTCCCTGCCTCAGATTCCCCGCCTCAGATTCCCCGCCTCAGATTCCCCGCCTCAGATTCCCCGCCTCAGATTCCCCGCCTCAGATTCCCCGCCTCTGATTCCCCGCCTCTGCTTCCCTGCCTCTGTTTCCCCGCCTCGCATTACCCGCGTCTGATTCCCCGCCTCAGATTCCCCAGCTCTGATTCCCTGCCTGAGATTCCATGCCTCAGATTCCCCGCCTCAGATTCCCAGCCTCAGATTCACCGCCTCAGATTCCCCGCCTCAGATTCCCCGCCTCAGATTCCCCGCCTCACATTCGCCGCCTCAGATTCCCTGCCTCAGATTCCCTGCCTCAGATTCCCTGCCTCAGATTCCCTGCCTCAGATTCCCTGCCTCAGATTCCCTGTCTCAGATTCCCTGCCTCAGATTCCCTTCATCTGATTCCCTTCATCTGATTCCCTGCCTCTGATTCCCTGCCTCTGATTCCCTGCCTCTGATTCCCAGCCTCTGATTCCCTGCCTCTGATTCCCTGCCTCTGATTCCGCACCTCTGATTCCACGCCTCTCTTTCCTTGTCTCTGATTCCCCGCCTCTGATACCCTGCCTCTCTTTGCCTGCCTTTATTTCCGTGCCTCTTTCTCTGCATCTAGTTTCCCACATCTCATTTGCCCCCTCTGATAACCCGCCTCTGATTCCATGCCTCTGATTCACTGCCTCAGATTCCGTGCCTCAGATTCCCCGATTCAGATTTACCGCCTCAGATTCCCCGCCTCAGATTCCCTGCCTCAGATTCCCTGCCTCAGATTCCCTGCCTCAGATTCCCTGCCTCAGATTCCTTGCCTCAGATTCCCTGCCTCCGATTCCCCGCCTCAGATTCCCCGCCTCAGATTCCCCGCCTCAGATTCCCCGCCTCAGATTCCCCGCCTCAGATTCCCCGCCTCAGATTCCCCGCCTCAGATTCCCCGCCTCAGATTCTCCGCCTCAGATTCCCCGCCTCAGATTACCCGCCTCAGATTCCCTGCCATTGATTGCCTGCCTCTGATTGCCTGCCTCTGATTGCCTGCCTCTGATTCCCTGCCTCTGATTCCCTGCCTCTGATTCCATGCCTCTGATTCACTGCCTCAGATTCCATGCCTCAGATTCCCCGATTCAGATTTACCGCCTCAGATTCCCCGCCTCAGATTCCCTGCCTCAGATTCCCTGCCTCAGATTCCCTGCCTCAGATTCCCTGCCTCAGATTCCTTGCCTCAGATTCCTTGCCTCAGATTCCCTGCCTCTGATTCCCCGCCTCAGATTCCCCGCCTCAGATTCCCCGCCTCAGATTCTCCGCCTCAGATTCCCCGCCTCAGATTCCCCGCCTCAGATTCCCCGCCTCAGATTCCCCGCCTCAGATTCCCCGCCTCAGATTCCCCGCCTCAGATTCCCCGCCTCAGATTCCCCGCCTCAGATTCCCCGCCTCAGATTCCCCGCCTCAGATTCCCCGCCTCAGATTCCCCGCCTCAGATTCCCCGCCTCAGATTCCCCGCCTCAGATTCCCCGCCTCAGATTCCCTGCCATTGATTGCCTGCCTCTGATTCCCCGCCTCAGATTCCCTGCCTCTGATACCCTGCCTCTCTTTGCCTGCCTCTATTTCGGTGCCTCTTCCTCTGCATCTAGTTTCCCACATCTCATTTGCCCCCTCTGATAATCCGCCTCTGATTCCATGCCTCTGATTCCCCGCCTCTGATTCCCCACCTCTGATTCCCCGCCTCTGAATCCCCTCCTCTGATTCCCTGCCTCTGTTTCCCCGCCTCTGATTCCCTGCCTCTGTTTCCCCGCCTCTGATTCCCCGCCTCTGATTCCCCGCCTCTGATTCCCCGCCTCAGATTCCCCGGCTCTGATTCTCTGCCTGAGATTCCCTGCCTCAGAATCCACGCCTCAGATTCCCCGCCTCTGATTCCCCGCCTCTGCTTCCCTGCCTCTGTTTCCCCGCCTCTCATTACCCGCGTCTGATTCCCCGCCTCAGATTCCCCGGCTCTGATTCCCTGCCTGAGATTCCATGCCTCAGATTCCCCTCCTCAGATTCCCAGCATCAGATTCACCGCCTCAGATTCCCCGCCTCAGATTCCCCGCCTCAGATTCCCCGCCTCACATTCGCCGCCTCAGATTCCCTGCCTCAGATTCCCTGCCTCAGATTCCCTGCCTCAGATTCCCTGTCTCAGATTCCCTGCCTCAGATTCCCTTCATCTGATTCCCTTCATCTGATTCCCTGCCTCTGATTCCCTGCCTCTGATTCCCTGCCTCTGATTCCCAGCCTCTGATTCCCTGCCTCTGATTCCCTGCCTCTGATTCCGCACCTCTGATTCCACGCCTCTCTTTCCTTGTCTCTGATTCCCCGCCTCTGATTCCCTGCCTCTGATACCCTGCCTCTCTTTGCCTGCCTTTATTTCCGTGCCTCTTTCTCTGCATCTAGTTTCCCACATCTCATTTGCCCCCTCTGATAACCCGCCTCTGATTCCATGCCTCTGATTCACTGCCTCAGATTCCGTGCCTCAGATTCCCCGATTCAGATTTACCGCCTCAGATTCCCCGCCTCAGATTCCCTGCCTCAGATTCCCTGCCTCAGATTCCCTGCCTCAGATTCCTTGCCTCAGATTCCCTGCCTCCGATTCCCCGCCTCAGATTCCCCGCCTCAGATTCCCCGCCTCAGATTCCCCACCTCAGATTCCCCGCCTCAGATTCCCCGCCTCAGATTCCCCGCCTCAGATTCTCCGCCTCAGATTCCCCGCCTCAGATTACCCGCCTCAGATTCCCTGCCATTGATTCCCTGCCTCTGATTCCCTGCCTCTGATTCCATGCCTCTGATTCACTGCCTCAGATTCCATGCCTCAGATTCCCCGATTCAGATTTACCGCCTCAGATTCCCCGCCTCAGATTCCCTGCCTCAGATTCCCTGCCTCAGATTCCCTGCCTCAGATTCCTTGCCTCAGATTCCTTGCCTCAGATTCCCTGCCTCCGATTCCCCGCCTCAGATTCCCCGCCTCAGATTCCCCGCCTCAGATTCCCCGCCTCAGATTCCCCGCCTCAGATTCTCCGCCTCAGATTCCCGGCCTCAGATTCCCCGCCTCAGATTCCCCGCCTCAGATTCCCCTCCTCAGATTCCCCGCCTCAGATTCCCCGCCTCAGATTCCCCGCCTCAGATTCCCCGCCTCAGATTCCCCGCCTCAGATTCCCCGCCTCAGATTCCCCGCCTCAGATTCCCCGCCTCAGATTCCCCGCCTCAGATTCCCCGCCTCAGATTCCCTGCCATTGATTGCCTGCCTCTGATTGCCTGCCTCTGATTCCCCGCCTCAGATTCCCTGCCTCTGATACCCTGCCTCTCTTTGCCTGCCTCTATTTCGGTGCCTCTTCCTCTGCATCTAGTTTCCCACATCTCATTTGCCCCCTCTGATAATCCGCCTCTGATTCCATGCCTCTGATTCCCCGCCTCTGATTCCCCACCTCTGATTCCCCGCCTCTGAATCCCCGCCTCTGATTCCCTGCCTCTGTTTCCCCGCCTCTGATTCCCTGCCTCTGTTTCCCCGCCTCTGATTCCCCGCCTCTGATTCCCCGCCTCTGATTCCCCGCCTCTGATTCCCCGCCTCAGATTCCCCGGCTCTGATTCTCTGCCTGAGATTCCCTGCCTCAGAATCCACGCCTCAGATTCCCTGCCTCAGATTCCCCGCCTCAGATTCCCCGCCTCAGATTCCCCGCCTCAGATTCCCCGCCTCAGATACCCCGCCTCAGATTCCCCGCCTCAGATTCCCCGCCTCAGATTCCCCGCCTCAGGTTCCCCGCCTCAGATTCCCCGCCTCTGATTCCCCGCCTCTGCTTCCCCGCCTCTGTTTCCCCGCCTCTCATTCCCCGCGTCTGATTCCCCGCCTCAGATTCCCCGGCTCTGATTCCCTGCCTGAGATTCCATGCCTCAGATTCCCCGCCTCAGATTCCCAGCCTCAGATTCACCGCCTCAGATTCCCCGCCTCAGATTCCCTGTCTCAGATTCCCTGCCTCAGATTCCCTTCATCTGATTCCCTTCATCTGATTCCCTGCCTCTGATTCCCTGCCTCTGATTCCCCGCCTCTGATTCCCTGCCTCTGATTCCCTGCCTCTCTTTGCCTGCCTTTATTTCCGTGCCTCTTTCTCTGCATCTAGTTTCCCACATCTCATTTGCCCCCTCTGATAACCCGCCTCTGATTCCATGCCTCTGATTCACTGCCTCAGATTCCGTGCCTCAGATTCCCCGCCTCAGATTCCCCGCCTCAGATTCCCTGCCTCAGATTCCCTGCCTCAGATTCCCTGCCTCTGATTCCCCGCCTCTGATTCCACGCCTCTGATTCCCCGCCTCTGATTCCAGGCCTCTTATTCCCCGCCTCTGATTCCCCACCTCTGATTGCCCGCCACTGATTGCCCGCCTCTGATTCCCCGCCTCTGATTCCCCGCCTCTGATTCCCCACCTCTGTCTGTATGCCTCTCTTTCGCCTCCGCTTTTTCCCCTACACTCTTTCCGCGCCTCTCTTTCCCTCCCTCAATTTCAACAACTCTGTTTGATCTGTTCTGTGTACCTCATTTTCAACACACAAGTTCCAACCACTATGTTTCACCCATCACTTTCCCCGCCTCTATTTTTCCGCCTATGTTTACCCGCCTCTGTTTACCCACCTGTTTCACCGCCTCTGATTCCCCGCCTCTGATTCCCCACCTCTGTCTCGATGCCTCTCTTTCGCCTCCACTCTTTCTCCTCCACTCTTTCCGTGCCTGTATTTCCCTCCCTCAATTTCAACAACACTGTTTGATCTGTTTTGTGTACCTCATTTTAAACACACAAGTTCCAACCACTATGTTATGCCCGCCACTTTCCCCGCCTCTATTTATCCACCTATGTTTACCTGCCTCTGTTTACCCGCCTGTTTCCCCGCCTCTGATTCCCCACCTTTCATTCCCCGCCTCTCTTTCCCTGCCTCTATTTCCGCGCCTCTTTCTCTGCCTCTCTTTCCCCACAACGCTTTTCCTCCCGCTGATTCCCCGCCTCTGATTCCCCGCCTCAGATTCCCCGCCTCAGATTCCCCACCTCAGATTCCCCGCCTCAGATTCCCCGTCTCAGATTCCCCGCCTCAGATTCCCCGCCTCAGATTCCCCGCCTCAGATTCCCTGCCTCGCATTCCCTGCCTCAGATTCCCTGCCTCTGATTCCCTTCATCTGATTCCCTGCCTCTGTTTCCCCGCCTCTGATTCCCCGCGTCTGATTCCCCGCCTCAGATTCCCCGGCTCTGATTCCCTGCCTCAGATTCCCTGCCTCAGATTCCCTGTCTCAGATTCCCTGCCTCAGATTCCCTGCCTCAGATTCCCTGCCTCAGATTCCCTGCCTCAGATTCCCTGCCTCAGATTCCTTGCCTCAGATTCCCTGCCTCTGATTCCCCGCCTCTGATTCCCCGCCTCTGATTCCCCGCCTCTGAATCCCCGCCTCTGATTCCCCGCCTCTGTTTCCCCGCCTCTGATTCCCCGCCTCTGATTCCACGCCTCTGATTCCCCGCCTCTGATTCCAGGCCTCTTATTCCCCGCCTCTGATTCCCCACCTCTGATTGCCTGCCACTGATTGCCAGCCTCTGATTCCCCGCCTCTGAGTCCCTGCCTCAGATTCCCTGCTTCAGATTCCCTGCCTCAGATTCCCTGCCTCGTATTCCCCGCCTCTGATTCCCGGCCTCGTATTCGCCGCCTCTGATTCCCCGCCTCTGATTCCCCGCGTCTGATTCCCTGCCTCAGATTCCCCGGCTCTGATTCCCTGCATCAGATTCCCTGCCTCAGATTCCCTGCCTCTGATTCCCCGCCTCTGATTCCCCGCCTCTGATTCCCTGCCTCTGATTCCTGCCTCAGATTCCCTGCCTCAGATTCCCTGCCTCAGATTCCCCGGCTCTGATTCCCTGCATCAGATTCCCTGCCTCAGATTCCCTGCCTCTGATTCCCCGCCTTTGATTCCCCTCCTCTTATTCCCCGCCTCTGATTCCCAGCCTCTGATACCCCGCCTCTGATTCCCTGCCTCTGTTTCCCCGCCTCTGATTCCCCGCCTCTGATTCCGCGCCTCTGATTCCGCGCCTCAGGTTCCCCGCCTCAGATTCCCCGCCTCAGATTCCCCGCCTCAGATTCCCCGCCTCAGATTCCCCGCCTCAGATTCCCCGCCTCAGATTCCCCGCCTCAGATTCCCCGCCTCAGATTCCCCGCCTCAGATTCCCCGCCTCAGATTCCCCGCCTCAGATTCCCCGCCTCAGATTCCCCGCCTCAGATTCCCCGCCTCAGATTCCCCACCTCAGATTCTCCGCCTCAGATTCCCCTACTCAGATTCCCCTACTCAGATTCCCCGCCTCAGATTCCCCGCCTCTGCTTCCCTGCCTCTGTTTCCCCGCCTCTCATTACCCGCGTCTGATTCCCCGCCTCAGATTCCCCGGCTCTGATTCCCTGCCTGAGATTCCATGCCTCAGATTCCCCGCCTCAGATTCCCCGCCTCAGATTCACCGCCTCAGATTCCCCGCCTCAGATTCCCCGCCTCAGATTCCCCGCCTCAGATTCCCCGGCTCTGATTCCCTGCATCAGATTCCCTGCCTCAGATTCCCTGCCTCTGATTCCCCGCCTCTGATTCCCCGCCTCTGATTCCCCGCCTCTGATTCCCTGCCTCAGATACCCTGCCTCTCTTTGCCTGTCTCTAATTCCGTGCCTCTTTCTCTGCATCTAGTTTCCCACATCTCATTTGCCCCCTCTGATAACCCGCCTCTGATTCCATGCCTCTGATTCACTGCCTCAGATTCCCTGCCTCAGATTCCCTGCCTCAGATTCCCTGCCTCAGATTCCCCGCCTCAGATTCCCCGCCTCAGATTCCCCGCCTCAGATTCCCCGCCTCAGATTCCCCGCCTCAGATTCCCTGCATCAGATTCCCTGCCTCTGATTGCCTGCCTCTGATTCCCTGCCTCTGATTCCCTGCCTCTGATCCCGGGCCTCTGATTCCAGGCCTCTTATTCCCCGCCTCTGATTCCCCACCTCTGATTGCCTGCCACTGATTGCCTGCCTCTGATTCCCCGCCTCTGATTCCCCGCCTCTGATTCCCCACCTCTGTCTGTATGCCTCTCTTTCGCCTCCGCTTTTTCCCCTACACTTTTTCCGCGCCTCTCTTTCCCTCCCTCAATTTCAACAACTCTGTTTGATCTGTTCTGTGTACCTCATTTTCAACACACAATTTCCAACCACGATGTTTCACCCATCACTTTCCCCGCCTCTATTTCTCCGCCTATGTTTACCCACCTCTGTTTACCCACCTGTTTCACCGCCTCTGATTCCCCGCCTATGATTCCCCACCTCTGTCTCTACGCCTCTCTTTCGCCTCCACTCTTTCCCCTCCACTCTTTCCGTGCCTGTATTTCCCTCCCTCAATTTCAACAACACTGTTTGATCTGTTCTGTGTACCTCATTTTCAACACACAATTTCCAACCACTATGTTTCACCCATCACTTTCCCCGCCTCTATTTATCCACCTATGTTTACCTGCCTCTGTTTACCCGCCTGTTTCCCCGCCTCTGATTCGCCACCTTTCATTCCCTGCCTCGCTTTCCCTGCCTCTATTTCCGCGCCTCTTTCACTGCCTCTCTTTCCCCACATCTCTTTTCCTCCCGCTGATTCCCCGCCTCTGATTCCCCGCCTCTGATTCCCCGCCTCAGATTCCCTGCCTCAGATTCCCTGCCTCAGATTCTCTGCCTCAGATTCCCTGCCTCTGATTCCCCGCCTCTGATTCCCCGCCTCTTATTCCCCGCCTCTGATTCCCCGCCTCTGATTCCCCGCCTCTGATGCCCTCCCTCAGATTCCCCGGTTCTGATTCCCTGCATCAGCTTCCCTGCCTCATATTCCCTGCCTCTGATTCCCCGCCTCTGATTCCCTGCCTCTGATTCCCCGCCTCTGATTCCCTGCCTCAGATTCCCTGCCTCAGATTCCCTGCCTCAGATTCCCTGCCTCTGATTCCCCGCCTCTGATTCCCCGCCTCAGATTCCCTGCCTCAGATTCCCTGCCTCAAATTCCCTGCCTCTGATTCCCCACCTCTGATTCCCTGCCTCTGATTCCCCGCCTCTTATTCCCCACCTCATATTCCCCGCCTCAGATTCCCCGGCTCTGATTCCCTGCCTCAGATTCCGTGCCTCAAATTCCCTGCCTCTGATTCCCCACCTCTGATTCCACGCCTCTGATTCCCCGCCTCTGATTCCCCGCCTCAGATTCCCCAGCTCTGATTCCCCTCCTCAGATTCCCTGCCTCAGATTCCCTGCGTCCGATTCCCCGCCTCTGATTCCGCGCATCTGATTCCACGCCTCTCTTTCCGTGTCTCTGATTCCCCGCCTCTGATTCACTGCCTCAGATTCCCCGCCTCTGATTCCCCGCCTCTTATTCGCCGCCTCTGATTCTCCGCCTCTGATTCCCCGCCTCTGATTCCCCGCCTCTGATTCCCCACCTCTGATTCCCCGCCTCTGATTCCCCAACTCTGATTCCCCGCCTCTGATTCCCCGCCTCTGATTCCCCGCCTCTTATTCCCCACCTCTGATTCCCCGCCTCTGATTCCCCGCCTCTGATTCCCCGCCTCTGATTCCCTGCCTCTGTTTCCCCGCCTCTGATTCCCCGCCTCTGATTCCCCGCCTCATATTTCCTGGCTCTGATTCCCTACCTGAGATCCCTGCCTGAGATTCCCCGCCTCAGATTCCCTGCCTCTGATTCCCCGCCTCTGATTCCCCGCCTCTTATTCCCCGCCTCTGATTCCCCGCCTCTGATTCCCCACCTCTGATTCCCTGCCTCAGATTCCCCGGCTCTGATTCCCTGCATCAGATTCCCTGCCTCAGATTCCCTGCCTCTGATTCCCCGCCTCTGATTGCCTGCCTCTGATTCCCCGCCTCTGATTCCCTGCCTCAGATTCCCTGCCTCAGATTCCCTGCCTCAGATTCCCTGCCTCTGATTCCCCGCCTCTGATTCCCCACCTCTGATTCCGCGCCTCTGATTCCCTGCCTCTGTTTCCCCGCCTCTGATTCCCCGCCTCTGATTCCCCGCCTCAGATTCCCCGGCTCTGATTCCCTGCCTGAGATTCCCTGCCTCAGATACCCCGCCTCAGATTCCCCGCCTCATATTCCCCGCCTCAGATTCCCCGCCTCAGATTCCCCGCCTCAGGTTCCCCGCCTCAGATTCCCCGCCTCAGATTCCCCTCCTCAGATTCCCCGCCCCAGATTCCCCGCCTCAGATTCACCGCCTCAGATTCCCCGCCTCAGATTCCCCGCCTCAGATTCCCCGCCTCAGATTCCCTGCATCAGATTCCCTGCCTCTGAATGCCTGCCTCTGATTCCCTGCCTCTGATTCCCTGCCTCTCATTCCCTGCCTCTGATTCCGAGCCTCTGATTCCACGCCTCTCTTTCCGTATCTCTGATTCCCCGCCTCTGATTCCCCGCCTCTGATTCCCTGCCTCTGATTCCCCACCTCTGATTCCCTGCCTCAGATTCCCTGCCTCAGATTCCCTGCCTCTGATTCCCCGCCTCTGATTCCCCGCCTCTGATTCCCCGCCTCTGATTCCCCGCCTCTGATTCCCCGCCTCTGATTCCCTGCCTCTGTTTCCCCGCCTCTGATTCCCCGCCTCTGATTCCCCGCCTCAGATTTCCCGGCTCTGATTCCCTGCCTGAGATTCCCTGCCTGAGATTCCCCACCTCAGATTCCCTGCCTCAGATTCCCCGCCTCAGATTCCCCGCCTCAGATACCCCGCCTCAGATTCCCCATCTCAGATTCCCCGCCTCAAATTCCCCGCCTCAGATTCCCCGCCTCAGATTCCCTGCCTCAGATTCCCTGCCTCTGATTGCCTTCCTCTGATTCCCTGCCTCTGATTCCCTGCCTCTGATTCCCTGCCTCTGATTCCCTGCCTCTGATTCCCTGCCTCAGATTCCCTGCCTCAGATTCCCTGCCTCTGATTCCCTGCCTCTGTTTCCCCGCCTCTGATTCCCTGCCTCTGATTCCCCGCCTCTGATTCCCCGCCTCTTATTCCCCGCCTCTGATTCCCCGCCTCTGATTCCCCACCTCTGATTCCCTGCCTCAGATTCCCCGGCTCTGATTCCCTGCATCAGATTCCCTGCCTCAGATTCCCTGCCTCTGATTCCCCGCCTCTGATTCCCCGCCTCTGATTCCCCGCCTCTGATTCCCTGCCTCAGATACCCTGCCTCTCTTTGCCTGTCTCTAATTCCGTGCCTCTTTCTCTGCATCTAGTTTCCCACATCTCATTTGCCCCCTCTGATAACCCGCCTCTGATTCCATGCCTCTGATTCACTGCCTCAGATTCCCTGCCTCAGATTCCCTGCCTCAGATTCCCTGCCTCAGATTCCCTGCCTCAGATTCCCTGCCTCAGATTCCTTGCCTCAGATTCCCTGTCTCCGATTCCCCGCCTCTGATTCCCCGCCTCTGTTTCCCCGCCTCTGATTCTAGGCCTCTTATTCCCCGCCTCTGATTCCCCACCTCTGATTCCCCACCTCTGTCTGTATGCCTCTCTTTCGCCTCCGCTTTTTCCACTACACTCTTTCCGTGCCTCTCTTTCCCTCCCTCAATTTCAACAACTCTGTTTGATCTGTTCTGTGTACCTCATTTTCAACACACAAGTTCCAACCACTATGTTTCACCCATCACTTTCCCCGCCTCTATTTTTCCACCTATGTTTACCCGCCTCTGTTTACCCACCTGTTTCACCGCCTCTGATTCCCCGCCTCTGATTCCCCACCTCTGTCTCGACGCCTCTCTTTCGCCTCCACTCTTTCCCCTCCACTCTTTCCGTGCCTGTCTTTCCCTCCCTCAATTTCAACAACACTGTTTGATCTGTTTTGTGTACCTCATTTTAAACACACAAGTTCAAACCACTATGTTATGCCCGCCTCTTTCCCCGCCTCTATTTATCCACCTATGTTTACCTGCCTCTGTTTACCCTCCTGTTTCCCCGCATCTGATTCCCCACCTTTCATTCCCCGCCTCTCTTTCCCTGCCTCTATTTCAGCGCCTCTTTCTCTGCCTCTCTTTCCCCACAACGCTTTTCCTCCCTCTGATTCCCCGCCTCTGATTCCCCTCCTCTGATTCCCTGCCTCTGATTCCCCACCTCTGAGTCCCTGCCTCAGATTCCCTGCTTCAGATTCCCTGCCTCAGATTCCCTGCCTCTGATTCCCCGCCTCTGATTCCCCGCCTCGTATTCCCCGCCTCTGATTCCCCGCCTCTGATTCCCCGCGTCTGATTCCCTGCCTCAGATTCCCCGGCTCTGATTCCCTGCATCAGATTCCCTGCCTCAGATTCCCTGCCTCTGATTCCCCGCCTCTGATTCCCTGCCTCTGATTCCCTGCCTCTGATTCCTGCCTCAGATTCCCTGCCTCAGATTCCCTGCCTCAGATTCCCTGCCTCAGATTCCCTGCCTCAGATTCCCTGCCTCAGATTCCCTGCCTCAGATTCCCTGCCTCTGATTCCCCGCCTTTGATTCCCCTCCTCTTATTCCCCGCCTCTGATTCCCAGCCTCTGATTCCCCGCCTCTGATTCCCTGCCTCTGTTTCCCCGCCTCTGATTCCCCGCCTCTGATTCCGCGCCTCAGGTTCCCCGCCTCAGATTCCCTGCCTCAGATTCCCCGCCTCAGATTCCCCGCCTCAGATTCCCCGCCTCAGATTCCCCGCCTCAGATTCCCCGCCTCAGATTCCCCGCCTCAGATTCCCCGCCTCAGATTCCCCGCCTCAGATTCCCCGCCTCAGATTCCCCGCCTCAGATTCTCCGCCTCAGATTCCCCGGCTCAGATTCCCCGGCTCAGATTCCCCGCCTCAGATTCCCCGCCTCAGATTCCCCGCCTCAGATTCCCCGCCTCAGATTCCCCGCCTCACATTCCCCGCCTCAGATTCCCCGCCTCAGATTCCCCGCCTCAGATTCCCCGCCTCAGATTCCCCGCCTCAGATTCACCGCCTCAGATTCCCTGCCTCAGATTCCCTGCCTCTGATTGCCTGCCTCTGATTCCGCGCCTCTGATTCCACGCCTCTCTTTCCGTATCTCTGATTCCCCGCCTCTGATTCTCTGCCTCTGATACCCTGCCTCTCTTTGCCTGCCTCTATTTCGGTTCCTCTTCCTCTGCATCTAGTTTCCCACATCTCATTTGCCCCCTCTGATAACCCGCCTCTGATTCCCCGCCTCTGATTCCCCGCCTCTGATTCCCCGCCTCTGAATCCACGCCTCTGATTCCCTGCCTCAGATTCCCTGCCTCAGATTCCCTGCCTCAGATTCCCTGCATCTGATTCCCCGCCTCTGATTCCCCGCCTCTGATTCCCCGCCTCTCATTACCCGCGTCTGATTCCCCGCCTCAGATTCCCCGGCTCTGATTCCCTGCCTGAGATTCCATGCCTCAGATTCCCCGCCTCAGATTCCCAGCCTCAGATTCACCGCCTCAGATTCCCCGCCTCAGATTCCCCGCCTCAGATTCCCCGCCTCAGATTCCCCGCCTCAGATTCCCCGCCTCACATTCGCCGCCTCAGATTCCCCGCCTCAGATTCCCTGCCTCAGATTCCCTGTCTCAGATTCCCTGCCTCAGATTCCCTTCATCTGATTCCCTTCATCTGATTCCATGCCTCTGATTCACTGCCTCAGATTCCGTGCCTCAGATTCCCCGATTCAGATTTACCGCCTCAGATTCCCCGCCTCAGATTCCATGCCTCAGATTCCATGCCTCAGATTCCCTGCCTCAGATTCCTTGCCTCAGATTCCCTGCCTCCGATTCCCCGCCTCAGATTCCCCGCCTCAGATTCCCCGCCTCAGATTCCCCGCCTCAGATTCTCCGCCTCAGATTCCCCGCCTCAGATTCCCCACCTCAGATTCCCCGCCTCAGATTCCCCGCCTCAGATTCCCCGCCTCAGATTCCCCGCCTCAGATTACCCGCCTCAGATTCCCTGCCATTGATTGCCTGCCTCTGATTTCCTGCCTCTGATTCCCTGCCTCTGATTCCCTGCCTCTGATTCCGCGCCTCTGATTCCACGCCTATCTTTCCGTATCTCTGATTCCCCGCCTCTGATTCTCTGCCTCTGAATCCCCGCCTCTGATTCTCTGCCTCTGAATCCCCGCATCTGATTCCCTGCCTCAGATTCCCTGCCTCAGATTCCCTGCCTCAGATTCCCTGCCTCTGATTCCCCGCCTCTGATTCCATGCCTCTGATTCCCCGCCTCTGATTCCCCGCCTCTGATTCCCCGCCTCTGAATCCACGCCTCTGATTCCCTGCCTCAGATTCCCTGCCTCAGATTCCCTGCCTCAGATTCCCTGCCTCAGATTCCCTGCATCTGATTCCCCGCCTCTGATTCCCCGCCTCTGATTCCCCGCCTCTTATTCCCCGCCTCTGATTCCCCGCCTCTGATTCCCCGCCTCTGATTCCCTGCCTCTGTTTCCCCGCCTCTGATTCCCCTCCTCTGATTCCCCGCCTCAGATTCCCCGGCTCTGATTCCCTGCCTGAGATTCCCTGCCTCAGATTCCCTGCCTATGATTCCCTGCCTCTGAGTCCCCGCGACAGATTCCCCGGCTCTGATTCTCTGCCTGAGATTCCCTGCCTCAGAATCCCCGCCTCAGATTCCCTGCCTCAGATTCCCTGCCTCAGATTCCCCGCCTCAGATTCCCCGCCTCAGATTCCCCGCCTCAGATTCCCCGCCTCAGATTCCCCGCCTCAGATTCCCCGCCTCTGATTCCCCGCCTCTGCTTCCCTGCCTCTGTTTCCCCGCCTCTCATTACCCGCGTCTGATTCCCCGCCTCAGATTCCCCAGCTCTGATTCCCTGCCTGAGATTCCATGCCTCAGATTCCCCGCCTCAGATTCCCAGCCTCAGATTCACCGCCTCAGATTCCCCGCCTCAGATTCCCCGCCTCAGATTCCCCGCCTCACATTCGCCGCCTCAGATTCCCTGCCTCAGATTCCCTGCCTCAGATTCCCTGCCTCAGATTCCCTGCCTCAGATTCCCTGCCTCAGATTCCCTGTCTCAGATTCCCTGCCTCAGATTCCCTTCATCTGATTCCCTTCATCTGATTCCCTGCCTCTGATTCCCTGCCTCTGATTCCCTGCCTCTGATTCCCAGCCTCTGATTCCCTGCCTCTGATTCCCTGCCTCTGATTCCGCACCTCTGATTCCACGCCTCTCTTTCCTTGTCTCTGATTCCCCGCCTCTGATACCCTGCCTCTCTTTGCCTGCCTTTATTTCCGTGCCTCTTTCTCTGCATCTAGTTTCCCACATCTCATTTGCCCCCTCTGATAACCCGCCTCTGATTCCATGCCTCTGATTCACTGCCTCAGATTCCGTGCCTCAGATTCCCCGATTCAGATTTACCGCCTCAGATTCCTCGCCTCAGATTCCCTGCCTCAGATTCCCTGCCTCAGATTCCCTGCCTCAGATTCCCTGCCTCAGATTCCTTGCCTCAGATTCCCTGCCTCCGATTCCCCGCCTCAGATTCCCCGCCTCAGATTCCCCGCCTCAGATTCCCCGCCTCAGATTCCCCGCCTCAGATTCCCCGCCTCAGATTCCCCGCCTCAGATTCCCCGCCTCAGATTCTCCGCCTCAGATTCCCCGCCTCAGATTACCCGCCTCAGATTCCCTGCCATTGATTGCCTGCCTCTGATTGCCTGCCTCTGATTGCCTGCCTCTGATTCCCTGCCTCTGATTCCCTGCCTCTGATTCCATGCCTCTGATTCACTGCCTCAGATTCCATGCCTCAGATTCCCCGATTCAGATTTACCGCCTCAGATTCCCCGCCTCAGATTCCCTGCCTCAGATTCCCTGCCTCAGATTCCCTGCCTCAGATTCCCTGCCTCAGATTGCTTGCCTCAGATTCCTTGCCTCAGATTCCCTGCCTCCGATTCCCCGCCTCAGATTCCCCGCCTCAGATTCCCCGCCTCAGATTCTCCGCCTCAGATTCCCCGCCTCAGATTCCCCGCCTCAGATTCCCCGCCTCAGATTCCCCGCCTCAGATTCCCCGCCTCAGATTCCCCGCCTCAGATTCCCCGCCTCAGATTCCCCGCCTCAGATTCCCCGCCTCAGATTCCCCGCCTCAGATTCCCCGCCTCAGATTCCCCGCCTCAGATTCCCCGCCTCAGATTCCCCGCCTCAGATTCCCTGCCATTGATTGCCTGCCTCTGATTCCCCGCCTCAGATTCCCTGCCTCTGATACCCTGCCTCTCTTTGCCTGCCTCTATTTCGGTGCCTCTTCCTCTGCATCTAGTTTCCCACATCTCATTTGCCCCCTCTGATAATCCGCCTCTGATTCCATGCCTCTGATTCCCCGCCTCTGATTCCCCACCTCTGATTCCCCGCCTCTGAATCCCCGCCTCTGATTCCCTGCCTCTGTTTCCCCGCCTCTGATTCCCTGCCTCTGTTTCCCCGCCTCTGATTCCCCGCCTCTGATTCCCCGCCTCTGATTCCCCGCCTCAGATTCCCCGGCTCTGATTCTCTGCCTGAGATTCCCTGCCTCAGAATCCACGCCTCAGATTCCCCGCCTCTGATTCCCCGCCTCTGCTTCCCTGCCTCTGTTTCCCCGCCTCTCATTACCCGCGTCTGATTCCCCGCCTCAGATTCCCCGGCTCTGATTCCCTGCCTGAGATTCCATGCCTCAGATTCCCCGCCTCAGATTCCCAGCATCAGATTCACCGCCTCAGATTCCCCGCCTCAGATTCCCCGCCTCAGATTCCCCGCCTCACATTCGCCGCCTCAGATTCCCTGCCTCAGATTCCCTGCCTCAGATTCCCTGCCTCAGATTCCCTGTCTCAGATTCCCTGCCTCAGATTCCCTTCATCTGATTCCCTTCATCTGATTCCCTGCCTCTGATTCCCTGCCTCTGATTCCCTGCCTCTGATTCCCAGCCTCTGATTCCCTGCCTCTGATTCCCTGCCTCTGATTCCGCACCTCTGATTCCACGCCTCTCTTTCCTTGTCTCTGATTCCCCGCCTCTGATTCCCTGCCTCTGATACCCTGCCTCTCTTTGCCTGCCTTTATTTCCGTGCCTCTTTCTCTGCATCTAGTTTCCCACATCTCATTTGCCCCCTCTGATAACCCGCCTCTGATTCCATGCCTCTGATTCACTGCCTCAGATTCCGTGCCTCAGATTCCCCGATTCAGATTTACCGCCTCAGATTCCCCGCCTCAGATTCCCTGCCTCAGATTCCCTGCCTCAGATTCCCTGCCTCAGATTCCTTGCCTCAGATTCCCTGCCTCCGATTCCCCGCCTCAGATTCCCCGCCTCAGATTCCCCGCCTCAGATTCCCCGCCTCAGATTCCCCGCCTCAGATTCCCCGCCTCAGATTCCCCGCCTCAGATTCTCCGC
Source organism: Narcine bancroftii (assembly GCF_036971445.1). Taxonomy (NCBI): domain Eukaryota; kingdom Metazoa; phylum Chordata; class Chondrichthyes; order Torpediniformes; family Narcinidae; genus Narcine; species Narcine bancroftii. Next base: position 92,385,112 of record NC_091481.1, read on the forward strand.
CTCAGATTCCCCGCCTCAGATTACCCGCCTCAGATTCCCTGCCATTGATTCCCTGCCTCTGATTCCCTGCCTCTGATTCCATGCCTCTGATTCACTGCCTCAGATTCCATGCCTCAGATTCCCCGATTCAGATTTACCGCCTCAGATTCCCCGCCTCAGATTCCCTGCCTCAGATTCCCTGCCTCAGATTCCCTGCCTCAGATTCCTTGCCTCAGATTCCTTGCCTCCGATTCCCTGCCTCCGATTCCCCGCCTCAGATTCCCCGCCTCAGATTCCCCGCCTCAGATTCCCCGCCTCAGATTCCCCGCCTCAGATTCTCCGCCTCAGATTCCCGGCCTCAGATTCCCCGCCTCAGATTCCCCACCTCAGATTCCCCTCCTCAGATTCCCCGCCTCAGATTCCCCGCCTCAGATTCCCCGCCTCAGATTCCCCGCCTCAGATTCCCCGCCTCAGATTCCCCGCCTCAGATTCCCCGCCTCAGATTCCCCGCCTCAGATTCCCCGCCTCAGATTCCCCGCCTCAGATTCCCTGCCATTGATTGCCTGCCTCTGATTGCCTGCCTCTGATTCCCCGCCTCAGATTCCCTGCCTCTGATACCCTGCCTCTCTTTGCCTGCCTCTATTTCGGTGCCTCTTCCTCTGCATCTAGTTTCCCACATCTCATTTGCCCCCTCTGATAATCCGCCTCTGATTCCATGCCTCTGATTCCCCGCCTCTGATTCCCCACCTCTGATTCCCCGCCTCTGAATCCCCGCCTCTGATTCCCTGCCTCTGTTTCCCCGCCTCTGATTCCCTGCCTCTGTTTCCCCGCCTCTGATTCCCCGCCTCTGATTCCCCGCCTCTGATTCCCCGCCTCTGATTCCCCGCCTCAGATTCCCCGGCTCTGATTCTCTGCCTGAGATTCCCTGCCTCAGAATCCACGCCTCAGATTCCCTGCCTCAGATTCCCCGCCTCAGATTCCCCGCCTCAGATTCCCCGCCTCAGATTCCCCGCCTCAGATACCCCGCCTCAGATTCCCCGCCTCAGATTCCCCGCCTCAGATTCCCCGCCTCAGGTTCCCCGCCTCAGATTCCCCGCCTCTGATTCCCCGCCTCTGCTTCCCCGCCTCTGTTTCCCCGCCTCTCATTCCCCGCGTCTGATTCCCCGCCTCAGATTCCCCGGCTCTGATTCCCTGCCTGAGATTCCATGCCTCAGATTCCCCGCCTCAGATTCCCAGCCTCAGATTCACCGCCTCAGATTCCCCGCCTCAGATTCCCTGTCTCAGATTCCCTGCCTCAGATTCCCTTCATCTGATTCCCTTCATCTGATTCCCTGCCTCTGATTCCCTGCCTCTGATTCCCCGCCTCTGATTCCCTGCCTCTGATTCCCTGTCTCTCTTTGCCTGCCTTTATTTCCGTGCCTCTTTCTCTGCATCTAGTTTCCCACATCTCATTTGCCCCCTCTGATAACCCGCCTCTGATTCCATGCCTCTGATTCACTGCCTCAGATTCCGTGCCTCAGATTCCCCGCCTCAGATTCCCCGCCTCAGATTCCCTGCCTCAGATTCCCTGCCTCAGATTCCCTGCCTCTGATTCCCCGCCTCTGATTCCACGCCTCTGATTCCCCGCCTCTGATTCCAGGCCTCTTATTCCCCGCCTCTGATTCCCCACCTCTGATTGCCCGCCACTGATTGCCCGCCTCTGATTCCCCGCCTCTGATTCCCCGCCTCTGATTCCCCACCTCTGTCTGTATGCCTCTCTTTCGCCTCCGCTTTTTCCCCTACACTCTTTCCGCGCCTCTCTTTCCCTCCCTCAATTTCAACAACTCTGTTTGATCTGTTCTGTGTACCTCATTTTCAACACACAAGTTCCAACCACTATGTTTCACCCATCACTTTCCCCGCCTCTATTTTTCCGCCTATGTTTACCCGCCTCTGTTTACCCACCTGTTTCACCGCCTCTGATTCCCCGCCTCTGATTCCCCACCTCTGTCTCGATGCCTCTCTTTCGCCTCCACTCTTTCTCCTCCACTCTTTCCGTGCCTGTATTTCCCTCCCTCAATTTCAACAACACTGTTTGATCTGTTTTGTGTACCTCATTTTAAACACACAAGTTCCAACCACTATGTTATGCCCGCCACTTTCCCCGCCTCTATTTATCCACCTATGTTTACCTGCCTCTGTTTACCCGCCTGTTTCCCCGCCTCTGATTCCCCACCTTTCATTCCCCGCCTCTCTTTCCCTGCCTCTATTTCCGCGCCTCTTTCTCTGCCTCTCTTTCCCCACAACGCTTTTCCTCCCGCTGATTCCCCGCCTCTGATTCCCCGCCTCAGATTCCCCGCCTCAGATTCCCCACCTCAGATTCCCCGCCTCAGATTCCCCGTCTCAGATTCCCCGCCTCAGATTCCCCGCCTCAGATTCCCCGCCTCAGATTCCCTGCCTCGCATTCCCTGCCTCAGATTCCCTGCCTCTGATTCCCTTCATCTGATTCCCTGCCTCTGTTTCCCCGCCTCTGATTCCCCGCGTCTGATTCCCCGCCTCAGATTCCCCGGCTCTGATTCCCTGCCTCAGATTCCCTGCCTCAGATTCCCTGTCTCAGATTCCCTGCCTCAGATTCCCTGCCTCAGATTCCCTGCCTCAGATTCCCTGCCTCAGATTCCCTGCCTCAGATTCCTTGCCTCAGATTCCCTGCCTCTGATTCCCCGCCTCTGATTCCCCGCCTCTGATTCCCCGCCTCTGAATCCCCGCCTCTGATTCCCCGCCTCTGTTTCCCCGCCTCTGATTCCCCGCCTCTGATTCCACGCCTCTGATTCCCCGCCTCTGATTCCAGGCCTCTTATTCCCCGCCTCTGATTCCCCACCTCTGATTGCCTGCCACTGATTGCCAGCCTCTGATTCCCCGCCTCTGAGTCCCTGCCTCAGATTCCCTGCTTCAGATTCCCTGCCTCAGATTCCCTGCCTCGTATTCCCCGCCTCTGATTCCCGGCCTCGTATTCGCCGCCTCTGATTCCCCGCCTCTGATTCCCCGCGTCTGATTCCCTGCCTCAGATTCCCCGGCTCTGATTCCCTGCATCAGATTCCCTGCCTCAGATTCCCTGCCTCTGATTCCCCGCCTCTGATTCCCCGCCTCTGATTCCCTGCCTCTGATTCCTGCCTCAGATTCCCTGCCTCAGATTCCCTGCCTCAGATTCCCCGGCTCTGATTCCCTGCATCAGATTCCCTGCCTCAGATTCCCTGCCTCTGATTCCCCGCCTTTGATTCCCCTCCTCTTATTCCCCGCCTCTGATTCCCAGCCTCTGATACCCCGCCTCTGATTCCCTGCCTCTGTTTCCCCGCCTCTGATTCCCCGCCTCTGATTCCGCGCCTCTGATTCCGCGCCTCAGGTTCCCCGCCTCAGATTCCCCGCCTCAGATTCCCCGCCTCAGATTCCCCGCCTCAGATTCCCCGCCTCAGATTCCCCGCCTCAGATTCCCCGCCTCAGATTCCCCGCCTCAGATTCCCCGCCTCAGATTCCCCGCCTCAGATTCCCCGCCTCAGATTCCCCGCCTCAGATTCCCCGCCTCAGATTCCCCGCCTCAGATTCCCCACCTCAGATTCTCCGCCTCAGATTCCCCTACTCAGATTCCCCTACTCAGATTCCCCGCCTCAGATTCCCCGCCTCTGCTTCCCTGCCTCTGTTTCCCCGCCTCTCATTACCCGCGTCTGATTCCCCGCCTCAGATTCCCCGGCTCTGATTCCCTGCCTGAGATTCCATGCCTCAGATTCCCCGCCTCAGATTCCCCGCCTCAGATTCACCGCCTCAGATTCCCCGCCTCAGATTCCCTGCCTCAGATTCCCCGCCTCAGATTCCCCGCCTCAGATTCCCTGCCTCAGATTCCCTGCCTCAGATTCCCTGCCTCAGATTCCCTTCATCTGATTCCCTTCATCTGATTCCCTGCCTCTGATTCCCTGCCTCTGATTCCCTGCCTCTGATTCCCAGCCTCTGATTCCCTGCCTCTGATTCCCTGCCTCTGATTCCGCACCTCTGATTCCACGCCTCTCTTTCCTTGTCTCTGATTCCCCGCCTCTGATTCCCTGCCGCTGATACCCTGCCTCTCTTTGCCTGCCTTTATTTCCGTGCCTCTTTCTCTGCATCTAGTTTCCCACATCTCATTTGCCCCCTCTGATAACCCGCCTCTGATTCCATGCCTCTGATTCACTGCCTCAGATTCCGTGCCTCAGATTCCCCGATTCAGATTTACCGCCTCAGATTCCCCGATTCAGATTTACCGCCTCAGATTCCCCGCCTCAGATTCCATGCCTCAGATTCCCTGCCTCAGATTCCTTGCCTCAGATTCCCCGCCTCCGATTCCCCGCCTCAGATTCCCCGCCTCAGATTCCCCGCCTCAGATTCCCCGCCTCAGATTCTCCGCCTCAGATTCCCCGCCTCAGATTCCCCACCTCAGATTCCCCTCCTCTGAGTCCCCGCGTCAGATTCCCTGGCTCTGATTCTCTGCCTCTGATTCCCCGCCTCTGCTTCCCTGCCTCTGTTTCCCCGCCTCTCATTACCCGCGTCTGATTTCCCGCCTCAGATTCCCCGGCTCTGATTCCCTGCCTGAGATTCCATGCCTCAGATTCCCCGCCTCAGATTCCCAGCCTCAGATTCACCGCCTCAGATTCCCCGCCTCAGATAGCCCGCCTCAGATTCCCCGCCTCAGATTCCCCGCCTCACATTCGCCGCCTCAGATTCCCTGCCTCAGATTCCCTGCCTCAGATTCCCTGTCTCAGATTCCCTGTCTCAGATTCCCTGCCTCAGATTCCCTTCATCTGATTCCCTTCATCTGATTCCCTGCCTCTGATTCCCTGCCTCTGATTCCCCGCCTCTGATTCCCCACCTTTCATTCCCCGCCTCTCTTTCCCTGCCTCTATTTCCGCGCCTCTTTCTCTGCCTCTCTTTCCCCACAACGCTTTTCCTCCCGCTGATTCCCCGCCTCTGATTCCCCGCCTCAGATTCCCCGTCTCAGATTCCCCACCTCAGATTCCCCGCCTCAGATTCCCCGTCTCAGATTCCCCGCCTCAGATTCCCCACCTCAGATTCCCCGCCTCAGATTCCCTGCCTCGCATTCCCTGCCTCAGATTCCCTGCCTCAGATTCCCTTCATCTGATTCCCTTCATCTGATTCCCTGCCTCTGTTTCCCCGCCTCTGATTCCCCGCGTCTGATTCCCTGCCTCAGATTCCCTGCCTCAGATTCCCTGTCTCAGATTCCCTGCCTCAGATTCCCTGCCTCAGATTCCCTGCCTCAGATTCCCTGCCTCAGGTTCCCTGCCTCAGATTCCTTGCCTCAGATTCCCTGCCTCCGATTCCCCGCCTCTGATTCCCCGCCTCTGAAACCCCGCCTCTGATTCCCCGCCTCTGTTTCCCCGCCTCTGATTCCCCGCCTCTGATTCCCCGCCTCTGATTCCAGGCCTCTTATTCCCCGCCTCTGATTCCCCACCTCTGATTGCCTGCCACTGATTGCCAGCCTCTGATTCCCCGCCTCTATTTATCCACCTATGTTTACCTGCCTCTGTTTACCCGCCTGTTTCCCCGCCTCTGATTCCCCACCTTTCATTCCCCGCCTCTCTTTCCCTGCCTCTATTTCCGCGCCTTTTCCTCTGCCTCTCTTTCCCCACAACGCCTTTCCTCCCGCTGATTCCCCGCCTCTGATTCCCCGCCTCGGATTCCCTGCCTCTGATTCCCCGCCTCTGAGTCCCTGCCTCAGATTCCATGCTTCAGATTCCCTGCCTCAGATTCCCTGCCTCTGATTCCCCGCCTCTGATTCCCCGCCTCGTATTTCCCGCCTCTGATTCCCCGCCTCTGATTCCCCGCGTCTGATTCCCTGCCTCATATTCCCCGGCTCTGATTCCCTGCATCAGATTCCCTGCCTCAGATTCCCTGCCTCTGATTCCCCGCCTCTGATTCCTGCCTCAGATTCCCTGCCTCAGATTCCCTGCCTCAGATTCCCTGCCTCAGATTCCCCGGCTCTGATTCCCTGCATCAGATTCCCTGCCTCAGATTCCCTGCCTCTGATTCCCCGCCTTTGATTCCCCTCCTCTTATTCCCCGCCTCTGATTCCCAGCCTCTGATACCCCGCCTCTGATTCCCTGCCTCTGTTTCCCCGCCTCTGATTCCCCGCCTCTGATTCCGCGCCTCAGGTTCCCCGCCTCAGATTCCCTGCCTCAGATTCCCCGCCTCAGATTCCCCGCCTCAGATTCCCCGCCTCAGATTCCCCGCCTCAGATTCCCCGCCTCAGATTCCCCGCCTCAGATTCCCCGCCTCAGATTCCCCGCCTCAGATTCCCCGCCTCAGATTCCCCGCCTCAGATTCCCCGCCTCAGATTCCCCGCCTCAGATTCCCCGCCTCAGATTCCCCGCCTCAGATTCCCCGCCTCAGATTCTCCGCCTCAGATTCCCCGCCTCAGATTCCCCGCCTCAGATTCCCCGCCTCAGATTCCCCGCCTCAGATTCCCCGCCTCAGATTCCCCGCCTCAGATTCCCCGCCTCAGATTCCCCGCCTCAGATTCCCCGCCTCAGATTCGCTGCCATTGATTGCCTGCCTCTGATTCCCTGCCTCTGATTCCCTGCCTCTGATTCCCTGCCTCTGATTCTGCGCCTCTGATTCCATGCCTCTCTTTCCGTATCTCTGATTCCCCGCCTCTGATTCTCTGCCTCTGATACCCTGCCTCTCTTTGCCTGCCTCTATTTCGGTTCCTCTTCCTCTGCATCTAGTTTCCCACATCTCATTTGCCCCCTCTGATAACCCGCCTCTGATTCCATGCCTCTGATTCCCCGCCTCTGATTCCCCGCCTCTGATTCCCCGCCTCAGATTCCCCGGCTCTGATTCCCTGCCTGAGATTCCCTGCCTCAGATTCCCTGCCTATGATTCCCTGCCTCTGAGTCCCCGCGTCAGATTCCCCGGCTCTGATTCTCTGCCTGAGATTCCCTGCCTCAGAATCCCCGCCTCAGATTACCTGCCTCAGATTCCCCGCCTCAGATTTCCCGCCTCAGATTCCCCGCCTCAGATTCCCCGCCTCAGATTCCCCGCCTCAGATTCCCCGCCTCAGATTCCCCGCGTCTGATTCCCCGCCTCAGATTCCCCGGCTCTGATTCCCTCCCTGAGATTCCATGCCTCAGATTCCCCGCCTCAGATTCCCCGCCTCAGATTCCCCGCCTCAGATTCCCCGCCTCACATTCGCCGCCTCAGATTCACCGCCTCAGTTTCCCCGCCTCAGATTCCCTGTCTCAGATTCCCTGCCTCAGATTCCCTTCATCTGATTCCCTTCATCTGATTCCCTGCCTCTGATTCCCTGCCTCTGATTCCCAGCCTCTGATTCCCTGCCTCTGATTCCCTGCCTCTGATTCCCTGACTCTGATTCCCTGCCTCTGATTCCCCGCCTCTGATTCCCTGCCTCTGTTTCCCCGCCTCTGATTCCCCGCGTCTGATTCCCAGCGTCTCATTTCCCGCCTCAGATTCCCCGGCTCTGATTCCCTGCCTGAGATTTCATGCCTCAGATTCCCCGCTTCAGATTCCCAGCCTCAGATTCACCGCCTCTGATTCCCCGCCTCTGATTCCCCGCCTCTGATTCCCCGCCTCTGATTCCCCGCCTCTGATTCCCTGCCTCTGTTTCCCCGCCTCTGATTCCCCGCCTCTGATTCCCCGCCTCTGATTCCCCGTCTCAGATTCCCCGGCTCTGATTCCATGCCTGAGATTCCCTGCCTGAGATTCCCTGCCTGAGATTCCCTGCCTATGATTCCCTGCCTCTGAGTCCCCGCGTCAGATTCCACGGCTCTGATTCCCTGCCTGAGATTCCCTGCCTCAGAATCCCCGCCTCAGATTCCCTGCCTCAGATTCCCCGCCTCAGATACCCCGCCTCAGATTCCCCGCCTCAGATTCCCCGCCTCAGATTCCCCGCCTCAGATTCCCTGCCTCTGATTCCCCGCCTCTGATTCCCCGCCTCTGATTCCCCGCCTCTGTTTCCCCGCCTCTGATTCCCCGCGTCTGATTCCCCGCGTCTGATTCCCCGCCTCAGATTCCCCGGCTCTGATTCCCTGCCTGAGATTCCCAGCCTCAGATTCCCCGACTCAGATTCCCCACCTCTGATTCCCCGCCTCAGATTCCCCGCCTCAGATTCCCCGGCTCTGATTCCCTGCCTGAGATTCCCTGCCTATGATTCCCTGCCTCTGAGTCCCCGCGTCAGATTCCCCGGCTCTGATTCCCTGCCTGAAATTCCCTGCCTGAGATTCCCTGCCTCAGAATCCCCGCCTCAGATTCCCTGCCTCAGATTCCCCGCCTCAGATACCCCGCCTCAGATTCCCCGCCTCAGATTCCCCGCCTCAGATTCCCCGCCTCAGATTCCCCGCCTCAGATTCCCTGCCTCTGATTCCCCGCCTCTGATTCCCTGCCTCTGTTTCCCCGCCTCTGATTCCCCGCGTCTGTTTCCCCGCCTCAGATTCCCCGGCTCTGATTCCCTGCCTGAGATTCCATGCCTCAGATTCCCCGCTTCAGATTCCCAGCCTCAGATTCACCGCCTCAGATTCCCCGCCTCAGATTCCCCGCCTCAGATTCCCCGCCTCACATTCCCCGCCTCACATTCCCCGCCTCAGATTCCCCGCCTCAGATTCCCAGCCTCTGAATCCCCGCCTCTGAATCCCCGCCTCTGATTCCCCGCCTCTGTTTCCCCGCCTCTGATTCCCCGCCTCTGATTCCCGCCTCTGATTCCACGCCTCTTATTCCCCGCCTCTGATTCCCCACCTCTGATTTCCCGCCTCTGATTCCCCACCTCTGTCTGTATGCCTCTCTTTCGCCTCCGCTTTTTCCCCTACACTCTTTCCGTGCCTCTCTTTCCCTCCCTCAATTTCAACAACTCTGTTTGATCTGTTCTGTGTACCTCATTTTCAACACACAAGTTCCAACCACTATGTTTCACCCATCACTTTCCCCGCCTCTATTTTTCCGCCTATGTTTACCCGCCTCTGTTTACCCACCTGTTTCACCACCTCTGATTCCCCGCCTCTGATTCCCCACCTCTGTCTCGACGCCTCTCTTTCGCCTCCACTCTTTCCCCTCCACTCTTTCCGTGCCTGTCTTTCCCTCCTTCAATTTCAACAACACTGTTTGATCTGTTTTGTGTACCTCATTTTAAACACACAAGTCCAAACCACTATGTTATGCCCGCCTCTTTCCCCGCCTCTATTTATCCACCTATGTTTACCTGCCTCTGTTTACCCTCCTGTTTCCCCGCCTCTGATTCCCCACCTTTCATTCCCCGCCTCTCTTTCCCTGCCTCTATTTCCGCGCCTCTTTCTCTGCCTCTCTTTCCCCACAACGCTTTTCCTCCCGCTGATTCCCCGCCTCTGATTCCCTGCCTCTGATTCCCCGCCTCTGATTCCCCGCCTCGTATTCCCCGCCTCTGATTCCCCGCCTCTGATTCCCCGCGTCTGATTCCCTGCCTCAGATTCCCCGGCTCTGATTCCCTGCATCAGATTCCCTGCCTCAGAATCCCTGCCTCTGATTCCCCGCCTCTGATTCCCTGCCTCTGATTCCCTGCCTCTGATTCCTGCCTCAGATTCCCTGCCTTAAATTCCCTGCCTCAGATTCCCTGCCTCAGATTCCCCGATTCAGATTTACCGCCTCAGATTCCCCGCCTCAGATTCCCTGCCTCAGATTCCCTGCCTCAGATTCCCTGCCTCTGATTCCCCGCCTTTGATTCCCCTCCTCTTATTCCCCGCCTCTGATTCCCAGCTTCTGATTCCCCGCCTCTGATTCCCTGCCTCTGTTTCCCCGCCTCTGATTCCCCGCCTCTGATACCGCGCCTCAGGTTCCCCGCCTCAGATTCCCCGCCTCAGATTCCCCGCCTCAGATTCCCCGCCTCAGATTCCCCGCCTCAGATTCCCCGCCTCAGATTCCCCGCCTCAGATTCTCCGCCTCAGATTCCCCGCCTCAGATTCCCCGCCTCTGATTCCCCGCCTCTGATTCACTGCCTCTGATTCCCTGCCTCTGATTCCGCACCTCTGATTCCACGCCTCTCTTTCCGTATCTCTGATTCCCCGCCTCTGATTCTCTGCCTCTGATACCCTGCCTCTCTTTGCCTGCCTCTATTTCGGTTCCTCTTCCTCTGCATCTAGTTTCCCACATCTCATTTGCCCCCTCTGATAACCCGCCTCTGATTCCATGCCTCTGATTCCCCGCCTCTGAATCCACGCCTCTGATTCCCTGCCTCAGATTCCCTGCCTCAGATTCCCTGCCTCAGATTCCCTGCCTCAGATTCCCTGCATCTGATTCCCCGCCTCTGATTCCCCGCCTCTGATTCCCCGCCTCTTATTCCCCGCCTCTTATTCCCCGCCTCTGATTCCCCGCCTCTGATTCCCCGCCTCTGATTCCCCGCCTCTGATTCCCCGCCTCTGATTCCCTGCCTCTGTTTCCCCGCCTCTGATTCCTCGCCTCTGAATCCCCGCCTCAGATTCCCCGGCTCTGATTCCCTGCCTGACATTCCCTGCCTCAGATACCCTGCCTATGATTCCCTGCCTCTGAGTCCCCGCGTCAGATTCCCCGGCTCTGATTCTCTGCCTGAGATTCCCTGCCTCAGAATCCCCGCCTCAGATTCCCTGCCTCAGATTCCCCGCCTCAGATTCCCCGCCTCACATTCCCCGCCTCAGATTCCCCGCCTCAGATTCCCCGCCTCAGATTCCCCGCCTCAGATACCCCGCCTCTGATTCCCCGCCTCTGCTTCCCTGCCTCTGTTTCCCCGCCTCTCATTACCCGCGTCTGATTCCCCGCCTCAGATTCCCCGGCTCTGATTCCCTGCCTGAGATTCCATGCCTCAGATTCCCCGCCTCAGATTCCCAGCCTCAGATTCACCGCCTCTGATTCCCCGCCTCAGATTCCCCGCCTCAGATTCCCCGCCTCAGATTCCCCGCCTCAGATTCCCCGCCTCACATTCCCCGCCTCAGATTCCCCGCCTCAGATTCCCTGCCTCAGATTCCCAGTCTTAGATTCCCTGCCTCAGATTCCCTTCATCTGATTCCCTTCATCTGATTCCCTGCCTCTGATTCCCTGCCTCTGATTCCCAGCCTCTGTTTCCCTGCCTCTGATTCCCTGCCTCTGATTCCCTGCCTCTGATACCCTGCCTCTCTTTGCCTGCCTTTATTTCCGTGCCTCTTTCTCTGCATCTAGTTTCCCACATCTCATTTGCCCCCTCTGATAACCCGCCTCTGATTCCATGCCTCTGATTCACTGCCTCAGATTCCGTGCCTCAGATTCCCCGATTCAGATTTACCGCCTCAGATTCCCCGCCTCAGATTCCCTGCCTCAGATTCCCTGCCTCAGATTCCCTGCCTCAGATTCCCTGCCTCAGATTCCTTGCCTCAGATTCCCTGCCTCCGATTCCCCGCCTCAGATTCCCCGCCTCAGATTCCCCGCCTCAGATTCCCCGCCTCAGATTCCCCACCTCAGATTCTCCGCCTCAGATTCCCCGCCTCAGATTCCCCGCCTCAGATTCCCCGCCTCAGATTCCCCGCCTCAGATTACCCGCATCAGATTCCCTGCCATTGATTGCCTGCCTCTGATTGCCTGCCTCTGATTCCCTGCCTCTGATTCCCTGCCTCTAATTCCGCGCCTCTGATTCCACGCCTCTCTTTCCGTATCACTGATTCCCCGCCTCTGATTCCACGCCTCAGATTCCCTGCCTCAGATTCCCTGCCTCAGTTTCCCTGCCTCAGATTCCTTGCCTCAGATTCCCTGCCTCCGATACCCCGCCTCTGATTCCCCGCATCTGATTCCCCGCCTCTGATTCCCAGCCTCTGAATCCCCGCCTCTGAATCCCCGCCTCTGATTCCCCGCATCTGTTTCCCCGCCTCTGATTCCCCGCCTCTGATTCCCCGCCTCTGATTCCACGCCTCTGATTCCCCGCCTCTGATTGCCTGCCACTGATTGCCCGCCTCTGTTTCCCCGCCTCTGATTCCCCGCCTCTGATTCCCCACCTCTGATTGCCTGCCACTGATTGCCCGCCTCTGATTGCCCGCCTCTGATTCCCCGCCTCTGATTCCCCGCCTCTGATTCCCCACCTCTGTCTGTATGCCTCTCTTTCGCCTCCGCTTTTTCCCCTACACTCTTTCCGCGCCTCTCTTTCCCTCCCTCAATTTCAACAACTTTGTTTGATCTGTTCTGTGTACCTCATTTTCAACACACAAGTTCCAACCACTATGTTTCACCCATCACTTTCCCCGCCTCTATTTTTCCGCCTATGTTTACCCGCCTCTGTTTACCCACCTGTTTCACCGCCTCTGATTCCCCACCTTTCATTCCCCGCCTCTCTTTCCCTGCCTCTATTTCCGCGCCTCTTTCTCTGCCTCTCTTTCCCCACAACGCTTTTCCTCCCGCTGATTCCCCGCCTCTAATTCCCCGCCTCTGATTCCCCGCCTCAGATTCCCCGCCTCAGATTCCCCACCTCAGATTCCCCGCCTCAGATTCCCCGTCTCAGATTCCCCGCCTCAGATTCCACGCCTCAGATTCCCCGCCTCAGATTCCCTGCCTCGCATTCCCTGCCTCAGATTCCCTGCCTCAGATTCCCTTCATCTGATTCCCTTCATCTGATTCCCTGCCTCTGTTTCCCCGCCTCTGATTCCCCGCGTCTGATTCCCCGCCTCAGATTCCCCGGCTCTGATTCCCTGCCTCAGATTCCCTGCCTCAGATTCCCTGCCTCTGATTCCCTGCCTAAGATTCCATGCCTCAGATTCCCTGCCTCAGATTCCCTGCCTCTGATTCCCTGCCTCTGATTCCCTGCCTCTGATTCCCTGCCTCTGATTCCCTGCCTCTGATTCCCTGCCTCTGATTCCCTGCCTCTGATTCCCTGCCTCTGATACCCTGCCTCTCTTTGCCTGCCTCTATTTCCGTGCCTCTTTCTCTGCATCTAGATTCCCTCATCTCATTTGCCCCCTCTGATAACCCGCCTCTGATTCCATGCCTCTGATTCACTGCCTCAGATTCCCTGCCTCAGATTCCCTGCCTCAGATTCCCTGCCTCAGATTCCTTGCCTCAGATTCCCTGCCTCCGATTCCCCGCCTCTGATTCCCCGCCTCTGATTCCCCGCCTCTGATTCCCCGCCTCTGATTCCCAGCCTCTGAATCCCCGCCTCTGAATCCCCGCCTCTGATTCCCCGCCTCTGTTTCCCCGCCTCTGATTCCCCGCCTCTGATTCCCCGCCTCTGATTCCACGCCTCTGATTCCCCGCCTCTGATTGCCTGCCACTGATTGCCCGCCTCTGATTCCCCGCCTCTGATTCCCCGCCTCTGATTCCCCACCTCTGTCTGTATGCCTCTCTTTCGCCTCCGCTTTTTCCCCTACACTCTTTCCGTGCCTCTCTTTCCCTCCCTCAATTTCAACAACTCTGTTTGATCTGTTCTGTGTACCTCATTTTCAACACACAAGTTCCAACCACTATGTTTCACCCATCACTTTCCCCGCCTCTATTTTTCCGCCTATGTTTATCCGCCTCTGTTTACCCACCTGTTTCACCGCCTCTGATTCCCCGCCTCTGATTCCCCACCTCTGTCTCGACGCCTCTCTTTCGCCTCCACTCTTTCCCCTCCACTCTTTCCGTGCCTGTCTTTCCCTCCCTCAATTTCAACAACACTGTTTGATCTGTTTTGTGTACCTCATTTTAAACACACAAGTTCAAACCACTATGTTATGCCCGCCTCTTTCCCCGCCTCTATTTATCCACCTATGTTTACCTGCCTCTGTTTACCCGCCTGTTTCCCCGCCTCTGATTCCCCACCTTTCATTCCCCGCCTCTCTTTCCCTGCCTCTATTTCCGCGCCTCTTTCTCTGCCTCTCTTTCCCCACAACGCTTATCCTCCCGCTGATTCCCCGCCTCTGATTCCCCACCTCTGATTCCCTGCCTCTGATTCCCCGCCTCTGAGTCCCTGCCTCAGATTCCCTGCTTCAGATTCACTGCTTCAGATTCCCTGCCTCAGATTCCCTGCCTCAGATTCCCCACCTCTGATTCCCCGCATCGTATTCCCCGCCTCTGATTCCCCGCCTCTGATTCCCCGCGTCTGATTCCCTGCCTCAGATTCCCCGGCTCTGATTCCCTGCATCAGATTCCCTGCCTCAGATTCCCTGCCTCTGATTCCCCGCCTCTGATTCCCTGCCTCTGATTCCCTGCCTCTGATTCCTGCCTCTGATTCCTGCCTCAGATTCCCTGCCTCAGATTCCCTGCCTCAGATTCCCTGCCTCTGATTCCCCGCCTTTGATTCCCCTCCTCTTATTCCCCGCCTCTGATTCCCAGCCTCTGATTCTCCGCCTCTGATTCCCTGCCTCTGTTTCCCCGCCTCTGATTCCCCGCCTCTTATTCCGCGCCTCAGGTTCCCCGCCTCAGATTCCCTGCCTCAGATTCCCTGCCTCAGATTCCCCGCCTCAGATTCCCCGCCTCAGATTCCCCGCCTCAGATTCCCCGCCTCAGATTCCCCGCCTCAGATTCCCCGCCTCAGATTCCCCGCCTCAGATTCCCCGCCTCAGATTCCCCGCCTCAGATTCCCCGCCTCAGATTCCCCGCCTCAGATTCCCCGCCTCAGATTCCCCGCCTCAGATTCCCCGCCTCAGATTCCCCGCCTCAGATTCCCCGCCTCAGATTCTCCGCCTCAGATTCCCCACCTCAGATTCCCCACCTCAGATTCCCCGCCTCAGATTCCCCGCCTCAGATTCCCCGCCTCAGATTCCCCGCCTCAGATTCCCCGCCTCAGATTCCCCGCCTCAGATTCGCTGCCATTGATTGCCTGCCTCTGATTGCCTGCCTCAGATTCCTTGCCTCAGATTCCCTGCCTCTGTTTCCCCGCCTCTGATTCCCCACGTCTGATTCCCCGCCTCAGATTCCCCGCCTCAGATTCCCCGCCTCAGATTCCCCACCTCAGATTCCCCGCCTCAGATTCCCCGCCTCAGATTCCCCGCCTCAGATTCCCTGCCTCAGATTCCCTTCATCTGATTCCCTGCCTCTGATTCCCTGCCTCTGATTCCCTGCCTCTGATTCCCTGCCTCTGATTCCCCGCCTCTGATTCCCCGCCTCAGATTCCGTGCCTCAGATTCCCTGCCTCAGATTCCCTGCCTCAGATTCCCTGCCTCTGATTGCCTGCCTCTGATTCCCTGCCTCTGATTCCCTTCCTCTGATTCCCTGCCTCAGATTCCCTGCCTCAGATTCCCTGCATCTGATTCCCCGCCTCTGATTCCCCGCCTCTTATTCCCCGCCTCTGATTCCCCGCCTCTGATTCCCCGCCTCTGATTCCCTGCCTCTGTTTCCCCGCCTCTGATTCCCCGCCTCTGATTCCCCGCCTCAGATTCCCCGGCTCTGATTCCCTGCCTGAGATTCCCTGCCTCAGATTCCCTGCCTATGATTCCCCGCCTCTGATTCCCTGCCTCTGATTCCCCGCCTCTGATTCCTGCCTCAGATTCCCTGCCTCAGATTCCCTGCCTCAGAGTCCCTGCCTCTGATTCCCTGCCTTTGATTCCCCGCCTCTTATTCCCCACCTCTGATTCCCAGCCTCTGATTCCCCGCCTCTGATTCCCTGCCTATGCTTCCCCGCCTCTGATTCCCCGCCTCTGATTCCCCGCCTCAGATTCCCTGCTTCAGATTCCCCGCCTGAGATTCCCCGCCTCAGATACCCCGCCTCAGATTCCCCGCCTCAGATTCCCCGCCTCAGATTCCCCGCCTCAGATTCCCCGCCTCAGATTCCCCGCCTCAGATTCCCCGCCCCAGATTCCCCACCTCAGATTCCCCGCCTCAGATTCCCCGCCTCAGATTCCCCGCCCCAGATTCCCCACCTCAGATTCCCCACCTCAGATTCCCCGCCTCAGATTCCCTGCCTCTGATTCCCTGCCTCTGATTCCCTGCCTCTGATTCCCTGCCTCTGATTCCCTGCCTCTGATTCCCTGCCTCTGATTCCCTGCCTCTGATTCCCTGCCTCTGATACCGCGCCTCTGATTCCACGCCTCTCTTTCCGTATCTCTGATTCCCCGCCTCTGATTCCCTGCCTCTGATACCCTGCCTCTCTTTGCCTGCCTCTATTTCGGTGCCTCTTTCTCTGCATCTAGTTTCCCACATCTCATTTGCCCCCTCTGATAACCCGCCTCTGATTCCATGCCTCTCATTCCCCGCCTCTGATTCCCCACCTCTGATTCCCCGCCTCTGATTCCCCGCCTCTGATTCCCTGCCTCAGATTCCCTGCCTCAGATTCCCTGCCTCAGATTCCCTGCATCTGATTCCCCGCCTCTGATTCCCCGCCTCTTATTCCCCGCCTCTTATTCCCCGCCTCTGATTCCCCGCCTCTGATTCCCCACCTCTGATTCACTGCCTCTGTTTCCACGCATCTGATTCCCCGCGGCTGATTCCCCGCCTCAAATTCCCCGGCTCTGATTCCCTGCCTGAGATTCCCTGCCTCAGATTCGCTTCCTATGATTCCCTGCCTCTGAGTCCCCGCCTCAGATTCCCTGCCTCTGATTCCCTGCCTCTGATTCCCTGCCTCTGATTCACTGCCTCTGATTCCCCGCCTCTGATTCCCTGCCTCTGATTCCCTGCCTCTGATTCCCTGCCTCTGATTCCCTGCCTCTGATTCCCTGCCTCTGATTCCCCGCCTCTGATTCCCCGCCTCTGATTCCCCGCCTCTGATTCCCTGCCTCAGATTCTCTGCCTCAGATTCCCTGCCTCAGATTCCCTGCATCTGATTCCCCGCCTCTGATTCCCCGCCTCTGATTCCCCACCTCTGATTCACTGCCTCTGTTTCCCCGCATCTGATTCCCCGCCTCTGATTCCCCGCCTCAGATTCCCCGGCTCTGATTCCCTGCCTGAGATTCCCTGCCTCAGATTCGCTTCCTATGATTCCCTGCCTCTGAGTCCCCGCGTCAGATTCCCTGGCTCTGATTCCCTGCCTGAGATTCCCTGTCTCATATTCCCCGCCTCAGATTCCCTGCCTCAGATTCCCCGCCTTAGATTCCCTGCCTCAGATACCCTGCCTCTCTTTGCCTGCCTCTATTTCCGTGCCTCTTTCTCTGCATCTAGTTTCCCACATCTCATTTGCCCCCTCTGATAACCCGCCTCTGATTCCATGCCTCTGATTCCCCGCCTCTGATTCCCCGCCTCTGATTCCCTGCCTCAGATTCCCTGCCTCAGATTCCTTGCCTCAGATTCCCTGCCTCTGTTTCCCCGCCTCTGATTCCCCACGTCTGATTCCCCGCCTCAGATTCCCCGCCTCAGATTCCCCGCCTCAGATTCCCCGCCTCAGATTCCCCGCCTCAGATTCCCTGCCTCAGATTCCCTGCCTCAGATTCCCTTCATCTGATTCCCTTCATCTGATTCCCTGCCTCTGATTCCCTGCCTCTGATTCCCTGCCTCTGATTCCCCGCCTCTGATTCCCCGCCTCAGATTCCCCGCCTCAGATTCCCTGCCTCAGATTCCCTGCCTCAGATTCCCTGCCTCTGATTGCCTGCCTCTGATTCCCTGCCTCTGATTCCCTGCCTCTGATTCCCTGCCTCTGATTCCCTGCCTCTGATTCCCTGCCTCTGATTCCCTGCCTCTGATTCCCTGCATCTGATTCCCTGCCTCTGATTCCCTGCCTCTGATTCACTGCCTCAGATTCCGTGCCTCAGATTCCCCGATTCAGATTTACTGCCTCAGATTCCCCGCCTCAGATTCCCTGCCTCAGATTCCCTGCCACAGATTCCCTGCCTCAGATTCCCTGCCTCCGATTCCCCGCCTCTGATTCCCCGCATCTGATTCCCCGCCTCTGATTCCCAGCCTCTGAATCCCCGCCTCTGAATCCCCGCCACTGATTCCCCGCCTCTGTTTCCCCGCCTCTGATTCCCCGCCTCTGATTCCACGCCTCTGATTCCCCGCCTCTGATTCCAGGCCTCTTATTCCCCGCCTCTGATTCCCCACCTCTGATTGCCTGCCTCTGATTCCCTGCCTCTGATTCCCTGCCTCTGATTCCCTGCCTCTGATTCCCTGACTCTAATTCCGCACCTCTGATTCCACGCCTCTCTTTCCTTTTCTCTGATTCCTCGCCTCTGATTCCCTGCCTCTGATACCCTGCCTCTCTTTGCCTACCTCTATTTCCGTGCCTCTTTCTCTGCATCTAGTTTCCCACATCTCATTTGCCCCCTCTGATAACCCGCCTCTGATTCCATGCCTCTGATTCACTGCCTCAGATTCCGTGCCTCAGATTCCCCGATTCAGATTTACCGCCTCAGATTCCCCGCCTCAGATTCCCTGCTTCAGATTCCCTGCCTCAGATTCCCTGCCACAGATTCCCTGCCTCAGATTCCCTGCCTCCGATTCCCCGCCTCTGATTCCCCGCATCTGATTCCCCGCCTCTGATTCCCAGCCTCTGAATCCCCGCCTCTGAATCCCCGCCACTGATTCCCCGCCTCTGATTCCCCGCCTCTGATTCCAGGCCTCTTATTCCCCGCCTCTGATTCCCCACCTCTGATTGCCTGCCACTGATTGCCCGCCTCTGATTCCCCGCCTCTGATTCCCCACCTCTGTCTGTATGCCTCTCTTTCGCCTCCGCTTTTTCCCCTACACTCTTTCCGCGCCTCTCTTTCCCTCCATCAATTTCAACAACTCTGTTTGTTCTGTTCTGTGTACCTCATTGTCAACACACAAGTTCCAACCACTATGTTTCACCAATCACTTTCCCCGCCTCTATTTTTCCGCCTATGTTTACCCGCCTCTGTTTACCCACCTGGTTCACCGCCTCTGATTCCCCGCCTCTGATTCCCCACCTCTGTCTCGACGCCTCTCTTTCGCCTCCACTCTTTCCCCTCCACTCTTTCCGTGCCTGTCTTTCCCTCCCACAATTTCAACAACACTGTTTGATCTGTTTTGTGTACCTGATTTTAAACACACAAGTTCCAACCACTATGTTATGCCCGCCTCTTTCCCCGCCTCTATTTATCCACCTATGTTTACCTGCCTCTGTTTACCCGCCTGTTTCCCCGCCTCTGATTCCCCACCTTTCATTCCCCGCCTCTCTTTCCCTGCCTCTATTTCCGCGCCTCTTTCTCTGCCTCTCTTTCCCCACAACGCTTATCCTCCCGCTGATTCCCCGCCTCTGATTCCCCGCCTCTGATTCCCTGCCTCTGATTCCCCGCCTCTGAGTCCCTGCCTCAGATTCCCTGCTTCAGATTCCCTGCTTCAGATTCCCTGCCTCAGATTCCCTGCCTCTGATTCCCCACCTCTGATTCCCCGCATCGTATTCCCCGCCTCTGATTCCCCGCCTCTGATTCCCCGCGTCTGATTCCCTGCCTCAGATTCCCCGGCTCTGATTCCCTGCATCAGATTCCCTGCCTCAGATTCCCTGCCTCTGATTCCCCGCCTCTGATTCCCTGCCTCTGATTCCCTGCCTCTGATTCCTGCCTCTGATTCCTGCCTCAGATTCCCTGCCTCAGATTCCCTGCCTCAGATTCCCTGCCTCTGATTCCCCGCCTTTGATTCCCCTCCTCTTATTCCCCGCCTCTGATTCCCAGCCTCTGATTCTCCGCCTCTGATTCCCTGCCTCTGTTTCCCCGCCTCTGATTCCCCGCCTCTTATTCCGCGCCTCAGGTTCCCCGCCTCAGATTCCCTGCCTCAGATTCCCTGCCTCAGATTCCCCGCCTCAGATTCCCCGCCTCAGATTCCCCGCCTCAGATTCCCCGCCTCAGATTCCCCGCCTCAGATTCCCCGCCTCAGATTCCCCGCCTCAGATTCCCCGCCTCAGATTCCCCGCCTCAGATTCCCCGCCTCAGATTCCCCGCCTCAGATTCCCCGCCTCAGATTCCCCGCCTCAGATTCCCCGCCTCAGATTCCCCGCCTCAGATTCTCCGCCTCAGATTCCCCACCTCAGATTCCCCACCTCAGATTCCCCGCCTCAGATTCCCCGCCTCAGATTCCCCGCCTCAGATTCCCCGCCTCAGATTCCCCGCCTCAGATTCCCCGCCTCAGATTCGCTGCCATTGATTGCCTGCCTCTGATTGCCTGCCTCAGATTCCTTGCCTCAGATTCCCTGCCTCTGTTTCCCCGCCTCTGATTCCCCACGTCTGATTCCCCGCCTCAGATTCCCCGCCTCAGATTCCCCGCCTCAGATTCCCCACCTCAGATTCCCCGCCTCAGATTCCCCGCCTCAGATTCCCCGCCTCAGATTCCCTGCCTCAGATTCCCTTCATCTGATTCCCTGCCTCTGATTCCCTGCCTCTGATTCCCTGCCTCTGATTCCCTGCCTCTGATTCCCCGCCTCTGATTCCCCGCCTCAGATTCCGTGCCTCAGATTCCCTGCCTCAGATTCCCTGCCTCAGATTCCCTGCCTCTGATTGCCTGCCTCTGATTCCCTGCCTCTGATTCCCTGCCTCTGATTCCCTGCCTCAGATTCCCTGCCTCAGATTCCCTGCTTCTGATTCCCCGCCTCTGATTCCCCGCCTCTTATTCCCCGCCTCTGATTCCCCGCCTCTGATTCCCCGCCTCTGATTCCCTGCCTCTGTTTCCCCGCCTCTGATTCCCCGCCTCTGATTCCCCGCCTCAGATTCCCCGGCTCTGATTCCCTGCCTGAGATTCCCTGCCTCAGATTCCCTGCCTATGATTCCCCGCCTCTGATTCCCTGCCTCTGATTCCCCGCCTCTGATTCCTGCCTCAGATTCCCTGCCTCAGATTCCCTGCCTCAGAGTCCCTGCCTCTGATTCCCTGCCTTTGATTCCCCGCCTCTGATTCCCCGCCTCTGATTCCCCGCCTCAGATTCCCTGCTTCAGATTCCCCGCCTGAGATTCCCCGCCTCAGATACCCCGCCTCAGATTCCCCGCCTCAGATTCCCCGCCTCAGATTCCCCACCTCAGATTCCCCGCCTCAGATTCCCCGCCTCAGATTCCCCGCCTCAGATTCCCCGCCCCAGATTCCCCACCTCAGATTCCCCGCCTCAGATTCCCCGCCTCAGATTCCCCGCCCCAGATTCCCCACCTCAGATTCCCCACCTCAGATTCCCCGCCTCAGATTCCCTGCCTCTGATTCCCTGCCTCTGATTCCCTGCCTCTGATTCCCTGCCTCTGATTCCCTGCCTCTGATTCCCTGCCTCTGATTCCCTGCCTCTGATTCCCTGCCTCTGATACCGCGCCTCTGATTCCACGCCTCTCTTTCCGTATCTCTGATTCCCCGCCTCTGATTCCCTGCCTCTGATACCCTGCCTCTCTTTGCCTGCCTCTATTTCGGTGCCTCTTTCTCTGCATCTAGTTTCCCACATCTCATTTGCCCCCTCTGATAACCCGCCTCTGATTCCATGCCTCTCATTCCCCGCCTCTGATTCCCCGCCTCTGATTCCCCGCCTCTGATTCCCCGCCTCTGATTCCCTGCCTCAGATTCCCTGCCTCAGATTCCCTGCCTCAGATTCCCTGCATCTGATTCCCCGCCTCTGATTCCCCGCCTCTTATTCCCCGCCTCTGATTCCCCGCCTCTGATTCCCCACCTCTGATTCACTGACTCTGTTTCCCCGCATCTGATTCCCCGCGGCTGATTCCCCGCCTCAAATTCCCCGGCTCTGATTCCCTGCCTGAGATTCCCTGCCTCAGATTCGCTTCCTATGATTCCCTGCCTCTGAGTCCCCGCCTCAGATTCACTGCCTCTGATTCCCTGCCTCTGATTCCCTGCCTCTGATTCACTGCCTCTGATTCCCCGCCTCTGATTCCCTGCCTCTGATTCCCTGCCTCTGATTCCCTGCCTCTGATTCCCTGCCTCTGATTCCCTGCCTCTGATTCCCCGCCTCTGATTCCCTGCCTCTGATACCCTGCCTCTCTTTGCCTGCCTCTATTTCGGTGCCTCTTTCTCTGCATCTAGTTTCCCACATCTCATTTGCCCCCTCTGATAACCCGCCTCTGATTCCATGCCTCTCATTCCCCGCCTCTGATTCCCCGCCTCTGATTCCCCGCCTCTGATTCCCCGCCTCTGATTCCCTGCCTCAGATTCCCTGCCTCAGATTCCCTGCCTCAGATTCCCTGCATCTGATTCCCCGCCTCTGATTCCCCGCCTCTGATTCCCCGGCTCTGATTCCCTGCCTGAGATTCCCTGCCTCAGATTCGCTTCCTATGATTCCCTGCCTCTGAGTCCCCGCGTCAGATTCCCTGGCTCTGATTCCCTGCCTGAGATTCCCTGCCTCATATTCCCCGCCTCAGATTCCCTGCCTCAGATTCCCCGCCTTAGATTCCCTGCCTCAGATACCCTGCCTCTCTTTGCCTGCCTCTATTTCCGTGCCTCTTTCTCTGCATCTAGTTTCCCACATCTCATTTGCCCCCTCTGATAACCCGCCTCTGATTCCATGCCTCTGATTCCCCGCCTCTGATTCCCCGCCTCTGATTCCCTGCCTCAGATTCCCTGCCTCAGATTCCTTCCCTCAGATTCCCTGCCTCTGTTTCCCCGCCTCTGATTCCCCACGTCTGATTCCCCGCCTCAGATTCCCCGCCTCAGATTCCCCGCCTCAGATTCCCCGCCTCAGATTCCCCGCATCAGATTCCCTGCCTCAGATTCCCTGCCTCAGATTCCCTTCATCTGATTCCCTTCATCTGATTCCCTGCCTCTGATTCCCTGCCTCTGATTCCCTGCCTCTGATTCCCCGCCTCTGATTCCCCGCCTCAGATTCCCTGCCTCAGATTCCCTGCCTCAGATTCCCTGCCTCAGATTCCCTGCCTCTGATTGCCTGCCTCTGATTCCCTGCCTCTGATTCCCTGCCTCTGATTCCCTGCCTCTGATTCCCTGCCTCTGATTCCCTGCCTCTGATTCCCTGCCTCTGATTCCCTGCATCTGATTCCCTGCCTCTGATTCCCTGCCTCTGAATCACTGCCTCAGATTCCGTGCCTCAGATTCCCCGATTCAGATTTACTGCCTCAGATTCCCCGCCTCAGATTCCCTGCCTCAGATTCCCTGCCTCAGATTCCCTGCCACAGATTCCCTGCCTCAGATTCCCTGCCTCCGATTCCCCGCCTCTGATTCCCCGCATCTGATTCCCCGCCTCTGATTCCCAGCCTCTGAATCCCCACCTCTGAATCCCCGCCTCTGATTCCCAGCCTCTGAATCCCCGCCTCTGAATCCCCGCCACTGATTCCCCGCCTCTGTTTCCCCGCCTCTGATTCCCCGCCTCTGATTCCACGCCTCTGATTCCCCGCCTCTGATTCCAGGCCTCTTATTCCCCGCCTCTGATTCCCCACCTCTGATTGCCTGCCTCTGATTCCCTGCCTCTGATTCCCTGCCTCTGATTCCCTGCCTCTGATTCCCTGACTCTAATTCCGCACCTCTGATTCCACGCCTCTCTTTCCTTTTCTCTGATTCCCCGCCTCTGATTCCCTGCCTCTGATACCCTGCCTCTCTTTGCCTACCTCTATTTCCGTTCCTCTTTCTCTGCATCTAGTTTCCCACATCTAATTTGCCCCCTCTGATAACCCGCCTCTGATTCCATGCCTCTGATTCACTGCCTCAGATTCCGTGCCTCAGATTCCCCGATTCAGATTTACCGCCTCAGATTCCCCGCCTCAGATTCCCTGCCTCAGATTCCCTGCCTCAGATTCCCTGCCACAGATTCCCTGCCTCAGATTCCCTGCCTCCGATTCCCCGCCTCTGATTCCCCGCATCTGATTCCCCGCCTCTGATTCCCAGCCTCTGAATCCCCGCCTCTGAATCCCCGCCACTGATTCCCCGCCTCTGATTCCCCGCCTCTGATTCCAGGCCTCTTATTCCCCGCCTCTGATTCCCCACCTCTGATTGCCTGCCACTGATTGCCCGCCTCTGATTCCCCGCCTCTGATTCCCCACCTCTGTCTGTATGCCTCTCTTTCGCCTCCGCTTTTTCCCCTACACTCTTTCCGCGCCTCTCTTTCCCTCCATCAATTTCAACAACTCTGTTTGTTCTGTTCTGTGTACCTCATTGTCAACACACAAGTTCCAACCACTATGTTTCACCAATCACTTTCCCCGCCTCTATTTTTCCACCTATGTTTACCCGCCTCTGTTTACCCACCTGGTTCACCGCCTCTGATTCCCCGCCTCTGATTCCCCACCTCTGTCTCGACGCCTCTCTTTCGCCTCCACTCTTTCCGTGCCTGTCTTTCCCTCCCACAATTTCAACAACACTGTTTGATCTGTTTTGTGTACCTGATTTTAAACACACAAGTTCCAACCACTATGTTTGGCCCGCCTCTTTCCCCGCCTCTATTTATCCACCTATGTTTACCTGCCTCTGTTTACCCGCCTGTTTCCCCGCCTCTGATTCCCCACCTTTCATTCCCCGCCTCTGATTCCCTGCCTCTGATTCCTCGCCTCTGATTCACTGCCTCAGATTCCCTGCCTCAGATTCCCTGCCTCAGATTCCCTGCCTCTGATTCCCCGCCTCTGATTCCCCGCAACTTATTCCCCGCCTCTGATTCCCCGCCTCTGATTCCCCGCGTCTGATTCCCTGCCTCAGATTCGCCGGCTCTGATTCCCTGCATCAGATTCCCTGCCTCAGATTCCCTGCCTTTGATTCCCCGCCTCTGATTCCCTGCCTCTGATTCCCCGCCTCTGATTCCTGCCTCAGATTCCCTGCCTCAGATTCCCTGCCTCAGATTCCCTGCCTCTGATTCCGCGCCTTTGATTCCCCTTCTCTTATTCTCCGCCTCTGATTCCCAGCCTCTGATTACCCGTCTCTGATTCCCTGCCTCTGTTTCCCCGCCTCAGATTCCCCGGCTCTGATTCCCTGCCTGAGATTCCATGCCTCAGATTCCCCGCCTCAGATTCCCTCCCTCAGATTCCCCTCCTCAGATTCCCCGCCTCAGATTCCATGCCTCAGAATCCCCACCTCAGATTCCCCGCCTCAGATTCCCTGCCTCAGATTCCCCGCCTCAGATTCCCCGCCTCAGATTCCCCGCCTCAGATTCCCCGCCTCAGATTCCCTGCCTCAGATTCCCTGCCTCAGATTCCCTTCATCTGATTCCCTTCATCTGATTCCCTGCCTCTGATTCCCTGCCTCTGATTCCCTGCCTCTGATTCCCCGCCTCTGATTCCCCGCCTCTGATTCCACGCCTCTGATTCCCTGTCTCAGATTCCCTGCCTCAGATTCCTTGCCTCAGATTCCCCGCCTCAGATTCCCCGCCTCAGATTCCCTGCCTCAGATTCCCTGCCTCAGATTCCCTTCATCTGATTCCCTTCATCTGATTCCCTGCCTCTGATTCACTGCCTCTGAGTCCCTGCCTCTGATTCCCCGCCTCTGATTCCCCGCCTCAGATTCCCTGCCTCAGATTCCCTGCCTCATATTCCCTGCCTCTGATTCCCTGCCTCAGATTCCCTGCCTCAGATTCCCTGCCTCAGATTCCCTGCCTCTGATTGCCTGCCTCTGATTCCCTGCCTCTGATTCCCTGCCTCTGATTCCCTCCCTCTGATTCCCTGCCTCTGATTCCATGCCTCTGATTCCCTGCCTCTGATTCCCTGCCTCTAATTCCGCACCTCTGATTCCACGCCTCTCTTTCCTTTTCTCAGATTCCCCGGCTCTGATTCCCCGCCTCAGATTCCCTGCCTCAGATTCCCTGCCTCAGATTCCCTTCATCTGATTCCCTTCATCTGATTCCCTGCCTCTGATTCCCTGCCTCTGATTCCCCGCCTCAGATTCCCTGCCTCTGATTCCCTGCCTCAGATTCCCTGCCTCAGATTCCCTGCCTCAGATTCCCTGCCTCTGATTGCCTGCCTCTGATTCCCTGCCTCTGATTCCCTGCCTCTGATTCCCTGCCTCTGATTCCCTGCCTCTGATACCCTGCCTCTCTTTGCCTACCTCTATTTCCGTGCCTCTTTCTCTGCATCTAGTTTCCCACATCTCATTTGCCCCCTCTGATAACCCGCCTCTGATTCCATGCCTCTGATTCACTGCCTCAGATTCCGTGCCTCAGATTCCCCGATTCAGATTTACCGCCTCAGATTCCCCGGCTCTGATTCCCTGCCTGAGATTCCCTGCCTCAGATTCCCTGCCACAGATTCCCTGCCTCCGATTCCCCGCCTCTGATTCCCCGCCTCTGATTCCCCGCCTCTGATTCCCAGCCTCTGAATCCCCGCCTCTAAATCCCCGCCACTGATTCCCCGCCTCTGTTTCCCCGCCTCTGATTCCCCGCCTCTTATTCCACGCCTCTGATTCCCCGCCTCTGATTCCAGGCCCCTTATTCCCCGCCTGTTATTCCCCACCTCTGATTCCCCGCCTCTGATTCCCCGCGTCTGATTCCCTGCCTCAGATTCCCCGGCTCTTATTCCCTGCATTAGATTCCCCGCGTCTGATTCCCTGCCTCAGATTCCCTGGCTCTTATTCCCTGCATTAGATTCCCTGCCTCAGATTCCCTGCCTCTGATTCCCCGCCTCTGATTCCCTGCCTCTGATTCCCCGCCTCTGATTCCTGCCTCAGATTCCCTGCCTCAGATTCCCTGCCTCTAATTCCGCACCTCTGATTCCACGCCTCTGATTCCCTGCATCTGATTCCCCGCCTCTTATTCCCCGCCTCTGATTCACTGCCTCAGATTCCCTGCCTCTGATTCCCTGCATCTGATTCCCCGCCTCTTATTCCCCGCCTCTGATTCCCCGACTCTGATTCCCCGGCTCTGATTCCCTGCATTAGATTCCCTGCCTCAGTTTCCCTGCCTCTGATTCCCCGCCTCTGACTCCCTGCCTCTGATTCCCCGCCTCTGATTCCTGCCTCAGATTCCCTGCCTCAGATTCCCTGCCTCAGATTCCCTGCCTCTTATTCCCTGCCTTTGATTCCCCGCCTCTTATTCCCCGCCTCTGATTCCCAGCCTCTGATTCCCCGCCTCTGATTCCCTGCCTCTGTTTCCCCGCCTCTGATTCCCCGCCTCTGATTCCCCGCCTCAGATTCCCCGCCTCAGATTCCCTGCCTCAGATTCCCCGCCTCAGATTCCCCGCCTCAGATTCCCCGCCTCTGATTCCCCGCCTCAGATTCCCCGCCTCAGATACCCTGCCTCTGATTCCCTGCCTCTGATTCCCTGCCTCTGATTCCTTGCCTCTGATTCCTTGCCTCTGATTCCCTGCCTCTGATTCCCTGCCTCTGATTCCGCGCCTCTGATTCCACGCCTCTCTTTCCGTATCTCTGATTCCCCGCCTCTGATTCCCTGCCTCTGATACCCTGCCTCTCTTTGCCTGCCTCTATTTCGGTGCCTCTTTCTCTGCATCTAGTTTCCCACATCTCATTTGCCCCCTGTCATAACCCGCCTCTGATTCCATGCCTCTGATTCCCCGCCTCTGATTCCCCACCTCCGATTCCCCACCTCTGAAACAACGCCTCAGATTCCCTGCCTCAGATTCCCTGCATCTGATTCCCCGCCTCTGATTCCCCGCCTCTTATTCCCCGCCTCTGATTCCCCGCCTCTGATTCCCCGCCTCTGATTCCCTGCCTCTGTTTCCCCGCCTCTGATTCCCCGCCTCTGATTCCCCGCCTCAGATTCCCCGGCTCTGATTCCCTGCCTGAGATTCCCTGCCTCAGATTCCCTGCCTATGATTCCCTGCCTCTGAGTCCCCGCGTCAGATTCCCCGGCTCTGATTCTCTGCCTGAGATTCCCTGCCTCAGAATCCCCGCCTCAGATTCCCTGCCTCAGATTCCCCGCCTCAGATTCCCCGCCTCAGATTCCCCGCCTCAGATTCCCCGCCTCAGATTCCCCGCCTCAGATTCACCACCTCAGATTCCCCGCCTCTGATTCCCCGCCTCTGCTTCCCTGCCTCTGTTTCCCCGCCTCTCATTACCCGCGTCTGATTCCCCGCCTCAGATTCCCCGGCTCTGATTCCCTGCCTGAGATTCCATGCCTCAGATTCCCCGCCTCAGATTCCCAGCCTCAGATTCACCGCCTCAGATTCCCCGCCTCTGATTGCCTGCCACTGATTGCCCGCCTCTGATTCCCTGCATCTGATTCCCCGCATCTGATTCCCCACCTCTGTCTGTATGCCTCTCTTTCGCCTCCGCTTTTTACCCTCCACTCTTTCCGCGCTTCTCTTTCCCCCCCTCAATTTCAACAACTCTGTTTGATCTGTTCTGTGTACCTCATTTTCAACACACAAGTTCCAACCACTATGTTTCACCCATCTCTTTCCCCGCCTCTATTTATCCGCCTATGTTTACCCGCCTCTGTTTACCCACCTGTTTCACCGCCTCTGATTCCCCGCCTCTGATTCCCCACCTCTGTCTCTACACCGCTCTTTTGCCTCCACTCTTTCCCCTCCACTCATTCCGTGCCTGTCTTTCCCTGCCTCTATTTCCGCGCCTCTTTCTCTGCCACTCTTTCCCCACATCTCTTTTCCTCCCGCTGATTCCCCGCCTCTGATTCCCCGCCTCTGATTCCCTGCCTCTGTTTCCCCACCTCCGATTCCCCGCCTCTGATTCCCCGCCTCAGATTCCCCGGCTCTGATTCCCTGCCTCAGATTCGCTGCCTCACATTCCCCGCCTCAGATTCCCTGCCTCAGATTCCCCGCATCAGATTTCCCACCTCAGATTCCCCGCCTCAGATTCCCCGCCTCAGATTCCCCGCCTCAGATTCCCCGCCTCAGATTCCCCGCCTCAGATTCCCCGCCTCAGATTCCCCGCCTCAGATTCCCCGCCTCAGATTCCCCGCCTCAGATTCCCCGCCTCAGATTCCCCGCCTCAGATTCCCCGCCTCTGATTCCCCGCCTCTGATCCCCTGCCTCTGATTCCCTGCCTCTGATTCCCTGCCTCTGATTCCCTGCCTCTGATTCCCTGCCTCTGATTCCCTGCCTCTGATTCCGCGCCTCTGATTCCACGCCTCTCTTTCCATATATCTGATTCCCCGCCTCTAATTCCCTGCCTCTGACACCCTGCCTCTCTTTGCCTGCCTCAATTTCGGTGCCTCTTTCTCTGCATCTAGTTTCCCACATCTCATTTGCCCCCTCTGATAACCCGCCTCTGATTCCATGCCTCTCATTCCCCGCCTCTGATTCCCCGCCTCTGATTCCCTGCCTCAGATTCCCTGCCTCAGATTCCCTGCCTCAGATTCCGTGCCTCAGATTCCGTGCCTCTGATTCCCCGCCTCTGATTCCCCGCCTCTTATTCCTCGCCTCTGATTCCCCGTCTCTGATTCCCCGCGACTGATTCCCTGCCTCAGATTCCCCTGCTCTTATTCCCTGCATTAGATTCCCTGCCTCAGATTCCCTGCCTCTGATTCCCCGCCTCTGATTCCCTGCCTCTGATTCCCCGCCTCTGATTCCTGCCTCAGATTCCCTGCCTCAGATTCCCTACCTCAGAGTCCCTGCCTCTGATTCCCTGCCTCTGATTCCCCGCCTCTGATTCCCCGCCTGTTATTCCCCACCTCTGATTCCCCGCCTCTGATTCTCCGCGTCTGATTCCCTGCCTCAGATTCCCCGGCTCTTATTCCCTGCATTAGATTCCCCGCGTCTGATTCCCTGCCTCAGATTCCCCGGCTCTTATTCCCTGCATTAGATTCCCTGCCTCAGATTCCCTGCCTCTGATTCCCCGCCTCTGATTCCCTGCCTCTGATTCCCCGCCTCTGATTCCTGCCTCAGATACCCTGCCTCAGATTCCCTGCCTCAGAGTCCCTGCCTCTGATTCCCTGCCTTTGATTCCCCGCCTCTTATTCCCCACCTCTGATTCCCAGCCTCTGATTCCCCGCCTCTGATTCCCTGCCTATGCTTCCCCGCCTCTGATTCCCAGCCTCTGATTCCCCGCCTCAGATACCCTGCTTCAGATTCCCCGCCTGAGATTCCCCGCCTCAGATACCCCGCCTCAGATTCCCCGCCTCAGATTCCCCGCCTCAGATTCCCCGCCTCAGATTCCCCGCCTCAGATTCCCTGCCTCTGATTCCCTGCCTCTGATTCCCTGCCTCTGATTCCCTGCCTCTGATTCCCTGCCTCTGATTCCCTGCCTCTGATTCCCTGCCTCTGATTCCCTGCCTCTGATTCCCTGCCTCTCATTCCCTGCCTCTCATTCCCTGCCTCTGATACCGCGCCTCTGATTCCACGCCTCTCTTTCCGTATCTCTGATTCCCCGCCTCTGATTCCCTGCCTCTGATACCCTGCCTCTCTTTGCCTGCCTCTATTTCGGTGCCTCTTTCTCTGCATCTAGTTTCCCACATCTCATTTGCCCCCTCTGATAACCCGCCTCTGATTCCATGCCTCTCATTCCCCGCCTCTGATTCCCCGCCTCTGATTCCCCGCCTCTGATTCCCCGCCTCAGATTCCCTGCCTCAGATTCCCTGCCTCAGATTCCCTGCATCTGATTCCCCGCCTCTGATTCCCCGCCTCTTATTCCCCGCCTCTGATTCCCCGCCTCTGATTCCCCACCTCTGATTCACTGCCTCTGTTTCCCCGCATCTGATTCCCCGCCTCAAATTCCCCGGCTCTGATTCCCTGCCTGAGATTCCCTGCCTCAGATTCCCTGCCTATGATTCCCTGCCTCTGAGTCCCCGCGTCAGATTCCCTGGCTCTGATTCCCTGCCTGAGATTCCCTGCCTCATATTCCCCGCCTCAGATTCCCTGCCTCAGATTCCCCGCCTTAGATTCCCTGCCTTAGATACCCTGCCTCTCTTTGCCTGCCTCTATTTCCGTGCCTCTTTCTCTGCATCTAGTTTCCCACATCTCATTTGCCCCCTCTGATAACCCGCCTCTGATTCCATGCCTCTGATTCCCCGCCTCTGATTCCCCGCCTCTGATTCCCTGCCTCTGATTCCCTGCCTCAGATTCCCTGCCTCAGATTCCCTGCCTCAGATTCCCTGCCTCTGTTTCCCCGCCTCTGATTCCCCACGTCTGATTCCCCGCCTCAGATTCCCCGCCTCAGATTCCCCGCCTCAGATTCCCCGCCTCAGATTCCCTGCCTCTGATTCCCCGCCTCTGATTCCCCGCCTCAGATTCCCCGCCTCAGATTCCCTTCCTCATATTCCCTGCCTCTGATTCCCTGCCTCAGATTCCCTGCCTCAGATTCCCTGCCTCAGATTCCCTGCCTCTGATTCCCTGCCTCAGATTCCCTGCCTCAGATTCCCCGCCTCAGATTCCCTTCCTCATATTCCCTGCCTCTGATTCCCTGCCTCTGATTCCCTGCCTCAGATTCCCTGCCTCAGATTCCCTGCCTCTGATTCCCTGCCTCTGATTCCCTGCCTCTAATTCCGCACCTCTGATTCCACGCCTCTCTTTTCTTTTCTCTGATTCCCCGCCTCTGATTCCCTGCCTCTGATACCCTGCCTCTCTTTGCCTACCTCTATTTCCGTGCCTCTTTCTCTGCATCTAGTTTCCCACATCTCATTTGCCCCCTCTGATAACCCGCCTCTGATTCCATGCCTCTGATTCACTGCCTCAGATACCGTGCCTCAGATTCCCCGATTCAGATTTACCGCCTCAGATTCCCCGCCTCAGATTCCCTGCCTCAGATTCCCTGCCTCAGATTCCCTGCCACAGATTCCCTGCCTCAGATTCCCTGCCTCCGATTCCCCGCCTCTGATTCCCCGCATCTGATTCCCCGCCTCTGATTCCCAGCCTCTGAATCCCCGCCTCTGAATCCCCGCCACTGATTCCCCGCCTCTGTTTCCCCGCCTCTGATTCCCCGCCTCTGATTCCACGCCTCTGATTCCCCGCCTCTGATTCCAGGCCTCTTATTCCCCGCCTCTGATTCACTGCCTCAGATTCCCTGCCTCTGATTCCCCGCCTCTGATTCCCCGCATCTTATTCCCCGCCTCTGATTCCCCGCCTCTGATTCCCCGCCTCAGATTCCCCGCCTCAGATTCCCCGCCTCAGATTCCCCGCCTCAGATTCCCCGCCTCTGATTCCCCGCCTCTGATCCCCTGCCTCTGATTCCCTGCCTCTGATTCCCTGCCTCTGATTCCCTGCCTCTGATTCCCTGCCTCTGATTCCCTGCCTCTGATTCCGCGCCTCTGATTCCACGCCTCTCTTTCCATATATCTGATTCCCCGCCTCTAATTCCCTGCCTCTGATTCCCCGCCTCTGATTCCTGCCTCAGATTCCCTGCCTCAGATTCCCTGCCTCAGATTCCCTGCCTCTGATTCCGCGCCTTTGATTCCCCTTCTCTTATTCTCCGCCTCTGATTCCCAGCCTCTGATTACCCGTCTCTGATTCCCTGCCTCTGTTTCCCCGCCTCAGATTCCCCGGCTCTGATTCCCTGCCTGAGATTCCATGCCTCAGATTCCCCGCCTCAGATTCCCTCCCTCAGATTCCCCTCCTCAGATTCCCCGCCTCAGATTCCACGCCTCAGAATCCCCACCTCAGATTCCCCGCCTCAGATTCCCCGCCTCAGATTCCCCGCCTCAGATTCCCCGCCTCAGATTCCCCGCCTCAGATTCCCTGCCTCAGATTCCCTTCATCTGATTCCCTTCATCTGATTCCCTGCCTCTGATTCCCTGCCTCTGATTCCCTGCCTCTGATTCCCCGCCTCTGATTCCCCGCCTCTGATTCCACGCCTCTGATTCCCTGCCTCAGATTCCCTGCCTCAGATTCCTTGCCTCAGATTCCCTGCCTCTGTTTCCCCGCCTCTGATTCCCCACGTCTGATTCCCCGCCTCAGATTCCCCGCCTCAGATTCCCCGCCTCAGATTCCCTGCCTCAGATTCCCTGCCTCAGATTCCCTTCATCTGATTCCCTTCATCTGATTCCCTGCCTCTGATTCCCTGCCTCTGATTCCCTGCCTCTGATTCCCCACCTCTGATTCCCCGCCTCAGATTCCCTGCCTCAGATTCCCTGCCTCATATTCCCTGCCTCTGATTCCCTGCCTCAGATTCCCTGCCTCAGATTCCCTGCCTCAGATTCCCTGCCTCTGATTGCCTGCCTCTGATTGCCTGCCTCTGATTGCCTGCCTCTGATTCCCTGCCTCTGATTCCCTCCCTCTGATTCCCTGCCTCTAATTCCGCACCTCTGATTCCACGCCTCTCTTTCCTTTTCTCACATTCCCCGGCTCTGATTCCCCGCCTCAGATTCCCCGCCTCAGATTCCCCGCCTCAGATTCCCTGCCTCAGATTCCCTGCCTCAGATTCCCTGCCTCAGATTCCCTTCATCTGATTCCCTTCATCTGATTCCCTGCCTCTGATTCCCCACCTCAGATTCCCTGCCTCAGATTCCCTGCCTCATATTCCCTGCCTCTGATTCCCTGCCTCAGATTCCCTGCCTCAGATTCCCTGCCTCAGATTCCCTGCCTCTGATTGCCTGCCTCTGATTCCCTGCCTCTGATTCCCTGCCTCTGATTCCCTGCCTCTGATTCCCTGCCTCTGATTCCATGCCTCTGATTCCCTGCCTCTGATTCCCTGCCTCTAATTCCGCACCTCTGATTCCACGCCTCTCTTTCCTTTTCTCTGATTCCCCGCCTCTGATTCCCTGCCTCTGATACCCTGCCTCTCTTTGCCTACCTCTATTTCCGTGCCTCTTTCTCTGCATCTAGTTTCCCACATCTCATTTGCCCCCTCTGATAACCCGCCTCTGATTCCATGCCTCTGATTCACTGCCTCAGATTCCGTGCCTCAGATTCCCTGCCTCAGATTCCCTGCCTCCGATTCCCTGCCACAGATTCCCTGCCTCAGATTCCCTGCCTCCGATTCCCCGCCTCTGATTCCCCGCATCTGATTCCCCGCCTCTGATTCCCAGCCTCTGAATCCCCGCCTCTAAATCCCCGCCACTGATTCCCCGCCTCTGTTTCCCCGCCTCTGATGCCCCGCCTCTGATTCCACGCCTCTGATTCCCCGCCTCTGATTCCAGGCCCCTTATTCCCCGCCTGTTATTCCCCACCTCTGATTCCCCGCCTCTGATTCCCCGCGTCTGATTCCCTGCCTCAGATTCCCCGGCTCTTATTCCCTGCATTAGATTCCCCGCGTCTGATTCCCTGCCTCAGATTCCCTGGCTCTTATTCCCTGCATTAGATTCCCTGCCTCAGATTCCCTGCCTCTGATTCCCCGCCTCTGATTCCTGCCTCAGATTCCCTGCCTCAGATTCCCTGCCTCTAATTCCGCACCTCTGATTCCACGCCTCTCTTTCCTTTTCTCAGATTCCCCGGCTCTGATTCCCTGCCTGAGATTCCCTGCCTCACATTCCCTGCCTATGATTCCCTGCCTCTGAGTCCCCGCGTCAGATTCCCTGGCTCTGATTCCCTGCCTGAGATTCCCTGCCTCATATTCCCCGCCTCAGATTCCCTGCCTCAGATTCCCCGCCTTAGATTCCCTGCCTCAGATACCCTGCCTCTCTTTGCCTGCCTCTATTTCCGTGCCTCTTTCTCTGCATCTAGTTTCCCACATCTCATTTGCCCCCTCTGATAACCCGCCTCTGATTCCATGCCTCTGATTCCCCGCCTCTGATTCCCCGCCTCTGATTCCCCGCCTCTGATTCCCTGCCTCAGATTCCCTGCCTCAGATTCCTTGCCTCAGATTCCCTGCCACTGTTTCCCCGCCTCTGATTCCCCACGTCTGATTTCCCGCCTCAGATTCCCCGCCTCTGATTCCCCGCCTCAGATTCCCCGCCTCAGATTCCCCGCCTCAGATTCCCTGCCTCAGATTCCCTGCCTCAGATTCCCTTCATCTGATTCCCTTCATCTGATTCCCTGCCTCTGATTCCCTGCCTCTGATTCCCTGCCTCTGATTCCCCGCCTCTGATTCCCCGCCTCAGATTCCCTGCCTCAGATTCCCTGCCTCAGATTCCCTGCCTCATATTCCCTGCCTCTGATTCCCTGCCTCAGATTCCCTGCCTCAGATTCCCTGCCTCAGATTCCCTGCCTCTGATTGCCTGCCTCTGATTCCCTGCCTCTGATTCCCTGCCTCTGATTCCCTGCCTGTGATTCCCTGCCTCTGATTCCATGCCTCTGATTCCCTGCCTCTGATTCCCTGCCTCTAATTCCGCACCTCTGATTCCACGCCTCTCTTTCCTTTTCTCTGATTCCCCGCCTCTGATTCCCTGCCTCTGATACCCTGCCTCTCTTTGCCTACCTCTATTTCCGTGCCTCTTTCTCTGCATCTAGTTTCCCACATCTCATTTGCCCCCTCTGATAACCCGCCTCTGATTCCATGCCTCTGATTCACTGCCTCAGATTCCGTGCCTCAGATTCCCCGATTCAGATTTACCGCCTCAGATTCCCCGGCTCTGATTCCCTGCCTGAGATTCCCTGCCTCAGATTCCCTGCCACAGATTCCCTGCCTCAGATTCCCCGCACCTGATTCCCCGCCTCTGATTCCCAGCCTCTGAATCCCCGCCTCTGATTCCCCGCACCTGATTCCCCGCCTCTGATTCCCAGCCTCTGAATCCCCGCCTCTAAATCCCCGCCACTGATTCCCCGCCTCTGTTTCCCCGCCTCTGATTCCCCGCCTCTGATTCCACGCCTCTGATTCCCCGCCTCTGATTCCAGGCCCCTTATTCCCCGCCTCTGATTCCCCACCTCTGATTGCCTGCCACTGATTGCCCGCCTCTGATTCCCCGCCTCTGATTCCCCGCCTCTGATTCCCCGCCTCTGATTCCCCACCTCTGTCTGTATGCCTCTCTTTCGCCTCCGCTTTTTCCCCTACACTCTTTCCGCGCCTCTCTTTCCCTCCATCAATTTCAACAACTCTGTTTGTTCTGTTCTGTGTACCTCATTGTCAACACACAAGTTCCAACCACTATGTTTCACCAATCACTTTCCCCGCCTCTATTTTTCCGCCTATGTTTACCCGCCTCTGTTTACCCACCTGGTTCACCGCCTCTGATTCCCCGCCTCTGATTCCCCACCTCTGTCTCGATGCCTCTCTTTCGCCTCCACTCTTTCCCCTCCACTCTTTCCGTGCCTGTCTTTCCCTCCCACAATTTCAACAACACTGTTTGATCTGTTTTGTGTACCTGATTTTAAACACACAAGTTCCAACCACTATGTTTGGCCCGCCTCTTTCCCCGCCTCTATTTATCCACCTATGTTTACCTGCCTCTGTTTACCCGCCTGTTTCCCCGCCTCCGATTCCCCACCTTTCATTCCCCACCTCTCTTTCCCTGCCTCTAATTCCGCGCCTCTTTCTCTGCCTCTCTTTGCCCACATCTCTTTTCCTCCCGCTGATTCCCCGCCTCTGATTCCCCGCCTCTGATTCCCTGCCTCTGATACCCTGCCTCTCTTTCCCTGCCTCTATTTCTGCGCCTCTTTCTCTGCCTCTCATTCCCCACAACGCTTTTCCTCCCGCTGATTCCCCGCCTCTGATTCCCCGCCTCTGATTCCCTGCCTCTGATTCCCCGCCTCTGATTCACTGCCTCAGATTCCCTGCTTCAGATTCCCTGCCTCAGATTCCCTGCCTCTGATTCCCCGCCTCTGATTCCCCGCATCTTATTCCCCGCCTCTGATTCCCCGCCTCTGATTCCCCTCGTCTGATTCCCTGCCTCAGATTCCCCGGCTCTGATTCCCTGCATCAGATTCCCTGCCTCAGATTCCCTGCCTTTGATTCCCCGGCTCTGATTCCCTGCCTGAGATTCCATGCCTCAGATTCCCCGCCTCAGATTCCTTCCCTCAGATTCCCCTCCTCAGAT
Source organism: Narcine bancroftii (assembly GCF_036971445.1). Lineage (NCBI taxonomy): Eukaryota > Metazoa > Chordata > Chondrichthyes > Torpediniformes > Narcinidae > Narcine > Narcine bancroftii. Next base: position 92,421,602 of record NC_091481.1, read on the forward strand.
TCCCCGCCTCAGATTCCCCGCCTCAGAATCCCCACCTCAGATTCCCCGCCTCAGATTCCCTGCCTCAGATTCCCTGCCTCATATTCCCTGCCTCTGATTCCCTGCCTCAGATTCCCTGCCTCAGATTCCCTGCCTCCGATTCCCTGCCTCTGATTGCCTGCCTCTGATTCCCTGCCTCTGATTCCCTGCCTCTGATTCCCAGCCTCTGATTCCCTGCCTCTGATTCCCTGCCTCTGATTCCCTGCTTCTGATTCCGCACCTCTGATTCCACGCCTCTCTTTCCTTTTCTCTGATTCCCCGCCTCTGATTCCCTGCCTCTGATACCCTGCCTCTCTTTGCCTGCCTCTATTTCCGTGCCTCTTTCTCTGCATCTAGATTCCCACATCTCATTTGCCCCCTCTGATAACCCGCCTCTGATTCCATGCCTCTGATTCACTGCCTCAGATTCCGTGCCTCAGATTCCCCGATTCAGATTTACCGCCTCAGATTCCCCGCCTCAGATTCCCCGCCTCAGATTCCCTGCCTCAGATTCCCTGCCTCAGATTCCCTGCCACAGATTCCCTGCCTCAGATTCCCTGCCTCCGATTCCCCACCTCTGATTCCCCGCCTCTGATTCCCCGCCTCTGATTCCCAGCCTCTGAATCCCCGCCTCTGAATCCCCGCCACTGATTCCCCGCCTCTGTTTCCCCGCCTCTGATTCCCCGCCTCTGATTCCACGCCTCTGATTCCCCGCCTCTGATTCCACGCCTCTTATTCCCTGCCTCTGATTCCCCACCTCTGATTGCCTGCCACTGAATGCCCGCCTCTGATTCCCCGCCTCTGTTTCCCCGCCTCAGATTCCCCGGCTCTGATTCCCTGCCTGAGATTCCATGCCTCAGATTCCCCGCCTCAGATTCCCTCCCTCAGATTCCCCTCCTCAGATTCCCCGCCTCAGATTCCACGCCTCAGAATCCCCACCTCAGATTCCCCGCCTCAGATTCCCCGCCTCAGATTCCCCGCCTCAGATTCCCCGCCTCAGATTCCCCGCCTCAGATTCCCTGCCTCAGATTCCCTGCCTCAGATTCCCTTCATCTGATTCCCTTCATCTGATTCCCTGCCTCTGATTCCCTGCCTCTGATTCCCCGCCTCTGATTCCCCGCCTCTGATTCCCTGCCTCAGTTTCCCTGCCTCAGATTCCTTGCCTCAGATTCCCTGCCTCTGTTTCCCCGCCTCTGATTCCCCACGTCTGATTCCCCGCCTCAGATTCCCCGCCTCAGATTCCCCGCCTCAGATTCCCCGCCTCAGATTCCCTGCCTCAGATTCCCTGCCTCTGTTTCCCCGCCTCTGATTCCCCACGTCTGATTCCCCGCCTCAGATTCCCCGCCTCAGATTCCCCGCCTCAGATTCCCCGCCTCAGATTCCCTGCCTCAGATTCCCTGCCTCAGATTCCCTGCCTCAGATTCCCTTCATCTGATTCCCTTCATCTGATTCCCTGCCTCTGATTCCCTGCCTCTGATTCCCTGCCTCTGATTCCCCGCCTCTGATTCCCCGCCACAGATTCCCTGCCTCAGATTCCCTGCCTCATATTCCCTGCCTCTGATTCCCTGCCTCAGATTCCCTGCCTCAGATTCCCTGCCTCAGATTCCCTGCCTCTGATTGCCTGCCTCTGATTCCCTGCCTCTGATTCCCTGCCTCTGATTCCCTGCCTCTGATTCCCTGCCTCTGATTCCATGCCTCTGATTCCCTGCCTCTGATTCCCTGCCTCTAATTCCGCACCTCTGATTCCACGCCTCTCTTTCCTTTTCTCAGATTCCCCGGCTCTGATTCCCTGCCTGAGATTCCCTGCCTCACATTCCCTGCCTATGATTCCCTGCCTCTGAGTCCCCGCGTCAGATTCCCTGGCTCTGATTCCCTGCCTGAGATTCCCTGCCTCATATTCCCCGCCTCAGATTCCCTGCCTCAGATTCCCCGCCTTAGATTCCCTGCCTCAGATACCCTGCCTCTCTTTGCCTGCCTCTATTTCCGTGCCTCTTTCTCTGCATCTAGTTTCCCACATCTCATTTGCCCCCTCTGATAACCCGCCTCTGATTCCATGCCTCTGATTCCCCGCCTCTGATTCCCCGCCTCTGATTCCCCGCCTCTGATTCCCTGCCTCAGATGCCCTGCCTCAGATTCCTTGCCTCAGATTCCCTGCCTCTGTTTCCCCACCTCTGATTCCCCACGTCTGATTCCCCGCCTCAGATTCCCCGCCTCAGATTCCCCGCCTCAGATTCCCCGCCTCAGATTCCCCGCCTCAGATTCCCCGCCTCAGGTTCCCTGCCTCAGATTCCCTGCCTCAGATTCCCTTCATCTGATTCCCTTCATCTGATTCCCTGCCTCTGATTCCCTGCCTCTGATTCCCCGCCTCTGATTCCCCGCCTCTGATTCCCCGCCTCAGATTCCCTGCCTCAGATTCCCTGCCTCATATTTCCTGCCTCTGATTCCCTGCCTCAGATTCCCTGCCTCAGATTCCCTGCCTCAGATTCCCTGCCTCTGATTGCCTACCTCTGATTCCCTGCCTCTGATTCCCTGCCTCTGATTCCCTGCCTCTGATTCCCTGCCTCTAATTCCGCACCTCTGATTCCACGCCTCTCTTTCCTTTTCTCTGATTCCCCGCATCTGATTCCCCGCCTCTGATTCCCAGCCTCTGAATCCCCGCCTCTAAATCCCCGCCACTGATTCCCCGCCTCTGTTTCCCCGCCTCTGATTCCCCGCCTCTGATTCCAGGCCCCTTATTCCCCGCCTCTGATTCCCCACCTCTGATTGCCTGCCACTGATTGCCCGCCTCTGATTCCCCGCCTCTGTTTCCCCGCCTCAGATTCCCCGGCTCTGATTCCCTGCCTGAGATTCCATGCCTCAGATTCCCCGCCTCAGATTCCCTCCCTCAGATTCCCCTCCTCAGATTCCCCGCCTCAGATTCCACGCCTCAGAATCCCCACCTCAGATTCCCCGCCTCAGATTCCCCGCCTCAGATTCCCCGCCTCAGATTCCCCGCCTCAGATTCCCCGCCTCAGATTCCCCGCCTCAGATTCCCCGCCTCAGATTCCCCGCCTCAGATTCCCTGCCTCTGATTCCCTGCCTCTGATTCCCTGCCTCTGATTCCCCGCCTCTGATTCCCCGCCTCTGATTCCCCGCCTCTGATTCCCTGCCTCAGATTCCCTGCCTCAGATTCCTTGCCTCAGATTCCCTGCCTCTGATTCCCCGCCTCTGATTCCCCACGTCTGATTCCCCGCCTCAGATTCCCCGCCTCAGATTCCCCGCCTCAGATTCCCCGCCTCAGATTCCCCGCCTCAGATTCCCTGCCTCAGATTCCCTGCCTCAGATTCCCTTCATCTGATTCCCTTCATCTGATTCCCTGCCTCTGATTCCCTGCCTCTGATTCCCTGCCTCTGATTCCCCGCCTCTGATTCCCCGCCTCAGATTCCCTGCCTCAGATTCCCTGCCTCATATTCCCTGCCTCTGATTCCCTGCCTCAGATTCCCTGCCTCAGATTCCCTGCCTCAGATTCCCTGCCTCTGATTGCCTGCCTCTGATTCCCTGCCTCTGATTCCCTGCCTCTGATTCCCTGCCTCTGATTCCCTGCCTCTGATTCCCTGCCTCTGATTCCATGCCTCTGATTCCCTGCCTCTGATTCCCTGCCTCTAATTCCGCACCTCTGATTCCACGCCTCTCTTTCCTTTTCTCAGATTCCCCGGCTCTGATTCCCTGCCTGAGATTCCCTGCCTCATATTCCCCGCCTCAGATTCCCTGCCTCAGATTCCCCGCCTTAGATTCCCTGCCTCAGATACCCTGCCTCTCTTTGCCTGCCTCTATTTCCGTGCCTCTTTCTCTGCATCTAGTTTCCCACATCTCATTTGCCCCCTCTGATAACCCGCCTCTGATTCCATGCCTCTGATTCCCCGCCTCAGATTCCCCGCCTCTGATTCCCCGCCTCTGATTCCCTGCCTCAGATTCCCTGCCTCAGATTCCTTGCCTCAGATTCCCTGCCTCTGTTTCCCCACCTCTGATTCCCCACGTCTGATTCCCCGCCTCAGATTCCCCGCCTCAGATTCCACGCCTCAGATTCCCCGCCTCAGATTCCCCGCCTCAGATTCCCCGCCTCAGATTCCCTGCCTCAGATTCCCTGCCTCAGATTCCCTTCATCTGATTCCCTTCATCTGATTCCCTGCCTCTGATTCCCTGCCTCTGATTCCCTGCCTCTGATTCCCCGCCTCTGATTCCCCGCCTCAGATTCCCTGCCTCAGATTCCCTGCCTCAGATTCCCTGCCTCAGATTCCCTGCCTCAGATTCCCTTCATCTGATTCCCTTCATCTGATTCCCTGCCTCTGATTCCCTGCCTCTGATTCCCTGCCTCTAATTCCCCACCTCTGATTCCCCACCTCAGATTCCCTGGCTCTGGTTCTCTGGCTCAGATTCCCTGCCTTAGATTCCCTGCCTCTGATTCCCCGCATCTGTTTCCAGGCCTCTTATTCCCCACCTCTGATTCCCCGCCTCTGATTGCCTGCCACTGATTGCCCGCCTCTTATTCCCCGCCTCAGATTCCCCACCTCAGATTCCCCGCCTCAGATTCCCCGCCTCAGATTCCATGCCTCAGATTCCGCGCCTCAGATTCCCCGCCTCAGATTCCCCGCCTCAGATTCCCCGCCTCAGATTCCCCGCCTCAGATTCCCCGCCTCTGATTCCCCGCCTCTGATTCCCCGCCTCTGATTCCCTGCCTCTGATTCCCTGCCTCTGATTCCCTGCCTCTGATTCCCTGCCTCTGATTCCGCGCCTCTGATTCCACTCCTCTCTTTCCGTATCTCTGATTCCCCGCCTCTAATTCCCTGCCTATGATACCCTGCCTCTCTTTCCCTTCCTCTATTTCGGTGCCTCTTTCTCTGCATCTAGTTTCCCATATCTCATTTGCCCCCTCTGATAACCCGCCTCTGATTCCATGCATCTGATTCCCCGCCTCTGATTCCCCGCCTCTTATTCCCTGCCTCTGATTCCCCGCCTCTGATTCCCTGCCTCCGATTGCCTGCCTCAGATTCCCTGCCTCAGATTCCCTGCCTCTGATTCCCCACCTCTGATTCCCCGCCTCTTATTCCCCGCCTCTGATTCCCCGCCTCTGATTCCCCGCCTCTGATTCCCCGCATCTGATTCCCTGCCTCAGATTCCCCGACTCTGATTCCCTGCATTAGATTCCCTGCCTCAGATTCCCTGCCTCTTATTCCCTGCCTTTGATTCCCCGCCTCTTATTCCCCGCCTGTGATTCCCGGCATCTGATTCCCCGCCTATGATTCCCTGCCTCTGTTTCCCCGCCTCTGATAACCCGCCTCTGATTCCCCGCCTCAGATTCCCCTCCTCAGATTCCCTGCCTCAGATTGCCCGCCTCAGATTCCCCGCCTCAGATTCCCCGCCTCAGATTCCCCGCCTCAGATTCCCCGCCTCAGATTCCCCGCCTCAGATTCCCCGCCTCAGATTCCCCGCCTCAGATTCCCCGCCTGAGATTTCCCGCCTCAGATTCCCCGCCTCAGATTCCCCGCCTCAGATTTCCCACCTCAGATTTCCCGCCTCAGATTCCCCGCCTCAGATTCCCCGCCTCAGATTCCCCGCCTCAGATTCCCCGCCTCTGATTGCCTGCCTCTGATTCCCTGCCTCTGAATCCCTGCCTCTGATTCCCTGCCTCTGATTCCCTGCCTCTGGTTCCCTGCCTCTGATTCCCCGCCTCAGATTCCCCGCCTCAGATTCCCCGCCTCAGATTCCCCGCCTGAGATTTCCCGCCTCAGATTCCCCGCCTCAGATTCCCCGCCTCAGATTTCCCACCTCAGATTTCCCGCCTCAGATTCCCCGCCTCAGATTCCCCGCCTCAGATTCCCCGCCTCAGATTCCCCGCCTCTGATTGCCTGCCTCTGATTCCCTGCCTCTGAATCCCTGCCTCTGAGTCCCCACCTCTGATTCCCCGCCTCTGATTCCCCGCCTCTGATTCCCTGCCTCAGATTCCCTGCCTCTGATTCCCTGCCTCAGATTCCCTGCCTCAGATTCCCTGCCTCAGATTCCCTGCCTCTGATTGCCTGCCTCTGATTCCCTGCCTCTGATTCCCTGCCTCTGATTCCCTGCCTCTGATTCCCCGCCTCTGATTCCCCGCCTCTGATTCCCTGCCTCAGATTCCCTGCATCAGATTCCTTGCCTCAGATTCCCTGCCTCTGTTTCCCCACCTCTGATTCCCCACGTCTGATTCCCCGCCTCAGATTCCCCGCCTCAGATTCCCCGCCTCAACTTCCCCGCCTCAGATTCCCCGCCTCAGATTCCCTGCCTCAGATTCCCTGCCTCAGATTCCCTTCATCTGATTCCCTTCATCTGATTCCCTGCCTCTGATTCCCTGCCTCTGATTCCCTGCCTCTGATTCCCCGCCTCTGATTCCCCGCCTCAGATTCCCTGCCTCAGATTCCCTGCCTCAGATTCCCTGCCTCAGATTCCCTTCATCTGATGCCCTTCATCAATTCCCTGCCTCTGATTCCCTGCCTCTAATTCCCCACCTCTGATTCCCCGCCTCAGATTCCCTGGCTCTGGTTCTCTGGCTCAGATTCCCTGCCTTAGATTCCCTGCCTCTGATTCCCCGCATCTGATTCCAGGCCTCTTATTCCCCACCTCTGATTCCCCGCCTCTGATTGCCTGCCACTGATTGCCCGCCTCTTATTCCCCGCCTCAGATTCCCCGCCTCAGATTCCCCGCCTCAGATTCCCCGCCTCAGATTCCCCGCCTCAGATTCCCCGCCTCAGATTCCCCGCCTCAGATTCCCCGCCTCTGATTCCCCGCCTCTGATTCCCTGCCTCTGATTCCCTGCCTCTGATTCCGCGCCTCTGATTCCACGCCTCTCTTTCCGTATCTCTGATTCCGCGCCTCTAATTCCCTGCCTATGATACCCTGCCTCTCTTTGCCTGCCTCTATTTCGGTGCCTCTTTCTCTGCATCTAGTTTCCCATATCTCATTTGCCCCCTCTGATAACCCGCCTCTGATTCCATGCCTCTGATTCCCCGCCTCTGATTCCCCGCCTCTTATTCCCTGCCTCTGATTCCCCGCCTCTGATTCCCTGCCTCCGATTGCCTGCCTCAGATTCCCTGCCTCAGATTCCCTGCCTCTGATTCCCCACCTCTGATTCCCCGCCTCTTATTCCCCGCCTCTGATTCCCCGCCTCTGATTCCCCGCCTCTGATTCCCCGCATCTGATTCCCTGCCTCAGATTCCCCGACTCTGATTCCCTGCATTAGATTCCCTGCCTCAAATTCCCTGCCTCTGATTCCCCGCATCTGATTCCCTGACTCTGATTCCCCGCCTCTGATTCCTGCCTCAGAATCCCTGCCTCAGATTCCCTGCCTCTTATTCCCTGCCTTTCATTCCCCGCCTCTTATTCCCCGCCTGTGATTCCCAGCATCTGATTCCCCGCCTATGATTCCCTGCCTCTGTTTCCCCGCCTCTGATAACCCGCCTCTGATTCCCCGCCTCAGATTCCCCTCCTCAGATTCCCTGCCTCAGATTGCCCGCCTCAGATTCCCCGCCTCAGATTCCCCGCCTCAGATTCCCCGCCTCAGATTCCCCGCCTCAGATTCCCCGCCTCAGATTCCCCGCCTCAGATTCCCCGCCTCAGATTCCCCGCCTGAGATTTCCCGCCTCAGATTCCCCGCCTCAGATTCCCCGCCTCAGATTCCCCACCTCAGATTTCCCGCCTCAGATTCCCCGCCTCAGATTCCCCGCCTCAGATTCCCCGCCTCAGATTCCCCGCCTCTGATTGCCTGCCTCAGATTCCCTGCCTCTGAATCCCTGCCTCTGATTCCCTGCCTCTGATTCCCCGCCTCTGATTCCCTGCCTCAGATTCCCTGCCTCTGATTCCCTGCCTCAGATTCCCTGCCTCAGATTCCCTGCCTCAGATTCCCTGCCTCTGATTCCCTGCCTCTGATTCCCTGCCTCTGATTCCATGCCTCTGATTCCCTGCCTCTGATACCCTGCCTCTCTTTGCCTACCTCTATTTCCGTGCCTCTTTCTCTGCATCTAGTTTCCCACATCTCATTTGCCCCCTCTGATAACCCGCCTCTGATTCCATGCCTCTGATTCACTGCCTCAGATTCCGTGCCTCAGATTCCCCGATTCAGATTTACCACCTCAGATTCCCCGCCTCAGATTCCCTGCCTCAGATTCCCTGCGTCAGATTCCCTGCCACAGATTCCCTGCCTCAGATTCCCTGTCTCCGATTCCCCGCCTCTGATTCCCCGCATCTGATTCCCCGCCTCTGATTCCCAGCCTCTGATTCCCCACCTCAGATTCCCTGCCTCAGATACCCTGCCTCTCTTTGCCTGCGTCTATTTCCGTGCCTCTTTCTCTGCATCTAGTTTCCCACATCTCATTTGCCCCCTCTGATAACCCGCCTCTGATTCCATGCCTCTGATTCCCCGCCTCTGATTCCCCACCTCTGATTCCCCACCTCTGATTCCCTGCCTCAGATTCCCTGCCTCAGATTCCTTGCCTCAGATTCCCTGCCTCTGATTACCCGCCTCTGATTCCCCGCCTCTTATTCCCCGCCTCTGATTCCCCGCCTCTGATTCCCCGCCTCTGATTCCCTGCCTCTGTTTCCCCGCCTTTGATTCCCCGCGTCTGATTCCCTGCCTCAGATTCCCCGGCTCTGATTCCATGCCTGAGATTCCATGCCTCAGATTCCCCGCCTCAGATTCCCTGCCTCAGATTCCCCACCTCAGATACCCAGCCTCTGATTCCCTGCCTCAGATTCCCTGCCTCAGATTCCCTGCCTCAGATTCCCTGCCTCTGATTCCCTGCCTCTGATTCCCCGCCTCTGATTCCCCGCCTCAGATTCCCTGTCTCTGATTCCCTGCCTTAGATTCCCCGCCTCAGATTCCCCGCCTCAGATTCCCCACCTCAGATTCCCCACCTCAGATTCCCCGCCTCAGATTCCCCGCCTCAGATTCCCCGCCTCAGATTCCCCGCCTCAGATTCCCCGCCTCAGATTCCCTGCCGCAGATTCCCCGCCTCAGATTCCCCGCCTCAGATTCCCCGCCTCAGATTCCCTGCCTCTGTTTGCCTGCCTCTGATTCCCTGCCTCTGACTCCCCGCCTCTAATTCCCTGCCTCTGATTCCCTGCCTCTCTTTGCCTGCCTCTATTTCCGTGCCTCTTTCTCTGCATCTAGTTTCCCACATCTCATTTGCCCCCTCCGATAACCCGCCTCTGATTCCATGCCTCTGATTCCCCGCCTCTGATTCCCCGCCTCTGATTCCCCGCCTCTGATTCCCTGCCTCAGATTCCCTGCCTCAGATTCCTTGCCTCAGATTCCCTGCCTCTGATTCCCCGCCTCTGATTCCCCGCCTCTTATTCCCCGCCACTGATTCCCCGCCTCTGATTCCCCGCCTCTGATTCCCTGCCTCTGTTTCCCCGCCTCTGACTCCCCGCGTCTGATTCCCCGCCTCAGATTCCCCGGCTCTGATTCCCTGCCTGAGATTCCATGCCTCAGATTCCCCGCCTCAGATTCCCTGCCTCACATTCCCCGCCTCAGATTCCCAGCCTCTGATTCCCTGCCTCAGATTCCCTGCCTCAGACACCCTGCCTCAGATTCCCTGCCTCTGATTCCCTGCCTCAGATTCCCTGCCTCTGATTCCGCGCCTCTGATTCCATGCCTCTCTTTCCGTGTCTCTGATTCCCCGCCTCTGATTCCCTGCCTCTGATACCCTGCCTCAGATTCCCTGCCACCGATTCCCGGCCTCTGATTCCCCGCCTCTGATTCCCCGCCTCTGATTCCCTGCCTCTGATTCCCCGCCTCTGATTCCCCGCCTCTGATTCCCCAGCTCTGATTCCCCGCCTCTGAATCCCCGCCTCTGATTCCCCTCCTCTGATTCCCAGGCTCTGATTCCCCGGCTCTGATTCCCTGCCTCAGATTCCCCGCATCTGATTCCCCGCCTCTGATTCGCCGCCTCTGATTCCCCGCCTCTGATTCCCCGCATCCCTTTCCGTGCAACTTTCCCGGCCTCCGTTTCCCCACATCTCTTACCCCGCCTCTGATTCCACGCCTCTGATTCCCCGCCTCTGATTCCCCGCCTCTGTCTCTGCGCCTCTCTTTCACCTCCAATCTTTCCACTCCACTCTTTCCGTGCCTCTCTTTACCTCCCTCAATTTCAACAACTCTGTTTGATCTGTTTTGTGTACCTCATTTTGAACACAAGTTCCAACCACTATGTTTTGCCCACCTCTTTCCCCGCCTCTATTTATCTGCTTATGTTTACCTGCCTCTGTTCACCCGCCTGTTTCCCCGCCTCTGATTCTCCACCTTTGATTCCCCGCCTCTCTTTCCCTGCCTCAATTTCCTCGCCTCTTTCTCTGCCTCTCATTCCCCACATCTCTATTCCCCCCTCTGATTCCCCGCATCTGAATCCGCGCCTCTGATTCCCCACCTCAGATTCCCCGCCTCTGATTCCCCTCCTCTCTTTCCCTGCCTTTCTTTGTGCACCTCTTTCTCTGCCTCTCTTTCCCCACTTCTCTTTACCCCCCTCTGATTCCCCACCACTGAATCCGCGCCTCTGATTCCCAACCTCAGATTCCCCACCTCAGATTCCCCGCCTCAGATTCCATACCTCAGATACCCTGCCTCAGATTCCCTGCCTCAGATTCCCTGCCTCAGACTCCCTGCCTCAGATTCCCTGCCTATGATTTCCTGCCTGATTCCCTCCCTCAGATTCCCCGGCTCTGATTCCCTGCCTGAGATTCCCTGCCTCAGATTCCCTGCCTCGGATTCCCCGCCTCAGATTCCCCGCCTCAGATTCCCCGCCTCAGATTCCCCGCCTCAGATTCCCCGCCTCAGATTCCCCGCCTCAGATTCCCTGCCTCTGATTGCCTGCCTCTGATTCCCTGCCTCTGATTCCCTGCCTCTAAATCCCTGCCTCTGATTCCCAGCCTCTGATTCCCTGCCTCTGATTCCGCGCCTCTGATTCCCCGCCTCTCTTTCCGTGTCTCTGATTCCCCGCCTCAGATTCCCTGCCTCAGATACCCTGCCTCTCTTTGCCTGCCTCTATTTCCGTGCCTCTTTCTCTGCATCTAGTTTCCCACATCTCATTTGCCCCCTCTGATAACCCGCCTCTGATTCCATGCCTCTGAATCCCCGCCTCTGTTTCCCGCCTCTGATTCCCCGCCTCTGATTACCTGCCTCAGATTCCCTGCCTCAGATTCCTTGCCTCAGATTCCCTGCCTCTGATTCCCCGCCTCTGATTCCCCGCCTCTTATTCCCCGCCTCTGATTCCCCGCCTCTGATTCCCCACCTCTGATTCCCTGACTCTGTTTCCCCGCCTCTGATTCCCCACGCCTGATTCCCCGCCTCAGATTCCCCGGCTCTGATTCCCTGCCTGAGATTCCATGCCTCAGATTCCCTGCCTCAGATTCCCTGCCTCAGATTCCCCGCCTCAGATTCCCAGCCTCTGATTCCCTGCCTCAGATTCCCTGCCTCAGACTCCCTGCCTCAGATTCCCTGCCTCTGATTCCCTGCCTCTGATTCCCCGCCTCTTATTCCCCACCTCTGATTCCCCGCCTCTGATTACCCGCCTCTGATTCCCTGCCTCTGTCTCCCCGCCTCTGATTCCCCGCCTCTGATTCCCCGCCTCAGATTCCCCGGCTCTGATTCCCTGCCTGAGATTCCCTGCCTCAGATTCCCCACCTCAGATTCCCTGCCTCAGATTCCCCGCCTCAGATTCCCCGCCTCAGATTCCCCGCCTCAGATTCCCCGCCTCAGATTCCCCGCCTCAGATTCCATGCCTCAGATTCCCCGCCTCTGATTCCCCGCCTCTGATTCGCCACCTCTGTTTCCCCGCCTCTGATTCACCGCATCCCTTTCCGTGCAACTTTCCCGGCCTCCGTTTCCCCACATCTGTTTCCCCGCCTCTGAATCCCCGCCTCTGATTCCCCTCCTCTGATTCCCAGGCTCTGATTCCCCGGCTCTGATTCCCTGCCTCAGATTCCCCGCCTCTGATTCCCCGCCTCTGATTCGCCGCCTCTGATTCCCCGCATCTGATTCCCCGCATCCCTTTCCGTGCAACTTTCCCGGCCTCCGTTTCCCCACATCTCTTACCCCGCCTCTGATTCCACGCCTCTGATTCCCCGCCTCTGATTCCCCGCCTCTGTCTCTGCGCCTCTCTTTCACCTCCAATCTTTCCACTCCACTCTTTCCGTGCCTCTCTTTACCTCCCTCAATTTCAACAACTCTGTTTGATCTGTTTTGTGTACCTCATTTTGAACACAAGTTCCAACCACTATGTTTTGCCCACCTCTTTCCCCGCCTCTATTTATCTGCTTATGTTTACCTGCCTCTGTTCACCCGCCTGTTTCCCCGCCTCTGATTCTCCACCTTTGATTCCCCGCCTCTCTTTCCCTGCCTCAATTTCCTCGCCTCTTTCTCTGCCTCTCATTCCCCACATCTCTATTCCCCCCTCTGATTCCCCGCATCTGAATCCGCGCCTCTGATTCCCCACCTCAGATTCCCCGCCTCTGATTCCCCTCCTCTCTTTCCCTGCCTTTCTTTGTGCACCTCTTTCTCTGCCTCTCTTTCCCCACTTCTCTTTAACCCCCTCTGATTCCCCACCACTGAATCCGCGCCTCTGATTCCCAACCTCAGATTCCCCACCTCAGATTCCCCGCCTCAGATTCCATACCTAAGATACCCTGCCTCAAATTACCTGCCTCAGATTCCCTGCCTCAGACTCCCTGCCTCAGATTCCCTGCCTATGATTTCCTGCCTGATTCGCTGCCTCAGATTCCCCGGCTCTGATTCCCTGCCTGAGATTCCCTGCCTCAGATTCCCTGCCTCGGATTCCCCGCCTCAGATTCCCCGCCTCAGATTCCCCGCCTCAGATTCCCCGCCTCAGATTCCCCGCCTCAGATTCCCTGCCTCTGATTGCCTGCCTCTGATTCCCTGCCTCTGATTCCCTGCCTCTAAATCCCTGCCTCTGATTCCCAGCCTCTGATTCCCTGCCTCTGATTCCGCGCCTCTGATTCCCCGCCTCTCTTTCCGTGTCTCTGATTCCCCGCCTCAGATTCCCTGCCTCAGATACCCTGCCTCTCTTTGCCTGCCTCTATTTCCGTGCCTCTTTCCCTGCATCTAGTTTCCCACATCTCATTTGCCCCCTCTGATAACCCGCCTCTGATTCCATGCCTCTGAATCCCCGCCTCTGTTTCCCGCCTCTGATTCCCCGCCTCTGATTACCTGCCTCAGATTCCCTGCCTCAGATTCCTTGCCTCAGATTCCCTGCCTCTGATTCCCCGCCTCTGATTCCCCGCCTCTTATTCCCCGCCTCTGATTCCCCGCCTCTGATTCCCCACCTCTGATTCCCTGACTCTGTTTCCCCGCCTCTGATTCCCCGCCTCTGATTCCCCGCCTCAGATTCCCCGGCTCTGATTCCCTGCCTGAGATTCCCTGCCTCAGATTCCCCACCTCAGATTCCCTGCCTCAGATTCCCCGCCTCAGATTCCCCGCCTCAGATTCCCCGCCTCAGATTCCCCGCCTCAGATTCCCCGCCTCAGATTCCATGCCTCAGATTCCCCGCCTCTGATTCCCCGCCTCTGATTCGCCACCTCTGTTTCCCCGCCTCTGATTCCCCGCATCCCTTTCCGTGCAACTTTCCCGGCCTCCGTTTCCCCACATCTGTTTCCCCGCCTCTGATTCCACACCTCTGATTCCCCGCCTCTGATTCCCCGCCTCTGGCTCGGCGCCTCTCTTTCACCTCCAATCTTTCCCCTCCACTCTTTCTGCGCCTCTCTTTCCCTCCCTCAATTTCAACAACTCTGTTTGATCTGTTTTGTGTACCTCATTTTGAACACAAGTTCTAACCACTATGTTTTGCCCACCTCTTTCCCCTCCTCTATTTATCTGCTTATGTTTACCTGCCTCTGTTTACCCACCTGTTTCCCCGCCTCTGATTCTCCACCTTTGATTCCCCGCCTCTCTTTCCATGCCTCTATTTCCGCGCCTCTTTCTCTGCCTCTCATTCCCCACATCTCTATTCCCCCCTCTGATTCCCCGCATCTGAATCCGCGCCTCTGATTCCCCACCTCAGATTCCCCGCCTCTGATTCCCCTCCTCTCTTTCACTGCCTTTCTTTGTGCCCCTCTTTCTCTGCCTCTCTTTCCCACTTCTCTTTACCCCCCTCTGATTCCCCACCACTGAATCCGTGCCTCTGATTCTCAACCTCAGATTCCCCGCCTCAGATTTCCCGCCTCAGATTCCCTACCTCAGATACCATGCCTCAGATTCCCTGCCTCAGATTCCCTGCCTCAGACTCCCTGCCTCAGATTCCCTGCCTATGATTTCCTGCCTCTGATTTCCTGCCTCAGATTCCCTGGCTCTGATTCCCTGCCTGAGATTCCCTGCCTCAGATTCCCCTCCTCAGATTCCCTGCGTCAGATTCCCCGCCTCAGATTCCCCGCCTCAGATTCCCCGCCTCAGATTCCCCGCCTCAGATTCCCCGCCTCAGATTCCCCGCCTCAGATTCCCCGCCTCAGATTCCCCGCCTCACATTCCCTGCCTCTGATTGCCTGCCTCTGATTCCCTGCCTCTGATTCCCTGCCTCTAAATCCCTGCCTCTGATTCCCTGCCTCTGATTCCCTGCCTCTGATTCCGCGCCTCTGATTCCCCGCCTCTCTTTCCGTTTCTCTGATTCCCCACCTCAGATTCCCTGCCTCAGATACCCTGCCTCTCTTTGCCTGCGTCTATTTCCGTGCCTCTTTCTCTGCATCTAGTTTCCCACATCTCATTTGCCCCCTCTGATAACCCGCCTCTGATTCCATGCCTCTGATTCCCCGCCTCTGATTCCCCACCTCTGATTCCCCACCTCTGATTCCCTGCCTCAGATTTCCTGCCTCAGATTCCTTGCCTCAGATTCCCTGCCTCTGATTACCCGCCTCTGATTCCCCGCCTCTTATTCCCCGCCTCTGATTCCCCGCCTCTGATTCCCCGCCTCTGATTCCCTGCCTCTGTTTCCCCGCCTTTGATTCCCCGCGTCTGATTCCCTGCCTCAGATTCCCCGGCTCTGATTCCATGCCTGAGATTCCATGCCTCAGATTCCCCGCCTCAGATTCCCTGCCTCAGATTCCCCACCTCAGATACCCAGCCTCTGATTCCCTGCCTCAGATTCCCTGCCTCAGATTCCCTGCCTCAGATTCCCTGCCTCTGATTCCCTGCCTCCGATTCCCCGCCTCTGATTCCCCGCCTCAGATTCCCTGTCTCTGATTCCCTGCCTTAGATTCCCCGCCTCAGATTCCCCGCCTCAGATTCCCCACCTCAGATTCCCCACCTCAGATTCCCCGCCTCAGATTCCCCGCCTCAGATTCCCCGCCTCAGATTCCCCGCCTCAGATTCCCCGCCTCAGATTCCCCGCCTCAGATTCCCCGCCTCAGATTCCCCGCCTCAGATTCCCCGCCTCAGATTCCCTGCCTCTGTTTGCCTGCCTCTGATTCCCTGCCTCTGATTCCCCGCCTCTAATTCCCTGCCTCTAATTCCCTGCCTCTGATTCCAGCCCTCTGATTCCCCGCCTCTGATTCCCAGCCTCTGATTCCCTGCCTCTGTTTCCCCGCCTCTGATTCCCCGCGTCTGATTCCCCGACTCAGATTCGCCGGCTCTGATTCCCTGCCTGAGATTCCATGCCTCAGATTCCCCGCCTCAGATTCCCTGCATCAGATTCCCCACCTCAGATTCCCAGTCTCTGATTCCCTGCCTCAGATTCCCTGCCTCAGACTCCCTGCCTCAGATTCCCTGCCTCTGATTCCCTGCCTCTGATTCCCCTCCTCTTATTCCCAACCTCTGATTCCCCGACTCTGATTACCTGCCTCTGATTCCCTTCCTCTGTTTCCCCGCCTCTGATTCCCCGCCTCTGAATCCCCGCCTCTGATTCCCCGGCTCTGATTCCCTGCCTCAGATTCCCCGCCTCTGATTCCCCGCCTCTGATTCACCGCCTCTGATTCCCCGACTCTGATTCCCCGCATCCCTTTCCGCGCAACTTTCCCGGCCTCCGTGTCCCCACATCTCTTTCCCCGCCTCTGATTCCACGCCTCTGATTCCCCGCTTCTGATTCCCCGCCTCTGTCTCTGCGCCTCTCTTTCACCTCCAATCTTTCCCCTCCACTCTTACCGCGCCTCTCTTTCCCTCCCTCAATTTCAACAACTCTGTATGATCTGTTTTGTGTACCTCATTTTGAACACAAGTTCCAACCACTATGTTTTGCCCACCTCTTTCCCCGCCTCTATTTATCTGCTTATGTTTACCTGCCTCTGTTTACCCGCCTGTTTCCCCGCCTCTGATTCTCCACCTTTGATTACCCGCCTCTCTTTCCCTGCCTCTATTTCCGCGCCTCTTTCTCTGCTTCTCATTCCCCACATCTCTATTCCCCCCTCTGATTCCCCGCATCTGAATCCGCGCCTCTGATTCCCCACCTCAGATTCCCCGCCTCTTATTCCCCTCCTCTCTTTCCCTGCCTTTATTTGTGCCCCTCTTTCTCTTCCTCTCTTTCCCCACTTCTGTTTACCCCCCTCTGATTCCCCACCACTGAATCCGCGCTTCTGATTCCCAACCTCAGATTCCCCGCCTCAGATTCCCCGCCTCAGATTCCCTACATCAGATACCCTACCCCAGATTCCCTGCCTCAGATTCCCTGCCTCAGACTCCCTGCCTCAGATTCCCTGCCTATGATTTCCTGCCTCTGATTCCCCGCCTCAAATTCCCCGCCTCAGATTCCCCACCTCAGATTCCCCGCCTCAGATTCCCCGCCTCAGATTCCCCGCCTCAGATTCCCCGCGTTAGATTCCCTGCCTCTTATTGCCTGCCTCTGATTCCCTTCCTCTGATTCCCTGCCTCTAAATCCCTGCCTCTGATTCCCTGCCTCTGATTCCCTGCCTCTGATTCCGCGCCTCTGATTCCCCGCCTCTCTTTCCGTGTCTCTGATTCCCCGCCTCAGATTCCCTGCCTCAGATACCCTGCCTCTCTTTGCCATCGTCTATTTCCGTGCCTCTTTCTCTGCATCTAGTTTCCCACATCTCATTTGCCCCCTCTGATAACCGGCCTCTGATTCCATGCCTCTGATTCCCCGCCTCTGATTCCCCGCCTCTGATTCCCCGCCTCTGATTCCCTGCCTCAGATTCCCTGCCTCAGATTCCTTGCCTCAGATTCCCTGCCTCTGATCCCCGCCTCTGATTCCTCGCCTCTTATTCCCCGCCTCTCATTCCCCGCCTCTGATTCCCTGCCTCTGATTCCCTGCCTCTGTTTCGCCGCCTCTGATTCCCCACGTCTGATTCCCCGCCTCACATTCCCCGGCTCTGATTCCCTGCCTGAGTTTCCATGCCACAGATTCCCCGCCACAGATTCCATGCCTCAGATTCCCCGCCTCAGATTCCCCGCCTCAGATTCCCAGACTCTGATTCCCTGCCTCAGATTCCCTGCCTCAGATTCCCTGCCTCTGATTCCCTGCCTCTGATTCCCCACCTCTTATTCCCCACCTCTGATTCCCCGCCTCTGATTCCCTGCCTCTCATTCCCTGCCTCTGTTTCCCCGCCTCTGATTCCCCGCCTCTGATTCCCCGCCTCAGATTCCCCGGCTCTGATTCCCCGCCTCAGATTCCCTGCCTCAGATTCCCCGCCTCAGATTCCCCGCCTCAGATTCCCCGCCTCAGATTCCCCGCCTCAGATTCCCCGCCTCAGATTCCCCGCCTCAGATTTCCCGCCTCAGATTCCCCGCCTCAGATTCCCCGCCTCAGATTCCCCGCCTCAGATTCCCCACCTCAGATTCCCTGCCTCTGTTTGCCTGCCTCTGATTCCCTGCCTCTGATTCCCCGCCTCTAATTCCCTGCCTCTAATTCCCAGCCTCTGATTCCAGCCCACTGATTCCGCGCCTCTGATTCCACGCCTCTCTTTCCGTGTCTCTGATTCCCCGCCTCAGATTCCCAGACTCTGATTCCCTGCCTCAGATTCCCTGCCTCAGATTCCCTGCCTCAGATTCCCTGCCTCTGATTCCCTGCCTCTGATTCCCCACCTCTTATTCCCCACCTCTGATTCCCCGCCTCTGATTCCCCGCCTCTCATTCCCTGCCTCTGTTTCCCCGCCTCTGATTCCCCGCCTCTGATTCCCCGCCTCAGATTCCCCGGCTCTGATTCCCCGCCTCAGATTCCCTGCCTCAGATTCCCCGCCTCAGATTCCCCGCCTCAGATTCCCTGCCTCAGATTCCCCGCCTCAGATTCCCTGCCTCTGATTCCCCGACTCTGATTCCCCGCCTCTTATTCCCCGCCTCTGATTCCCCGCCTCTGATTCCCTGCCTCTGATACCCTGCCTCTCTTTGCCTGCCTCTATTTCGGTGCCTCTTTCTCTGCATCCAGTTTCCCACATCTCATTTGCCCCCTCTGATAACCCGCCTCTGATTCCATGCCTCTGATTCCCCGCCTCTGATACCCCGCCTCTGATTCCCTGCCTCTGATTCCCCGCCTCTGATTCCCTGACTCAGATTCCCTGCCTCAGTTTCCCCGCCTCAGATTCCCTGCCTCAGATTCCCCGCCTCAGATTCCCTGCCTCTGATTCCCCGACTCTGATTCCCCGCCTCTTATTCCCCGCCTCTGATTCCCCGCCTCTGATTCCCCACCTCTGATTCCCTGCCTCTGATTCCCCACCTCTGAATCCCTGCCTCAGATTCCCTGCCTCTGATTCCCCGACTCTGATTCCCCGCCTCTTATTCCCCACCTCTGATTCCCCGCCTCTGATTCCCCGCCTCTGATTCCCTGCCTCTGTTTCCCCACCTCTGATTCCCCGCCTCTGATTGCCCGCCTCAGATTCCCCGGCTCTGATTCCCTGCCTCAGATTCCCTGCCTAAGATTCCCCGCCTCAGATTCCCTGCCTCAGATTCCCCACCTCAGATTTCCCGCCTCAGATTCCCCTCCTCAGATTCCCCGCCTCAGATACCCCGCCTCAGATTCCCCGCCTCAGATTCCCCGCCTCAGATTCCCCGCCTCAGATTCCCCGCCTCAGATTCCCCGCCTCAGATTCCCCGCCTCGGATTCCCCGCCTCGGATTCCCCGCCTCAGATTCCCCGTCTCAGATTCCCCGCCTCAGATTCCCCGCCTCAGATTCCCCGCCTCAGATTCCCCGCCTCAGATTCCCCGCCTCAGATTCCCTGCCTCAGATTCCCTGTCTCAGATTCCCTGCCTCAGATTCCCTTCATCTGATTCCCTTCATCTGATTCCCTGCCTCTGATTCCCTGCCTCTGATTCCCCGCCTCTGATTCCCCGCCTCTGATTCCCCGCCTCTGATTCCCCGCCTCAGATTCCCTGTCTCTGATTCCCTGCCTTAGATTCCCCGCCTCAGATTCCCCGCCTCAGATTCCCCACCTCAGATTCCCCACCTCAGATTCCCCGCCTCAGATTCCCCGCCTCAGATTCCCCGCCTCAGATTCCCCGCCTCAGATTCCCCGCCTCAGATTCCCCGCCTCAGATTCCCCGCCTCAGATTCCCTGCCTCTGTTTGCCTGCCTCTGATTCCCTGCCTCTGATTCCCCGCCTCTAATTCCCTGCCTCTAATTCCCTGCCTCTGATTCCAGCCCTCTGATTCCCCGCCTCTGATTCCCAGCCTCTGATTCCCTGCCTCTGTTTCCCTGCCTCTGATTCCCCGCGTCTGATTCCCCGACTCAGATTCGCCGGCTCTGATTCCCTGCCTGAGATTCCATGCCTCAGATTACCCGCCTCAGATTCCCTGCATCAGATTCCCCACCTCAGATTCCCAGCCTCTGATTCCCTGCCTCAGATTCCCTGCCTCAGACTCCCTGCCTCAGATTCCCTGCCTCTGATTCCCTGCCTCTGATTCCCCTCCTCTTATTCCCAACCTCTGATTCCCCGACTCTGATTACCTGCCTCTGATTCCCTTCCTCTGTTTCACCGCCTCTGATTCCCCGCCTCTGAATCCCCGCCTCAGATTCCCCGCCTCAGATTCCCCGCGTTAGATTCCCTGCCTCTTATTGCCTGCCTCTGATTCCCTTCCTCTGATTCCCTGCCTCTAAATCCCTGCCTCTGATTCCCTGCCTCTGATTCCCTGCCTCTGATTCCGCGCCTCTGATTCCCCGCCTCTCTTTCCGTGTCTCTGATTCCCCGCCTCAGATTCCCTGCCTCAGATACCCTGCCTCTCTTTGCCATCGTCTATTTCCGTGCCTCTTTCTCTGCATCTAGTTTCCCACATCTCATTTGCCCCCTCTGATAACTGGCCTCTGATTCCCCGCCTCTGATTCCCCGCCTCTGATTCCCTGCCTCAGATTCCCTGCCTCAGATTCCTTGCCTCAGATTCCCTGCCTCTCATTCCCCGCCTATGATTCCCCGCCTCTCATTCCCCGCCTCTGATTCCCCGCCTCTGATTCCCTGCCTCTGTTTCGCCGCCTCTGATTCCCCACGTCTGATTCCCCGCCTCACATTCCCCGGCTCTGATTCCCTGCCTGAGTTTCCATGCCACAGATTCCCCGCCACAGATTCCATGCCTCAGATTCCCCGCCTCAGATTCCCCGCCTCAGATTCCCAGACTCTGATTCCCTGCCTCAGATTCCCTGCCTCAGATTCCCTGCCTCAGATTCCCTGCCTCTGATTCCCTGCCTCTGAATCCCCACCTCTTATTCCCCACCTCTGATTCCCCGCCTCTGATTCCCCGCCTCTCATTCCCTGCCTCTGTTTCCCCGCCTCTGATTCCCCGCCTCTGATTCCCCGCCTCAGATTCCCCGGCTCTGATTCCCCGCCTCAGATTCCCTGCCTCAGATTCCCCGCCTCAGATTCCCCGCCTCAGATTCCCCGCCTCTGATTCCCCGCCTCAGATTCCCTGTCTCTGATTCCCTGCCTTAGATTCCCCGCCTCAGATTCCCCGCCTCAGATTCCCCACCTCAGATTCCCCACCTCAGATTCCCCGCCTCAGATTCCCCGCCTCAGATTCCCCGCCTCAGATTCCCCGCCTCAGATTCCCCGCCTCTGATTCCCTGCCTCAGATACCCTGCCTCTCTTTGCCTGTCTCTAATTCCGTGCCTCTTTCTCTGCATCTAGTTTCCCACATCTCATTTGCCCCCTCTGATAACCCGCCTCTGATTCCATGCCTCTGATTCCCCGCCTCTGATTCCCCACCTCTGATTCCCCACCTCTGATTCCCTGCCTCAGATTTCCTGCCTCAGATTCCTTGCCTCAGATTCCCTGCCTCTGATTACCCGCCTCTGATTCCCCGCCTCTTATTCCCCGCCTCTGATTCCCCGCCTCTGATTCCCCGCCTCTGATTCCCTGCCTCTGTTTCCCCGCCTTTGATTCCCCGCGTCTGATTCCCTGCCTCAGATTCCCCGGCTCTGATTCCATGCCTGAGATTCCATGCCTCAGATTCCCCGCCTCAGATTCCCTGCCTCAGATTCCCCACCTCAGATACCCAGCCTCTGATTCCCTGCCTCAGATTCCCTGCCTCAGATTCCCTGCCTCAGATTCCCTGCCTCTGATTCCCTGCCTCCGATTCCCCGCCTCTGATTCCCCGCCTCAGATTCCCTGTCTCTGATTCCCTGCCTTAGATTCCCCGCCTCAGATTCCCCGCCTCAGATTCCCCACCTCAGATTCCCCACCTCAGATTCCCCGCCTCAGATTCCCCGCCTCAGATTCCCCGCCTCAGATTCCCCGCCTCAGATTCCCCGCCTCAGATTCCCCGCCTCAGATTCCCCGCCTCAGATTCCCCGCCTCAGATTCCCCGCCTCAGATTCCCTGCCTCTGTTTGCCTGCCTCTGATTCCCTGCCTCTGATTCCCCGCCTCTAATTCCCTGCCTCTAATTCCCTGCCTCTGATTCCAGCCCTCTGATTCCCCGCCTCTGATTCCCAGCCTCTGATTCCCTGCCTCTGTTTCCCCGCCTCTGATTCCCCGCGTCTGATTCCCCGACTCAGATTCGCCGGCTCTGATTCCCTGCCTGAGATTCCATGCCTCAGATTCCCCGCCTCAGATTCCCTGCATCAGATTCCCCACCTCAGATTCCCAGTCTCTGATTCCCTGCCTCAGATTCCCTGCCTCAGACTCCCTGCCTCAGATTCCCTGCCTCTGATTCCCTGCCTCTGATTCCCCTCCTCTTATTCCCAACCTCTGATTCCCCGACTCTGATTACCTGCCTCTGATTCCCTTCCTCTGTTTCCCCGCCTCTGATTCCCCGCCTCTGAATCCCCGCCTCTGATTCCCCGGCTCTGATTCCCTGCCTCAGATTCCCCGCCTCTGATTCCCCGCCTCTGATTCACCGCCTCTGATTCCCCGACTCTGATTCCCCGCATCCCTTTCCGCGCAACTTTCCCGGCCTCCGTGTCCCCACATCTCTTTCCCCGCCTCTGATTCCACGCCTCTGATTCCCCGCTTCTGATTCCCCGCCTCTGTCTCTGCGCCTCTCTTTCACCTCCAATCTTTCCCCTCCACTCTTACCGCGCCTCTCTTTCCCTCCCTCAATTTCAACAACTCTGTATGATCTGTTTTGTGTACCTCATTTTGAACACAAGTTCCAACCACTATGTTTTGCCCACCTCTTTCCCCGCCTCTATTTATCTGCTTATGTTTACCTGCCTCTGTTTACCCGCCTGTTTCCCCGCCTCTGATTCTCCACCTTTGATTACCCGCCTCTCTTTCCCTGCCTCTATTTCCGCGCCTCTTTCTCTGCTTCTCATTCCCCACATCTCTATTCCCCCCTCTGATTCCCCGCATCTGAATCCGCGCCTCTGATTCCCCACCTCAGATTCCCCGCCTCTTATTCCCCTCCTCTCTTTCCCTGCCTTTATTTGTGCCCCTCTTTCTCTTCCTCTCTTTCCCCACTTCTGTTTACCCCCCTCTGATTCCCCACCACTGAATCCGCGCTTCTGATTCCCAACCTCAGATTCCCCGCCTCAGATTCCCCGCCTCAGATTCCCTACATCAGATACCCTACCCCAGATTCCCTGCCTCAGATTCCCTGCCTCAGACTCCCTGCCTCAGATTCCCTGCCTATGATTTCCTGCCTCTGATTCCCCGCCTCAAATTCCCCGCCTCAGATTCCCCACCTCAGATTCCCCGCCTCAGATTCCCCGCCTCAGATTCCCCGCCTCAGATTCCCCGCGTTAGATTCCCTGCCTCTTATTGCCTGCCTCTGATTCCCTTCCTCTGATTCCCTGCCTCTAAATCCCTGCCTCTGATTCCCTGCCTCTGATTCCCTGCCTCTGATTCCGCGCCTCTGATTCCCCGCCTCTCTTTCCGTGTCTCTGATTCCCCGCCTCAGATTCCCTGCCTCAGATACCCTGCCTCTCTTTGCCATCGTCTATTTCCGTGCCTCTTTCTCTGCATCTAGTTTCCCACATCTCATTTGCCCCCTCTGATAACCGGCCTCTGATTCCATGCCTCTGATTCCCCGCCTCTGATTCCCCGCCTCTGATTCCCCGCCTCTGATTCCCTGCCTCAGATTCCCTGCCTCAGATTCCTTGCCTCAGATTCCCTGCCTCTGATCCCCGCCTCTGATTCCTCGCCTCTTATTCCCCGCCTCTCATTCCCCGCCTCTGATTCCCTGCCTCTGATTCCCTGCCTCTGTTTCGCCGCCTCTGATTCCCCACGTCTGATTCCCCGCCTCACATTCCCCGGCTCTGATTCCCTGCCTGAGTTTCCATGCCACAGATTCCCCGCCACAGATTCCATGCCTCAGATTCCCCGCCTCAGATTCCCCGCCTCAGATTCCCAGACTCTGATTCCCTGCCTCAGATTCCCTGCCTCAGATTCCCTGCCTCTGATTCCCTGCCTCTGATTCCCCACCTCTTATTCCCCACCTCTGATTCCCCGCCTCTGATTCCCTGCCTCTCATTCCCTGCCTCTGTTTCCCCGCCTCTGATTCCCCGCCTCTGATTCCCCGCCTCAGATTCCCCGGCTCTGATTCCCCGCCTCAGATTCCCTGCCTCAGATTCCCCGCCTCAGATTCCCCGCCTCAGATTCCCCGCCTCAGATTCCCCGCCTCAGATTCCCCGCCTCAGATTCCCCGCCTCAGATTTCCCGCCTCAGATTCCCCGCCTCAGATTCCCCGCCTCAGATTCCCCGCCTCAGATTCCCCACCTCAGATTCCCTGCCTCTGTTTGCCTGCCTCTGATTCCCTGCCTCTGATTCCCCGCCTCTAATTCCCTGCCTCTAATTCCCAGCCTCTGATTCCAGCCCACTGATTCCGCGCCTCTGATTCCACGCCTCTCTTTCCGTGTCTCTGATTCCCCGCCTCAGATTCCCAGACTCTGATTCCCTGCCTCAGATTCCCTGCCTCAGATTCCCTGCCTCAGATTCCCTGCCTCTGATTCCCTGCCTCTGATTCCCCACCTCTTATTCCCCACCTCTGATTCCCCGCCTCTGATTCCCCGCCTCTCATTCCCTGCCTCTGTTTCCCCGCCTCTGATTCCCCGCCTCTGATTCCCCGCCTCAGATTCCCCGGCTCTGATTCCCCGCCTCAGATTCCCTGCCTCAGATTCCCCGCCTCAGATTCCCCGCCTCAGATTCCCTGCCTCAGATTCCCCGCCTCAGATTCCCTGCCTCTGATTCCCCGACTCTGATTCCCCGCCTCTTATTCCCCGCCTCTGATTCCCCGCCTCTGATTCCCTGCCTCTGATACCCTGCCTCTCTTTGCCTGCCTCTATTTCGGTGCCTCTTTCTCTGCATCCAGTTTCCCACATCTCATTTGCCCCCTCTGATAACCCGCCTCTGATTCCATGCCTCTGATTCCCCGCCTCTGATACCCCGCCTCTGATTCCCTGCCTCTGATTCCCCGCCTCTGATTCCCTGACTCAGATTCCCTGCCTCAGTTTCCCCGCCTCAGATTCCCTGCCTCAGATTCCCCGCCTCAGATTCCCTGCCTCTGATTCCCCGACTCTGATTCCCCGCCTCTTATTCCCCGCCTCTGATTCCCCGCCTCTGATTCCCCACCTCTGATTCCCTGCCTCTGATTCCCCACCTCTGAATCCCTGCCTCAGATTCCCTGCCTCTGATTCCCCGACTCTGATTCCCCGCCTCTTATTCCCCACCTCTGATTCCCCGCCTCTGATTCCCCGCCTCTGATTCCCTGCCTCTGTTTCCCCACCTCTGATTCCCCGCCTCTGATTGCCCGCCTCAGATTCCCCGGCTCTGATTCCCTGCCTCAGATTCCCTGCCTAAGATTCCCCGCCTCAGATTCCCTGCCTCAGATTCCCCACCTCAGATTTCCCGCCTCAGATTCCCCTCCTCAGATTCCCCGCCTCAGATACCCCGCCTCAGATTCCCCGCCTCAGATTCCCCGCCTCAGATTCCCCGCCTCAGATTCCCCGCCTCAGATTCCCCGCCTCAGATTCCCCGCCTCGGATTCCCCGCCTCGGATTCCCCGCCTCAGATTCCCCGTCTCAGATTCCCCGCCTCAGATTCCCCGCCTCAGATTCCCCGCCTCAGATTCCCTGCCTCAGATTCCCTGTCTCAGATTCCCTGCCTCAGATTCCCTTCATCTGATTCCCTTCATCTGATTCCCTGCCTCTGATTCCCTGCCTCTGATTCCCCGCCTCTGATTCCCCGCCTCTGATTCCCCGCCTCTGATTCCCCGCCTCAGATTCCCTGTCTCTGATTCCCTGCCTTAGATTCCCCGCCTCAGATTCCCCGCCTCAGATTCCCCACCTCAGATTCCCCACCTCAGATTCCCCGCCTCAGATTCCCCGCCTCAGATTCCCCGCCTCAGATTCCCCGCCTCAGATTCCCCGCCTCAGATTCCCCGCCTCAGATTCCCCGCCTCAGATTCCCTGCCTCTGTTTGCCTGCCTCTGATTCCCTGCCTCTGATTCCCCGCCTCTAATTCCCTGCCTCTAATTCCCTGCCTCTGATTCCAGCCCTCTGATTCCCCGCCTCTGATTCCCAGCCTCTGATTCCCTGCCTCTGTTTCCCTGCCTCTGATTCCCCGCGTCTGATTCCCCGACTCAGATTCGCCGGCTCTGATTCCCTGCCTGAGATTCCATGCCTCAGATTACCCGCCTCAGATTCCCTGCATCAGATTCCCCACCTCAGATTCCCAGCCTCTGATTCCCTGCCTCAGATTCCCTGCCTCAGACTCCCTGCCTCAGATTCCCTGCCTCTGATTCCCTGCCTCTGATTCCCCTCCTCTTATTCCCAACCTCTGATTCCCCGACTCTGATTACCTGCCTCTGATTCCCTTCCTCTGTTTCACCGCCTCTGATTCCCCGCCTCTGAATCCCCGCCTCAGATTCCCCGCCTCAGATTCCCCGCGTTAGATTCCCTGCCTCTTATTGCCTGCCTCTGATTCCCTTCCTCTGATTCCCTGCCTCTAAATCCCTGCCTCTGATTCCCTGCCTCTGATTCCCTGCCTCTGATTCCGCGCCTCTGATTCCCCGCCTCTCTTTCCGTGTCTCTGATTCCCCGCCTCAGATTCCCTGCCTCAGATACCCTGCCTCTCTTTGCCATCGTCTATTTCCGTGCCTCTTTCTCTGCATCTAGTTTCCCACATCTCATTTGCCCCCTCTGATAACTGGCCTCTGATTCCCCGCCTCTGATTCCCCGCCTCTGATTCCCTGCCTCAGATTCCCTGCCTCAGATTCCTTGCCTCAGATTCCCTGCCTCTCATTCCCCGCCTATGATTCCCCGCCTCTCATTCCCCGCCTCTGATTCCCCGCCTCTGATTCCCTGCCTCTGTTTCGCCGCCTCTGATTCCCCACGTCTGATTCCCCGCCTCACATTCCCCGGCTCTGATTCCCTGCCTGAGTTTCCATGCCACAGATTCCCCGCCACAGATTCCATGCCTCAGATTCCCCGCCTCAGATTCCCCGCCTCAGATTCCCAGACTCTGATTCCCTGCCTCAGATTCCCTGCCTCAGATTCCCTGCCTCAGATTCCCTGCCTCTGATTCCCTGCCTCTGAATCCCCACCTCTTATTCCCCACCTCTGATTCCCCGCCTCTGATTCCCCGCCTCTCATTCCCTGCCTCTGTTTCCCCGCCTCTGATTCCCCGCCTCTGATTCCCCGCCTCAGATTCCCCGGCTCTGATTCCCCGCCTCAGATTCCCTGCCTCAGATTCCCCGCCTCAGATTCCCCGCCTCAGATTCCCCGCCTCTGATTCCCCGCCTCAGATTCCCTGTCTCTGATTCCCTGCCTTAGATTCCCCGCCTCAGATTCCCCGCCTCAGATTCCCCACCTCAGATTCCCCACCTCAGATTCCCCGCCTCAGATTCCCCGCCTCAGATTCCCCGCCTCAGATTCCCCGCCTCAGATTCCCCGCCTCAGATTCCCCGCCTCAGATTCCCCGCCTCAGATTCCCTGCCTCTGTTTGCCTGCCTCTGATTCCCTGCCTCTGATTCCCCGCCTCTAATTCCCTGCCTCTAATTCCCTGCCTCTGATTCCAGCCCTCTGATTCCCCGCCTCTGATTCCCAGCCTCTGATTCCCCGCCTCAGAATCCCTGCCTCTGATTCCCCGACACTGATTCCCCGCCTCTTATTCCCCGCCTCTGATTCCCCGCCTCAGATTCCCTGCCTAAGATTCCCCGCCTCAGATTCCCTGCCTCAGATTCCCTGCCTCAGATTCCCTGCCTAAGATTCCCCACCTCAGATTCCCTGCCTCAGATTCCCCACCTCAGATTTCCCGCCTCAGATTCCCCTCCTCAGATTCCCCGCCTCAGATACCCCGCCTCAGATTCCCCGCCTCAGATTCCCCGCCTCAGATTCCCCGCCTCAGATTCCCCGCCTCAGATTCCCCGCCTCAGATTCCCCGCCTCAGATTCCCCGCCTCGGATTCCCCGCCTCAGATTCCCCGTCTCAGATTCCCCGCCTCAGATTCCCCGCCTCAGATTCCCCGCCTCAGATTCCCCGCCTCAGATTCCCCGCCTCAGATTCCCTGCCTCAGATTCCCTGTCTCAGATTCCCTGCCTCAGATTCCCTTCATCTGATTCCCTTCATCTGATTCCCTGCCTCTGATTCCCTGCCTCTGATTCCCCGCCTCTGATTCCCCGCCTCTGATTCCCCGCCTCTGATTCCCCGCCTCAGATTCCCTGTCTCTGATTCCCTGCCTTAGATTCCCCGCCTCAGATTCCCCGCCTCAGATTCCCCACCTCAGATTCCCCACCTCAGATTCCCCACCTCAGATTCCCCGCCTCAGATTCCCCGCCTCAGATTCCCCGCCTCAGATTCCCCGCCTCAGATTCCCCGCCTCAGATTCCCCGCCTCAGATTCCCTGCCTCTGTTTGCCTGCCTCTGATTCCCTGCCTCTGATTCCCCGCCTCTAATTCCCTGCCTCTAATTCCCTGCCTCTGATTCCAGCCCTCTGATTCCCCGCCTCTGATTCCCAGCCTCTGATTCCCAGCCTCTGTTTCCCTGCCTCTGATTCCCCGCGTCTGATTCCCCGACTCAGATTCGCCGGCTCTGATTCCCTGCCTGAGATTCCATGCCTCAGATTCCCCGCCTCAGATTCCCTGCATCAGATTCCCCACCTCAGATTCCCAGCCTCTGATTCCCTGCCTTAGATTCCCTGCCTCAGACTCCCTGCCTCAGATTCCCTGCCTCTGATTCCCTGCCTCTGATTCCCCTCCTCTTATTCCCAACCTCTGATTCCCCGACTCTGATTACCTGCCTCTGATTCCCTTCCTCTGTTTCACCGCCTCTGATTCCCCGCCTCTGAATCCCCGCCTCTGATTCCCCGGCTCTGATTCCCTGCCTCAGATTCCCCGCCTCTGATTCCCCGCCTCTGATTCACCGCCTCTGATTCCCCGACTCTGATTCCCCGCATCCCTTTCCGCGCAACTTTCCCGGCCTCCGTGTCCCCACATCTCTTTCCCCGCCTCTGATTCCACGCCTCTGATTCCCCGCTTCTGATTCCCTGCCTCTGTCTCTGCGCCTCTCTTTCACCTCCAATCTTTCCCCTCCACTCTTACCGCGCCTCTCTTTCCCTCCATCAATTTCAACAACTCTGTATGATCTGTTTTGTGTACCTCATTTTGAACACAAGTTCCAACCACTATGTTTTGCCCACCTCTTTCCCCGCCTCTATTTATCTGCTTATGTTTACCTGCCTCTGTTTACCCGCCTGTTTCCCCGCCTCTGATTCTCCACCTTTGATTACCCGCCTCTCTTTCCCTGCCTCTATTTCCGCGCCTCTTTCTCTGCCTCTCATTCCCCACATCTCTATTCCCCCCTCTGATTCCCCGCATCTGAATCCGCGCCTCTGATTCCCCACCTCAGATTCCCCGCCTCTTATTCCCCTCCTCTCTTTCCCTGCCTTTATTTGTGCCCCTCTTTCTCTTCCTCTCTTTCCCCACTTCTCTTTACCCCCC
This sequence comes from Narcine bancroftii, assembly GCF_036971445.1. Taxonomy (NCBI): domain Eukaryota; kingdom Metazoa; phylum Chordata; class Chondrichthyes; order Torpediniformes; family Narcinidae; genus Narcine; species Narcine bancroftii. The sequence goes on from NC_091481.1 coordinate 92,450,927, forward strand.
ACTGATTCCCCACCACTGAATCCGCGCCTCTGATTCCCAACCTCAGATTCCCCGCCTCAGATTCCCCGCCTCAGATTCCCTACATCAGATACCCTGCCCCAGATTCCCTGCCTCAGATTCCCTGCCTCAGACTCCCTGCCTCAGATTCCCTGCCTATGATTTCCTGCCTCTGATTCCCCGCCTCAGATTCCCCGCCTCAGATTCCCCGCCTCAGATTCCCCGCCTCAGATTCCCCGCCTCAGATTCCCCGCGTTAGATTCCCTGCCTCTTATTGCCTGCCTCTGATTCCCTTCCTCTGATTCCCTGCCTCTAAATCCCTGCCTCTGATTCCCTGCCTCTGATTCCCTGCCTCTGATTCCGCGCCTCTGATTCCCCGCCTCTCTTTCCGTGTCTCTGATTCCCCGCCTCAGATTCCCTGCCTCAGATACCCTGCCTCTCTTTGCCATCGTCTATTTCCGTGCCTCTTTCTCTGCATCTAGTTTCCCACATCTCATTTGCCCCCTCTGATAACTGGCCTCTGATTCCCCGCCTCTGATTCCCCGCCTCTGATTCCCTGCCTCAGATTCCTTGCCTCAGATTCCTTGCCTCAGATTCCCTGCCTCTCATTCCCCGCCTCTGATTCCCCGCCTCTTATTCCCCGCCTCTCATTCCCCGCCTCTGATTCCCCGCCTCTGATTCCCTGCCTCTGTTTCGCCGCCTCTGATTCCCCACGTCTGATTCCCTGCCTCACATTCCCCGGCTCTGATTCCCTGCCTGAGTTTCCATGCCACAGATTCCCCGCCACAGATTCCATGCCTCAGATTCCCCGCCTCAGATTCCCCGCCTCAGATTCCCAGACTCTGATTCCCTGCCTCAGATTCCCTGCCTCAGATTCCCTGCCTCTGATTCCCTGCCTCTGATTCCCCACCTCTTATTCCCCACCTCTGATTCCCCGCCTCTGATTCCCCGCCTCTCATTCCCTGCCTCTGTTTCCCCGCCTCTGATTCCCGGCCTCTGATTCCCCGCCTCAGATTCCCCGGCTCTGATTCCCCGCCTCAGATTTCCCGCCTCAGATTCCCCGCCTCAGATTCCCCGCCTCAGATTCCCCGCCTCAGATTCCCCACCTCAGATTCCCTGCCTCTGTTTGCCTGCCTCTGATTCCCTGCCTCTGATTCCCCGCCTCTAATTCCCTGCCTCTAATTCCCAGCCTCTGATTCCAGCCCACTGATTCCGCGCCTCTGATTCCACGCCTCTCTTTCCGTGTCTCTGATTCCCCGCCTCAGATTCCCAGACTCTGATTCCCTGCCTCAGATTCCCTGCCTCAGATTCCCTGCCTCAGATTCCCTGCCTCTGATTCCCTGCCTCTGATTCCCCACCTCTTATTCCCCACCTCTGATTCCCCGCCTCTGATTCCCCGCCTCTCATTCCCTGCCTCTGTTTCCCCGCCTCTGATTCCCCGCCTCTGATTCCCCGCCTCAGATTCCCCGGCTCTGATTCCCCGCCTCAGATTCCCTGCCTCAGATTCCCCGCCTCAGATTCCCCGCCTCAGATTCCCTGCCTCAGATTCCCCGCCTCAGATTCCCTGCCTCTGATTCCCCGACTCTGATTCCCCGCCTCTTATTCCCCGCCTCTGATTCCCCGCCTCTGATTCCCTGCCTCTGATACCCTGCCTCTCTTTGCCTGCCTCTATTTCGGTGCCTCTTTCTCTGCATCCAGTTTCCCACATCTCATTTGCCCCCTCTGATAACCCGCCTCTGATTCCATGCCTCTGATTCCCCGCCTCTGATACCCCGCATCTGATTCCCTGCCTCTGATTCCCCGCCTCTGATTCCCTGACTCAGATTCCCTGCCTCAGTTTCCCCGCCTCAGATTCCCTGCCTCAGATTCCCCGCCTCAGATTCCCTGCCTCTGATTCCCCGACTCTGATTCCCCGCCTCTTATTCCCCGCCTCTGATTCCCCGCCTCTGATTCCCCGCCTCTGATTCCCTGCCTCTGATTCCCCACCTCTGATTCCCTGCCTCAGATTCCCTGCCTCAGATTCCCTGCCTCAGATTCCCTGCCTCTGATTCCCCGACACTGATTCCCCGCCTCTTATTCCCCACCTCTGATTCCCCGCCTCTGATTCCCCGCCTCTGATTCCCTGCCTCTGTTTCCCCACCTCTGATTCCCCGCCTCTGATTCCCCGCCTCAGATTCCCCGGCTCTGATTCCCTGCCTCAGATTCCCTGCCTAAGATTCCCCGCCTCAGATTCCCTGCCTCAGATTCCCCACCTCAGATTTCCCGCCTCAGATTCCCCTCCTCAGATTCCCCGCCTCAGATACCCCGCCTCAGATTCCCCGCCTCAGATTCCCCGCCTCAGATTCCCTGCCTCAGATTCCCTGCCTCAGATTCCCTGCCTCTGATTCCCTGCCTCTGATTCCCCACCTCTTATTCCCCACCTCTGATTCCCCGCCTCTGATTCCCCGCCTCTCATTCCCTGCCTCTGTTTCCCCGCCTCTGATTCCCCGCCTCTGATTCCCCGCCTCAGATTCCCCGGCTCTGATTCCCCGCCTCAGATTTCCCGCCTCAGATTCCCCGCCTCAGATTCACCGCCTCAGATTCCCCGCCTCAGATTCCCCACCTCAGATTCCCTGCCTCTGTTTGCCTGCCTCTGATTCCCTGCCTCTGATTCCCCGCCTCTAATTCCCTGCCTCTAATTCCCAGCCTCTGATTCCAGCCCACTGATTCCGCGCCTCTGATTCCACGTTTCTCTTTCCGTGTCTCTGATTCCCCGCCTCAGATTCCCAGACTCTGATTCCCTGCCTCAGATTCCCTGCCTCAGATTCCCTGCCTCAGATTCCCTGCCTCTGATTCCCTGCCTCTGATTCCCCACCTCTTATTCCCCACCTCTGATTCCCCGCCTCTGATTCCCCGCCTCTCATTCCCTGCCTCTGTTTCCCCGCCTCTGATTCCCCGCCTCTGATTCCCCGCCTCAGATTCCCCGGCTCTGATTCCCCGCCTCAGATTCCCTGCCTCAGATTCCCCGCCTCAGATTCCCCGCCTCAGATTCCCTGCCTCAGATTCCCCGCCTCAGATTCCCTGCCTCTGATTCCCCGACTCTGATTCCCCGCCTCTTATTCCCCGCCTCTGATTCCCCGCCTCTGATTCCCTGCCTCTGATACCCTGCCTCTCTTTGCCTGCCTCTATTTCGGTGCCTCTTTCTCTGCATCCAGTTTCCCACATCTCATTTGCCCCCTCTGATAACCCGCCTCTGATTCCATGCCTCTGATTCCCCGCCTCTGATACCCCGCCTCTGATTCCCTGCCTCTGATTCCCCGCCTCTGTTTCCCTGACTCAGATTCCCTGCCTCAGTTTCCCCGCCTCAGATTCCCTGCCTCAGATTCCCCGCCTCAGATTCCCTGCCTCTGATTCCCCGACTCTGATTCCCCGCCTCTTATTCCCCGCCTCTGATTCCCCGCCTCTGATTCCCCGCCTCTGATTCCCTGCCTCTGATTCCCCACCTCTGATTCCCTGCCTCAGATTCCCTGCCTCAGATTCCCTGCCTCAGATTCCCTGCCTCTGATTCCCCGACTCTGATTCCCCGCCTCTTATTCCCCACCTCTGATTCCCCGCCTCTGATTCCCCGCCTCTGATTCCCTGCCTCTGTTTCCCCACCTCTGATTCCCCGCCTCTGATTCCCCGCCTCAGATTCCCCGGCTCTGATTCCCTGCCTCAGATTCCCTGCCTAAGATTCCCCGCCTGAGATTCCCTGCCTCAGATTCCCCACCTCAGATTTCCCGCCTCAGATTCCCCTCCTCAGATTCCCCGCCTCAGATACCCCGCCTCAGATTCCCCGCCTCAGATTCCCCGCCTCAGATTCCCCACCTCAGATTCCCCGCCTCAGATTCCCCGCCTCAGATTCCCCACCTCGGATTCCCCGCCTCAGATTCCCCGTCTCAGATTCCCCGCCTCAGATTCCCCGCCTCAGACTCCCCGCCTCAGATTCCCCGCCTCAGATTCCCCGCCTCAGATTCCCTGCCTCAGATTCCCTGTCTCAGATTCCCTGCCTCAGATTCCCTTCATCTGATTCCCTTCATCTGATTCCCTGCCTCTGATTCCCTGCCTCTGATTCCCCGCCTCTGATTCCCCACCTCTGATTCCCCGCCTCAGATTCCCTGCCTCAGATTCCCTGCCTCAGATTCCCTGCCTCTGATTCCCTGCCTCAGATTCCCTGCCTCAGATTCCCTGCCTCAGATTCCCTGCCTCTGATTGCCTGCCTCTGATTGCCTGCCTCTGATTCCCTGCCTCTGATTCCCTGCCTCTGATTCCCTGCCTCTGATTCCCTGACTCTGATTCCCTGCCTCTGATTCCGCGCCTCTGATTCCACGCCTCTCTTTCCTTGTCTCTGATTCCCCGCCTCTGAGTCCCTGCCTCTGATACCCTGCCTCTCTTTGCCTGCCTCTATTTCCGTGCCTCTTTCACTGCATCTAGTTTCCCACTTCTCATTTGCCCCCTCTGATAACCCGCCTCTGATTCCATGCCTCTGATTCACTGCCTCAGATTCCCTGCATCAGATTCCCCGATTCAGATTTACCGCCTCAGATTCCCCGCCTCAGATTCCCTGCCTCAGATTCCCTGCCTCAGATTCCCTGCCTCAGATTCCCTGCCTCAGATTCCCTTCATCTGATGCCCTTCATCAATTCCCTGCCTCTGATTCCCTGCCTCTGATTCCCAACCTCTGATTCCCCGCCTCAGATTCCCTGGCTCTGATTCTCTGGCTCAGATTCCCTGCCTTAGATTCCCTGCCTCTGATTCCCCGCATCTGATTCCAGGCCTCTTATTCCCCACCTCTGATTCCCCGCCTCAGATTGCCTGCCACTGATTGCCCGCCTCTGATTCCCCGCCTCTGATTCCCCGTCTCTGATTCCCCACCTCTCTCAACGCCTCTCTTTCGCCTCCACTCTTTCCCCTCCACTCTTTCCGCGCCTCTCTTTCCCTCCCTCAATTTCAACAACTCTGATTGATCTGTTCTGTGTACCTCATTTTCAACACACAAGTTCCAACCACTATGTTTTGCCCGCCTCTTTCTCCGCCTCTATTTATCCACCTATGTTTACCTGCCACTGTTTACCCGCCTGTTTCCCCGCCTCTGATTCCCCACCTTTCATTCCCCGCCTCTCTTTCCCTGCCTCTATTTCCGTGCCTCTTTCTCTGCCTCTCTTTCCCCACATCTCTTTACCTCCCGCTGATTCCCCGCCTCTGATACCCCGCCTCTGATTCCCCAGCTCTGATTCCCTGCCTCAGATTCCCTGCCTCAGATTCCCCGCCTCAGATTCCCTGCCTCAGATTCCCCGCCTCAGATTCGCTGCCTCTGATTCCCCGACTCTGATTCCCCGCCTCTTATTCCCCACCTCTGATTCCCCGCCTCTGATTCCCCGCCTCTGATTCCCCGCCTCTGAATCCCCGCCTCTGATTCCCCGGCTCTGATTCCCTGCCTCAGATTCCCCGCCTCTGATTCCCCGCCTCTGATTCCCCGCCTCTGATTCCACGCCTCTGATTCCCCGCTTCTGATTCCCCGCCTCTGTCTCTGCGCCTCTCTTTCACCTCCAATCTTTCCCCTCCACTCTTACCGCGCCTCTCTTTCCCTCCCTCAATTTCAACAACTCTGTATGATCTGTTTTGTGTACCTCATTTTGAACACAAGTTCCAACCACTATGTTTTGCCCACCTCTTTCCCCGCCTCTATTTATCTGCTTATGTTTACCTGCCTCTGTTTACCCGCCTGTTTCCCCGCCTCTGATTCTCCACCTTTGATTACCCGCCTCTCTTTCCCTGCCTCTATTTCCGCGCCTCTTTCTCTGCCTCTCATTCCCCACATCTCTATTCCCCCCTCTGATTCCCCGCATCTGAATCCACGACTCTGATTCCCCACCTCAGATTCCCCGCCTCTTATTCCCCTCCTCTCTTTCCCTGCCTTTATTTGTGCCCCTCTTTCTCTTCCTCTCTTTCCCCACTTCTCTTTACCCCCCTCTGATTCCCCACCACTGAATCCGCGCCTTTGATTCCCAACCTCAGATTCCCCACCTCAGATTCCCCGCCTCAGATTCCCTACATCAGATACCCTGCCCCAGATTCCCTGCCTCAGATTCCCTGCCTCAGACTCCCTGCCTCAGATTCCCTGCCTATGATTTCCTGCCTCTGATTCCCCGCCTCAGATTCCCCGCCTCAGATTCCCCGCCTCAGATTCCCCGCCTCAGATTCCCCGCCTCAGATTCCCCGCGTTAGATTCCCTGCCTCTTATTGCCTGCCTCTGATTCCCTTCCTCTGATTCCCTTCCTCTGATTCCCTGCCTCTAAATCCCTGCCTATGATTCCCTGCCTCTGATTCCCTGCCTCTGATTCCGCGCCTCTGATTCCCCGCCTCTCTTTCCGTGTCTCTGATTCCCCGCCTCAGATTCCCCGCCTCAGATTCCCCGCCTCAGATTCCCCGCCTCAGATTCCCCGCCTCAGATTCCCCGCGTTAGAATCCCTGCCTCTTATTGCCTGCCTCTGATTCCCTTCCTCTGATTCCCTGCCTCTAAATCCCTGCCTCTGATTCCCTGCCTCTGATTCCCCGACTCTGATTCCCCGCCTCTTATTCCCCGCCTCTGATTCCCCGCCTCTGATTCCCCGCCTCTGATTCCCTGCCTCTGATTCCCCACCTCTGATTCACTGCCTCAGATTCCCTGCCTCAGATTCCCTGCCTCAGATTCCCTGCCTCTGATTCCCCGACTCTGATTCCCCGCCTCTTATTCCCCACCTCTGATTCCCCGCCTCTGATTCCCCGCCTCTGATTCCCTGCCTCTGTTTCCCCACCTCTGATTCCCCGCCTCTGATTCCCCGCTTCAGATTTCCCGGCTCTGATTCCCTGCCTCAGATTCCCTGCCTAAGATTCCCCGCCTCAGATTCCCTGCCTCAGATTCCCCACCTCAGATTTCCCGCCTCAGATTCCCCTCCTCAGATTCCCGGCCTCAGATACCCCGCCTCAGATTCCCCGCCTCAGATTCCCCGCCTCAGATTCCCCGCCTCAGATTCCCCGCCTCAGATTCCCCACCTCAGATTCCCCGCCTCAGATTCCCCGCCTCGGATTCCCCGCCTCAGATTCCCCGTCTCAGATTCCCCGCCTCAGATTCCCCGCCTCAGATTCCCCGCCTCAGATTCCCCGCCTCAGATTCCCCGCCTCAGATTCCCTGCCTCATATTCCCTGTCTCAGATTCCCTGCCTCAGATTCCCTTCATCTGATTCCCTTCATCTGATTCCCTGCCTCTGATTCCCTGCCTCTGATTCCCTGCCTCTGATTCCCCGCCTCTGATTCCCCGCCTCAGATTCCCTGCCTCAGATTCCCTGCCTCAGATTCCCTGCCTCTGATTCCCTGCCTCAGATTCCCTGCCTCAGATTCCCTGCCTCAGATTCCCTGCCTCTGATTGCCTGCCTCTGATTGCCTGCCTCTGATTCCCTGCCTCTGATTCCCTGCCTCTGATTCCCTGCCTCTGATTCCCTGACTCTGATTCCCTGCCTCTGATTCCGCGCCTCTGATTCCACGCCTCTCTTTCCTTGTCTCTGATTCCCCGCCTCTTATTCCCTGCCTCTGATTCCCCGCCTCTGATTCCCCAGCTCTGATTCCCTGCCTCAGATTCCCTGCCTCAGATTCCCCGCCTCAGATTCCCTGCCTCAGATTCCCCGCCTCAGATTCGCTGCCTCTGATTCCCCGACTCTGATTCCCCGCCTCTTATTCCCCACCTCTGATTCCCCGCCTCTGATTCCCCGCCTCTGATTCCCCGCCTCTGAATCCCCGCCTCTGATTCCCCGGCTCTGATTCCCTGCCTCAGATTCCCCGCCTCTGATTCCCCGCCTCTGATTCCCCGCCTCTGATTCCACGCCTCTGATTCCCCGCTTCTGATTCCCCGCCTCTGTCTCTGCGCCTCTCTTTCACCTCCAATCTTTCCCCTCCACTCTTACCGCGCCTCTCTTTCCCTCCCTCAATTTCAACAACTCTGTATGATCTGTTTTGTGTACCTCATTTTGAACACAAGTTCCAACCACTATGTTTTGCCCACCTCTTTCCCCGCCTCTATTTATCTGCTTATGTTTACCTGCCTCTGTTTACCCGCCTGTTTCCCCGCCTCTGATTCTCCACCTTTGATTACCCGCCTCTCTTTCCCTGCCTCTATTTCCGCGCCTCTTTCTCTGCCTCTCATTCCCCACATCTCTATTCCCCCCTCTGATTCCCCGCATCTGAATCCACGACTCTGATTCCCCACCTCAGATTCCCCGCCTCTTATTCCCCTCCTCTCTTTCCCTGCCTTTATTTGTGCCCCTCTTTCTCTTCCTCTCTTTCCCCACTTCTCTTTACCCCCCTCTGATTCCCCACCACTGAATCCGCGCCTCTGATTCCCAACCTCAGATTCCCCACCTCAGATTCCCCGCCTCAGATTCCCTACATCAGATACCCTGCCCCAGATTCCCTGCCTCAGATTCCCTGCCTCAGACTCCCTGCCTCAGATTCCCTGCCTATGATTTCCTGCCTCTGATTCCCCGCCTCAGATTCCCCGCCTCAGATTCCCCGCCTCAGATTCCCCGCCTCAGATTCCCCGCCTCAGATTCCCCGCGTTAGATTCCCTGCCTCTTATTGCCTGCCTCTGATTCCCTTCCTCTGATTCCCTTCCTCTGATTCCCTGCCTCTAAATCCCTGCCTATGATTCCCTGCCTCTGATTCCCTGCCTCTGATTCCGCGCCTCTGATTCCCCGCCTCTCTTTCCGTGTCTCTGATTCCCCGCCTCAGATTCCCCGCCTCAGATTCCCCGCCTCAGATTCCCCGACTCTGATTCCCCGCCTCTTATTCCCCGCCTCTGATTCCCCGCCTCTGATTCCCCGCCTCTGATTCCCTGCCTCTGATTCCCCACCTCTGATTCACTGCCTCAGATTCCCTGCCTCAGATTCCCTGCCTCAGATTCCCTGCCTCTGATTCCCCGACTCTGATTCCCCGCCTCTTATTCCCCACCTCTGATTCCCCGCCTCTGATTCCCCGCCTCTGATTCCCTGCCTCTGTTTCCCCACCTCTGATTCCCCGCCTCTGATTCCCCGCTTCAGATTTCCCGGCTCTGATTCCCTGCCTCAGATTCCCTGCCTAAGATTCCCCGCCTCAGATTCCCTGCCTCAGATTCCCCACCTCAGATTTCCCGCCTCAGATTCCCCTCCTCAGATTCCCGGCCTCAGATACCCCGCCTCAGATTCCCCGCCTCAGATTCCCCGCCTCAGATTCCCCGCCTCAGATTCCCCGCCTCAGATTCCCCACCTCAGATTCCCCGCCTCAGATTCCCCGCCTCGGATTCCCCGCCTCAGATTCCCCGTCTCAGATTCCCCGCCTCAGATTCCCCGCCTCAGATTCCCCGTCTCAGATTCCCCGCCTCAGATTCCCCGCCTCAGATTCCCTGCCTCATATTCCCTGTCTCAGATTCCCTGCCTCAGATTCCCTTCATCTGATTCCCTTCATCTGATTCCCTGCCTCTGATTCCCTGCCTCTGATTCCCCGCCTCTGATTCCCCGCCTCTGATTCCCCGCCTCAGATTCCCTGCCTCAGATTCCCTGCCTCAGATTCCCTGCCTCTGATTCCCTGCCTCAGATTCCCTGCCTCAGATTCCCTGCCTCAGATTCCCTGCCTCTGATTGCCTGCCTCTGATTGCCTGCCTCTGATTCCCTGCCTCTGATTCCCTGCCTCTGATTCCCTGCCTCTGATTCCCTGACTCTGATTCCCTGCCTCTGATTCCGCGCCTCTGATTCCACGCCTCTCTTTCCTTGTCTCTGATTCCCCGCCTCTGATTCCCTGCCTCTGATTCCCCGCCTCTTATTCCCCACCTCTGATTCCCCGCCTCTGATTCCCCGCCTCTGATTCCCCGCCTCTGAATCCCCGCCTCTGATTCCCCGGCTCTGATTCCCTGCCTCAGATTCCCCGCCTCTGATTCCTCGCCTCTGATTCACCGCCTCTGATTCCCCGACTATGATTCCCCGCATCCCTTTCCGCGCAACTTTCCCGGCCTCCGTGTCCCCACATCTCTTTCCCCGCCTCTGATTCCACGCCTCTGATTCCCCGCTTCTGATTCCCCGCCTCTGTCTCTGCGCCTCTCTTTCACCTCCAATCTTTCCCCTCCACTCTTACCGCGCCTCTCTTTCCCTCCCTCAATTTCAACAACTCTGTATGATCTGTTTTGTGTACCTCATTTTGAACACAAGTTCCAACCACTATGTTTTGCCCACCTCTTTCCCCGCCTCTATTTATCTGCTTATGTTTACCTGCCTCTGTTTACCCGCCTGTTTCCCCGCCTCTGATTCTCCACCTTTGATTACCCGCCTCTCTTTCCCTGCCTCTATTTCCGCGCCTCTTTCTCTGCCTCTCATTCCCCACATCTCTATTCCCCCCTCTGATTCCCCGCATCTGAATCCGCGCCTCTGATTCCCCACCTCAGATTCCCCGCCTCTTATTCCCCTCCTCTCTTTCCCTGCCTTTATTTGTGCCCCTCTTTCTCTTCCTCTCTTTCCCCACTTCTCTTTACCCCCCTCTGATTCCCCACCACTGAATCCGCGCCTCTGATTCCCAACCTCAGATTCCCCACCTCAGATTCCCCGCCTCAGATTCCCTACATCAGATACCCTGCACCAGATTCCCTGCCTCAGATTCCCTGCCTCAGACTCCCTGCCTCAGATTCCCTGCCTATGATTTCCTGCCTCTGATTCCCCGCCTCAGATTCCCCGCCTCAGATTCCCCGCCTCAGATTCCCCGCCTCAGATTCCCCGCCTCAGATTCCCCGCCTCAGATTCCCCGCGTTAGATTCCCTGCCTCTTATTGCCTGCCTCTGATTCCCTTCCTCTGATTCCCTTCCTCTGATTCCCTGCCTCTAAATCCCTGCCTCTGATTCCCTGCCTCTGATTCCCTGCCTCTGATTCCGCGCCTCTGATTCCCCGCCTCTCTTTCCGTGTCTCTGATTCCCCGCCTCAGATTCCCCGCCTCAGATTCCCCGCCTCAGATTCCCCGCCTCAGATTCCCCGCCTCAGATTCCCCGCGTTAGATTCCCTGCCTCTTATTGCCTGCCTCTGATTCCCTTGCTCTGATTCCCTGCCTCTAAATCCCTGCCTCTGATTCCCTGCCTCTGATTCCCCGACTCTGATTCCCCGCCTCTTATTCCCCGCCTCTGATTCCCCGCCTCTGATTCCCCGCCTCTGATTCCCTGCCTCTGATTCCCCACCTCTGATTCCCTGCCTCAGATTCCCTGCCTCAGATTCCCTGCCTCAGATTCCCTGCCTCTGATTCCCAGACTCTGATTCCCCGCCTCTTATTCCCCACCTCTGATTCCCCGCCTCTGATTCCCCGCCTCTGATTCCCTGCCTCTGTTTCCCCACCTCTGATTCCCCGCCTCTGATTCCCCGCCTCAGATTTCCCGGCTCTGATTCCCTGCCTCAGATTCCCTGCCTAAGATTCCCCGCCTCAGATTCCCTGCCTCAGATTCCCCACCTCAGATTTCCCGCCTCAGATTCCCCTCCTCAGATTCCCCGCCTCAGATACCCCGCCTCAGATTCCCCGCCTCAGATTCCCCGCCTCAGATTCCCCGCCTCAGATTCCCCGCCTCAGATTCCCCACCTCAGATTCCCCGCCTCAGATTCCCCGCCTCGGATTCCCCGCCTCAGATTCCCCGTCTCAGATTCCCCGCCTCAGATTCCCCGCCTCAGATTCCCCGCCTCAGATTCCCCGCCTCAGATTCCCCGCCTCAGATTCCCTCTCTCAGATTCCCTGTCTCAGATTCCCTGCCTCAGATTCCCTTCATCTGATTCCCTTCATCTGATTCCCTGCCTCTGATTCCCTGCCTCTGATTCCCCGCCTCTGATTCCCCGCCTCTGATTCCCCGCCTCAGATTCCCTGCCTCAGATTCCCTGCCTCAGATTCCCTGCCTCTGATTCCGTGCCTCAGATTCCCTGCCTCAGATTCCCTGCCTCAGATTCCCTGCCTCTGATTGCCTGCCTCTGATTGCCTGCCTGTGATTCCCTGCCTCTGATTCCCTGCCTCTGATTCCCTGCCTCTGATTCCCTGACTCTGATTCCCTGCCTCTGATTCCGCGCCTCTGATTCCACGCCTCTCTTTCCTTGTCTCTGATTCCCGGCCTCTGATTCCCTGCCTCTGATTCCCCGCCTCTTATACCCCACCTCTGATTCCCCGCCTCTGATTCCCCGCCTCTGATTCCCCGCCTCTGAATCCCCGCCTCTGATTCCCCGGCTCTGATTCCCTGCCTCAGATTCCCCGCCTATGATTCCCCGCCTCTGATTCACCGCCTCTGATTCCCCGACTATGATTCCCCGCATCCCTTTCCGCGCAACTTTCCCGGCCTCCGTATCCCCACATCTCTTTCCCCGCCTCTGATTCCACGCCTCTGATTCCCCGCTTCTGATTCCCCGCCTCTGTCTCTGCGCCTCTCTTTCACCTCCAATCTTTCCCCTCCACTCTTACCGCGCCTCTCTTTCCCTCCCTCAATGTCAACAACTCTGTATGATCTGTTTTGTGTACCTCATTTTGAACACAAGTTCCAACCACTATGTTTTGCCCACCTCTTTCCCCGCCTCTATTTATCTGCTTATGTTTACCTGCCTCTGTTTACCCGCCTGTTTCCCCGCCTCTGATTCTCCACCTTTGATTACCCGCCTCTCTTTCCCTGCCTCTATTTCCGCGCCTCTTTCTCTGCCTCTCATTCCCCACATCTCTATTCCCCCCTCTGATTCCCCGCATCTGAATCCGCGCCTCTGATTCCCCACCTCAGATTCCCCGCCTCTTATTCCCCTCCTCTCTTTCCCTGCCTTTATTTGTGCCCCTCTTTCTCTTCCTCTCTTTCCCCACTTCTCTTTACCCCCCTCTGATTCCCCACCACTGAATCCGCGCCTCTGATTCCCAACCTCAGATTTCCCACCTCAGATTCCCCGCCTCAGATTCCCTACATCAGATACCCTGCCCCAGATTCCCTGCCTCAGATTCCCTGCCTCAGACTCCCTGCCTCAGATTCCCTGCCTATGATTTCCTGCCTCTGATTCCCCGCCTCAGATTCCCCGCCTCAGATTCCCCGCCTCAGATTCCCCGCCTCAGATTCCCCGCCTCAGATTCCCCGCCTCAGATTCCCCGCGATAGATTCCCTGCCTCTTATTGCCTGCCTCTGATTCCCTTCCTCTGATTCCCTTCCTCTGATTCCCTGCCTCTAAATCCCTGCCTCTGATTCCCTGCCTCTGATTCCCTGCCTCTGATTCCGCGCCTCTGATTCCCCGCCTCTCTTTCCGTGTCTCTGATTCCCCGCCTCAGATTCCCCGCCTCAGATTCCCCGCCTCAGATTCCCCGCCTCATATTCCCCGCCTCAGATTCCCCGCCTCAGATTCCCTGCCTCAGATTCCCTGTCTCAGATTCCCTGCCTCAGATTCCCTTCATCTGATTCCCTTCATCTGATTCCCTGCCTCTGATTCCCTGCCTCTGATTCCCCGCCTCTGATTCCCCGCCTCTGATTCCCCGCCTCAGATTCCCTGCCTCAGATTCCCTGCCTCAGATTCCCTGCCTCTGATTCCCTGCCTCAGATTCCCTGCCTCAGATTCCCTGCCTCAGATTCCCTGCCTCTGATTGCCTGCCTCTGATTGCCTGCCTCTGATTCCCTGCCTCTGATTCCCTGCCTCTGATTCCCTGCCTCTGATTCCCTGACTCTGATTCCCTGCCTCTGATTCCGCGCCTCTGATTCCACGCCTCTCTTTCCTTGTCTCTGATTCCCCGCCTCTGATTCCCTGCCTCTGATTCCCCGCCTCTTATTCCCCACCTCTGATTCCCCGCCTCTGATTCCCCGCCTCTGATTCCCCGCCTCTGAATCCCCGCCTCTGATTCCCCGGCTCTGATTCCCTGCCTCAGATTCCCCGCCTCTGATTCCCCGCCTCTGATTCACCGCCTCTGATTCCCCGACTATGATTCCCCGCATCCCTTTCCGCGCAACTTTCCCGGCCTCCGTGTCCCCACATCTCTTTCCCCGCCTCTGATTCCACGCCTCTGATTCCCCGCTTCTGATTCCCTGCCTCTGTCTCTGCGCCTCTCTTTCACCTCCAATCTTTCCCCTCCACTCTTACCGCGCCTCTCTTTCCCTCCCTCAATTTCAACAACTCTGTATGATCTGTTTTGTGTACCTCATTTTGAACACAAGTTCCAACCACTATGTTTTGCCCACCTCTTTCCCCGCCTCTATTTATCTGCTTATGTTTACCTGCCTCTGTTTACCCGCCTGTTTCCCCGCCTCTGATTCTCCACCTTTGATTACCCGCCTCTCTTTCCCTGCCTCTATTTCCGCGCCTCTTTCTCTGCCTCTCATTCCCCACATCTCTATTCCCCCCTCTGATTCCCCGCATCTGAATCCGCGCCTCTGATTCCCCACCTCAGATTCCCCGCCTCTTATTCCCCTCCTCTCTTTCCCTGCCTTTATTTGTGCCCCTCTTTCTCTTCCTCTCTTTCCCCACTTCTCTTTACCCCCCTCTGATTCCCCACCACTGAATCCGCGCCTCTGATTCCCAACCTCAGATTCCCCACCTCAGATTCCCCGCCTCAGATTCCCTACATCAGATACCCTGCCCCAGATTCCCTGCCTCAGATTCCCTGCCTCAGACTCCCTGCCTCAGATTCCCTGCCTATGATTTCCTGCCTCTGATTCCCCGCCTCAGATTCCCCGCCTCAGATTCCCCGCCTCAGATTCCCCGCCTCAGATTCCCCGCCTCAGATTCCCCGCCTCAGATTCGCCGCCTCAGATTCCCCGCCTCAGATTCCCTCTCTCAGATTCCCTGTCTCAGATTCCCTGCCTCAGATTCCCTTAATCTGATTCCCTTCATCTGATTCCCTGCCTCTGATTCCCTGCCTCTGATTCCCCGCCTCTGATTCCCCGCCTCTGATTCCCCGCCTCAGATTCCCTGCCTCAGATTCCCTGCCTCAGATTCCCTGCCTCTGATTCCCTGCCTCAGATTCCCTGCCTCAGATTCCCTGCCTCAGATTCCCTCCCTCTGATTGCCTGCCTCTGATTGCCTGCCTGTGATTCCCTGCCTCTGATTCCCTGCCTCTGCTTCCCTGCCTCTGATTCCCTGACTCTGATTCCCTGCCTCTGATTCCGCGCCTCTGATTCCACGCCTCTCTTTCCTTGTCTCTGATTCCCCGCCTCTGATTCCCTGCCTCTGATTCCCCGCCTCTTATACCCCACCTCTGAATCCCCGCCTCTGATTCCCCACCTCTGATTCCCCGCCTCTGAATCCCCGCCTCTGATTCCCCGGCTCTGATTCCCTGCCTCAGATTCCCCGCCTCTGATTCCCCGCCTCTGATTCACCGCCTCTGATTCCCCGACTATGATTCCCCGCATCCCTTTCCGCGCAACTTTCCCGGCCTCCGTATCCCCACATCTCTTTCCCCGCCTCTGATTCCACGCCTCTGATTCCCCGCTTCTGATTCCCCGCCTCTGTCTCTGCGCCTCTCTTTCACCTCCAATCTTTCCCCTCCACTCTTACCGCGCCTCTCTTTCCCTCCCTCAATTTCAACAACTCTGTATGATCTGTTTTGTGTACCTCATTTTGAACACAAGTTCCAACCACTATGTTTTGCCCACCTCTTTCCCCGCCTCTATTTATCTGCTTATGTTTACCTGCCTCTGTTTACCCGCCTGTTTCCCCGCCTCTGATTCTCCACCTTTGATTACCCGCCTCTCTTTCCCTGCCTCTATTTCCGCGCCTCTTTCTCTGCCTCTCATTCCCCACATCTCTATTCCCCCCTCTGATTCCCCGCATCTGAATCCGCGCCTCTGATTCCCCACCTCAGATTCCCCGCCTCTTATTCCCCTCCTCTCTTTCCCTGCCTTTATTTGTGCCCCTCTTTCTCTTCCTCTCTTTCCCCACTTCTCTTTACCCCCCTCTGATTCCCCACCACTGAATCCGCGCCTCTGATTCCCAACCTCAGATTCCCCACCTCAGATTCCCCGCCTCAGATTCCCTACATCAGATACCCTGCCCCAGATTCCCTGCCTCAGATTCCCTGCCTCAGACTCCCTGCCTCAGATTCCCTGCCTATGATTTCCTGCCTCTGATTCCCCGCCTCAGATTCCCCGCCTCAGATTCCCCGCCTCAGATTCCCCGCCTCAGATTCCCCGCCTCAGATTCCCCGCCTCAGATTCCCCGCGTTAGATTCCCTGCCTCTTATTGCCTGCCTCTGATTCCCTTCCTCTGATTCCCTTCCTCTGATTCCCTGCCTCTAAATCCCTGCCTCTGATTCCCTGCCTCTGATTCCCTGCCTCTGATTCCGCGCCTCTGATTCCCCGACTCTCTTTCCGTGTCTCTGATTCCCCGCCTCAGATTCCCCGCCTCAGATTCCCCGCCTCAGATTCCCCGCCTCAGATTCCCCGCCTCAGATTCCCCGCGTTAGATTCCCTGCCTCTTATTGCCTGCCTCTGATTCCCTTCCTCTGATTCCCTGCCTCTAAATCCCTGCCTCTGATTCCCTGCCTCTGATTCCCCGACTCTGATTCCCCGCCTCTTATTCCCCGCCTCTGATTCCCCGCCTCTGATTCCCCGCCTCTGATTCCCTGCCTCTGATTCCCCACCTCTGATTCCCTGCCTCAGATTCCCTGCCTCAGATTCCCTGCCACAGATTCCCTGCCTCTGATTCCCCGACTCTGATTCCCCTCCTCTTATTCCCCACCTCTGATTCCCCGCCTCTGATTCCCCGCCTCTGATTCGCTGCCTCTGTTTCCCCACCTCTGATTCCCCGCCTCTGATTCCCCGCCTCAGATTTCCCGGCTCTGATTCCCTGCCTCAGATTCCCTGCCTAAGATTCCCCGCCTCAGATTCCCTGCCTCAGATTCCCCACCTCAGATTTCCCGCCTCAGATTCCCCTCCTCAGATTCCCCGCCTCAGATACCCCGCCTCAGATTCCCCGCCTCAGATTCCCCGCCTCAGATTCCCCGCCTCAGATTCCCCGCCTCAGATTCCCCACCTCAGATACCCCGCCTCAGATTCCCCGCCTCGGATTCCCCGCCTCAGATTCCCCGTCTCAGATTCCCCGCCTCAGATTCCCCGCCTCAGATTCCCCGCCTCAGATTCCCCGCCTCAGATTCCCCGCCTCAGATTCCCTGCCTCAGATTCCCTGTCTCAGATTCCCTGCCTCAGATTCCCTTCATCTGATTCCCTTCATCTGATTCCCTGCCTCTGATTCCCTGCCTCTGATTCCCCGCCTCTGATTCCCAGCCTCTGATTCCCCGCCTCAGATTCCCTGCCTCAGATTCCCTGCCTCAGATTCCCTGCCTCTGATTCTCTGCCTCAGATTCCCTGCCTCAGATTCCCTGCCTCAGATTCCCTGCCTCTGATTGCCTGCCTCTGATTGCCTGCCTCTGATTCCCTGCCTCTGATTCCCTGCCTCTGATTCCCTGCCTCTGATTCCCTGACTCTGATTCCCTGCCTCTGATTCCGCGCCTCTGATTCCACGCCTCTCTTTCCTTGTCTCTGATTCCCCGCCTCTGATTCCCTGCCTCTGATTCCCCGCCTCTTATTCCCCACCTCTGATTCCCCGCCTCTGATTCCCCGCCTCTGATTCCCCGCCTCTGAATCCCCGCCTCTGATTCCCCGGCTCTGATTCCCTGCCTCAGATTCCCCGCCTCTGATTCCCCGCCTCTGATTCACCGCCTCTGATTCCCCGACTATGATTCCCCGCATCCCTTTCCGCGCAACTTTCCCGGCCTCCGTGTCCCCAGATCTCTTTCCCCGCCTCTGATTCCACGCCTCTGATTCCCCGCTTCTGATTCCCCGCCTCTGTCTCTGCGCCTCTCTTTCACCTCCAATATTTCCCCTCCACTCTTACCGCGCCTCTCTTTCCCTCCCTCAATTTCAACAACTCTGTATGATCTGTTTTGTGTACCTCATTTTGAACACAAGTTCCAACCACTATGTTTTGCCCTCCTCTTTCCCCGCCTCTATTTATCTGCTTATGTTTACCTGCCTCTGTTTACCCGCCTGTTTCCCCGCCTCTGATTCTCCACCTTTGATTACCCACCTCTCTTTCCCTGCCTCTATTTCCGCGCCTCTTTCTCTGCCTCTCATTCCCCACATCTCTATTCCCCCCTCTGATTCCCCGCATCTGAATCCGCGCCTCTGATTCCCCACCTCAGATTCCCCGCCTCTTATTCCCCTCCTCTCTTTCCCTGCCTTTATTTGTGCCCCTCTTTCTCTTCCTCTCTTTCCCCACTTCTCTTTACCCCCCTCTGATTCCCCACCACTGAATCCGCGCCTCTGATTCCCAACCTCAGATTCCCCACCTCAGATTCCCCGCCTCAGATTCCCTACATCAGATACCCTGCCCCAGATTCCCTGCCTCAGATTCCCTGCCTCAGACTCCCTGCCTCAGATTCCCTGCCTATGATTTCCTGCCTCTGATTCCCCGCCTCAGATTCCCCGCCTCAGATTCCCCGCCTCAGATTTCCCGCCTCAGATTCCCCGCCTCAGATTCCCCGCCTCAGATTCCCCGCGTTAGATTCCCTGCCTCTTATTGCCTGCCTCTGATTCCCTTCCTCTGATTCCCTTCCTCTGATTCCCTGCCTCTAAATCCCTGCCTCTGATTCCCTGCCTCTGATTCCCTGCCTCTGATTCCGCGCCTCTGATTCCCCGCCTCTCTTTCCGTGTCTCTGATTCCCCGCCTCAGATTCCCCGCCTCAGATTCCCCGCCTCAGATTCCCCGCCTCAGATTCCCCGCCTCAGATTCCCCGCGTTAGATTCCCTGCCTCTTATTGCCTGCCTCTGATTCCCTTCCTCTGATTCCCTGCCTCTAAATCCCTGCCTCTGATTCCCTGCCTCTGATTCCCCGACTCTGATTCCCCGCCTCTTATTCCCCGCCTCTGATTCCCCGCCTCTGATTCCCCGCCTCTGATTCCCTGCCTCTGATTCCCCACCTCTGATTCCCTGCCTCAGATTCCCTGCCTCAGATTCCCTGCCTCAGATTCCCTGCCTCTGATTCCCCGACTCTGATTCCCCGCCTCTTATTCCCCACCTCTGATTCCCCGCCTCTGATTCCCCGCCTCTGATTCCCTGCCTCTGTTTCCCCACCTCTGATTCCCCACCTCTGATTCCCCGCCTCAGATTTCCCGGCTCTGATTCCCTGCCTCAGATTCCCTGCCTAAGATTCCCCGCCTCAGATTCCCTGCCTCAGATTCCCCACCTCAGATTTCCCGCCTCAGATTCCCCTCCTCAGATTCCCCGCCTCAGATACCCCGCCTCAGATTCCCCGCCTCAGATTCCCCGCCTCAGATTCCCCGCATCAGATTCCCCGCCTCAGATTCCCCACCTCAGATTCCCCGCCTCAGATTCCCCGCCTCGGATTCCCCGCCTCAGATTCCCCGCCTCAGATTCCCCGCCTCAGATTCCCTCTCTCAGATTCCCTGTCTCAGATTCCCTGCCTCAGATTCCCTTCATCTGATTCCCTTCATCTGATTCCCTGCCTCTGATTCCCTGCCTCTGATTCCCCGCCTCTGATTCCCCGCCTCTGATTCCCCGCCTCAGATTCCCTGCCTCAGATTCCCTGCCTCAGATTCCCTGCCTCTGATTCCCTGCCTCAGATTCCCTGCCTCAGATTCCCTGCCTCAGATTCCCTGCCTCTGATTGCCTGCCTCTGATTGCCTGCCTGTGATTCCCTGCCTCTGATTCCCTGCCTCTGATTCCCTGCCTCTGATTCCCTGACTCTGATTCCCTGCATCTGATTCCCCACCTCTGATTCCCCGCCTCAGATTTCCCGGCTCTGATTCCCTGCCTCAGATTCCCTGCCTAAGATTCCCCGCCTCAGATTCCCTGCCTCAGATTCCCCACCTCAGATTTCCCGCCTCAGATTCCCCTCCTCAGATTCCCCGCCTCAGATACCCCGCCTCAGATTCCCCGCCTCAGATTCCCCGCCTCAGATTCCCCGCATCAGATTCCCCGCCTCAGATTCCCCACCTCAGATTCCCCGCCTCAGATTCCCCGCCTCGGATTCCCCGCCTCAGATTCCCCGCCTCAGATTCCCCGCCTCAGATTCCCTCTCTCAGATTCCCTGTCTCAGATTCCCTGCCTCAGATTCCCTTCATCTGATTCCCTTCATCTGATTCCCTGCCTCTGATTCCCTGCCTCTGATTCCCCGCCTCTGATTCCCCGCCTCTGATTCCCCGCCTCAGATTCCCTGCCTCAGATTCCCTGCCTCAGATTCCCTGCCTCTGATTCCCTGCCTCAGATTCCCTGCCTCAGATTCCCTGCCTCAGATTCCCTGCCTCTGATTGCCTGCCTCTGATTGCCTGCCTGTGATTCCCTGCCTCTGATTCCCTGCCTCTGATTCCCTGCCTCTGATTCCCTGACTCTGATTCCCTGCCTCTGATTCCGCGCCTCTGATTCCACGCCTCTCTTTCCTTGTCTCTGATTCCCCGCCTCTGATTCCCTGCCTCTGATTCCCCGCCTCTTATACCCCACCTCTGATTCCCCGCCTCTGATTCCCCGCCTCTGATTCCCCGCCTCTGAATCCCCGCCTCTGATTCCCCGGCTCTGATTCCCTGCCTCAGATTCCCCACCTCTGATTCCCCGCCTCTGATTCACCGCCTCTGATTCCCCGACTATGATTCCCCGCATCCCTTTCCGCGCAACTTTCCCGGCCTCCGTATCCCCACATCTCTTTCCCCGCCTCTGATTCCACGCCTCTGATTCCCCGCTTCTGATTCCCCGCCTCTGTCTCTGCGCCTCTCTTTCACCTCCAATCTTTCCCCTCCACTCTTACCGCGCCTCTCTTTCCCTCCCTCAATTTCAACAACTCTGTATGATCTGTTTTGTGTACCTCATTTTGAACACAAGTTCCAACCACTATGTTTTGCCCTACTCTTTCCCCGCCTCTATTTATCTGCTTATGTTTACCTGCCTCTGTTTACCCGCCTGTTTCCCCGCCTCTGATTCTCCACCTTTGATTACCCGCCTCTCTTTCCCTGCCTCTATTTCCGCGCCTCTTTCTCTGCCTCTCATTCCCCACATCTCTATTCCCCCCTCTGATTCCCCGCATCTGAATCCGCGCCTCTGATTCCCCACCTCAGATTCCCCGCCTCTTATTCCCCTCCTCTCTTTCCCTGCCTTTATTTGTGCCCCTCTTTCTCTTCCTCTCTTTCCCCACTTCTCTTTACCCCCCTCTGATTCCCCACCACTGAATCCGCGCCTCTGATTCCCAACCTCAGATTCCCCACCTCAGATTCCCCGCCTCAGATTCCCTACATCAGATACCCTGCCCCAGATTCCCTGCCTCAGATTCCCTGCCTCAGACTCCCTGCCTCAGATTCCCTGCCTATGATTTCCTGCCTCTGATTCCCCGCCTCAGATTCCCCGCCTCAGATTCCCCGCCTCAGATTCCCCGCCTCAGATTCCCCGCCTCAGATTCCCCGCCTCAGATTCCCCGCGTTAGATTCCCTGCCTCTTATTGCCTGCCTCTGATTCCCTTCCTCTGATTCCCTTCCTCTGATTCCCTGCCTCTAAATCCCTGCCTCTGATTCCCTGCCTCTGATTCCCTGCCTCTGATTCCGCGCCTCTGATTCCCCGCCTCTCTTTCCGTGTCTCTGATTCCCCGCCTCAGATTCCCCGCCTCAGATTCCCCGCCTGAGATTCCCCGCCTCAGATTCCCCGCCTCAGATTCCCCGCGTTAGATTCCCTGCCTCTTATTGCCTGCCTCTGATTCCCTTCCTCTGATTCCCTGCCTCTAAATCCCTGCCTCTGATTCCCTGCCTCTGATTCCCCGACTCTGATTCCCCGCCTCTTATTCCCCGCCTCTGATTCCCCGCCTCTGTTTCCCCACCTCTGATTCCCCGCCTCTGATTCCCCGCCTCAGATTTCCCGGCTCTGATTCCCTGCCTCAGATTCCCTGCCTAAGATTCCCCGCCTCAGATTCCCTGCCTCAGATTCCCCACCTCAGATTTCCCGCCTCAGATTCCCCTCCTCAGATTCCCCGCCTCAGATACCCCGCCTCAGATTCCCCGCCTCAGATTCCCCGCCTCAGATTCCCCGCCTCAGATTCCCCGCCTCAGATTCCCCACCTCAGATTCCCCGCCTCAGATTCCCCGCCTCGGATTCCCCGCCTCAGATTCCCCGTCTCAGATTCCCCGCCTCAGATTCCCCGCCTCAGATTCCCCGCCTCAGATTCCCCGCCTCAGATTCCCCGCCTCAGATTCCCTGCCTCAGATTCCCTGTCTCAGATTCCCTGCCTCAGATTCCCTTCATCTGATTCCCTTCATCTGATTCCCTGCCTCTGATTCCCTGCCTCTGATTCCCCGCCTCTGATTCCCCGCCTCTGATTCCCCGCCTCAGATTCCCTGCCTCAGATTCCCTGCCTCAGATTCCCTGCCTCTGATTCCCTGCCTCAGATTCCCTGCCTCAGATTCCCTGCCTCAGATTCCCTGCCTCTGATTGCCTGCCTCTGATTGCCTGCCTCTGATTCCCTGCCTCTGATTCCCTGCCTCTGATTCCCTGCCTCTGATTCCCTGACTCTGATTCCCTGCCTCTGATTCCGCGCCTCTGATTCCACGCCTCTCTTTCCTTGTCTCTGATTCCCCGCCTCTGATTCCCTGCCTCT
The DNA here is from genome assembly GCF_036971445.1 of Narcine bancroftii. Lineage (NCBI taxonomy): Eukaryota > Metazoa > Chordata > Chondrichthyes > Torpediniformes > Narcinidae > Narcine > Narcine bancroftii. The sequence continues at coordinate 92,473,558 of NC_091481.1, forward strand.
GATTCCCCGTCTCTGATTCCCCACCTCTCTCAACGCCTCTCTTTCGCCTCCACTCTTTCCCCTCCACTCTTTCCGCGCCTCTCTTTCCCTCCCTCAATTTCAACAACTCTGATTGATCTGTTCTGTGTACCTCATTTTCAACACACAAGTTCCAACCACTATGTTTTACCCATCTCTTTCCCCGCCTCTATTTATCCGCCTATGTTTACCCGCCTCTGTTTACCCACCTGTTTCACCGCCTCTGATTCCCCGCCTCTGATTCCCCACCTCTGTCTCTACGCCTCTCTTTCGCCTCCACTCTTTCCCCTCCACTCTTTCAGTGCCTGTCTTTCCCTCCCTCAATTTCAACAACACTGTTTGATCTGTTTTGTGTACCTCATTTTAAACACACAAGTTCCAACCACTATGTTTTGCCCGCCTCTTTCCCCGCCTCTATTTATCCACCTATGTTTACCTGCCACTGTTTACCCGCCTGTTTCCCCGCCTCTGATTCCCCACCTTTCATTCCCCGCCTCTCTTTCCCTGCCTCTATTTCCGTGCCTCTTTCTCTGCCTCTCTTTCCCCACATCTCTTTACCTCCCGCTGATTCCCCGCCTCTGATACCCCGCCTCTGATTCCCCGCCTCTGATTCCCTGCCTCAGATTCCCTGCCTCAGATTCCCTGCCTCAGATTCCCTGCCTCTGATTCCCCGCATCTGATTCCCCGCCTCTTATTCCCTGCCTCTGATTCCACGCCTCTGATTCTCCGCCTATGATTCCCTTCCTCTGTTTCCCCGCCTCTGATTCCCCGCCTCTGATTCCCCGCCTCAGATTCCCCAGCTCTGATTCCCTGCCTCAGATTCCCTGCCTCAGATTCCCCGCCTCAGATTCCCTGCCTCAGATTCCCCGCCTCAGATTCGCTGCCTCTGATTCCCCGACTCTGATTCCCCGCCTCTTATTCCCCACCTCTGATTCCCCGCCTCTGATTCCCCGCCTCTGATTCCCCGCCTCTGAATCCCCGCCTCTGATTCCCCGGCTCTGATTCCCTGCCTCAGATTCCCCGCCTCTGATTCCCCGCCTCTGATTCACCGCCTCTGATTCCCCAACTCTGATTCCCCGCATCCCTTTCCGCGCAACTTTCCCGGCCTCCGTGTCCCCACATCTCTTTCCCCGCCTCTGATTCCACGCCTCTGATTCCCCGCTTCTGATTCCCCGCCTCTGTCTCTGCGCCTCTCTTTCACCTCCAATCTTTCCCCTCCACTCTTACCGCGCCTCTCTTTCCCTCCCTCAATTTCAACAACTCTGTATGATCTGTTTTGTGTACCTCATTTTGAACACAAGTTCCAATCACTATGTTTTGCCCACCTCTTTCCCCGCCTCTATTTATCTGCTTATGTTTACCTGCCTCTGTTTACCCGCCTGTTTCCCCGCCTCTGATTCTCCACCTTTGATTACCCGCCTCTCTTTCCCTGCCTCTATTTCCGCGCCTCTTTCTCTGCCTCTCATTCCCCACATCTCTATTCCCCCCTCTGAATCCCCGCATCTGAATCCGCGCCTCTGATTCCCCACCTCAGATTCCCCGCCTCTTATTCCCCTCCTCTCTTTCCCTGCCTTTATTTGTGCCCCTCATTCTCTTCCTCTCTTTCCCCACTTCTCTTTACCCCCCTCTGATTCCCCACCACTGAATCCGCGCCTCTGATTCCCAACCTCAGATTCCCCGCCTCAGATTCCCCGCCTCAGATTCCCTACATCAGATACCCTGCCCCAGATTCCCTGCCTCAGATTCCCTGCCTCAGACTCCCTGCCTCAGATTCCCTGCGTCTGATTCCCTTCCTCTGATTCCCCGCCTCAGATTCCCCGCCTCAGATTCCCCGCCTCAGATTCCCCGCCTCAGATTCCCCGCCTCAGATTCCCCGCCTCAGATTCCCCGCCTCAGATTTCCCGCCTCAGATTCCCCGCCTCAGATTCCCCGCCTCAGATTCCCCGCCTCAGATTCCCCACCTCAGATTCGCTGCCTCTGATTCCCCGCCTCTAATTCCCTGCCTCTAATTCCCAGCCTCTGATTCCAGCCCACTGATTCCGCGCCTCTGATTCCACGCCTCTCTTTCCGTGTCTCTGATTCCCCGCCTCAGATTCCCAGACTCTGATTCCCTGCCTCAGATTCCCTGCCTCAGATTCCCTGCCTCAGATTCCCTGCCTCTGATTCCCTGCCTCTGATTCCCCACCTCTTATTCCCCACCTCTGATTCCCCGCCTCTTATTCCCCGCCTCTCATTCCCTGCCTCTGTTTCCCCGCCTCTGATTCCCCGCCTCTGATTCCCCGCCTCAGATTCCCCGGCTCTGATTCCCCGCCTCAGATTCCCTGCCTCAGATTCCCCGCCTCAGATTCCCCGCCTCAGATTCCCTGCCTCAGATTCCCCGCCTCAGATTCCCTGCCTCTGATTCCCCGACTCTGATTCCCCGCCTCTTATTCCCCGCCTCTGATTCCCCGCCTCTGATTCCCTGCCTCTGATACCCTGCCTCTCTTTGCCTGCCTCTATTTCGGTGCCTCTTTCTCTGCATCCAGTTTCCCACATCTCATTTGCCCCCTCTGATAACCCGCCTCTGATTCCATGCCTCTGATTCCCCGCCTCTGATACCCCGCCTCTGATTCCCTGCCTCTGATTCCCTGCCTCTGATTCCCTGACTCAGATTCACTGCCTCAGTTTCCCCGCCTCAGATTCCCTGCCTCAGATTCCCCGCCTCAGATTCCCTGCCTCTGATTCCCCGACTCTGATTCCCCGCCTCTTATTCCCCGCCTCTGATTCCCCGCCTCTGATTCCCCGCCTCTGATTCCCTGCCTCTGATTCCCCACCTCTGATTCCCTGCCTCAGATTCCCTGCCTCAGATTCCCTGCCTCAGATTCCCTGCCTCTGATTCCCCGACTCTGATTCCCCGCCTCTTATTCCCCACCTCTGATTCCCCGCCTCTGATTCCCTGCCTCTGATTCCCTGCCTCTGTTTCCCCACCTCTGATTCCCCGCCTCTGATTCCCCGCCTCAGATTCCCCGGCTCTGATTACCTGCCTCAGATTCCCTGCCTAAGATTCCCCGCCTCAGATTCCCTGCCTCAGATTCCCCACCTCAGATTTCCCGCCTCAGATTCCCCTCCTCAGATTCCCTGCCTCAGATACCCCGCCTCAGATTCCCCGCCTCAGATTCCCCGCCTCAGATTCCCCGCCTCAGATTCCCCGCCTCAGAATCCCCGCCTCAGATTCCCTGCCTCAGATTCCCTGTCTCAGATTCCCTGCCTCAGATTCCCTTCATCTGATTCCCTTCATCTGATTCCCTGCCTCTGATTCCCTGCCTCTGATTCCCCGCCTGTGATTCCCCGCCTCTGATTCCCTGCCTCAGATTCCCTGCCTCAGATTCCCTGCCTCAGATTCCCTGCCTCTGATTCCCTGCCTCAGATTCCCTGCCTCAGATTCCCTGCCTCAGATTCCCTGCCTCTGATTGCCTGCCTCTGATTGCCTGCCTCTGATTCCCTGCCTCTGATTCCCTGCCTCTGATTCCCTGACTCTGATTCCCTTCCTCTGATTCCGCGCCTCTGATTCCACGCCTCTCTTTCCTTGTCTCTGATTCCCCGCCTCTGAGTCCCTGCCTCTGATACCCTACCTCTCTTTGCCTGCCTCTATTTCCGTGCCTCTTTCACTGCATCTAGTTTCCCACTTCTCATTTGCCCCCTCTGATAACCAGCCTCTGATTCCATGCCTCTGATTCACTGCCTCAGATTCCCTGCATCAGATTCCCCGACTCAGATTTACCGCCTCAGATTCCCCGCCTCGGATTCCCTGCCTCAGATTCCCTGCCTCAGATTCCCTGCCTCAGATTCCCTGCCTCAGATTCCCTTCATCTGATGCCCTTCATCAATTCCCTGCCTCTGATTCCCTGCCTCTGATTCCCCACCTCTGATTCCCCGCCTCAGATTCCCTGGCTCTGATTCTCTGGCTCAGATTCCCTGCCTTAGATTCCCTGCCTCTGATTCCCCGCATCTGATTCCAGGCCTCTTATTCCCCACCTCTGATTCCCCGCCTCTGATTGCCTGCCACTGATTGCCCGCCTCTGATTCCCCGCCTCTGATTCCCCGTCTCTGATTCCCCACCTCTCTCTACGCCTCTCTTTCGCCTCCACTCTTTCCCCTCCACTCTTTCCGCGCCTCTCTTTCCCTCCCTCAATTTCAACAACTCTGATTGATCTGTTCTGTGTACCTCATTTTCAACACACAAGTTCCAACCACTATGTTTTACCCATCTCTTTCCCCGCCTCTATTTATCCGCCTATGTTTACCCGCCTCTGTTTACCCACCTGTTTCCCCGCCTCTGATTCCCCACCTTTCATTCCCCGCCTCTCTTTCCCTGCCTCTATTTCCGTGCCTCTTTCTCTGCCTCTCTTTCCCCACATCTCTTTACCTCCCGCTGATTCCCCGCCTCTGATACCCCGCCTCTGATTCCCCGCCTCTGATTCCCTGCCTCAGATTCCCTGCCTCAGATTCCCTGCCTCAGATTCCCTGCCTCTGATTCCCCGCCTCTGATTCCCCGCCTCTTATTCCCCGCCTCTGATTCCACGCCTCTGATTCCCCGCCTTTGATTCCCTTCCTCTGTTTCCCCGCCTCTGATTCCCCGCCTCTGATTCCCCGCCTCAGATTCCCCAGCTCTGATTCCCTGCCTCAGATTCCCTGCCTCAGATTCCCCGCCTCAGATTCCCTGCCTCAGATTCCCCGCCTCAGATTCACTGCCTCTGATTCCCCGACTCTGATTCCCCGCCTCTTATTCCCCACCTCTGATTCCCCGCCTCTGATTCCCCGCCTCTGATTCCCTGCCTCTGTTTCCCCACCTCTGATTCCCCGCCTCTGATTCCCCGCCTCAGATTCCCCGGCTCTGATTCCCTACCTCAGATTCCCTGCCTCAGATACCCCGCCTCAGATTCCCTGCCTCAGATTCCCTGCCTCAGATTTCCCGCCTCAGATTCCCCGCCTCAGATTCCCCGCCGCAGATTCCCCGCCTCAGATGCCCCGCCTCAGATTCCCCGCCTCAGATTCCCCGCCTCAGATTCACCGCCTCAGATTCCCCGCCTCAGATTCCCCGCCTCAGATTCCCCGCCTCAGATTCCCCACCTCAGATTCCCCGCCTCTGATTCCCTGCCTCTGATTCCCTGCCTCTGATTCCCTGCCTCTGATTCCCTGCCTCTGATTCCGCGCCTCTGATTCCACGCCTCTCTTTCCGTATCTCTGATTCCCCGCCTCCAATTCCCTGCCTCTGATACCCTGCCTCTATTTGCCTGCCTCTATTTCCTTGCCTCTTTCTCTGCATCTAGTTTCCCACATGTCATTTGCCCCCTCTGATAACCTGCCTCTGATTCCATGCCTCTGATTCCCCGCCTCTGATTCCCACGCCTCTGATTCCCTGCCTCTGATTCCCCGCCTCTGATTCCCTGCCTCAGATTCCCTGCCTCAGATTCCCTGCCTCAGATTCCCTGCCTCTAATTCCCCGCCTCTTATTCCCCATCTCTGATTCCCCGCCTCTGATTCCCCGCGTCTGATTCCCTCCCTCAGATTCCCCGGCTCTGATTTCCTGCATTAGATTCCCTGCCTCAGATTCCCTGCCTCTGATTCCCCGCCTCTGATTCCCTGTCTCTGATTCCCCACCTCTGATTCCTGCCTCAGATTCCCTGCCTCAGATTCCCTGCCTCAGATTCCCTGCCTCTGATTCACTGCCTTTGATTCCCCGCCTCTTATTCCCCACCTCTGATTCCCAGCCTCTGATTCCCCGCCTCTGATTCCCTGCCTCTGTTTCCCCGCCTCTGATTCCCCGCCTCTGATTCCCCGCCTCAGATTCCCCGCCTCAGATTCCCTGCCTCAGATTCCCCGCCTGAGATTCCCCGCCTCAGATTCCCCGCCTGAGATTCCCCGCCTCAGATTCCCCGCCTCAGATTCCCTGCCTCAGATTCCCCGCCTCAGATTCCCTGCCTCTGATTGCCTGCCTCTGATTCCCTGCCTCTGATTCCCTGCCTCTGATTCCCCGCCTCTGATTCCCCGCCTCAGATTCCCTGCCTCAGATTCCCTGCCTCAGATTCCCTGCCTCTGATTCCCTGCCTCAGATTCCCTGCCTCAGATTCCCTGCCTCAGATTCCCTGCCTCTGATTGCCTGCCTCTGTTTCCCTGCCTCTGATTCCCTGCCTCTGATTCCCTGCCTCTGATTCCCTGCCTCTGATTCCCTGCCTCTTATTCCCTGCCTCTGATTCCGTGCCTCTGATTCCACGCCTCTCTTTCCTTGTCTCTGATTCCCCGCCTCTGAGTCCCTGCCTCTAATACCCTGCCTCTCTTTGCCTGCCTCTATTTCCGTGCCTCTTTCACTGCATCTAGTTTCCCACATCTCATTTGCCCCCTCTGATAACCGGCCTCTGATTCCATGCCTCTGATTCACTGCCTCAGATTCCCTGCATCAGATTCCCCGACTCAGATTGACCGCCTCAGATTCCCCGCCTCAGATTCCCTGCCTCAGATTCCCCGACTCTAATTCCCCGCCTCTTATTCCCCACCTCTGATTCCCCGCCTCTGATTCCCCGCCTCTGATTCCCTGCCTCTGTTTCGCCGCCTCTGATTCCCCACGTCTGATTCCCCGCCTCACATTCCCCGGCTCTGATTCCCTGCCTGAGATTCCATGCCACAGATTCCCCGCCACAGATTCCATGCCTCAGATTCCCCGCCTCAGATTCCCCGCCTCAGATTCCCAGACTCTGATTCCCTGCCTCAGATTCCCTGCCTCAGATTCCCTGCCTCTGAATCCCTGCCTCTGATTCCCCACCTCTTATTCCCCACCTCTGATTCCCCGCCTCTGATTCCCCGCCTCTCATTCCCTGCCTCTGTTTCCCCGCCTCTGATTCCCCGCCTCTGATTCCCCGCCTCAGATTACCCGGCTCTGATTCCCCGCCTCAGATTCCCTGCCTCAGATTCCCCACCTCAGATTCCCCGCCTCAGATTCCCCTCCTCAGATTCCCCGCCTCAGATTCCCCGCCTCAGATTCCCCGCCTCAGATTCCCCGCCTCAGATTTCCCGCCTCAGATTCCCCGCCTCAGATTCCTCGCCTCAGATTCCCCACCTCAGATTCCCTGCCTCTGTTTGCCTGCCTCTGATTCCCTGCCTCTGATTCCCCGCCTCTAATTCCCTGCCTCTAATTCCCAGCCTCTGATTCCAGCCCACTGATTCCGCGCCTCTGATTCCACGCCTCTCTTTCCGTGTCTCTGATTCCCCGCCTCAGATTCCCAGACTCTGATTCCCTGCCTCAGATTCCCTGCCTCAGATTCCCTGCCTCAGATTCCCTGCCTCTGATTCCCTGCCTCTGATTCCCCACCTCTTATTCCCCACCTCTGATTCCCCGCCTCTTATTCCCCGCCTCTCATTCCCTGCCTCTGATTCCGCGCCTCTGATTCCCTGCCTCTAATTTCCCGCCTCTTATTCCCCATCTCTGATTCCACGCCTCTGATTCCCCGCGTCTGATTCCCTCCCTCAGATTCCCCGGCTCTGATTCCCTGCATTAGATTCCCTGCCTCTGATTCCCCGCCTCCGATTCCCTGTCTCTGATTCCCCACCTCTGATTCCTGCCTCAGATTCCCTGCCTCAGATTCCCTGCCTCAGATTCCCTGCCTCTGATTCACTGCCTTTGATTCCCCGCCTCTTATTCCCCACCTCTGATTCCCAGCCTCTGATTCCCCGCCTCTGATTCCCTGCCTCTGTTTCCCCACCTCTGATTCCCCGCCTCTGATTCCCCGCCTCAGATTCCCCGCCTCAGATTCCCTGCCTCAGATTCCCCGCCTGAGATTCCCCGCCTCAGATTCCCCGCCTGAGATTCCCCGCCTCAGATTCCCCACCTCAGATTCCCTGCCTCAGATTCCCCGCCTCAGATTCCCTGCCTTTGATTGCCTGCCTCTGATTCCCTGCCTCTGATTCCCTGCCTCTGATTCCCCGCCTCTGATTCCCCGCCTCAGATTCCCTGCCTCAGATTCCCTGCCTCAGATTCCCTGCCTCTGATTCCCTGCCTCAGATTCCCTGCCTCAGATTCCCTGCCTCAGATTCCCTGCCTCTGATTGCCTGCCTCTGTTTCCCTGCCTCTGATTCCCTGCCTCTGATTCCCTGCCTCTGATTCCCTGCCTCTGATTCCCTGCCTCTTATTCCCTGCCTCTGATTCCGTGCCTCTGATTCCACGCCTCTCTTTCCTTGTCTCTGATTCCCCGCCTCTGAGTCCCTGCCTCTAATACCCTGCCTCTCTTTGCCTGCCTCTATTTCCGTGCCTCTTTCACTGCATCTAGTTTCCCACATCTCATTTGCCCCCTCTGATAACCGGCCTCTGATTCCATGCCTCTGATTCACTGCCTCAGATTCCCTGCATCAGATTCCCCGACTCAGATTGACCGCCTCAGATTCCCCGCCTCAGATTCTCTGCCTCAGATTCCCCGACTCTGATTCCCCGCCTCTTATTCCCCACCTCTGATTCCCCGCCTCTGATTCCCCGCCTCTGATTCCCTGCCTCTGTTTCGCCGCCTCTGATTCCCCACGTCTGATTCCCCGCCTCACATTCCCCGGCTCTGATTCCCTGCCTGAGATTCCATGCCACAGATTCCCCGCCACAGATTCCATGCCTCAGATTCCCCGCCTCAGATTCCCCGCCTCAGATTCCCAGACTCTGATTCCCTGCCTCAGATTCCCTGCCTCAGATTCCCTGCCTCTGAATCCCTGCCTCTGATTCCCCACCTCTTATTCCCCACCTCTGATTCCCCGCCTCTGATTCCCCGCCTCTCATTCCCTGCCTCTGTTTCCCCGCCTCTGATTCCCCGCCTCTGATTCCCCGCCTCAGATTACCCGGCTCTGATTCCCCGCCTCAGATTCCCTGCCTCAGATTCCCCGCCTCAGATTCCCCGCCTCAGATTCCCCGCCTCAGATTCCCCGCCTCAGATTCCCCGCCTCAGATTCCCCGCCTCAGATTCCCCGCCTCAGATTTCCCGCCTCAGATTCCCCGCCTCAGATTCCCCGCCTCAGATTCCCCGCCTCAGATTCCCCACCTCAGATTCCCTGCCTCTGTTTGCCTGCCTCTGATTCCCTGCCTCTGATTCCCCGCCTCTGATTCCCTGCCTCTGATTCCCTGACTCTGATTCCCTGCCTCTGATTCCGCGCCTCTGATTCCACGCCTCTCTTTCCGTGTCTCTGATTCCCCGCCTCTGAGTCCCTGCCTCTGATACCCTACCTCTCTTTGCCTGCCTCTATTTCCGTGCCTCTTTCACTGCATCTAGTTTCCCACTTCTCATTTGCCCCCTCTGATAACCCGCCTCTGATTCCATGCCTCTGATTCACTGGCTCAGATTCCCTGCATCAGATTCCCCGACTCAGATTTACCGCCTCAGATTCCCCGCCTCAGATTCCCCGCCTCAGATTCCCCGCCTCAGATTCCCCGCCTCAGATTCCCCGCCTCAGATTCCCCGCCTCAGATTCCCCGCCTCAGATTTCCCGCCTCACATTCCCCGCCTCAGATTCCCCGCCTCAGATTCCCCGCCTTAGATTCCCCACCTCAGATTCCCTGCCTCTGTTTGCCTGCCTCTGATTCCCTGCCTCTGATTCCCTGCCTCTGATTCCCTGCCTCTGATTCCCTGACTCTGATTCCCTGCCTCTGATTCCGCGCCTCTGATTCCACGCCTCTCTTTCCTTGTCTCTGATTCCCCGCCTCTGAGTCCCTGCCTCTGATACCCTACCTCTCTTTGCCTGCCTCTATTTCCGTGCCTCTTTCACTGCATCTAGTTTCCCACTTCTCATTTGCCCCCTCTGATAACCCGCCTCTGATTCCATGCCTCTGATTCACTGCCTCGGATTCCCTGCATCAGATTCCCCGACTCAGATTTACCGCCTCAGATTCCCCGCCTCAGATTCCCTGCCTCAGATTCCCTGCCTCAGATTCCCTGCCTCAGATTCCCTGCCTCAGATTCCCTTCATCTGATGCCCTTCATCAATTCCCTGCCTCTGATTCCCTGCCTCTGATTCCCCACCTCTGATTCCCCGCCTCAGATTCCCTGGCTCTGATTCTCTGGCTCAGATTCCCTGCCTTAGATTCCCTGCCTCTGATTCCCCGCATCTGATTCCAGGCCTCTTATTCCCCACCTCTGATTCCCCGCCTCTGATTGCCTGCCACTGATTGCCCGCCTCTGATTCCCCGCCTCTGATTCCCCGTCTCTGATTCCCCACCTCTCTCTACGCCTCTCTTTCGCCTCCACTCTTTCCCCTCCACTCTTTCCGCGCCTCTCTTTCCCTCCCTCAATTTCAACAACTCTGATTGATCTGTTCTGTGTACCTCATTTTCAACACACAAGTTCCAACCACTATGTTTTACCCATCTCTTTCCCCGCCTCTATTTATCCGCCTATGTTTACCCGCCTCTGTTTACCCACCTGTTTCCCCGCCTCTGATTCCGCACCTTTCATTCCCCGCCTCTCTTTCCCTGCCTCTATTTCCGTGCCTCTTTCTCTGCCTCTCTTTCCCCACATCTCTTTACCTCCCGCTGATTCCCCGCCTCTGATACCCCGCCTCTGATTCCCCGCCTCTGATTCCCTGCCTCAGATTCCCTGACTCAGATTCCCTGCCTCAGATTCCCTGCCTCTGATTCCCCACCTCTGATTCCCCGCCTCTTATTCCCCGCCTCTGATTCCACGCCTCTGATTCCCCGCCTTTGATTCCCTTCCTCTGTTTCCCCGCCTCTGATTCCCCGCCTCTGATTCCCCGCCTCAGATTCCCCAGCTCTGATTCCCTGCCTCAGATTCCCTGCCTCAGATTCCCCGCCTCAGATTCCCTGCCTCAGATTCCCCGCCTCAGATTCGCTGCCTCTGATTCCCCGACTCTGATTCCCCGCCTCTTATTCCCCACCTCTGATTCCCCGCCTCTGATTCCCCGCCTCTGATTCCCTGCCTCTGTTTCCCCACCTCTGATTCCCCGCCTCTGATTCCCCGCCTCAGATTCCCCGGCTCTGATTCCCTACCTCAGATTCCCTGCCTCAGATACCCCGCCTCAAATTCCCTGCCTCAGATTCCCTGCCTCAGATTTCCCGCCTCAGATTCCCCGCCTCAGATTCCCCGCCGCAGATTCCCCGCCTCAGATGCCCCGCCTCAGATTCCCCGCCTCAGATTCCCCGCCTCAGATACCCCGCCTCAGATTCCCCGCCTCAGATTCCCCACCTCAGATTCCCCGCCTCAGATTCCCCGCCTCAGATTCCCCGCCTCTGATTCCCCGCCTCTGATTCCCTGCCTCTGATTCCCTGCCTCTGATTCCCTGCCTCTGATTCCCTGCCTCTGATTCCCTGCCTCTGATTCCGCGCCTCTGATTCCACGCCTCTCTTTCCGTATCTCTGATTCCCCGCCTCTAATTCCCTGCCTCTGATACCCTGCCTCTATTTGCCTGCCTCTATTTCCTTGCCTCTTTCTCTGCATCTAGTTTCCCACATGTCATTTGCCCCCTCTGATAACCTGCCTCTGATTCCATGCCTCTGATTCCCCGCCTCTGATTCCCCGCCTCTGATTCCCTGCCTCTGATTCCCCGCCTCTGATTCCCTGCCTCAGATTCCCTGCCTCAGATTCCCTGCCTCAGATTCCCTGCCTCTAATTCCCCGCCTCTTATTCCCCGTCTCTGATTCCCCACCTCTGATTCCCCGCGTCTGATTCCCTCCCTCAGATTCCCCGGCTCTGATTCCCTGCATTAGATTCCCTGCCTCAGATTCCCTGCCTCTGATTCCCCGCCTCTGATTCCCTGTCTCTGATTCCCCACCTCTGATTCCTGCCTCAGATTCCCTGCCTCAGATTCCCTGCCTCAGATTCCCTGCCTCTGATTCACTGCCTTTGATTCCCCGCCTCTTATTCCCCACCTCTGATTCCCAGCCTCTGATTCCCCGCCTCTGATTCCCTGCCTCTGTTTCCCCGCCTCTGATTCCCCACCTCTGATTCCCCGCCTCAGATTCCCCGCCTCAGATTCCCTGCCTCAGATTCCCCGCCTGAGATTCCCCGCCTCAGATTCCCCGCCTGAGATTCCCCGCCTCAGATTCCCCGCCTCAGATTCCCTGCCTCAGATTCCCCGCCTCAGATTCCCTGCCTCTGATTGCCTGCCTCTGATTCCCTGCCTCTGATTCCCTGCCTCTGATTCCCCGCCTCTGATTCCCCGCCTCAGATTCCCTGCCTCAGATTCCCTGCCTCAGATTCCCTGCCTCTGATTCCCTGCCTCAGATTCCCTGCCTCAGATTCCCTGCCTCAGATTCCCTGCCTCTGATTGCCTGCCTCTGTTTCCCTGCCTCTGATTCCCTGCCTCTGATTCCCTGCCTCTGATTCCCTGCCTCTGGTTCCCTGCCTCTGATTCCGTGCCTCTGATTCCACGCCTCTCTTTCCTTGTCTCTGATTCCCCGCCTCTGAGTCCCTGCCTCTAATACCCTGCCTCTCTTTGCCTGCCTCTATTTCCTTGCCTCTTTCACTGCATCTAGTTTCCCACATCTCATTTGCCCCCTCTGATAACCGGCCTCTGATTCCATGCCTCTGATTCACTGCCTCAGATTCCCTGCATCAGATTCCCTGACTCAGATTTACCGCCTCAGATTCCCCGCCTCAGATTCCCTGCCTCAGATTCCCCGACTCTGATACCCCGCCTCTTATTCCCCACCTCTGATTCCCCGCCTCTGATTCCCCGCCTCTGATTCCCTGCCTCTGTTTCCCCACCTCTGATTCCCCGCCTCTGATTCCCCGCCTCAGATTCCCCGGCTCTGATTCCCTGCCTCAGATTCCCTGCCTAAGATTCCCCGCCTCAGATTCCCTGCCTCAGATTCCCCACCTCAGATTTCCCGCCTCAGATTCCCCTCCTCAGATTCCCCGCCTCAGATACCCCGCCTCAGATTCCCCGCCTCAGATTCCCCGCCTCAGATTCCCCGCCTCAGATTCCCCGCCTCAGATTCCCCGCCTCAGATTCCCCGCCTCAGATTCCCCGCCTCAGATTCCCCGCCTCAGATTCCCCGTCTCAGATTCCCCGCCTCAGATTCCCCGCCTCAGATTCCCCGCCTCAGATTCCCCGCCTCAGATTCCCTGCCTCAGATTCCCTGCCTCAGATTCCCTGTCTCAGATTCCCTGCCTCAGATTCCCTTCATCTGATTCCCTTCATCTGATTCCCTGCCTCTGATTCACTGCCTCTGATTCCCCGCCTCTGATTCCCCGCCTCTGATTCCCCGCCTCAGATTCCCTGCCTCAGATTCCCTGCCTCAGATTCCCTGCCTCTGATTCCCTGCCTCAGATTCCCTGCCTCAGATTCCCTGCCTCAGATTCCCTGCCTCTGATTGCCTGCCTATGATTCCCTGCCTCTGATTCCCTGCCTCTGATTCCCTGCCTCTGATTCCCTGCCTCTGATTCCCTGCCTCTGATTCCGCGCCTCTGATTCACTGCCTCAGATTCCCTGCATCAGATTCCCCGACTCAGATTGACCGCCTCAGATTCCCCGCCTCAGATTCTCTGCCTCAGATTCCCCGACTCTGATTCCCCGCCTCTTATTCCCCACCTCTGATTCCCCGCCTCTGATTCCCCGCCTCTGATTCCCTGCCTCTGTTTCGCCGCCTCTGATTCCCCACGTCTGATTCCCCGCCTCACATTCCCCGGCTCTGATTCCCCGCCTCTGAGTCCCTGCCTCTGATACCCTACCTCTCTTTGCCTGCCTCTATTTCCGTGCCTCTTTCACTGCATCTAGTTTCCCACTTCTCATTTGCCCCCTCTGATAACCCGCCTCTGATTCCATGCCTCTGATTCACTGCCTCGGATTCCCTGCATCAGATTCCCCGACTCAGATTTACCGCCTCAGATTCCCCGCCTCAGATTCCCTGCCTCAGATTCCCTGCCTCAGATTCCCTGCCTCAGATTCCCTGCCTCAGATTCCCTTCATCTGATGCCCTTCATCAATTCCCTGCCTCTGATTCCCTGCCTCTGATTCCCCACCTCTGATTCCCCGCCTCAGATTCCCTGGCTCTGATTCTCTGGCTCAGATTCCCTGCCTTAGATTCCCTGCCTCTGATTCCCCGCATCTGATTCCAGGCCTCTTATTCCCCACCTCTGATTCCCCGCCTCTGATTGCCTGCCACTGATTGCCCGCCTCTGATTCCCCGCCTCTGATTCCCCGTCTCTGATTCCCCACCTCTCTCTACGCCTCTCTTTCGCCTCCACTCTTTCCCCTCCACTCTTTCCGCGCCTCTCTTTCCCTCCCTCAATTTCAACAACTCTGATTGATCTGTTCTGTGTACCTCATTTTCAACACACAAGTTCCAACCACTATGTTTTACCCATCTCTTTCCCCGCCTCTATTTATCCGCCTATGTTTACCCGCCTCTGTTTACCCACCTGTTTCCCCGCCTCTGATTCCGCACCTTTCATTCCCCGCCTCTCTTTCCCTGCCTCTATTTCCGTGCCTCTTTCTCTGCCTCTCTTTCCCCACATCTCTTTACCTCCCGCTGATTCCCCGCCTCTGATACCCCGCCTCTGATTCCCCGCCTCTGATTCCCTGCCTCAGATTCCCTGACTCAGATTCCCTGCCTCAGATTCCCTGCCTCTGATTCCCCACCTCTGATTCCCCGCCTCTTATTCCCCGCCTCTGATTCCACGCCTCTGATTCCCCGCCTTTGATTCCCTTCCTCTGTTTCCCCGCCTCTGATTCCCCGCCTCTGATTCCCCGCCTCAGATTCCCCAGCTCTGATTCCCTGCCTCAGATTCCCTGCCTCAGATTCCCCGCCTCAGATTCCCTGCCTCAGATTCCCCGCCTCAGATTCGCTGCCTCTGATTCCCCGACTCTGATTCCCCGCCTCTTATTCCCCACCTCTGATTCCCCGCCTCTGATTCCCCGCCTCTGATTCCCTGCCTCTGTTTCCCCACCTCTGATTCCCCGCCTCTGATTCCCCGCCTCAGATTCCCTGGCTCTGATTCCCTACCTCAGATTCCCTGCCTCAGATACCCCGCCTCAAATTCCCTGCCTCAGATTCCCTGCCTCAGATTTCCCGCCTCAGATTCCCCGCCTCAGATTCCCCGCCGCAGATTCCCCGCCTCAGATGCCCCGCCTCAGATTCCCCGCCTCAGATTCCCCGCCTCAGATACCCCGCCTCAGATTCCCCGCCTCAGATTCCCCACCTCAGATTCCCCGCCTCAGATTCCCCGCCTCAGATTCCCCGCCTCTGATTCCCCGCCTCTGATTCCCTGCCTCTGATTCCCTGCCTCTGATTCCCTGCCTCTGATTCCCTGCCTCTGATTCCCTGCCTCTGATTCCGCGCCTCTGATTCCACGCCTCTCTTTCCGTATCTCTGATTCCCCGCCTCTAATTCCCTGCCTCTGATACCCTGCCTCTATTTGCCTGCCTCTATTTCCTTGCCTCTTTCTCTGCATCTAGTTTCCCACATGTCATTTGCCCCCTCTGATAACCTGCCTCTGATTCCATGCCTCTGATTCCCCGCCTCTGATTCCCCGCCTCTGATTCCCTGCCTCTGATTCCCCGCCTCTGATTCCCTGCCTCAGATTCCCTGCCTCAGATTCCCTGCCTCAGATTCCCTGCCTCTAATTCCCCGCCTCTTATTCCCCGTCTCTGATTCCCCACCTCTGATTCCCCGCGTCTGATTCCCTCCCTCAGATTCCCCGGCTCTGATTCCCTGCATTAGATTCCCTGCCTCAGATTCCCTGCCTCTGATTCCCCGCCTCTGATTCCCTGTCTCTGATTCCCCACCTCTGATTCCTGCCTCAGATTCCCTGCCTCAGATTCCCTGCCTCAGATTCCCTGCCTCTGATTCACTGCCTTTGATTCCCCGCCTCTTATTCCCCACCTCTGATTCCCAGCCTCTGATTCCCCGCCTCTGATTCCCTGCCTCTGTTTCCCCGCCTCTGATTCCCCACCTCCGATTCCCCGCCTCAGATTCCCCGCCTCAGATTCCCTGCCTCAGATTCCCCGCCTGAGATTCCCCGCCTCAGATTCCCCGCCTGAGATTCCCCGCCTCAGATTCCCCGCCTCAGATTCCCTGCCTCAGATTCCCCGCCTCAGATTCCCTGCCTCTGATTGCCTGCCTCTGATTCCCTGCCTCTGATTCCCTGCCTCTGATTCCCCGCCTCTGATTCCCCGCCTCAGATTCCCTGCCTCAGATTCCCTGCCTCAGATTCCCTGCCTCTGATTCCCTGCCTCAGATTCCCTGCCTCAGATTCCCTGCCTCAGATTCCCTGCCTCTGATTGCCTGCCTCTGTTTCCATGCCTCTGATTCCCTGCCTCTGATTCCCTGCCTCTGATTCCCTGCCTCTGATTCCCTGCCTCTGGTTCCCTGCCTCTGATTCCGTGCCTCTGATTCCACGCCTCTCTTTCCTTGTCTCTGATTCCCCGCCTCTGAGTCCCTGCCTCTAATACCCTGCCTCTCTTTGCCTGCCTCTATTTCCTTGCCTCTTTCACTGCATCTAGTTTCCCACATCTCATTTGCCCCCTCTGATAACCGGCCTCTGATTCCATGCCTCTGATTCACTGCCTCAGATTCCCTGCATCAGATTCCCTGACTCAGATTTACCGCCTCAGATTCCCCGCCTCAGATTCCCTGCCTCAGATTCCCCGACTCTGATACCCCGCCTCTTATTCCCCACCTCTGATTCCCCGCCTCTGATTCCCCGCCTCTGATTCCCTGCCTCTGTTTCCCCACCTCTGATTCCCCGCCTCTGATTCCCCGCCTCAGATTCCCCAGCTCTGATTCCCTGCCTCAGATTCCCTGCCTAAGATTCCCCGCCTCAGATTCCCTGCCTCAGATTCCCCACCTCAGATTTCCCGCCTCAGATTCCCCTCCTCAGATTCCCCGCCTCAGATACCCCGCCTCAGATTCCCCGCCTCAGATTCCCCGCCTCAGATTCCCCGCCTCAGATTCCCCGCCTCAGATTCCCCGCCTCAGATTCCCCGCCTCAGATTCCCCGCCTCAGATTCCCCGCCTCAGATTCCCCGTCTCAGATTCCCCGCCTCAGATTCCCCGCCTCAGATTCCCCGCCTCAGATTCCCCGCCTCAGATTCCCTGCCTCAGATTCCCTGCCTCAGATTCCCTGTCTCAGATTCCCTGCCTCAGATTCCCTTCATCTGATTCCCTTCATCTGATTCCCTGCCTCTGATTCACTGCCTCTGATTCCCCGCCTCTGATTCCCCGCCTCTGATTCCCCGCCTCAGATTCCCTGCCTCAGATTCCCTGCCTCAGATTCCCTGCCTCTGATTCCCTGCCTCAGATTCCCTGCCTCAGATTCCCTGCCTCAGATTCCCTGCCTCTGATTGCCTGCCTATGATTCCCTGCCTCTGATTCCCTGCCTCTGATTCCCTGCCTCTGATTCCCTGCCTCTGATTCCCTGCCTCTGATTCCGCGCCTCTGATTCCACGCCTCTCTTTCTTTGTCTCTGATTCCCCGCCTCTGAGTCCCTGCCTCTGATACCCTGCCTCTCTTTGCCTGCCTCTATTTCCGTGCCTCTTTCACTGCATCTAGTTTCCCACTTCTCATTTGCCCCCTCTGATAACCCGCCTCTGATTCCATGCCTCTGATTCACTGCCTCAGATTCCCTGCATCAGATTCCCCGACTCAGATTTAGCGCCTCAGATTCCCCGCCTCAGATTCCCTGCCTCAGATTCCCTGCCTCAGATTCCCTGCCTCAGATTCCCTGCCTCAGATTCCCTTCATCTGATGCCCTTCATCAATTCCCTGCCTCTGATTCCCTGCCTCTGATTCCCCACCTCTGATTCCCCGCCTCAGATTCCCTGGCTCTGATTCTCTGGCTCAGATTCCCTGCCTTAGATTCCCTGCCTCTGATTCCCCGCATCTGATTCCAGGCCTCTTATTCCCCACCTCTGATTCCCCGCCTCTGATTGCCTGCCACTGATTGTCCGCCTCTGATTCCCCGCCTCTGATTCCGCGTCTCTGATTCCCCAACTCTCTCTACGCCTCTCTTTCGCCTCCACTCTTTCCCCTCCACTCTTTCCGTGCCTCTCTTTCCCTCCCTCAATTTCAACAACTCTGATTGATCTGTTCTGTGTACCTCATTTTCAACACACAAGTTCCAACCACTATGTTTTACCCATCTCTTTCCCCGCCTCTGTTTATCCGCCTATGTTTACCCGCCTCTGTTTACCCACCTGTTTCCCCGCCTCTGATTCCCCACCTTTCATTCCCCGCCTCTCTTTCCCTGCCTCTATTTCCGTGCCTCTTTCTCTGCCTCTCTTTCCCCACATCTCTTTACCTCCCGCTGATTCCCCGCCTTTGATTCCCTTCCTCTGTTTCCCCGCCTCTGATTCCCCGCCTCTGATTCCCCGCCTCAGATTCCCCAGCTCTGATTCCCTGCCTCAGATTCCCTGCCTCAGATTCCCCGCCTCAGATTCCCTGCCTCAGATTCCCCGCCTCAGATTCGCTGCCTCTGATTCCCCGACTCTGATTCCCCGCCTCTTATTCCCCACCTCTGATTCCCCGCCTCTCATTCCCCGCCTCTGATTCCCTGCCTCTGTTTCCCCACCTCTGATTCCCCGCCTCTGATTTACCACCTCAGATTCCCCGCCTCAGATTCCCTGCCTCAGATTCCCCGACTCTGATTCCCCGCCTCTTATTCCCCACCTCTGATTCCCCGCCTCTGATTCCCCGCCTCTGATTCCCTGCCTCTGTTTCCCCACCTCTGATTCCCCGCCTCTGATTCCCCGCCTCAGATTCCCCGGCTCTGATTCCCTGCCTCAGATTTCCTGCCTAAGATTCCCCGCCTCAGATTCCCTGCCTCAGATTCCCCACCTCAGATTTCCCGCCTCAGATTCCCCTCCTCAGATTCCACGCCTCAGATACCCCGCCTCAGATTCCCCGCCTCAGATTCCCCGCGTCAGATTCCCCGCCTAAGATTCCCCGCCTCAGATTCCCCGCCTCAGATTCCCCGCCTCAGATTCCCCGCCTCAGATTCCCCGCCTCAGATTCCCCGTCTCAGATTCCCCGCCTCAGATTCCCCGCCTCAGATTCCCCGCCTCAGATTCCCCGCCTCAGATTCCCCGCCTCAGATTCCCTGCCTCAGATTCCCTGTCTCAGATTCCCTGCCTCAGATTCCCTTCATCTGATTCCCTTCATCTGATTCCCTGCCTCTGATTCCCTGCCTCTGATTCCCCGCCTCTGATTCCCCGCCTCTGATTCCCCGCCTCAGATTCCCTGCCTCAGATTTCCTGCCTCAGATTCCCTGCCTCTGATTCCCCGCCTCAGATTCCCTGCCTCAGATTCCCTGCCTCAGATTCCCTGCCTCTGATTGCCTGCCTCTGATTCCCTGCCTCTGATTCCCTGCCTCTGATTCCCTGCCTCTGATTCCCTGCCTCTGATTCCCTGCCTCTGATTCCCCGCCTCTGAGTCCCTGCCTCTGATACCCTGCCTCTCTTTGCCTGCCTCTATTTCCGTGCCTCTTTCACTGCATCTAGTTTCCCACTTCTCATTTGCCCCCTCTGATAACCCGCCTCTGATTCCATGCCTCTGATTCACTGCCTCAGATTCCCTGCATCAGATTCCCCGACTCAGATTTACCGCCTCAGATTCCCCGCCTCAGATTCCCTGCCTCAGATTCCCTGCCTCAGATTCCCTGCCTCAGATTCCCTGCCTCAGATTCCCTTCATCTGATGCCCTTCATCAATTCCCTGCCTCTGATTCCCTGCCTCTGATTCCCCACCTCTGATTCCCCGCCTCAGATTCCCTGGCTCTGATTCTCTGGCTCAGATTCCCTGCCTTAGATTCCCTGCCTCTGATTCCCCGCATCTGATTCCAGGCCTCTTATTCCCCACCTCTGATTCCCCGCCTCTGATTGCCTGCCACTGATTGTCCGCCTCTGATTCCCCGCCTCTGATTCTGCGTCTCTGATTCCCCACCTCTCTCTACGCCTCTCTTTCGCCTCCACTCTTTCCCCTCCACTCTTTCCGCGCCTCTCTTTCCCTCCCTCAATTTCAACAACTCTGATTGATCTGTTCTGTGTACCTCATTTTCAACACACAAGTTCCAACCACTATGTTTTACCCATCTCTTTCCCCACCTCTATTTATCCGCCTATGTTTACCCGCCTCTGTTTACCCACCTGTTTCACCGCCTCTGATTCCCCGCCTCTGATTCCCCACCTCTGTCTCTACGCTTCTCTTTCGCCTCCACTCTTTCGCCTCCACTCTTTCAGTGCCTGTCTTTCCCTCCCTCAATTTCAACAACACTGTTTGATCTGTTTTGTGTACCTCATTTTAAACACACAAGTTCCAACCACTATGTTTTGCCCGCCTCTTTCCCCGCCTCTATTTATCCACCTATGTTTACCTGCCACTGTTTACCCGCCTGTTTCCCCGCCTCTGATTCCCCACCTTTCATTCCCCGCCTCTCTTTCCCTGCCTCTATTTCCGTGCATCTTTCTCTGCCTCTCTTTCCCCACATCTCTTTACCTCCCGCTGATTCCCCGCCTCTGATACCCCGCCTCTGATTCCCCGCCTCTGATTCCCTGCCTCAGATTCCCTGCCTCAGATTCCCTGCCTCAGATTCCCTGCCTCTGATTCCCTGCCTATGATTCCCCGCCTCTTATTCCCCGCCTCTGATTCCACGCCTCTGATTCCCTTTATTTGATTCCCTTCCTCTGTTTCCCCGCCTCTGATTCCCCGCCTCTGATTACCCGCCTCAGATTCCCCAGCTCCGATTCCCTGCCTCAGATTCCCTGCCTCAGATTCCCTGCCTCAGATACCCCGCCTCAGATTCCCTGCCTCAGATTCCCTGCCTCAGATTTTCCGCCTCAGATTCCCAGCCTCAGATTCCCCGCCGCAGATTCCCCGCCTCAGATGCCCCGCCTCAGATTCCCCGCCTCAGATTCCCCGCCTCAGATTCCCTGTCTCAGATTCCCCGCCTCAGATTCCCCACCTCAGATTCCCCGCCTCAGATTCCCCGCCTCAGATTCCCCGCCTCTGATTCCCTGCCTCTGATTCCCTGCCTCTGATTCCGCGCCTCTGATTCCACGCCTCTCTTTCCGTATCTCTGATTCACCGCCTCTAATTCCCTGCCTCTGATACCCTGCCTCTATTTGCCTGCCTCTATTTCCTTGCCTCTTTCTCTGCATCTAGTTTCCCACATGTCATTTGCCCCCTCTGATAACCTGCCTCTGATTCCATGCCTCTGATTCCCCGCCTCTGATTCCCCGCCTCTGATTCCCTGCCTCTGATTCCCCGCCTCTGATTCCCTGCCTCAGATTCCCTGCCTCAGATTCCCTGCCTCAGATTCCCTGCCTCTAATTCCCCGCCTCTTATTCCCCGTCTCTGATTCCCCGCCTCTGATTCCCCGCGTCTGATTCCCTCCCTCAGATTCCCCGGCTCTGATTCCCAGCATTAGATTCCCTGCCTCAGATTCCGTGCCTCTGATTCCCCGCCTCTGATTCCCTGTCTCTGATTCCCCACCTCTGATTCCTGCCTCAGATTCCCTGCCTCAGATTCCCTGCCTCAGATTCCCTGCCTCTGATTCACTGCCTTTGATTCCCCGCCTCTTATTCCCCACCTCTGATTCCCAGCCTCTGATTCCCCGCCTCTGATTCCCTGCCTCTGTTTCCCCGCCTCTGATTCCCCGCCTCTGATTCCCCGCCTCAGATTCCCCGCCTCAGATTCCCTGCCTCAGATTCCCCGCCTGAGATTCCTCGCCTCAGATTCCCCGCCTGAGATTCCCCGCCTCAGATTCCCCGCCTCAGATTCCCTGCCTCAGATTCCCCGCCTCAGATTCCCTGCCTCTGATTCACTGCCTCTGATTCCCTGCCTCTGATTCCCTGCCTCTGATTCCCCGCCTCTGATTCCCCGCCTCAGATTCCCTGCCTCAGATTCCCTGCCTCAGATTCCCTGCCTCTGATTCCCTGCCTCAGATTCCCTGCCTCAGATTTCCTGCCTCAGATTCCCTGCCTCTGATTGCCTGCCTCTGTTTCCCTGCCTCTGATTCCCTACCTCTGATTCCCTGCCTCTGATTCCCTGCCTCTGATTCCCTGCCTCTGATTCCCTGACTCTGATTCCGTGCCTCTGATTCCACGCCTCTCTTTCCTTGTCTCTGATTCCCCGCCTCTGAGTCCCTGCCTCTAATACCCTGCCTCTCTTTGCCTGCCTCTATTTCCGTGCCTCTTTCACTGCATCTAGTTTCCCACATCTCATTTGCCCCCTCTGATAACCGGCCTCTGATTCCATGCCTCTGATTCACTGCCTCAGATTCCCTGCATCAGATTCCCCGACTCAGATTTACCACCTCAGATTCCCCGCCTCAGATTCCCTGCCTCAGATTCCCCGACTCTGATTCCCCGCCTCTTATTCCCCACCTCTGATTCCCCGCCTCTGATTCCCCGCCTCTGATTCCCTGCCTCTGTTTCCCCACCTCTGATTCCCCGCCTCTGATTCCCCGCCTCAGATTCCCCGGCTCTGATTCCCTGCCTCAGATTCCCTGCCTAAGATTCCCCGCCTCAGATTCCCTGCCTCAGATTCCCCACCTCAGATTTCCCGCCTCAGATTCCCCTCCTCAGATTCCACGCCTCAGATACCCCGCCTCAGATTCCCCGCCTCAGATTCCCCGCGTCAGATTCCCCGCCTCAGATTCCCCGCCTCAGATTCCCCGCCTCAGATTCCCCGCCTCAGATTCCCCGCCTCAGATTCCCCGCCTCAGATTCCCCGTCTCAGATTCCCCGCCTCAGATTCCCCGCCTCAGATTCCCCGCCTCAGATTCCCCGCCTCAGATTCCCCGCCTCAGATTCCCTGCCTCATATTCCCTGTCTCAGATTCCCTGCCTCAGATTCCCTTCATCTGATTCCCTTCATCTGATTCCCTGCCTCTGATTCCCTGCCTCTGATTCCCCGCCTCTGATTCCCCGCCTCTGATTCCCCGCCTCAGATTCCCTGCCTCAGATTCCCTGCCTCAGATTCCATGCCTCTGATTCCCTGCCTCAGATTCCCTGCCTCAGATTCCCTGCCTCAGATTCCCTGCCTCTGATTGCCTGCCTCTGATTCCCTGCCTCTGATTCCCTGCCTCTGATTCCCTGCCTCTGATTCCCTGCCTCTGATTCCCTGCCTCTGATTCCCCGCCTCTGAGTCCCTGCCTCTGATACCCTGCCTCTCTTTGCCTGCCTCTATTTCCGTGCCTCTTTCACTGCATCTAGTTTCCCACTTCTCATTTGCCCCCTCTGATAACCCGCCTCTGATTCCATGCCTCTGATTCACTGCCTCAGATTCCCTGCATCAGATTCCCCGACTCAGATTTACCGCCTCAGATTCCCCGCCTCAGATTCCCTGCCTCAGATTCCCTGCCTCAGATTCCCTGCCTCAGATTCCCTGCCTCAGATTCCCTTCATCTGATGCCCTTCATCAATTCCCTGCCTCTGATTCCCTGCCTCTGATTCCCCACCTCTGATTCCCCGCCTCAGATTCCCTGGCTCTGATTCTCTGGCTCAGATTCCCTGCCTTAGATTCCCTGCCTCTGATTCCCCGCATCTGATTCCAGGCCTCTTATTCCCCACCTCTGATTCCCCGCCTCTGATTGCCTGCCACTGATTGTCCGCCTCTGATTCCCCGCCTCTGATTCCGCGTCTCTGATTCCCCACCTCTCTCTACGCCTCTCTTTCGCCTCCACTCTTTCCCCTCCACTCTTTCAGTGCCTGTCTTTCCCTCCCTCAATTTCAACAACACTGTTTGATCTGTTTTGTGTACCTCATTTTAAACACACAAGTTCCAACCACTATGTTTTGCCCGCCTCTTTCCCCGCCTCTATTTATCCACCTATGTTTACCTGCCACTGTTTACCCGCCTGTTTCCCCGCCTCTGATTCCCCACCTTTCATTCCCCGCCTCTCTTTCCCTGCCTCTATTTCCGTGCATCTTTCTCTGCCTCTCTTTCCCCACATCTCTTTACCTCCCGCTGATTCCCCGCCTCTGATACCCCGCCTCTGATTCCCCGCCTCTGATTCCCTGCCTCAGATTCCCTGCCTCAGATTCCCTGCCTCAGATTCCCTGCCTCTGATTCCCTGCCTCTGATTCCCCGCCTCTTATTCCCCGCCTCTGATTCCACGCCTCTGATTCCCTGCATTTGATTCCCTTCCTCTGTTTCCCCGCCTCTGATTCCCCGCCTCTGATTACCCGCCTCAGATTCCCCAGCTCAGATTCCCTGCCTCAGATTCCCTGCCTCACATTCCCCGCCTCAGATTCCCTGCCTCAGATTCCCCGCCTCAGATTCGCTGCCTCTGATTCCCCGACTCTGATTCCCCGCCTCTTATTCCCCACCTCTGATTCCCCGCCTCTGATTCCCCGCCTCAGATTCCCTGCCTCTGTTTCCCCACCTCTGATTCCCCGCCTCTGATTCCCCGCCTCAGATTCCCCGGCTCTGATTCCCTACCTCAGATTCCCTGCCTCAGATACCCCGCCTCAGATTCCCTGCCTCAGATTCCCTGCCTCAGATTTCCCGCCTCAGATTCCCCGCCTCAGATTCCCCGCCGCAGATACCACGCCTCAGATGCCCCGCCTCAGATTCCCCGCCTCAGATTCCCCGCCTCAGATTCCCCGCCTCAGATTCCCCGCCTCAGATTCCCCGCCTCAGATTCCCCGCCTCAGATTCCCCGCCTCAGATTCCCCGCCTCAGATTCCCCGCCTCTGATTCCCCGCCTCTGATTCCCTGCCTCTGATTCCCTGCCCCTGATTCCCTGCCTCTGATTCCCTGCCTCTGATTCCCTGCCTCTGATTCCGCGCCTCTGATTCCACACCTCTCTTTCCGTATCTCTGATTCCCCGCCTCTAATTCCCTGCCTCTGATACCCTGCCTCTATTTGCCTGCCTCTATTTCCGTGCCTCTTTCTCTGCATCTAGTTTCCCACATGTCATTTGCCCCCTCTGATAACCTGCCTCTGATTCCATGCCTCTGATTCCCCGCCTCTGATTCCCCGCCTCTGATTCCCTGCCTCTGATTCCCCGCCTCTGATTCCCTGCCTCAGATTCCCTGCCTCAGATTCCCTGCCTCAGATTCCCTGCCTCTAATTTCCCGCCTCTTATTCCCCGTCTCTGATTCCCCGCCTCTGATTCCCCGCGTCTGATTCCCTCCCTCAGATTCCCCGGCTCTGATTCCCTGCATTAGATTCCCTGCCTCAGATTCCCTGCCTCTGATTCCCCGCCTCTGATTCCCTGCCTCTGATTCCCCACCTCTGATTCCTGCCTCAGATTCCCTGCCTCAGATTCCCTGCCTCAGATTCCCTGCCTCTGATTCACTGCCTTTGATTCCCCGCCTCTTATTCCCCACCTCTGATTCCCAGCCTCTGATTCCCCGCCTCTGATTCCCTGCCTCTGTTTCCCCGCCTCTGATTCCCCGCCTCTGATTCCCCGCCACAGATTCCCCGCCTCAGATTCCCTGCCTCAGATTCCCCGCCTCAGATTCCCCGCCTCAGATTCCCCGCCTGAGATTCCCCGCCTGAGATTCCCCGCCTCAGATTCCCTGCCTCAGATTCCCCGCCTCAGATTCCCTGCCTCTGATTGCCTGCCTCTGATTCCCTGCCTCTGATTCCCTGCCTCTGATTCCCCGCCTCTGATTCCCCGCCTCAGATTCCCTGCCTCAGATTCCCTGCCTCAGATTCCCTGCCTCTGATTCCCTGCCTCAGATTCCCTGCCTCAGATTCCCTGCCTCAGATTCCCTGCCTCTGATTGCCTGCCTCTGTTTCCCTGCCTCTGATTCCCTGCCTCTGATTCCCTGCCTTTGATTCCCTGCCTCTGATTCCCTGCCTCTGATTCCCTGCCTCTGATTCCGCGCCTCTGATTCCACGCCTCTCTTTCCTTGTCTCTGATTCCCCGCCTCTGAGTCCCTGCCTCTGATACCCTGCCTCTCTTTGCCTGCCTCTATTTCCGTGCCTCTTTCACTGCATCTAGTTTCCCACATCTCATTTGCCCCCTCTGATAACCCACCTCTGATTCCATGCCTCCGATTCACTGCCTCAGATTCCCTGCATCAGATTCCCGGACTCAGATTTACCGCCTCAGATTCCCCGCCTCAGATTCCCTGCCTCAGATTCCCTGCCTCAGATTCCCTGCCTCAGATTCCCTGCCTCAGATTCCCTTCATCTGATGCCCTTCATCAATTCCCTGCCTCAGATTCCCCGCCTCAGATTCCCTGCCTCAGATTCCCCGCCTCAGATTCCCTGCCTCAGATTCCCTGCCTCTGATTCCCTGCCTCTGATTCCCTGCCTCTGATTCGCTGCCTCTGATTCCGCGCCTCTGATTCCACGCCTCTCTTTCTTTGTCTCTGATTCCCCGCCTCTGAGTCCCTGCCTCTGATACCCTGCCTCTCTTTGCCTGCCTCTATTTCCGTGCCTCTTTCACTGCATCTAGTTTCCCACTTCTCATTTGCCCCCTCTGATAACCCGCCTCTGATTCCATGCCTCTGATTCACTGCCTCAGATTCCCTGCATCAGATTCCCCGACTCAGATTTACCGCCTCAGATTCCCCGCCTCAGATTCCCTGCCTCAGATTCCCTGCCTCAGATTCCCTGCCTCAGATTCCCTGCCTCAGATTCCCTTCATCTGATGCCCTTCATCAATTCCCTGCCTCTGATTCCCTGCCTCTGATTCCCCACCTCTGATTCCCCGCCTCAGATTCCCTGGCTCTGATTCTCTGGCTCAGATTCCCTGCCTTAGATTCCCTGCCTCTGATTCCCCGCTTCTGATTCCAGGCCTCTTATTCCCCACCTCTGATTCCCCGCCTCTGATTGCCTGCCACTGATTGTCCGCCTCTGATTCCCCGCCTCTGATTCCGCGTCTCTGATTCCCCACCTCTCTCTACGCCTCTCTTTCGCCTCCACTCTTTCCCCTCCACTCTTTCCGCGCCTCTCTTTCCCTCCCTCAATTTCAACAACTCTGATTGATCTGTTCTGTGTACCTCATTTTCAACACACAAGTTCCAACCACTATGTTTTACCCATCTCTTTCCCCGCCTCTATTTATCCGCCTATGTTTACCCGCCTCTGTTTACCCACCTGTTTCACCGCCTCTGATTCCCCGCCTCTGATTCCCCACCTCTGTCTCTACGCCTCTCTTTCGCCTCCACTCTTTCCCCTCCACTCTTTCAGTGCCTGTCTTTCCCTCCCTCAATTTCAACAACACTGTTTGATCTGTTTTGTGTACCTCATTTTAAACACACAAGTTCCAACCACTATGTTTTGCCCGCCTCTTTCCCCGCCTCTATTTATCCACCTATGTTTACCTGCCACTGTTTACCCGCCTGTTTCCCCGCCTCTGATTCCCCACCTTTCATTCCCCGCCTCTCTTTCCCTGCCTCTATTTCCGTGCATCTTTCTCTGCCTCTCTTTCCCCACATCTCTTTAACTCCCGCTGATTCCCCGCCTCTGATACCCCGCCTCTGATTCCCTGCCTCAGATTCCCTGCCTCAGATTCCCTGCCTCAGATTCCCTGCCTCTGATTCCCTGCCTCTGATTCCCCGCCTCTTATTCCCCGCCTCTGATTCCACGCCTCTGATTCCCTGCATTTGATTCCCTTCCTCTGTTTCCCCGCCTCTGATTCCCCGCCTCTGATTCCCCGCCTCAGATTCCCCAGCTCTGATTCCCTGCCTCAGATTCCCTGCCTCAGATTCCCCGCCTCAGATTCCCTGCCTCAGATTCCCCGCCTCAGATTCGCTGCCTCTGATTCCCCGACTCTGATTCCCCGCCTCTTATTCCCCACCTCTGATTCCCCGCCTCTGATTCCCCGCCTCAGATTCCCTGCCTCTGTTTCCCCACCTCTGATTCCCCGCCTCTGATTCCCCGCCTCAGATTCCCCGGCTCTGATTCCCTACCTCAGATTCCCTGCCTCAGATACCCCGCCTCAGATTCCCTGCCTCAGATTCCCCGCCTCAGATTTCCCGCCTCAGATTCCCCGCCTCAGATTCCCCGCCGCAGATTCCCCGCCTCAGATGCCCCGCCTCAGATTCCCCGCCTCAGATTCCCCGCCTCAGATTCCCCGCCTCAGATTCCCCGCCTCAGATTCCCCGCCTCAGATTCCCCGCCTCAGATTCCCCGCTTCAGATTCCCCGCCTCTGATTCCCCGCCTCTGATTCCCTGCCTCTGATTCCCTGCCTCTGATTCCCTGCCTCTGATTCCCTGCCTCTGATTCCCTGCCTCTGATTCCGCGCCTCTGATTCCACGCCTCTCTTTCCGTATCTCTGATTCCCCGCCTCTAATTCCCTGCCTCTGATACCCTGCCTCTATTTGCCTGCCTCTATTTCCGTGCCTCTTTCTCTGCATCTAGTTTCCCACATGTCATTTGCCCCCTCTGATAACCTGCCTCTGATTCCATGCCTCTGATTCCCCGCCTCTGATTCCCCGCCTCTGATTCCCTGCCTCTGATTCCCAGCCTCTGATTCCCTGCCTCAGATTCCCTGCCTCAGATTCCCTGCCTCAGATTCCCTGCCTCTAATTCCCCGCCTCTTATTCCCCGTCTCTGATTCCCCGCCTCTGATTCCCCGCGTCTGATTCCCTCCCTCAGATTCCCCGGCTCTGATTCCCTGCATTAGATTCCCTGCCTCAGATTCCCTGCCTCTGATTCCCCGCCTCTGATTCCCTGCCTCTGATTCCCCACCTCTGATTCCTGCCTCAGATTCCCTGCCTCAGATTCCCTGCCTCAGATTCCCTGCCTCTGATTCACTGCCTTTGATTCCCCGCCTCTTATTCCCCACCTCTGATTCCCAGCCTCTGATTCCCCGCCTTGATTCCCTGCCTCTGTTTCCCCGCCTCTGATTCCCCGCCTCTGATTCCCCGCCTCAGATTCCCCGCCTCAGATTCCCTGCCTCAGATTCCCCGCCTCAGATTCCCCGCCTCAGATTCCCCGCCTGAGATTCCCCGCCTCAGATTCCCCGCCTCAGATTCCCTGCCTCAGATTCCCCGCCTCAGATTCCCTGCCTCTGATTGCCTGCCTCTGATTCCCTGCCTCTGATTCCCTGCCTCTGATTCCCCGCCTCTGATTCCCCGCATCAGATTCCCTGCCTCAGATTCCCTGCCTCAGATTCCCTGCCTCTGATTCCCTGCCTCAGATTCCCTTCATCTGATGCCCTTCATCAATTCCCTGCCTCTGATTCCCTGCCTCTGATTCCCCACCTCTGATTCACCGCCTCAGATTCCCTGGCTCTGATTCTCTGGCTCAGATTCCCTGCCTTAGATTCCCTGCCTCTGATTCCCCGCATCTGATTCCAGGCCTCTTATTCCCCACCTCTGATTCCCCGCCTCTGATTCCCCGCCTCAGATTCCCCGGCTCTGATTCCCTGCCTCAGATTCCCTGCCTAAGATTCCCTGCCTCTGATTCCCCGCATCTGATTCCAGGCCTCTTATTCCCCACCTCTGATTCCCCGCCTCTGATTCACCGCCTCAGATTCCCTGGCTCTGATTCTCTGGCTCAGATTCCCTGCCTTAGATTCCCTGCCTCTGATTCCCCGCATCTGATTCCAGGCCTCTTATTCCCCACCTCTGATTCCCCGCCTCTGATTCCCCGCCTCAGATTCCCCGGCTCTGATTCCCTGCCTCAGATTCCCTGCCTAAGATTCCCCGCCTCAGATTCCCTGCCTCAGATTCCCCACCTCAGATTTCCCGCCTCAGATTCCCCTCCTCAGATTCCCCGCCTCAGATACCCCGCCTCAGATTCCCCGCCTCAGATTCCCCGCCTCAGATTCCCCGCCTCAGATTCCCCGCCTCAGATTCCCCGCCTCAGATTCCCCGCCTCAGATTCCCCACCTCAGATTCCCCGCCTCAGATTCCCCGTCTCAGATTCCCCGCCTCAGATTCCCCGCCTCAGATTCCCCGCCTCAGATTCCCCGCCTCAGATTCCCCACCTCAGATTCCCTGCCTCAGATTCCCTGTTTCAGATTCCCTGCCTCAGATTCCCTTCATCTGATTCCCTTCATCTGATTCCCTGCCTCTGATTCCCTGCCTCTGATTCCCCGCCTCTGATTCCCCGCCTCTGATTCCCCGCCTCAGATTCCCTGCCTCAGATTCCTTGCCTCAGATTCCCTGCCTCTGATTCCCTGCCTCAGATTCCCTGCCTCAGATTCCCTGCCTCAGATTCCCTGCCTCTGATTGCCTGCCTCTGATTCCCTGCCTCTGATTCCCTGCCTCTGATTCCCTGCCTCTGATTCCCTGCCTCTGATTCCCTGCCTCTGATTCGCTGCCTCTGATTCCGCGCCTCTGATTCCACGCCTCTCTTTCCTTGTCTCTGATTCCCCGCCTCTGAGTCCCTGCCTCTGATACCCTGCCTCTCTTTGCCTGCCTCTATTTCCGTGCCTCTTTCACTGCATCTAGTTTCCCACATCTCATTTGCCCCCTCTGATAACCCGCCTCTGATTCCATGCCTCCGATTCACTGCCTCAGATTCCCTGCATCAGATTCCCGGACTCAGATTTACCGCCTCAGATTCCCCGCCTCAGATTCCCTGCCTCAGATTCCCTGCCTCAGATTCCCTGCCTCAGATTCCCTGCCTCAGATTCCCTTCATCTGATGCCCTTCATCAATTCCCTGCCTCTGATTCCCTGCCTCTGATTCCCCACCTCTGATTCACCGCCTCAGATTCCCTGGCTCTGATTCTCTGGCTCAGATTCCCTGCCTTAGATTCCCTGCCTCTGATTCCCCGCATCTGATTCCAGGCCTCTTATTCCCCACCTCTGATTCCCCGCCTCTGATTGCCTGCCACTGATTGCCCGCCTCTGATTCCCCGCCTCTGATTCCCCGCCTCTGATTCCCCACCTCTGTCTGTATGCCTCTCTTTCGCCTCCGCTTTTTC
Source organism: Narcine bancroftii (assembly GCF_036971445.1). Taxonomy (NCBI): domain Eukaryota; kingdom Metazoa; phylum Chordata; class Chondrichthyes; order Torpediniformes; family Narcinidae; genus Narcine; species Narcine bancroftii. The sequence goes on from NC_091481.1 coordinate 92,504,374, forward strand.
CCCTCCACTCTTTCCGCGCCTCTCTTTCCCTCCCTCAATTTCAACAACTCTGTTTGATCTGTTCTGTGTACCTCATTTTCAACACACAAGTTCCAACCACTATGTTTCACCCATCTATTTCCCCGCCTCTATTTATCCGCCTATGTTTACCCGCCTCTGTTTACCCACCTGTATCACCGCCTCTGTTTCGCCGCCTCTGATTCCCCACCTCTGTCTCTACGCCTCTCTTTCGCCTCCACTCTTTCCCCTCCACTCTTTCCGTGCCTGTCTTTCCCTCCCTCAATTTCAACAACACTCTTTGATCTGTTTTGTGTACCTCATTTTAAACACACAAGTTCCAACCACTATGTTTTGCCCGCCTCTTTCCCCACTTCTATTTATCCACCTATGTTTACCTGCCACTGTTTACCCGCCTGTTTCCCCGCCTCTGATTCCCCACCTTTCATTCCCCGCCTCTCTTTCCCTGCCTCTATTTCAGCACCTCTTTCTCTGCCTCTCTATCCCCACATCTCTTTTCCTCCCGCTGATTCCCCGCCTCTGATTCCCTGCCTCAGATTCCCTGCCTCTGATTCCCCGCCTCTGATTCCCCGCCTCTTATTCCCCGCCTCTGATTCCCCGACTCTGATTCCCCGCCTCTGATTCCCTGCCTCTGTTACCCCGCCTCCGATTCCCCGCCTCTGATTCCCCGCCTCAGATTCCCCGGCTCTGATTCCCTGCCTCAGATTCCCTGCCTCAGATTCCCCGCCTCAGATTCCCTGCCTCAGATTCCCCGCCTCTGTTTCCCCACCTCTGATTCCCCGCCTCTGATTCCCCGCCTCAGATTCTCCGGCTCTGATTCCCTGCCTCAGATTCCCTGCCTAAGATTCCCCGCCTCAGATTCCCCGCCTCAGATTCCCCACCTCAGATTCCCCGCCTTAGATTCCCCGCCTCAGATTCCCCGCCTCAGATTCCCTGCCTCTGATTACCTGCCTCTGATTCCCTGCCTCTGATTCCCTGCCTCTGATTCCCTGCCTCTGATTCCGCGCCTCTGATTCCACGCCTCTCTTTCCGTATCTCTGATTCCCCGCCTCTAATTCCCTGCCTCTGATACCCTGCCTCTCTTTGCCTGCCTCTATTTCGGTGCCTCTTTCTCTGCATCTAGTTTCCCACATCTCATTTGCCCCCTCTGATAACCCACCTCTGATTCCATGCCTCTGATTCCCCGCCTCTGATTCCCCGCCTCTGATTCCCTGCCTCTGATTCCCCGCCTCTGATTCCCTGCCTCAGATTCCCTGCCTCAGATTCCCCGCCTCAGATTCCCTGCCTCAGATTCCCCGCCTCAGATTCCCTGCCTCAGATTCCCTGCCTCTGATTCACTGATTTGATTCCCCGCCTCTTATTCCCCACCTCTGATTCCCAGCCTCTGATTCCCCGCCTCTGATTCCCTGCCTCTGTTTCCCCGCCTCTGATTCCCCGCCTCTGATTCCCCGCCTCAGATTACCCGCCTCAGATTCCCTGCCTCAGATTCCCCGCCTGAGATTCCCCGCCTCAGATTCCCCGCCTGAGATTCCCCGCCTCAGATTCCCCGCCTCAGATTCCCTGCCTCAGATTCCCCGCCTCAGATTCCCTGCCTCTGATTGCCTGCCTCTGATTCCCTGCCTCTGATTCCCTGCCTCTGATTCCCCGCCTCTGATTCCCCGCCTCAGATTCCCTGCCTCAGATTCCCTGCCTCAGATTCCCTGCGTCTGATTCCCTGCCTCAGATTCCCTGCCTCAGATTCCCTGCCTCAGATTCCCTGCCTCTGATTGCCTGCCTCTGTTTCCCTGCCTCTGATTCCCTGCCTCTGATTCCCTGCCTCTGATTCCCTGCCTCTGATTCCCTGCCTCTGATTCCCTGCCTCTGATTCCGTGCCTCTGATTCCACGCCTCTCTTTCCTTGTCTCTGATTCCCCGCCTCTGAGTCCCTGCCTCTAATACCCTGCCTCTCTTTGCCTGCCTCTATTTCCGTGCCTCTTTCACTGCATCTAGTTTCCCACATCTCATTTGCCCCCTCTGATAACCGGCCTCTGATTCCATGCCTCTGATTCACTGCCTCAGATTCCCTGCATCAGATTCCCCGACTCAGATTTACCGCCTCAGATTCCCCGCCTCAGATTCCCTGCCTCAGATTCCCCGACTCTGATTCCCCGCCTCTTATTCCCCACCTCTGATTCCCCGCCTCTGATTCCCCGCCTCTGATTCCCTGCCTCTGTTTCCCCACCTCTGATTCCCCGCCTCTGATTCCCCGCCTCAGATTCCCCGGCTCTGATTCCCTGCCTCAGATTCCCTGCCTAAGATTCCCCGCCTCAGATTCCCTGCCTCAGATTCCCCACCTCAGATTTCCCGCCTCAGATTCCCCTCCTCAGATTCCCCGCCTCAGATACCCCGCCTCAGATTCCCCGCCTCAGATTCCCCGCCTCAGATTCCCCGCCTCAGATTCCCCGCCTCAGATTCCCCGCCTCAGATTCCCCGCCTCAGATTCCCCACCTCAGATTCCCCGCCTCAGATTCCCCGTCTCAGATTCCCCGCCTCAGATTCCCCGCCTCAGATTCCCCGCCTCAGATTCCCCGCCTCAGATTCCCCACCTCAGATTCCCTGCCTCAGATTCCCTGTCTCAGATTCCCTGCCTCAGATTCCCTTCATCTGATTCCCTTCATCTGATTCCCTGCCTCTGATTCCCTGCCTCTGATTCCCCGCCTCTGATTCCCCGCCTCTGATTCCCCGCCTCAGATTCCCTGCCTCTGATTCCCTGCCTCTGATTCCCTGCCTCTGATTCGCTGCCTCTGATTCCGCGCCTCTGATTCCACGCCTCTCTTTCTTTGTCTCTGATTCCCCGCCTCTGAGTCCCTGCCTCTGATACCCTGCCTCTCTTTGCCTGCCTCTATTTCCGTGCCTCTTTCACTGCATCTAGTTTCCCACTTCTCATTTGCCCCCTCTGATAACCCGCCTCTGATTCCATGCCTCTGATTCACTGCCTCAGATTCCCTGCATCAGATTCCCCGACTCAGATTTACTGCCTCAGATTCCCCGCCTCAGATTCCCTGCCTCAGATTCCCTGCCTCAGATTCCCTGCCTCAGATTCCCTGCCTCAGATTCCCTTCATCTGATGCCCTTCATCAATTCCCTGCCTCTGATTCCCTGCCTCTGATTCCCCACCTCTGATTCCCCGCCTCAGATTCCCTGGCTCTGATTCTCTGGCTCAGATTCCCTGCCTTAGATTCCCTGCCTCTGATTCCCCGCTTCTGATTCCAGGCCTCTTATTCCCCACCTCTGATTCCCCGCCTCTGATTGCCTGCCACTGATTGTCCGCCTCTGATTCCCCGCCTCTGATTCCGCGTCTCTGATTCCCCACCTCTCTCTACGCCTCTCTTTCGCCTCCACTCTTTCCCCTCCACTCTTTCCGCGCCTCTCTTTCCCTCCCTCAATTTCAACAACTCTGATTGATCTGTTCTGTGTACCTCATTTTCAACACACAAGTTCCAACCACTATGTTTTACCCATCTCTTTCCCCGCCTCTATTTATCCGCCTATGTTTACCCGCCTCTGTTTACCCACCTGTTTCACCGCCTCTGATTCCCCGCCTCTGATTCCCCACCTCTGTCTCTACGCCTCTCTTTCGCCTCCACTCTTTCCCCTCCACTCTTTCAGTGCCTGTCTTTCCCTCCCTCAATTTCAACAACACTGTTTGATCTGTTTTGTGTACCTCATTTTAAACACACAAGTTCCAACCACTATGTTTTGCCCGCCTCTTTCCCCGCCTCTATTTATCCACCTATGTTTACCTGCCACTGTTTACCCGCCTGTTTCCCCGCCTCTGATTCCCCACCTTTCATTCCCCGCCTCTCTTTCCCTGCCTCTATTTCCGTGCATCTTTCTCTGCCTCTCTTTCCCCACATCTCTTTACCTCCCGCTGATTCCCCGCCTCTGATACCCCGCCTCTGATTCCCTGCCTCAGATTCCCTGCCTCAGATTCCCTGCCTCAGATTCCCTGCCTCTGATTCCCTGCCTCTGATTCCCCGCCTCTTATTCCCCGCCTCTGATTCCACGCCTCTGATTCCCTGCATTTGATTCCCTTCCTCTGTTTCCCCGCCTCTGATTCCCCGCCTCTGATTCCCCGCCTCAGATTCCCCAGCTCTGATTCCCTGCCTCAGATTCCCTGCCTCAGATTCCCCGCCTCAGATTCCCTGCCTCAGATTCCCCGCCTCAGATTCGCTGCCTCTGATTCCCCGACTCTGATTCCCCGCCTCTTATTCCCCACCTCTGATTCCCCGCCTCTGATTCCCCGCCTCAGATTCCCTGCCTCTGTTTCCCCACCTCTGATTCCCCGCCTCTGATTCCCCGCCTCAGATTCCCCGGCTCTGATTCCCTACCTCAGATTCCCTGCCTCAGATACCCCGCCTCAGATTCCCTGCCTCAGATTCCCCGCCTCAGATTTCCTGCCTCAGATTCCCCGCCTCAGATTCCCCGCCGCAGATTCCCCGCCTCAGATGCCCCGCCTCAGATTCCCCGCCTCAGATTCCCCGCCTCAGATTCCCCGCCTCAGATTCCCCGCCTCAGATTCCCCGCCTCAGATTCCCCGCCTCAGATTCCCCGCCTCAGATTCCCCGCCTCTGATTCCCCGCCTCTGATTCCCTGCCTCTGATTCCCTGCCTCTGATTCCCTGCCTCTGATTCCCTGCCTCTGATTCCCTGCCTCTGATTCCGCGCCTCTGATTCCACGCCTCTCTTTCCGTATCTCTGATTCCCCGCCTCTAATTCCCTGCCTCTGATACCCTGCCTCTATTTGCCTGCCTCTATTTCCGTGCCTCTTTCTCTGCATCTAGTTTCCCACATGTCATTTGCCCCCTCTGATAACCTGCCTCTGATTCCATGCCTCTGATTCCCCGCCTCTGATTCCCTGCCTCTGATTCCCTGCCTCTGATTCCCCGCCTCTGATTCCCTGCCTCAGATTCCCTGCCTCAGATTCCCTGCCTCAGATTCCCTGCCTCTAATTCCCCGCATCTTATTCCCCGTCTCTGATTCCCCGCCTCTGATTCCCCGCGTCTGATTCCCTCCCTCAGATTCCCCGGCTCTGATTCCCTGCATTAGATTCCCTGCCTCAGATTCCCTGCCTCTGATTCCCCGCCTCTGATTCCCTGCCTCTGATTCCCCACCTCTGATTCCTGCCTCAGATTCCCTGCCTCAGATTCCCTGCCTCAGATTCCCTGCCTCTGATTCACTGCCTTTGATTCCCCGCCTCTTATTCCCCACCTCTGATTCCCAGCCTCTGATTCCCCGCCTTGATTCCCTGCCTCTGTTTCCCCGCCTCTGATTCCCCGCCTCTGATTCCCCGCCTCAGATTCCCCGCCTCAGATTCCCTGCCTCAGATTCCCCGCCTCAGATTCGCCGCCTCAGATTCCCCGCCTGAGATTCCCCGCCTCAGATTCCCTGCCTCAGATTCCCTGCCTCAGATTCCCCGCCTCAGATTCCCTGCCTCTGATTGCCTGCCTCTGATTCCCTGCCTCTGATTCCCTGCCTCTGATTCCCCGCCTCTGATTCCCCGCATCAGATTCCCTGCCTCAGATTCCCTGCCTCAGATTCCCTGCCTCTGATTCCCTGCCTCAGATTCCCTGCCTCAGATTCCCTGCCTCAGATTCCCTGCCTCTGATTGCCTGCCTCTGTTTCCCTGCCTCTGATTCCCTGCCTCTGATTCCCTGCTTCTGATTCCCTGCCTCTGATTCCCTGCCTCTGATTCCGCGCCTCTGATTCCACGCCTCTCTTTCCTTGTCTCTGATTCCCCGCCTCTGAGTCCCTGCCTCTGATACCCTGCCTCTGATTCCCCGCCTCAGATTCCCCGCCTCAGATTCCCTGCCTCAGATTCCCCGCCTCAGATTCCCCGCCTCAGATTCCCCGCCTGAGATTCCCCGCCTCTGATTCCCCGCGTCTGATTCCCTCCCTCAGATTCCCCGGCTCTGATTCCCTGCATTAGATTCCCTGCCTCAGATTCCCTGCCTCTGATTCCCCGCCTCTGATTCCCTGCCTCTGATTCCCCACCTCTGATTCCTGCCTCAGATTCCCTGCCTCAGATTCCCTGCCTCAGATTCCCTGCCTCTGATTCACTGCCTTTGATTCCCCGCCTCTTATTCCCCACCTCTGATTCCCAGCCTCTGATTCCCCGCCTTGATTCCCTGCCTCTGTTTCCCCGCCTCTGATTCCCCGCCTCTGATTCCCCGCCTCAGATTCCCCGCCTCAGATTCCCTGCCTCAGATTCCCCGCCTCAGATTCCCCGCCTCAGATTCCCCGCCTGAGATTCCCCGCCTCAGATTCCCCGCCTCAGATTCCCTGCCTCAGATTCCCCGCCTCAGATTCCCTGCCTCAGATTCCCCGCCTCAGATTCGCTGCCTCTGATTCCCCGACTCTGATTCCCCGCCTCTTATTCCCCACCTCTGATTCCCCGCCTCTGATTCCCCGCCTCAGATTCCCTGCCTCTGTTTCCCCACCTCTGATTCCCCGCCTCTGTTTCCCCGCCTCAGATTCCCCGGCTCTGATTCCCTACCTCAGATTCCCTGCCTCAGATACCCCGCCTCAGATTCCCTGCCTCAGATTCCCCGCCTCAGATTTCCCGCCTCAGATTCCCCGCCTCAGATTCCCCGCCGCAGATTCCCCGCCTCAGATGCCCCGCCTCAGATTCCCCGCCTCAGATTCCCCGCCTCAGATTCCCCGCCTCAGATTCCCCGCCTCAGATTCCCCGCCTCAGATTCCCCGCCTCAGATTCCCCGCCTCAGATTCCCCGCCTCTGATTCCCCGCCTCTGATTCCCTGCCTCTGATTCCCTGCCTCTGATTCCCTGCCTCTGATTCCCTGCCTCTGATTCCCTTCCTCTGATTCCGCGCCTCTGATTCCACGCCTCTCTTTCCGTATCTCTGATTCCCCGCCTCTAATTCCCTGCCTCTGATACCCTGCCTCTATTTGCCTGCCTCTATTTCCGTGCCTCTTTCTCTGCATCTAGTTTCCCACATGTCATTTGCCCCCTCTGATAACCTGCCTCTGATTCCATGCCTCTGATTCCCCGCCTCTGATTCCCCGCCTCTGATTCCCTGCCTCTGATTCCCCGCCTCTGATTCCCTGCCTCAGATTCCCTGCCTCAGATTCCCTGCCTCAGATTCCCTGCCTCTAATTCCCCGCATCTTATTCCCCGTCTCTGATTCCCCGCCTCTGATTCCCCGCGTCTGATTCCCTCCCTCAGATTCCCCGGCTCTGATTCCCTGCATTAGATTCCCTGCCTCAGATTCCCTGCCTCTGATTCCCCGCCTCTGATTCCCTGCCTCTGATTCCCCACCTCTGATTCCTGCCTCAGATTCCCTGCCTCAGATTCCCTGCCTCAGATTCCCTGCCTCTGATTCACTGCCTTTGATTCCCCGCCTCTTATTCCCCACCTCTGATTCCCAGCCTCTGATTCCCCGCCTTGATTCCCTGCCTCTGTTTCCCCGCCTCTGATTCCCCGCCTCTGATTCCCCGCCTCAGATTCCCCGCCTCAGATTCCCTGCCTCAGATTCCCCGCCTCAGATTCGCCGCCTCAGATTCCCCGCCTGAGATTCCCCGCCTCAGATTCCCCGCCTCAGATTCCCTGCCTCAGATTCCCCGCCTCAGATTCCCTGCCTCTGATTGCCTGCCTCTGATTCCCTGCCTCTGATTCCCTGCCTCTGATTCCCCGCCTCTGATTCCCCGCATCAGATTCCCTGCCTCAGATTCCCTGCCTCAGATTCCCTGCCTCTGATTCCCTGCCTCAGATTCCCTGCCTCAGATTCCCTGCCTCAGATTCCCTGCCTCTGATTGCCTGCCTCTGTTTCCCTGCCTCTGATTCCCTGCCTCTGATTCCCTGCTTCTGATTCCCTGCCTCTGATTCCCTGCCTCTGATTCCGCGCCTCTGATTCCACGCCTCTCTTTCCTTGTCTCTGATTCCCCGCCTCTGAGTCCCTGCCTCTGATACCCTGCCTCTGATTCCCCGCCTCAGATTCCCCGCCTCAGATTCCCTGCCTCAGATTCCCCGCCTCAGATTCCCCGCCTCAGATTCCCCGCCTGAGATTCCCCGCCTCTGATTCCCCGCGTCTGATTCCCTCCCTCAGATTCCCCGGCTCTGATTCCCTGCATTAGATTCCCTGCCTCAGATTCCCTGCCTCTGATTCCCCGCCTCTGATTCCCTGCCTCTGATTCCCCACCTCTGATTCCTGCCTCAGATTCCCTGCCTCAGATTCCCTGCCTCAGATTCCCTGCCTCTGATTCACTGCCTTTGATTCCCCGCCTCTTATTCCCCACCTCTGATTCCCAGCCTCTGATTCCCCGCCTTGATTCCCTGCCTCTGTTTCCCCGCCTCTGATTCCCCGCCTCTGATTCCCCGCCTCAGATTCCCCGCCTCAGATTCCCTGCCTCAGATTCCCCGCCTCAGATTCCCCGCCTCAGATTCCCCGCCTGAGATTCCCCGCCTCAGATTCCCCGCCTCAGATTCCCTGCCTCAGATTCCCCGCCTCAGATTCCCTGCCTCTGATTGCCTGCCTCTGATTCCCTGCCTCTGATTCCCTGCCTCTGATTCCCCGCCTCTGATTCCCCGCATCAGATTCCCTGCCTCAGATTCCCTGCCTCAGATTCCCTGCCTCTGATTCCCTGCCTCAGATTCCCTGCCTCAGATTCCCTGCCTCAGATTCCCTGCCTCTGATTGCCTGCCTCTGTTTCCCTGCCTCTGATTCCCTGCCTCTGATTCCCTGCCTCTGATTCCCTGCCTCTGATTCCCTGCCTCTGATTCCGCGCCTCTGATTCCACGCCTCTCTTTCCTTGTCTCTGATTCCCCGCCTCTGAGTCCCTGCCTCTGATACCCTGCCTCTCTCTGCCTGCCTCTATTTCCGTGCCTCTTTCACTGCATCTAGTTTCCCACATCTCATTTGCCCCCTCTGATAACCCGCCTCTGATTCCATGCCTCCGATTCACTGCCTCAGATTCCCTGCATCAGATTCCCCGACTCAGATTTACTGCCTCAGATTCCCCGCCTCAGATTCCCTGCCTCAGATTCCCTGCCTCAGATTCCCTGCCTCAGATTCCCTGCCTCAGATTCCCTTCATCTGATGCCCTTCATCAATTCCCTGCCTCTGATTCCCTGCCTCTGATTCCCCACCTCTGATTCCCCACCTCTGTCTCTACGCCTCTCTTTCGCCTCCACTCTTTCCCCTACACTCTTTCCGTGCCTGTCTTTCCCTCCCTCAATTTCAACAACACTCTTTGATCTGTTTGTGTACCTCATTTTAAACACACAAGTTCCAACCACTATGTTTTGCCCGCCTCTTTCCCCACTTCTATTTATCCACCTATGTTTACCTGCCACTGTTTACCCGCCTGTTTCCCCGCCTCTGATTCCCCACCTTTCATTCCCCGCCTCTCTTTCCCTGCCTCTATTTCAGCACCTCTTTCTCTGCCTCTCTATCCCCACATCTCTTTTCCTCCCGCTGATTCCCCGCCTCTGATTCCCTGCCTCAGATTCCCTGCCTCTGATTCCCCGCCTCTGATTCCCCGCCTCTTATTCCCCGCCTCTGATTCCCCGCCTCTGATTCCCCGCCTCTGATTCCGTGCCTCTGTTACCCCGCCTCCGATTCCCCGCCTCTGATTCCCCGCCTCAGATTCCCCGGCTCTGATTCCCTGCCTCAGATTCCCTGCCTCAGATTCCCCGCCTCAGATTCCCTGCCTCAGATTCCCCGCCTCAGATTCCCTGCCTCTGATTCCACGACTCTAATTCCCCGCCTCTTATTCCCCGCCTCTGATTCCCCGCCTCTGATTCCCCGCCTCTGATTCCCTGCCTCTGATTCCCCACCTCTGATTCCCTGCCTCAGATTCCCTGCCTCAGATTCCCTGCCTCAGATTCCCTGCCTCTGATTCCCCGACTCTGATTCCCCGCCTATTATTCCCCACCTCTGATTCCCCGCCTCTGATTCCCCGCCTCTGATTCCCTGCCTCTGTTTCCCCACCTCTGATACCCCGCCTCTGATTCCCCGCCTCAGATTCTCCGGCTCTGATTCCCTGCCTCAGATTCCCTGCCTAAGATTCCCCGCCTCAGATTCCCTGCCTAAGATTCCCCGCCTCAGATTTCCCGCCTCAGATTGCCCTCCTCAGATTCCCCGCCTCAGATTCCCCGCCTCAGATTCCCCGCCTCAGATTCCCCGCCTCAGATTCCCCGCCTCAGATTCCCCGCCTCAGATTCCCCGCCTCAGATTCCCCGCCTTAGATTCCCCGCCTCAGATTCCCCGCCTCAGATTCCCTGCCTCTGATTACCTGCCTCTGATTCCCTGCCTCTGATTCCCTGCCTCTGATTCCCTGCCTCTGATTCCGCGCCTCTGATTCCACGCCTCTCTTTCCGTATCTCTGATTCCCCGCCTCTAATTCCCTGCCTCTGATACCCTGCCTCTCTTTGCCTGCCTCTATTTCGGTGCCTCTTTCTCTGCATCTAGTTTCCCACATCTCATTTGCCCCCTCTGATAACCCACCTCTGATTCCATGCCTCTGATTCCCCGCCTCTGATTCCCCGCCTCTGATTCCCTGCCTCTGATTCCCCGCCTCTGATTCCCTGCCTCAGATTCCCTGCCTCAGATTCCCCGCCTCAGATTCCCTGCCTCAGATTCCCCGCCTCAGATTCCCTGCCTCTGATTCCCCGACTCTGATTCCCCGCCTCTTATTCCCCGCCTCTGATTCCCCGCCTCTGATTCCCTGCCTCTGATACCCTGCCTCTCTTTGCCTGCCTCTATTTCGGTGCCTCTTTCTCTGCATCTAGTTTCCCACATCTAATTTGCCCCCTCTGATAACCCGCCTCTGATTCCATGCCTCTGATTCCCCGCCTCTGATACCCCGCCTCTGATTCCCTGCCTCTGATTCCCCGCCTCTGATTCCCTGACTCAGATTCCCTGCCTCAGATTCCCCGCCTCAGAATCCCTGCCTCAGATTCCCCGCCTCTGATTCCCTGCCTCTGATTCCCCGACTCTGATTCCCCGCCTCTTATTCCACGCCTCTGATTCCCCGCCTCTGATTCCCCGCCTCTGATTCCCTGCCTCTGATTCCCCACCTCTGATTCCCTGCCTCAGATTCCCTGCCTCAGATTCCCTGCCTCAGATTCCCTGCCTCTGATTCCCCGACTCTGATACCCCGCCTCTTATTCCCCACCTCTGATTCCCCGCCTCTGATTCCCCGCCTCTGATTCCCTGCCTCTGTTTCCCCACCTCTGATTCCCCGCCTCTGATTCCCCGCCTCAGATTCCCCGCCTCAGATTCCCCGCCTCAGATTCCCCGCCTCAGATTCCCCGCCTCAGATTCCCCGCCTCAGATTCCCCGCCTCAGATTCCCTGCCTGATTCCCCGCCTCAGATTCACCGTCTCAGATTCCCTGCCTCTGATTCCCTGCCTCTGATTCCCTGCTTCTGATTCCCTGCCTCTGATTCCCTGCCTCTGATTCCCTGCCTCTGATTCCCTGCCTCTGATTCTGCGCCTCTGATTCCACGCCTCTCTTTCCGTATCTCTGATTCCCCGCCTCTAATTCCCTGCCTCTGATACCCTGCCTCTCTTTGCCTGCCTCTATTTCGGTGCCTCTTTCTCTGCATCTAGTTTCCCACATCTCATTTGCCCCCTCTGATAACCCGCCTCTGATTCCATGCCTCTGATTCCCCGCCTCTGATTCCCCGCCTCTGATTCCCTGCCTCTGATTCCCCGCGTCTGATTCCCTGCCTCAGATTCCCTTCCTCAGATTCCCTGCCTCAGATTCCCTGCCTCTGATTCCCCGCCTCTAATTCCCCGCCTCTTATTCCCCTCCTCTGATTCCCCGCCTCTGATTCCCCGCGTCTGATTCCCTCCCTCAGATTCCCCGGCTCTGATTCCCTGCATTAGATTCCCTGCCTCAGATTCCCTGCCTCTGATTCCCCGCCTCTGATTCCCTGCCTCTGATTCCCCGCCTCTGATTCCTGCCTCAGATTCCCTGCCTCAGATTCCCTGCCTCAGATTCTCTGCCTCTGATTCCCTGCCTTTGATTCCCCAACTCTTATTCCCCGCCTCTGATTCCCAGCCTCTGATTCCCCGCCTCTGATTCCCTGCCTCTGTTTCCCCGCCTCTGATTCCCCGCCTCTGATTCCCCGCCTCAGATTCCCCGCCTCAGATTCCCTGCATCAGATTCCCCGCCTGAGATTCCCCACCTCAGATTCCCCGCCCCAGATTCCCCGCCTCAAATTCCCCGCATCAGATTCCCCGCCTCAGATTCCCCGCCTCTTATTCCCCACCTCTGATTCCCCGCCTCTGATTCCCCGCCTCTGATTCCCTGCCTCTGTTTCCCCACCTCTGATACCCCGCCTCTGATTCCCCGCCTCAGATTCTCCGGCTCTGATTCCCTGCCTCAGATTCCCTGCCTAAGATTCCCCGCCTCAGATTCCCTGCCTAAGATTCCCCGCCTCAGATTTCCCGCCTCAGATTGCCCTCCTCAGATTCCCCGCCTCAGATTCCCCGCCTCAGATTCCCCGCCTCAGATTCCCCGCCTCAGATTCCCCGCCTCAGATTCCCCGCCTCAGATTCCCCGCCTCAGATTCCCCGCCTTAGATTCCCCGCCTCAGATTCCCCGCCTCAGATTCCCTGCCTCTGATTACCTGCCTCTGATTCCCTGCCTCTGATTCCCTGCCTCTGATTCCCTGCCTCTGATTCCGCGCCTCTGATTCCACGCCTCTCTTTCCGTATCTCTGATTCCCCGCCTCTAATTCCCTGCCTCTGATACCCTGCCTCTCTTTGCCTGCCTCTATTTCGGTGCCTCTTTCTCTGCATCTAGTTTCCCACATCTCATTTGCCCCCTCTGATAACCCACCTCTGATTCCATGCCTCTGATTCCCCGCCTCTGATTCCCCGCCTCTGATTCCCTGCCTCTGATTCCCCGCCTCTGATTCCCTGCCTCAGATTCCCTGCCTCAGATTCCCCGCCTCAGATTCCCTGCCTCAGATTCCCCGCCTCAGATTCCCTGCCTCTGATTCCCCGACTCTGATTCCCCGCCTCTTATTCCCCGCCTCTGATTCCCCGCCTCTGATTCCCTGCCTCTGATACCCTGCCTCTCTTTGCCTGCCTCTATTTCGGTGCCTCTTTCTCTGCATCTAGTTTCCCACATCTAATTTGCCCCCTCTGATAACCCACCTCTGATTCCATGCCTCTGATTCCCCGCCTCTGATACCCCGCCTCTGATTCCCTGCCTCTGATTCCCCGCCTCTGATTCCCTGACTCAGATTCCCTGCCTCAGATTCCCCGCCTCAGAATCCCTGCCTCAGATTCCCCGCCTCAGATTCCCTGCCTCTGATTCCCCGACTCTGATTCCCCGCCTCTTATTCCCCGCCTCTGATTCCCCGCCTCTGATTCCCCGCCTCTGATTCCCTGCCTCTGATTCCCCACCTCTGATTCCCTGCCTCAGATTCCCTGCCTCAGATTCCCTGCCTCAGATTCCCTGCCTCTGATTCCCCGACTCTGATACCCCGCCTCTTATTCCCCACCTCTGATTCCCCGCCTCTGATTCCCCGCCTCTGATTCCCTGCCTCTGTTTCCCCACCTCTGATTCCCCGCCTCTGATTCCCCGCCTCAGATTCCCCGGCTCTGATTCCCTGCCTCAGATTCCCTGCCTAAGATTCCCCGCCTCAGATTCCCTGCCTCAGATTCCCCGCCTCAGATTTCCCGCCTCAGAATCCCCTCCTCAGATTCCCCGCCTCAGATTCCCCGCCTCAGATTCCCCGCCTCAGATTCCCCGCCTCAGATTCCCCGCCTCAGATTCCCCGCCTCAGATTCCCCGCCTCAGATTCCCTGCCTGATTCCCCGCCTCAGATTCCCCGTCTCAGATTCCCTGCCTCTGATTCCCTGCCTCTGATTCCCTGCTTCTGATTCCCTGCCTCTGATTCCCTGCCTCTGATTCCCTGCCTCTGATTCCCTGCCTCTGATTCCGCGCCTCTGATTCCACGCCTCTCTTTCCGTATCTCTGATTCCCCGCCTCTAATTCCCTGCCTCTGATACCCTGCCTCTCTTTGCCTGCCTCTATTTCGGTGCCTCTTTCTCTGCATCTAGTTTCCCACATCTCATTTGCCCCCTCTGATAACCCGCCTCTGATTCCATGCCTCTGATTCCCCGCCTCTGATTCCCCGCCTCTGATTCCCTGCCTCTGATTCCCCGCGTCTGATTCCCTGCCTCAGATTCCCTTCCTCAGATTCCCTGCCTCAGATTCCCTGCCTCTGATTCCCCGCCTCTAATTCCCCGCCTCTTATTCCCCTCCTCTGATTCCCCGCCTCTGATTCCCCGCGTCTGATTCCCTCCCTCAGATTCCCCGGCTCTGATTCCCTGCATTAGATTCCCTGCCTCAGATTCCCTGCCTCTGATTCCCCGCCTCTGATTCCCTGCCTCTGATTCCCCGCCTCTGATTCCTGCCTCAGATTCCCTGCCTCAGATTCCCTGCCTCAGATTCTCTGCCTCTGATTCCCTGCCTTTGATTCCCCAACTCTTATTCCCCGCCTCTGATTCCCAGCCTCTGATTCCCCGCCTCTGATTCCCTGCCTCTGTTTCCCCGCCTCTGATTCCCCGCCTCTGATTCCCCGCCTCAGATTCCCCGCCTCAGATTCCCTGCATCAGATTCCCCGCCTGAGATTCCCCACCTCAGATTCCCCGCCCCAGATTCCCCGCCTCAAATTCCCCGCATCAGATTCCCCGCCTCAGATTCCCCGCCTCAGATTCCCCGCCTCAGATTCCCCGCCTCAGATTTCCCGCCTCAGATTCCCCGCCTCCGATTCCCCGCCTCAGATTCCCCGCCTCAGATTCCCCGCCTCAGATTCCCCGCCTCAGATTCCCCGCCTCAGATTCCCCGCCTCAGATTCCCCGCCTCAGGTTCCCTGCCTCTGATTGCCTGCCTCTGATTCCCTGCCTCTGATTCCCTGCCTCTGATTCCCCGCCTCTTATTCCCCACCTCTGATTCCCCGCCTCTGATTCCCCGCCTCTGATTCCCTGCCTCTGTTTCCCCACCTTTGATTCCTCGCCTCTGATTCCCCGCCTCAGATTCCCCGGCTCTGATTCCCTGCCTCAGATTCCCTGCCTAAGATTCCCTGCCTCAGATTCCCTGCCTAAGATTCCCCGCCTCAGATTTCCCGCCTCAGATTCCCCGCCTCAGATTCCCCGCCTCAGATTCCCCGCCTCAGATTCCACGCCTCAGATTCCCCGCCTCAGATTCCCCGCCTCAGATTCCCCGCCTCTGATTCCCTGCCTCAGATTCCCCGCCTCTGATACCCCGCCTCTGATTCCCTGCCTCTGATTCCCCGCCTCTGATTCCCTGACTCAGATTCCCTGCCCCAGATTCCCCGCCTCAGAATCCCTGCCTCAGATTCCCCGCCTCAGATTCCCTGCCTCTGATTCCCCGACTCTGATTCCCCGCCTCTTATTCCCCGCCTCTGATTCCCCGCCTCTGATTCCCCGCCTCTGATTCCCTGCCTCTGATTCCCCACCTCTGATTCCCTGCCTCAGATTCCCTGCCTCAGATTCCCTGCCTCAGATTCCCTGCCTCTGATTCCCCGACTCTGATACCCCGCCTCTTATTCCCCACCTCTGATTCCCCGCCTCTGATTCCCCGCCTCTGATTCCCTGCCTCTGTTTCCCCACCTCTGATTCCCCGCCTCTGATTCCCCGCCTCAGATTCCCCGGCTCTGATTCCCTGCCTCAGATTCCCTGCCTAAGATTCCCCGCCTCAGATACCCTGCCTCAGATTCCCCGCCTCAGATTTCCCGCCTCAGATTCCCCTCCTCAGATTCCCTGCCTCAGATTCCCTGCCTCAGATTCCCCGCCTCAGATTCCCCGCCTCAGATTCCCCGCCTCAGATTCCCCGCCTCAGATTCCCCGCCTCAGATTCCCCGCCTGATTCCCCGCCTCAGATTCCCCGTCTCAGATTCCCTGCCTCTGATTCCCTGCCTCTGATTCCCTGCCTCTGATTCCCTGCCTCTGAATCCCTGCCTCTGATTCCCTGCCTCTGATTCCCTGCCTCTGATTCCGCGCCTCTGATTCCACGCCTCTCTTTCCGTATCTCTGATTCCCCGCCTCTAATTCCCTGCCTCTGATACCCTGCCTCTCTTTGCCTGCCTCTATTTCGGTGCCTCTTTCTCTGCATCTAGTTTCCCACATCTCATTTACCCCCTCTGATAACCCGCCTCTGATTCCATGCCTCTGATTCCCCGCCTCTGATTCCCCGCCTCTGATTCCCTGCCTCTGATTCCCCGCGTCTGATTCCCTGCCTCAGATTCCCTTCCTCAGATTCCCTGCCTCAGATTCCCTGCCTCTGATTCCCCGCCTCTGATTCCCCGCCTCTTTTTCCCCGCCTCTGATTCCCCGCATCTGATTCCCCGCGTCTGATTCCCTCCCTCAGATTCCCCGGCTCTGATTCCCTGCATTAGATTCCCTGCCTCAGATTCCCTGCCTCTGATTCCCCGCCTCTGATTCCCTGCCTCTGATTCCCCGCCTCTGATTCATGCCTCAGATTCCCTGCCTCAGATTTCCTGCCACAGATTCTCTGCCTCTGATTCCCTGCCTTTGATTCCCCACCTCTTATTCCCCGCCTCTGATTCCCAGCCTCTGATTCCCTGCCTCTGATTCCCTGCCTCTGTTTCCCCGCCTCTGATTCCCCGCCTCTGATTCCCCGCCT
This sequence comes from Narcine bancroftii, assembly GCF_036971445.1. Classification (NCBI taxonomy): domain Eukaryota; kingdom Metazoa; phylum Chordata; class Chondrichthyes; order Torpediniformes; family Narcinidae; genus Narcine; species Narcine bancroftii. Next base: position 92,521,077 of record NC_091481.1, read on the forward strand.
CAGATTCCCCGCCTCAGATTCCCTGCATCAGATTCCCCGCCTGAGATTCCCCACCTCAGATTCCCCGCACCAGATTCCCCGCCTCAAATTCCCCGCATCAGATTCCCCGCCTCAGATTCCCCGCCTCAGATTCCCCGCCTCAGATTCCCCGCCTCAGATTTCCCGCCTCAGATTCCCCGCCTCCGATTCCCCGCCTCAGATTCCCCGCCTCAGATTCCCCGCCTCAGATTCCCCGCCTCAGATTCCCCGCCTCAGATTCCCCGCCTCAGATTCCCCGCCTCAGATTCCCCGCCTCTGATTCCCTGACTCAGATTCCCTGCCTCAGATTCCCCGCCTCAGATTCCCTGCCTCAGATTCCCCGCCTCAGATTCCCTGCCTCTGATTCCCCGACTCTGATTCCCCGCCTCTTATTCCCTGCCTCAGATTCCCTGCCTCAGATTCCCTGCCTCTGATTCCCCGACTCTGATTCCCCGCCTCTTATTCCCCACCTCTGATTCCCCGCCTCTGATTCCCCGCCTCTGATTCCCTGCCTCTGTTTCCCCACCTCTGATTCCCCGCCTCTGATTCCCCGCCTCAGATTCCCCGGCTCTGATTCCCTGCCTCAGATTCCCTACCTAAGATTCCCCGCCTCAGATTCCCTGCCTCAGATTCCCCGCCTCAGATTTCCCGCCTCAGATTCCCTGCCTTTGATTCCCCACCTCTTATTCCCCACCTCTGATTCCCAGCCTCTGATTCCCCGCCTCTGATTCCCTGCCTCTGTTTCCCCGCCTCTGATTCCCCGCCTCTGATTGCCTGCCTCTGATTCCCTGCCTCTGATTCCCTGCCTCTGGTTCCCCGCCTCTGATTCCCCGCCTCAGATTCCCTGCCTCAGATTCCCTGCCTCAGATTCCCTGCCTCTGATTCCCTGCCTCAGATTCCCTGCCTCAGATTCCCTGCCTCAGATTCCCTGCCTCTGATTGCCAGCCTCTGTTTCCCTGCCTCTTGATTCCCTGCCTCTGATTCCCTGCCTCTGATTCCCTGCCTCTGATTCCCTGCCTCTGATTCGCTGCCTCTGATTCCGCGCCTCCGATTCCACGCCTCTCTTTCCGTATCTCTGATTCCCCGCCTCTAATTCCCTGCCTCTGATACGCTGCCTCTCTTTGCCTGCCTCTATTTCGGTGCCTCTTTCTCTGCATCTAGTTTCCCACATCTCATTTGCCACCTCTGATAACCCGCCTCTGATTCCATGCCTCTGATTCCCCGCCTCTGATTCCCCGCCTCTGATTCCCTGCCTCTGATTCCCCACGTCTGATTCCCTGCCTCAGATTCCCTTCCTCAGATTCCCTGCCTCAGATTCCCTGCCTCTGATTCCCCGCCTCTGATACCCTGCCTCTGATTCCCCGCCTCTGATTCATGCCTCAGATTCCCTGCCTCAGATTTCCTGCCACAGATTCTCTGCCTCTGATTCCCTGCCTTTGATTCCCCACCTCTTATTCCCCGCCTCTGATTCCCAGCCTCTGATTCCCCGCCTCTGATTCCCTGCCTCTGTTTCCCCGCCTCTGATTCCCCGCCTCTGATTCCCCGCCTCAGATTCCCCGCCTCAGATTCCCTGCATCAGATTCCCCGCCTGAGATTCCCCACCTCAGATTCCCCGCCCCAGATTCCCCGCCTCAAATTCCCCGCATCAGATTCCCCGCCTCAGATTCCCCGCCTCAGATTCCCCGCCTCAGATTCCCCGCCTCAGATTTCCCGCCTCAGATTCCCCGCCTCCGATTCCCCGCCTCAGATTCCCCGCCTCAGATTCCCCGCCTCAGATTCCCCGCCTCAGATTCCCCGCCTCAGATTCCCTGCCTCTGATTGCCTGCCTCTGATTCCCTGCCTCTGATTCCCTGCCTCTGATTCCCCGCCTCTTATTCCCCACCTCTGATTCCCCGCCTCTGATTCCCCGCCTCTGATTCCCTGCCTCTGTTACCCCACCTCTGATTCCCCGCCTCTGATTCCCCGCCTCAGATTCCCCGGCTCTGATTCCCTGCCTCAGATTCCCTGCCTAAGATTCCCCGCCTCAGATTCCCTGCCTCAGATTCCCCGCCTCAGATTTCCCGCCTCAGATTCCCCTCCTCAGATTCCACGCCTCAGATTCCCCGCCTCAGATTCCCCGCCTCAGATTCCCCGCCTCAGATTCCCCGCCTCAGATTCCCCGCCTCAGATTCCCCGCCTCAGATTCCCTGCCTGATTCCCCGCCTCAGATTCCCCGTCTCAGATTCCCTGCCTCTGATTCCCTGCCTCTGATTCCCTGCTTCTGATTCCCTGCCTCTGATTCCCTGCCTCTGATTCCCTGCCTCTGATTCCCTGCCTCTGATTCCGCGCCTCTGATTCCACGCCTCTCTTTCCGTATCTCTGATTCCCCGCCTCTAATTCCCTGCCTCTGATACCCTGCCTCTCTTTGCCTGCCTCTATTTCGGTGCCTCTTTCTCTGCATCTAGTTTCCCACATCTCATTTGCCCCCTCTGATAACCCGCCTCTGATTCCATGCCTCTGATTCCCCGCCTCTGATTCCCCGCCTCTGATTCCCTGCCTCTGATTCCCCGCGTCTGATTCCCTGCCTCAGATTCCCTTCCTCAGATTCCCTGCCTCAGATTCCCTGCCTCTGATTCCCCGCCTCTAATTCCCCGCCTCTTATTCCCCGCCTCTGATTCCCCGCCTCTGATTCCCCGCGTCTGATTCCCTCCCTCAGATTCCCCGGCTCTGATTCCCTGCATTAGATTCCCTGCCTCAGATTCCCTGCCTCTGATTTTCCGCCTCTGATTCCCTGCCTCTGATTCCCCGCCTCTGATTCCTGCCTCAAATTCCCTGCCTCAGATTCCCTGCCTCAGATTCTCTGCCTCTGATTCCCTGCCTTTGATTCCCCAACTCTTATTCCCCGCCTCTGATTCCCAGCCTCTGATTCCCCGCCTCTGATTCCCTGCCTTTGTTTCCCCGCCTCTGATTCCCCGCCTCTGATTCCCCGCCTCAGATTCCCCGCCTCAGATTCCCTGCATCAGATTCCCCGCCTGAGATTCCCCACCTCAGATTCCCCGCCCAAGATTCCCCGCCTCAAATTCACCGCATCAGATTCCCCGCCTCAGATTCCCCGCCTCAGATTCCCCGCTTCAGATTCCCCGCCTCAGATTCCCCGCCTCAGATTCCCCGCCTCAGATTCCCCGCCTCAGATTCCCCGCCTCAGATTCCCCGCCTCAGATTCCCCGCCTCAGATTCCCCGCCTCAGATTCCCCGCCTCAGATTCCCCGCCTCAGGTTCCCTGCCTCTGATTGCCTGCCTCTGATTCCCTGCCTCTGATTCCCTGCCTCTGATTCCCCGCCTCTTATTCCCCACCTCTGATTCCCCGCCTCTGATTCCCCGCCTCTGATTCCCTGCCTCTGTTTCCCCACCTTTGATTCCTCGCCTCTGATTCCCCGCCTCAGATTCCCCGGCTCTGATTCCCTGCCTCAGATTCCCTGCCTAAGATTCCCTGCCTCAGATTCCCTGCCTAAGATTCCCCGCCTCAGATTTCCCGCCTCAGATTCCCCGCCTCAGATTCCCCGCCTCAGATTCCCCGCCTCAGATTCCACGCCTCAGATTCCCCGCCTCAGATTCCCCGCCTCAGATTCCCCGCCTCTGATTCCCTGCCTGAGATTCCCCGCCTCTGATACCCCGCCTCTGATTCCCTGCCTCTGATTCCCCGCCTCTGATTCCCTGACTCAGATTCCATGCCCCAGATTCCCCGCCTCAGAATCCCTGCCTCAGATTCCCCGCCTCAGATTCCCTGCCTCTGATTCCCCGACTCTGATTCCCCGCCTCTTATTCCCCGCCTCTGATTCCCCGCCTCTGATTCCCCGCCTCTGATTCCCTGCCTCTGATTCCCCACCTCTGATTCCCTGCCTCAGATTCCCTGCCTCAGATTCCCTGCCTCAGATTCCCTGCCTCTGATTCCCCGACTCTGATACCCCGCCTCTTATTCCCCACCTCTGATTCCCCGCCTCTGATTCCCCGCCTCTGATTCCCTGCCTCTGTTTCCCCACCTCTGATTCCCCGCCTCTGATTCCCCGCCTCAGATTCCCCGGCTCTGATTCCCTGCCTCAGATTCCCTGCCTAAGATTCCCCGCCTCAGATACCCTGCCTCAGATTCCCCGCCTCAGATTTCCCGCCTCAGATTCCCCTCCTCAGATTCCCCGCCTCAGATTCCCCGCCTCAGATTCCCCGCCTCAGATTCCCCGCCTCAGATTCCCCGCCTCAGATTCCCCGCCTCAGATTCCCCGCCTCAGATTCCCCGCCTGATTCCCCGCCTCAGATTCCCCGTCTCAGATTCCCTGCCTCTGATTCCCTGCCTCTGATTCCCTGCCTCTGATTCCCTGCCTCTGAATCCCTGCCTCTGATTCCCTGCCTCTGATTCCCTGCCTCTGATTCCGCGCCTCTGATTCCACGCCTCTCTTTCCGTATCTCTGATTCCCCGCCTCTAATTCCCTGCCTCTGATACCCTGCCTCTCTTTGCCTGCCTCTATTTCGGTGCCTCTTTCTCTGCATCTAGTTTCCCACATCTCATTTGCCCCCTCTGATAACCCGCCTCTGATTCCATGCCTCTGATTCCCCGCCTCTGATTCCCCGCCTCTGATTCCTTGCCTCTGATTCCCCGCGTCTGATTCCCTGCCTCAGATTCCCTTCCTCAGATTCCCTGCCTCAGATTCCCTGCCTCTGATTCCCCGCCTCTGATTCCCCGCCTCTTTTTCCCCGCCTCTGATTCCCCGCATCTGATTCCCCGCGTCTGATTCCCTCCCTCAGATTCGCCGGCTCTGATTCCCTGCATTAGATTCCCTGCCTCAGATTCCCTGCCTCTGATTCCCCGCCTCTGATTCCCTGCCTCTGATTCCCCGCCTCTGATTCATGCCTCAGATTCCCTGCCTCAGATTTCCTGCCACAGATTCTCTGCCTCTGATTCCCTGCCTTTGATTCCCCACCTCTTATTCCCCGCCTCTGATTCCCAGCCTCTGATTCCCCGCCTCTGATTCCCTGCCTCTGTTTCCCCGCCTCTGATTCCCCGCCTCTGATTCCCCGCCTCAGATTCCTCGCCTCAGATTCCCTGCATCAGATTCCCCGCCTGAGATTCCCCACCTCAGATTCCCCGCCCCAGATTCCCCGCCTCAAATTCCCCGCATCAGATTCCCCGCCTCAGATTCCCCGCCTCAGATTCCCCGCCTCAGATTCCCCGCCTCAGATTTCCCGCCTCAGATTCCCCGCCTCCGATTCCCCGCCTCAGATTCCCCGTCTCAGATTCCCCGCCTCAGATTCCCCGCCTCAGATTCCCCGCCTCAGATTCCCTGCCTCTGATTGCCTGCCTCTGATTCCCTGCCTCTGATTCCCTGCCTCTGATTCCCCGCCTCTTATTCCCCACCTCTGATTCCCCGCCTCTCATTCCCCGCCTCTGATTCCCTGCCTCTGTTTCCCCACCTCTGATTCCCCGCCTCTGATTCCCCGCCTCAGATTCCCCGGCTTTGATTCCCTGCCTCAGATTCCCTGCCTAAGATTCCCTGCCTCAGATTCCCTGCCTAAGATTCCCCGCCTCATATTTCCTGCCTCAAATTCCCCGCCTCAGATTCCCCGCCTCAGATTCCCCGCTTCAGATTCCCCGCCTCAGATTCCCCGCCTCAGATTCCCCGCCTCAGATTCCCCGCCTCAGATTCCCCGCCTCAGATACCCCGCCTCAGATTCCCCGCCTCAGATTCCCCGCCTCAGATTCCCCGACTCAGATTCCCTGCCTCTGATTCCCTGCCTCTGATTCCCTGCCTCTGATTCCCTGCCTCTGATTCCCTGCCTCTGATTCCGCGCCTCTGATTCCACGCCTCTCTTTCCTTGTCTCTGATACCCCGCCTCTGATTCCCTGCCTCTGATTCCCCGCCTCTGATTCCCTGACTCAGATTCCCTGCCTCAGATTCCCCGCCTCAGATTCCCTGCCTCAGATTCCCCGCCTCAGATTCCCTGCCTCTGATTCCCCGACTCTGATTCCCCGCCTCTTATTCCCTGCCTCAGATTCCCTGCCTCAGATTCCCTGCCTCTGATTCCCCGACTCTGATTCCCCGCCTCTTATTCCCCACCTCTGATTCCCCGCCTCTGATTCCCCGCCTCTGATTCCCTGCCTCTGTTTCCCCACCTCTGATTCCCCGCCTCTGATTCCCCGCCTAAGATTCACCGGCTCTGATTCCCTGCCTCAGATTCCCTACCTAAGATTCCCCTCCTCAGATTACCTGCCTCAGATTCCCCGCCTCAGATTCCCCGCCTCAGGTTCCCTGCCTCTGATTGCCTGCCTCTGATTCCCTGCCTCTGATTCCCTGCCTCTGATTCCCTGCCTCTGATTCCGCGCCTCTGATTCCACGCCTCTCTTTCCGTATCTCTGATTCCCCGCCTCTAATTCCCTGCCTCTGATACCCTGCCTCTCTTTGCCTGCCTCTATTTCGGTGCCTCTTTCTCTGCATCTAGTTTTCCACATCTCATTTGCCCCCTCTGATAACCCGCCTCTGATTCCATGCCTCTGATTCCCCGCCTCTGATTCCCCGCCTCTGATTCCCTGCCTCTGATTCCCCGCGTCTGATTCCCTGCCTCAGATTCCCTTCCTCAGATTCCCTGCCTCAGATTCCCTGCCTCTGATTCCCCGCCTCTAATTCCCCGCCTCTTATTCCCCTCCTCTGATTCCCCGCCTCTGATTCCCCGCGTCTGATTCCCTCCCTCAGATTCCCCGGCTCTGATTCCCTGCATTAGATTCCCTGCCTCAGATTCCCTGCCTCTGATTCCCCGCCTCTGATTCCCTGCCTCTGATTCCCCGCCTCTGATTCCTGCCTCAGATTCCCTGCCTCAGATTCCCTGCCTCAGATTCTCTGCCTCTGATTCCCTGCCTTTGATTCCCCAACTCTTATTCCCCGCCTCTGATTCCCAGCCTCTGATTCCCCGCCTCTGATTCCCTGCCTCTGTTTCCCCGCCTCTGATTCCCCGCCTCTGATTCCCCGCCTCAGATTCCCCGCCTCAGATTCCCTGCATCAGATTCCCCGCCTGAGATTCCCCACCTCAGATTCCCCGCCCCAGATTCCCCGCCTCAGATTCCCCGCCTCAGATTTCCCGCCTCAGATTCCCCGCCTCCGATTCCCCGCCTCAGATTCCCCGCCTCAGATTCCCCGCCTCAGATTCCCCGCCTCAGATTCCCCGCCTCAGATTCCCCGCCTCAGATTCCCCGCCTCAGGTTCCCTGCCTCTGATTGCCTGCCTCTGATTCCCTGCCTCTGATTCCCTGCCTCTGATTCCCCGCCTCTTATTCCCCTCCTCTGATTCCCCGCCTCTGATTCCCCGCCTCTGATTCCCTGCCTCTGTTTCCCCACCTTTGATTCCTCGCCTCTGATTCCCCGCCTCAGATTCCCCGGCTCTGATTCCCTGCCTCAGTTTCCCTGCCTAAGATTCCCTGCCTCAGATTCCCTGCCTAAGATTCCCCGCCTCAGATTTCCCGCCTCAGATTCCCCGCCTCAGATTCCCCGCCTCAGATTCCCCGCCTCAGATTCCACGCCTCAGATTCCCCGCCTCAGATTCCCCGCCTCAGATTCCCCGCCTCTGATTCCCTGCCTCAGATTCCCCGCCTCTGATACCCCGCCTCTGATTCCCTGCCTCTGATTCCCCGCCTCTGATTCCCTGACTCAGATTCCCTGCCCCAGATTCCCCGCCTCAGAATCCCTGCCTCAGATTCCCCGCCTCAGATTCCCTGCCTCTGATTCCCCGACTCTGATTCCCCGCCTCTTATTCCCCGCCTCTGATTCCCCGCCTCTGATTCCCCGCCTCTGATTCCCTGCCTCTGATTCCCCACCTCTGATTCCCTGCCTCAGATTCCCTGCCTCAGATTCCCTGCCTCAGATTCCCTGCCTCTGATTCCCCGACTCTGATACCCCGCCTCTTATTCCCCACCTCTGATTCCCCGCCTCTGATTCCCCGCCTCTGATTCCCTGCCTCTGTTTCCCCACCTCTGATTCCCCGCCTCTGATTCCCCGCCTCAGATTCCCCGGCTCTGATTCCCTGCCTCAGATTCCCTGCCTAAGATTCCCCGCCTCAGATACCCTGCCTCAGATTCCCCGCCTCAGATTTCCCGCCTCAGATTCCCCTCCTCAGATTCCCTGCCTCAGATTCCCTGCCTCAGATTCCCCGCCTCAGATTCCCCGCCTCAGATTCCCCGCCTCAGATTCCCCGCCTCAGATTCCCCGCCTCAGATTCCCCGCCTGATTCCCCGCCTCAGATTCCCCGTCTCAGATTCCCTGCCTCTGATTCCCTGCCTCTGATTCCCTGCCTCTGATTCCCTGCCTCTGAATCCCTGCCTCTGATTCCCTGCCTCTGATTCCCTGCCTCTGATTCCGCGCCTCTGATTCCACGCCTCTCTTTCCGTATCTCTGATTCCCCGCCTCTAATTCCCTGCCTCTGATACCCTGCCTCTCTTTGCCTGCCTCTATTTCGGTGCCTCTTTCTCTGCATCTAGTTTCCCACATCTCATTTACCCCCTCTGATAACCCGCCTCTGATTCCATGCCTCTGATTCCCCGCCTCTGATTCCCCGCCTCTGATTCCCTGCCTCTGATTCCCCGCGTCTGATTCCCTGCCTCAGATTCCCTTCCTCAGATTCCCTGCCTCAGATTCCCTGCCTCTGATTCCCCGCCTCTGATTCCCCGCCTCTTTTTCCCCGCCTCTGATTCCCCGCATCTGATTCCCCGCGTCTGATTCCCTCCCTCAGATTCCCCGGCTCTGATTCCCTGCATTAGATTCCCTGCCTCAGATTCCCTGCCTCTGATTCCCCGCCTCTGATTCCCTGCCTCTGATTCCCCGCCTCTGATTCATGCCTCAGATTCCCTGCCTCAGATTTCCTGCCACAGATTCTCTGCCTCTGATTCCCTGCCTTTGATTCCCCACCTCTTATTCCCCGCCTCTGATTCCCAGCCTCTGATTCCCTGCCTCTGATTCCCTGCCTCTGTTTCCCCGCCTCTGATTCCCCGCCTCTGATTCCCCGCCTCAGATTCCCCGCCTCAGATTCCCTGCATCAGATTCCCCGCCTGAGATTCCCCACCTCAGATTCCCCGCCCCAGATTCCCCGCCTCAAATTCCCCGCATCAGATTCCCCGCCTCAGATTCCCCGCCTCAGATTCCCCGCCTCAGATTCCCCGCCTCAGATTTCCCGCCTCAGATTCCCCGCCTCCGATTCCCCGCCTCAGATTCCCCGCCTCAGATTCCCCGCCTCAGATTCCCCGCCTCAGATTCCCTGCCTCTGATTGCCTGCCTCTGATTCCCTGCCTCTGATTCCCTGCCTCTGATTCCCCGCCTCTTATTCCCCACCTCTGATTCCCCGCCTCTGATTCCCCGCCTCTGATTCCCTGCCTCTGTTTCCCCACCTCTGATTCCCCGCCTCTGATTCCCCGCCTCAGATTCCCCGGCTTTGATTCCATGCCTCAGATTCCCTGCCTAAGATTCCCTGCCTAAGATTCCCTGCCTAAGATTCCCCGCCTCATATTTCCTGCCTCAGATTCCCCGCCTCAGATTCCCCGCCTCAGATTCCCCGCTTCAGATTCCCCGCCTCAGATTCCCCGCCTCAGATTCCCCGCCTCAGATTCCCCGCCTCAGATTCCCCGCCTCAGATTCCCCGCCTCAGATTCCCTGCCTCAGATTCCCTGCCTCTGATTCCCCGACTCTGATACCCCGCCTCTTATTCCCCACCTCTGATTCCCCGCCTCTGATTCCCCGCCTCTGATTCCCTGCCTCTGTTTCCCCACCTCTGATTCCCCGCCTCTGATTCCCCGCCTCAGATTCCCCGGCTCTGATTCCCTGCCTCAGATTCCCTGCCTAAGATTCCCCGCCTCAGATACCCTGCCTCAGATTCCCCGCCTCAGATTTCCCGCCTCAGATTCCCCTCCTCAGATTCCCTGCCTCAGATTCCCTGCCTCAGATTCCCCGCCTCAGATTCCCCGCCTCAGATTCCCCGCCTCAGATTCCCCGCCTCAGATTCCCCGCCTCAGATTCCCCGCCTGATTCCCCGCCTCAGATTCCCCGTCTCAGATTCCCTGCCTCTGATTCCCTGCCTCTGATTCCCTGCCTCTGATTCCCTGCCTCTGAATCCCTGCCTCTGATTCCCTGCCTCTGATTCCCTGCCTCTGATTCCGCGCCTCTGATTCCACGCCTCTCTTTCCGTATCTCTGATTCCCCGCCTCTAATTCCCTGCCTCTGATACCCTGCCTCTCTTTGCCTGCCTCTATTTCGGTGCCTCTTTCTCTGCATCTAGTTTCCCACATCTCATTTACCCCCTCTGATAACCCGCCTCTGATTCCATGCCTCTGATTCCCCGCCTCTGATTCCCCGCCTCTGATTCCCTGCCTCTGATTCCCCGCGTCTGATTCCCTGCCTCAGATTCCCTTCCTCAGATTCCCTGCCTCAGATTCCCTGCCTCTGATTCCCCGCCTCTAATTCCCCGCCTCTTATTCCCCTCCTCTGATTCCCCGCCTCTGATTCCCCGCGTCTGATTCCCTCCCTCAGATTCCCCGGCTCTGATTCCCTGCATTAGATTCCCTGCCTCAGATTCCCTGCCTCTGATTCCCCGCCTCTGATTCCCTGCCTCTGATTCCCCGCCTCTGATTCCTGCCTCAGATTCCCTGCCTCAGATTCCCTGCCTCAGATTCTCTGCCTCTGATTCCCTGCCTTTGATTCCCCAACTCTTATTCCCCGCCTCTGATTCCCAGCCTCTGATTCCCCGCCTCTGATTCCCTGCCTCTGTTTCCCCGCCTCTGATTCCCCGCCTCTGATTCCCCGCCTCAGATTCCCCGCCTCAGATTCCCTGCATCAGATTCCCCGCCTGAGATTCCCCACCTCAGATTCCCCGCCCCAGATTCCCCGCCTCAAATTCCCCGCATCAGATTCCCCGCCTCAGATTCCCCGCCTCAGATTCCCCGCCTCAGATTCCCCGCCTCAGATTTCCCGCCTCAGATTCCCCGCCTCCGATTCCCCGCCTCAGATTCCCCGCCTCAGATTCCCCGCCTCAGATTCCCCGCCTCAGATTCCCCGCCTCAGATTCCCCGCCTCAGATTCCCCGCCTCAGGTTCCCTGCCTCTGATTGCCTGCCTCTGATTCCCTGCCTCTGATTCCCTGCCTCTGATTCCCCGCCTCTTATTCCCCACCTCTGATTCCCCGCCTCTGATTCCCCGCCTCTGATTCCCTGCCTCTGTTTCCCCACCTTTGATTCCTCGCCTCTGATTCCCCGCCTCAGATTCCCCGGCTCTGATTCCCTGCCTCAGATTCCCTGCCTAAGATTCCCTGCCTCAGATTCCCTGCCTAAGATTCCCCGCCTCAGATTTCCCGCCTCAGATTCCCCGCCTCAGATTCCCCGCCTCAGATTCCCCGCCTCAGATTCCACGCCTCAGATTCCCCGCCTCAGATTCCCCGCCTCAGATTCCCCGCCTCTGATTCCCTGCCTCAGATTCCCCGCCTCTGATACCCCGCCTCTGATTCCCTGCCTCTGATTCCCCGCCTCTGATTCCCTGACTCAGATTCCCTGCCCCAGATTCCCCGCCTCAGAATCCCTGCCTCAGATTCCCCGCCTCAGATTCCCTGCCTCTGATTCCCCGACTCTGATTCCCCGCCTCTTATTCCCCGCCTCTGATTCCCCGCCTCTGATTCCCCGCCTCTGATTCCCTGCCTCTGATTCCCCACCTCTGATTCCCTGCCTCAGATTCCCTGCCTCAGATTCCCTGCCTCAGATTCCCTGCCTCTGATTCCCCGACTCTGATACCCCGCCTCTTATTCCCCACCTCTGATTCCCCGCCTCTGATTCCCCGCCTCTGATTCCCTGCCTCTGTTTCCCCACCTCTGATTCCCCGCCTCTGATTCCCCGCCTCAGATTCCCCGGCTCTGATTCCCTGCCTCAGATTCCCTGCCTAAGATTCCCCGCCTCAGATACCCTGCCTCAGATTCCCCGCCTCAGATTTCCCGCCTCAGATTCCCCTCCTCAGATTCCCTGCCTCAGATTCCCTGCCTCAGATTCCCCGCCTCAGATTCCCCGCCTCAGATTCCCCGCCTCAGATTCCCCGCCTCAGATTCCCCGCCTCAGATTCCCCGCCTGATTCCCCGCCTCAGATTCCCCGTCTCAGATTCCCTGCCTCTGATTCCCTGCCTCTGATTCCCTGCCTCTGATTCCCTGCCTCTGAATCCCTGCCTCTGATTCCCTGCCTCTGATTCCCTGCCTCTGATTCCGCGCCTCTGATTCCACGCCTCTCTTTCCGTATCTCTGATTCCCCGCCTCTAATTCCCTGCCTCTGATACCCTGCCTCTCTTTGCCTGCCTCTATTTCGGTGCCTCTTTCTCTGCATCTAGTTTCCCACATCTCATTTACCCCCTCTGATAACCCGCCTCTGATTCCATGCCTCTGATTCCCCGCCTCTGATTCCCCGCCTCTGATTCCCTGCCTCTGATTCCCCGCGTCTGATTCCCTGCCTCAGATTCCCTTCCTCAGATTCCCTGCCTCAGATTCCCTGCCTCTGATTCCCCGCCTCTGATTCCCCGCCTCTTTTTCCCCGCCTCTGATTCCCCGCATCTGATTCCCCGCGTCTGATTCCCTCCCTCAGATTCCCCGGCTCTGATTCCCTGCATTAGATTCCCTGCCTCAGATTCCCTGCCTCTGATTCCCCGCCTCTGATTCCCTGCCTCTGATTCCCCGCCTCTGATTCATGCCTCAGATTCCCTGCCTCAGATTTCCTGCCACAGATTCTCTGCCTCTGATTCCCTGCCTTTGATTCCCCACCTCTTATTCCCCGCCTCTGATTCCCAGCCTCTGATTCCCTGCCTCTGATTCCCTGCCTCTGTTTCCCCGCCTCTGATTCCCCGCCTCTGATTCCCCGCCTCAGATTCCCCGCCTCAGATTCCCTGCATCAGATTCCCCGCCTGAGATTCCCCACCTCAGATTCCCCGCCCCAGATTCCCCGCCTCAAATTCCCCGCATCAGATTCCCCGCCTCAGATTCCCCGCCTCAGATTCCCCGCCTCAGATTCCCCGCCTCAGATTTCCCGCCTCAGATTCCCCGCCTCCGATTCCCCGCCTCAGATTCCCCGCCTCAGATTCCCCGCCTCAGATTCCCCGCCTCAGATTCCCTGCCTCTGATTGCCTGCCTCTGATTCCCTGCCTCTGATTCCCTGCCTCTGATTCCCCGCCTCTTATTCCCCACCTCTGATTCCCCGCCTCTGATTCCCCGCCTCTGATTCCCTGCCTCTGTTTCCCCACCTCTGATTCCCCGCCTCTGATTCCCCGCCTCAGATTCCCCGGCTTTGATTCCATGCCTCAGATTCCCTGCCTAAGATTCCCTGCCTAAGATTCCCTGCCTAAGATTCCCCGCCTCATATTTCCTGCCTCAGATTCCCCGCCTCAGATTCCCCGCCTCAGATTCCCCGCTTCAGATTCCCCGCCTCAGATTCCCCGCCTCAGATTCCCCGCCTCAGATTCCCCGCCTCAGATTCCCCGCCTCAGATTCCCCGCCTCAGATTCCCTGCCTCAGATTCCCTGCCTCTGATTCCCCGACTCTGATACCCCGCCTCTTATTCCCCACCTCTGATTCCCCGCCTCTGATTCCCCGCCTCTGATTCCCTGCCTCTGTTTCCCCACCTCTGATTCCCCGCCTCTGATTCCCCGCCTCAGATTCCCCGGCTCTGATTCCCTGCCTCAGATTCCCTGCCTAAGATTCCCCGCCTCAGATACCCTGCCTCAGATTCCCCGCCTCAGATTTCCCGCCTCAGATTCCCCTCCTCAGATTCCCTGCCTCAGATTCCCTGCCTCAGATTCCCCGCCTCAGATTCCCCGCCTCAGATTCCCCGCCTCAGATTCCCCGCCTCAGATTCCCCGCCTCAGATTCCCCGCCTGATTCCCCGCCTCAGATTCCCCGTCTCAGATTCCCTGCCTCTGATTCCCTGCCTCTGATTCCCTGCCTCTGATTCCCTGCCTCTGAATCCCTGCCTCTGATTCCCTGCCTCTGATTCCCTGCCTCTGATTCCGCGCCTCTGATTCCACGCCTCTCTTTCCGTATCTCTGATTCCCCGCCTCTAATTCCCTGCCTCTGATTCCCTGCCTCTGATTCCCTGCCTCTGAATCCCTGCCTCTGATTCCCTGCCTCTGATTCCCTGCCTCTGTTTCCCCGCCTCTGATTCCCCGCCTCTGATTCCCCGCCTCAGATTCCCCGCCTCAGATTCCCTGCATCAGATTCCCCGCCTGAGATTCCCCACCTCAGATTCCCCGCCCCAGATTCCCCGCCTCAAATTCCCCGCATCAGATTCCCCGCCTCAGATTCCCCGCCTCAGATTCCCCGCCTCAGATTCCCCGCCTCAGATTTCCCGCCTCAGATTCCCCGCCTCCGATTCCCCGCCTCAGATTCCCCGCCTCAGATTCCCCGCCTCAGATTCCCCGCCTCAGATTCCCTGCCTCTGATTGCCTGCCTCTGATTCCCTGCCTCTGATTCCCTGCCTCTGATTCCCCGCCTCTTATTCCCCACCTCTGATTCCCCGCCTCTGATTCCCCGCCTCTGATTCCCTGCCTCTGTTTCCCCACCTCTGATTCCCCGCCTCTGATTCCCCGCCTCAGATTCCCCGGCTTTGATTCCATGCCTCAGATTCCCTGCCTAAGATTCCCTGCCTAAGATTCCCTGCCTAAGATTCCCCGCCTCATATTTCCTGCCTCAGATTCCCCGCCTCAGATTCCCCGCCTCAGATTCCCCGCTTCAGATTCCCCGCCTCAGATTCCCCGCCTCAGATTCCCCGCCTCAGATTCCCCGCCTCAGATTCCCCGCCTCAGATTCCCCGCCTCAGATTCCCCGCCTCAGATTCCCCGCCTCAGATTCCCCGCCTCTGATTCCCTGACTCAGATTCCCTGCCTCAGATTCCCCGCCTCAGATTCCCTGCCTCAGATTCCCCGCCTCAGATTCCCTGCCTCTGATTCCCCGACTCTGATTTCCCGCCTCTTATTCCCTGCCTCAGATTCCCTGCCTCAGATTCCCTGCCTCTGATTCCCCGACTCTGATTCCCCGCCTCTTATTCCCCACCTCTGATTCCCCGCCTCTGATTCCCCGCCTCTGATTCCCTGCCTCTGTTTCCCCACCTCTGATTCCCCGCCTCTGATTCCCCGCCTCAGATTTTCCGGCTCTGATTCCCTGCCTCAGATTCCCTACCTAAGATTCCCCGCCTCAGATTCCCTGCCTCAGATTCCCCGCCTCAGATTTCCCGCCTCAGATTCCCTGCCTTTGATTCCCCACCTCTTATTCCCCACCTCTGATTCCCAGCCTCTGATTCCCCGCCTCTGATTCCCTGCCTCTGTTTCCCCGCCTCTGATTCCCCGCCTCTGATTGCCTGCCTCTGATTCCCTGCCTCTGATTCCCTGCCTCTGGTTCCCCGCCTCTGATTCCCCGCCTCAGATTCCCTGCCTCAGATTCCCTGCCTCAGATTCCCTGCCTCTGATTCCCTGCCTCAGATTCCCTGCCTCAGATTCCCTGCCTCAGATTCCCTGCCTCTGATTGCCAGCCTCTGTTTCCCTGCCTCTTGATTCCCTGCCTCTGATTCCCTGCCTCTGATTCCCTGCCTCTGATTCCCTGCCTCTGATTCGCTGCCTCTGATTCCGCGCCTCCGATTCCACGCCTCTCTTTCCGTATCTCTGATTCCCTGCCTCTAATTCCCTGCCTCTGATACGCTGCCTCTCTTTGCCTGCCTCTATTTCGGTGCCTCTTTCTCTGCATCTAGTTTCCCACATCTCATTTGCCACCTCTGATAACCCGCCTCTGATTCCATGCCTCTGATTCCCCGCCTCTGATTCCCCGCCTCTGATTCCCTGCCTCTGATTCCCCACGTCTGATTCCCTGCCTCAGATTCCCTTCCTCAGATTCCCTGCCTCAGATTCCCTGCCTCTGATTCCCCGCCTCTGATTCCCTGCCTCTGATTCCCCGCCTCTGATTCATGCCTCAGATTCCCTGCCTCAGATTTCCTGCCACAGATTCTCTGCCTCTGATTCCCTGCCTTTGATTCCCCACCTCTTATTCCCCGCCTCTGATTCCCAGCCTCTGATTCCCCGCCTCTGATTCCCTGCCTCTGTTTCCCCGCCTCTGATTCCCCGCCTCTGATTCCCCGCCTCAGATTCCCCGCCTCAGATTCCCTGCATCAGATTCCCCGCCTGAGATTCCCCACCTCAGATTCCCCGCCCCAGATTCCCCGCCTCAAATTCCCCGCATCAGATTCCCCGCCTCAGATTCCCCGCCTCAGATTCCCCGCCTCAGATTCCCCGCCTCAGATTTCCCGCCTCAGATTCCCCGCCTCCGATTCCCCGCCTCAGATTCCCCGCCTCAGATTCCCCGCCTCAGATTCCCCGCCTCAGATTCCCCGCCTCAGATTCCCTGCCTCTGATTGCCTGCCTCTGATTCCCTGCCTCTGATTCCCTGCCTCTGATTCCCCGCCTCTTATTCCCCACCTCTGATTCCCCACCTCTGATTCCCCGCCTCTGATTCCCTGCCTCTGTTACCCCACCTCTGATTCCCCGCCTCTGATTCCCCGCCTCAGATTCCCCGGCTCTGATTCCCTGCCTCAGATTCCCTGCCTAAGATTCCCCGCCTCAGATTCCCTGCCTCAGATTCCCCGCCTCAGATTTCCCGCCTCAGATTCCCCTCCTCAGATTCCCCGCCTCAGATTCCCCGCCTCAGATTCCCCGCCTCAGATTCCCCGCCTCAGATTCCCCGCCTCAGATTCCCCGCCTCAGATTCCCCGCCTCAGATTCCCTGCCTGATTCCCCGCCTCAGATTCCCCGTCTCAGATTCCCTGCCTCTGATTCCCTGCCTCTGATTCCCTGCTTCTGATTCCCTGCCTCTGATTCCCTGCCTCTGATTCCCTGCCTCTGATTCCCTGCCTCTGATTCCGCGCCTCTGATTCCACGCCTCTCTTTCCGTATCTCTGATTCCCCGCCTCTAATTCCCTGCCTCTGATACCCTGCCTCTCTTTGCCTGCCTCTATTTCGGTGCCTCTTTCTCTGCATCTAGTTTCCCACATCTCATTTGCCCCCTCTGATAACCCGCCTCTGATTCCATGCCTCTGATTCCCCGCCTCTGATTCCCCGCCTCTGATTCCCTGCCTCTGATTCCCCGCGTCTGATTCCCTGCCTCAGATTCCCTTCCTCAGATTCCCTGCCTCAGATTCCCTGCCTCTGATTCCCCGCCTCTAATTCCCCGCCTCTTATTCCCCGCCTCTGATTCCCCGCCTCTGATTCCCCGCGTCTGATTCCCTCCCTCAGATTCCCCGGCTCTGATTCCCTGCATTAGATTCCCTGCCTCAGATTCCCTGCCTCTGATTTTCCGCCTCTGATTCCCTGCCTCTGATTCCCCGCCTCTGATTCCTGCCTCAAATTCCCTGCCTCAGATTCCCTGCCTCAGATTCTCTGCCTCTGATTCCCTGCCTTTGATTCCCCAACTCTTATTCCCCGCCTCTGATTCCCAGCCTCTGATTCCCCGCCTCTGATTCCCTGCCTTTGTTTCCCCGCCTCTGATTCCCCGCCTCTGATTCCCCGCCTCAGATTCCCCGCCTCAGATTCCCTGCATCAGATTCCCCGCCTGAGATTCCCCACCTCAGATTCCCCGCCCAAGATTCCCCGCCTCAAATTCACCGCATCAGATTCCCCGCCTCAGATTCCCCGCCTCAGATTCCCCGCTTCAGATTCCCCGCCTCAGATTCCCCGCCTCAGATTCCCCGCCTCAGATTCCCCGCCTCAGATTCCCCGCCCCAGATTCCCCGCCTCAGATTCCCCGCCTCAGATTCCCCGCCTCAGATTCCCCGCCTCAGATTCCCCGCCTCAGGTTCCCTGCCTCTCATTGCCTGCCTCTGATTCCCTGCCTCTGATTCCCTGCCTCTGATTCCCCGCCTCTTATTCCCCACCTCTGATTCCCCGCCTCTGATTCCCCGCCTCTGATTCCCTGCCTCTGTTTCCCCACCTTTGATTCCTCGCCTCTGATTCCCCGCCTCAGATTCCCCGGCTCTGATTCCCTGCCTCAGATTCCCTGCCTAAGATTCCCTGCCTCAGATTCCCTGCCTAAGATTCCCCGCCTCAGATTTCCCGCCTCAGATTCCCCGCCTCAGATTCCCCGCCTCAGATTCCCCGCCTCAGATTCCACGCCTCAGATTCCCCGCATCAGATTCCCCGCCTCAGATTCCCCGCCTCTGATTCCCTGCCTCAGATTCCCCGCCTCTGATACCCCGCCTCTGATTCCCTGCCTCTGTTTCCCCACCTCTGATTCCCCGCCTCTGATTCCCCGCCTCAGATTCCCCGGCTTTGATTCCCTGCCTCAGATTCCCTGCCTAAGATTCCCTGCCTCAGATTCCCTGCCTAAGATTCCCCGCCTCATATTTCCTGCCTCAGATTCCGCGCCTCAGATTCCCCGCCTCAGATTCCCCGCTTCAGATTCCCCGCCTCAGATTCCCCGCCTCAGATTCCCCGCCTCAGATTCCCTGCCTCTGATTCCCCGACTCTGATTCCCCGCCTCTTATTCCCCGCCTCTGATTCCCCGCCTCTGATTCCCCGCCTCTGATTCCCTGCCTCTGATTCCCCACCTCTGATTCCCTGCCTCAGATTCCCTGCCTCAGATTCCCTGCCTCAGATTCCCTGCCTCTGATTCCCCGACTCTGATACCCCGCCTCTTATTCCCCACCTCTGATTCCCCGCCTCTGATTCCCCGCCTCTGATTCCCTGCCTCTGTTTCCCAACCTCTGATTCCCCGCCTCTGATTCCCCGCCTCAGATTCCCCGGCTCTGATTCCCTGCCTCAGATTCCCTGCATAAGATTCCCCGCCTCAGATACCCTGCCTCAGATTCCCCGCCTCAGATTTCCCGCCTCAGATTCCCCTCCTCAGATTCCCCGCCTCAGATTCCCCGCCTCAGATTCCCCGCCTCAGATTCCCCGCCTCAGATTCCCCGCCTCAGATTCCCCGCCTCAGATTCCCCGCCTCAGATTCCCCGCCTGATTCCCCGCCTCAGATTCCCCGTCTCAGATTCCCTGCCTCTGATTCCCTGCCTCTGATTCCCTGCCTCTGATTCCCTGCCTCTGAATCCCTGCCTCTGATTCCCTGCCTCTGATTCCCTGCCTCTGATTCCGCGCCTCTGATTCCACGCCTCTCTTTCCGTATCTCTGATTCCCCGCCTCTAATTCCCTGCCTCTGATACCCTGCCTCTCTTTGCCTGCCTCTATTTCGGTGCCTCTTTCTCTGCATCTAGTTTCCCACATCTCATTTGCCCCCTCTGATAACCCGCCTCTGATTCCATGCCTCTGATTCCCCGCCTCTGATTCCCCGCCTCTGATTCCTTGCCTCTGATTCCCCGCGTCTGATTCCCTGCCTCAGATTCCCTTCCTCAGATTCCCTGCCTCAGATTCCCTGCCTCTGATTCCCCGCCTCTGATTCCCCGCCTCTTTTTCCCCGCCTCTGATTCCCCGCATCTGATTCCCCGCGTCTGATTCCCTCCCTCAGATTCCCCTGCTCTGATTCCCTGCCTCAGATTCCCTGCCTCAGATTCCCTGCCTCTGATTCCCCGCCTCTGATTCCCCGCCTCAGATTCCCAGCCTCTGATTCCCCGCCTCTGATTCCCTGCCTCTGTTTCCCCGCCTCTGATTCCCCGCCTCTGATTCCCCGCCTCAGATTCCTCGCCTCAGATTCCCTGCATCAGATTCCCCGCCTGAGATTCCCCACCTCAGATTCCCCGCCCCAGATTCCCCGCCTCAAATTCCCCGCATCAGATTCCCCGCCTCAGATTCCCCGCCTCAGATTCCCCGCCTCAGATTCCCCGCCTCAGATTTCCCGCCTCAGATTCCCCGCCTCCGATTCCCCGCCTCAGATTCCCCGTCTCAGATTCCCCGCCTCAGATTCCCCGCCTCAGATTCCCCGCCTCAGATTCCCTGCCTCTGATTGCCTGCCTCTGATTCCCTGCCTCTGATTCCCTGCCTCTGATTCCCCGCCTCTTATTCCCCACCTCTGATTCCCCGCCTCTCATTCCCCGCCTCTGATTCCCTGCCTCTGTTTCCCCACCTCTGATTCCCCGCCTCTGATTCCCCGCCTCAGATTCCCCGGCTTTGATTCCCTGCCTCAGATTCCCTGCCTAAGATTCCCTGCCTCAGATTCCCTGCCTAAGATTCCCCGCCTCATATTTCCTGCCTCAGATTCCGCGCCTCAGATTCCCCGCCTCAGATTCCCCGCTTCAGATTCCCCGCCTCAGATTCCCCGCCTCAGATTCCCCGCCTCAGATTCCCCGCCTCAGATTCCCCGCCTCAGATTCCCCGCCTCAGATTCCCCGCCTCAGATTCCCCGCCTCAGATTCCCCGCCTCAGATTCCCTGCCTCTGATTCCCTGCCTCTGATTCCCTGCCTCTGATTCCCTGCCTCTGATTCCCTGCCTCTGATTCCGCGCCTCTGATTCCACGCCTCTCTTTCCTTGTCTCTGATACCCCGCCTCTGATTCCCTGCCTCTGATTCCCCGCCTCTGATTCCCTGACTCAGATTCCCTGCCTCAGATTCCCCGCCTCAGATTCCCTGCCTCAGATTCCCCGCCTCAGATTCCCTGCCTCTGATTCCCCGACTCTGATTCCCCGCCTCTTATTCCCTGCCTCAGATTCCCTGCCTCAGATTCCCTGCCTCTGATTCCCCGACTCTGATTCCCCGCCTCTTATTCCCCACCTCTGATTCCCCGCCTCTGATTCCCCGCCTCTGATTCCCTGCCTCTGTTTCCCCACCTCTGATTCCCCGCCTCTGATTCCCCGCCTAAGATTCCCCGGCTCTGATTCCCTGCCTCAGATTCCCTACCTAAGATTCCCCGCCTCAGATTCCCTGCCTCAGATTCCCCGCCTCAGATTTCCCGCCTCAGATTCCCTGCCTTTGATTCCCCACCTCTTATTCCCCACCTCTGATTCCCAGCCTCTGATTCCCCGCCTATGATTCCCTGCCTCTGTTTCCCCGCCTCTGATTCCCCGCCTCTGATTGCCTGCCTCTGATTCCCTGCCTCTGATTCCCTGCCTCTGGTTCCCCGCCTCTGATTCCCCGCCTCAGATTCCCTGCCTCAGATTCCCTGCCTCAGATTCCCTGCCTCTGATTCCCTGCCTCAGATTCCCTGCCTCAGATTCCCTGCCTCAGATTCCCTGCCTCTGATTGCCAGCCTCTGTTTCCCTGCCTCTTGATTCCCTGCCTCTGATTCCCTGCCTCTGATTCCCTGCCTCTGATTCCCTGCCTCTGATTCGCTGCCTCTGATTCCGCGCCTCCGATTCCACGCCTCTCTTTCCGTATCTCTGATTCCCCGCCTCTAATTCCCTGCCTCTGATACGCTGCCTCTCTTTGCCTGCCTCTATTTCGGTGCCTCTTTCTCTGCATCTAGTTTCCCACATCTCATTTGCCACCTCTGATAACCCGCCTCTGATTCCATGCCTCTGATTCCCCGCCTCTGATTCCCCGCCTCTGATTCCCTGCCTCTGATTCCCCACGTCTGATTCCCTGCCTCAGATTCCCTTCCTCAGATTCCCTGCCTCAGATTCCCTGCCTCTGATTCCCCGCCTCTGATTCCCTGCCTCTGATTCCCCGCCTCTGATTCATGCCTCAGATTCCCTGCCTCAGATTTCCTGCCACAGATTCTCTGCCTCTGATTCCCTGCCTTTGATTCCCCACCTCTTATTCCCCGCCTCTGATTCCCAGCCTCTGATTCCCCGCCTCTGATTCCCTGCCTCTGTTTCCCCGCCTCTGATTCCCCGCCTCTGATTCCCCGCCTCAGATTCCCCGCCTCAGATTCCCTGCATCAGATTCCCCGCCTGAGATTCCCCACCTCAGATTCCCCGCCCCAGATTCCCCGCCTCAAATTCCCCGCATCAGATTCCCCGCCTCAGATTCCCCGCCTCAGATTCCCCGCCTCAGATTCCCCGCCTCAGATTTCCCGCCTCAGATTCCCCGCCTCCGATTCCCTGCCTCAGATTCCCCGCCTCAGATTCCCCGCCTCAGATTCCCCGCCTCAGATTCCCCGCCTCAGATTCCCTGCCTCTGATTGCCTGCCTCTGATTCCCTGCCTCTGATTCCCTGCCTCTGATTCCCCGCCTCTTATTCCCCACCTCTGATTCCCCGCCTCTGATTCCCCGCCTCTGATTCCCAGCCTCTGTTACCCCACCTCTGATTCCCCGCCTCTGATTCCCCGCCTCAGATTCCCCGGCTCTGATTCCCTGCCTCAGATTCCCTGCCTAAGATTCCCCGCCTCAGATTCCCTGCCTCAGATTCCCCGCCTCAGATTTCCCGCCTCAGATTCCCCTCCTCAGATTCCCCGCCTCAGATTCACCGCCTCAGATTCCCCGCCTCAGATTCCCCGCCTCAGATTCCCCGCCTCAGATTCCCCGCCTCAGATTCCCCGCCTCAGATTCCCTGCCTGATTCCCCGCCTCAGATTCCCCGTCTCAGATTCCCTGCCTCTGATTCCCTGCCTCTGATTCCCTGCTTCTGATTCCCTGCCTCTGATTCCCTGCCTCTGATTCCCTGCCTCTGATTCCCTGCCTCTGATTCCGCGCCTCTGATTCCACGCCTCTCTTTCCGTATCTCTGATTCCCCGCCTCTAATTCCCTGCCTCTGATACCCTGCCTCTCTTTGCCTGCCTCTATTTCGGTGCCTCTTTCTCTGCATCTAGTTTCCCAAATCTCATTTGCCCCCTCTGATAACCCACCTCTGATTCCATGCCTCTGATTCCCCGCCTCTGATTCCCCGCCTCTGATTCCCTGCCTCTGATTCCCCGCGTCTGATTCCCTGCCTCAGATTCCCTTCCTCAGATTCCCTGCCTCAGATTCCCTGCCTCTGATTCCCCGCCTCTAATTCCCCGCCTCTTATTCCCCGCCTCTGATTCCCCGCCTCTGATTCCCCGCGTCTGATTCCCTCCCTCAGATTCCCCGGCTCTGATTCCCTGCATTAGATTCCCTGCCTCAGATTCCCTGCCTCTGATTCCCCGCCTCTGATTCCCTGCCTCTGATTCCCCGCCTCTGATTCCTGCCTCAGATTCCCTGCCTCAGATTCCCTGCCTCAGATTCTCTGCCTCTGATTCCCTGCCTTTGATTCCCCAACTCTTATTCCCCGCCTCTGATTCCCAGCCTCTGATTCCCCGCCTCTGATTCCCTGCCTTTGTTTCCCCGCCTCTGATTCCCCGCCTCTGATTCCCCGCCTCAGATTCCCCGCCTCAGATTCCCTGCATCAGATTCCCCGCCTGAGATTCCCCACCTCAGATTCCCCGCCCAAGATTCCCCGCCTCAAATTCACCGCATCAGATTCCCCGCCTCAGATTCCCCGCCTCAGATTCCCCGCTTCAGATTCCCCGCCTCAGATTCCCCGCCTCAGATTCCCCGCCTCAGATTCCCCGCCTCAGATTCCCCGCCTCAGATTCCCCGCCTCAGATTCCCCGCCTCAGATTCCCCGCCTCAGATTCCCCGCCTCAGATTCCCCGCCTCAGGTTCCCTGCCTCTGATTGCCTACCTCTGATTCCCTGCCTCTGATTCCCTGCCTCTGATTCCCCGCCTCTTATTCCCCACCTCTGATTCCCTGCCTCTGATTCCCCGCCTCTGATTCCCTGCCTCTGTTTCCCCACCTTTGATTCCTCGCCTCTGATTCCCCGCCTCAGATTCCCCGGCTCTGATTCCCTGCCTCAGATTCCCTGCCTAAGATTCCCTGCCTCAGATTCCCTGCCTAAGATTCCCCGCCTCAGATTTCCCGCCTCAGATTCCCCGCCTCAGATTCCCCGCCTCAGATTCCCCGCCTCAGATTCCACGCCTCAGATTCCCCGCCTCAGATTCCCCGCCTCAGATTCCCCGCCTCTGATTCCCTGCCTCAGATTCCCCGCCTCTGATACCCCGCCTCTGATTCCCTGCCTCTGATTCCCCGCCTCTGATTCCCTGACTCAGATTCCCTGCCCCAGATTCCCCGCCTCAGAATCCCTGCCTCAGATTCCCCGCCTCAGATTCCCTGCCTCTGATTCCCCGACTCTGATTCCCCGCCTCTTATTCCCCGCCTCTGATTCCCCGCCTCTGATTCCCCGCCTCTGATTCCCTGCCTCTGATTCCCCACCTCTGATTCCCTGCCTCAGATTCCCTGCCTCAGATTCCCTGCCTCAGATTCCCTGCCTCTGATTCCCCGACTCTGATACCCCGCCTCTTATTCCCCACCTCTGATTCCCCGCCTCTGATACCCCGCCTCTGATTCCCTGCCTCTGTTTCCCCACCTCTGATTCCCCGCCTCTGATTCCCCGCCTCAGATTCCCGGGCTCTGATTCCCTGCCTCAGATTCCCTGCCTAAGATTCCCCGCCTCAGATACCCTGCCTCAGATTCCCCGCCTCAGATTTCCTGCCTCAGATTCCCCTCCTCAGATTCCCCGCCTCAGATTCCCCGCCTCAGATTCCCCGCCTCAGATTCCCCGCCTCAGATTCCCCGCCTCAGATTCCCCGCCTCAGATTCCCCGCCTCAGATTCCCCGCCTGATTCCCCGCCTCAGATTCCCCGTCTCAGATTCCCTGCCTCTGATTCCCTGCCTCTGATTCCCTGCCTCTGATTCCCTGCCTCTGAATCCCTGCCTCTGATTCCCTGCCTCTGATTCCCTGCCTCTGATTCCGCGCCTCTGATTCCACGCCTCTCTTTCCGTATCTCTGATTCCCCGCCTCTAATTCCCTGCCTCTGATACCCTGCCTCTCTTTGCCTGCCTCTATTTCGGTGCCTCTTTCTCTGCATCTAGTTTCCCACATCTCATTTGCCCCCTCTGATAACCCGCCTCTGATTCCATGCCTCTGATTCCCCGCCTCTGATTCCCCGCCTCTGATTCCTTGCCTCTGATTCCCCGCGTCTGATTCCCTGCCTCAGATTCCCTTCCTCAGATTCCCTGCCTCAGATTCCCTGCCTCTGATTCCCCGCCTCTGATTCCCCGCCTCTTTTTCCCCGCCTCTGATTCCCCGCATCTGATTCCCCGCGTCTGATTCCCTCCCTCAGATTCCCCGGCTCTGATTCCCTGCATTAGATTCCCTGCCTCAGATTCCCTGCCTCTGATTCCCCGCCTCTGATTCCCTGCCTCTGATTCCCCGCCTCTGATTCATGCCTCAGATTCCCTGCCTCAGATTTCCTGCCACAGATTCTCTGCCTCTGATTCCCTGCCTTTGATTCCCCACCTCTTATTCCCCGCCTCTGATTCCCAGCCTCTGATTCCCCGCCTCTGATTCCCTGCCTCTGTTTCCCCGCCTCTGATTCCCCGCCTCTGATTCCCCGCCTCAGATTCCCCGCCTCAGATTCCCTGCATCAGATTCCCCGCCTGAGATTCCCCACCTCAGATTCCCCGCCCCAGATTCCCCGCCTCAAATTCCCCGCATCAGATTCCCCGCCTCAGATTCCCCGCCTCAGATTCCCCGCCTCAGATTCCCCGCCTCAGATTTCCCGCCTCAGATTCCCCGCCTCCGATTCCCCGCCTCAGATTCCCCGCCTCAGATTCCCCGCCTCAGATTCCCCGCCTCAGATTCCCCGCCTCAGATTCCCTGCCTCTGATTGCCTGCCTCTGATTCCCTGCCTCTGATTCCCTGCCTCTGATTCCCCGCCTCTTATTCCCCACCTCTGATTCCCCGCCTCTCATTCCCCGCCTCTGATTCCCTGCCTCTGTTTCCCCGCCTCAGATTCCCCGGCTTTGATTCCCTGCCTCAGATTCCCTGCCTAAGATTCCCTGCCTCAGATTCCCTGCCTAAGATTCCCCGCCTCATATTTCCTGCCTCAGATTCCCCGCCTCAGATTCCCCGCCTCAGATTCCCCGCTTCAGATTCCCCGCCTCAGATTCCCCGCCTCCGATTCCCCGCCTCAGATTCCCCGCCTCAGATTCCCCGCCTCAGATTCCCCTCCTCAGATTCCCCGACTCAGATTCCCCGCCTCAGATTCCCCGCCTCAGATTCCCCGCCTCAGATTCCCCGCCTCAGATTCCCCGCCTCAGATTCCCCGCCTCAGATTCCCCGCCTGATTCCCCGCCTCAGATTCCCCGTCTCAGATTCCCTGCCTCTGATTCCCTGCCTCTGATTCCCTGCCTCTGATTCCCTGCCTCTGAATCCCTGCCTCTGATTCCCTGCCTCTGATTCCCTGCCTCTGATTCCGCGCCTCTGATTCCACGCCTCTCTTTCCGTATCTCTGATTCCCCGCCTCTAATTCCCTGCCTCTGATACCCTGCCTCTCTTTGCCTGCCTCTATTTCGGTGCCTCTTTCTCTGCATCTAGTTTCCCACATCTCATTTGCCCCCTCTGATAACCCGCCTCTGATTCCATGCCTCTGATTCCCCGCCTCTGATTCCCCGCCTCTGATTCCTTGCCTCTGATTCCCCGCGTCTGATTCCCTGCCTCAGATTCCCTTCCTCAGATTCCCTGCCTCAGATTCCCTGCCTCTGATTCCCCGCCTCTGATTCCCCGCCTCTTTTTCCCCGCCTCTGATTCCCCGCATCTGATTCCCCGCGTCTGATTCCCTCCCTCAGATTCCCCTGCTCTGATTCCCTGCCTCAGATTCCCTGCCTCAGATTCCCTGCCTCTGATTCCCCGCCTCTGATTCCCCGCCTCAGATTCCCAGCCTCTGATTCCCCGCCTCTGATTCCCTGCCTCTGTTTCCCCGCCTCTGATTCCCCGCCTCTGATTCCCCGCCTCAGATTCCTCGCCTCAGATTCCCTGCATCAGATTCCCCGCCTGAGATTCCCCACCTCAGATTCCCCGCCCCAGATTCCCCGCCTCAAATTCCCCGCATCAGATTCCCCGCCTCAGATTCCCCGCCTCAGATTCCCCGCCTCAGATTCCCCGCCTCAGATTTCCCGCCTCAGATTCCCCGCCTCCGATTCCCCGCCTCAGATTCCCCGTCTCAGATTCCCCGCCTCAGATTCCCCGCCTCAGATTCCCCGCCTCAGATTCCCTGCCTCTGATTGCCTGCCTCTGATTCCCTGCCTCTGATTCCCTGCCTCTGATTCCCCGCCTCTTATTCCCCACCTCTGATTCCCCGCCTCTCATTCCCCGCCTCTGATTCCCTGCCTCTGTTTCCCCACCTCTGATTCCCCGCCTCTGATTCCCCGCCTCAGATTCCCCGGCTTTGATTCCCTGCCTCAGATTCCCTGCCTAAGATTCCCTGCCTCAGATTCCCTGCCTAAGATTCCCCGCCTCATATTTCCTGCCTCAGATTCCGCGCCTCAGATTCCCCGCCTCAGATTCCCCGCTTCAGATTCCCCGCCTCAGATTCCCCGCCTCAGATTCCCCGCCTCAGATTCCCCGCCTCAGATTCCCCGCCTCAGATTCCCCGCCTCAGATTCCCCGCCTCAGATTCCCCGCCTCAGATTCCCCGCCTCAGATTCCCTGCCTCTGATTCCCTGCCTCTGATTCCCTGCCTCTGATTCCCTGCCTCTGATTCCCTGCCTCTGATTCCGCGCCTCTGATTCCACGCCTCTCTTTCCTTGTCTCTGATACCCCGCCTCTGATTCCCTGCCTCTGATTCCCCGCCTCTGATTCCCTGACTCAGATTCCCTGCCTCAGATTCCCCGCCTCAGATTCCCTGCCTCAGATTCCCCGCCTCAGATTCCCTGCCTCTGATTCCCCGACTCTGATTCCCCGCCTCTTATTCCCTGCCTCAGATTCCCTGCCTCAGATTCCCTGCCTCTGATTCCCCGACTCTGATTCCCCGCCTCTTATTCCCCACCTCTGATTCCCCGCCTCTGATTCCCCGCCTCTGATTCCCTGCCTCTGTTTCCCCACCTCTGATTCCCCGCCTCTGATTCCCCGCCTAAGATTCCCCGGCTCTGATTCCCTGCCTCAGATTCCCTACCTAAGATTCCCCGCCTCAGATTCCCTGCCTCAGATTCCCCGCCTCAGATTTCCCGCCTCAGATTCCCTGCCTTTGATTCCCCACCTCTTATTCCCCACCTCTGATTCCCAGCCTCTGATTCCCCGCCTATGATTCCCTGCCTCTGTTTCCCCGCCTCTGATTCCCCGCCTCTGATTGCCTGCCTCTGATTCCCTGCCTCTGATTCCCTGCCTCTGGTTCCCCGCCTCTGATTCCCCGCCTCAGATTCCCTGCCTCAGATTCCCTGCCTCAGATTCCCTGCCTCTGATTCCCTGCCTCAGATTCCCTGCCTCAGATTCCCTGCCTCAGATTCCCTGCCTCTGATTGCCAGCCTCTGTTTCCCTGCCTCTTGATTCCCTGCCTCTGATTCCCTGCCTCTGATTCCCTGCCTCAGATTCCCTGCCTCAGATTCTCTGCCTCTGATTCCCTGCCTTTGATTCCCCAACTCTTATTCCCCGCCTCTGATTCCCAGCCTCTGATTCCCCGCCTCTGATTCCCTGCCTTTGTTTCCCCGCCTCTGATTCCCCGCCTCTGATTCCCCGCCTCAGATTCCCCGCCTCAGATTCCCTGCATCAGATTCCCCGCCTGAGATTCCCCACCTCAGATTCCCCGCCCAAGATTCCCCGCCTCAAATTCACCGCATCAGATTCCCCGCCTCAGATTCCCCGCCTCAGATTCCCCGCTTCAGATTCCCCGCCTCAGATTCCCCGCCTCAGATTCCCCGCCTCAGATTCCCCGCCTCAGATTCCCCGCCTCAGATTCCCCGCCTCAGATTCCCCGCCTCAGATTCCCCGCCTCAGATTCCCCGCCTCAGATTCCCCGCCTCAGGTTCCCTGCCTCTGATTGCCTACCTCTGATTCCCTGCCTCTGATTCCCTGCCTCTGATTCCCCGCCTCTTATTCCCCACCTCTGATTCCCTGCCTCTGATTCCCCGCCTCTGATTCCCTGCCTCTGTTTCCCCACCTTTGATTCCTCGCCTCTGATTCCCCGCCTCAGATTCCCCGGCTCTGATTCCCTGCCTCAGATTCCCTGCCTAAGATTCCCTGCCTCAGATTCCCTGCCTAAGATTCCCCGCCTCAGATTTCCCGCCTCAGATTCCCCGCCTCAGATTCCCCGCCTCAGATTCCCCGCCTCAGATTCCACGCCTCAGATTCCCCGCCTCAGATTCCCCGCCTCAGATTCCCCGCCTCTGATTCCCTGCCTCAGATTCCCCGCCTCTGATACCCCGCCTCTGATTCCCTGCCTCTGATTCCCCGCCTCTGATTCCCTGACTCAGATTCCCTGCCCCAGATTCCCCGCCTCAGAATCCCTGCCTCAGATTCCCCGCCTCAGATTCCCTGCCTCTGATTCCCCGACTCTGATTCCCCGCCTCTTATTCCCCGCCTCTGATTCCCCGCCTCTGATTCCCCGCCTCTGATTCCCTGCCTCTGATTCCCCACCTCTGATTCCCTGCCTCAGATTCCCTGCCTCAGATTCCCTGCCTCAGATTCCCTGCCTCTGATTCCCCGACTCTGATACCCCGCCTCTTATTCCCCACCTCTGATTCCCCGCCTCTGATACCCCGCCTCTGATTCCCTGCCTCTGTTTCCCCACCTCTGATTCCCCGCCTCTGATTCCCCGCCTCAGATTCCCGGGCTCTGATTCCCTGCCTCAGATTCCCTGCCTAAGATTCCCCGCCTCAGATACCCTGCCTCAGATTCCCCGCCTCAGATTTCCTGCCTCAGATTCCCCTCCTCAGATTCCCCGCCTCAGATTCCCCGCCTCAGATTCCCCGCCTCAGATTCCCCGCCTCAGATTCCCCGCCTCAGATTCCCCGCCTCAGATTCCCCGCCTCAGATTCCCCGCCTGATTCCCCGCCTCAGATTCCCCGTCTCAGATTCCCTGCCTCTGATTCCCTGCCTCTGATTCCCTGCCTCTGATTCCCTGCCTCTGAATCCCTGCCTCTGATTCCCTGCCTCTGATTCCCTGCCTCTGATTCCGCGCCTCTGATTCCACGCCTCTCTTTCCGTATCTCTGATTCCCCGCCTCTAATTCCCTGCCTCTGATACCCTGCCTCTCTTTGCCTGCCTCTATTTCGGTGCCTCTTTCTCTGCATCTAGTTTCCCACATCTCATTTGCCCCCTCTGATAACCCGCCTCTGATTCCATGCCTCTGATTCCCCGCCTCTGATTCCCCGCCTCTGATTCCTTGCCTCTGATTCCCCGCGTCTGATTCCCTGCCTCAGATTCCCTTCCTCAGATTCCCTGCCTCAGATTCCCTGCCTCTGATTCCCCGCCTCTGATTCCCCGCCTCTTTTTCCCCGCCTCTGATTCCCCGCATCTGATTCCCCGCGTCTGATTCCCTCCCTCAGATTCCCCGGCTCTGATTCCCTGCATTAGATTCCCTGCCTCAGATTCCCTGCCTCTGATTCCCCGCCTCTGATTCCCTGCCTCTGATTCCCCGCCTCTGATTCATGCCTCAGATTCCCTGCCTCAGATTTCCTGCCACAGATTCTCTGCCTCTGATTCCCTGCCTTTGATTCCCCACCTCTTATTCCCCGCCTCTGATTCCCAGCCTCTGATTCCCCGCCTCTGATTCCCTGCCTCTGTTTCCCCGCCTCTGATTCCCCGCCTCTGATTCCCCGCCTCAGATTCCCCGCCTCAGATTCCCTGCATCAGATTCCCCGCCTGAGATTCCCCACCTCAGATTCCCCGCCCCAGATTCCCCGCCTCAAATTCCCCGCATCAGATTCCCCGCCTCAGATTCCCCGCCTCAGATTCCCCGCCTCAGATTCCCCGCCTCAGATTTCCCGCCTCAGATTCCCCGCCTCCGATTCCCCGCCTCAGATTCCCCGCCTCAGATTCCCCGCCTCAGATTCCCCGCCTCAGATTCCCCGCCTCAGATTCCCTGCCTCTGATTGCCTGCCTCTGATTCCCTGCCTCTGATTCCCTGCCTCTGATTCCCCGCCTCTTATTCCCCACCTCTGATTCCCCGCCTCTCATTCCCCGCCTCTGATTCCCTGCCTCTGTTTCCCCGCCTCAGATTCCCCGGCTTTGATTCCCTGCCTCAGATTCCCTGCCTAAGATTCCCTGCCTCAGATTCCCTGCCTAAGATTCCCCGCCTCATATTTCCTGCCTCAGATTCCCCGCCTCAGATTCCCCGCCTCAGATTCCCCGCTTCAGATTCCCCGCCTCAGATTCCCCGCCTCCGATTCCCCGCCTCAGATTCCCCGCCTCAGATTCCCCGCCTCAGATTCCCCGCCTCAGATTCCCCGCCTCAGATTCCCCGCCTCAGATTCCCCGCCTCAGATTCCCTGCCTCTGATTCCCTGCCTCTGATTCCCTGCCTCTGATTCCCTGCCTCTGATTCCCTGCCTCTGATTCCCTGCCTCTGATTCCGCGCCTCTGATTCCACGCCTCTCTTTCCTTGTCTCTGATACCCCGCCTCTGATTCCCTGCCTCTGATTCCCCGCCTCTGATTCCCTGACTCAGATTCCCTGCCTCAGATTCCCCGCCTCAGATTCCCTGCCTCAGATTCCCCGCCTCAGATTCCCTGCCTCTGATTCCCCGACTCTGATTCCCCGCCTCTTATTCCCTGCCTCAGATTCCCTGCCTCAGATTCCCTGCCTCTGATTCCCCGACTCTGATTCCCCGCCTCTTATTCCCCACCTCTGATTCCCCGCCTCTGATTCCCCGCCTCTGATTCCCCGCCTCTGATTCCCCGCCTCAGATTCCCCGGCTCTGATTCCCTGCCTCAGATTCCCTACCTAAGATTCCCCGCCTCAGATTCCCTGCCTCAGATTCCCCGCCTCAGATTTCCCGCCTCAGATTCCCTGCCTCAGATTCCCCGCCTCAGATTTCCCGCCTCAGATTCCCTGCCTTTGATTCCCCACCTCTTATTCCCCACCTCTGATTCCCAGCCTCTTATTCCCCGCCTCTGATTCCCTGCCTCTGTTTCCCCGCCTCTGATTCCCCGCCTCTGATTGCCTGCCTCTGATTCCCTGCCTCTGATTCCCTGCCTCTGGTTCCCCGCCTTTGATTCCCCGCCTCAAATTCCCTGCCTCAGATTCCCTGCCTCAGATTCCCTGCCTCTGATTCCCTGCCTCAGATTCCCTGCCTCAGATTCCCTGCCTCAGATTCCCTGCCTCTGATTGCCAGCCTCTGTTTCCCTGCCTCTTGATTCCCTGCCTCTGATTCCCTGCCTCTGATTCCCTGCCTCTGATTCCCTGCCTCTGATTCGCTGCCTCTGATTCCGCGCCTCCGATTCCACACCTCTCTTTCCGTATCTCTGATTCCCCGCCTCTAATTCCCTGCCTCTGATACGCTGCCTCTCTTTGCCTGCCTCTATTTCGGTGCCTCTTTCTCTGCATCTAGTTTCCCACATCTCATTTGCCACCTCTGATAACCCGCCTCTGATTCCATGCCTCTGATTCCCCGCCTCTGATTCCCCGCCTCTGATTCCCTGCCTCTGATTCCCCACGTCTGATTCCCTGCCTCAGATTCCCTTCCTCAGATTCCCTGCCTCAGATTCCATGCCTCTGATTCCCCGCCTCTGATTCCCCGCCTCTTATTCCCCGCCTCTGATTCCCCGCCTCTGATTCCCCGCCTCTGATTCCCCGCGTCTGATTCCCTCCCTCAGATTCCCCGGCTCTGATTCCCTGCATTAGATTCCCTGCCTCAGATTCCCTGCCTCTGATTCCCCACCTCTGATTCCCTGCCTCTGATTCCCCGCCTCTGATTCCTGCCTCAGATTCCCTGCCTCAGATTCCCTGCCTTAGATTCTCTGCCTCTGATTCCCTGCCTTTGTTTCCCAACCTCTTATTCCCCGCCTCTGATTCCCAGCCTCTGATTCCCCGCCTCTGATTCCCTGCCTCTGTTTCCCCGCCTCTGATTCCCCGCCTCTGATTCCCCGCCTCAGATTCCCCGCCTCAGATTCCCTGCATCAGATTCCCCGCCTGAGATTCCCCACCTCAGATTCCCCGCCTCAGATTCCCCGCCTCAAATTCCCCGCATCAGATTCCCCGCCTCAGATTCCCCGCATCAGATTCCCCGCCTCAGATTCCCCGCCTCAGATTTCCCACCTCAGATTCCCCGCCTTTGATTCCCCGCCTCAGATACCCCGCCTCAGATTCCCCGCCTCAGATTCCCCGCCTCAGATTCCCCGCCTCAGATTCCCCGCCTCAGATTCCCCGCCTCAGATTCCCTGCCTCTGATTGCCTGCCTCTGATTCCCTGCCTCTGTTTCCCCGCCTCTGATTCCCCGCCTCTGATTCCCCGCCTCTGATTCCCCGCCTCAGATTCCCTGCCTCAGATTCCCCGCCTGAGATTCCCCGCCTCAGATTCCCCGCCTGAGATTCCCCGCCTGAGATTCCCCGCCTCAGATTCCCCGCCTCAGATTCCCCGCCTCAGATTCCCCGCCTCAGATTCCCTGCCTCTGATTGCCTGCCTCTGATTCCCTGCCTATGATTCCCTGCCTCTGATTCCCCGCCTCTGATTCCCCGCCTCAGATTCCCTGCCTCAGATTCCCTGCCTCAGATTCCCTGCCTCTGATTCCCTGCCTCAGATTCCCTGCCTCAGATTCCCTGCCTCAGATTCCCTTCCTCTGATTGCCTGCCTCTGTTTCCCTGCCTCTGATTCCCTGCCTCTGATTCCCTGCCTCTGATTCCCTGCATCTGATTCCCTGCCTCTGATTCCCTGCCTCTGATTCCGCGCCTCTGATTCCACGCCTCTCTTTCCTTGTCTCTGATTCCCCGCCTCTGAGTCCCTGCCACTGATACCCTGCCTCTCTTTGCCTGCCTCTATTTCCGTGCCTCTTTCACTGCATCTAGTTTCCCACATCTCATTTGCCCCCTCTGATAACCCGCCTCTGATTCCATGCCTCTGATTCACTGCCTCAGATTCCCTGCATCAGATTCCCCGACTCAGATTTACCGCCTCAGATTCCCCGCCTCAGATTCCCTGCCTCAGATTCCCTGCCTCAGATTCCCTGCCTCAGATTCCCTGCCTCAGATTCCCTTCATCTGATGCCCTTCATCAATTCCCTGTCTCTGATTCCCTGCCTCTGATTCCCCACCTCTGATTCCCCGCCTCAGATTCCCTGGCTCTGATTCTCTGGCTCAGATTCCCTGCCTTAGATTCCCTGCCTCTGATTCCCCGCATCTGATTCCAGGCCTCTTATTCCCCACCTCTGATTCCCCGCCTCTGATTGCCTGCCACTGATTGCCCGCCTCTGATTCCCCGCCTCTGATTCCCCGCCTCTGATTCCCCACCTCTGTCTGTATGCCTCTCTTTCGCCTCCGCTTTTTCCCCTCCAATCTTTCCGCGCCTCTCTTTCCCTCCCTCAATTTCAACAACTCTGTTTGATCTGTTCTGTGTACCTCATTTTCAACACACAAGTTCCAACCACTATGTTTCACCCATCTATTTCCCCGCCTCTATTTATCCGCCTATGTTTACCCGCCTCTGTTTACCCACCTGTTTCACCGCCTCTGATTCCCCGCCTCTGATTCCCCACCTCTGTCTCTACGCCTCTCTTTCGCCTCCACTCTTTGCCCTCCACTCTTTCAGTGCCTGTCTTTCCCTCCCTCAATTTCAACAACACTGTTTGATCTGTTTTGTGTACCTCATTTTAAACACACAAGTTCCAACCACTATGTTTTGCCCGCCTCTTTCCCCGCCTCTATTTATCCACCTATGTTTACCTGCCAATGTTTACCCGCCTGTTTCCCCGCCTCTGATTCCCCACCTTTCATTCCCCGCCTCTCTTTCCCTGCCTCTATTTCCGTGCATCTTTCTCTGCCTCTCTTTCCCCACATCTCTTTACCTCCCGCTGATTCCCCGCCTCTGATACCCCGCCTCTGATTCCCCGCCTCTGATTCCGTGCCTCAGATTCCCTGCCTCAGATTCCCTGCCTCAGATTCCCTGCCTCTGATTCCCTGCCTCTGATTCCCCGCCTCTTATTCCCCGCCTCTGATTCCACGCCTCTGATTCCCTGCATTTGATTCCCTTCCTCTGTTTCCCCGCCTCTGATTCCCCGCCTCTGATTCCCCGCCTCAGATTCCCCAGCTCTGATTCCCTGCCTCAGATTCCCTGCCTCAGATTCCCCGCCTCAGATTCCCTGCGTCAGATTCCCCGCCTCAGACTCGCTGCCTCTGATTCCCCGACTCTGATTCCCCGCCTCTTAATCCCCACCTCTGATTCCCCGCCTCTGATTCCCCGCCTCAGATTCCCTGCCTCTGTTTCCCCACCTCTGATTCCCCGCCTCTGATTCCCCGCCTCAGATTCCCCGGCTCTGATTCCCTACCTCAGATTCCCTGCCTCATATACCCCGCCTCAGATTCCTTGCCTCAGATTCCCCGCCTCAGATTCCCCGCCGCAGATTCCCCGCCTCAGATGCCCCGCCTCAGATTCCCCGCCTCAGAATCCCTGCCTCAGATTCCCCGCCTCAGATTCCCTGCCTCTGATTCCCCGACTCTGATTCCCCGCCTCTTATTCCCCGCCTCTGATTCCCCGCCTCTGATTCCCCGCCTCTGATTCCCTGCCTCTGATTCCCCACCTCTGATTCCCTGCCTCAGATTCCCTGCCTCAGATTCCCTGCCTCAGATTCCCTGCCTCTGATTCCCCGACTCTGATACCCCGCCTCTTATTCCCCACCTCTGATTCCCCGCCTCTGATTCCGCGCCTCTGATTCCCTGCCTCTGTTTCCCCACCTCTAATTCCCCGCCTCTGATTCCCCGCCTCAGATTCCCTGGCTCTGATTCCCTGCCTCAGATTCCCTGCCTAAGATTCCCCGCCTCAGATTCCCTGCCTCAGATTCCCCGCCTCAGATTTCCCGCCTCAGATTCCCCTCCTCAGATTCCCCGCCTCAGATTCCCCGCCTCAGATTCCCCGCCTCAGATTCCCCGCCTCAGATTCCCCGCCTCAGATTCCCCGCCTCAGATTCCCCGCCTCATATTCCCTGCCTGATTCCCCGCCTCAGATTCTCCGTCTCAGATTCCCTGCCTCTGATTCCCTGCCTCTGATTCCCTGCTTCTGATTCCCTGCCTCTGATTCCCTGCCTCTGATTCCCTGCCTCTGATTCCCTGCCTCTGATTCCGCGCCTCTGATTCCACGCCTCTCTTTCCATATCTCTGATTCCCCGCCTCTAATTCCCTGCCTCTGATACCCTGCCTCTCTTTGCCTGCCTCTATTTCGGTGCCTCTTTCTCTGCATCTAGTTTCCCACATCTCATTTGCCCCCTCTGATAACCCGCCTCTGATTCCATGCCTCTGATTCCCCGCCTCTGATTCCCCGCCTCTGATTCCCTGCCTCTGATTCCCCGCGTCTGATTCCCTGCCTCAGATTCCCTTCCTCAGATTCCCTGCCTCAGATTCCCTGCCTCTGATTCCCCGCCTCTGATTCCCCGCCTCTTATTCCCCGCCTCTGATTCCCCGCCTCTGATTCCCCGCGTCTG
Organism: Narcine bancroftii; assembly: GCF_036971445.1. Classification (NCBI taxonomy): domain Eukaryota; kingdom Metazoa; phylum Chordata; class Chondrichthyes; order Torpediniformes; family Narcinidae; genus Narcine; species Narcine bancroftii. The sequence goes on from NC_091481.1 coordinate 92,557,392, forward strand.
ATTCCCTCCCTCAGATTCCCCGGCTCTGATTCCCCGCCTCTGATTCCCTGCCTCTGATTCCCTGCCTCTGATTCCCCACCTCTGATTCCCTGCCTCAGATTCCCTGCCTCAGATTCCCTGCCTCAGATTCCCTGCCTCTGATTCCCCGACTCTGATACCCCGCCTCTTATTCCCCACCTCTGATTCCCCGCCTCTGATTCCGCGCCTCTGATTCCCTGCCTCTGTTTCCCAACCTCTGATTCCCCGCCTCTGATTCCCCGCCTCAGATTCCCCGGCTCTGATTCCCTGCCTCAGATTCCCTGCCTAAGATTCCCCACCTCAGATTCCCTGCCTCAGATTCCCCGCCTCAGATTTCCCGCCTCAGATTCCCCTCCTCAGATTCCCCGCCTCAGATTCCCCGCCTCAGATTCCCCGCCTCAGATTCCCCGCCTCAGATTCCCCGCCTCAGATTCCCCGCCTCAGATTCCCCGCCTCAGATTCCCTGCCTGATTCCCCGCCTCAGATTCTCCGTCTCAGATTCCCTGCCTCTGATTCCCTGCCTCTGATTCCCTGCTTCTGATTCCCTGCCTCTGATTCCCTGCCTCTCTTTGCCTGCCTCTATTTCGGTGCCTCTTTCTCTGCATCTAGTTTCCCACATCTCATTTGCCCCCTCTGATAACCCGCCTCTGATTCCATGCCTCTGATTCCCCGCCTCTGATTCCCCGCCTCTGATTCCCTGCCTCTGATTCCCCGCGTCTGATTCCCTGCCTCAGATTCCCTTCCTCAGATTCCCTGCCTCAGATTCCCTGCCTCTGATTCCCCGCCTCTGATTCCCCGCCTCTTATTCCCCGCCTCTGATTCCCCGCCTCTGATTCCCCGCGTCTGATTCCCTCCCTCAGATTCCCCGGCTCTGATTCCCTGCATTAGATTCCCTGCCTCAGATTCCCTGCCTCTGATTCCCCGCCTCTGATTCCCTGCCTCTGATTCCCCGCCTCTGATTCCTGCCTCAGATTCCCTGCCTCAGATTCCCTGCCTCAGATTCTCTGCCTCTGATTCCCTGCCTTTGATTCCCCACCTCTTATTCCCCGCCTCTGATTCCCAAACTCTGATTCCCCGCCTCTGATTCCCTGCCTCTGTTTCCCCGCCTCTGATTCCCCGCCTCTGATTCCCCGCCTCAGATTCCCCGCCTCAGATTCCCTGCATCAGATTCCCCGCCTGAGATTCCCCACCTCAGATTCCCCGCCCCAGATTCCCCGCCTCAAATTCCCCGCATCAGATTCCCCACCTCAGATTCCCCGCCTCAGATTCCCCGCCTCAGATTCCCCGCCTAAGATTTCCCGCCTCAGATTCCCCGCCTCCGATTCCCCGCCTCAGATTCCCCGCCTCAGATTCCCCGCCTCAGATTCCCCGCGTCAGATTCCCCGCCTCAGATTCCCCGCCTCAGATTCCCCGCCTCAGGTTCCCTGCCTCTGATTGCCTGCCTCTGATTGCCTGCCTCTGATTCCCTGCCTCTGATTCCCCGCCTCTTATTCCCCACCTCTGATTCCCCGCCTCTGATTCCCCTCCTCTGATTCCCTGCCTCTGTTTCCCCACCTCTGATTCCCCGCCTCTGATTCCCCGCCTCAGATTCCCCGGCTCTGATTCCCTGCCTCAGATTCCCTGCCTAAGATTCCCTGCCTCAGATTCCCTGCCTAAGATTCCCCGCCTCAGATTTCCCGCCTCAGATTCCCCGCCTCAGATTCCCCGCCTCAGATTCCCCGCCTCAGATTCCACGCCTCAGATTCCCCGCCTCAGATTCCCCGCCTCAGATTCCCCGCCTCAGATTCCCTGCCTCAGATTCCCCGCCTCTGATACCCCGCCTCTGATTCCCTGCCTCTGATTCCCCGCCTCTGATTCCCTGACTCAGATTCCCTGCCCCAGATTCCCCGCCTCAGAATCCCTGCCTCAGATTCCCCGCCTCAGATTCCCTGCCTCTGATTCCCCGACTCTGATTCCCCGCCTCTTATTCCCCGCCTCTGATTCCCCGCCTCTGATTCCCCGCCTCTGATTCCCTGCCTCTGATTCCCCACCTCTGATTCCCTGCCTCAGATTCCCTGCCTCAGATTCCCTGCCTCAGATTCCCAGCCTCTGATTCCCCGCCTCTGATTCCCTGCCTCTGTTTCCCCGCCTCTGATTCCCCGCCTCTGATTCCCCGCCTCAGATTCCCCGCCTCAGATTCCCTGCATCAGATTCCCCGCCTGAGATTCCCCACCTCAGATTCCCCGCCTCAGATTCCCCGCCTCAAATTCCCCGCATCAGATTCCCCGCCTCAGATTCCCCGCATCAGATTCCCCGCCTCAGATTCCCCGCCTCAGATTTCCCGCATCAGATACCCCACCTCCGATTCCCCGCCTCAGATTCCCCGCCTCAGATTCCCCGCCTCAGATTCCCCGCCTCAGATTCCCCGCCTCAGATTCCCCGCCTCAGATTCCCCGCCTCAGATTCCCTGCCTCTGATTGCCTGCCTCTGATTCCCTGCCTCTGTTTCCCCGCCTCTGATTCCCCGCCTCTGATTCCCCGCCTCAGATTCCCTGCCTCAGATTCCCTGACTCAGATTCCCCGCCTGAGATTCCCCGCCTCAGATTCCCCGCCTCTGATTCCCCGCCTCAGATTCCCTGCCTCAGATTCCCTGCCTCAGATTCCCTGCCTCTGATTCCCTGCCTCAGATTCCCTGCCTCAGATTCCCTGCCTCAGATTCCCTTCCTCTGATTGCCTGCCTCTGTTTCCCTGCCTCTGATTCCCTGCCCCTGATTCCCTGCCTCTGATTCCCTGCCTCTGATTCCCTGCCTCTGATTCCCTGCCTCTGATTCCGCGCCTCTGATTCCACGCCTCTCTTTCCTTGTCTCTGATTCCCCGCCTCTGAGTCCCTGCCACTGATACCCTGCCTCTCTTTGCCTGCCTCTATTTCCGTGCCTCTTTCACTGCATCTAGTTTCCCACATCTCATTTGCCCCCTCTGATAACCCGCCTCTGATTCCATGCCTCTGATTCACTGCCTCAGATTCCCTGCATCAGATTCCCCGACTCAGATTTACCGCCTCAGATTCCCCGCCTCAGATTCCCTGCCTCAGATTCCCTGCCTCAGATTCCCTGCCTCAGATTCCCTGCCTCAGATTCCCTTCATCTGATGCCCTTCATCAATTCCCTGTCTCTGATTCCCTGCCTCTGATTCCCCACCTCTGATTCCCCGCCTCAGATTCCCTGGCTCTGATTCTCTGGCTCAGATTCCCTGCCTTAGATTCCCTGCCTCTGATTCCCCGCATCTGATTCCAGGCCTCTTATTCCCCACCTCTGATTCCCCGCCTCTGATTGCCTGCCACTGATTGCCCGCCTCTGATTCCCCGGCTCTGATTCCCCGCCTCTGATTCCCCACCTCTGTCTGTATGCCTCTCTTTCGCCTCCGCTTTTTCCCCTCCAATCTTTCCGCGCCTCTCTTTCCCTCCCTCAATTTCAACAACTCTGTTTGATCTGTTCTGTGTACCTCATTTTCAACACACAAGTTCCAACCACTATGTTTCACCCATCTATTTCACCGCCTCTATTTATCCGCCTATGTTTACCCGCCTCTGTTTACCCACCTGTTTCACCACCTCTGATTCCCCGCCTCTGATTCCCCACCTCTGTCTCTACGCCTCTCTTTCGCCTCCACTCTTTCCCCTCCACTCTTTCAGTGCCTGTCTTTCCCTCCCTCAATTTCAACAACACTGTTTGATCTGTTTTGTGTACCTCATTTTAAACACACAAGTTCCACCACTATGTTTTGCCCGCCTCTTTCCCCGCCTCTATTTATCCACCTATGTTTACCTGCCAATGTTTACCCGCCTGTTTCCCCGCCTCTGATTCCCCACCTTTCATTCCCCGCCTCCCTTTCCCTGCCTCTATTTCCGTGCATCTTTCTCTGCCTCTCTTTCCCCACATCTCTTTACCTCCCGCTGATTCCCCGCCTCTGATACCCCGCCTCTGATTCCCCGCCTCTGATTCCGTGCCTCAGATTCCCTGCCTCAGATTCCCTGCCTCAGATTCCCTGCCTCTGATTCCCTGCCTCTGATTCCCCGCCTCTTATTCCCCGCCTCTGATTCCACGCCTCTGATTCCCTGCATTTGATTCCCTTCCTCTGTTTCCCCGCCTCTGATTCCCCGCCTCTGATTCCCCGCCTCAGATTCCCCAGCTCTGATTCCCTGCCTCAGATTCCCTGCCTCAGTATCCCCGCCTCAGATTCCCTGCGTCAGATTCCCCGCCTCAGATTCGCTGCCTCTGATTCCCCGACTCTGATTCCCCGCCTCTTATTCCCCACCTCTGATTCCCCGCCTCTGATTCCCCGCCTCAGATTCCCTGCCTCTGTTTCCCCACCTCTGATTCCCCGCCTCTGATTCCCCGCCTCAGATTCCCCGGCTCTGATTCCCTACCTCAGATTCCCTGCCTCAGATACCCCGCCTCAGATTCCTTGCCTCAGATTCCCCGCCTCAGATTTCCCGCCTCAGATTCCCCGCCTCAGATTCCCCGCCGCAGATTCCCCGCCTCAGATGCCCCGCCTCAGATTCCCCGCCTCAGAATCCCTGCCTCAGATTCCCCGCCTCAGATTCCCTGCCTCTGATTCCCCGACTCTGATTCCCCACCTCTTATTCCCCGCCTCTGATTCCCCGCCTCTGATTCCCCGCCTCTGATTCCCTGCCTCTGATTCCCCACCTCTGATTCCCTGCCTCAGATTCCCTGCCTCAGATTCCCTGCCTCAGATTCCCTGCCTCTGATTCCCCGACTCTGATACCCCGCCTCTTATTCCCCACCTCTGATTCCCCGCCTCTGATTCCGCGCCTCTGATTCCCTGCCTCTGTTTCCCCACCTCTGATTCCCCGCCTCTGATTCCCCGCCTCAGATTCCCCGGCTCTGATTCCCTGCCTCAGATTCCCTGCCTAAGATTCCCCGCCTCAGATTCCCTGCCTCAGATTCCCCGCCTCAGATTTCCCGCCTCAGATTCCCCTCCTCAGATTCCCCGCCTCAGATTCCCCGCCTCAGATTCCCCGCCTCAGATTCCCCGCCTCAGATTCCCCGCCTCAGATTCCCCGCCTCAGATTCCCCGCCTCAGATTCCCTGCCTGATTCCCCGCCTCAGATTCTCCGTCTCAGATTCCCTGCCTCTGATTCCCTGCCTCTGATTCCCTGCTTCTGATTCCCTGCCTCTGATTCCCTGCCTCTGATTCCCTGCCTCTGATTCCCTGCCTCTGATTCCGCGCCTCTGATTCCACGCCTCTCTTTCCATATCTCTGATTCCCCGCCTCTAATTCCCTGCCTCTGATACCCTGCCTCTCTTTGCCTGCCTCTATTTCGGTGCCTCTTTCTCTGCATCTAGTTTCCCACATCTCATTTGCCCCCTCTGATAACCCGCCTCTGATTCCATGCCTCTGATTCCCCGCCTCTGATTCCCCGCCTCTGATTCCCTGCCTCTGATTCCCCGCGTCTGATTCCCTGCCTCAGATTCCCTTCCTCAGATTCCCTGCCTCAGATTCCCTGCCTCTGATTCCCCGCCTCTGATTCCCCGCCTCTTATTCCCCGCCTCTGATTCCCCGCCTCTGATTCCCCGCGTCTGATTCCCTCCCTCAGATTCCCCGGCTCTGATTCCCTGCATTAGATTCCCTGCCTCAGATTCCCTGCCTCTGATTCCCCGCCTCTGATTCCCTGCCTCTGATTCCCCGCCTCTGATTCCTGCCTCAGATTCCCTGCCTCAGATTCCCTGCCTCAGATTCTCTGCCTCTGATTCCCTGCCTTTGATTCCCCACCTCTTATTCCCCGCCTCTGATTCCCAGCCTCTGATTCCCCGCCTCTGATTCCCTGCCTCTGTTTCCCCGCCTCTGATTCCCCGGCTCTGATTCCCCGCCTCAGATTCCCCGCCTCAGATTCCCTGCATCAGATTCCCCGCCTGAGATTCCCCACCTCAGATTCCCCGCCCCAGATTCCCCGCCTCAAATTCCGCGCATCAGATTCCCCACCTCAGATTCCCCGCCTCAGATTCCCCGCCTCAGATTCCCCACCTCAGATTTCCCGCCTCAGATTCCCCGCCTCCGATTCCCCGCCTCAGATTCCCCGCCTCAGATTCCCCGCCTCAGATTCCCCGCCTCAGATTCCCCGCCTCAGATTCCCCGCCTCAGATTCCCCGCCTCAGGTTCCCTGCCTCTGATTGCCTGCCTCTGATTGCCTGCCTCTGATTCCCTGCCTCTGATTCCCCGCCTCTTATTCCCCACCTCTGATTCCCCGCCTCTGATTCCCCTCCTCTGATTCCCTGCCTCTGTTTCCCCACCTCTGATTCCCCGCCTCTGATTCCCCGCCTCAGATTCCCCGGCTCTGATTCCCTGCCTCAGATTCCCTGCCTAAGATTCCCTGCCTCAGATTCCCTGCCTAAGATTCCCCGCCTCAGATTTCCCGCCTCAGATTCCCCTCCTCAGATTCCCCGCCTCAGATTCCCCGCCTCAGATTCCACGCCTCAGATTCCCCGCCTCAGATTCCCCGCCTCAGATTCCCCGCCTCAGATTCCCTGCCTCAGATTTCCCGCCTCTGATACCCCGCCTCTGATTCCCTGCCTCTGATTCCCCGCCTCTGATTCCCTGACTCAGATTCCCTGCCCCAGATTCCCCGCCTCAGAATCCCTGCCTCAGATTCCCCGCCTCAGATTCCCTGCCTCTGATTCCCCGACTCTGATTCCCCGCCTCTTATTCCCCGCCTCTGATTCCCCGCCTCTGATTCCCCGCCTCTGATTCCCTGCCTCTGATTCCCCACCTCTGATTCCCTGCCTCAGATTCCCTGCCTCAGATTCCCTGCCTCAGATTCCCTGCCTCTGATTCCCCGACTCTGATACCCCGCCTCTTATTCCCCACCTCTGATTCCCCGCCTCTGATTCCCCGCCTCTGATTCCCTGCCTCTGTTTCCCCACCTCTGATTCCCCGCCTCTGATTCCCCGCCTCAGATTCCCCGGCTCTGATTCCCTGCCTCAGATTCCCTGCCTAAGATTCCCCGCCTCAGATACCCTGCCTCAGATTCCCCGCCTCAGATTTCCCGCCTCAGATTCCCCTCCTCAGATTCCCCGCCTCAGATTCCCAGCCTCAGATTCCCCGCCTCAGATTCCCCGCCTCAGATTCCCCGCCTCAGATTCCCCGCCTCAGATTCCCCGCCTCAGATTCCCCGCCTGATTCCCCGCCTCAGATTCCCCGTCTCAGATTCCCTGCCTCTGATTCCCTGCCTCTGATTCCCTGCCTCTGATTCCCTGCCTCTGATTCCCTGCCTCTGATTCCCTGCCTCTGATTCCGCGCCTCTGATTCCACGCCTCTCTTTCCGTATCTCTGATTCCCCGCCTCTAATTCCCTGCCTCTGATACCCTGCCTCTCTTTGCCTGCCTCTATTTCGGTGCCTCTTTCTCTGCATCTAGTTTCCCACATCTCATTTGCCCCCTCTGATAACCCGCCTCTGATTCCATGCCTCTGATTCCCCGCCTCTGATTCCCCGCCTCTGATTCCCTGCCTCTGATTCCCCGCGTCTGATTCCCTGCCTCAGATTCCCTTCCTCAGATTCCCTGCCTCAGATTCCCTGCCTCTGATTCCCCGCCTCTGATTCCCCGCCTCTTATTCCCCGCCTCTGATTCCCCGCATCTGATTCCCCGCGTCTGATTCCCTCCCTCAGATTCCCCGGCTCTGATTCCCTGCATTAGATTCCCTGCCTCAGATTCCCTGCCTCTGATTCCCCGCCTCTGATTCCCTGCCTCTGATTCCCCGCCTCTGATTCCTGCCTCAGATTCCCTGCCTCAGATTTCCTGCCACAGATTCTCTGCCTCTGATTCCCTGCCTTTGATTCCCCACCTCTTATTCCCCGCCTCTGATTCCCAGCCTCTGATTCCCCGCCTCTGATTCCCTGCCTCTGTTTCCCCGCCTCTGATTCCCCGCCTCTGATTCCCCGCCTCAGATTCCCCTCCTCAGATTCCCTGCATCAGATTCCCCGCCTGAGATTCCCCACCTCAGATTCCCCGCCCCAGATTCCCCGCTTCAAATACCCCGCATCAGATTCCCCGCCTCAGATTCCCCGCCTCAGATTCCCCGCCTCAGATTCCCCGCCTCAGATTCCCCGCCTCAGATTCCCCGCCTCAGATTCCCCGCCTCAGATTCCCCGCCTCAGATTCCCCACCTCAGATTCCCTGCCTGATTCCCCGCCTCAGATTCTCCGTCTCAGATTCCCTGCCTCTGATTCCCTGCCTCTGATTCCCTGCTTCTGATTCCCTGCCTCTGATTCCCTGCCTCTGATTCCCTGCCTCTGATTCCCTGCCTCTGATTCCGCGCCTCTGATTCCACGCCTCTCTTTCCATATCTCTGATTCCCCGCCTCTAATTCCCTGCCTCTGATACCCTGCCTCTCTTTGCCTGCCTCTATTTCGGTGCCTCTTTCTCTGCATCTAGATTCCCACATCTCATTTGCCCCCTCTGATAACCCGCCTCTGATTCCATGCCTCTGATTCCCCGCCTCTGATTCCCCGCCTCTGATTCCCTGCCTCTGATTCCCCGCGTCTGATTCCCTGCCTCAGATTCCCTTCCTCAGATTCCCTGCCTCAGATTCCCTGCCTCTGATTCCCCGCCTCTGATTCCCCGCCTCTTATTCCCCGCCTCTGATTCCCCGCCTCTGATTCCCCGCGTCTGATTCCCTCCCTCAGATTCCCCGGCTCTGATTCCCTGCATTAGATTCCCTGCCTCAGATTCCCTGCCTCTGATTCCCCGCCTCAGATTCTCTGCCTCTGATTCCCTGCCTTTGATTCCCCACCTCTTATTCCCCGCCTCTGATTCCCAGCCTCTGATTCCCCGCCTCTGATTCCCTGCCTCTGTTTCCCCGCCTCTGATTCCCCGCCTCTGATTCCCCGCCTCAGATTCCCCGCCTCAGATTCCCTGCATCAGATTCCCCGCCTGAGATTCCCCACCTCAGATTCCCCGCCCCAGATTCCCCGCCTCAAATTCCGCGCATCAGATTCCCCACCTCAGATTCCCCGCCTCAGATTCCCCGCCTCAGATTCCCCACCTCAGATTTCCCGCCTCAGATTCCCCGCCTCCGATTCCCCGCCTCAGATTCCCCGCCTCAGATTCCCCGCCTCAGATTCCCCGCCTCAGATTCCCCGCCTCAGATTCCCCGCCTCAGATTCCCCGCCTCAGGTTCCCTGCCTCTGATTGCCTGCCTCTGATTGACTGCCTCTGATTCCCTGCCTCTGATTCCCCGCCTCTTATTCCCCACCTCTCATTCCCCGCCTCTGATTCCCCTCCTCTGATTCCCTGCCTCTGTTTCCCCACCTCTGATTCCCCGCCTCTGATTCCCCGCCTCAGATTCCCCGGCTCTGATTCACTGCCTCAGATTCCCTGCCTAAGATTCCCTGCCTCAGATTCCCTGCCTAAGATTCCCCGCCTCAGATTTCCCGCCTCAGATTCCCCTCCTCAGATTCCCCGCCTCAGATTCCCCGCCTCAGATTCCACGCCTCAGATTCCCCGCCTCAGATTCCCCGCCTCAGATTCCCCGCCTCAGATTCCCTGCCTCAGATTTCCCGCCTCTGATACCCCGCCTCTGATTCCCTGCCTCTGATTCCCCGCCTCTGATTCCCTGACTCAGATTCCCTGCCCCAGATTCCCCGCCTCAGAATCCCTGCCTCAGATTCCCCGCCTCAGATTCCCTGCCTCTGATTCCCCGACTCTGATTCCCCGCCTCTTATTCCCCGCCTCTGATTCCACGCCTCTGATTCCCCGCCTCTGATTCCCTGCCTCTGATTCCCCACCTCTGATTCCCTGCCTCAGATTCCCTGCCTCAGATTCCCTGCCTCAGATTCCCTGCCTCTGATTCCCCGACTCTGATACCCCACCTCTTATTCCCCACCTCTGATTCCCCGCCTCTGATTCCCCGCCTCTGATTCCCTGCCTCTGTTTCCCCACCTCTCATTCCCCGCCTCTGATTCCCCGCCTCAGATTCCCCGGCTCTGATTCCCTGCCTCAGATTCCCTGCCTAAGATTCCCCGCCTCAGATACCCTGCCTCAGATTCCCCGCCTCAGATTTCCCGCCTCAGATTCCCCTCCTCAGATTCCCCGCCTCAGATTCCCAGCCTCAGATTCCCCGCCTCAGATTCCCCGCCTCAGATTCCCCGCCTCAGATTCCCCGCCTCAGATTCCCCGCCTCAGATTCCCCGCCTGATTCCCCGCCTCAGATTCCCCGTCTCAGATTCCCTGCCTCTGATTCCCTGCCTCTGATTCCCTGCCTCTGATTCCCTGCCTCTGATTCCCTGCCTCTGATTCCCTGCCTCTGATTCCCTGCCTCTGATTCCGCGCCTCTGTCTCTACGCCTCTCTTTCGCCTCCACTCTTTCCCCTCCACTCTTTCAGTGCCTGTCTTTCCCTCCCTCAATTTCAACAACACTGTTTGATCTGATTTGTGTACCTCATTTTAAACACACAAGTTCCAACCACTATGTTTTGCCCGCCTCTTTCCCCGCCTCTATTTATCCACCTATGTTTACCTGCCAATGTTTACCCGCCTGTTTCCCCGCCTCTGATTCCCCACCTTTCATTCCCCGCCTCTCTTTCCCTGCCTCTATTTCCGTGCATCTTTCTCTGCCTCTCTTTCCCCACATCTCTTTACCTCCCGCTGATTCCCCGCCTCTGATACCCCGCCTCAGATTCCCCGTCTCAGATTCCCTGCCTCTGATTCCCTGCCTCTGATTCCCTGCCTCTGATTCCCTGCCTCAGATTCCCCGCCTCAGATTCCCCGCCTCAGATTCCCCGCCTCAGATTCCCCGCCTCAGATTCCCCGCCTCAGATTCCCCGCCTGATTCCCCGCCTCAGATTCCCCGTCTCAGATTCCCTGCCTCTGATTCCCTACCTCTGATTCCCTGCCTCTGATTCCCTGCCTCTGATTCCCTGCCTCTGATTCCCTGCCTCTGATTCCCTGCCTCTGATTCCGCGCCTCTGATATCACGCCTCTCTTTCCGTATCTCTGATTCCCCGCCTCTAATTCCCTGCCTCTGATACCCTGCCTCTCTTTGCCTGCCTCTATTTCGGTGCCTCTTTCTCTGCATCTAGTTTCCCACATCTCATTTGCCCCCTCTGATAACCCGCCTCTGATTCCATGCCTCTGATTCCCCGCCTCTGATTCCCCGCCTCTGATTCCCTGCCTCTGATTCCCCGCGTCTGATTCCCTGCCTCAGATTCCCTTCCTCAGATTCCCTGCCTCAGATTCCCTGCCTCTGATTCCCCGCCTCTGATTCCCCGCCTCTTATTCCCCGCCTCTGATTCCCCGCATCTGATTCCCCGCGTCTGATTCCCTCCCTCAGATTCCCCGGCTCTGATTCCCTGCATTAGATTCCCTGCCTCAGATTCCCTGCCTCTGATTCCCCGCCTCTGATTCCCTGCCTCTGATACCCCGCCTCTGATTCCTGCCTCAGATTCCCTGCCTCAGATTTCCTGCCACAGATTCTCTGCCTCTGATTCCCTGCCTTTGATTCCCCACCTCTTATTCCCCGCCTCTGATTCCCAGCCTCTGATTCCCCGCCTCTGATTCCCTGCCTCTGTTTCCCCGCCTCTGATTCCCCGCCTCTGATTCCCCGCCTCAGATTCCCCTCCTCAGATTCCCTGCATCAGATTCCCCGCCTGAGATTCCCCACCTCAGATTCCCCGCCCCAGATTCCCCGCTTCAAATTCCCCACATCGGATTCCCCGCCTCAGATTCCCCGCCTCAGATTCCCCACCTCAGATTCCCCGCCTCAGATTTCCCGCCTCAGATTCCCCGCCTCCGATTCCCCGCCTCAGATTCCCCGCCTCAGATTCCCCGCCTCAGATTCCCCGCCTCAGATTCCCCGCCTCAGATTCCCTGCCTCTGATTGCCTGCCTCTGATTCCCTGCCTCTGATTCCCTGCCTCTGATTCCCTGCCTCTGATTCCCCGCCTCTTATTCCCCACCTCTGATTCCCCGCCTCTGATTCCCCGCCTCTGATTCCCTGCCTCTGTTTCCCCACCTCTGATTCCCCGCCTCTGATTCCCCGCCTCAGATTCCCCGGATCTGATTCCCTGCCTCAGATTCCCTGCCTAAGATTCCCTGCCTCAGATTCCCTGCCTAAGATTCCCCGCCTCAGATTTCCTGCCTCAGATTCCCCGCCTCAGATTCCCCGCCTCAGATTCCCCGCTTCAGATTCCCTGCCTCAGATTCCCCGCCTCAGATTCCCCGCCTCAGATTCCCCGCCTCAGATTCCCCGCCTCAGATTCCCCGCCTCAGATTCCCCGCCTCAGATTCCCCGCCTCAGATTCCCCGCCTCAGATTCCCTGCCTCTGATACCCTGCCTCTGATTCCCTGCATCTGATTCCCTGCCTCTGATTCCCTGCCTCTGATTCCCTGCCTCTTATTCCGCGCCTCTGATTCCACGCCTCTCTTTCCTTGTCTCTGATACCCCGCCTCTGATTCCCTGCCTCTGATTCCCCGCCTCTGATTCCCTGACTCAGATTCCCTGCCTCAGATTCCCCGCCTCAGATTCCCTGCCTCAGATTCCCCGCCTCAGATTCCCTGCCTCTGATTCCCCGACTCAGATTCCACGCCTCTTATTCCCTGCCTCAGATTCCCTGCCTCAGATTCCCTGCCTCTGATTCCCCGACTCTGATTCCCCGCCTCTTACTCCCCACCTCTGATTCCCCGCCTCTGATTCCCTGCCTCTGATTCCCTGCCTCTGTTTCCCCACCTCTGATTCCCCGCCTCTGATTCCCCGCCTCAGATTCCCCGGCTCTGATTCCCTGCCTCAGATTCCCTGCCTAAGATTCCCCGCCTCAGATTCCCTGCCTCAGATTCCCCGCCTCAGTTTTCCCGCCTCAGATTCCCTGCCTTTGATTCCCCACCTCTTATTCCCCACCTCTGATTCCCAGCCTCTGATTCCCCGCCTCTGATTCCCTGCCTCTGTTTCCCCGCCTCTGATTCCCCGCCTCTCATTGCCTGCCTCTGATTCCCTGCCTCTGATTCCCTGCCTCTGGTTCCCCGCCTCTGATTCCCCGCCTCAGATTCCCTGCCTCAGATTCCCTGCCTCAGATTCCCTGCCTCTGATTCCCTGCCTCAGATTCCCTGCCTCAGATTCCCTGCCTCAGATTCCCTGCCTCTGATTGCCAGCCTCTGTTTCCCTGCCTCTGATTCCCTGCCTCTGATTCCCTGCCTCTGATTCCCTGCCTCTGATTCCCTGCCTCTGATTCGCTGCCTCTGATTCCGCGCCTCTGATTCCACGCCTCTCTTTCCGTATCTCTGATTCCCCGCCTCTAATTCCCTGCCTCTGATACGCTGCCTCTCTTTGCCTGCCTCTATTTCGGTGCCTCTTTCTCTGCATCTAGTTTCCCACATCTCATTTGCCACCTCTGATAACCCGCCTCTGATTCCATGCCTCTGATTCCCCGCCTCTGATTCCCCGCCTCTGATTCCCTGCCTCTGATTCCCCACGTCTGATTCCCTGCCTCAGATTCCCTTCCTCAGATTCCCTGCCTCAGATTCCCTGCCTCTGATTCCCCGCCTCTGATTCCCCGCCTCTTATTCCCCGCCTCTGATTCCCCGCATCTGATTCCCCGCCTCTGATTCCCCGCGTCTGATTCCCTCCCTCAGATTCCCCGGCTCTGATTCCCTGCATTAGATTCCCTGCCTCAGATTCCCTGCCTCTGATTCCCCACCTCTGATTCCCTGCCTCTGATTCCCCGCCTCTGATTCCTGCCTCAGATTCCCTGCCTCAGATTCCCTGCCTTAGATTCTCTGCCTCTGATTCCCTGCCTTTGATTCCCCACCTCTTATTCCCCACCTCTGATTCCCAGCCTCTGATTCCCCGCCTCTGATTCCCTGCCTCTGTTTCCCCACCTCTGATTCCCCGCCTCTGATTCCCCGCCTCAGATTCCCCGCCTCAGATTCCCTGCATCAGATTCCCCGCCTGAGATTCCCCACCTCAGATTCCCCGCCTCAGATTCCCCACCTCAAATTCCCCGCATCAGATTCCCCGCCTCAGATTCCCCGCATCAGATTCCCCGCCTCAGATTCCCCGCCTCAGATTTCCCGCCTCAGATTCCCCGCCTCCGATTCCCCGCCTCAGATTCCCCGCCTCAGATTCCCCGCCTCAGATTCCCCGCCTCAGATTCCCCGCCTCAGATTCCCCGCCTCAGATTCCCCGCCTCAGATTCCCCGCCTCAGATTCCCTGCCTCTGATTGCCTGCCTCTGATTGCCTGCCTCTGATTCCCTGCCTCTGATTCCCCGCCTCTGATTCCCCGCCTCAGATTCCCTGCCTCAGATTCCCTGCCTCAGATTCCCTGCCTCTGATTCCCTGCCTCAGATTCCCTGCCTCAGATTCCCTGCCTCAGATTCCCTTCGTCTGATTGCCTGCCTCTGTTTCCCTGCCTCTGATTCCCTGCCTCTGATTCCCTGCCTCTGATTCCCTGCCTCTGATTCTCTGCCTCTGATTCCCTGCCTCTGATTCCGCGCCTCTGATTCCACGCCTCTCTTTCCTTGTCTCTGATTCCCCGCCTCTGAGTCCCTGCCACTGATAACCTGCCTCTCTTTGCCTGCCTCTATTTCCGTGCCTCTTTCACTGCATCTAGTTTCCCACATCTCATTTTCCCCCTCTGATAACCCGCCTCTGATTCCATGCCTCTGATTCACTGCCTCAGATTCCCTGCATCAGATTCCCCGACTCAGATTTACCGCCTCAGATTCCCCGCCTCAGATTCCCTGCCTCAGATTACCTGCCTCAGATTCCCTGCCTCAGATTCCCTGCCTCAGATTCCCTTCATCTGATGCCCTTCATCAATTCCCTGTCTCTGATTCCCTGCCTCTGATTCCCCACCTCTGATTCCCCGCCTCAGATTCCCTGGCTCTGATTCTCTGGCTCAGATTCCCTGCCTTAGATTCCCTGCCTCTGATTCCCCGCATCTGATTCCAGGCCTCTTATTCCCCACCTCTGATTCCCCGCCTCTGATTGCCTGCCACTGATTGCCCGCCTCGGATTCCCCGCCTCTGATTCCCCGCCTCTGATTCCCCACCTCTGTCTGTATGCCTCTCTTTCGCCTCCGCTTTTTCCCCTCCACTCTTTCCGCGCCTCTCTTTCCCTCCCTCAATTTCAACAACTCTGTTTGATCTGTTCTGTGTACCTCATTTTCAACACACAAGTTCCAACCACTATGTTTCACCCATCTATTTCCCCGCCTCTATTTATCCGCCTATGTTTACCCGCCTCTGTTTACCCACCTGTTTCACCGCCTCTGATTCCCCACCTCTGTCTCTACGCCTCTCTTTCGCCTCCACTCTTTCCCCTCCACTCTTTCAGTGCCTGTCTTTCCCTCCCTCAATTTCAACAACACTGTTTGATCTGTTTTGTGTACCTCATTTTAAACACACAAGTTCCAACCACTATGTTTTGCCCGCCTCTTTCCCCGCCTCTATTTATCCACCTATGTTTACCTGCCACTGTTTACCCGCCTGTTTCCCCGCCTCTGATTCCCCACCTTTCATTCCCCGCCTCTCTTTCCCTGCCTCTATTTCCGTGCATCTTTCTCTGCCTCTCTTTCCCCACATCTCTTTACTTCCCGCTGATTCCCCGCCTCTGATACCCCGCCTCTGATTCCCCGCCTCTGATTCCCTGCCTCAGATTCCCTGCCTCAGATTCCCTGCCTCAGATTCCCTGCCTCTGATTCCCTGCCTCTGATTCCCCGCCTCTTATTCCCCGCCTCTGATTCCACGCCTCTGATTCCCTGCATTTGATTCCCTTCCTCTGTTTCCCCGCCTCTGATTCCCCGCCTCTGATTCCCCGCCTCAGATTCCCCAGCTCTGATTCCCTGCCTCAGATTCCCTGCCTCAGATTCCCCGCCTCAGATTCCCTGCGTCAGATTCCCCGCCTCAGATTCGCTGCCTCTGATTCCCCGACTCTGATTCCCCGCCTCTTATTCCCCACCTCTGATTCCCCGCCTCTGATTCCCCGCCTCAGATTCCCTGCCTCTGTTTCCCCACCTCTGATTCCCCGCCTCTGATTCCCCGCCTCAGATTCCCCGGCTCTGATTCCCTACCTCAGATTCCCTGCCTCAGATACCCCGCCTCAGATTCCTTGCCTCAGATTCCCCGCCTCAGATTTCCCGCCTCAGATTCCCCGCCTCAGATTCCCCGCCGCAGATTCCCCGCCTCAGATGCCCCGCCTCAGATTCCCCGCCTCAGATTCCCCGCCTCAGATTCCCCGCCTCAGATTCCCCGCCTCAGATTCCCCGCCTCAGATTCCCCGCCTCAGATTCCCCGCCTCAGATTCCCCGCCTCTGATTCCCCGCCTCTGATTCCCTGCCTCTGATTCCCTGCCTCTGATTCCCTGCCTCTGATTCCCTGCCTCTGATTCCCTGCCTCTGATTCCGCGCCTCTGATTCCACGCCTCTCTTTCCGTATCTCTGATTCCCCGCCTCTAATTCCCTGCCTCTGATACCCTGCCTCTATTTGCCTGCCTGTATTTCCGTGCCTCTTTCTCTGCATCTAGTTTCCCACATGTCATTTGCCCCCTCTGATAACCCGCCTCTGATTCCATGCCTCTGATTCCCCGCCTCTGATTCCCCGCCTCTGATTCCCTGCCTCTGATTCCCCGCGTCTGATTCCCTGCCTCAGATTCCCTTCCTCAGATTCCCTGCCTCAGATTCCCTGCCTCTGATTCCCCGCCTCTGATTCCCCGCCTCTTATTCCCCGCCTCTGATTCCCCGCATCTGATTCCCCGCGTCTGATTCCCTCCCTCAGATTCCCCGGCTCTGATTCCCTGCATTAGATTCCCTGCCTCAGATTCCCTGCCTCTGATTCCCCGCCTCTGATTCCCTGCCTCTGATACCCCGCCTCTGATTCCTGCCTCAGATTCCCTGCCTCAGATTTCCTGCCACAGATTCTCTGCCTCTGATTCCCTGCCTTTGATTCCCCACCTCTTATTCCCCACCTCTGATTCCCAGCCTCTGATTCCCCGCCTCTGATTCCCTGCCTCTGTTTCCCCGCCTCTGATTCCCCGCCTCTGATTCCCCGCCTCAGATTCCCCTCCTCAGATTCCCTGCATCAGATTCCCCGCCTGAGATTCCCCACCTCAGATTCCCCGCCCCAGATTCCCCGCTTCAAATTCCCCACATCAGATTCCCCGCCTCAGATTCCCCGCCTCAGATTCCCCACCTCAGATTCCCCGCCTCAGATTTCCCGCCTCAGATTCCCCGCCTCCGATTCCCCGCCTCAGATTCCCCGCCTCAGATTCCCCGCCTCAGATTCCCCGCCTCAGATTCCCCGCCTCAGATTCCCCGCCTCAGATTCCCTGCCTCTGATTGCCTGCCTCTGATTCCCTGCCTCTGATTCCCTGCCTCTGATTCCACGCCTCTCATTCCCCACCTCTGATTCCCCGCCTCTGATTCCCCGCCTCTGATTCCCTGCCTCTGTTTCCCCACCTCTGATTCCCCGCCTCTGATTCCCCGCCTCAGATTCCCCGGATCTGATTCCCTGCCTCAGATTCCCTGCCTAAGATTCCCTGCCTCAGATTCCCTGCCTAAGATTCCCCGCCTCAGATTTCCTGCCTCAGATTCCCCGCCTCAGATTCCCCGCCTCAGATTCCCCGCTTCAGATTCCCTGCCTCAGATTCCCCGCCTCAGATTCCCCGCCTCAGATTCCCCGCCTCAGATTCCCCGCCTCAGATTCCCCGCCTCAGATTCCCCGCCTCAGATTCCCCGCCTCAGATTCCCCGCCTCAGATTCCCTGCCTCTGATACCCTGCCTCTGATTCCCTGCATCTGATTCCCTGCCTCTGATTCCCTGCCTCTGATTCCCTGCCTCTGATTCCGCGCCTCTGATTCCACGCCTCTCTTTCCTTGTCTCTGATACCCCGCCTCTGATTCCCTGCCTCTGATTCCCCGCCTCTGATTCCCTGACTCAGATTCCCTGCCTCAGATTCCCCGCCTCAGATTCCCTGCCTCAGATTCCCCGCCTCAGATTCCCTGCCTCTGATTCCCCGACTCAGATTCCACGCCTCTTATTCCCTGCCTCAGATTCCCTGCCTCAGATTCCCTGCCTCTGATTCCCCGACTCTGATTCCCCGCCTCTTACTCCCCACCTCTGATTCCCCGCCTCTGATTCCCTGCCTCTGATTCCCTGCCTCTGATTCCCCACCTCTGATTCCCCGCCTCTGATTCCCCGCCTCAGATTCCCCGGCTCTGATTCCCTGCCTCAGATTCCCTGCCTAAGATTCCCCGCCTCAGATTCCCTGCCTCAGATTCCCCGCCTCAGTTTTCCCGCCTCAGATTCCCTGCCTTTGATTCCCCACCTCTTATTCCCCACCTCTGATTCCCAGCCTCTGATTCCCCGCCTCTGATTCCCTGCCTCTGTTTCCCCGCCTCTGATTCCCCGCCTCTCATTGCCTGCCTCTGATTCCCTGCCTCTGATTCCCTGCCTCTGGTTCCCCACCTCTGATTCCCCGCCTCAGATTCCCTGCCTCAGATTCCCTGCCTCAGATTCCCTGCCTCTGATTCCCTGCCTCAGATTCCCTGCCTCAGATTCCCTGCCTCAGATTCCCTGCCTCTGATTGCCAGCCTCTGTTTCCCTGCCTCTGATTCCCTGCCTCTGATTCCCTGCCTCTGATTCCCTGCCTCTGATTCCCTGCCTCTGATTCGCTGCCTCTGATTCCGCGCCTCTGATTCCACGCCTCTCTTTCCGTATCTCTGATTCCCCGCCTCTAATTCCCTGCCTCTGATACGCTGCCTCTCTTTGCCTGCCTCTATTTCGGTGCCTCTTTCTCTGCATCTAGTTTCCCACATCTCATTTGCCACCTCTGATAACCCGCCTCTGATTCCATGCCTCTGATTCCCCGCCTCTGATTCCCCGCCTCTGATTCCCTGCCTCTGATTCCCCACGTCTGATTCCCTGCCTCAGATTCCCTTCCTCAGATTCCCTGCCTCAGATTCCCTGCCTCTGATTCCCCGCCTCTGATTCCCCGCCTCTTATTCCCCGCCTCTGATTCCCCGCATCTGATTCCCCGCCTCTGATTCCCCGCGTCTGATTCCCTCCCTCAGATTCCCCGGCTCTGATTCCCTGCATTAGATTCCCTGCCTCAGATTCCCTGCCTCTGATTCCCCACCTCTGATTCCCTGCCTCTGATTCCCCGCCTCTGATTCCTGCCACAGATTCCCTGCCTCAGATTCCCTGCCTTAGATTCTCTGCCTCTGATTCCCTGCCTTTGATTCCCCACCTCTTATTCCCCGCCTCTGATTCCCAGCCTCTGATTCCCCGCCTCTGATTCCCTGCCTCTGTTTCCCCACCTCTGATTCCCCGCCTCTGATTCCCCGCCTCAGATTCCCCGCCTCAGATTCCCTGCATCAGATTCCCCGCCTGAGATTCCCCACCTCAGATTCCCCGCCTCAGATTCCCCGCCTCAAATTCCCCGCATCAGATTCCCCGCCTCAGATTCCCCGCATCAGATTCCCCGCCTCAGATTCCCCGCCTCAGATTTCCCGCCTCAGATTCCCCGCCTCCGATTCCCCGCCTCAGATTCCCCGCCTCAGATTCCCCGCCTCAGATTCCCCGCCTCAGATTCCCCGCCTCAGATTCCCCGCCTCAGATTCCCCGCCTCAGATTCCCCGCCTCAGATTCCCTGCCTCTGATTGCCTGCCTCTGATTCCCTGCCTCTGATTCCCTGCCTCTGATTCCCCGCCTCTGATTCCCCGCCTCAGATTCCCTGCCTCAGATTCCCTGCCTCAGATTCCCTGCCTCTGATTCCCTGCCTCAGATTCCCTGCCTCAGATTCCCTGCCTCAGATTCCCTTCGTCTGATTGCCTGCCTCTGTTTCCCTGCCTCTGATTCCCTGCCTCTGATTCCCTGCCTCTGATTCCCTGCCTCTGATTCTCTGCCTCTGATTCCCTGCCTCTGATTCCGCGCCTCTGATTCCACGCCTCTCTTTCCTTGTCTCTGATTCCCCGCCTCTGAGTCCCTGCCACTGATACCCTGCCTCTCTTTGCCTGCCTCTATTTCCGTGCCTCTTTCACTGCATCTAGTTTCCCACATCTCATTTGCCCCCTCTGATAACCCGCCTCTGATTCCATGCCTCTGATTCACTGCCTCAGATTCCCTGCATCAGATTCCCCGACTCAGATTTACCGCCTCAGATTCCCCGCCTCAGATTCCCTGCCTCAGATTCCCTGCCTCAGATTCCCTGCCTCAGATTCCCTGCCTCAGATTCCCTTCATCTGATGCCCTTCATCAATTCCCTGTCTCTGATTCCCTGCCTCTGATTCCCCACCTCTGATTCCCCGCCTCAGATTCCCTGGCTCTGATTCTCTGGCTCAGATTCCCTGCCTTAGATTCCCTGCCTCTGATTCCCCGCATCTGATTCCAGGCCTCTTATTCCCCACCTCTGATTCCCCGCCTCTGATTGCCTGCCACTGATTGCCCGCCTCGGATTCCCCGCCTCTGATTCCCCGCCTCTGATTCCCCACCTCTGTCTGTATGCCTCTCTTTCGCCTCCGCTTTTTCCCCTCCACTCTTTCCGCGCCTCTCTTTCCCTCCCTCAATTTCAACAACTCTGTTTGATCTGTTCTGTGTACCTCATTTTCAACACACAAGTTCCAACCACT
The DNA here is from genome assembly GCF_036971445.1 of Narcine bancroftii. NCBI lineage: Eukaryota > Metazoa > Chordata > Chondrichthyes > Torpediniformes > Narcinidae > Narcine > Narcine bancroftii. Next base: position 92,578,019 of record NC_091481.1, read on the forward strand.
ATGTTTCACCCATCTATTTCCCCGCCTCTATTTATCCGCCTATGTTTACCCGCCTCTGTTTACCCACCTGTTTCACCGCCTCTGATTCCCCACCTCTGTCTCTATGCCTCTCTTTCGCCTCCACTCTTTCCCCTCCACTCTTTCAGTGCCTGTCTTTCCCTCCCTCAATTTCAACAACACTGTTTGATCTGTTTTGTGTACCTCATTTTAAACACACAAGTTCCAACCACTATGTTTTGCCCGCCTCTTTCCCCGCCTCTATTTATCCACCTATGTTTACCTGCCACTGTTTACCCGCCTGTTTCCCCGCCTCTGATTCCCCACCTTTCATTCCCCGCCTCTCTTTCCCTGCCTCTATTTCCGTGCATCTTTCTCTGCCTCTCTTTCCCCACATCTCTTTACTTCCCGCTGATTCCCCGCCTCTGATACCCCGCCTCTGATTCCCCGCCTCTGATTCCCTGCCTCAGATTCCCTGCCTCAGATTCCCTGCCTCAGATTCCCTGCCTCTGATTCCCTGCCTCTGATTCCCCGCCTCTTATTCCCCGCCTCTGATTCCACGCCTCTGATTCCCTGCATTTGATTCCCTTCCTCTGTTTCCCCGCCTCTGATTCCCCGCCTCTGATTCCCCGCCTCAGATTCCCCAGCTCTGATTCCCTGCCTCAGATTCCCTGCCTCAGATTCCCCGCCTCAGATTCCCTGCGTCAGATTCCCCGCCTCAGATTCGCTGCCTCTGATTCCCCGACTCTGATTCCCCGCCTCTTATTCCCCACCTCTGATTCCCCGCCTCTGATTCCCCGCCTCAGATTCCCTGCCTCTGTTTCCCCACCTCTGATTCCCCGCCTCTGATTCCCCGCCTCAGATTCCCCGGCTCTGATTCCCTACCTCAGATTCCCTGCCTCAGATACCCCGCCTCAGATTCCTTGCCTCAGATTCCCCGCCTCAGATTTCCCGCCTCAGATTCCCCGCCTCAAATTCCCCGCCGCAGATTCCCCGCCTCAGATGCCCCGCCTCAGATTCCCCGCCTCAGATTCCCCGCCTCAGATTCCCCGCCTCAGATTCCCCGCCTCAGATTCCCCGCCTCAGATTCCCCGCCTCAGATTCCCCGCCTCAGATTCCCCGCCTCTGATTCCCCGCCTCTGATTCCCTGCCTCTGATTCCCTGCCTCTGATTCCCTGCCTCTGATTCCCTGCCTCTGATTCCCTGCCTCTGATTCCGCGCCTCTGATTCCACGCCTCTCTTTCCGTATCTCTGATTCCCCGCCTCTAATTCCCTGCCTCTGATACCCTGCCTCTATTTGCCTGCCTGTATTTCCGTGCCTCTTTCTCTGCATCTAGTTTCCCACATGTCATTTGCCCCCTCTGATAACCTGCCTCTGATTCCATGCCTCTGATTCCCCGCCTCTGATTCCCCGCCTCTGATTCCCTGCCTCTGATTCCCCGCCTCTGATTCCCTGCCTCAGATTCCCTGCCTCAGATTCCCTGCCTCAGATTCCCTGCCTCTAATTCCCCGCCTCTTATTCCCCGTCTCTGATTCCCCGCCTCTGATTCCCCGCATCTGATTCCCTCCCTCAGATTCCCCGGCTCTGATTCCCTGCATTAGATTCCCTGCCTCAGATTCCCTGCCTCTGATTCCCCGCCTCTGATTCCCTGCCTCTGATTCCCCACCTCTGATTCCTGCCTCAGATACCCTGCCTCAGATTCCCTGCCTCAGATTCCCTGCCTCTGATTCACTGCCTTTGATTCCCCGCCTCTTATTCCCCACCTCTGATTCCCAGCCTCTGATTCCCCTCCACTGATTCCCTGCCTCTGTTTCCCCGCCTCTGATTCCCCGCCTCTGATTCCCCGCCTCAGATTCCCCGCCTCAGATTCCCTGCCTAAGATTCCCCGCCTCAGATTCCCCGCCTCAGATTCCCCGCCTGAGATTCCCCGCCTCAGATTCCCCGCCTCAGATTCCCTGCCTCAGATTCCCCGCCTCAGATTCCCTGCCTCTGATTGCCTGCCTCTGATTCCCTGCCTCTGATTCCCTGCCTCTGATTCCCCGCCTCTGATTCCCCGCCTCAGATTCCCTGCCTCAGATTCCCTGCCTCAGATTCCCTGCCTCTGATTCCCTGCCTCAGATTCCCTGCCTCAGATTCCCTGCCTCAGATTCCCTGCCTATGATTGCCTGCCTCTGTTTCCCTGCCTCTGATTCCCTGCCTCTGATTCCCTGGCTCTGATTCCCTGCCTCTGATTCCCTGCCTCTGATTCCCTGCCTCTGATTCCGCGCCTCTGATTCCACGCCTCTCTTTCCTTGTCTCTGATTCCCCGCCTCTGAGTCCCTGCCTCTGATACCCTGCCTCTCTTTGCCTGCCTCTATTTCCGTGCCTCTTTCACTGCATCTAGTTTCCCACATCTCATTTGCCCCCTCTGATAACCCGCCTCTGATTCCATGCCTCCGATTCACTGCCTCAGATTCCCTGCATCAGATTCCCCGACTCAGATTTACCGCCTCAGATTCCCCGCCTCAGATTCCCTGCCTCAGATTCCCTGCCTCAGATTCCCTGCCTCAGATTACCTGCCTCAGATTCCCTTCATCTGATGCCCTTCATCAATTCCCTGCCTCTGATTCCCTGCCTCTGATTCCCCACCTCTGATTCCCCGCCTCAGATTCCCTGGCTCTGATTCTCTGGCTCAGATTCCCTGCCTTAGATTCCCTGCCTCTGATTCCCCGCATCTGATTCCAGGCCTCTTATTCCCCACCTCTGATTCCCCGCCTCTGATTGCCTGCCACTGATTGCCCGCCTCTGATTCCCCGCCTCTGATTCCCCGCCTCTGATTCCCCACCTCTGTCTGTATGCCTCTCTTTCGCCTCCGCTTTTTCCCCTCCACTCTTTCCGCGCCTCTCTTTCCCTCCCTCAATTTCAACAACTCTGTTTGATCTGTTCTGTGTACCTCATTTTCAACACACAAGTTCCAACCACTATGTTTCACCCATCTATTTCCCCGCCTCTATTTATCCGCCTATGTTTACCCGCCTCTGTTTACCCACCTGTATCACCGCCTCTGTTTCCCCGCCTCTGATTCCCCACCTCTGTCTCTACGCCTCTCTTTCGCCTCCACTCTTTCCCCTCCACTCTTTCCGTGCCTGTCTTTCCCTCCCTCAATTTCAACAACACTCTTTGATCTGTTTTGTGTACCTCATTTTAAACACACAAGTTCCAACCACTATGTTTTGCCCGCCTCTTTCCCCACTTCTATTTATCCACCTATGTTTACCTGCCACTGTTTACCCGCCTGTTTCCCCGCCTCTGATTCCCCACCTTTCATTTCCCGCCTCTCTTTCCCTGCCTCTATTTCAGCACCTCTTTCTCTGCCTCTCTATCCCCACATCTCTTTTCCTCCCGCTGATTCCCCGCCTCTGATTCCCCACCTTTCATTCCCCGCCTCTCTTTCCCTGCCTCTATTTCAGCACCTCTTTCTCTGCCTCTCTATCCCCACATCTCTTTTCCTCCCGCTGATTCCCCGCCACTGATTCCCTGCCTCAGATTCCCTGCCTCTGATTCCCCGCCTCTGATTCCCCGCCTCTTATTCCCCGCCTCTGATTCCCCGCCTCTGATTCCCCGCCTCTGATTCCCTGCCTCTGTTACCCCGCCTCCGATTCCCCGCCTCTGATTCCCCGCCTCAGATTCCCAGGCTCTGATTCCCTGCCTCAGATTCCCTGCCTCAGATTCCCCGCCTCAGATTCCCTGCCTCAGATTCCCCTCCTCAGATTCCCTGCCTCTGATTCCACGACTCTAATTCCCCGCCTCTTATTCCCCGCCTCTGATTCCCCACCTCTGATTCCCCGCCTCTGATTCCCTGCTTCTGATTCCCCACCTCTGATTCCCTGCCTCAGATTCCCTGCCTCAGATTCCCTGCCTCAGATTCCCTGCCTCTGATTCCCCGACTCTGATTCCCCGCCTCTTATTCCCCACCTCTGATTCCCCGCCTCTGATTCCCCGCCTCTGATTCCCTGCCTCTGTTTCCCCACCTCTGATTCCCCGCCTCTGATTCCCCGCCTCAGATTCTCCGGCTCTGATTCCCTGCCTCAGATTCCCTGCCTAAGATTCCCCGCCTCAGATTCCCTGCCTAAGATTCCCCGCCTCAGATTTCCCGCCTCAGATTCCCCTCCTCAGATTCCCCGCCTCAGATTCCCCGCCTCAGATTCCCCGCCTCAGATTCCCCGCCTCAGATTCCCCGCCTCAGATTCCATGCCTCTGATTCCCCGCCTCTGATTCCCCGCCTCAGATTCCCCGCCTTAGATTCCCCGCCTCAGATTCCCCGCCTCAGATTCCCTGCCTCTGATTACCTGCCTCTGATTCCCTGCCTCTGATTCCCTGCCTCTGATTCCCTGCCTCTGATTCCGCGCCTCTGATTCCACGCCTCTCTTTCCGTATCTCTGATTCCCCGCCTCTAATTCCCTGCCTCTGATACCCTGCCTCTCTTTGCCTGCCTCTATTTCGGTGCCTCTTTCTCTGCATCTAGTTTCCCACATCTCATTTGCCCCCTCTGATAACCCACCTCTGATTCCATGCCTCTGATTCCCCGCCTCTGATTCCCCGCCTCTGATTCCCTGCCTCTGATTCCCCGCCTCTGATTCCCTGCCTCAGATTCCCTGCCTCAGATTCCCCGCCTCAGATTCCCTGCCTCAGATACCCCGCCTCAGATTCCCTGCCTCTGATTCCCCGACTCTGATTCCCCGCCTCTTATTCCCCGCCTCTGATTCCCCGCCTCTGATTCCCTGCCTCTGATACCCTGCCTCTCTTTGCCTGCCTCTATTTCGGTGCCTCTTTCTCTGCATCTAGTTTCCCACATCTAATTTGCCCCCTCTGATAACCCGCCGCTGATTCCATGCCTCTGATTCCCCGCCTCTGATACCCCGCCTCTGATTCCCTGCCTCTGATTCCCCGCCTCTGATTCCCTGACTCAGATTCCCTGCCTCAGATTCCCCGCCTCAGAATCCCTGCCTCAGATTCCCCGCCTCAGATTCCCTGCCTCTGATTCCCCGACTCTGATTCCCCGCCTCTTATTCCCCGCCTCTGATTCCCCGCCTCTGATTCCCCGCCTCTGATTCCCTGCCTCTGATTCCCCACCTCTGATTCCCTGCCTCAGATTCCCTGCCTCAGATTCCCTGCCTCAGATTCCCTGCCTCTGATTCCCCGACTCTGATACCCCGCCTCTTATTCCCCACCTCTGATTCCCCGCCTCTGATTCCCCGCCTCTGATTCCCTGCCTCTGTTTCCCCACCTCTGATTCCCCGCCTCTGATTCCCCGCCTCAGATTCCCCGGCTCTGATTCCCTGCCTCAGATTCCCTGCCTAAGATTCCCCGCCTCAGATTCCCTGCCTCAGATTCCCCGCCTCAGATTTCCCGCCTCAGATTCCCCTCCTCAGATTCCCCGCCTCAGATTCCTCGCCTCAGATTCCCCGCCTCAGATTCCCCGCCTCAGATTCCCCGCCTCAGATTCCCCGCCTCAGATTCCCCGCCTCAGATTCCCTGCCTGATTCCCCGCCTCAGATTCCCCGTCTCAGATTCCCTGCCTCTGATTCCCTGCCTCTGATTCCCTGCTTCTGATTCCCTGCCTCTGATTCCCTGCCTCTGATTCCCTGCCTCTGATTCCCTGCCTCTGATTCCGCGCCTCTGATTCCACGCCTCTCTTTCCGTATTTCTGATTCCCCGCCTCTAATTCCCTGCCTCTGATACCCTGCCTCTCTTTGCCTGCCTCTATTTCGGTGCCTCTTTCTCTGCATCTAGTTTCCCACATCTCATTTGCCTCCTCTGATAACCCGCCTCTGATTCCATGCCTCTGATTCCCCGCCTCTGATTCCCCGCCTCTGATTCCCTGCCTCTGATTCCCCGCGTCTGATTCCCTGCCTCAGATTCCCTTCCTCAGATTCCCTGCCTCAGATTCCCTGCCTCTGATTCCCCGCCTCTGATTCCCCGCCTCTTATTCCCCGCCTCTGATTCCCCGCCTCTGATTCCCCGCGTCTGATTCCCTCCCTCAGATTCCCCGGCTCTGATTCCCTGCATTAGGTTCCCTGCCTCAGATTCCCTGCCTCTGATTCCCCGCCTCTGATTCCCTGCCTCTGATTCCCCGCCTCTGATTCCTGCCTCAGATTCCCTGCCTCAGATTCCCTGCCTCAGATTCTCTGCCTCTGATTCCCTGCCTTTGATTCCCCACCTCTTATTCCCCGCCTCTGATTCCCAGCCTCTGATTCCCCGCCTCTGATTCCCTGCCTCTGTTTCCCCGCCTCTGATTCCCCGCCTCTGATTCCCCGCCTCAGATTCCCCGCCTCAGATTCCCTGCATCAGATTCCCCGCCTGAGATTCCCCACCTCAGATTCCCCGCCCCAGATTCCCCGCCTCAAATTCCACGCATCAGATTCCCCGCCTCAGATTCCCCGCCTCAGATTCCCCGCCTCAGATTCCCCGCCTCAGATATCCCGCCTCAGATTCCCCGCCTCCGATTCCCCGCCTCCGATTCCCCGCCTCAGATTCCCCGCCTCAGATTCCCCGCCTCAGATTCCCCGCCTCAGATTCCCCGCCTCAGATTCCCCGCCTCAGATTCCCTGCCTCTGATTGCCTGCCTCTGATTCCCTGCCTCTGATTCCCTGCCTCTGATTCCCCGCCTCTTATTCCCCACCTCTGATTCCCCGCCTCTGATTCCCCGCCTCTGATTCCCCGCCTATGATTCCCCGCCTCTGATTCCCTGCCTCTGTTACCCCGCCTCCGATTCCCCGCCTCTGATTCCCCGCCTCAGATTCCCAGGCTCTGATTCCCTGCCTCAGATTCCCTGCCTCAGATTCCCCGCCTCAGATTCCCTGCCTCAGATTCCCCGCCTCAGATTCCCTGCCTCTGATTCCACGACTCTAATTCCCCGCCTCTTATTCCCCGCCTCTGATTCCCCACCTCTGATTCCCCGCCTCTGATTCCCTGCTTCTGATTCCCCACCTCTGATTCCCTGCCTCAGATTCCCTGCCTCAGATTCCCTGCCTCAGATTCCCTGCCTCTGATTCCCCGACTCTGATTCCCCGCCTCTTATTCCCCACCTCTGATTCCCCGCCTCTGATTCCCCGCCTCTGATTCCCTGCCTCTGTTTCCCCACCTCTGATTCCCCGCCTCTGATTCCCCGCCTCAGATTCTCCGGCTCTGATTCCCTGCCTCAGATTCCCTGCCTAAGATTCCCCGCCTCAGATTCACTGCCTAAGATTCCCCGCCTCAGATTTCCCGCCTCAGATTCCCCTCCTCAGATTCCCCGCCTCAGATTCCCCGCCTCAGATTCCCCGCCTCAGATTCCCCGCCTCAGATTCCCCGCCTCAGATTCCATGCCTCTGATTCCCCGCCTCTGATTCCCCGCCTCAGATTCCCCGCCTTAGATTCCCCGCCTCAGATTCCCCGCCTCAGATTCCCTGCCTCTGATTACCTGCCTCTGATTCCCTGCCTCTGATTCCCTGCCTCTGATTCCCTGCCTCTGATTCCGCGCCTCTGATTCCACGCCTCTCTTTCCGTATCTCTGATTCCCCGCCTCTAATTCCCTGCCTCTGATACCCTGCCTCTCTTTGCCTGCCTCTATTTCGGTGCCTCTTTCTCTGCATCTAGTTTCCCACATCTCATTTGCCCCCTCTGATAACCCACCTCTGATTCCATGCCTCTGATTCCCCGCCTCTGATTCCCCGCCTCTGATTCCCTGCCTCTGATTCCCCGCCTCTGATTCCCTGCCTCAGATTCCCTGCCTCAGATTCCCCGCCTCAGATTCCCTGCCTCAGATACCCCGCCTCAGATTCCCTGCCTCTGATTCCCCGACTCTGATTCCCCGCCTCTTATTCCCCGCCTCTGATTCCCCGCCTCTGATTCCCCGCCTCTGATTCCCTGCCTCTGATTCCCCACCTCTGATTCCCTGCCTCAGATTCCCTGCCTCAGATTCCCTGCCTCAGATTCCCTGCCTCTGATTCCCCGACTCTGATACCCCGCCTCTTATTCCCCACCTCTGATTCCCCGCCTCTGATTCCCCGCCTCTGATTCCCTGCCTCTGTTTCCCCACCTCTGATTCCCCGCCTCTGATTCCCCGCCTCAGATTCCCCGGCTCTGATTCCCTGCCTCAGATTCCCTGCCTAAGATTCCCCGCCTCAGATTCCCTGCCTCAGATTCCCCGCCTCAGATTTCCCGCCTCAGATTCCCCTCCTCAGATTCCCCGCCTCAGATTCCTCGCCTCAGATTCCCCGCCTCAGATTCCCCGCCTCAGATTCCCCGCCTCAGATTCCCCGCCTCAGATTCCCTGCCTGATTCCCCGCCTCAGATTCCCCGTCTCAGATTCCCTGCCTCTGATTCCCTGCCTCTGATTCCCTGCTTCTGATTCCCTGCCTCTGATTCCCTGCCTCTGATTCCCTGCCTCTGATTCCCTGCCTCTGATTCCGCGCCTCTGATTCCACGCCTCTCTTTCCGTATCTCTGTTTCCCCGCCTCTAATTCCCTGCCTCTGATACCCTGCCTCTCTTTGCCTGCCTCTATTTCGGTGCCTCTTTCTCTGCATCTAGTTTCCCACATCTCATTTGCCTCCTCTGATAACCCGCCTCTGATTCCATGCCTCTGATTCCCCGCCTCTGATTCCCCGCCTCTGATTCCCTGCCTCTGATTCCCCGCGTCTGATTCCCTGCCTCAGATTCCCTTCCTCAGATTCCCTGCCTCAGATTCCCTGCCTCTGATTCCCCGCCTCTGATTCCCCGCCTCTTATTCCCCGCCTCTGATTCCCCGCCTCTGATTCCCCGCGTCTGATTCCCTCCCTCAGATTCCCCGGCTCTGATTCCCTGCATTAGATTCCCTGCCTCAGATTCCCTGCCTCTGATTCCCCGCCTCTGATTCCCTGCCTCTGATTCCCCGCCTCTGATTCCTGCCTCAGATTCCCTGCCTCAGATTCCCTGCCTCAGATTCTCTGCCTCTGATTCCCTGCCTTTGATTCCCCACCTCTTATTCCCCGCCTCTGATTCCCAGCCTCTGATTCCCCGCCTCTGATTCCCTGCCTCTGTTTCCCCGCCTCTGATTCCCCGCCTCTGATTCCCCGCCTCAGATTCCCCGCCTCAGATTCCCTGCATCAGATTCCCCGCCTGAGATTCCCCACCTCAGATTCCCCGCCCCAGATTCCCCGCCTCAAATTCCCCGCATCAGATTCCCCGCCTCAGATTCCCCGCCTCAGATTCCCCGCCTCAGATTCCCCGCCTCAGATATCCCGCCTCAGATTCCCCGCCTCCGATTCCCCGCCTCAGATTCCCCGCCTCAGATTCCCCGCCTCAGATTCCCCGCCTCAGATTCCCCGCCTCAGATTCCCCGCCTCAGATTCCCCGCCTCAGATTCCCTGCCTCTGATTGCCTGCCTCTGATTCCCTGCCTCTGATTCCCTGCCTCTGATTCCCCGCCTCTTATTCCCCACCTCTGATTCCCCGCCTCTGATTCCCCGCCTCTGATTCCCTGCCTCTGTTTCCCCACCTCTGATTCCCCGCCTCTGATTCCCCGCCTCAGATTCCCCGGCTCTGATTCCCTGCCTCAGATTCCCTGCCTAAGATTCCCTGCCTCAGATTCCCTGCCTAAGATTCCCCGCCTCAGATTTCCCGCCTCAGATTCCCCGCCTCAGATTCCCCGCCTCAGATTCCCCGCCTCAGATTCCACGCCTCAGATTCCCCGCCTCAGATTCCCCGCCTCAGATTCCCCGCCTCAGATTCCCCGCCTCAGATTCCCCGCCTCTGATACCCCGCCTCTGATTCCCTGCCTCTGATTCACCGCCTCTGATTCCCTGACTCAGATTCCCTGCCTCAGATTCCCCGCCTCAGAATCCCTGCCTCAGATTCCCCGCCTCAGATTCCCTGCCTCTGATTCCCCGACTCTGATTCCCCGCCTCTTATTCCCCGCCTCTGATTCCCCGCCTCTGATTCCCCGCCTCTGATTCCCTGCCTCTGATTCCCCACCTCTGATTCCCTGCCTCAGATTCCCTGCCTCAGATTCCCTGCCTCAGATTCCCTGCCTCTGATTCCCCGACTCTGATACCCCGTCTCTTATTCCCCACCTCTGATTCCCCGCCTCTGATTCCCCGCCTCTGATTCCCTGCCTCTGTTTCCCCACCTCTGATTCCCCGCATCTGATTCCCCGCCTCAGATTCCCCGGCTCTGATTCCCTGCCTCAGATTCCCTGCCTAAGATTCCCCGCCTCAGATACCCTGCCTCAGATTCCCCGCCTCAGATTTTCCGCCTCAGATTCCCCTCCTCAGATTCCCCGCCTCAGATTCCCCGCCTCAGATTCCCAGCCTCAGATTCCCCGCCTCAGATTCCCCGCCTCAGATTCCCCGCCTCAGATTCCCCGCCTCAGATTCCCCGCCTGATTCCCCGCCTCTGATTCCCCGCCTCTGATTCCCTGCCTCTGATTCCCCGCGTCTGATTCCCTGCCTCAGATTCCCTTCCTCAGATTCCCTGCCTCAGATTCCCTGCCTCTGATTCCCCGCCTCTGATTCCCCGCCTCTTATTCCCCGCCTCTGATTCCCCGCCTCTGATTCCCCGCGTCTGATTCCCTCCCTCAGATTCCCCGGCTCTGATTCCCTGCATTAGATTCCCTGCCTCAGAATCCCTGCCTCTGATTCCCCGCCTCTGATTCCCTGCCTCTGATTCCCCGCCTCTGATTCCTGCCTCAGATTCCCTGCCTCAGATTCCCTGCCTCAGATTCTCTGCCTCTGATTCCCTGCCTTTGATTCCCCACCTCTTATTCCCCGCCTCTGATTCCCAGCCTCTGATTCCCTGCCTCTGTTTCCCCGCCTCTGATTCCCCGCCTCTGATTCCCCGCCTCAGATTCCCCGCCTCAGATTCCCTGCATCAGATTCCCCGCCTGAGATTCCCCACCTCAGATTCCCCGCCCCAGATTCCCCGCCTCAAATTCCCCGCATCAGATTCCCCGCCTCAGATTCCCCGCCTCAGATTCCCCGCCTCAGATTCCCCACCTCAGATATCCCGCCTCAGATTCCCCGCCTCCGATTCCCCGCCTCAGATTCCCCGCCTCAGATTCCCCGCCTCTGATTCCCCGCGTCTGATTCCCTCCCTCAGATTCCCCGGCTCTGATTCCCTGCATTAGATTCCCTGCCTCAGAATCCCTGCCTCTGATTCCCCGCCTCTGATTCCCTGCCTCTGATTCCCCGCCTCTGATTCCTGCCTCAGATTCCCTGCCTCAGATTCCCTGCCTCAGATTCTCTGCCTCTGATTCCCTGCCTTTGATTCCCCACCTCTTATTCCCCGCCTCTGATTCCCAGCCTCTGATTCCCTGCCTCTGTTTCCCCGCCTCTGATTCCCCGCCTCTGATTCCCCGCCTCAGATTCCCCGCCTCAGATTCCCTGCATCAGATTCCCCGCCTGAGATTCCCCACCTCAGATTCCCCGCCCCAGATTCCCCGCCTCAAATTCCCCGCATCAGATTCCCCGCCTCAGATTCCCCGCCTCAGATTCCCCGCCTCAGATTCCCCACCTCAGATATCCCGCCTCAGATTCCCCGCCTCCGATTCCCCGCCTCAGATTCCCCGCCTCAGATTCCCCGCCTCAGATTCCCCGCCTCAGATTCCCCGCCTCAGATTCCCCGCCTCAGATTCCCCGCCTCAGATTCCCTGCCTCTGATTGCCTGCCTCTGATTCCCTGCCTCTGATTCCCTGCCTCTGATTCCCCGCCTCTTATTCCCCACCTCTGATTCCCCGCCTCTGATTCCCCGCCTCTGATTCCCTGCCTCTGTTTCCCCACCTCTGATTCCCCGCCTCTGATTCCCCGCCTCAGATTCCCCGGCTCTGATTCCCTGCCTCAGATTCCCTGCCTAAGATTCCCTGCCTCAGATTCCCTGCCTAAGATTCCCCGCCTCAGATTTCCCGCCTCAGATTCCCCGCCTCAGATTCCCCGCCTCAGATTCCCCGCCTCAGATTCCACGCCTCAGATTCCCCGCCTCAGATTCCCCGCCTCAGATTCCCCGCCTCAGATTCCCCGCCTCAGATTCCCCGCCTCTGATACCCCGCCTCTGATTCCCTGCCTCTGATTCCCCGCCTCTGATTCCCTGACTCAGATTCCCTGCCTCAGATTCCCCGCCTCAGAATCCCTGCCTCAGATTCCCCGCCTCAGATTCCCTGCCTCTGATTCCCCGACTCTGATTCCCCGCCTCTTATTCCCCGCCTCTGATTCCCCGCCTCTGATTCCCCGCCTCTGATTCCCTGCCTCTGATTCCCCACCTCTGATTCCCTGCCTCAGATTCCCTGCCTCAGATTCCCTGCCTCAGATTCCCTGCCTCTGATTCCCCGACTCTGATACCCCGCCTCTTATTCCCCACCTCTGATTCCCCGCCTCTGATTCCCCGCCTCTGATTCCCTGCCTCTGTTTCCCCACCTCTGATTCCCCGCATCTGATTCCCCGCCTCAGATTCCCCGGCTCTGATTCCCTGCCTCAGATTCCCTGCCTAAGATTCCCCGCCTCAGATACCCTGCCTCAGATTCCCCGCCTCAGATTTCCCGCCTCAGATTCCCCTCCTCAGATTCCCCGCCTCAGATTCCCCGCCTCAGATTCCCCGCCTCAGATTCCCCGCCTCAGATTCCCCGCCTCAGATTCCCCGCCTCAGATTCCCCGCCTCAGATTCCCCGCCTGATTCCCCGCCTCAGATTCCCCGTCTCAGATTCCCTGCCTCTGATTCCCTGCCTCTGATTCCCTGCCTCTGATTCCCTGCCTCTGATTCCCTGCCTCTGATTCCCTGCCTCTGATTCCCTGCCTCTGATTCCGCGCCTCTGATTCCACGCCTCTCTTTCCATATCTCTGATTCCCCGCCTCTAATTCCCTGCCTCTGATACCCTGCCTCTCTTTGCCTGCCTCTATTTCGGTGCCTCTTTCTCTGCATCTAGTTTCCCACATCTCATTTGCCCCCTCTGATAACCCGCCTCTGATTCCATGCCTCTGATTCCCCGCCTTCAACACACAAGTTCCAACCACTATGTTTCACCCATCTATTTCCCCGCCTCTATTTATCCGCCTATGTTTACCCGCCTCTGTTTACCCACCTGTATCACCGCCTCTGTTTCCCCGCCTCTGATTCCCCACCTCTGTCTCTACGCCTCTCTTTCGCCTCCACTCTTTCCCCTCCACTCTTTCCGTGCCTGTCTTTCCCTCCCTCAATTTCAGCAACACTCTTTGATCTGTTTTGTGTACCTCATTTTAAACACACAAGTTCCAACCACTATGTTTTGCCCGCCTCTTTCCCCACTTCTATTTATCCACCTATGTTTACCTGCCACTGTTTACCCGCCTGTTTCCCCGCCTCTGATTCCCCACCTTTCATTTCCCGCCTCTCTTTCCCTGCCTCTATTTCAGCACCTCTTTCTCTGCCTCTCTATCCCCACATCTCTTTTCCTCCCGCTGATTCCCCGCCTCTGATTCCCCACCTTTCATTCCCCGCCTCTCTTTCCCTGCCTCTATTTCAGCACCTCTTTCTCTGCCTCTCTATCCCCACATCTCTTTTCCTCCCGCTGATTCCCCGCCACTGATTCCCTGCCTCAGATTCCCTGCCTCTGATTCCCCGCCTCTGATTCCCCGCCTCTTATTCCCCGCCTCTGATTCCCCGCCTCTGATTCCCCGCCTCTGATTCCCTGCCTCTGTTACCCCGCCTCCGATTCCCCGCCTCTGATTCCCCACCTCAGATTCCCAGGCTCTGATTCCCTGCCTCAGATTCCCTGCCTCAGATTCCCCGCCTCAGATTCCCTGCCTCAGATTCCCCGCCTCAGATTCCCTGCCTCTGATTCCACGACTCTAATTCCCCGCCTCTTATTCCCCGCCTCTGATTCCCCACCTCTGATTCCCCGCCTCTGATTCCCTGCTTCTGATTCCCCACCTCTGATTCCCTGCCTCAGATTCCCTGCCTCAGATTCCCTGCCTCAGATTCCCTGCCTCTGATTCCCCGACTCTGATTCCCCGCCTCTTATTCCCCACCTCTGATTCCCCGCCTCTGATTCCCCGCCTCTGATTCCCTGCCTCTGTTTCCCCACCTCTGATTCCCCGCCTCTGATTCCCCGCCTCAGATTCTCCGGCTCTGATTCCCTGCCTCAGATTCCCTGCCTAAGATTCCCCGCCTCAGATTCCCTGCCTAAGATTCCCCGCCTCAGATTTCCCGCCTCAGATTCCCCTCCTCAGATTCCCCGCCTCAGATTCCCCGCCTCAGATTCCCCGCCTCAGATTCCCCGCCTCAGATTCCCCGCCTCAGATTCCATGCCTCTGATTCCCCGCCTCTGATTCCCCGCCTCAGATTCCCCGCCTTAGATTCCCCGCCTCAGATTCCCCGCCTCAGATTCCCTGCCTCTGATTACCTGCCTCTGATTCCCTGCCTCTGATTCCCTGCCTCTGATTCCCTGCCTCTGATTCCGCGCCTCTGATTCCACGCCTCTCTTTCCGTATCTCTGATTCCCCGCCTCTAATTCCCTGCCTCTGATACCCTGCCTCTCTTTGCCTGCCTCTATTTCGGTGCCTCTTTCTCTGCATCTAGTTTCCCACATCTCATTTGCCCCCTCTGATAACCCACCTCTGATTCCATGCCTCTGATTCCCCGCCTCTGATTCCCCGCCTCTGATTCCCTGCCTCTGATTCCCCGCCTCTGATTCCCTGCCTCAGATTCCCTGCCTCAGATTCCCCGCCTCAGATTCCCTGCCTCAGATACCCCGCCTCAGATTCCCTGCCTCTGATTCCCCGACTCTGATTCCCCGCCTCTTATTCCCCGCCTCTGATTCCCCGCCTCTGATTCCCTGCCTCTGATACCCTGCCTCTCTTTGCCTGCCTCTATTTCGGTGCCTCTTTCTCTGCATCTAGTTTCCCACATCTAATTTGCCCCCTCTGATAACCCGCCTCTGATTCCATGCCTCTGATTCCCCGCCTCTGATACCCCGCCTCTGATTCCCTGCCTCTGATTCCCCGCCTCTGATTCCCTGACTCAGATTCCCTGCCTCAGATTCCCCGCCTCAGAATCCCTGCCTCAGATTCCCCGCCTCAGATTCCCTGCCTCTGATTCCCCGACTCTGATTCCCCGCCTCTTATTCCCCGCCTCTGATTCCCCGCCTCTGATTCCCCGCCTCTGATTCCCTGCCTCTGATTCCCCACCTCTGATTCCCTGCCTCAGATTCCCTGCCTCAGATTCCCTGCCTCAGATTCCCTGCCTCTGATTCCCCGACTCTGATACCCCGCCTCTTATTCCCCACCTCTGATTCCCCGCCTCTGATTCCCCGCCTCTGATTCCCTGCCTCTGTTTCCCCACCTCTGATTCCCCGCCTCTGATTCCCCGCCTCAGATTCCCCGGCTCTGATTCCCTGCCTCAGATTCCCTGCCTAAGATTCCCCGCCTCAGATTCCCTGCCTCAGATTCCCCGCCTCAGATTTCCCGCCTCAGATTCCCCTCCTCAGATTCCCCGCCTCAGATTCCTCGCCTCAGATTCCCCGCCTCAGATTCCCCGCCTCAGATTCCCCGCCTCAGATTCCCCGCCTCAGATTCCCCGCCTCAGATTCCCTGCCTGATTCCCCGCCTCAGATTCCCCGTCTCAGATTCCCTGCCTCTGATTCCCTGCCTCTGATTCCCTGCTTCTGATTCCCTGCCTCTGATTCCCTGCCTCTGATTCCCTGCCTCTGATTCCCTGCCTCTGATTCCGCGCCTCTGATTCCACGCCTCTCTTTCCGTATCTCTGATTCCCCGCCTCTAATTCCCTGCCTCTGATACCCTGCCTCTCTTTGCCTGCCTCTATTTCGGTGCCTCTTTCTCTGCATCTAGTTTCCCACATCTAATTTGCCCCCTCTGATAACCCGCCTCTGATTCTATGCCTCTGATTCCCCGCCTCTGATTCCCCGCCTCTGATTCCCTGCCTCTGATTCCCCGCGTCTGATTCCCTGCCTCAGATTCCCTTCCTCAGATTCCCTGCCTCAGATTCCCTGCCTCTGATTCCCCGCCTCTGATTCCCCGCCTCTTATTCCCCGCCTCTGATTCCCCGCCTCTGATTCCCCGCGTCTGATTCCCTCCCTCAGATTCCCCGGCTCTGATTCCCTGCATTAGATTCCCTGCCTCAGATTCCCTGCCTCTGATTCCCCGCCTCTGATTCCCCGCCTCTGATTCCCCGCCTCTGATTCCTGCCTCAGATTCCCTGCCTCAGATTCCCTGCCTCAGATTCTCTGCCTCTGATTCCCTGCCTTTGATTCCCCACCTCTTATTCCCCGCCTCTGATTCCCAGCCTCTGATTCCCCGCCTCTGATTCCCTGCCTCTGTTTCCCCGCCTCTGATTCCCCGCCTCTGATTCCCCGCCTCAGATTCCCCGCCTCAGATTCCCTGCATCAGATTCCCCGCCTGAGATTCCCCACCTCAGATTCCCCGCCCCAGATTCCCCGCCTCAAATTCCCCGCATCAGATTCCCCGCCTCAGATTCCCCGCCTCAGATTCCCCGCCTCAGATTCCCCGCCTCAGATATCCCGCCTCAGATTCCCCGCCTCCGATTCCCCGCCTCAGATTCCCCGCCTCAGATTCCCCGCCTCAGATTCCCCGCCTCAGATTCCCCGCCTCAGATTCCCCGCCTCAGATTCCCCGCCTCAGATTCCCTGCCTCTGATTGCCTGCCTCTGATTCCCTGCCTCTGATTCCCTGCCTCTGATTCCCCGCCTCTTATTCCCCACCTCTGATTCCCCGCCTCTGATTCCCCGCCTCTGATTCCCCGCCTATGATTCCCCGCCTCTTATTCCCTGCCTCTGTTACCCCGCCTCCGATTCCCCGCCTCTGATTCCCCGCCTCAGATTCCCAGGCTCTGATTCCCTGCCTCAGATTCCCTGCCTCAGATTCCCCGCCTCAGATTCCCTGCCTCAGATTCCCCGCCTCAGATTCCCTGCCTCTGATTCCACGACTCTAATTCCCCGCCTCTTATTCCCCGCCTCTGATTCCCCACCTCTGATTCCCCGCCTCTGATTCCCTGCTTCTGATTCCCCACCTCTGATTCCCTGCCTCAGATTCTCCGGCTCTGATTCCCTGCCTCAGATTCCCTGCCTAAGATTCCCCGCCTCAGATTCACTGCCTAAGATTCCCCGCCTCAGATTTCCCGCCTCAGATTCCCCTCCTCAGATTCCCCGCCTCAGATTCCCCGCCTCAGATTCCCCGCCTCAGATTCCCCGCCTCAGATTCCCCGCCTCAGATTCCATGCCTCTGATTCCCCGCCTCTGATTCCCCGCCTCAGATTCCCCGCCTTAGATTCCCCGCCTCAGATTCCCTGCCTCTGATTACCTGCCTCTGATTCCCTGCCTCTGATTCCCTGCCTCTGATTCCCTGCCTCTGATTCCGCGCCTCTGATTCCACGCCTCTCTTTCCGTATCTCTGATTCCCCGCCTCTAATTCCCTGCCTCTGATACCCTGCCTCTCTTTGCCTGCCTCTATTTCGGTGCCTCTTTCTCTGCATCTAGTTTCCCACATCTCATTTGCCCCCTCTGATAACCCACCTCTGATTCCATGCCTCTGATTCCCCGCCTCTGATTCCCCGCCTCTGATTCCCTGCCTCTGATTCCCCGCCTCTGATTCCCTGCCTCAGATTCCCTGCCTCAGATTCCCCGCCTCAGATTCCCTGCCTCAGATACCCCGCCTCAGATTCCCTGCCTCTGATTCCCCGACTCTGATTCCCCGCCTCTTATTCCCCGCCTCTGATTCCCCGCCTCAGATTCCCTGCCTCTGATACCCTGCCTCTCTTTGCCTGCCTCTATTTCGGTGCCTCTTTCTCTGCATCTAGTTTCCCACATCTAATTTGCCCCCTCTGATAACCCGCCTCTGATTCCATGCCTCTGATTCCCCGCCTCTGATACCCCGCCTCTGATTCCCTGCCTCTGATTCCCCGCCTCTGATTCCCTGACTCAGATTCCCTGCCTCAGATTCCCCGCCTCAGAATCCCTGCCTCAGATTCCCCGCCTCAGATTCCCTGCCTCTGATTCCCCGACTCTGATTCCCCGCCTCTTATTCCCCGCCTCTGATTCCCCGCCTCTGATTCCCCGCCTCTGATTCCCTGCCTCTGATTCCCCACCTCTGATTCCCTGCCTCAGATTCCCTGCCTCAGATTCCCTGCCTCAGATTCCCTGCCTCTGATTCCCCGACTCTGATACCCCGCCTCTTATTCCCCACCTCTGATTCCCCGCCTCTGATTCCCCGCCTCTGATTCCCTGCCTCTGTTTCCCCACCTCTGATTCTCCGCCTCTGATTCCCCGCCTCAGATTCCCCGGCTCTGATTCCCTGCCTCAGATTCCCTGCCTAAGATTCCCCGCCTCAGATTCCCTGCCTCAGATTCCCCGCCTAAGATTTCCCGCCTCAGATTCCCCTCCTCAGATTCCCCGCCTCAGATTCCTCGCCTCAGATTCCCCGCCTCAGATTCCCCGCCTCAGATTCCCCGCCTCAGATTCCCCGCCTCAGATTCCCTGCCTGATTCCCCGCCTCAGATTCCCCGTCTCAGATTCCCTGCCTCTGATTCCCTGCCTCTGATTCCCTGCTTCTGATTCCCTGCCTCTGATTCCCTGCCTCTGATTCCCTGCCTCTGATTCCCTGCCTCTGATTCCGCGCCTCTGATTCCACGCCTCTCTTTCCGTATCTCTGATTCCCCGCCTCTAATTCCCTGCCTCTGATACCCTGCCTCTCTTTGCCTGCCTCTATTTCGGTGCCTCTTTCTCTGCATCTAGTTTCCCACATCTCATTTGCCTCCTCTGATAACCCGCCTCTGATTCCATGCCTCTGATTCCCCGCCTCTGATTCCCCGCCTCTGATTCCCTGCCTCTGATTCCCCGCGTCTGATTCCCTGCCTCAGATTCCCTTCCTCAGATTCCCTGCCTCAGATTCCCTGCCTCTGATTCCCCGCCTCTGATTCCCCGCCTCTTATTCCCCGCCTCTGATTCCCCGCCTCTGATTCCCCGCGTCTGATTCCCTCCCTCAGATTCCCCGGCTCTGATTCCCTGCATTAGATTCCCTGCCTCAGATTCCCTGCCTCTGATTCCCCGCCTCAGATTCCCTGCCTCAGATTCCCTGCCTCAGATTCTCTGCCTCTGATTCCCTGCCTTTGATTCCCCACCTCTTATTCCCCGCCTCTGATTCCCAGCCTCTGATTCCCCGCCTCTGATTCCCTGCCTCTGTTTCCCCGCCTCTGATTCCCCGCCTCTGATTCCCCGCCTCAGATTCCCCGCCTCAGATTCCCTGCATCAGATTCCCCGCCTGAGATTCCCCGCATCAGATTCCCCGCCTCAGATTCCCCGCCTCTGATTCCCTGCCTCTGTTTCCCCGCCTCTGATTCCCCGCCTCTGATTCCCCGCCTCAGATTCCCCGCCTCAGATTCCCTGCATCAGATTCCCCGCCTCAAATTCCCCGCATCAGATTCCCCGCCTCAGATTCCCCGCCTCAGATTCCCCGCCTCAGATTCCCCGCCTCAGATTCCCCGCCTCAGAATCCCTGCCTCAGATTCCCCGCCTCAGATTCCCTGCCTCTGATTCCCCGACTCTGATTCCCCGCCTCTTATTCCCCGCCTCTGATTCCCCGCCTCTGATTCCCCGCCTCTGATTCCCTGCCTCTGATTCCCCGCCTCTGATTCCCTGCCTCAGATTCCCTGCCTCAGATTCCCTGCCTCAGATTCCCTGCCTCTGATTCCCCGACTCTGATACCCCGCCTCTTATTCCCCACCTCTGATTCCCCGCCTCTGATTCCCCGCCTCTGATTCCCTGCCTCTGTTTCCCCACCTCTGATTCCCCGCATCTGATTCCCCGCCTCAGATTCCCCGGCTCTGATTCCCTGCCTCAGATTCCCTGCCTAAGATTCCCCGCCTCAGATACCCTGCCTCAGATTCCCCACCTCAGATTTTCCGCCTCAGATTCCCCTCCTCAGATTCCCCGCCTCAGATTCCCCGCCTCAGATTCCCCGCCTCAGATTCCCCGCCTCAGATTCCCCGCCTCAGATTCCCCGCCTCAGATTCCCCGCCTCAGATTCCCCGCCTGATTCCCCGCCTCTGATTCCCCGCCTCTGATTCCCTGCCTCTGATTCCCCGCGTCTGATTCCCTGCCTCAGATTCCCTTCCTCAGATTCCCTGCCTCAGATTCCCTGCCTCTGATTCCCCGCCTCTGATTCCCCGCCTCTTATTCCCCGCCTCTGATTCCCCGCCTCTGATTCCCCGCGTCTGATTCCCTCCCTCAGATTCCCCGGCTCTGATTCCCTGCATTAGATTCCCTGCCTCAGATTCCCTGCCTCTGATTCCCCGCCTCTGATTCCCTGCCTCTGATTCCCCGCCTCTGATTCCTGCCTCAGATTCCCTGCCTCAGATTCCCTGCCTCAGATTCTCTGCCTCTGATTCCCTGCCTTTGATTCCCCACCTCTTATTCCCCGCCTCTGATTCCCAGCCTCTGATTCCCTGCCTCTGTTTCCCCGCCTCTGATTCCCCGCCTCTGATTCCCCGCCTCAGATTCCCCGCCTCAGATTCCCTGCATCAGATTCCCCGCCTGAGATTCCCCACCTCAGATTCCCCGCCCCAGATTCCCCGCCTCAAATTCCCCGCATCAGATTCCCCGCCTCAGATTCCCCGCCTCAGATTCCCCGCCTCAGATTCCCCGCCTCAGATATCCCGCCTCAGATTCCCCGCCTCCGATTCCCCGCCTCAGATTCCCCGCCTCAGATTCCCCGCCTCAGATTCCCCGCCTCAGAATCCCCGCCTCAGATTCCCCGCCTCAGATTCCCCGCCTCAGATTCCCTGCCTCTGATTGCCTGCCTCTGATTCCCTGCCTCTGATTCCCTGCCTCTGATTCCCCGCCTCTTATTCCCCACCTCTGATTCCCCGCCTCTGATTCCCCGCCTCTGATTCCCTGCCTCTGTTTCCCCACCTCTGATTCCCCGCCTCTGATTCCCCGCCTCAGATTCCCCAGCTCTGATTCCCTGCCTCAGATTCCCTGCCTAAGATTCCCTGCCTCAGATTCCCTGCCTAAGATTCCCCGCCTCAGATTTCCCGCCTCAGATTCCCCGCCTCAGATTCCCCGCCTCAGATTCCCCGCCTCAGATTCCACGCCTCAGATTCCCCGCCTCAGATTCCCCGCCTCAGATTCCCCGCCTCAGATTCCCCGCCTCAGATTCCCCGCCTCTGATACCCCGCCTCTGATTCCCTGCCTCTGATTCCCCGCCTCTGATTCCCTGACTCAGATTCCCTGCCTCAGATTCCCCGCCTCAGAATCCCTGCCTCAGATTCCCCGCCTCAGATTCCCTGCCTCTGATTCCCCGACTCTGATTCCCCGCCTCTTATTCCCCGCCTCTGATTCCCCGCCTCTGATTCCCCGCCTCTGATTCCCTGCCTCTGATTCCCCACCTCTGATTCCCTGCCTCAGATTCCCTGCCTCAGATTCCCTGCCTCAGATTCCCTGCCTCTGATTCCACGACTCTGATACCCCGCCTCTTATTCCCCACCTCTGATTCCCCGCCTCTGATTCCCCGCCTCTGATTCCCTGCCTCTATTTCCCCACCTCTGATTCCCCGCATCTGATTCCCCGCCTCAGATTCGCCGGCTCTGATTCCCTGCCTCAGATTCCCTGCCTAAGATTCCCCGCCTCAGATACCCTGCCTCAGATTCCCCGCCTCAGATTTCCCGCCTCAGATTCCCCTCCTCAGATTCCCCGCCTCAGATTCCCCGCCTCAGATTCCCCGCCTCAGATTCCCCGCCTCAGATTCCCCGCCTCAGATTCCCCGCCTCAGATTCCCCGCCTCAGATTCCCCGCCTGATTCCCCGCCTCAGATTCCCCGTCTCAGATTCCCTGCCTCTGATTCCCTGCCTCTGATTCCCTGCCTCTGATTCCCTGCCTCTGATTCCCTGCCTCTGATTCCCTGCCTCTGATTCCCTGCCTCTGATTCCGCGCCTCTGATTCCACGCCTCTCTTTCCATATCTCTGATTCCCCGCCTCTAATTCCCTGCCTCTGATACCCTGCCTCTCTTTGCCTGCCTCTATTTCGGTGCCTCTTTCTCTGCATCTAGTTTCCCACATCTCATTTGCCCCCTCTGATAACCCGCCACTGATTCCATGCCTCTGATTCCCCGCCTCTGATTCCCCGCCTCAGATTCCCCGCCTTAGAATCCCCGCCTCAGATTCCCTGCCTCTGATTCCCTGCCTCTGATTCCCTGCCTCTGATTCCCTGCCTCTGATTCCCTGCCTCTGATTCCGCGCCTCTGATTCCACGCCTCTCTTTCCGTATCTCTGATTCCCCGCCTCTAATTATCTGCCTCTGATACCCTGCCTCTCTTTGCCTGCCTCTATTTCGGTGCCTCTTTCTCTGCATCTAGTTTCCCACATCTCATTTGCCTCCTCTGATAACCCACCTCTGATTCCATGCCTCTGATTCCCCGCCTCTGATTCCCCGCCTCTGATTCCCTGCCTCTGATTCCCCGCCTCTGATTCCCTGCCTCAGATTCCCTGCCTCAGATTCCCCGCCTCAGATTCCCTGCCTCAGATACCCCGCCTCAGATTCCCTGCCTCTGATTCCCCGACTCTGATTCCCCGCCTCTTATTCCCCGCCTCTGATTCCCCGCCTCTGATTCCCTGCCTCTGATACCCTGCCTCTCTTTGCCTGCCTCTATTTCGGTGCCTCTTTCTCTGCATCTAGTTTCCCACATCTAATTTGCCCCCTCTGATAACCCGCCTCTGATTCCATGCCTCTGATTCCCCGCCTCTGCTACCCCGCCTCTGATTCCCTGCCTCTGATTCCCCGCCTCTGATTCCCTGACTCAGATTCCCTGCCTCAGATTCCCCGCCTCAGAATCCCTGCCTCAGATTCCCCGCCTCAGATTCCCTGCCTCTGATTCCCCGACTCTGATTCCCCGCCTCTTATTCCCCGCCTCTGATTCCTCGCCTCTGATTCCCCGCCTCTGATTCCCTGCCTCTGATTCCCCACCTCTGATTCCCTGCCTCAGATTCCCTGCCTCAGATTCCCTGCCTCAGATTCCCTGCCTCTGATTCCCCGACTCTGATACCCCGCCTCTTATTCCCCACCTCTGATTCCCCGCCTCTGATTCCCCGCCTCTGATTCCCTGCCTCTGTTTCCCCACCTCTGATTCCCCGCCTCTGATTCCCCGCCTCAGATTCCCTGGCTCTGATTCCCTGCCTCAGATTCCCTGCCTAAGATTCCCCGCCTCAGATTCCCTGCCTCAGATTCCCCGCCTCAGATTTCCCGCCTCAGATTCACCTCCTCAGATTCCCCGCCTCAGATTCCCCGCCTCAGATTCCCCGCCTCAGATTCCCCGCCTCAGATTCCCCGCCTCAGATTCCCCGCCTCAGATTCCCCGCCTCAGATTCCCTGCCTGATTCCCCGCCTCAGATTCCCCGTCTCAGATTCCCTGCCTCTGATTCCCTGCCTCTGATTCCCTGCTTCTGATTCCCTGCCTCTGATTCCCTGCCTCTGATTCCCTGCCTCTGATTCCCTGCCTCTGATTCCGCGCCTCTGATTCCACGCCTCTCTTTCCGTATCTCTGATTCCCCGCCTCTAATTCCCTGCCTCTGATACCCTGCCTCTCTTTGCCTGCCTCTATTTCGGTGCCTCTTTCTCTGCATCTAGTTTCCCACATCTCATTTGCCCCCTCTGATAACCCGCCTCTGATTCCATGCCTCTGATTCCCCGCCTCTGATTCCCCGCCTCTGATTCCCTGCCTCTGATTCCCCGCGTCTGATTCCCTGCCTCAGATTCCCTTCCTCAGATTCCCTGCCTCAGATTCCCTGCCTCTGATTCCCCGCCTCTGATTCCCCGCCTCTTATTCCCCGCCTCTGATTCCCCGCCTCTGATTCCCCGCGTCTGATTCCCTCCCTCAGATTCCCCGGCTCTGATTCCCTGCATTAGATTCCCTGCCTCAGATTCCCTGCCTCTGATTCCCCGCCTCTGATTCCCTGCCTCTGATTCCCCGCCTCTGATTCCTGCCTCAGATTCCCTGCCTCAGATTCCCTGCCTCAGATTCTCTGCCTCTGATTCCCTGCCTTTGATTCCCCACCTCTTATTCCCCGCCTCTGATTCCCAGCCTCTGATTCCCCGCCTCTGATTCCCTGCCTCTGTTTCCCCGCCTCTGATTCCCCGCCTCTGATTCCCCGCCTCAGATTCCCCGCCTCAGATTCCCTGCATCAGATTCCCCGCCTGAGATTCCCCACCTCAGATTCCCCGCCCCAGATTCCCCGCCTCAAATTCCCCGCCTCAAATTCCCCGCATCAGATTCCCCGCCTCTGATTCCCCGCATCTGATTCCCCGCCTCAGATTCCCCGGCTCTGATTCCCTGCCTCAGATTCCCTGCCTAAGATTCCCCGCCTCAGATACCCTGCCTCAGATTCCCCGCCTCAGATTTCCCGCCTCAGATTCCCCTCCTCAGATTCCCCGCCTCAGATTCCCCGCCTCAGATTCCCCGCCTCAGATTCCCCGCCTCAGATTCCCCGCCTCAGATTCCCCACCTCAGATTCCCCGCCTCAGATTCCCCGCCTGATTCCCCGCCTCTGATTCCCCGCCTCTGATTCCCTGCCTCTGTTTCCCCACCTCTGATTCCCCGCCTCTGATTCCCCGCCTCAGATTCCCCGGCTCTGATTCCCTGCCTCAGATTCCCTGCCTAAGATTCCCTGCCTCAGATTCCCTGCCTAAGATTCCCCGCCTCAGATTTCCCGCCTCAGATTCCCCGCCTCAGATTCCCCGCCTCAGATTCCCCGCCTCAGATTCCACGCCTCAGATTCCCCGCCTCAGATTCCCTGCCTCAGATTCCCCGCCTCAGATTCCCCGCCTCAGATTCCCCGCCTCTGATACCCCGCCTCTGATTCCCTGCCTCTGATTCCCCGCCTCTGATTCCCTGACTCAGATTCCCTGCCTCAGATTCCCCGCCTCAGAATCCCTGCCTCAGATTCCCCGCCTCAGATTCCCTGCCTCTGATTCCCCGACTCTGATTCCCCGCCTCTTATTCCCCGCCTCTGATTCCCTGCCTCTGATTCCCCGCCTCTGATTCCCTGCCTCTGATTCTCCACCTCTGATTCCCTGCCTCAGATTCCCTGCCTCAGATTCCCTGCCTCAGTTTCCCTGCCTCTGATTCCCCGACTCTGATACCCCGCCTCTTATTCCCCACCTCTGATTCCCCGCCTCTGATTCCCCGCCTCTGATTCCCTGCCTCTGTTTCCCCACCTCTGATTCCCCGCATCTGATTCCCCGCCTCAGATTCCCCGGCTCTGATTCCCTGCCTCAGATTCCCTGCCTAAGATTCCCCGCCTCAGATACCCTGCCTCAGATTCCCCGCCTCAGATTTCCCGCCTCAGATTCCCCTCCTCAGATTCCCCGCCTCAGATTCCCCGCCTCAGATTCCCCGCCTCAGATTCCCCGCCTCAGATTCCCCGCCTCAGATTCCCCACCTCAGATTCCCCGCCTCAGATTCCCCGCCTGATTCCCCGCCTCAGATTCCCCGTCTCAGATTCCCTGCCTCTGATTCCCTGCCTCTGATTCCCTGCCTCTGATTCCCTGCCTCTGATTCCCTGCCTCTGATTCCCTGCCTCTGATTCCCTGCCTCTGATTCCGCGCCTCTGATTCCACGCCTCTCTTTCCATATCTCTGATTCCCCGCCTCTAATTCCCTGCCTCTGATACCCTGCCTCTCTTTGCCTGCCTCTATTTCGGTGCCTCTTTCTCTGCATCTAGTTTCCCACATCTCATTTGCCCCCTCTGATAACCCGCCTCTGATTCCATGCCTCTGATTCCCCGCCTCTGATTCCCCGCCTCTGATTCCCTGCCTCTGATTCCCCGCGTCTGATTCCCCGCCTCAGATTCCCTTCCTCAGATTCCCTGCCTCAGATTCCTTGCCTCTGATTCCCCGCCTCTGATTCCCCGCCTCTTATTACCCGCCTCTGATTCCCCGCATCTGATTCCCCGCGTCTGATTCCCTCCCTCAGATTCCCCGGCTCTGATTCCCTGCATTAGATTCCCTGCCTCAGATTCCCTGCCTCTGATTCCCCGCCTCTGATTCCCTGCCTCTGATTCCCCGCCTCTGATTCCTGCCTCAGATTCCATGCCTCAGATTTCCTGCCTCAGATTTCCTGCCACAGATTCTCTGCCTCTGATTCCCTGCCTTTGATTCCCCACCTCTTATTCCCCGCTTCTGATTCCCAGCCTCTGATTCCCCGCCTCTGATTCCCTGCCTCTGTTTCCCCGCCTCTGATTCCCCGCCTCTGATTCCCCGCCTCAGATTCCCCGCCTCAGATTCCCTGCATCAGATTCCCCGCCTGAGATTCCCCACCTCAGATTCCCCGCCCCAGATTCCCCGCCTCAAATTCCCCGCATCAGATTCCCCGCCTCAGATTCCCCGCCTCAGATTCCCCGCCTCAGATTTCCCGCCTCAGATTCCCCGCCTCAGATTCCCCGCCTCAGATTCCCCGCCTCAGATTCCCCGCCTCAGATTCCCCGCCTCAGATTCCCCGCCTCAGATTCCCCGCCTCAGATTCCCCGCCTCAGATTCCCTGCCTCTGATTGCCTGCCTCTGATTCCCTGCCTCTGATTCCCTGCCTCTGATTCCCCGCCTCTTATTCCCCACCTCTGATTCCCCGCCTCTGATTCCCCGCCTCTGATTCCCTGCGTCTGTTTCCCCACCTCTGATTCCCCGCCTCTGATTCCCCGCCTCAGATTCCCCGGCTCTGATTCCCTGCCTCAGATTCCCTGCCTAAGATTCCCTGCCTCAGATTCCTTGCCTAAGATTCCCCGCCTCAGATTTCCCGCCTCAGATTCCCCGCCTCAGATTCCCCGGCTCTGATTCCCTGCCTCAGATTCCCTGCCTAAGATTCCCTGCCTCAGATTCCTTGCCTAAGATTCCCCGCCTCAGATTTCCCGCCTCAGATTCCCCGCCTCAGATTCCCCGCCTCAGATTCCCCGCTTCAGATTCCCCGCCTCAGATTCCCCGCCTCAGATTCCCCGCCTCAGATTCCCCGCCTCAGATTCCCCGCCTCAGATTCCACGCCTCAGATTCCCCGCCTCAGATTCCCCGCCTCAGATTCCCCGCCTCAGATTCCCTGCCTCTGATTCCCTGCCTCTGATTCCCTGCCTCTGATTCCCTGCCTCTGATTCCCTGCCTCTGATTCCCTGCCTCTGATTCCGCGCCTCTGATTCCACGCCTCTCTTTCCTTGTCTCTGATACCCCGCCTCTGATTCCCTGCCTCTGATTCCCCGCCTCTGATTCCCTGACTCAGATTCCCTGCCTCAGATTCCCCGCCTCAGATTCCCTGCCTCAGATTCCCCGCCTCAGATTCCCTGCCTCTGATTCCCCGACTCTGATTCCCCGCCTCTTATTCCCTGCCTCAGATTCCCTGCCTCAGATTCCCTGCCTCTGATTCCCCGACTCTGATTCCCCGCCTCTTATTCCCCACCTCTGATTCCCCGCCTCTGATTCCCCGCCTCTGATTCCCTGCCTCTGTTTCCCCACCTCTGATTCCCCGCCTCTGATTCCCCGCCTCAGATTCCCCGGCTCTGATTCCCTGCCTCAGATTCCCTGCCTAAGATTCCCCGCCTCAGATTCCCTGCCTCAGATTCCCCGCCTCAGATTTCCCGCCTCAGATTCCCTGCCTTTGATTCCCCACCTCTTATTCCCCACCTCTGATTCCCAGCCTCTGATTCCCCACCTCAGATTCCCCGCCTCAGATTCCCTGCATCAGATTCCCCGCCTAAGATTCCCCACCTCAGATTCCCCGCCCCAGATTCCCCGCCTCAAATTCCCCGCATCAGATTCCCCGCCTCTGATTCCCTGCCTCTGATTCCCCACCTCTGATTCCCTGCCTCAGATGCCCTGCCTCAGATTCCCTGCCTCAGATTCCCTGCCTCTGATTCCCCGACTCTGATACCCCGCCTCTTATTCCCCACCTCTGATTCCCCGCCTCTGATTCCCCGCCTCTGATTCCCTGCCTCTGTTTCCCCACCTCTGATTCCCCGCCTCTGATTCCCCGCCTCAGATTCCCCGGCTCTGATTCCCTGCCTCAGATTCCCTGCCTAAGATTCCCCGCCTCAGATACCCTGCCTCAGATTCCCCGCCTCAGATTTCCCGCCTCAGATTCCCCTCCTCAGATTCCCCGCCTCAGATTCCCCGCCTCAGATTCCCCGCCTCAGATTCCCCGCCTCAGATTCCCCGCCTCAGATTCCCCGCCTCAGATTCCCCGCCTGATTCCCCGCCTCAGATTCCCCGTCTCAGATTCCCTGCCTCTGATTCCCTGCCTCTGATTCCCTGCCTCTGATTCCCTGCCTCTGATTCCCTGCCTCTGATTCCCTGCCTCTGATTCCCTGCCTCTGATTCCGCGCCTCTGATTCCACGCCTCTCTTTCCGTATCTCTGATTCCCCGCCTCTAATTCCCTGCCTCTGATACCCTGCCTCTCTTTGCCTGCCTCTATTTCGGTGCCTCTTTCTCTGCATCTAGTTTCCCACATCTCATTTGCCCCCTCTGATAACCCGCCTCTGATTCCATGCCTCTGATTCCCCGCCTCTGATTCCCCGCCTCAGATTCCCTTCCTCAGATTCCCTGCCTCAGATTCCTTGCCTCTGATTCCCCGCCTCTGATTCCCCGCCTCTTATTACCCGCCTCTGATTCCCCGCATCTGATTCCCCGCGTCTGATTCCCTCCCTCAGATTCCCCGGCTCTGATTCCCTGCATTAGATTCCCTGCCTCAGATTCCCTGCCTCTGATTCCCCGCCTCTGATTCCCTGCCTCTGATTCCCCGCCTCTGATTCCTGCCTCAGATTCCATGCCTCAGATTTCCTGCCTCAGATTTCCTGCCACAGATTCTCTGCCTCTGATTCCCTGCCTTTGATTCCCCACCTCTTATTCCCCGCTTCTGATTCCCAGCCTCTGATTCCCCGCCTCTGATTCCCTGCCTCTGTTTCCCCGCCTCTGATTCCCCGCCTCTGATTCCCCGCCTCAGATTCCCCGCCTCAGATTCCCTGCATCAGATTCCCCGCCTGAGATTCCCCACCTCAGATTCCCCGCCCCAGATTCCCCGCCTCAAATTCCCCGCATCAGATTCCCCGCCTCAGATTCCCCGCCTCAGATTCCCCGCCTCAGATTTCCCGCCTCAGATTCCCCGCCTCAGATTCCCCGCCTCAGATTCCCCGCCTCAGATTCCCCGCCTCAGATTCCCCGCCTCAGATTCCCCGCCTCAGATTCCCCGCCTCAGATTCCCCGCCTCAGATTCCCTGCCTCTGATTGCCTGCCTCTGATTGCCTGCCTCTGATTCCCTGCCTCTGATTCCCCGCCTCTTATTCCCCACCTCTGATTCCCCGCCTCTGATTCCCCGCCTCTGATTCCCTGCGTCTGTTTCCCCACCTCTGATTCCCCGCCTCTGATTCCCCGCCTCAGATTCCCCGGCTCTGATTCCCTGCCTCAGATTCCCTGCCTAAGATTCCCTGCCTCAGATTCCTTGCCTAAGATTCCCCGCCTCAGATTTCCCGCCTCAGATTCCCCGCCTCAGATTCCCCGCCTCAGATTCCCCGCTTCAGATTCCCCGCCTCAGATTCCCCGCCTCAGATTCCCCGCCTCAGATTCCCCGCCTCAGATTCCCCGCCTCAGATTCCACGCCTCAGATTCCCCGCCTCAGATTCCCCGCCTCAGATTCCCCGCCTCAGATTCCCTGCCTCTGATTCCCTGCCTCTGATTCCCTGCCTCTGATTCCCTGCCTCTGATTCCCTGCCTCTGATTCCCTGCCTCTGATTCCGCGCCTCTGATTCCACGCCTCTCTTTCCTTGTCTCTGATACCCCGCCTCTGATTCCCTGCCTCTGATTCCCCGCCTCTGATTCCCTGACTCAGATTCCCTGCCTCAGATTCCCCGCCTCAGATTCCCTGCCTCAGATTCCCCGCCTCAGATTCCCTGCCTCTGATTCCCCGACTCTGATTCCCCGCCTCTTATTCCCTGCCTCAGATTCCCTGCCTCAGATTCCCTGCCTCTGATTCCCCGACTCTGATTCCCCGCCTCTTATTCCCCACCTCTGATTCCCCGCCTCTGATTCCCCGCCTCTGATTCCCTGCCTCTGTTTCCCCACCTCTGATTCCCCGCCTCTGATTCCCCGCCTCAGATTCCCCGGCTCTGATTCCCTGCCTCAGATTCCCTGCCTAAGATTCCCCGCCTCAGATTCCCTGCCTCAGATTCCCCGCCTCAGATTTCCCGCCTCAGATTCCCTGCCTTTGATTCCCCACCTCTTATTCCCCACCTCTGATTCCCAGCCTCTGATTCCCCGCCTCTGATTCCCTGCCTCTGTTTCCCCGCCTCTGATTCCCCGCCTCTGATTGCCTGCCTCTGATTCCCTGCCTCTGATTCCCTGCCTCTGGTTCCCCGCCTCTGATTCCCCGCCTCAGATTCCCTGCCTCAGATTCCCTGCCTCAGATTCCCTGCCTCTGATTCCCTGCCTCAGATTCCCTGCCTCAGATTCCCTGCCTCAGATTCCCTGCCTCTGATTGCCAGCCTCTGTTTCCCTGCCTCTATTTCCCTGCCTCTGATTCCCTGCCTCTGATTCCCTGCCTCTGATTCCCTGCCTCTGATTCGCTGCCTCTGATTCCGCGCCTCTGATTCCACGCCTCTCTTTCCGTATCTCTGATTCCCCGCCTCTAATTCCCTGCCTCTGATACGCTGCCTCTCTTTTCCTGCCTCTATTTCGGTGCCTCTTTCTCTGCATCTAGTTTCCCACATCTCATTTGCCACCTCTGATAACCCGCCTCTGATTCCATGCCTCTGATTCCCCGCCTCTGATTCCCCGCCTCTGATTCCCTGCCTCTGATTCCCCGCGTCTGATTCCCTGCCTCAGATTCCCTTCCTCAGATTCCCTGCCTCAGATTCCCTGCCTCTGATTCCCCGCCTCTGATTCCCCGCCTCTTATTCCCCGCCTCTGATTCCCCACCTCTGATTCCCCGCGTCTGATTCCCACCCTCAGATTCCCCGGCTCTGATTCCCTGCATTAGATTCCCTGCCTCAGATTCCCTGCCTCTGATTCCCCACCTCTGATTCCCTGCCTCTGATTCCCCGCCTCTGATTCCTGCCTCAGATTCCCTGCCTCAGATTCCCTGCCTTAGATTCTCTGCCTCTGATTCCCTGCCTTTGATTCCCCACCTCTTATTCCCCGCCTCTGATTCCCAGCCTCTGATTCCCCGCCTCTGATTCCCTGCCTCTGTTTCCCCGCCTCTGATTCCCCGCCTCTGATTCCCCGCCTCAGATTCCCCGCCTCAGATTCCCTGCATCAGATTCCCCGCCTGAGATTCCCCACCTCAGATTCCCCGCCTCAGATTCCCCGCCTCAAATTCCCCGCATCAGATTCCCCGCCTCAGATTCCCCGCATCAGATTCCCCGCCTCAGATTCCCCGCCTCAGATTTCCCGCCTCAGATTCCCCGCCTCCGATTCCCCGCCTCAGATTCCCCGCCTCAGATTCCCCGCCTCAGATTCCCCGCCTCAGATTCCCCGCCTCAGATTCCCCGCCTCAGATTCCCCGCCTCAGAT
Source organism: Narcine bancroftii (assembly GCF_036971445.1). NCBI lineage: Eukaryota > Metazoa > Chordata > Chondrichthyes > Torpediniformes > Narcinidae > Narcine > Narcine bancroftii. The sequence continues at coordinate 92,609,537 of NC_091481.1, forward strand.
TCCCTGCCTCTGATTGCCTGCCTCTGATTCCCTGCCTCTGTTTCCCCGCCTCTGATTCCCCGCCTCTGATTCCCCGCCTCAGATTCCCCGCCTCAGATTCCCTGCCTCAGATTCCCCGCCTGAGATTCCCCGCCTCAGATTCCCCGCCTGAGATTCCCCGCCTCAGATTCCCCGCCTCAGATTCCCCGCCTCAGATTCCCCGCCTCAGATTCCCTGCCTCTGATTGCCTGCCTCTGATTCCCTGCCTCTGATTCCCTGCCTCTGATTCCCCGCCTCTGATTCCCCGCCTCAGATTCCCTGCCTCAGATTCCCTGCCTCAGATTCCCTGCCTCTGATTCCCTGCCTCAGATTCCCTGCCTCAGATTCCCTGCCTCAGATTCCCTTCCTCTGATTGCCTGCCTCTGTTTCCCTGCCTCTGATTCCCTGCCTCTGATTCCCTGCCTCTGATTCCCTGCCTCTGATTCCCTGCCTCTGATTCCCTGCCTCTGATTCCGCGCCTCTGATTCCACGCCTCTCTTTCCTTGTCTCTGATTCCCCGCCTCTGAGTCCCTGCACTGATACCCTGCCTCTCTTTGCCTGCCTCTATTTCCGTGCCTCTTTCACTGCATCTAGTTTCCCACATCTCATTTGCCCCCTCTGATAACCCGCCTCTGATTCCATGCCTCTGATTCACAGCCTCAGATTCCCTGCATCAGATTCCCCGACTCAGATTTACCGCCTCAGATTCCCCGCCTCAGATTCCCTGCCTCAGATTCCCTGCCTCAGATTCCCTGCCTCAGATTCCCTGCCTCAGATTCCCTTCATCTGATGCCCTTCATCAATTCCCTGTCTCTGATTCCCTGCCTCTGATTCCCCACCTCTGATTCCCCGCCTCAGATTCCCTGGCTCTGATTCTCTGGCTCAGATTCCCTGCCTTAGATTCCCTGCCTCTGATTCCCCGCATCTGATTCCAGGCCTCTTATTCCCCACCTCTGATTCCCCGCCTCTGATTCCCCACCTCTGTCTGTATGCCTCTCTTTCGCCTCCGCTTTTTCCCCTCCACTCTTTCCGCGCCTCTCTTTCCCTCCCTCAATTTCAACAACTCTGTTTGATCTGTTCTGTGTACCTCATTTTCAACACACAAGTTCCAACCACTATGTTTCACCCATCTATTTCCCCGCCTCTATTTATCCGCCTATGTTTACCCGCCTCTGTTTACCCACTTGTTTCACCGCCTCTGTTTCCCCGCCTCTGATTCCCCACCTCTGTCTCTATGCCTCTCTTTCGCCTCCACTCTTTCCCCTCCACTCTTTCCGTGCCTGTCTTTCCCTCCCTCAATTTCAACAACACTCTTTGATCTGTTTTGTGTACCTCATTTTAAACACACAAGTTCAAACCACTATGTTTTGCCCGCCTCTTTCCCCACTTCTATTTATCCACCTATGTTTACCTGCCACTGTTTACCCGCCTGTTTCCCCGCCTCTGATTCCCCACCTTTCATTCCCCGCCTCTCTTTCCCTGCCTCTATTTCAGCGCCTCTTTCTCTGCCTCTCTATCCCCACATCTCTTTTCCTCCCGCTGATTCCCCGCCTCTAATTCCCTGCCTCTGATACCCTGCCTCTATTTGCCTGCCTCTATTTCCGTGCCTCTTTCACTGCATCTAGTTTCCCACATCTCATTTGCCCCCTCTGATAACCCGCCTCAGATTCCCCGCCTCAGATTTCCCGCCTCAGATTCCCCGCCTCCGATTCCCCGCCTCAGATTCCCCGCCTCAGATTCCCCGCCTCAGATTCCCCGCCTCAGATTCCCCGCCTCAGATTCCCCGCCTCAGATTCCCTGCCTCTGATTCCCTGCCTCAGATTCCCTGCCTTAGATTCTCTGCCTCTGATTCCCTGCCTTTGATTCCCCACCTCTTATTCCCCGCCTCTGATTCCCAGCCTCTGATTCCCCGCCTCTGATTCCCTGCCTCTGTTTCCCCGCCTCTGATTCCCCGCCTCTGATTCCCTGCCTCAGATTCCCCGCCTCAGATTCCCTGCATCAGATTCCCCGCCTCAAATTCCCAGCATCAGATTCCCCGCCTCAGATTCCCCGCATCAGATTCCCCGCCTCAGATTCCCCGCCTCAGATTTCCCGCCTCAGATTCCCCGCCTCCGATTCCCCGCCTCAGATTCCCCGCCTCAGATTCCCCGCCTCAGATTCCCCGCCTCAGATTCCCCGCCTCAGATTCCCCGCCTCAGATTCCCCGCCTCAGATTCCCTGCCTCTGATTGCCTGCCTCTGATTCCCTGCCTCTGTTTCCCCGCCTCTGATTCCCCGCCTCTGATTCCCCGCCTCAGATTCCCCGCCTCAGATTCCCTGCCTCAGATTCCCCGCCTGAGATTCCCCGCCTGAGATTCCCCGCCTCAGATTCCCCGCCTCAGATTCCCCGCCTCAGATTCCCCGCCTCAGATTCCCCGCCTCAGATTCCCTGCCTCTGATTGCCTGCCTCTGATTCCCTGCCTCTGATTCCCTGCCTCTGATTCCCCGCCTCTGATTCCCCGCCTCAGATTCCCCGCCTCAGATTCCCTGCCTCAGATTCCCTGCCTCAGATTCCCTGCCTCTGATTCCCTGCCTCAGATTCCCTGCCTCAGATTCCCTGCCTCAGATTCCCTTCCTCTGATTGCCTGCCTCTGTTTCCCTGCCTCTGATTCCCTGCCTCTGATTCCCTGCCTCTGATTCCCTGCCTCTGATTCCCTGCCTCTGATTCCCTGCCTCTGATTCCGCGCCTCTGATTCCACGCCTCTCTTTCCTTGTCTCTGATTCCCCGCCTCTGAGTCCCTGCCACTGATACCCTGCCTCTCTTTGCCTGCCTCTATTTCCGTGCCTCTTTCACTGCATCTAGTTTCCCACATCTCATTTGCCCCCTCTGATAACCCGCCTCTGATTCCATGCCTCTGATTCACTGCCTCAGATTCCCTGCATCAGATTCCCCGACTCAGATTTACCGCCTCAGATTCCCCACCTCAGATTCCCTGCCTCAGATTCCCTGCCTCAGATTCCCTGCCTCAGATTCCATTCATCTGATGCCCTTCATCAATTCCCTGCCTCTGATTCCCTGCCTCTGATTCCCCACCTCTGATTCCCCGCCTCAGATTCCCTGGCTCTGATTCTCTGGCTCAGATTCCCTGCCTTAGATTCCATGCCTCTGATTCCCCGCATCTGATTCCAGGCCTCTTATTCCCCACCTCTGATTCCCCGCCTCTGATTGCCTGCCACTGATTGCCCGCCTCTGATTCCCCGCCACTGATTCCCCGCCTCTGATTCCCCACCTCTGTCTGTATGCCTCTCTTTCGCCTCCGCTTTTTCCCCTCCACTCTTTCCGCGCCTCTCTTTCCCTCCCTCAATTTCAACAACTCTGTTTGATCTGTTCTGTGTACCTCATTTTCAACACACAAGTTCCAACCACTAGGTTTCACCCATCTATTTCCCCGCCTCTATTTATCCGCCTATGTTTACCCGCCTCTGTTTACCCACCTGTTTCACCGCCTCTGTTTCCCCGCCTCTGATTCCCCACCTCTGTCTCTATGCCTCTCTTTCGCCTCCACTCTTTCCCCTCCACTCTTTCCGTGCCTGTCTTTCCCTCGCTCAATTTCAACAACACTCTTTGATCTGTTTTGTTTACCTCATTTTAAACACACAAGTTCCAACCACTATGTTTTGCCCGCCTCTTTCCCCACTTCTATTTATCCACCTATGTTTACCTGCCACTGTTTACCCGCCTGTTTCCCCGCCTCTGATTCCCCACCTTTCATTCCCCGCCTCTCTTTCCCTGCCTCTATTTCAGCGCCTCTTTCTCTGCCTCTCTATCCCCACATCTCTTTTCCTCCCGCTGATTCCCCGCCTCTGATTCCCTGCCTCAGATTCCCTGCCTCTGATTCCCCACCTCTGATTCCCCGCCTCTTATTCCACACCTCTGATTCCCCGCCTCTGATTCCCCGCCTCTGATTCCCTGCCTCTGTTTCCCCGCCTCCGATTCCCCGCCTCTGATTCCCCGCCTCAGATTCCCCGGCTCTGATTCCCTGCCTCAGATTCCCTGCCTCAGATTCCCCGCCTCAGATTCCCTGCCTCAGATTCCCCGCCTCAGATTCCCTGCCTCTGATTCCACGACTCTGATTCCCCGCCTCTTATTCCCCGCCTCTGAATCCCCGCCTCTGATTCCCCGCCTCTGATTCCCTGCCTCTGATTCCCCACCTCTGATTCCCTGCCTCAGATTCCCTGCCTCAGATTCCCTGCCTCAGATTCCCTGCCTCTGATTCCCCGACTCTGATTCCCCGCCTCTTATTTCCCACCTCTGATTCCCCGTCTCTGATTCCCCGCCTCTGATTCCCTGCCTCTGTTTCCCCACCTCTGATTCCCCGCCTCCGATTCCCCGCCTCAGATTCCCCGGCTCTGATTCCCTGCCTCAGATTCCCTGCCTAAGATTCCCCGCCTCAGATTCCCTGCCTAAGATTCCCCGCCTCAGATTTCCCGCCTCAGATTCCCCTCCTCAGATTCCCCGCCTCAGATTCCCCGCCTCAGATTCCCTGCCTCAGATTCCCCGCCTCAGATTCCCCGCCTCTTATTCCCCGCGTCTGATTCCCTCCCTCAGATTCCCCGGCTCTGATTCCCTCCCTCAGATTCCCTGCCTCAGATTCCCTGCCTCTGATTCCCCACCTCTCATTCCCTGCCTCTGATTCCCCGCCTCTGATTCCTGCCTCAGATTCCCTGCCTCAGATTCCCTGCCTCAGATTCTCTGCCTCTGATTCCCTGCCTTTGATTCCCCACCTCTTATTCCCCGCCTCTGATTCCCAGCCTCTGATTCCCCGCCTCTGATTCCCTGCCTCTGTTTCCCCGCCTCTGATTCCCTGCCTCTGATTCCCCGCCTCAGATTCCCCGCCTCAGATTCCCTGCATCAGATTCCCCGCCTGAGATTCCCCACCTCAGATTCCCCGCCTCAGATTCCCCGCCTCAAATTCCCCGCCTCAGATTCCCCGCCTCATATTCCCCGCATCAGATTCCCGGCCTCAGATTCCCCGCCTCAGATTTCCCGCCTCAGATTCCCCGCCTCAGATTCCCCGCCTCAGATTCCCCGCCTCAGATTCCCCGCCTCAGATTCCCCGCTTCAGATTCCCCGCCTCTGATTCCCCGCCTCTGATTCCCTGCCTCTGATTCTCCACCTCTGATTCCCTGCCTCAGATTCCCTGCCTCAGATTCCCTGCCTCAGTTTCCCTGCCTCTGATTCCCCGACTCTGATACCCCGCCTCTTATTCCCCACCTCTGATTCCCCGCCTCTGATTCCCCGCCTCTGATTCCCTGCCTCTGTTTCCCCACCTCTGATTCCCCGCATCTGATTCCCCGCCTCAGATTCCCCGGCTCTGATTCCCTGCCTCAGATTCCCTGCCTAAGATTCCCCGCCTCAGATACCCTGCCTCAGATTCCCCGCCTCAGATTTCCCGCCTCAGATTCCCCTCCTCAGATTCCCCGCCTCAGATTCCCCGCCTCAGATTCCCCGCCTCAGATTCCCCGCCTCAGATTCCCCACCTCAGATTCCCCGCCTCAGATTCCCCGCCTGATTCCCCGCCTCAGATTCCCCGTCTCAGATTCCCTGCCTCTGATTCCCTGCCTCTGATTCCCTGCCTCTGATTCCCTGCCTCTGATTCCCTGCCTCTGATTCCCTGCCTCTGATTCCCTGCCTCTGATTCCGCGCCTCTGATTCCACGCCTCTCTTTCCATATCTCTGATTCCCCGCCTCTAATTCCCTGCCTCTGATACCCTGCCTCTCTTTGCCTGCCTCTATTTCGGTGCCTCTTTCTCTGCATCTAGTTTCCCACATCTCATTTGCCCCCTCTGATAACCCGCCTCTGATTCCATGCCTCTGATTCCCCGCCTCTGATTCCCCGCCTCTGATTCCCTGCCTCTGATTCCCCGCGTCTGATTCCCTGCCTCAGATTCCCTTCCTCAGATTCCCTGCCTCAGAATCCCTGCCTCTGATTCCCCGCCTCTGATTCCCCGCCTCTTATTCCCCGCCTCTGATTCCCCGCATCTGATTCCCCGCGTCTGATTCCCTCCCTCAGATTCCCCGGCTCTGATTCCTTGCATTAGATTCCCTGCCTCAGATTCCCTGCCTCTGATTCCCCGCCTCTGATTCCCTGCCTCTGATTCCCCGCCTCTGATTCCTGCCTCAGATTCCCTGCCTCAGATTTCCTGCCACAGATTCTCTGCCTCTGATTCCCTGCCTTTGATTCCCCACCTCTTATTCCCCGCCTCTGATTCCCAGCCTCTGATTCCCCGCCTCTGATTCCCTGCCTCTGTTTCCCCGCCTCTGATTCCCCGCCTCTGATTCCCCACCTCAGATTCCCCGCCTCAGATTCCCTGCATCAGATTCCCCGCCTGAGATTCCCCACCTCAGATTCCCCGCCCCAGATTCCCCGCCTCAAATTCCCCGCATCAGATTCCCCGCCTCTGATTCCCTGCCTCTGATTCCCCACCTCTGATTCCCTGCCTCAGATTCCCTGCCTCAGATTCCCTGCCTCAGATTCCCTGCCTCTGATTCCCCGACTCTGATACCCCGCCTCTTATTCCCCACCTCTGATTCCCCGCCTCTGATTCCCCGCCTCTGATTCCCTGCCTCTGTTTCCCCACCTCTGATTCCCCGCCTCTGATTCCCCGCCTCAGATTCCCCGGCTCTGATTCCCTGCCTCAGATTCCCTGCCTAAGATTCCCCGCCTCAGATACCCTGCCTCAGATTCCCCGCCTCAGATTTCCCGCCTCAGATTCCCCTCCTCAGATTCCCCGCCTCAGATTCCCCGCCTCAGATTCCCCGCCTCAGATTCCCCGCCTCAGATTCCCCGCCTCAGATTCCCCGCCTCAGATTCCCCGCCTGATTCCCCGCCTCAGATTCCCCATCTCAGATTCCCTGCCTCTGATTCCCTGCCTCTGATTCCCTGCCTCTGATTCCCTGCCTCTGATTCCCTGCCTCTGATTCCCTGCCTCTGATTCCCTGCCTCTGATTCCGCGCCTCTGATTCCACGCCTCTCTTTCCGTATCTCTGATTCCCCGCCTCTAATTCCCTGCCTCTGATACCCTGCCTCTCTTTGCCTGCCTCTATTTCGGTGCCTCTTTCTCTGCATCTAGTTTCCCACATCTCATTTGCCCCCTCTGATAACCCGCCTCTGATTCCATGCCTCTGATTCCCCGCCTCTGATTCCCCGCCTCTGATTCCCTGCCTCTGATTCCCCGCGTCTGATTCCCTGCCTCAGATTCCCTTCCTCAGATTCCCTGCCTCAGATTCCCTGCCTCTGATTCCCCGCCTCTGATTCCCCGCCTCTTATTACCCGCCTCTGATTCCCCGCATCTGATTCCCCGTGTCTGATTCCCTCCCTCAGATTCCCCGGCTCTGATTCCCTGCATTAGATTCCCTGCCTCAGATTCCCTGCCTCTGATTCCCCGCCTCTGATTCCCTGCCTCTGATTCCCCGCCTCTGATTCCTGCCTCAGATTCCATGCCTCAGATTTCCTGCCACAGATTCTCTGCCTCTGATTCCCTGCCTTTGATTCCCCACCTCTTATTCCCCGCTTCTGATTCCCAGCCTCTGATTCCCCGCCTCTGATTCCCTGCCTCTGTTTCCCCGCCTCTGATTCCCCGCCTCTGATTCCCCGCCTCAGATTCCCCGCCTCAGATTCCCTGCATCAGATTCCCCGCCTGAGATTCCCCACCTCAGATTCCCCGCCCCAGATTCCCCGCCTCAAATTCCCCGCATCAGATTCCCCGCCTCAGATTCCCCGCCTCAGATTCCCCGCCTCCGATTCCCCGCCTCAGATTCCCCGCCTCAGATTCCCCGCCTCAGATTCCCCGCCTCAGATTCCCCGCCTCAGATTCCCCGCCTCAGATTCCCCGCCTCAGATTCCCTGCCTCTGATTGCCTGCCTCTGATTCCCTGCCTCTGATTCCCTGCCTCTGATTCCCCGCCTCTTATTCCCCACCTCTGATTCCCCGCCTCTGATTCCCCGCCTCTGATTCCCTGCCTCTGTTTCCCCACCTCTGATTCCCCGCCTCTGATTCCCCGCCTCAGATTCCCCGGCTCTGATTCCCTGCCTCAGATTCCCTGCCTAAGATTCCCTGCCTCAGATTCCCTGCCTAAGATTCCCCGCCTCAGATTTCCCGCCTCAGATTCCCCGCCTCAGATTCCCCGCCTCAGATTCCCCGCTTCAGATTCCCCGCCTCAGATTCCCCGCCTCAGATTCCCCGCCTCAGATTCCCCGCCTCAGATTCCCCGCCTCAGATTCCACGCCTCAGATTCCCCGCCTCAGATTCCCCGCCTCAGATTCCCCGCCTCAGATTCCCTGCCTCTGATTCCCTGCCTCTGATTCCCTGCCTCTGATTCCCTGCCTCTGATTCCCTGCCTCTGATTCCCTGCCTCTGATTCCGCGCCTCTGATTCCACGCCTCTCTTTCCTTGTCTCTGATACCCCGCCTCTGATTCCCTGCCTCTGATTCCCCGCCTCTGATTCCCTGACTCAGATTCCCTGCCTCAGATTCCCCGCCTCAGATTCCCTGCCTCAGATTCCCCGCCTCAGATTCCCTGCCTCTGATTCCCCGACTCTGATTCCCCGCCTCTTATTCCCTGCCTCAGATTCCCTGCCTCAGATTCCCTGCCTCTGATTCCCCGACTCTGATTCCCCGCCTCTTATTCCCCACCTCTGATTCCCCGCCTCTGATTCCCCGCCTCTGATTCCCTGCCTCTGTTTCCCCACCTCTGATTCCCCGCCTCTGATTCCCCGCCTCAGATTCCCCGGCTCTGATTCCCTGCCTCAGATTCCCTGCCTAAGATTCCCCGCCTCAGATTCCCTGCCTCAGATTCCCCGCCTCAGATTTCCCGCCTCAGATTCCCTGCCTTTGATTCCCCACCTCTTATTCCCCACCTCTGATTCCCAGCCTCTGATTCCCCGCCTCTGATTCCCTGCCTCTGTTTCCCCGCCTCTGATTCCCCGCCTCTGATTGCCTGCCTCTGATTCCCTGCCTCTGATTCCCTGCCTCAGATTCCCTGCCTCTGATTCCCTGCCTCAGATTCCCTGCCTCAGATTCCCTGCCTCAGATTCCCTGCCTCTGATTGCCAGCCTCTGTTTCCCTGCCTCTATTTCCCTGCCTCTGATTCCCTGCCTCTGATTCCCTGCCTCTGATTCCCTGCCTCTGATTCGCTGCCTCTGATTCCGCGCCTCTGATTCCACGCCTCTCTTTCCGTATCTCTGATTCCCCGCCTCTAATTCCCTGCCTCTGATACGCTGCCTCTCTTTTCCTGCCTCTATTTCGGTGCCTCTTTCTCTGCATCTAGTTTCCCACATCTCATTTGCCACCTCTGATAACCCGCCTCTGATTCCATGCCTCTGATTCCCCGCCTCTGATTCCCCGCCTCTGATTCCCTGCCTCTGATTCCCCGCGTCTGATTCCCTGCCTCAGATTCCCTTCCTCAGATTCCCTGCCTCAGATTCCCTGCCTCTGATTCCCCGCCTCTGATTCCCCGCCTCTTATTCCCCGCCTCTGATTCCCCGCCTCTGATTCCCCGCGTCTGATTCCCACCCTCAGATTCCCCGGCTCTGATTCCCTGCATTAGATTCCCTGCCTCAGATTCCCTGCCTCTGATTCCCCACCTCTGATTCCCTGCCTCTGATTCCCCGCCTCTGATTCCTGCCTCAGATTCCCTGCCTCAGATTCCCTGCCTTAGATTCTCTGCCTCTGATTCCCTGCCTTTGATTCCCCACCTCTTATTCCCCGCCTCTGATTCCCAGCCTCTGATTCCCCGCCTCTGATTCCCTGCCTCTGTTTCCCCGCCTCTGATTCCCCGCCTCTGATTCCCCGCCTCAGATTCCCCGCCTCAGATTCCCTGCATCAGATTCCCCGCCTGAGATTCCCCACCTCAGATTCCCCGCCTCAGATTCCCCGCCTCAAATTCCCCGCATCAGATTCCCCGCCTCAGATTCCCCGCATCAGATTCCCCGCCTCAGATTCCCCGCCTCAGATTTCCCGCCTCAGATTCCCCGCCTCCGATTCCCCGCCTCAGATTCCCCGCCTCAGATTCCCCGCCTCAGATTCCCCGCCTCAGATTCCCCGCCTCAGATTCCCCGCCTCAGATTCCCCGCCTCAGATTCCCTGCCTCTGATTGCCTGCCTCTGATTCCCTGCCTCTGTTTCCCCGCCTCTGATTCCCCGCCTCTGATTCCCCGCCTCAGATTCCCCGCCTCAGATTCCCTGCCTCAGATTCCCCGCCTGAGATTCCCCGCCTCAGATTCCCCGCCTGAGATTCCCCGCCTCAGATTCCCCGCCTCAGATTCCCCGCCTCAGATTCCCCGCCTCAGATTCCCTGCCTCTGATTGCCTGCCTCTGATTCCCTGCCTCTGATTCCCTGCCTCTGATTCCCCGCCTCTGATTCCCCGCCTCAGATTCCCTGCCTCAGATTCCCTGCCTCAGATTCCCTGCCTCTGATTCCCTGCCTCAGATTCCCTGCCTCAGATTCCCTGCCTCAGATTCCCTTCCTCTGATTGCCTGCCTCTGTTTCCCTGCCTCTGATTCCCTGCCTCTGATTCCCTGCCTCTGATTCCCTGCCTCTGATTCCCTGCCTCTGATTCCCTGCCTCTGATTCCGCGCCTCTGATTCCACGCCTCTCTTTCCTTGTCTCTGATTCCCCGCCTCTGAGTCCCTGCCACTGATACCCTGCCTCTCTTTGCCTGCCTCTATTTCCGTGCCTCTTTCACTGCATCTAGTTTCCCACATCTCATTTGCCCCCTCTGATAACCCGCCTCTGATTCCATGCCTCTGATTCACAGCCTCAGATTCCCTGCATCAGATTCCCCGACTCAGATTTACCGCCTCAGATTCCCCGCCTCAGATTCCCTGCCTCAGATTCCCTGCCTCAGATTCCCTGCCTCAGATTCCCTGCCTCAGATTCCCTTCATCTGATGCCCTTCATCAATTCCCTGTCTCTGATTCCCTGCCTCTGATTCCCCACCTCTGATTCCCCGCCTCAGATTCCCTGGCTCTGATTCTCTGGCTCAGATTCCCTGCCTTAGATTCCCTGCCTCTGATTCCCCGCATCTGATTCCAGGCCTCTTATTCCCCACCTCTGATTCCCCGCCTCTGATTCCCCACCTCTGTCTGTATGCCTCTCTTTCGCCTCCGCTTTTTCCCCTCCACTCTTTCCGCGCCTCTCTTTCCCTCCCTCAATTTCAACAACTCTGTTTGATCTGTTCTGTGTACCTCATTTTCAACACACAAGTTCCAACCACTATGTTTCACCCATCTATTTCCCCGCCTCTATTTATCCGCCTATGTTTACCCGCCTCTGTTTACCCACTTGTTTCACCGCCTCTGTTTCCCCGCCTCTGATTCCCCACCTCTGTCTCTATGCCTCTCTTTCGCCTCCACTCTTTCCCCTCCACTCTTTCCGTGCCTGTCTTTCCCTCCCTCAATTTCAACAACACTCTTTGATCTGTTTTGTGTACCTCATTTTAAACACACAAGTTCAAACCACTATGTTTTGCCCGCCTCTTTCCCCACTTCTATTTATCCACCTATGTTTACCTGCCACTGTTTACCCGCCTGTTTCCCCGCCTCTGATTCCCCACCTTTCATTCCCCGCCTCTCTTTCCCTGCCTCTATTTCAGCGCCTCTTTCTCTGCCTCTCTATCCCCACATCTCTTTTCCTCCCGCTGATTCCCCGCCTCTAATTCCCTGCCTCTGATACCCTGCCTCTATTTGCCTGCCTCTATTTCCGTGCCTCTTTCACTGCATCTAGTTTCCCACATCTCATTTGCCCCGTCTGATAACCCGCCTCAGATTCCCCGCCTCAGATTTCCCGCCTCAGATTCCCCGCCTCCGATTCCCCGCCTCAGATTCCCCGCCTCAGATTCCCCGCCTCAGATTCCCCGCCTCAGATTCCCCGCCTCAGATTCCCCGCCTCAGATTCCCTGCCTCTGATTCCCTGCCTCAGATTCCCTGCCTTAGATTCTCTGCCTCTGATTCCCTGCCTTTGATTCCCCACCTCTTATTCCCCGCCTCTGATTCCCAGCCTCTGATTCCCCGCCTCTGATTCCCTGCCTCTGTTTCCCCGCCTCTGATTCCCCGCCTCTGATTCCCCGCCTCAGATTCCCCGCCTCAGATTCCCTGCATCAGATTCCCCGCCTGAGATTCCCCACCTCAGATTCCCCGCCTCAGATTCCCCGCCTCAAATTCCCCGCATCAGATTCCCCGCCTCAGATTCCCCGCATCAGATTCCCCGCCTCAGATTCCCCGCCTCAGATTTCCCGCCTCAGATTCCCCGCCTCCGATTCCCCGCCTCAGATTCCCCGCCTCAGATTCCCCGCCTCAGATTCCCCGCCTCAGATTCCCCGCCTCAGATTCCCCGCCTCAGATTCCCCGCCTCAGATTCCCTGCCTCTGATTGCCTGCCTCTGATTCCCTGCCTCTGTTTCCCCGCCTCTGATTCCCCGCCTCTGATTCCCCGCCTCAGATTCCCCACCTCAGATTCCCTGCCTCAGATTCCCCGCCTGAGATTCCCCGCCTCAGATTCCCCGCCTGAGATTCCCCGCCTCAGATTCCCCGCCTCAGATTCCCCGCCTCAGATTCCCCGCCTCAGATTCCCTGCCTCTGATTGCCTGCCTCTGATTCCCTGCCTCTGATTCCCTGCCTCTGATTCCCCGCCTCTGATTCCCCGCCTCAGATTCCCCGCCTCAGATTCCCTGCCTCAGATTCCCTGCCTCAGATTCCCTGCCTCTGATTCCCTGCCTCAGATTCCCTGCCTCAGATTCCCTGCCTCAGATTCCCTGCCTCTGATTGCCTGCCTCTGATTCCCTGCCTCTGATTCCGCGCCTCTGATTCCACGCCTCTCTTTCCTTGTCTCTGATTCCCCGCCTCTGAGTCCCTGCCACTGATACCCTGCCTCTCTTTGCCTGCCTCTATTTCCGTGCCTCTTTCACTGCATCTAGTTTCCCACATCTCATTTGCCCCCTCTGATAACCCGCCTCTGATTCCATGCCTCTGATTCACTGCCTCAGATTCCCTGCATCAGATTCCCCGACTCAGATTTACCGCCTCAGATTCCCCGCCTCAGATTCCCTGCCTCAGATTCCCTGCCTCAGATTCCCTGCCTCAGATTCCCTGCCTCAGATTCCATTCATCTGATGCCCTTCATCAATTCCCTGCCTCTGATTCCCTGCCTCTGATTCCCCACCTCTGATTCCCCGCCTCAGATTCCCTGGCTCTGATTCTCTGGCTCAGATTCCCTGCCTTAGATTCCCTGCCTCTGATTCCCCGCATCTGATTCCAGGCCTCTTATTCCCCACCTCTGATTCCCCGCCTCTGATTGCCTGCCACTGATTGCCCGCCTCTGATTCCCCGCCACTGATTCCCCGCCTCTGATTCCCCACCTCTGTCTGTATGCCTCTCTTTCGCCTCCGCTTTTTCCCCTCCACTCTTTCCGCGCCTCTCTTTCCCTCCCTCAATTTCAACAACTCTGTTTGATCTGTTCTGTGTACCTCATTTTCAACACACAAGTTCCAACCACTATGTTTCACCCATCTATTTCCCCGCCTCTATTTATCCGCCTATGTTTACCCGCCTCTGTTTACCCACCTGTTTCACCGCCTCTGTTTCCCCGCCTCTGATTCCCCACCTCTGTCTCTATGCCTCTCTTTCGCCTCCACTCTTTCCCCTCCACTCTTTCCGTGCCTGTCTTTCCCTCCCTCAATTTCAACAACACTCTTTGATCTGTTTTGTGTACCTCATTTTAAACACACAAGTTCCAACCACTATGTTTTGCCCGCCTCTTTCCCCACTTCTATTTATCCACCAATGTTTACCTGCCACTGTTTACCCGCCTGTTTCCCCGCCTCTGATTCCCCACCTTTCATTCCCCGCCTCTCTTTCCCTGCCTCTATTTCAGCGCCTCTTTCTCTGCCTCTCTATCCCCACATCTCTTTTCCTCCCGCTGATTCCCCGCCTCTGATTCCCTGCCTCAGATTCCCTGCCTCTGATTCCCCACCTCTGATTCCCCGCCTCTTATTCCACACCTCTGATTCCCCGCCTCTGATTCCCCGCCTCTGATTCCCTGCCTCTGTTTCCCCGCCTCCGATTCCCCGCCTCTGATTCCCCGCCTCAGATTCCCCGGCTCTGATTCCCTGCCTCAGATTCCCTGCCTCAGATTCCCCGCCTCAGATTCCCTGCCTCAGATTCCCCGCCTCAGATTCCCTGCCTCTGATTCCACGACTCTGATTCCCCGCCTCTTATTCCCCGCCTCTGAATCCCCGCCTCTGATTCCCCGCCTCTGATTCCCTGCCTCTGATTCCCCACCTCTGATTCCCTGCCTCAGATTCCCTGCCTCAGATTCCCTGCCTCAGATTCCCTGCCTCTGATTCCCCGACTCTGATTCCCCGCCTCTTATTTCCCACCTCTGATTCCCCGTCTCTGATTCCCCGCCTCTGATTCCCTGCCTCTGTTTCCCCACCTCTGATTCCCCGCCTCCGATTCCCCGCCTCAGATTCCCCGGCTCTGATTCCCTGCCTCAGATTCCCTGCCTAAGATTCCCCGCCTCAGATTCCCTGCCTAAGATTCCCCGCCTCAGATTTCCCGCCTCAGATTCCCCTCCTCAGATTCCCCGCCTCAGATTCCCCGCCTCAGATTCCCCGCCTCAGATTCCCCGCCTCAGATTCCCCGCCTCTTATTCCCCGCGTCTGATTCCCTCCCTCAGATTCCCCGGCTCTGATTCCCTGCATTAGATTCCCTGCCTCAGATTCCCTGCCTCTGATTCCCCACCTCTCATTCCCTGCCTCTGATTCCCCGCCTCTGATTCCTGCCTCAGATTCCCTGCCTCAGATTCCCTGCCTCAGATTCTCTGCCTCTGATTCCCTGCCTTTGATTCCCCACCTCTTATTCCCCGCCTCTGATTCCCAGCCTCTGATTCCCCGCCTCTGATTCCCTGCCTCTGTTTCCCCGCCTCTGATTCCCTGCCTCTGATTCCCCGCCTCAGATTCCCCGCCTCAGATTCCCTGCATCAGATTCCCCGCCTGAGATTCCCCACCTCAGATTCCCCGCCTCAGATACCCCGCCTCAAATTCCCCGCCTCAGATTCCCCGCCTCATATTCCCCGCATCAGATTCCCGGCCTCAGATTCCCCGCCTCAGATTTCCCGCCTCAGATTCCCCGCCTCCGATTCCCCGCCTCAGATTCCCCGCCTCAGATTCCCCGCTTCAGATTCCCCGCCTCAGATTCCCCGCCTCAGATTCCCCGCCTCAGATTCCCCGCCTCAGATTCCCTGCCTCTGATAGCCTGCCTCTGATTCCCTGCCTCTGTTTCCCCGCCTCTGATTCCCCGCCTCTGATTCCCCGCCTCAGATTCCCCGCCTCAGATTCCCTGCCTCAGATTCCCCGCCTGAGATTCCCCGCCTCAGATTCCCCGCCTGAGATTCCCCGCCTCAGATTCCCCGCCTCAGATTCCCCGCCTCAGATTCCCCGCCTCAGATTCCCTGCCTCTGATTGCCTGCCTCTGATTCCCTGCCTCTGATTCCCTGCCTCTGATTCCCTGCCTCTGATTCCCTGCCTCTGATTCCCTGCCTCTGATTCCCTGCCTCTGATTCCCTGCCTCTGATTCCCTGCCTCTGATTCCGCGCCTCTGATTCCACGCCTCTCTTTCCGTATCTCTGATTCCCCGCCTCTAATTCCCTGCCTCTGATACCCTGCCTCTCTTTGCCTGCCTCTATTTCGGTGCCTCTTTCTCTGCATCTAGTTTCCCACATCTCATTTGCCCCCTCTGATAACCCGCCTCTGATTCCATGCCTCTGATTCCCCGCCTCTGATTCCCCGCCTCTGATTCCCTGCCTCTGATTCCCCGCCTCTGATTCCCTGCCTCAGATTCCCTGCCTCAGATTCCCCGCCTCAGATTCCCTGCCTCAGATTCCCCGCATCAGATTCCCTGCCTCTTATTCTCCGACTCTGATTCCCCGCCTCATATTCCCCGCCTCTGATTCCCCGCCTCTGATTCATTGCCTCTGATACCCTGCCTCTCTTTGCCTGCCTCTATTTCGGTGTCTCTTTCTCTGCATCTAGTTTCCCACATCTAATTTGCCCCCTCTGATAACCCGCCTCTGATTCCATGCCTCTGATTCCCCGCCTCTGATACCCCGCCTCTGATTCCCTGCCTCTGATTCCCCGCCTCTGATTCCCTGACTCAGATTCCCTGCCTCAGATACCCCGCCTCAGATTCCCTGCCTCAGATTCCCCGCCTCAGATTCCCTGCCTCTGATTCCCCGACTCTGATTCCCAGCCTCTTATTCCCCGACTCTGATTCCCCGCCTCTGATTCCCTGCCTCTGATTCCCCACCTCTGATTCCCTGCCTCAGATTCCCTGCCTCAGATTCCCTGCCTCAGATTCCCTGCCTCTGATTCCCCGACTCTGATTCCCCGCCTCTTATTCCCCACCTCTGATTCCCCGCCTCTGATTCCCCGCCTCTGATTCCCTGCCTCTGTTTCCCCACCTCTGATTCCCCGCCTCTGATTCCCCGCCTCAGATTCCCCGGCTCTGATTCCCTGCCTCAGATTCCCTGCCTAAGATTCCCCGCCTCTGATTCCCCGCCTCTGATTCCCCGCGTCTGATTCCCTCCCTCAGATTCCCCGGCTCTGATTCCCTGCATTAGATTCCCTGCCTCAGATTCCCTGCCTCTGATTCCCCACCTCTGATTCCCTGCCTCTGATTCCCCGCCTCTGATTCCTGCCTCAGATTCCCTGCCTCAGATTCCCTGCCTTAGATTCTCTGCCTCTGATTCCCTGCCTTTGATTCCCCACCTCTTATTCCCCGCCTCTGATTCCCAGCCTCTGATTCCCCGCCTCTGATTCCCTGCCTCTGTTTCCCCGCCTCTGATTCCCCGCCTCTGATTCCCCGCCTCTGATTCCCTGCCTCTGATACCCCGCCTCTGATTCCCTGCCTCTGATTCCCCGCCTCTGATTCCCTGACTCAGATTCCCTGCCTCAGATTCCCCGCCTCAGATTCCCTGCCTCAGATTCCCCGCCTCAGATTCCCTGCCTCTGATTCCCCGACTCTGATTCCCCGCCTCTTATTCCCTGCCTCAGATTCCCTGCCTCAGATTCCCTGCCTCTGATTCCCCGACTCTGATTCCCCGCCTCTTATTCCCCACCTCTGATTCCCCGCCTCTGATTCCCCGCCTCTTATTCCCTGCCTCTGTTTCCCCACCTCTGATTCCCCGCCTCTGATTCCCCGCCTCAGATTCCCCGGCTCTGATTCCCTGCCTCAGATTCCCTGCCTAAGATTCCCCGCCTCAGATTCCCTGCCTCAGATTCCCCGCCTCAGATTTCCCGCCTCAGATTCCCTGCCTTTGATTCCCCACCTCTTATTCCCCACCTCTGATTCCCAGCCTCTGATTCCCCGCCTCTGATTCCCTGCCTCTGTTTCCCCGCCTCTGATTCCCCGCCTCTGATTGCCTGCCTCTGATTCCCTGCCTCTGATTCCCTGCCTCTGGTTCCCCGCCTCTGATTCCCCGCCTCAGATTCCCTGCCTCAGATTCCCTGCCTCAGATTCCCTGCCTCTGATTCCCTGCCTCAGATTCCCTGCCTCAGATTCCCTGCCTCAGATTCCATGCCTCTGATTGCCAGCCTCTGTTTCCCTGCCTCTATTTCCCTGCCTCTGATTCCCTGCCTCTGATTCCCTGCCTCTGATTCCCTGCCTCTGATTCGCTGCCTCTGATTCCGCGCCTCTGATTCCACGCCTCTCTTTCCGTATCTCTGATTCCCCGCCTCTAATTCCCTGCCTCTGATACACTGCCTCTCTTTTCCTGCCTCTATTTCGGTGCCTCTTTCTCTGCATCTAGTTTCCCACATCTCATTTGCCACCTCTGATAACCCGCCTCTGATTCCATGCCTCTGATTCCCCGCCTCTGATTCCCCGCCTCTGATTCCCTGCCTCTGATTCCCCGCGTCTGATTCCCTGCCTCAGATTCCCTTCCTCAGATTCCCTGCCTCAGATTCCCTGCCTCTGATTCCCCGCCTCTGATTCCCCGCCTCTTATTCCCCGCCTCTGATTCCCCGCCTCTGATTCCCCGCGTCTGATTCCCACCCTCAGATTCCCCGGCTCTGATTCCCTGCATTAGATTCCCTGCCTCAGATTCCCTGCCTCTGATTCCCCACCTCTGATTCCCTGCCTCTGATTCCCCGCCTCTGATTCCTGCCTCAGATTCCCTGCCTCAGATTCCCTGCCTTAGATTCTCTGCCTCTGATTCCCTGCCTTTGATTCCCCACCTCTTATTCCCCGCCTCTGATTCCCAGCCTCTGATTCCCCGCCTCTGATTCCCTGCCTCTGTTTCCCCGCCTCTGATTCCCCGCCTCTGATTCCCCGCCTCAGATTCCCCGCCTCAGATTCCCTGCATCAGATTCCCCGCCTGAGATTCCCCACCTCAGATTCCCCGCCTCAGCTTCCCCGCCTCAAATTCCCCGCATCAGATTCCCCGCCTCAGATTCCCCGCATCAGATTCCCCGCCTCAGATTCCCCGCCTCAGATTTCCCGCCTCAGATTCCCCGCCTCCGATTCCCCGCCTCAGATTCCCCGCCTCAGATTCCCCGCCTCAGATTCCCCGCCTCAGATTCCCCGCCTCAGATTCCCCGCCTCAGATTCCCCGCCTCAGATTCCCTGCCTCTGATTGCCTGCCTCTGATTCCCTGCCTCTGTTTCCCCGCCTCTGATTCCCCGCCTCTGATTCCCCGCCTCAGATTCCCCGCCTCAGATTCCCTGCCTCAGATTCCCTGCCTGAGATTCCCCGCCTCAGATTCCCCGCCTGAGATTCCCCGCCTCAGATTCCCCGCCTCAGATTCCCCGCCTCAGATTCCCCGCCTCAGATTCCCTGCCTCTGATTGCCTGCCTCTGATTCCCTGCCTCTGATTCCCTGCCTCTGATTCCCCGCCTCTGATTCCCCGCCTCAGATTCCCTGCCTCAGATTCCCTGCCTCAGATTCCCTGCCTCTGATTCCCTGCCTCAGATTCCCTGCCTCAGATTCCCTGCCTCAGATTCCCTTCCTCTGATTGCCTGCCTCTGTTTCCCTGCCTCTGATTCCCTGCCTCTGATTCCCTGCCTCTGATTCCCTGCCTCTGATTCCCTGCCTCTGATTCCCTGCCTCTGATTCCGCGCCTCTGATTCCACGCCTCTCTTTCCTTGTCTCTGATTCCCCGCCTCTGAGTCCCTGCCACTGATACCCTGCCTCTCTTTGCCTGCCTCTATTTCCGTGCCTCTTTCACTGCATCTAGTTTCCCACATCTCATTTGCCCCCTCTGATAACCCGCCTCTGATTCCATGCCTCTGATTCACAGCCTCAGATTCCCTGCATCAGATTCCCCGACTCAGATTTACCGCCTCAGATTCCCCGCCTCAGATTCCCTGCCTCAGATTCCCTGCCTCAGATTCCCTGCCTCAGATTCCCTGCCTCAGATTCCCTTCATCTGATGCCCTTCATCAATTCCCTGTCTCTGATTCCCTGCCTCTGATTCCCCACCTCTGATTCCCCGCCTCAGATTCCCTGGCTCTGATTCTCTGGCTCAGATTCCCTGCCTTAGATTCCCTGCCTCTGATTCCCCGCATCTGATTCCAGGCCTCTTATTCCCCACCTCTGATTCCCCGCCTCTGATTCCCCACCTCTGTCTGTATGCCTCTCTTTCGCCTCCGCTTTTTCCCCTCCACTCTTTCCGCGCCTCTCTTTCCCTCCCTCAATTTCAACAACTCTGTTTGATCTGTTCTGTGTACCTCATTTTCAACACACAAGTTCCAACCACTATGTTTCACCCATCTATTTCCCCGCCTCTATTTATCCGCCTATGTTTACCCGCCTCTGTTTACCCACTTGTTTCACCGCCTCTGTTTCCCCGCCTCTGATTCCCCACCTCTGTCTCTATGCCTCTCTTTCGCCTCCACTCTTTCCCCTCCACTCTTTCCGTGCCTGTCTTTCCCTCCCTCAATTTCAACAACACTCTTTGATCTGTTTTGTGTACCTCATTTTAAACACACAAGTTCAAACCACTATGTTTTGCCCGCCTCTTTCCCCACTTCTATTTATCCACCTATGTTTACCTGCCACTGTTTACCCGCCTGTTTCCCCGCCTCTGATTCCCCACCTTTCATTCCCCGCCTCTCTTTCCCTGCCTCTATTTCAGCGCCTCCTTCTCTGCCTCTCTATCCCCACATCTCTTTTCCTCCCGCTGATTCCCCGCCTCTAATTCCCTGCCTCTGATACCCTGCCTCTATTTGCCTGCCTCTATTTCCGTGCCTCTTTCACTGCATCTAGTTTCCCACATCTCATTTGCCCCGTCTGATAACCCGCCTCAGATTCCCCGCCTCAGATTTCCCGCCTCAGATTCCCCGCCTCCGATTCCCCGCCTCAGATTCCCCGCCTCAGATTCCGCGCCTCAGATTCCCCGCCTCAGATTCCCCGCCTCAGATTCCCCGCCTCAGATTCCCTGCCTCTGATTCCCTGCCTCAGATTCCCTGCCTTAGATTCTCTGCCTCTGATTCCCTGCCTTTGATTCCCCACCTCTTATTCCCCGCCTCTGATTCCCAGCCTCTGATTCCCCGCCTCTGATTCCCTGCCTCTGTTTCCCCGCCTCTGATTCCCCGCCTCTGATTCCCCGCCTCAGATTCCCCGCCTCAGATTCCCTGCATCAGATTCCCCGCCTGAGATTCCCCACCTCAGATTCCCCGCCTCAGATTCCCCGCCTCAAATTCCCCGCATCAGATTCCCCGCCTCAGATTCCCCGCATCAGATTCCCCGCCTCAGATTCCCCGCCTCAGATTTCCCGCCTCAGATTCCCCACCTCCGATTCCCCGCCTCAGATTCCCCGCCTCAGATTCCCCGCCTCAGATTCCCCGCCTCAGATTCCCCGCCTCAGATTCCCCGCCTCAGATTCCCTGCCTCTGATTGCCTGCCTCTGATTCCCTGCCTCTGTTTCCCCGCCTCTGATTCCCCGCCTCTGATTCCCCGCCTCAGATTCCCCACCTCAGATTCCCTGCCTCAGATTCCCCTCCTGAGATTCCCCGCCTCAGATTCCCCGCCTGAGATTCCCCGCCTCAGATTCCCCGCCTCAGATTCCCCGCCTCAGATTCCCCGCCTCAGATTCCCTGCCTCTGATTGCCTGCCTCTGATTCCCTGCCTCTGATTCCCTGCCTCTGATTCCCCGCCTCTGATTCCCCGCCTCAGATTCCCCGCCTCAGATTCCCTGCCTCAGATTCCCTGCCTCAGATTCCCTGCCTCTGATTCCCTGCCTCAGATTCCCTGCCTCAGATTCCCTGCCTCAGATTCCCTTCCTCTGATTGCCTGCCTCTGTTTCCCTGCTTCTGATTCCCTGCCTCTGATTCCCTGCCTCTGATTCCCTGCCTCTGATTCCCTGCCTCTGATTCCCTGCCTCTGATTCCGCGCCTCTGATTCCACGCCTCTCTTTCCTTGTCTCTGATTCCCCGCCTCTGAGTCCCTGCCACTGATACCCTGCCTCTCTTTGCCTGCCTCTATTTCCGTGCCTCTTTCACTGCATCTAGTTTCCCACATCTCATTTGCCCCCTCTGATAACCCGCCTCTGATTCCATGCCTCTGATTCACTGCCTCAGATTCCCTGCATCAGATTCCCCGACTCAGATTTACCGCCTCAGATTCCCCGCCTCAGATTCCCTGCCTCAGATTCCCTGCCTCAGATTCCCTGCCTCAGATTCCCTGCCTCAGATTCCATTCATCTGATGCCCTTCATCAATTCCCTGCCTCTGATTCCCTGCCTCTGATTCCCCACCTCTGATTCCCCGCCTCAGATTCCCTGGCTCTGATTCTCTGGCTCAGATTCCCTGCCTTAGATTCCCTGCCTCTGATTCCCCGCATCTGATTCCAGGCCTCTTATTCCCCACCTCTGATTCCCCGCCTCTGATTGCCTGCCACTGATTGCCCGCCTCTGATTCCCCGCCACTGATTCCCCGCCTCTGATTCCCCACCTCTGTCTGTATGCCTCTCTTTCGCCTCCGCTTTTTCCCCTCCACTCTTTCCGCGCCTCTCTTTCCCTCCCTCAATTTCAACAACTCTGTTTGATCTGTTCTGTGTACCTCATTTTCAACACACAAGTTCCAACCACTATGTTTCACCCATCTATTTCCCCGCCTCTATTTATCCGCCTATGTTTACCCGCCTCTGTTTACCCACCTGTTTCACCGCCTCTGTTTCCCCGCCTCTGATTCCCCACCTCTGTCTCTATGCCTCTCTTTCGCCTCCACTCTTTCCCCTCCACTCTTTCCGTGCCTGTCTTTCCCTCCCTCAATTTCAACAACACTCTTTGATCTGTTTTGTGTACCTCATTTTAAACACACAAGTTCCAACCACTATGTTTTGCCCGCCTCTTTCCCCACTTCTATTTATCCACCTATGTTTACCTGCCACTGTTTACCCGCCTGTTTCCCCGCCTCTGATTCCCCACCTTTCATTCCCCGCCTCTCTTTCCCTGCCTCTATTTCAGCGCCTCTTTCTCTGCCTCTCTATCCCCACATCTCTTTTCCTCCCGCTGATTCCCCGCCTCTGATTCCCTGCCTCAGATTCCCTGCCTCTGATTCCCCACCTCTGATTCCCCGCCTCTTATTCCACACCTCTGATTCCCCGCCTCTGATTCCCCGCCTCTGATTCCCTGCCTCTGTTTCCCCGCCTCCGATTCCCCGCCTCTGATTCCCCGCCTCAGATTCCCCGGCTCTGATTCCCTGCCTCAGATTCCCTGCCTCAGATTCCCCGCCTCAGATTCCCTGCCTCAGATTCCCCGCCTCAGATTCCCTGCCTCTGATTCCACGACTCTGATTCCCCGCCTCTTATTCCCCGCCTCTGAATCCCCGCCTCTGATTCCCCGCCTCTGATTCCCTGCCTCTGATTCCCCACCTCTGATTCCCTGCCTCAGATTCCCTGCCTCAGATTCCCTGCCTCAGATTCCCTGCCTCTGATTCCCCGACTCTGATTCCCCGCCTCTTATTTCCCACCTCTGATTCCCCGTCTCTGATTCCCCGCCTCTGATTCCCTGCCTCTGTTTCCCCACCTCTGATTCCCCGCCTCCGATTCCCCGCCTCAGATTCCCCGGCTCTGATTCCCTGCCTCAGATTCCCTGCCTAAGATTCCCCGCCTCAGATTCCCTGCCTAAGATTCCCCGCCTCAGATTTCCCGCCTCAGATTCCCCTCCTCAGATTCCCCGCCTCAGATTCCCCGCCTCAGATTCCCCGCCTCAGATTCCCCGCCTCAGATTCCCCGCCTCTTATTCCCCGCGTCTGATTCCCTCCCTCAGATTCCCCGGCTCTGATTCCCTACCTCAGATTCCCTGCCTCAGATTCCCTGCCTCTGATTCCCCACCTCTCATTCCCTGCCTCTGATTCCCCGCCTCTGATTCCTGCCTCAGATTCCCTGCCTCAGATTCCCTGCCTCAGATTCTCTGCCTCTGATTCCCTGCCTTTGATTCCCCACCTCTTATTCCCCGCCTCTGATTCCCAGCCTCTGATTCCCCGCCTCTGATTCCCTGCCTCTGATTCCCTGCCTCTGATTCGCTGCCTCTGATTCCGCGCCTCTGATTCCACGCCTCTCTTTCCGTATCTCTGATTCCCCGCCTCTAATTCCCTGCCTCTGATACACTGCCTCTCTTTTCCTGCCTCTATTTCGGTGCCTCTTTCTCTGCATCTAGTTTCCCACATCTCATTTGCCACCTCTGATAACCCGCCTCTGATTCCATGCCTCTGATTCCCCGCCTCTGATTCCCCGCCTCTGATTCCCTGCCTCTGATTCCCCGCGTCTGATTCCCTGCCTCAGATTCCCTTCCTCAGATTCCCTGCCTCAGATTCCCTGCCTCTGATTCCCCGCCTCTGATTCCCCGCCTCTTATTCCCCGCCTCTGATTCCCCGCCTCTGATTCCCCGCGTCTGATTCCCACCCTCAGATTCCCCGGCTCTGATTCCCTGCATTAGATTCCCTGCCTCAGATTCCCTGCCTCTGATTCCCCACCTCTGATTCCCTGCCTCTGATTCCCCGCCTCTGATTCCTGCCTCAGATTCCCTGCCTCAGATTCCCTGCCTTAGATTCTCTGCCTCTGATTCCCTGCCTTTGATTCCCCACCTCTTATTCCCCGCCTCTGATTCCCAGCCTCTGATTCCCCGCCTCTGATTCCCTGCCTCTGTTTCCCCGCCTCTGATTCCCCGCCTCTGATTCCCCGCCTCAGATTCCCCGCCTCAGATTCCCTGCATCAGATTCCCCGCCTGAGATTCCCCACCTCAGATTCCCCGCCTCAGATTCCCCGCCTCAAATTCCCCGCATCAGATTCCCCGCCTCAGATTCCCCGCATCAGATTCCCCGCCTCAGATTCCCCGCCTCAGATTTCCCGCCTCAGATTCCCCGCCTCCGATTCCCCGCCTCAGATTCCCCGCCTCAGATTCCCCGCCTCAGATTCCCCGCCTCAGATTCCCCGCCTCAGATTCCCCGCCTCAGATTCCCCGCCTCAGATTCCCTGCCTCTGATTGCCTGCCTCTGATTCCCTGCCTCTGTTTCCCCGCCTCTGATTCCCCGCCTCTGATTCCCCGCCTCAGATTCCCCGCCTCAGATTCCCTGCCTCAGATTCCCCGCCTGAGATTCCCCGCCTCAGATTCCCCGCCTGAGATTCCCCGCCTCAGATTCCCCGCCTCAGATTCCCCGCCTCAGATTCCCCGCCTCAGATTCCCTGCCTCTGATTGCCTGCCTCTGATTCCCTGCCTCTGATTCCCTGCCTCTGATTCCCCGCCTCTGATTCCCCGCCTCAGATTCCCTGCCTCAGATTCCCTGCCTCAGATTCCCTGCCTCTGATTCCCTGCCTCAGATTCCCTGCCTCAGATTCCCTGCCTCAGATTCCCTTCCTCTGATTGCCTGCCTCTGTTTCCCTGCCTCTGATTCCCTGCCTCTGATTCCCTGCCTCTGATTCCCTGCCTCTGATTCCCTGCCTCTGATTCCCTGCCTCTGATTCCGCGCCTCTGATTCCACGCCTCTCTTTCCTTGTCTCTGATTCCCCGCCTCTGAGTCCCTGCCACTGATACCCTGCCTCTCTTTGCCTGCCTCTATTTCCGTGCCTCTTTCACTGCATCTAGTTTCCCACATCTCATTTGCCCCCTCTGATAACCCGCCTCTGATTCCATGCCTCTGATTCACAGCCTCAGATTCCCTGCATCAGATTCCCCGACTCAGATTTACCGCCTCAGATTCCCCGCCTCAGATTCCCTGCCTCAGATTCCCTGCCTCAGATTCCCTGCCTCAGATTCCCTGCCTCAGATTCCCTTCATCTGATGCCCTTCATCAATTCCCTGTCTCTGATTCCCTGCCTCTGATTCCCCACCTCTGATTCCCCGCCTCAGATTCCCTGGCTCTGATTCTCTGGCTCAGATTCCCTGCCTTAGATTCCCTGCCTCTGATTCCCCGCATCTGATTCCAGGCCTCTTATTCCCCACCTCTGATTCCCCGCCTCTGATTCCCCACCTCTGTCTGTATGCCTCTCTTTCGCCTCCGCTTTTTCCCCTCCACTCTTTCCGCGCCTCTCTTTCCCTCCCTCAATTTCAACAACTCTGTTTGATCTGTTCTGTGTACCTCATTTTCAACACACAAGTTCCAACCACTATGTTTCACCCATCTATTTCCCCGCCTCTATTTATCCGCCTATGTTTACCCGCCTCTGTTTACCCACTTGTTTCACCGCCTCTGTTTCCCCGCCTCTGATTCCCCACCTCTGTCTCTATGCCTCTCTTTCGCCTCCACTCTTTCCCCTCCACTCTTTCCGTGCCTGTCTTTCCCTCCCTCAATTTCAACAACACTCTTTGATCTGTTTTGTGTACCTCATTTTAAACACACAAGTTCAAACCACTATGTTTTGCCCGCCTCTTTCCCCACTTCTATTTATCCACCTATGTTTACCTGCCACTGTTTACCCGCCTGTTTCCCCGCCTCTGATTCCCCACCTTTCATTCCCCGCCTCTCTTTCCCTGCCTCTATTTCAGCGCCTCCTTCTCTGCCTCTCTATCCCCACATCTCTTTTCCTCCCGCTGATTCCCCGCCTCTAATTCCCTGCCTCTGATACCCTGCCTCTATTTGCCTGCCTCTATTTCCGTGCCTCTTTCACTGCATCTAGTTTCCCACATCTCATTTGCCCCGTCTGATAACCCGCCTCAGATTCCCCGCCTCAGATTTCCCGCCTCAGATTCCCCGCCTCCGATTCCCCGCCTCAGATTCCCCGCCTCAGATTCCGCGCCTCAGATTCCCCGCCTCAGATTCCCCGCCTCAGATTCCCCGCCTCAGATTCCCTGCCTCTGATTCCCTGCCTCAGATTCCCTGCCTTAGATTCTCTGCCTCTGATTCCCTGCCTTTGATTCCCCACCTCTTATTCCCCGCCTCTGATTCCCAGCCTCTGATTCCCCGCCTCTGATTCCCTGCCTCTGTTTCCCCGCCTCTGATTCCCCGCCTCTGATTCCCCGCCTCAGATTCCCCGCCTCAGATTCCCTGCATCAGATTCCCCGCCTGAGATTCCCCACCTCAGATTCCCCGCCTCAGATTCCCCGCCTCAAATTCCCCGCATCAGATTCCCCGCCTCAGATTCCCCGCATCAGATTCCCCGCCTCAGATTCCCCGCCTCAGATTTCCCGCCTCAGATTCCCCACCTCCGATTCCCCGCCTCAGATTCCCCGCCTCAGATTCCCCGCCTCAGATTCCCCGCCTCAGATTCCCCGCCTCAGATTCCCCGCCTCAGATTCCCTGCCTCTGATTGCCTGCCTCTGATTCCCTGCCTCTGTTTCCCCGCCTCTGATTCCCCGCCTCTGATTCCCCGCCTCAGATTCCCCACCTCAGATTCCCTGCCTCAGATTCCCCGCCTGAGATTCCCCGCCTCAGATTCCCCGCCTGAGATTCCCCGCCTCAGATTCCCCGCCTCAGATTCCCCGCCTCAGATTCCCCGCCTCAGATTCCCTGCCTCTGATTGCCTGCCTCTGATTCCCTGCCTCTGATTCCCTGCCTCTGATTCCCCGCCTCTGATTCCCCGCCTCAGATTCCCCGCCTCAGATTCCCTGCCTCAGATTCCCTGCCTCAGATTCCCTGCCTCTGATTCCCTGCCTCAGATTCCCTGCCTCAGATTCCCTGCCTCAGATTCCCTTCCTCTGATTGCCTGCCTCTGTTTCCCTGCTTCTGATTCCCTGCCTCTGATTCCCTGCCTCTGATTCCCTGCCTCTGATTCCCTGCCTCTGATTCCCTGCCTCTGATTCCGCGCCTCTGATTCCACGCCTCTCTTTCCTTGTCTCTGATTCCCCGCCTCTGAGTCCCTGCCACTGATACCCTGCCTCTCTTTGCCTGCCTCTATTTCCGTGCCTCTTTCACTGCATCTAGTTTCCCACATCTCATTTGCCCCCTCTGATAACCCGCCTCTGATTCCATGCCTCTGATTCACTGCCTCAGATTCCCTGCATCAGATTCCCCGACTCAGATTTACCGCCTCAGATTCCCCGCCTCAGATTCCCTGCCTCAGATTCCCTGCCTCAGATTCCCTGCCTCAGATTCCCTGCCTCAGATTCCATTCATCTGATGCCCTTCATCAATTCCCTGCCTCTGATTCCCTGCCTCTGATTCCCCACCTCTGATTCCCCGCCTCAGATTCCCTGGCTCTGATTCTCTGGCTCAGATTCCCTGCCTTAGATTCCCTGCCTCTGATTCCCCGCATCTGATTCCAGGCCTCTTATTCCCCACCTCTGATTCCCCGCCTCTGATTGCCTGCCACTGATTGCCCGCCTCTGATTCCCCGCCACTGATTCCCCGCCTCTGATTCCCCACCTCTGTCTGTATGCCTCTCTTTCGCCTCCGCTTTTTCCCCTCCACTCTTTCCGCGCCTCTCTTTCCCTCCCTCAATTTCAACAACTCTGTTTGATCTGTTCTGTGTACCTCATTTTCAACACACAAGTTCCAACCACTATGTTTCACCCATCTATTTCCCCGCCTCTATTTATCCGCCTATGTTTACCCGCCTCTGTTTACCCACCTGTTTCACCGCCTCTGTTTCCCCGCCTCTGATTCCCCACCTCTGTCTCTATGCCTCTCTTTCGCCTCCACTCTTTCCCCTCCACTCTTTCCGTGCCTGTCTTTCCCTCCCTCAATTTCAACAACACTCTTTGATCTGTTTTGTGTACCTCATTTTAAACACACAAGTTCCAACCACTATGTTTTGCCCGCCTCTTTCCCCACTTCTATTTATCCACCTATGTTTACCTGCCACTGTTTACCCGCCTGTTTCCCCGCCTCTGATTCCCCACCTTTCATTCCCCGCCTCTCTTTCCCTGCCTCTATTTCAGCGCCTCTTTCTCTGCCTCTCTATCCCCACATCTCTTTTCCTCCCGCTGATTCCCCGCCTCTGATTCCCTGCCTCAGATTCCCTGCCTCTGATTCCCCACCTCTGATTCCCCGCCTCTTATTCCACACCTCTGATTCCCCGCCTCTGATTCCCCGCCTCTGATTCCCTGCCTCTGTTTCCCCGCCTCCGATTCCCCGCCTCTGATTCCCCGCCTCAGATTCCCCGGCTCTGATTCCCTGCCTCAGAATCCCTGCCTCAGATTCCCCGCCTCAGATTCCCTGCCTCAGATTCCCCGCCTCAGATTCCCTGCCTCTGATTCCACGACTCTGATTCCCCGCCTCTTATTCCCCGCCTCTGAATCCCCGCCTCTGATTCCCCGCCTCTGATTCCCTGCCTCTGATTCCCCACCTCTGATTCCCTGCCTCAGATTCCCTGCCTCAGATTCCCTGCCTCAGATTCCCTGCCTCTGATTCCCCGACTCTGATTCCCCGCCTCTTATTTCCCACCTCTGATTCCCCGTCTCTGATTCCCCGCCTCTGATTCCCTGCCTCTGTTTCACCACCTCTGATTCCCCGCCTCCGATTCCCCGCCTCAGATTCCCCGGCTCTGATTCCCTGCCTCAGATTCCCTGCCTAAGATTCCCCGCCTCAGATTCCCTGCCTAAGATTCCCCGCCTCAGATTTCCCGCCTCAGATTCCCCTCCTCAGATTCCCCGCCTCAGATTCCCCGCCTCAGATTCCCCGCCTCAGATTCCCCGCCTCAGATTCCCCGCCTCTTATTCCCCGCGTCTGATTCCCTCCCTCAGATTCCCCGGCTCTGATTCCCTACCTCAGATTCCCTGCCTCAGATTCCCTGCCTCTGATTCCCCACCTCTCATTCCCTGCCTCTGATTCCCCGCCTCTGATTCCTGCCTCAGATTCCCTGCCTCAGATTCCCTGCCTCAGATTCTCTGCCTCTGATTCCCTGCCTTTGATTCCCCACCTCTTATTCCCCGCCTCTGATTCCCAGCCTCTGATTCCCCGCCTCTGATTCCCTGCCTCTGTTTCCCCGCCTCTGATTCCCTGCCTCTGATTCCCCGCCTCAGATTCCCCGCCTCAGATTCCCTGCATCAGATTCCCCGCCTGAGATTCCCCACCTCAGATTCCCCGCCTCAGATTCCCCGCCTCAAATTCCCCGCCTCAGATTCCCCGCCTCATATTCCCCGCATCAGATTCCCGGCCTCAGATTCCCCGCCTCAGATTTCCCGCCTCAGATTCCCCGCCTCCGATTCCCCGCCTCAGATTCCCCGCCTCAGATTCCCCGCCTCAGATTCCCCACCTCAGATTCCCCGCCTCAGATTCCCCGCCTCAGATTCCCCGCCTCAGATTCCCTGCCTCTGATAGCCTGCCTCTGATTCCCTGCCTCTGTTTCCCCGCCTCTGATTCCCCGCCTCTGATTCCCCGCCTCAGATTCCCCGCCTCAGATTCCCTGCCTCAGATTCCCCGCCTGAGATTCCCCGCCTCAGATTCCCCGCCTGAGATTCCCCGCCTCAGATTCCCCGCCTCAGATTCCCCGCCTCAGATTCCCCGCCTCAGATTCCCTGCCTCTGATTGCCTGCCTCTGATTCCCTGCCTCTGATTCCCTGCCTCTGATTCCCTGCCTCTGATTCCCTGCCTCTGATTCCCTGCCTCTGATTCCCTGCCTCTGATTCCCTGCCTCTGATTCCCTGCCTCTGATTCCGCGCCTCTGATTCCACGCCTCTCTTTCCGTGTCTCTGATTCCCCGCCTCTAATTCCCTGCCTCTGATACCCTGCCTCTCTTTGCCTGCCTCTATTTCGGTGCCTCTTTCTCTGCATCTAGTTTCCCACATCTCATTTGCCCCCTCTGATTCCCCGCCTCTGATTCCCCGCCTCTGATTCCCTGCCTCTGATTCCCCGCCTCTGATTCCCTGCCTCAGATTCCCTGCCTCAGATTCCCCGCCTCAGATTCCCTGCCTCAGATTCCCCGCATCAGATTCCCTGCCTCTTATTCTCCGACTCTGATTCCCCGCCTCATATTCCCCGCCTCTGATTCCCCGCCTCTGATTCACTGCCTCTGATACCCTGCCTCTCTTTGCCTGCCTCTATTTCGGTGTCTCTTTCTCTGCATCTAGTTTCCCACATCTAATTTGCCCCCTCTGATAACCCGCCTCTGATTCCATGCCTCTGATTACCCGCCTCTGATACCCCGCCTCTGATTCCCTGCCTCTGATTCCCCGCCTCTGATTCCCTGACTCAGATTCCCTGCCTCAGATACCCCGCCTCAGATTCCCTGCCTCAGATTCCCCGCCTCAGATTCCCTGCCTCTGATTCCCCGACTCTGATTCCCCGCCTCTTATTCCCCGACTCTGATTCCCCGCCTCTGATTCCCTGCCTCTGATTCCCCACCTCTGATTCCCTGCCTCAGATTCCCTGCCTCAGATTCCCTGCCTCAGATTCCCTGCCTCTGATTCCCCGACTCTGATTCCCCGCCTCTTATTCCCCACCTCTGATTCCCCGCCTCTGATTCCCCGCCTCTGATTCCCTGCCTCTGTTTCCCCACCTCTGATTCCCCGCCTCTGATTCCCCGCCTCAGATTCCCCGGCTCTGATTCCCTGCCTCAGATTCCCTGCCTAAGATTCCCCGCCTCTGATTCCCCGCCTCTGATTCCCCGCGTCTGATTCCCTCCCTCAGATTCCCCGGCTCTGATTCCCTGCATTAGATTCCCTGCCTCAGATTCCCTGCCTCTGATTCCCCACCTCTGATTCCCTGCCTCTGATTCCCCGCCTCTGATTCCTGCCTCAGATTCCCTGCCTCAGATTCCCTGCCTTAGATTCTCTGCCTCTGATTCCCTGCCTTTGATTCCCCACCTCTTATTCCCCGCCTCTGATTCCCAGCCTCTGATTCCCCGCCTCTGATTCCCTGCCTCTGTTTCCCCGCCTCTGATTCCCCGCCTCTGATTCCCCGCCTCTGATTCCCTGCCTCTGTTTCCCCGCCTCTGATTCCCCGCCTCTGATTCCCCGCCTCAGATTCCCCGCCTCAGATTCCCTGCATCAGATTCCCCGCCTGAGATTCCCCACCTCAGATTCCCCGCCTCAGATTCCCCGCCTCAAATTCCCCGCATCAGATTCCCCGCCTCAGATTCCCCGCATCAGATTCCCCGCCTCAGATTCCCCGCCTCAGATTTCCCGCCTCAGATTCCCCGCCTCCGATTCCCCGCCTCAGATTCCCCGCCTCAGATTCCCCGCCTCAGATTCCCCGCCTCAGATTCCCCGCCTCAGATTCCCCGCCTCAGATTCCCCGCCTCAGATTCCCTGCCTCTGATTGCCTGCCTCTGATTCCCTGCCTCTGTTTCCCCGCCTCTGATTCCCCGCCTCTGATTCCCCGCCTCAGATTCCCCGCCTCAGATTCCCTGCCTCAGATTCCCCGCCTGAGATTCCCCGCCTCAGATTCCCCGCCTGAGATTCCCCGCCTCAGATTCCCCGCCTCAGATTCCCCGCCTCAGATTCCCCGCCTCAGATTCCCTGCCTCTGATTGCCTGCCTCTGATTCCCTGCCTCTGATTCCCTGCCTCTGATTCCCCGCCTCTGATTCCCCGCCTCAGATTCCCCGCCTCAGATTCCCTGCCTCAGATTCCCTGCCTCAGATTCCCTGCCTCTGATTCCCTGCCTCAGATTCCCTGCCTCAGATTCCCTGCCTCAGATTCCCTTCCTCTGATTGCCTGCCTCTGTTTCCCTGCCTCTGATTCCCTGCCTCTGATTCCCTGCCTCTGATTCCCTGCCTCTGATTCCCTGCCTCTGATTCCCTGCCTCTGATTCCGCGCCTCTGATTCCACGCCTCTCTTTCCTTGTCTCTGATTCCCCGCCTCTGAGTCCCTGCCACTGATACCCTGCCTCTCTTTGCCTGCCTCTATTTCCGTGCCTCTTTCACTGCATCTAGTTTCCCACATCTCATTTGCCCCCTCTGATAACCCGCCTCTGATTCCATGCCTCTGATTCACTGCCTCAGATTCCCTGCATCAGATTCCCCGACTCAGATTTACCGCCTCAGATTCCCCGCCTCAGATTCCCTGCCTCAGATTCCCTGCCTCAGATTCCCTGCCTCAGATTCCCTGCCTCAGATTCCATTCATCTGATGCCCTTCATCAATTCCCTGCCTCTGATTCCCTGCCTCTGATTCCCCACCTCTGATTCCCCGCCTCAGATTCCCTGGCTCTGATTCTCTGGCTCAGATTCCCTGCCTTAGATTCCCTGCCTCTGATTCCCCGCATCTGATTCCAGGCCTCTTATTCCCCACCTCTGATTCCCCGCCTCTGATTGCCTGCCACTGATTGCCCGCCTCTGATTCCCCGCCACTGATTCCCCGCCTCTGATTCCCCACCTCTGTCTGTATGCCTCTCTTTCGCCTCCGCTTTTTCCCCTCCACTCTTTCCGCGCCTCTCTTTCCCTCCCTCAATTTCAACAACTCTGTTTGATCTGTTCTGTGTACCTCATTTTCAACACACAAGTTCCAACCACTATGTTTCACCCATCTATTTCCCCGCCTCTATTTATCCGCCTATGTTTACCCGCCTCTGTTTACCCACCTGTTTCACCGCCTCTGTTTCCCCGCCTCTGATTCCCCACCTCTGTCTCTATGCCTCTCTTTCGCCTCCACTCTTTCCCCTCCACTCTTTCCGTGCCTGTCTTTCCCTCCCTCAATTTCAACAACACTCTTTGATCTGTTTTGTGTACCTCATTTTAAACACACAAGTTCCAACCACTATGTTTTGCCCGCCTCTTTCCCCACTTCTATTTATCCACCTATGTTTACCTGCCACTGTTTACCCGCCTGTTTCCCCGCCTCTGATTCCCCACCTTTCATTCCCCGCCTCTCTTTCCCTGCCTCTATTTCAGCGCCTCTTTCTCTGCCTCTCTATCCCCACATCTCTTTTCCTCCCGCTGATTCCCCGCCTCTGATTCCCTGCCTCAGATTCCCTGCCTCTGATTCCCCACCTCTGATTCCCCGCCTCTTATTCCACACCTCTGATTCCCCGCCTCTGATTCCCCGCCTCTGATTCCCTGCCTCTGTTTCCCCGCCTCCGATTCCCCGCCTCTGATTCCCCGCCTCAGATTCCCCGGCTCTGATTCCCTGCCTCAGATTCCCTGCCTCAGATTCCCCGCCTCAGATTCCCTGCCTCAGATTCCCCGCCTCAGATTCCCTGCCTCTGATTCCACGACTCTGATTCCCCGCCTCTTATTCCCCGCCTCTGAATCCCCGCCTCTGATTCCCCGCCTCTGATTCCCTGCCTCTGATTCCCCACCTCTGATTCCCTGCCTCAGATTCCCTGCCTCAGATTCCCTGCCTCAGATTCCCTGCCTCTGATTCCCCGACTCTGATTCCCCGCCTCTTATTTCCCACCTCTGATTCCCCGTCTCTGATTCCCCGCCTCTGATTCCCTGCCTCTGTTTCCCCACCTCTGATTCCCCGCCTCCGATTCCCCGCCTCAGATTCCCCGGCTCTGATTCCCTGCCTCAGATTCCCTGCCTAAGATTCCCCGCCTCAGATTCCCTGCCTAAGATTCCCCGCCTCAGATTTCCCGCCTCAGATTCCCCTCCTCAGATTCCCCGCCTCAGATTCCCCGCCTCAGATTCCCCGCCTCAGATTCCCCGCCTCAGATTCCCCGCCTCTTATTCCCCGCGTCTGATTCCCTCCCTCAGATTCCCCGGCTCTGATTCCCTCCCTCAGATTCCCTGCCTCAGATTCCCTGCCTCTGATTCCCCACCTCTCATTCCCTGCCTCTGATTCCCCGCCTCTGATTCCTGCCTCAGATTCCCTGCCTCAGATTCCCTGCCTCAGATTCTCTGCCTCTGATTCCCTGCCTTTGATTCCCCACCTCTTATTCCCCGCCTCTGATTCCCAGCCTCTGATTCCCCGCCTCTGATTCCCTGCCTCTGTTTCCCCGCCTCTGATTCCCTGCCTCTGATTCCCCGCCTCAGATTCCCCGCCTCAGATTCCCTGCATCAGATTCCCCGCCTGAGATTCCCCACCTCAGATTCCCCGCCTCAGATTCCCCGCCTCAAATTCCCCGCCTCAGATTCCCCGCCTCATATTCCCCGCATCAGATTCCCGGCCTCAGATTCCCCGCCTCAGATTTCCCGCCTCAGATTCCCCGCCTCCGATTCCCCGCCTCAGATTCCCCGCCTCAGATTCCCCGCCTCAGATTCCCCGCCTCAGATTCCCCGCCTCAGATCCCCGCCTCAGATTCCCCGCCTCAGATTCCCTGCCTCTGATAGCCTGCCTCTGATTCCCTGCCTCTGTTTCCCCGCCTCTGATTCCCCGCCTCTGATTCCCCGCCTCAGATTCCCCGCCTCAGATTCCCTGCCTCAGATTCCCCGCCTGAGATTCCCGCCTCAGATTCCCCGCCTGAGATTCCCCGCCTCAGATTCCCCGCCTCAGATTCCCCGCCTCAGATTCCCCGCCTCAGATTCCCTGCCTCTGATTGCCTGCCTCTGATTCCCTGCCTCTGATTCCCTGCCTCTGATTCCCTGCCTCTGATTCCCTGCCTCTGATTCCCTGCCTCTGATTCCCTGCCTCTGATTCCCTGCCTCTGATTCCCTGCCTCTGATTCCGCGCCTCTGATTCCACGCCTCTCTTTCCGTATCTCTGATTCCCCGCCTCTGATTCCCTGCCTCAGATTCCCTGCCTCAGATTCCCCGCCTCAGATTCCCTGCCTCAGATTCCCCGCATCAGATTCCCTGCCTCTTATTCTCCGACTCTGATTCCCCGCCTCATATTCCCCGCCTCTGATTCCCCGCCTCTGATTCACTGCCTCTGATACCCTGCCTCTCTTTGCCTGCCTCTATTTCGGTGTCTCTTTCTCTGCATCTAGTTTCCCACATCTAATTTGCCCCCTCTGATAACCCGCCTCTGATTCCATGCCTCTGATTCCCCGCCTCTGATACCCCGCCTCTGATTCCCTGCCTCTGATTCCCCGCCTCTGATTCCCTGACTCAGATTCCCTGCCTCAGATACCCCGCCTCAGATTCCCTGCCTCAGATTCCCCGCCTCAGATTCCCTGCCTCTGATTCCCCGACTCTGATTCCCCGCCTCTTATTCCCCGACTCTGATTCCCCGCCTCTGATTCCCTGCCTCTGATTCCCCACCTCTGATTCCCTGCCTCAGATTCCCTGCCTCAGATTCCCTGCCTCAGATTCCCTTCCTCTGATTGCCTGCCTCTGTTACCCTGCCTCTGATTCCCTGCCTCTGATTCCCTGCCTCTGATTCCCTGCCTCTGATTCCCTGCCTCTGATTCCCTGCCTCTGATTCCGCGCCTCTGATTCCACGCCTCTCTTTCCTTGTCTCTGATTCCCCGCCTCTGAGTCCCTGCCACTGATACCCTGCCTCTCTTTGCCTGCCTCTATTTCCGTGCCTCTTTCACTGCATCTAGTTTCCCACATCTCATTTGCCCCCTCTGATAACCCGCCTCTGATTCCATGCCTCTGATTCACTGCCTCAGATTCCCTGCATCAGATTCCCCGACTCAGATTTACCGCCTCAGATTCCCCGCCTCAGATTCCCTGCCTCAGATTCCCTGCCTCAGATTCCCTGCCTCAGATTCCCTGCCTCAGATTCCCTTCATCTGATGCCCTTCATCAATTCCCTGTCTCTGATTCCCTGCCTCTGATTCCCCACCTCTGATTCCCCGCCTCAGATTCCCTGGCTCTGATTCTCTGGCTCAGATTCCCTGCCTTAGATTCCCTGCCTCTGATTCCCCGCATCTGATTCCAGGCCTCTTATTCCCCACCTCTGATTCCCCGCCTCTGATTGCCTGCCACTGATTGCCCGCCTCTGATTCCCCGCCTCTGATTCCCCGCCTCTGATTCCCCACCTCTGTCTGTATGCCTCTCTTTCGCCTCCGCTTTTTCCCCTCCACTCTTTCCGCGCCTCTCTTTCCCTCCCTCAATTTCAACAACTCTGTTTGATCTGTTCTGTGTACCTCATTTTCAACACACAAGTTCCAACCACTATGTTTCACCCATCTATTTCCCCGCCTCTATTTATCCGTCTATGTTTACCCGCCTCTGTTTACCCACCTGTTTCACCGCCTCTGATTCCCCGCCTCTGATTCCCCACCTCTGTCTCTACGCCTCACTTTCGCCTCCACTCTTTCCCCTCCACTCTTTCAGTGCCTGTCTTTCCCTCCCTCAATTTCAACAACACCTTTTGATCTGTTTTGTGTACCTCATTTTAAACACACAAGTTCCAACCACTATGTTTTGCCCGGCTCTTTCCCCGCCTCTATTTATCCACCTATGTTTACCTGCCACTGTTTACCCGCCTGTTTCCCCGCCTCTGATTCCCCACCTTTCATTCCCCGCCTCTCTTTCCCTGCCTCTATTTCCGTGCATCTTTCTCTGCCTCTCTTTCCCCACATCTCTTTACCTCCCGCTGATTCCCCGCCTCTGATACCCCGCCTCTGATTCCCCGCCTCTGATTCCCTGCCTCAGATTCCATGCCTCAGATTCCCTGCCTCTGATTCCCTGCCTCTGATTCCCCGCCTCTTATTCCCCGCCTCTGATTCCACGCCTCTGATTCCCTGCATTTGATTCCCTTCCTCTGTTTCCCCGCCTCTGATTCCCCGCCTCTGATTCCCCGCCTCAGATTCCCCAGCTCTGATTCCCTGCCTCAGATTCCCTGCCTCAGATTCCCCGCCTCAGATTCCCTGCCTCAGATTCCCCGCCTCAGATTCGCTGCCTCTGATTCCCCGACTCTGATTCCCCGCCTCTTATTCCCCACCTCTGATTCCCCGCCTCTGATTCCCCGCCTCAGATTCCCTGCCTCTGTTACCCCACCTCTGATTCCCCGCCTCTGATTACCCGCCTCAGATTCCCCGGCTCTGATTCCCTACCTCAGATTCCCTGCCTCAGATACCCCGCCTCAGATTCCTTGCCTCAGATTCCCCGCCTCAGATTTCCCGCCTCAGATTCCCCGCCTCAGATTCCCCGCCGCAGATTCCCCGCCTCAGATGCCCCGCCTCAGATTCCCCGCCTCAGATTCCCCACCTCAGATTCCCCGCCTCAGATTCCCCGCCTCAGATTCCCCGCCTCAGATTCCCCGCCTCAGATTCCCCGCCTCAGATTCCCCGCCTCTGATTCCCCGCCTCTGATTCCCTGCCTCTGATTCCCTGCCTCTGATTCCCTGCCTCTGATTCCCTGCCTCTGATTCCCTGCCTCTGATTCCGCGCCTCTGATTCCACGCCTCTCTTTCCGTTTCTCTGATTCCCCGCCTCTAATTCCCTGCCTCTGATACCCTGCCTCTATTTGCCTGCCTCTATTTCCGTGCCTCTTTCTCTGCATCTAGTTTCCCACATGTCATTTGCCCCCTCTGATAACCTGCCTCTGATTCCATGCCTCTGATTCCCCGCCTCTGATTCCCCGCCTCTGATTCGCTGCCTCTGATTCCCCGCCTCTGATTCCCTGCCTCAGATTCCCTGCCTCAGATTCCCTGCCTCAGATTCCCTGCCTCTAATTCCCCACCTCTTATTCCCCGTCTCTGATTCCCCGCCTCTGATTCCCCGCGTCTGATTCCCTCCCTCAGATTCCCCGGCTCTGATTCCCTGCATTAGATTCCCTGCCTCAGATTCCCTGCCTCTGATTCCCCGCCTCTGATTCCCTGCCTCTGATTCCCCACCTCTGATTCCTGCCTCAGATTCCCTGCCTCAGATTCCCTGCCTCAGATTCCCTGCCTCTGATTCCCCGCCTCTGATTCCCCGCCTCTGATTCCCCGCCTCTGATTCCCTGCCTCTGATTCCCTGCCTCAGATTCCCTGCCTCTGATTCCCTGCCTCTGATTCCGCGCCTCTGATTCCACGCCTCTCTTTCCGTATCTCTGATTCCCCGCCTCTAATTCCCTGCCTCTGATACCCTGCCTCTATTTGCCTGCCTCTATTTCCGTGCCTCTTTCTCTGCATCTAGTTTCCCACATGTCATTTGCCCCCTCTGATAACCTGCCTCTGATTCCATGCCTCTGATTCCCCGCCTCTGATTCCCCGCCTCTGATTCCCTGCCTCTGATTCCTGCCTCAGATTCCCTGCCTCAGATTCCCTGCCTCAGATTCTCTGCCTCTGATTCCCTGCCTTTGATTCCCCACCTCTTATTCCCCGCCTCTGAATCCCAGCCTCTGATTCCCCGCCTCTGATTCCCTGCCTCTGTTTCCCCGCCTCTGATTCCCCGCCTCTGATTCCCCGCCTCAGATTCCCCGCCTCAGATTCCCTGCATCAGATTCCCCGCCTGAGATTCCCCACCTCAGATTCCCCGCCCCAGATTCCCCGCCTCAACTTCCCCGCATCAGATTCCCCGCCTCAGATTCCCCGCCTCAGATTCCCCGCCTCAGATTCCCCGCCTCAGATTTCCCGCCTCAGATTCCCCGCCTCCGATTCCCCGCCTCAGATTCCCCGCCTCAGAATCCCCGCCTCAGATTCCCCGCCTCAGATTCCCCGCCTCAGATTCCCCGCCTCAGATTCCCCGCCTCAGATTCCCTGCCTCTGATTCCCTGCCTCAGATTCCCTGCCTTAGATTCTCTGCCTCTGATTCCCTGCCTTTGATTCCCCACCTCTTATTCCCCGCCTCTGATTCCCAGCCTCTGATTCCCCGCCTCTGATTCCCTGCCTCTGTTTCCCCGCCTCTGATTCCCCGCCTCTGATTCCCCGCCTCAGATTCCCCGCCTCAGATTCCCTGCATCAGATTCCCCGCCTGAGATTCCCCACCTCAGATTCCCCGCCTCAGATTCCCCGCCTCAAATTCCCCGCATCAGATTCCCCACCTCAGATTCCCCGCGTCAGATTCCCCGCCTCAGATTCCCCGCCTCAGATTTCCCGCCTCAGATTCCCCGCCTCAGATTCCCCGCCTCAGATTCCCCGCCTCAGATTCCCCGCCTCAGATTCCCCGCCTCAGATTCCCTGCCTCTGATTGCCTGCCTCTGATTCCCTGCCTCTGTTTCCCCGCCTCTGATTCCCCGCCTCTGATTCCCCGCCTCAGATTCCCTGCCTCAGATTCCCCGCCTCAGATTCTCTGCATCAGATTCCCCGCCTGAGATTCCCCACCTCAGATTCCCCGCCACAGATTCCCCGCCTCAAATTCCCCGCATCAGATTCCCCGCCTCAGATTCCCCGCCTCAGATTCCCCGCCTCAGATTCCCCGCCTCAGATTTCCCGCCTCAGATTCCCCGCCTCAGATTCCCCGCCTCAGATTCCCCGCCTCAGATTCCCCGCCTCAGATTCCCCGCCTCAGATTCCCCACCTCAGATTCCCCGCCTCAGATTCCCCGCCTCAGATTCCCTGCCTCTGATTGCCTGCCTCTGATTCCCTGCCTCTGTTTCCCCGCCTCTGATACCCCGCCTCTGATTCCCCGCCTCAGATTCCCCGCCTCAGATTCCCTGCCTCAGATTCCCCGCCTGAGATTCCCCGCCTCAGATTCCCCGCCTGAGATTCCCCGCCTCAGATTCCCCGCCTCAGATTCCCCGCCTCAGATTCCCTGCCTCTGATTGCCTGCCTCTGATTCCCTGCCTCTGATTCCCTGCCTCTGATTCCCCGCCTCTGATTCCCCGCCTCAGATTCCCTGCCTCAGATTCCCTGCCTCAGATTCCCTGCCTCTGATTCCCTGCCTCAGATTCCCTGCCTCAGATTCCCTGCCTCAGATTCCCTTCCTCTGATTGCCTGCCTCTGTTTCCCTGCCTCTGATTCCCTGCCTCTGATTCCCTGCCTCTGATTCCCTTCCTCTGATTCCCTGCCTCTGATTCCCTGCCTCTGATTCCGCGCCTCTGATTCCACGCCTCTCTTTCCTTGTCTCTGATTCCCCGCCTCTGAGTCCCTGCCACTGATACCCTGCCTCCCTTTGCCTGCCTCTATTTCCGTGCCTCTTTCACTGCATCTAGTTTCCCACATCTCATTTGCCCCCTCTGATAACCCGCCTCTGATTCCATGCCTCTGATTCACTGCCTCAGATTCCCTGCATCAGATTCCCCGCCTCAGATTCCCCGCCTCAGATTCCCTGCCTCTGATTCCCTGCCTCAGATTCACTGCCTTAGATTCTCTGCCTCTGATTCCCTGCCTTTGATTCCCCACCTCTTATTCCCCGCCTCTGATTCCCAGCCTCTGATTCCCCGCCTCTGATTCCCTGCCTCTGTTTCCCCGCC
Organism: Narcine bancroftii; assembly: GCF_036971445.1. Classification (NCBI taxonomy): domain Eukaryota; kingdom Metazoa; phylum Chordata; class Chondrichthyes; order Torpediniformes; family Narcinidae; genus Narcine; species Narcine bancroftii. The sequence goes on from NC_091481.1 coordinate 92,650,068, forward strand.
TCTGATTCCCCGCCTCTGATTCCCCGCCTCAGATTCCCCGCCTCAGATTCCCTGCATCAGATTCCCCGCCTGAGATTCCCCACCTCAGATTCCCCGCCTCAGATTCCCCGCCTCAAATTCCCCGCATCAGATTCCCCGCCTCAGATTCCCCGCATCAGATTCCCCGCCTCAGATTCCCCGCCTCAGATTTCCCGCCTCAGATTCCCCGCCTCCGATTCCCCGCCTCAGATTCCCCGCCTCAGATTCCCCGCCTCAGATTCCCCGCCTTAGATTCCCCGCCTCAGATTCCCCGCCTCAGATTCCCCGCCTCAGATTCCCTGCCTCTGATTGCCTGCCTCTGATTGCCTGCCTCAGATTCCCCGCCTCTGATTCCCCGCCTCAGATTCCCCACCTCAGATTCCCCGCCTCAGATTCCCTGCATCAGATTCCCCGCCTGAGATTCCCCACCTCAGATTCCCCGCCACAGATTCCCCGCCTCAAATTCCCCGCATCAGATTCCCCGCCTCAGATTCCCCGCATCAGATTCCCCGCCTCAGATTCCCCGCCTCAGATTTCCCGCCTCAGATTCCCCGCCTCCGATTCCCCGCCTCAGATTCCCCGCCTCAGATTCCCCGCCTCAGATTCCCCGCCTCAGATTCCCCGCCTCAGATTCCCCGCCTCAGATTCCCCGCCTCAGATTCCCTGCCTCTGATTGCCTGCCTCTGATTCCCTGCCTCTGTTTCCCCGCCTCTGATTCCCCGCCTCTGATTCCCCGCCTCAGATTCCCCGCCTCAGATTCCCTGCCTCAGATTCCCCGCCTGAGATTCCCCGCCTCAGATTCCCCGCCTGAGATTCCCCGCCTCAGATTCCCCGCCTCAGATTCCCCGCCTCAGATTCCCTGCCTCTGATTGCCTGCCTCTGATTCCCTGCCTCTGATTCCCTGCCTCTGATTCCCCGCCTCTGATTCCCCGCCTCAGATTCCCTGCCTCAGATTCCCTGCCTCAGATTCCCTGCCTCTGATTCCCTGCCTCAGATTCCCTGCCTCAGATTCCCTGCCTCAGATTCCCTTCCTCTGATTGCCTGCCTCTGTTTCCCTGCCTCTGATTCCCTGCCTCTGATTCCCTGCCTCTGATTCCCTGCCTCTGATTCCCTGCCTCTGATTCCCTGCCTCTGATTCCGCGCCTCTGATTCCACGCCTCTCTTTCCTTGTCTCTGATTCCCCGCCTCTGAGTCCCTGCCACTGATACCCTGCCTCTCTTTGCCTGCCTCTATTTCCGTGCCTCTTTCACTGCATCTAGTTTCCCACATCTCATTTGCCCCCTCTGATAACCCGCCTCTGATTCCATGCCTCTGATTCACTGCCTCAGATTCCCTGCATCAGATTCCCCGCCTCAGATTCCCCGCATCAGATTCCCCGCCTCAGATTCCCCGCCTCCGATTCCCCGCCTCAGATTCCCCGCCTCAGATTCCCCGCCTCAGATTCCCCGCCTCAGATTCCCCGCCTCAGATTCCCCGCCTCAGATTCCCCGCCTCAGATTCCCTGCCTCTGATTGCCTGCCTCTGATTCCCTGCCTCTGTTTCCCCGCCTCTGATTCCCCGCCTCTGATTCCCCGCCTCAGATTCCCCGCCTCAGATTCCCTGCCTCAGATTCCCCGCCTGAGATTCCCCGCCTCAGATTCCCCGCCTGAGATTCCCCGCCTCAGATTCCCCGCCTCAGATTCCCCGCCTCAGATTCCCTGCCTCTGATTGCCTGCCTCTGATTCCCTGCCTCTTATTCCCTGCCTCTGATTCCCCGCCTCTGATTCCCCGCCTCAGATTCCCTGCCTCAGATTCCCTGCCTCAGATTCCCTGCCTCTGATTCCCCGCCTGAGATTCCCCGCCTCAGATTCCCCGCCTCAGATTCCCCGCCTCAGATTCCCTGCCTCTGATTGCCTGCCTCTGATTCCCTGCCTCTGATTCCCTGCCTCTGATTCCCCGCCTCTGATTCCCCGCCTCAGATTCCCTGCCTCAGATTCCCTGCCTCAGATTCCCTGCCTCTGATTCCCTGCCTCAGATTCCCTGCCTCAGATTCCCTGCCTCAGATTCCCTTCCTCTGATTGCCTGCCTCTTTTTCCCTGCCTCTGATTCCCTGCCTCTGATTCCCTGCCTCTGATTCCCTTCCTCTGATTCCCTGCCTCTGATTCCCTGCCTCTGATTCCGCGCCTCTGATTCCACGCCTCTCTTTCCTTGTCTCTGATTCCCCGCCTCTGAGTCCCTGCCACTGATACCCTGCCTCCCTTTGCCTGCCTCTATTTCCGTGCCTCTTTCACTGCATCTAGTTTCCCACATCTCATTTGCCCCCTCTGATAACCCGCCTCTGATTCCATGCCTCTGATTCACTGCCTCAGATTCCCTGCATCAGATTCCCCGCCTCAGATTCCCCGCCTCAGATTCCCTGCCTCTGATTCCCTGCCTCAGATTCACTGCCTTAGATTCTCTGCCTCTGATTCCCTGCCTTTGATTCCCCACCTCTTATTCCCCGCCTCTGATTCCCAGCCTCTGATTCCCCGCCTCTGATTCCCTGCCTCTGTTTCCCCGCCTCTGATTCCCCGCCTCTGATTCCCCGCCTCAGATTCCCCGCCTCAGATTCCCTGCATCAGATTCCCCGCCTGAGATTCCCCACCTCAGATTCCCCGCCTCAGATTCCCCGCCTCAAATTCCCCGCATCAGATTCCCCGCCTCAGATTCCCCGCATCAGATTCCCCGCCTCAGATTCCCCGCCTCAGATTTCCCGCCTCAGATTCCCCGCCTCCGATTCCCCGCCTCAGATTCCCCGCCTCAGATTCCCCGCCTCAGATTCCCCGCCTTAGATTCCCCGCCTCAGATTCCCCGCCTCAGATTCCCCGCCTCAGATTCCCTGCCTCTGATTGCCTGCCTCTGATTCCCTGCCTCTGTTTCCCCGCCTCTGATTCCCCGCCTCTGATTCCCCGCCTCAGATTCCCCACCTCAGATTCCCCGCCTCAGATTCCCTGCATCAGATTCCCCGCCTGAGATTCCCCACCTCAGATTCCCCGCCACAGATTCCACGCCTCAAATTCCCCGCATCAGATTCCCCGCCTCAGATTCCCCGCATCAGATTCCCCGCCTCAGATTCCCCGCCTCAGATTTCCCGCCTCAGATTCCCCGCCTCCGATTCCCCGCCTCAGATTCCCCGCCTCAGATTCCCCGCCTCAGATTCCCCGCCTCAGATTCCCCGCCTCAGATTCCCCGCCTCAGATTCCCCGCCTCAGATTCCCTGCCTCTGATTGCCTGCCTCTGATTCCCTGCCTCTGTTTCCCCGCCTCTGATTCCCCGCCTCTGATTCCCCGCCTCAGATTCCCCGCCTCAGATTCCCTGCCTCAGATTCCCCGCCTGAGATTCCCCGCCTCAGATTCCCCGCCTGAGATTCCCCGCCTCAGATTCCCCGCCTCAGATTCCCCGCCTCAGATTCCCTGCCTCTGATTGCCTGCCTCTGATTCCCTGCCTCTGATTCCCTGCCTCTGATTCCCCGCCTCTGATTCCCCGCCTCAGATTCCCTGCCTCAGATTCCCTGCCTCAGATTCCCTGCCTCTGATTCCCTGCCTCAGATTCCCTGCCTCTGATTCCGCGCCTCTGATTCCACGCCTCTCTTTCCTTGTCTCTGATTCCCCGCCTCTGAGTCCCTGCCACTGATACCCTGCCTCTCTTTGCCTGCCTCTATTTCCGTGCCTCTTTCACTGCATCTAGTTTCCCACATCTCATTTGCCCCCTCTGATAACCCGCCTCTGATTCCATGCCTCTGATTCACTGCCTCAGATTCCCTGCATCAGATTCCCCGCCTCAGATTCCCCGCCTCAGATTCCCCGCCGCAGATTCCCCGCCTCAGATGCCCCGCCTCAGATTCCCCGCCTCAGATTCCCCGCCTCAGATTCCCCGCCTCAGATTCCCCGCCTCAGATTCCCCGCTTCAGATTCCCCGCCTCAGATTCCCCGCCTCAGATTCCCCGCCTCTGATTCCCCGCCTCTGATTCCCTGCCTCTGATTCCCTGCCTCTGATTCCCTGCCTCTGATTCCCTGCCTCTGATTCCCTGCCTCTGATTCCGCGCCTCTGATTCCACGCCTCTCTTTCCGTATCTCTGATTCCCCGCCTCTAATTCCCTGCCTCTGATACCCTGCCTCTATTTGCCTGCCTCTATTTCCGTGCCTCTTTCTCTGCATCTAGTTTCCCACATGTCATTTGCCCCCTCTGATAACCTGCCTCTGATTCCATGCCTCTGAGTCCCCGCCTCTGATTCCCCGCCTCTGATTCGCTTCCTCTGATTCCCCGCCTCTGATTCCCTGCCTCAGATTCCCTGCCTCAGATTCCCTGCCTCAGATTCCCTGCCTCTAATTCCCCGCCTCTTATTCCCCGTCTCTGATTCCCCGCCTCTGATTCCCCGCGTCTGATTCCCTCCCTCAGATTCCCCGGCTCTGATTCCCTGCATTAGATTCCCTGCCTCAGATTCCCTGCCTCTGATTCCCCGCCTCTGATTCCCTGCCTCTGATTCCCCACCTCTGATTCCTGCCTCAGATTCCCTGCCTCAGATTCCCTGCCTCAGATTCCCTGCCTCTGATTCACTGCCTTTGATTCCCCGCCTCTTATTCCCCGCCTCAGATTCCCCGTCTCAGATTCCCCACCTCAGATTCCCCGCCTCAGATTCCCCGCCTCTGATTCCCCGCCTCTGATTCCCTGCCTCTGATTCCCTGCCTCTGATTCCCTGCCTCTGATTCCCTGCCTCTGATTCCCTGCCTCTGATTCCGCGCCTCTGATTCCACGGCTCTCTTTCCGTATCTCTGATTCCCCGCCTCTAATTCCCTGCCTCTGATACCCTGCCTCTATTTGCCTGCCTCTATTTCCGTGCCTCTTTCTCTGCATCTAGTTTCCCACATGTCATTTGCCCCCTCTGATAACCTGCCTCTGATTCCATGCCTCTGATTCCCCGCCTCTGATTCCCCGCCTCTGATTCCCCGCCTCTGATTCCTGCCTCAGATTCCCTGCCTCAGATTCCCTGCCTCAGATTCTCTGCCTCTGATTCCCTGCCTTTGATTCCCCACCTCTTATTCCCCGCCTCTGAATCCCAGCCTCTGATTCCCCGCCTCTGATTCCCTGCCTCTGTTTCCCCGCCTCTGATTCCCCGCCTCTGATTCCCCGCCTCAGATTCCCCGCCTCAGATTCCCTGCATCAGATTCCCCGCCTGAGATTCCCCACCTCAGATTCCCCGCCCCAGATTCCCCGCCTCAACTTCCCTGCATCAGATTCCCCGCCTCAGATTCCCCGCCTCAGATTCCCCGCCTCAGATTCCCCGCCTCAGATTCCCCGCCTCAGATTCCCCGCCTCAGATTCCCCGCCTCAGCTTCCCCGCCTCAGATTCCCTGCCTCTGATTCCCTGCCTCAGATTCCCTGCCTTAGATTCTCTGCCTCTGATTCCCTGCCTCTGATTCCCTGCCTCTGATTCCGCGCCTCTGATTCCACGCCTCTCTTTCCTTGTCTCTGATTCCCCGCCTCTGAGTCCCTGCCACTGATACCCTGCCTCTCTTTGCCTGCCTCTATTTCCGTGCCTCTTTCACTGCATCTAGTTTCCCACATCTCATTTGCCCCCTCTGATAACCCGCCTCTGATTCCATGCCTCTGATTCACTGCCTCAGATTCCCTGCATCAGATTCCCCGCCTCAGATTCCCCGCATCAGATTCCCCGCCTCAGATTCCCCGCCTCCGATTCCCCGCCTCAGATTCCCCGCCTCAGATTCCCCGCCTCAGATTCCCCGCCTCAGATTCCCCGCCTCAGATTCCCCGCCTCAGATTCCCCGCCTCAGATTCCCTGCCTCTGATTGCCTGCCTCTGATTCCCTGCCTCTGTTTCCCCGCCTCTGATTCCCCGCCTCTGATTCCCCGCCTCAGATTCCCCGCCTCAGATTCCCTGCCTCAGATTCCCCGCCTGAGATTCCCCGCCTCAGATTCCCCGCCTGAGATTCCCCGCCTCAGATTCCCCGCCTCAGATTCCCCGCCTCAGATTCCCTGCCTCTGATTGCCTGCCTCTGATTCCCTGCCTCTGATTCCCTGCCTCTGATTCCCCGCCTCTGATTCCCCGCCTCAGATTCCCTGCCTCAGATTCCCTGCCTCAGATTCCCTGCCTCTGATTCCCTGCCTCAGATTCCCTGCCTCAGATTCCCTGCCTCAGATTCCCTTCCTCTGATTGCCTGCCTCTGTTTCCCTGCCTCTGATTCCCTGCCTCTGATTCCCTGCCTCTGATTCCCTGCCTCTGATTCCCTGCCTCTGATTCCCTGCCTCTGATTCCGCGCCTCTGATTCCACGCCTCTCTTTCCTTGTCTCTGATTCCCCGCCTCTGAGTCCCTGCCACTGATACCCTGCCTCTCTTTGCCTGCCTCTATTTCCGTGCCTCTTTCACTGCATCTAGTTTCCCACATCTCATTTGCCCCCTCTGATAACCCGCCTCTGATTGCATGCCTCTGATTCACTGCCTCAGATTCCCTGCATCAGATTCCCCGACTCAGATTTACCGCCTCAGATTCCCCGCCTCAGATTCCCTGCCTCAGATTCCCTGCCTCAGATTCCCTGCCTCAGATTCCCTGCCTCAGATTCCCTTCATCTGATGCCCTTCATCAATTCCCTGTCTCTGATTCCCTGCCTCTGATTCCCCACCTCTGATTCCCCGCCTCAGATTCCCTGGCTCTGATTCTCTGGCTCAGATTCCCTGCCTTAGATTCCCTGCCTCTAATTCCCCGCATCTGATTCCAGGCCTCTTATTCCCCACCTCTGATTCCCCGCCTCTGATTGCCTGCCACTGATTGCCCGCCTCTGATTCCCCGCCTCTGATTCCCCGCCTCAGATTCCCTGGCTCTGATTCTCTGGCTCAGATTCCCTGCCTTAGATTCCCTGCCTCTAATTCCCCGCATCTGATTCCAGGCCTCTTATTCCCCACCTCTGATTCCCCGCCTCTGATTGCCTGCCACTGATTGCCCGCCTCTGATTCCCCGCCTCTGATTCCCCGCCTCTGATTCCCCACCTCTGTCTGTATGCCTCTCTTTCGCCTCCGCTTTTTCCCCTCCACTCTTTCCGCGCCTCTCTTTCCCTCCCTCAATTTCAACAACTCTGTTTGATCTGTTCTGTGTACCTCATTTTCAACACACAAGTTCCAACCACTATGTTTCACCCATCTATTTCCCCGCCTCTATTTATCCGCCTATGTTTACCCGCCTCTGTTTACCCACCTGTTTCACCGCCTCTGATTCCCCGCCTCTGATTCCCCACCTCTGTCTCTACGCCTCTCTTTCGCCTCCACTCTTTCCCCTCCACTCTTTCAGTGCCTGTCTTTCCCTCCCTCAATTTCAACAACACCTTTTGATCTGTTTTGTGTACCTCATTTTAAACACACAAGTTCCAACCACTATGTTTTGCCCGCCTCTTTCCCCGCCTCTATTTATCCACCTATGTTTACCTGCCACTGTTTACCCTCCTGTTTCCCCGACTCTGATTCCACACCTTTCATTCCCCGCCTCTCTTTCCCTGCCTCTATTTCCGTGCATCTTTCTCTGCCTCTCTTTCCCCACATCTCTTTACCTCCCGCTGATTCCCCGCCTCTGATACCCCGCCTCTGATTCCCCGCCTCTGATTCCCTGCCTCAGATTCCCTGCCTCAGATTCCCTGCCTCAGATTCCCTGCCTCTGATTCCCTGCCTCTGATTCCCCGCCTCTTATTCCCCGCCTCTGATTCCACGCCTCTGATTCCCTGCATTTGATTCCCTTCCTCTGTTTCCCCGCCTCTGAATCCCCGCCTCTGATTCCCCGCCTCAGATTCCCCAGCTCTGATTCCCTGCCTCAGATTCCCTGCCTCAGATTCCCCGCCTCAGATTCCCTGCCTCAGATTCCCCGCCTCAGATTCGTTGCCTCTGATTCCCCGACTCTGATTCCCCGCCTCTTATTCCCCATCTCTGATTCCCCGCCTCTGATTCCCCGCCTCAGATTCCCTGCCTCTGTTTCCCCACCTCTGATTCCCCGCCTCTGATTACCCGCCTCAAATTCCCCGGCTCTGATTCCCTACCTCAGATTCCCTGCCTCAGATACCCCGCCTCAGATTCCTTGCCTCAGATTCCCCGCCTCAGATTTCCCGCCTCAGATTCCCCGCCTCAGATTCCCCGCCGCAGATTCCCCGCCTCAGATGCCCAGCCTCAGATTCCCCGCCTCAGATTCCCCGCCTCAGATTCCCCGCCTCAGATTCCCCGCCTCAGATTCCCCGCCTCAGATTCCCTGCCTCAGATTCCCCGCCTCAGATTCGTTGCCTCTGATTCCCCGACTCTGATTCCCCGCCTCTTATTCCCCACCTCTGATTCCCCGCCTCTGATTCCCCGCCTCAGATTCCCTGCCTCTGTTTCCCCACCTCTGATTCCCCGCCTCTGATTACCCGCCTCAAATTCCCCGGCTCTGATTCCCTACCTCAGATTCCCTGCCTCAGATACCCCGCCTCAGATTCCTTGCCTCAGATTCCCCGCCTCAGATTTCCCGCCTCAGATTCCCCGCCTCAGATTCCCCGCCGCAGATTCCCCGCCTCAGATGCCCCGCCTCAGATTCCCCGCCTCAGATTCCCCGCCTCAGATTCCCCGCCTCAGATTCCCCGCCTCAGATTCCCCGCCTCAGATTCCCCGCCTCAGATTCCCCGCCTCAGATTCCCCGCCTCTGATTCCCCGCCTCTGATTCCCCGCCTCTGATTCCCTGCCTCTGATTCCCTGCCTCTGATTCCCTGCCTCTGATTCCCTGCCTCTGATTCCGCGCCTCTGATTCCACGCCTCTCTTTCCGTATCTCTGATTCCCCGCCTCTAATTCCCTGCCTCTGATACCCTGCCTCTATTTGCCTGCCTCTATTTCCGTGCCTCTTTCTCTGCATCTAGTTTCCCACATGTCATTTGCCCCCTCTGATAACCTGCCTCTGATTCCATGCCTCTGAGTCCCCGCCTCTGATTCCCCGCCTCTGATTCGCTGCCTCTGATTCCCCGCCTCTGATTCCCTGCCTCAGTTTCCCTGCCTCAGATTCCCTGCCTCAGATTCCCTGCCTCTAATTCCCCGCCTCTTATTCCCCGTCTCTGATTCCCCGCCTCTGATTCCCCGCGTCTGATTCCCTCCCTCAGATTCCCCGGCTCTGATTCCCTGCATTAGATTCCCTGCCTCAGATTCCCTGCCTCTGATTCCCCGCCTCTGATTCCCTGCCTCTGATTCCCCACCTCTGATTCCTGCCTCAGATTCCCTGCCTCAGATTCCCTGCCTCAGATTCCCTGCCTCTGATTCACTGCCTTTGATTCCCCGCCTCTTATTCCCCGCCTCAGATTCCCCGCCTCAGATTCCCCACCTCAGATTCCCCGCCTCAGATTCCCCGCCTCTGATTCCCCGCCTCTGATTCCCTGCCTCTGATTCCCTGCCTCTGATTCCCTGCCTCTGATTCCCTGCCTCTGATTCCCTGCCTCTGATTCCGCGCCTCTGATTCCACGGCTCTCTTTCCGTATCTCTGATTCCCCGCCTCTAATTCCCTGCCTCTGATACCCTGCCTCTATTTGCCTGCCTCTATTTCCGTGCCTCTTTCTCTGCATCTAGTTTCCCACATGTCATTTGCCCCCTCTGATAACCTGCCTCTGATTCCATGCCTCTGATTCCCCGCCTCTGATTCCCCGCCTCTGATTCCCCGCCTCTGATTCCTGCCTCAGATTCCCTGCCTCAGATTCCCTGCCTCAGATTCTCTGCCTCTGATTCCCTGCCTTTGATTCCCCACCTCTTATTCCCCGCCTCTGAATCCCAGCCTCTGATTCCCCGCCTCTGATTCCCCGCCTCAGATTCCCCGCCTCAGATTCCCTGCATCAGATTCCCCGCCTGAGATTCCCCACCTCAGATTCCCCGCCCCAGATTCCCCGCCTCAACTTCCCTGCATCAGATTCCCCGCCTCAGATTCCCCGCCTCAGATTCCCCGCCTCAGATTCCCCGCCTCAGATTCCCCGCCTCAGATTCCCCGCCTCAGATTCCCCGCCTCAGCTTCCCCGCCTCAGATTCCCTGCCTCTGATTCCCTGCCTCAGATTCCCTGCCTTAGATTCTCTGCCTCTGATTCCCTGCCTTTGATTCCCCACCTCTTATTCCCCGCCTCTGATTCCCAGCCTCTGATTCCCCGCCTCTGATTCCCTGCCTCTGTTTCCTCGCCTCTGATTCCCCGCCTCTGATTCCCCGCCTCAGATTCCCCGCCTCAGATTTCCTGCATCAGATTCCCCGCCTGAGATTCCCCACCTCAGATTCCCCGCCTCAGATTCCCCGCCTCAAATTCCCCGCATCAGATTCCCCGCCTCAGATTCCCCGCATCAGATTCCCCGCCTCAGATTCCCCGCCTCAGATTTCCCGCCTCAGATTCCCCGCCTCCGATTCCCCGCCTCAGATTCCCCGCCTCAGATTCCCCGCCTCAGATTCCCCGCCTCAGATTCCCCGCCTCAGATTCCCCGCCTCAGATTCCCCGCCTCAGATTCCCTGCCTCTGATTGCCTGCCTCTGATTCCCTGCCTCTGATTCCCCGCCTCTGATTCCCCGCCTCTGATTCCCCGCCTCAGATTCCCCGCCTCAGATTCCCTGCCTCAGATTCCCCGCCTGAGATTCCCCGCCTCAGATTCCCCGCCTGAGATTCCCCGCCTGAGATTCCCCGCCTCAGATTCCCCGCCTCAGATTCCCCGCCTCAGATTCCCTGCCTCTGATTGCCTGCCTCTGATTCCCTGCCTCTGATTCCCTGCCTCTGATTCCCCGCCTCTGATTCCCCGCCTCAGATTCCCTGCCTCAGATTCCCTGCCTCAGATTCCCTGCCTCTGATTCCCTGCCTCAGATTCCCTGCCTCAGATTCCCTGCCTCAGATTCCCTTCCTCTGATTGCCTGCCTCTGTTTCCCTGCCTCTGATTCCCTGCCTCTGATTCCCTGCCTCTGATTCCCTGCCTCTGATTCCCTGCCTCTGATTCCGCGCCTCTGATTCCACGCCTCTCTTTCCTTGTCTCTGATTCCCCGCCTCTGAGTCCCTGCCACTGATACCCTGCCTCTCTTTGCCTGCCTCTATTTCCGTGCCTCTTTCACTGCATCTAGTTTCCCACATCTCATTTGCCCCCTCTGATAACCCGCCTCTGATTCCATGCCTCTGATTCACTGCCTCAGATTCCCTGCATCAGATTCCCCGACTCAGATTTACCGCCTCAGATTCCCCGCCTCAGATTCCCTGCCTCAGATTCCATGCCTCAGATTCCCTGCCTCAGATTCCCTGCCTCAGATTCCCTTCATCTGATGCCCTTCATCAATTCCCTGTCTCTGATTCCCTGCCTCTGATTCCCCACCTCTGATTCCCCGCCTCAGATTCCCTGGCTCTGATTCTCTGGCTCAGATTCCCTGCCTTAGATTCCCTGCCTCTGATTCCCCGCATCTGATTCCAGGCCTCTTATTCCCCACCTCTGATTCCCCGCCTCTGATTGCCTGCCACTGATTGCCCGCCTCTGATTCCCCGCCTTTGATTCCCCGCCTCTGATTCCCCACCTCTGTCTGTATGCCTCTCTTTCGCCTCCGCTTTTTCCCCTCCACTCTTTCCGCGCCTTTCTTTCCCTCCCTCAATTTCAACAACTCTGTTTGATCTGTTCTGTGTACCTCATTTTCAACACACAAGTTCCAACCACTATGTTTCACCCATCTATTTCCCCGCCTCTATTTATCCGCCTATGTTTACCCGCCTCTGTTTACCCACCTGTTTCACCGCCTCTGATTCCCCGCCTCTGATTCCCCACCTCTGTCTCTACGCCTCTCTTTCGCCTCCACTCTTTCCCCTCCACTCTTTCAGTGCCTGTCTTTCCCTCCCTCAATTTCAACAACACCTTTTGATCTGTTTTGTGTACCTCATTTTAAACACACAAGTTCCAACCACTATGTTTTGCCCGCCTCTTTCCCCGCCTCTATTTATCCACCTATGTTTACCTGCCACTGTTTACCCTCCTGTTTCAACGACTCTGATTCCACACCTTTCATTCCCCGCCTCTCTTTCCCTGCCTCTATTTCCGTGCATCTTTCTCTGCCTCTCTTTCCCCACATCTCTTTACCTCCCGCTGATTCCCCGCCTCTGATACCCCGCCTCTGATTCCCCGCCTCTGATTCCCTGCCTCAGATTCCCTGCCTTTGATTCCCTGCCTCTGATTCCCCGCCTCTTATTCCCCGCCTCTGATTCCACGCCTCTGATTCCCTGCATTTGATTCCCTTCCTCTGTTTCCCCGCATCTGAATCCCCGCCTCTGATTCCCCGCCTCAGATTCCCCAGCTCTGATTCCCTGCCTCAGATTCCCTGCCTCAGATTCCCCGCCTCAGATTCCCTGCCTCAGATTCCCCGCCTCAGATTCGCTGCCTCTGATTCCCCGACTCTGATTCCCCGCCTCTTATTCCCCACCTCTGATTCCCCGCCTCTGATTCCCCGCCTCAGATTCCCTGCCTCTGTTTCCCCACCTCTGATTCCCCGCCTCTGATTACCCGCCTCAGATTCCCCGGCTCTGATTCCCTACCTCAGATTCCCTGCCTCAGATTCCCCGCCTCAGATTTCCCGCCTCAGATTCCCGGCCTCAGATTCCCCGCCGCAGATTCCCCGCCTCAGATGCCCCGCCTCAGATTCCCCGCCTCAGATTCCCCGCCTCAGATTCCCCGCCTCAGATTCCCCGCCTCAGATTCCCCGCTTCAGATTCCCCGCCTCAGATTCCCCGCCTCAGATTCCCCGCCTCTGATTCCCCGCCTCTGATTCCCTGCCTCTGATTCCCTGCCTCTGATTCCCTGCCTCTGATTCCCTGCCTCTGATTCCCTGCCTCTGATTCCGCGCCTCTGATTCCACGCCTCTCTTTCCGTATCTCTGATTCCCCGCCTCTAATTCCCTGCCTCTGATACCCTGCCTCTATTTGCCTGCCTCTATTTCCGTGCCTCTTTCTCTGCATCTAGTTTCCCACATGTCATTTGCCCCCTCTGATAACCTGCCTCTGATTCCATGCCTCTGAGTCCCCGCCTCTGATTCCCCGCCTCTGATTCGCTGCCTCTGATTCCCCGCCTCTGATTCCCTGCCTCAGATTCCCTGCCTCAGATTCCCTGCCTCAGATTCCCTGCCTCTAATTCCCCGCCTCTTATTCCCCGTCTCTGATTCCCCGCCTCTGATTCCCCGCGTCTGATTCCCTCCCTCAGATTCCCCGGCTCTGATTCCCTGCATTAGATTCCCTGCCTCAGATTCCCTGCCTCTGATTCCCCGCCTCTGATTCCCTGCCTCTGATTCCCCACCTCTGATTCCTGCCTCAGATTCCCTGCCTCAGATTCCCTGCCTCAGATTCCCTGCCTCTGATTCACTGCCTTTGATTCCCCGCCTCTTATTCCCCGCCTCAGATTCCCCGTCTCAGATTCCCCACCTCAGATTCCCCGCCTCAGATTCCCCGCCTCTGATTCCCCGCCTCTGATTCCCTGCCTCTGATTCCCTGCCTCTGATTCCCTGCCTCTGATTCCCTGCCTCTGATTCCCTGCCTCTGATTCCGCGCCTCTGATTCCACGGCTCTCTTTCCGTATCTCTGATTCCCCGCCTCTAATTCCCTGCCTCTGATACCCTGCCTCTATTTGCCTGCCTCTATTTCCGTGCCTCTTTCTCTGCATCTAGTTTCCCACATGTCATTTGCCCCCTCTGATAACCTGCCTCTGATTCCATGCCTCTGATTCCCCGCCTCTGATTCCCCGCCTCTGATTCCCCGCCTCTGATTCCTGCCTCAGATTCCCTGCCTCAGATTCCCTGCCTCAGATTCTCTGCCTCTGATTCCCTGCCTTTGATTCCCCACCTCTTATTCCCCGCCTCTGAATCCCAGCCTCTGATTCCCCGCCTCTGATTCCCTGCCTCTGTTTCCCCGCCTCTGATTCCCCGCCTCTGATTCCCCGCCTCAGATTCCCCACCTCAGATTCCCTGCATCAGATTCCCCGCCTGAGATTCCCCACCTCAGATTCCCCGCCCCAGATTCCCCGCCTCAACTTCCCTGCATCAGATTCCCCGCCTCAGATTCCCCGCCTCAGATTCCCCGCCTCAGATTCCCCGCCTCAGATTCCCCGCCTCAGATTCCCCGCCTCAGATTCCCCGCCTCAGCTTCCCCGCCTCAGATTCCCTGCCTCTGATTCCCTGCCTCAGATTCCCTGCCTTAGATTCTCTGCCTCTGATTCCCTGCCTCTGATTCCCTGCCTCTGATTCCGCGCCTCTGATTCCACGCCTCTCTTTCCTTGTCTCTGATTCCCCGCCTCTGAGTCCCTGCCACTGATACCCTGCCTCTCTTTGCCTGCCTCTATTTCCGTGCCTCTTTCACTGCATCTAGTTTCCCACATCTCATTTGCCCCCTCTGATAACCCGCCTCTGATTCCATGCCTCTGATTCACTGCCTCAGATTCCCTGCATCAGATTCCCCGCCTCAGATTCCCCGCATCAGATTCCCCGCCTCAGATTCCCCGCCTCCGATTCCCCGCCTCAGATTCCCCGCCTCAGATTCCCCGCCTCAGATTCCCCGCCTCAGATTCCCCGCCTCAGATTCCCCGCCTCAGATTCCCCGCCTCAGATTCCCTGCCTCTGATTGCCTGCCTCTGATTCCCTGCCTCTGTTTCCCCGCCTCTGATTCCCCGCCTCTGATTCCCCGCCTCAGATTCCCCGCCTCAGATTCCCTGCCTCAGATTCCCCGCCTGAGATTCCCCGCCTCAGATTCCCCGCCTGAGATTCCCCGCCTCAGATTCCCCGCCTCAGATTCCCCGCCTCAGATTCCCTGCCTCTGATTGCCTGCCTCTGATTCCCTGCCTCTGATTCCCTGCCTCTGATTCCCCGCCTCTGATTCCCCGCCTCAGATTCCCTGCCTCAGATTCCCTGCCTCAGATTCCCTGCCTCTGATTCCCTGCCTCAGATTCCCTGCCTCAGATTCCCTGCCTCAGATTCCCTTCCTCTGATTGCCTGCCTCTGTTTCCCTGCCTCTGATTCCCTGCCTCTGATTCCCTGCCTCTGATTCCCTGCCTCTGATTCCCTGCCTCTGATTCCCTGCCTCTGATTCCGCGCCTCTGATTCCACGCCTCTCTTTCCTTGTCTCTGATTCCCCGCCTCTGAGTCCCTGCCACTGATACCCTGCCTCTCTTTGCCTGCCTCTATTTCCGTGCCTCTTTCACTGCATCTAGTTTCCCACATCTCATTTGCCCCCTCTGATAACCCGCCTCTGATTCCATGCCTCTGATTCACTGCCTCAGATTCCCTGCATCAGATTCCCCGACTCAGATTTACCGCCTCAGATTCCCCGCCTCAGATTCCCTGCCTCAGATTCCCTGCCTCAGATTCCCTGCCTCAGATTCCCTGCCTCAGATTCCCTTCATCTGATGCCCTTCATCAATTCCCTGTCTCTGATTCCCTGCCTCTGATTCCCCACCTCTGATTCCCCGCCTCAGATTCCCTGGCTCTGATTCTCTGGCTCAGATTCCCTGCCTTAGATTCCCTGCCTCTAATTCCCCGCATCTGATTCCAGGCCTCTTATTCCCCACCTCTGATTCCCCGCCTCTGATTGCCTGCCACTGATTGCCCGCCTCTGATTCCCCGCCTCTGATTCCCCGCCTCAGATTCCCTGGCTCTGATTCTCTGGCTCAGATTCCCTGCCTTAGATTCCCTGCCTCTAATTCCCCGCATCTGATTCCAGGCCTCTTATTCCCCACCTCTGATTCCCCGCCTCTGATTGCCTGCCACTGATTGCCCGCCTCTGATTCCCCGCCTCTGATTCCCCGCCTCTGATTCCCCACCTCTGTCTGTATGCCTCTCTTTCGCCTCCGCTTTTTCCCCTCCACTCTTTCCGCGCCTCTCTTTCCCTCCCTCAATTTCAACAACTCTGTTTGATCTGTTCTGTGTACCTCATTTTCAACACACAAGTTCCAACCACTATGTTTCACCCATCTATTTCCCCGCCTCTATTTATCCGCCTATGTTTACCCGCCTCTGTTTACCCACCTGTTTCACCGCCTCTGATTCCCCGCCTCTGATTCCCCACCTCTGTCTCTACGCCTCTCTTTCGCCTCCACTCTTTCCCCTCCACTCTTTCAGTGCCTGTCTTTCCCTCCCTCAATTTCAACAACACCTTTTGATCTGTTTTGTGTACCTCATTTTAAACACACAAGTTCCAACCACTATGTTTTGCCCGCCTCTTTCCCCGCCTCTATTTATCCACCTATGTTTACCTGCCACTGTTTACCCTCCTGTTTCCCCGACTCTGATTCCACACCTTTCATTCCCCGCCTCTCTTTCCCTGCCTCTATTTCCGTGCATCTTTCTCTGCCTCTCTTTCCCCACATCTCTTTACCTCCCGCTGATTCCCCGCCTCTGATACCCCGCCTCTGATTCCCCGCCTCTGATTCCCTGCCTCAGATTCCCTGCCTCAGATTCCCTGCCTCAGATTCCCTGCCTCTGATTCCCTGCCTCTGATTCCCCGCCTCTTATTCCCCGCCTCTGATTCCACGCCTCTGATTCCCTGCATTTGATTCCCTTCCTCTGTTTCCCCGCCTCTGAATCCCCGCCTCTGATTCCCCGCCTCAGATTCCCCAGCTCTGATTCCCTGCCTCAGATTCCCTGCCTCAGATTCCCCGCCTCAGATTCCCTGCCTCAGATTCCCCGCCTCAGATTCGTTGCCTCTGATTCCCCGACTCTGATTCCCCGCCTCTTATTCCCCATCTCTGATTCCCCGCCTCTGATTCCCCGCCTCAGATTCCCTGCCTCTGTTTCCCCACCTCTGATTCCCCGCCTCTGATTACCCGCCTCAAATTCCCCGGCTCTGATTCCCTACCTCAGATTCCCTGCCTCAGATACCCCGCCTCAGATTCCTTGCCTCAGATTCCCCGCCTCAGATTTCCCGCCTCAGATTCCCCGCCTCAGATTCCCCGCCGCAGATTCCCCGCCTCAGATGCCCAGCCTCAGATTCCCCGCCTCAGATTCCCCGCCTCAGATTCCCCGCCTCAGATTCCCCGCCTCAGATTCCCCGCCTCAGATTCCCTGCCTCAGATTCCCCGCCTCAGATTCGTTGCCTCTGATTCCCCGACTCTGATTCCCCGCCTCTTATTCCCCACCTCTGATTCCCCGCCTCTGATTCCCCGCCTCAGATTCCCTGCCTCTGTTTCCCCACCTCTGATTCCCCGCCTCTGATTACCCGCCTCAAATTCCCCGGCTCTGATTCCCTACCTCAGATTCCCTGCCTCAGATACCCCGCCTCAGATTCCTTGCCTCAGATTCCCCGCCTCAGATTTCCCGCCTCAGATTCCCCGCCTCAGATTCCCCGCCGCAGATTCCCCGCCTCAGATGCCCCGCCTCAGATTCCCCGCCTCAGATTCCCCGCCTCAGATTCCCCGCCTCAGATTCCCCGCCTCAGATTCCCCGCCTCAGATTCCCCGCCTCAGATTCCCCGCCTCAGATTCCCCGCCTCTGATTCCCCGCCTCTGATTCCCCGCCTCTGATTCCCTGCCTCTGATTCCCTGCCTCTGATTCCCTGCCTCTGATTCCCTGCCTCTGATTCCGCGCCTCTGATTCCACGCCTCTCTTTCCGTATCTCTGATTCCCCGCCTCTAATTCCCTGCCTCTGATACCCTGCCTCTATTTGCCTGCCTCTATTTCCGTGCCTCTTTCTCTGCATCTAGTTTCCCACATGTCATTTGCCCCCTCTGATAACCTGCCTCTGATTCCATGCCTCTGAGTCCCCGCCTCTGATTCCCCGCCTCTGATTCGCTGCCTCTGATTCCCCGCCTCTGATTCCCTGCCTCAGTTTCCCTGCCTCAGATTCCCTGCCTCAGATTCCCTGCCTCTAATTCCCCGCCTCTTATTCCCCGTCTCTGATTCCCCGCCTCTGATTCCCCGCGTCTGATTCCCTCCCTCAGATTCCCCGGCTCTGATTCCCTGCATTAGATTCCCTGCCTCAGATTCCCTGCCTCTGATTCCCCGCCTCTGATTCCCTGCCTCTGATTCCCCACCTCTGATTCCTGCCTCAGATTCCCTGCCTCAGATTCCCTGCCTCAGATTCCCTGCCTCTGATTCACTGCCTTTGATTCCCCGCCTCTTATTCCCCGCCTCAGATTCCCCGCCTCAGATTCCCCACCTCAGATTCCCCGCCTCAGATTCCCCGCCTCTGATTCCCCGCCTCTGATTCCCTGCCTCTGATTCCCTGCCTCTGATTCCCTGCCTCTGATTCCCTGCCTCTGATTCCCTGCCTCTGATTCCGCGCCTCTGATTCCACGGCTCTCTTTCCGTATCTCTGATTCCCCGCCTCTAATTCCCTGCCTCTGATACCCTGCCTCTATTTGCCTGCCTCTATTTCCGTGCCTCTTTCTCTGCATCTAGTTTCCCACATGTCATTTGCCCCCTCTGATAACCTGCCTCTGATTCCATGCCTCTGATTCCCCGCCTCTGATTCCCCGCCTCTGATTCCCCGCCTCTGATTCCTGCCTCAGATTCCCTGCCTCAGATTCCCTGCCTCAGATTCTCTGCCTCTGATTCCCTGCCTTTGATTCCCCACCTCTTATTCCCCGCCTCTGAATCCCAGCCTCTGATTCCCCGCCTCTGATTCCCCGCCTCAGATTCCCCGCCTCAGATTCCCTGCATCAGATTCCCCGCCTGAGATTCCCCACCTCAGATTCCCCGCCCCAGATTCCCCGCCTCAACTTCCCTGCATCAGATTCCCCGCCTCAGATTCCCCGCCTCAGATTCCCCGCCTCAGATTCCCCGCCTCAGATTCCCCGCCTCAGATTCCCCGCCTCAGATTCCCCGCCTCAGCTTCCCCGCCTCAGATTCCCTGCCTCTGATTCCCTGCCTCAGATTCCCTGCCTTAGATTCTCTGCCTCTGATTCCCTGCCTTTGATTCCCCACCTCTTATTCCCCGCCTCTGATTCCCAGCCTCTGATTCCCCGCCTCTGATTCCCTGCCTCTGTTTCCCCGCCTCTGATTCCCCGCCTCTGATTCCCCGCCTCAGATTCCCCGCCTCAGATTTCCTGCATCAGATTCCCCGCCTGAGATTCCCCACCTCAGATTCCCCGCCTCAGATTCCCCGCCTCAAATTCCCCGCATCAGATTCCCCGCCTCAGATTCCCCGCATCAGATTCCCCGCCTCAGATTCCCCGCCTCAGATTTCCCGCCTCAGATTCCCCGCCTCCGATTCCCCGCCTCAGATTCCCCGCCTCAGATTCCCCGCCTCAGATTCCCCGCCTCAGATTCCCCGCCTCAGATTCCCCGCCTCAGATTCCCCGCCTCAGATTCCCTGCCTCTGATTGCCTGCCTCTGATTCCCTGCCTCTGATTCCCCGCCTCTGATTCCCCGCCTCTGATTCCCCGCCTCAGATTCCCCGCCTCAGATTCCCTGCCTCAGATTCCCCGCCTGAGATTCCCCGCCTCAGATTCCCCGCCTGAGATTCCCCGCCTGAGATTCCCCGCCTCAGATTCCCCGCCTCAGATTCCCCGCCTGAGATTCCCTGCCTCTGATTGCCTGCCTCTGATTCCCTGCCTCTGATTCCCTGCCTCTGATTCCCCGCCTCTGATTCCCCGCCTCAGATTCCCTGCCTCAGATTCCCTGCCTCAGATTCCCTGCCTCTGATTCCCTGCCTCAGATTCCCTGCCTCAGATTCCCTGCCTCAGATTCCCTTCCTCTGATTGCCTGCCTCTGTTTCCCTGCCTCTGATTCCCTGCCTCTGATTCCCTGCCTCTGATTCCCTGCCTCTGATTCCCTGCCTCTGATTCCCTGCCTCTGATTCCGCGCCTCTGATTCCACGCCTCTCTTTCCTTGTCTCTGATTCCCCGCCTCTGAGTCCCTGCCACTGATACCCTGCCTCTCTTTGCCTGCCTCTATTTCCGTGCCTCTTTCACTGCATCTAGTTTCCCACATCTCATTTGCCCCCTCTGATAACCCGCCTCTGATTCCATGCCTCTGATTCACTGCCTCAGATTCCCTGCATCAGATTCCCCGACTCAGATTTACCGCCTCAGATTCCCCGCCTCAGATTCCCTGCCTCAGATTCCATGCCTCAGATTCCCTGCCTCAGATTCCCTGCCTCAGATTCCCTTCATCTGATGCCCTTCATCAATTCCCTGTCTCTGATTCCCTGCCTCTGATTCCCCACCTCTGATTCCCCGCCTCAGATTCCCTGGCTCTGATTCTCTGGCTCAGATTCCCTGCCTTAGATTCCCTGCCTCTGATTCCCCGCATCTGATTCCAGGCCTCTTATTCCCCACCTCTGATTCCCCGCCTCTGATTGCCTGCCACTGATTGCCCGCCTCTGATTCCCCGCCTTTGATTCCCCGCCTCTGATTCCCCACCTCTGTCTGTATGCCTCTCTTTCGCCTCCGCTTTTTCCCCTCCACTCTTTCCGCGCCTTTCTTTCCCTCCCTCAATTTCAACAACTCTGTTTGATCTGTTCTGTGTACCTCATTTTCAACACACAAGTTCCAACCACTATGTTTCACCCATCTATTTCCCCGCCTCTATTTATCCGCCTATGTTTACCCGCCTCTGTTTACCCACCTGTTTCACCGCCTCTGATTCCCCGCCTCTGATTCCCCACCTCTGTCTCTACGCCTCTCTTTCGCCTCCACTCTTTCCCCTCCACTCTTTCAGTGCCTGTCTTTCCCTCCCTCAATTTCAACAACACCTTTTGATCTGTTTTGTGTACCTCATTTTAAACACACAAGTTCCAACCACTATGTTTTGCCCGCCTCTTTCCCCGCCTCTATTTATCCACCTATGTTTACCTGCCACTGTTTACCCTCCTGTTTCAACGACTCTGATTCCACACCTTTCATTCCCCGCCTCTCTTTCCCTGCCTCTATTTCCGTGCATCTTTCTCTGCCTCTCTTTCCCCACATCTCTTTACCTCCCGCTGATTCCCCGCCTCTGATACCCCGCCTCTGATTCCCCGCCTCTGATTCCCTGCCTCAGATTCCCTGCCTTTGATTCCCTGCCTCTGATTCCCCGCCTCTTATTCCCCGCCTCTGATTCCACGCCTCTGATTCCCTGCATTTGATTCCCTTCCTCTGTTTCCCCGCATCTGAATCCCCGCCTCTGATTCCCCGCCTCAGATTCCCCAGCTCTGATTCCCTGCCTCAGATTCCCTGCCTCAGATTCCCCGCCTCAGATTCCCTGCCTCAGATTCCCCGCCTCAGATTCGCTGCCTCTGATTCCCCGACTCTGATTCCCCGCCTCTTATTCCCCACCTCTGATTCCCCGCCTCTGATTCCCCGCCTCAGATTCCCTGCCTCTGTTTCCCCACCTCTGATTCCCCGCCTCTGATTACCCGCCTCAGATTCCCCGGCTCTGATTCCCTACCTCAGATTCCCTGCCTCAGATACCCCGCCTCAGATTCCTTGCCTCAGATTCCCCGCCTCAGATTTCCCGCCTCAGATTCCCCGCCTCAGATTCCCCGCCGCAGATTCCCCGCCTCAGATGCCCCGCCTCAGATTCCCCGCCTCAGATTCCCCGCCTCAGATTCCCCGCCTCAGATTCCCCGCCTCAGATTCCCCGCTTCAGATTCCCCGCCTCAGATTCCCCGCCTCAGATTCCCCGCCTCTGATTCCCCGCCTCTGATTCCCTGCCTCTGATTCCCTGCCTCTGATTCCCTGCCTCTGATTCCCTGCCTCTGATTCCCTGCCTCTGATTCCGCGCCTCTGATTCCACGCCTCTCTTTCCGTATCTCTGATTCCCCGCCTCTAATTCCCTGCCTCTGATACCCTGCCTCTATTTGCCTGCCTCTATTTCCGTGCCTCTTTCTCTGCATCTAGTTTCCCACATGTCATTTGCCCCCTCTGATAACCTGCCTCTGATTCCATGCCTCTGAGTCCCCGCCTCTGATTCCCCGCCTCTGATTCGCTGCCTCTGATTCCCCGCCTCTGATTCCCTGCCTCAGATTCCCTGCCTCAGATTCCCTGCCTCAGATTCCCTGCCTCTAATTCCCCGCCTCTTATTCCCCGTCTCTGATTCCCCGCCTCTGATTCCCCGCGTCTGATTCCCTCCCTCAGATTCCCCGGCTCTGATTCCCTGCATTAGATTCCCTGCCTCAGATTCCCTGCCTCTGATTCCCCGCCTCTGATTCCCTGCCTCTGATTCCCCACCTCTGATTCCTGCCTCAGATTCCCTGCCTCAGATTCCCTGCCTCAGATTCCCTGCCTCTGATTCACTGCCTTTGATTCCCCGCCTCTTATTCCCCGCCTCAGATTCCCCGTCTCAGATTCCCCACCTCAGATTCCCCGCCTCAGATTCCCCGCCTCTGATTCCCCGCCTCTGATTCCCTGCCTCTGATTCCCTGCCTCTGATTCCCTGCCTCTGATTCCCTGCCTCTGATTCCCTGCCTCTGATTCCGCGCCTCTGATTCCACGGCTCTCTTTCCGTATCTCTGATTCCCCGCCTCTAATTCCCTGCCTCTGATACCCTGCCTCTATTTGCCTGCCTCTATTTCCGTGCCTCTTTCTCTGCATCTAGTTTCCCACATGTCATTTGCCCCCTCTGATAACCTGCCTCTGATTCCATGCCTCTGATTCCCCGCCTCTGATTCCCCGCCTCTGATTCCCCGCCTCTGATTCCTGCCTCAGATTCCCTGCCTCAGATTCCCTGCCTCAGATTCTCTGCCTCTGATTCCCTGCCTTTGATTCCCCACCTCTTATTCCCCGCCTCTGAATCCCAGCCTCTGATTCCCCGCCTCTGATTCCCTGCCTCTGTTTCCCCGCCTCTGATTCCCCGCCTCTGATTCCCCGCCTCAGATTCCCCGCCTCAGATTCCCTGCATCAGATTCCCCGCCTGAGATTCCCCACCTCAGATTCCCCGCCCCAGATTCCCCGCCTCAACTTCCCTGCATCAGATTCCCCGCCTCAGATTCCCCGCCTCAGATTCCCCGCCTCAGATTCCCCGCCTCAGATTCCCCGCCTCAGATTCCCCGCCTCAGATTCCCCGCCTCAGCTTCCCCGCCTCAGATTCCCTGCCTCTGATTCCCTGCCTCAGATTCCCTGCCTTAGATTCTCTGCCTCTGATTCCCTGCCTTTGATTCCCCACCTCTTATTCCCCGCCTCTGATTCCCAGCCTCTGATTCCCCGCCTCTGATTCCCTGCCTCTGTTTCCCCGCCTCTGATTCCCCGCCTCTGATTCCCCGCCTCAGATTCCCCGCCTCAGATTTCCTGCATCAGATTCCCCGCCTGAGATTCCCCACCTCAGATTCCCCGCCTCAGATTCCCCGCCTCAAATTCCCCGCATCAGATTCCCCGCCTCAGATTCCCCGCATCAGATTCCCCGCCTCAGATTCCCCGCCTCAGATTTCCCGCCTCAGATTCCCCGCCTCCGATTCCCCGCCTCAGATTCCCCGCCTCAGATTCCCCGCCTCAGATTCCCCGCCTCAGATTCCCCGCCTCAGATTCCCCGCCTCAGATTCCCTGCCTCTGATTGCCTGCCTCTGATTCCCTGCCTCTGATTCCCCGCCTCTGATTCCCCGCCTCTGATTCCCCGCCTCAGATTCCCCGCCTCAGATTCCCTGCCTCAGATTCCCCGCCTGAGATTCCCCGCCTCAGATTCCCCGCCTGAGATTCCCCGCCTCAGATTCCCCGCCTCAGATTCCCCGCCTCAGATTCCCCGCCTCAGATTCCCTGCCTCTGATTGCCTGCCTCTGATTCCCTGCCTCTGATTCCCTGCCTCTGATTCCCCGCCTCTGATTCCCCGCCTCAGATTCCCTGCCTCAGATTCCCTGCCTCAGATTCCCTGCCTCTGATTCCCTGCCTCAGATTCCCTGCCTCAGATTCCCTGCCTCAGATTCCCTTCCTCTGATTGCCTGCCTCTGTTTCCCTGCCTCTGATTCCCTGCCTCTGATTCCCTGCCTCTGATTCCCTGTCTCTGATTCCCTGCCTCTGATTCCCTGCCTCTGATTCCCTGCCTCTGATTCACTGCCTCAGATTCCCTGCATCAGATTCCCCGACTCAGATTTACCGCCTCAGATTCCCCGCCTCAGATTCCCTGCCTCAGATTCCCTGCCTCAGATTCCCTGCCTCAGATTCCCTGCCTCAGATTCCATTCATCTGATGCCCTTCTTCAATTCCCTGCCTCTGATTCCCTGCCTCTGATTCCCCACCTCTGATTCCCCGCCTCAGATTCCCTGGCTCTGATTCTCTGGCTCAGATTCCCTGCCTTAGATTCCCTGCCTCTGATTCCCCGCATCTGATTCCAGGCCTCTTGTTCCCCACCTCTGATTCCCCGCCTCTGATTGCCTGCCACTGATTGCCCGCCTCTGATTCCCCGCCACTGATTCCCCGCCTCTGATTCCCCACCTCTGTCTGTATGCCTCTCTTTCGCCTCCGCTTTTTCCCCTCCACTCTTTCCGCGCCTCTCTTTCCCTCCCTCAATTTCAACAACTCTGTTTGATCTGTTCTGTGTACCTCATTTTCAACACACAAGTTCCAACCACTATGTTTCACCCATCTATTTCCCCGCCTCTATTTATCCGCCTATGTTTACCCGCCTCTGTTTACCCACCTGTTTCACCGCCTCTGTTTCCCCGCCTCTGATTCCCCACCTCTGTCTCTATGCCTCTCTTTCGCCTCCACTCTTTCCCCTCCACTCTTTCCGTGCCTGTCTTTCCCTCCCTCAATTTCAACAACACTCTTTGATCTGTTTTGTGTACCTCATTTTAAACACACAAGTTCCAACCACTATGTTTTGCCCGCCTCTTTCCCCATTTCTATTTATCCACCTATGTTTACCTGCCACTGTTTACCCGCCTGTTTCCCCGCCTCTGATTCCCCACCTTTCATTCCCCGCCTCTCTTTCCCTGCCTCTATTTCAGCGCCTCTTTCTCTGCCTCTCTATCCCCACATCTCTTTTCCTCCCGCTGATTCCCCGCCTCTGATTCCCTGCCTCAAATTCCCTGCCTCTGATTCCCCGCCTCTGATTCCCCGCCTCTTATTCCACACCTCTGATTCCCCGCCTCTGATTCCCCGCCTCTGATTGCCTGCCTCTGTTTCCCCGCCTCCGATTCCCCGCCTCTGATTCCCCGCCTCAGATTCCCCGGCTCTGATTCCCTGCCTCAGATTCCCTGCCTCAGATTCCCCGCCTCAGATTCCCTGCCTCAGATTCCCCGCCTCAGATTCCCTGCCTCTGATTCCACGACTCTGATTCCCCGCCTCTTATTCCCCGCCTCTGAATCCCCGCCTCTGATTCCCCGCCTCTGATTCCCTGCCTCTGATTCCACACCTCTGATTCCCTGCCTCAGATTCCCTGCCTCAGATTCCCTGCCTCAGATTCCCTGCCTCTGATTCCCCGACTCTGATTCCCCGCCTCTTATTCCCCACCTCTGATTCCCCGCCTCTGATTCCCCGCCTCTGATTCCCTGCCTCTGTTTCCCCACCTCTGATTCCCCGCCTCTGATTCCCCGCCTCAGATTCCCCGGCTCTGATTCCCTGCCTCAGATTCCCTGCCTAAGATTCCCCGCCTCTGATTCCCCGCCTCTGATTCCCCGCGTCTGATTCCCTCCCTCAGATTCCCCGGCTCTGATTCCCTGCATTAGATTCCCTGCCTCAGATTCCCTGCCTCTGATTCCCCACCTCTGATTCCCTGCCTCTGATTCCCCGCCTCTGATTCCTGCCTCAGATTCCCTGCCTCAGATTCCCTGCCTTAGATTCTCTGCCTCTGATTCCCTGCCTTTGATTCCCCACCTCTTATTCCCCGCCTCTGATTCCCAGCCTCTGATTCCCCGCCTCTGATTCCCTGCCTCTGTTTCCCCGCCTCTGATTCCCCGCCTCTGATTCCCCGCCTCAGATTCCCCGCCTCAGATTCCCTGCATCAGATTCCCCGCCTGAGATTCCCCACCTCAGATTCCCCGCCACAGATTCCCCGCCTCAAATTCCCCGCATCAGATTCCCCGCCTCAGATTCCCCGCATCAGATTCCCCACCTCAGATTCCCCGCCTCAGATTTCCCGCCTCAGATTCCCCGCCTCCGATTCCCCGCCTCAGATTCCCCGCCTCAGATTCCCCGCCTCAGATTCCCCGCCTCAGATTCCCCGCCTCAGATTCCCCGCCTCAGATTCCCCGCCTCAGATTCCCTGCCTCTGATTGCCTGCCTCTGATTCCCTGCCTCTGTTTCCCCGCCTCTGATTCCCCGCCTCTGATTCCCCGCCTCAGATTCCCCGCCTCAGATTCCCTGCCTCAGATTCCCCGCCTGAGATTCCCCGCCTCAGATTCCCCGCCTGAGATTCCCCGCCTCAGATTCCCTGCCTCAGATTCCCCGCCTCAGATTCCCTGCCTCTGATTGCCTGCCTCTGATTCCCTGCCTCTGATTCCCTGCCTCTGATTCCCCGCCTCTGATTCCCCGCCTCAGATTCCCTGCCTCAGATTCCCTGCATTAGATTCCCTGCCTCAGATTCCCTTCCTCTGATTGCCTGCCTCTGTTACCCTGCCTCTGATTCCCTGCCTCTGATTCCCTGCCTCTGATTCCCTGCCTCTGATTCCCTGCCTCTGATTCCCTGCCTCTGATTCCGCGCCTCTGATTCCACGCCTCTCTTTCCTTGTCTCTGATTCCCCGCCTCTGAGTCCCTGCCACTGATACCCTGCCTCTCTTTGCCTGCCTCTATTTCCGTGCCTCTTTCACTGCATCTAGTTTCCCACATCTCATTTGCCCCCTCTGATAACCCGCCTCTGATTCCATGCCTCTGATTCACTGCCTCAGATTCCCTGCATCAGATTCCCCGACTCAGATTTACCGCCTCAGATTCCCCGCCTCAGATTGCCTGCCTCAGATTCCCTGCCTCAGATTCCCTGCCTCAGATTCCCTGCCTCAGATTCCCTTCATCTGATGCCCTTCATCAATTCCCTGTCTCTGATTCCCTGCCTCTGATTCCCCACCTCTGATTCCCCGCCTCAGATTCCCTGGCTCTGATTCTCTGGCTCAGATTCCCTGCCTTAGATTCCCTGCCTCTGATTCCCCGCATCTGATTCCAGGCCTCTTATTCCCCACCTCTGATTCCCCGCCTCTGATTGCCTGCCACTGATTGCCCGCCTCTGATTCCCCGCCTCTGATTCCCCGCCTCTGATTCCCCACCTCTGTCTGTATGCCTCTCTTTCGCCTCCGCTTTTTCCCCTCCACTCTTTCCGCGCCTCTCTTTCCCTCCCTCAATTTCAACAACTCTGTTTGATCTGTTCTGTGTACCTCATTTTCAACACACAAGTTCCAACCACTATGTTTCACCCATCTATTTCCCCGCCTCTATTTATCCGCCTATGTTCACCCGCCTCTGTTTACCCACCTGTTTCACCGCCTCTGATTCCCCGCCTCTGATTCCCCACCTCTGTCTCTACGCCTCACTTTCGCCTCCACTCTTTCCCCTCCACTCTTTCAGTGCCTGTCTTTCCCTCCCTCAATTTCAACAACACCTTTTGATCTGTTTTGTGTACCTCATTTTAAACACACAAGTTCCAACCACTATGTTTTGCCCGCCTCTTTCCCCGCCTCTATTTATCCACCTATGTTTACCTGCCACTGTTTACCCGCCTGTTTCCCCGCCTCTGATTCCCCACCTTTCATTCCCCGCCTCTCTTTCCCTGCCTCTATTTCCGTGCATCTTTCTCTGCCTCTCTTTCCCCACATCTCTTTACCTCCCGCTGATTCCCCGCCTCTGATTCCCTGCCTCAGATTCCATGCCTCAGATTCCCTGCCTCAGATTCCCTGCCTCTGATTCCCTGCCTCTGATTCCCCGCCTCTTATTCCCCGCCTCTGATTCCACGCCTCTGATTCCCTGCATTTGATTCCCTTCCTCTGTTTCCCCGCCTCTGATTCCCCGCCTCTGATTCCCCGCCTCAGATTCCCCAGCTCTGATTCCCTGCCTCAGATTCCCTGCCTCAGATTCCCCGCCTCAGATTCCCTGCCTCAGATTCCCCGCCTCAGATTCGCTGCCTCTGATTCCCCGACTCTGATTCCCCGCCTCTTATTCCCCACCTCTGATTCCCCGCCTCTGATTCCCCGCCTCAGATTCCCTGCCTCTGTTTCCCCACCTCTGATTCCCCGCCTCTGATTACCCGCCTCAGATTCCCCGGCTCTGATTCCCTACCTCAGATTCCCTGCCTCAGATACCCCGCCTCAGATTCCTTGCCTCAGATTCCCCGCCTCAGATTTCCCGCCTCAGATTCCCCGCCTCAGATTCCCCGCCGCAGATTCCCCGCCTCAGATGCCCCGCCTCAGATTCCCCGCCTCAGATTCCCCGCCTCAGATTCCCCGCCTCAGATTCCCCGCCTCAGATTCCCCGCCTCAGATTCCCCGCCTCAGATTCCCCGCCTCTGATTCCCCGCCTCTGATTCCCTGCCTCTGATTCCCTGCCTCTGATTCCCTGCCTCTGATTCCCTGCCTCTGATTCCCTGCCTCTGATTCCGCGCCTCTGATTCCACGCCTCTCTTTCCGTATCTCTGATTCCCCGCCTCTAATTCCCTGCCTCTGATACCCTGCCTCTATTTGCCTGCCTCTATTTCCGTGCCTCTTTCTCTGCATCTTGTTTCCCACATGTCATTTGCCCCCTCTGATAACCTGCCTCTGATTCCATGCCTCTGATTCCCCGCCTCTGATTCCCCGCCTCTGATTCGCTGCCTCTGATTCCCCGCCTCTGATTCCCTGCCTCAGATTCCCTGCCTCAGATTCCCTGCCTCAGATTCCCTGCCTCTAATTCCCCGCCTCTTATTCCCCGTCTCTGATTCCCCGCCTCTGATTCCCCGCGTCTGATTCCCTCCCTCAGATTCCCCGGCTCTGATTCCCTGCATTAGATTCCCTGCCTCAGATTCCCTGCCTCTGATTCCCCGCCTCTGATTCCCTGCCTCTGATTCCCCACCTCTGATTCCTGCCTCAGATTCCCTGCCTCAGATTCCCTGCCTCAGATTCCCTGCCTCTGATTCACTGCCTTTGATTCCCCGCCTCTTATTCCCCGCCTCAGATTCCCCGCCTCAGATTCCCCGCCTCAGATTCCCCGCCTCAGATTCCCCGCCTCTGATTCCCCGCCTCTGATTCCCTGCCTCTGATTCCCTGCCTCTGATTCCCTGCCTCTGATTCCCTGCCTCTGATTCCCTGCCTCTGATTCCGCGCCTCTGATTCCACGCCTCTCTTTCCGTATCTCTGATTCCCCGCCTCTAATTCCCTGCCTCTGATACCCTGCCTCTATTTGCCTGCCTCTATTTCCGTGCCTCTTTCTCTGCATCTAGTTTCCCACATGTCATTTGCCCCCTCTGATAACCTGCCTCTGATTCCATGCCTCTGATTCCCCGCCTCTGATTCCCCGCCTCTGATTCCCCGCCTCTGATTCCTGCCTCAGATTCCCTGCCTCAGATTCCCTGCCTCAGATTCTCTGCCTCTGATTCCCTGCCTTTGATTCCCCACCTCTTATTCCCCGCCTCTGAATCCCAGCCTCTGATTCCCCGCCTCTGATTCCCTGCCTCTGTTTCCCCGCCTCTGATTCCCCGCCTCTGATTCCCCGCCTCAGATTCCCCGCCTCAGATTCCCTGCATCAGATTCCCCGCCTGAGATTCCCCACCTCAGATTCCCCGCCCCAGATTCCCCGCCTCAACTTCCCCGCATCAGATTCCCCGCCTCAGATTCCCCGCCTCAGATTCCCCGCCTCAGATTCCCCGCCTCAGATTTCCCGCCTCAGATTCCCCGCCTCCGATTCCCCACCTCAGATTCCCCGCCTCAGATTCCCCGCCTCAGATTCCCCGCCTCAGATTCCCCGCCTCAGATTCCCCGCCTCTGATTCCCCGCCTCAGATTCCCTGCCTCTGATTCCCTGCCTCAGATTCCCTGCCTTAGATTCTCTGCCTCTGATTCCCTGCCTTTGATTCCCCACCTCTTATTCCCCGCCTCTGATTCCCAGCCTCTGATTCCCCGCCTCTGATTCCCTGCCTCTGTTTCCCCGCCTCTGATTCCCCGCCTCTGATTCCCCGCCTCAGATTCCCCGCCTCAGATTCCCTGCATCAGATTCCCCGCCTGAGATTCCCCACCTCAGATTCCCCGCCTCAGATTCCCCGCCTCAAATTCCCCGCATCAGATTCCCCGCCTCAGATTCCCCGCATCAGATTCCCCGCCTCAGATTCCCCGCCTCAGATTTCCCGCCTCAGATTCCCCGCCTTCGATTCCCCGCCTCAGATTCCCCGCCTCAGATTCCCCGCCTCAGATTCCCCGCCTCAGATTCCCCGCCTCAGATTTCCCGCCTCAGATTCCCCGCCTCAGATTCCCTGCCTCTGATTGCCTGCCTCTGATTCCCTGCCTCTGTTTCCCCGCCTCTGATTCCCCGCCTCTGATTCCCCGCCTCAGATTCCCTGCCTCAGATTCCCCGCCTCAGATTCTCTGCATCAGATTCCCCGCCTGAGATTCCCCACCTCAGATTCCCTGCCACAGATTCCCCGCCTCAAATTCCCCGCATCAGATTCCCCGCCTCAGATTCCCCGCATCAGATTCCCCGCCTCAGATTCCCCGCCTCAGATTTCCCGCCTCAGATTCCCCGCCTCCGATTCCCCGCCTCAGATTCCCCGCCTCAGATTCCCCGCCTCAGATTCCCCGCCTCAGATTCCCCGCCTCAGATTCCCCGCCTCAGATTCCCCGCCTCAGATTCCCTGCCTCTGATTGCCTGCCTCTGATTCCCTGCCTCTGTTTCCCCGCCTCTGATTCCCCGCCTCTGATTCCCCGCCTCAGATTCCCCGCCTCAGATTCCCTGCCTCAGATTCCCCGCCTGAGATTCCCCGCCTCAGATTCCCCGCCTGAGATTCCCCGCCTCAGATTCCCCGCCTCAGATTCCCCGCCTCAGATTCCCTGCCTCTGATTGCCTGCCTCTGATTCCCTGCCTCTGATTCCCTGCCTCTGATTCCCCGCCTCTGATTCCCCGCCTCAGATTCCCTGCCTCAGATTCCCTGCCTCAGATTCCCTGCCTCAGATTCCCTGCCTCTGATTCCCTGCCTCAGATTCCCTGCCTCAGATTCCCTGCCTCAGATTCCCTTCCTCTGATTGCCTGCCTCTGTTTCCCTGCCTCTGATTCCCTGCCTCTGATTCCCTGCCTCTGATTCCCTGCCTCTGATTCCCTGCCTCTGATTCCATGCCTCTGATTCCGCGCCTCTGATTCCACGCCTCTCTTTCCTTGTCTCTGATTCCCCGCCTCTGAGTCCCTGCCACTGATACCCTGCCTCTCTTTGCCTGCCTCTATTTCCGTGCCTCTTTCACTGCATCTAGTTTCCCACATCTCATTTGCCCCCTCTGATAACCCGCCTCTGATTCCATGCCTCTGATTCACTGCCTCAGATTCCCTGCATCAGATTCCCCGCCTCAGATTCCCCGCCTCAGATTCCCTGCCTCTGATTCCCTGCCTCAGATTCACTGCCTTAGATTCTCTGCCTCTGATTCCCTGCCTTTGATTCCCCACCTCTTATTCCCCGCCTCTGATTCCCAGCCTCTGATTCCCCGCCTCTGATTCCCTGCCTCTGTTTCCCCGCCTCTGATTCCCCGCCTCTGATTCCCCGCCTCAGATTCCCCGCCTCAGATTCCCTGCATCAGATTCCCCGCCTGAGATTCCCCACCTCAGATTCCCCGCCTCAGATTCCCCGCCTCAAATTCCCCGCATCAGATTCCCCGCCTCAGATTCCCCGCATCAGATTCCCCGCCTCAGATTCCCTGCCTCAGATTTCCCGCCTCAGATTCCCCGCCTCCGATTCCCCGCCTCAGATTCCCCGCCTCAGATTCCCCGCCTCAGATTCCCCGCCTCAGATTCCCCGCCTCAGATTCCCCGCCTCAGATTCCCCGCCTCAGATTCCCTGCCTCTGATTCCCTGCCTCTGTTTCCCCGCCTCTGATTCCCCGCCTCTGATTCCCCGCCTCAGATTCCCCGCCTCAGATTCCCCGCCTCAGATTCCCTGCATCAGATTCCCCGCCTGAGATTCCCCACCTCAGATTCCCCGCCACAGATTCCCCGCCTCAAATTCCCCGCATCAGATTCCCCGCCTCAGATTCCCCGCATCAGATTCCCCGCCTCAGATTCCCCGCCTCAGATTTCCCGCCTCAGATTCCCCGCCTCCGATTCCCCGCCTCAGATTCCCCGCCTCAGATTCCCCGCCTCAGATTCCCCGCCTCAGATTCCCCGCCTCAGATTCCCCGCCTCAGATTCCCCGCCTCAGATTCCCTGCCTCTGATTGCCTGCCTCTGATTCCCTGCCTCTGTTTCCCCGCCTCTGATTCCCCGCCTCTGATTCCCCGCCTCAGATTCCCCGCCTCAGATTCCCTGCCTCAGATTCCCCGCCTGAGATTCCCCGCCTCAGATTCCCCGCCTGAGATTCCCCGCCTCAGATTCCCCGCCTCAGATTCCCCGCCTCAGATTCCCTGCCTCTGATTGCCTGCCTCTGATTCCCTGCCTCTGATTCCCTGCCTCTGATTCCCCGCCTCTGATTCCCCGCCTCAGATTCCCTGCCTCAGATTCCCTGCCTCAGATTCCCTGCCTCTGATTCCCTGCCTCAGATTCCCTGCCTCAGATTCCCTGCCTCAGATTCCCTTCCTCTGATTGCCTGCCTCTGTTTCCCTGCCTCTGATTCCCTGCCTCTGATTCCCTGCCTCTGATTCCCTGCCTCTGATTCCCTGCCTCTGATTCCCTGCCTCTGATTCCGCGCCTCTGATTCCACGCCTCTCTTTCCTTGTCTCTGATTCCCCGCCTCTGAGTCCCTGCCACTGATACCCTGCCTCTCTTTGCCTGCCTCTATTTCCGTGCCTCTTGCACTGCATCTAGTTTCCCACATCTCATTTGCCCCCTCTGATAACCCGCCTCTGATTCCATGCCTCTGATTCACTGCCTCAGATTCCCTGCATCAGATTCCCCGCCTCAGATTCCCCGCCTCAGATTCCCTGCCTCTGATTCCCTGCCTCAGATTCACTGCCTTAGATTCTCTGCCTCTGATTCCCTGCCTTTGATTCCCCACCTCTTATT
Organism: Narcine bancroftii; assembly: GCF_036971445.1. Taxonomy (NCBI): domain Eukaryota; kingdom Metazoa; phylum Chordata; class Chondrichthyes; order Torpediniformes; family Narcinidae; genus Narcine; species Narcine bancroftii. The sequence goes on from NC_091481.1 coordinate 92,683,078, forward strand.
CCCCGCCTCTGATTCCCAGCCTCTGATTCCCCGCCTCTGATTCCCTGCCTCTGTTTCCCCGCCTCTGATTCCCCGCCTCTGATTCCCCGCCTCAGATTCCCCGCCTCAGATTCCCTGCATCAGATTCCCCGCCTGAGATTCCCCACCTCAGATTCCCCGCCTCAGATTCCCCGCCTCAAATTCCCCGCATCAGATTCCCCGCCTCAGATTCCCCGCATCAGATTCCCCGCCTCAGATTCCCTGCCTCAGATTTCCCGCCTCAGATTCCCCGCCTCCGATTCCCCGCCTCAGATTCCCCGCCTCAGATTCCCTGCCTCTGATTGCCTGCCTCTGATTCCCTGCCTCTGATTCCCCGCCTCTGATTCCCCGCCTCTGATTCCCCGCCTCAGATTCCCCGCCTCAGATTCCCTGCCTCAGATTCCCCGCCTGAGATTCCCCGCCTCAGATTCCCCGCCTGAGATTCCCCGCCTCAGATTCCCCGCCTCAGATTCCCCGCCTCAGATTCCCCGCCTCAGATTCCCTGCCTCTGATTGCCTGCCTCTGATTCCCTGCCTCTGATTCCCTGCCTCTGATTCCCCGCCTCTGATTCCCCGCCTCAGATTCCCTGCCTCAGATTCCCTGCCTCAGATTCCCTGCCTCTGATTCCCTGCCTCAGATTCCCTGCCTCAGATTCCCTGCCTCAGATTCCCTTCCTCTGATTGCCTGCCTCTGTTTCCCTGCCTCTGATTCCCCGCCTCAGATTCCCCGCCTGAGATTCCCCGCCTCAGATTCCCCGCCTCAGATTCCCCGCCTCAGATTCCCCGCCTCAGATTCCCTGCCTCTGATTGCCTGCCTCTGATTCCCTGCCTCTGATTCCCTGCCTCTGATTCCCCGCCTCTGATTCCCCGCCTCAGATTCCCTGCCTCAGATTCCCTGCCTCAGATTCCCTGCCTCTGATTCCCTGCCTCAGATTCCCTGCCTCAGATTCCCTGCCTCAGATTCCCTTCCTCTGATTGCCTGCCTCTGTTTCCCTGCCTCTGATTCCCTGCCTCTGATTCCCTGCCTCTGATTCCCTGCCTCTGATTCCCTGCCTCTGATTCCCCGCCTCTGATTCCCCGCCTCTGATTCCCCGCCTCAGATTCCCCGCCTCAGATTCCCTGCCTCAGATTCCCCGCCTGAGATTCCCCGCCTCAGATTCCCCGCCTGAGATTCCCCGCCTCAGATTCCCCGCCTCAGATTCCCCGCCTCAGATTCCCTGCCTCTGATTGCCTGCCTCTGATTCCCTGCCTCTGATTCCCTGCCTCTGATTCCCCGCCTCTGATTCCCCGCCTCAGATTCCCTGCCTCAGATTCCCTGCCTCAGATTCCCTGCCTCTGATTCCCTGCCTCAGATTCCCTGCCTCAGATTCCCTGCCTCAGATTCCCTTCCTCTGATTGCCTGCCTCTGTTTCCCTGCCTCTGATTCCCTGCCTCTGATTCCCTGCCTCTGATTCCCTGCCTCTGATTCCCTGCCTCTGATTCCATGCCTCTGATTCCGCGCCTCTGATTCCACGCCTCTCTTTCCTTGTCTCTGATTCCCCGCCTCTGAGTCCCTGCCACTGATACCCTGCCTCTCTTTGCCTGCCTCTATTTCCGTGCCTCTTTCACTGCATCTAGTTTCCCACATCTCATTTGCCCCCTCTGATAACCCGCCTCTGATTCCATGCCTCTGATTCACTGCCTCAGATTCCCTGCATCAGATTCCCCGCCTCAGATTCCCCGCCTCAGATTCCCTGCCTCTGATTCCCTGCCTCAGATTCACTGCCTTAGATTCTCTGCCTCTGATTCCCTGCCTTTGATTCCCCACCTCTTATTCCCCGCCTCTGATTCCCAGCCTCTGATTCCCCGCCTCTGATTCCCTGCCTCTGTTTCCCCGCCTCTGATTCCCCGCCTCTGATTCCCCGCCTCAGATTCCCCGCCTCAGATTCCCTGCATCAGATTCCCCGCCTGAGATTCCCCACCTCAGATTCCCCGCCTCAGATTCCCCGCCTCAAATTCCCCGCATCAGATTCCCCGCCTCAGATTCCCCGCATCAGATTCCCCGCCTCAGATTCCCTGCCTCAGATTTCCCGCCTCAGATTCCCCGCCTCCGATTCCCCGCCTCAGATTCCCCGCCTCAGATTCCCCGCCTCAGATTCCCCGCCTCAGATTCCCCGCCTCAGATTCCCCGCCTCAGATTCCCCGCCTCAGATTCCCTGCCTCTGATTCCCTGCCTCTGTTTCCCCGCCTCTGATTCCCCGCCTCTGATTCCCCGCCTCAGATTCCCCGCCTCAGATTCCCCGCCTCAGATTCCCTGCATCAGATTCCCCGCCTGAGATTCCCCACCTCAGATTCCCCGCCACAGATTCCCCGCCTCAAATTCCCCGCATCAGATTCCCCGCCTCAGATTCCCCGCATCAGATTCCCCGCCTCAGATTCCCCGCCTCAGATTTCCCGCCTCAGATTCCCCGCCTCCGATTCCCCGCCTCAGATTCCCCGCCTCAGATTCCCCGCCTCAGATTCCCCGCCTCAGATTCCCCGCCTCAGATTCCCCGCCTCAGATTCCCCGCCTCAGATTCCCTGCCTCTGATTGCCTGCCTCTGATTCCCTGCCTCTGTTTCCCCGCCTCTGATTCCCCGCCTCTGATTCCCCGCCTCAGATTCCCCGCCTCAGATTCCCTGCCTCAGATTCCCCGCCTGAGATTCCCCGCCTCAGATTCCCCGCCTGAGATTCCCCGCCTCAGATTCCCCGCCTCAGATTCCCCGCCTCAGATTCCCTGCCTCTGATTGCCTGCCTCTGATTCCCTGCCTCTGATTCCCTGCCTCTGATTCCCCGCCTCTGATTCCCCGCCTCAGATTCCCTGCCTCAGATTCCCTGCCTCAGATTCCCTGCCTCTGATTCCCTGCCTCAGATTCCCTGCCTCAGATTCCCTGCCTCAGATTCCCTTCCTCTGATTGCCTGCCTCTGTTTCCCTGCCTCTGATTCCCTGCCTCTGATTCCCTGCCTCTGATTCCCTGCCTCTGATTCCCTGCCTCTGATTCCCTGCCTCTGATTCCGCGCCTCTGATTCCACGCCTCTCTTTCCTTGTCTCTGATTCCCCGCCTCTGAGTCCCTGCCACTGATACCCTGCCTCTCTTTGCCTGCCTCTATTTCCGTGCCTCTTGCACTGCATCTAGTTTCCCACATCTCATTTGCCCCCTCTGATAACCCGCCTCTGATTCCATGCCTCTGATTCACTGCCTCAGATTCCCTGCATCAGATTCCCCGCCTCAGATTCCCCGCCTCAGATTCCCTGCCTCTGATTCCCTGCCTCAGATTCACTGCCTTAGATTCTCTGCCTCTGATTCCCTGCCTTTGATTCCCCACCTCTTATTCCCCGCCTCTGATTCCCAGCCTCTGATTCCCCGCCTCTGATTCCCTGCCTCTGTTTCCCCGCCTCTGATTCCCCGCCTCTGATTCCCCGCCTCAGATTCCCCGCCTCAGATTCCCTGCATCAGATTCCCCGCCTGAGATTCCCCACCTCAGATTCCCCGCCTCAGATTCCCCGCCTCAAATTCCCCGCATCAGATTCCCCGCCTCAGATTCCCCGCATCAGATTCCCCGCCTCAGATTCCCTGCCTCAGATTTCCCGCCTCAGATTCCCCGCCTCCGATTCCCCGCCTCAGATTCCCCGCCTCAGATTCCCTGCCTCTGATTGCCTGCCTCTGATTCCCTGCCTCTGATTCCCCGCCTCTGATTCCCCGCCTCTGATTCCCCGCCTCAGATTCCCCGCCTCAGATTCCCTGCCTCAGATTCCCCGCCTGAGATTCCCCGCCTCAGATTCCCCGCCTGAGATTCCCCGCCTCAGATTCCCCGCCTCAGATTCCCCGCCTCAGATTCCCCGCCTCAGATTCCCTGCCTCTGATTGCCTGCCTCTGATTCCCTGCCTCTGATTCCCTGCCTCTGATTCCCCGCCTCTGATTCCCCGCCTCAGATTCCCTGCCTCAGATTCCCTGCCTCAGATTCCCTGCCTCTGATTCCCTGCCTCAGATTCCCTGCCTCAGATTCCCTGCCTCAGATTCCCTTCCTCTGATTGCCTGCCTCTGTTTCCCTGCCTCTGATTCCCTGCCTCTGATTCCCTGCCTCTGATTCCCTGCCTCTGATTCCCTGCCTCTGATTCCCTGCCTCTGATTCCCTGCCTCTGATTCACTGCCTCAGATTCCCTGCATCAGATTCCCCGACTCAGATTTACCGCCTCAGATTCCCCGCCTCAGATTCCCTGCCTCAGATTCCCTGCCTCAGATTCCCTGCCTCAGATTCCCTGCCTCAGATTCCATTCATCTGATGCCCTTCATCAATTCCCTGCCTCTGATTCCCTGCCTCTGATTCCCCACCTCTGATTCCCCGCCTCAGATTCCCTGGCTCTGATTCTCTGGCTCAGATTCCCTGCCTTAGATTCCCTGCCTCTGATTCCCCGCATCTGATTCCAGGCCTCTTGTTCCCCACCTCTGATTCCCCGCCTCTGATTGCCTGCCACTGATTGCCCGCCTCTGATTCCCCGCCACTGATTCCCCGCCTCTGATTCCCCACCTCTGTCTGTATGCCTCTCTTTCGCCTCCGCTTTTTCCCCTCCACTCTTTCCGCGCCTCTCTTTCCCTCCCTCAATTTCAACAACTCTGTTTGATCTGTTCTGTGTACCTCATTTTCAACACACAAGTTCCAACCACTATGTTTCACCCATCTATTTCCCCGCCTCTATTTATCCGCCTATGTTTACCCGCCTCTGTTTACCCACCTGTTTCACCGCCTCTGTTTCCCCGCCTCTGATTCCCCACCTCTGTCTCTATGCCTCTCTTTCGCCTCCACTCTTTCCCCTCCACTCTTTCCGTGCCTGTCTTTCCCTCCCTCAATTTCAACAACACTCTTTGATCTGTTTTGTGTACCTCATTTTAAACACACAAGTTCCAACCACTATGTTTTGCCCGCCTCTTTCCCCATTTCTATTTATCCACCTATGTTTACCTGCCACTGTTTACCCGCCTGTTTCCCCGCCTCTGATTCCCCACCTTTCATTCCCCGCCTCTCTTTCCCTGCCTCTATTTCAGCGCCTCTTTCTCTGCCTCTCTATCCCCACATCTCTTTTCCTCCCGCTGATTCCCCGCCTCTGATTCCCTGCCTCAAATTCCCTGCCTCTGATTCCCCGCCTCTGATTCCCCGCCTCTTATTCCACACCTCTGATTCCCCGCCTCTGATTCCCCGCCTCTGATTGCCTGCCTCTGTTTCCCCGCCTCCGATTCCCCGCCTCTGATTCCCCGCCTCAGATTCCCCGGCTCTGATTCCCTGCCTCAGATTCCCTGCCTCAGATTCCCCGCCTCAGATTCCCTGCCTCAGATTCCCCGCCTCAGATTCCCTGCCTCTGATTCCACGACTCTGATTCCCCGCCTCTTATTCCCCGCCTCTGAATCCCCGCCTCTGATTCCCCGCCTCTGATTCCCTGCCTCTGATTCCACACCTCTGATTCCCTGCCTCAGATTCCCTGCCTCAGATTCCCTGCCTCAGATTCCCTGCCTCTGATTCCCCGACTCTGATTCCCCGCCTCTTATTCCCCACCTCTGATTCCCCGCCTCTGATTCCCCGCCTCTGATTCCCTGCCTCTGTTTCCCCACCTCTGATTCCCCGCCTCTGATTCCCCGCCTCAGATTCCCCGGCTCTGATTCCCTGCCTCAGATTCCCTGCCTAAGATTCCCCGCCTCTGATTCCCCGCCTCTGATTCCCCGCGTCTGATTCCCTCCCTCAGATTCCCCGGCTCTGATTCCCTGCATTAGATTCCCTGCCTCAGATTCCCTGCCTCTGATTCCCCACCTCTGATTCCCTGCCTCTGATTCCCCGCCTCTGATTCCTGCCTCAGATTCCCTGCCTCAGATTCCCTGCCTCAGATTCCCTGCCTCAGATTCCCTGCCTCTAATTCCCCGCCTCTTATTCCCCGTCTCTGATTCCCCGCCTTTGATTCCCCGCGTCTGATTCCCTCCCTCAGATTCCCCGGCTCTGATTCCCTGCATTAGATTCCCTGCCTCAGATTCCCTGCCTCTGATTCCCCGCCTCTGATTCCCTGCCTCTGATTCCCCACCTCTGATTCCTGCCTCAGATTCCCTGCCTCAGATTCCCTGCCTCAGATTCCCTGCCTCTGATTCACTGCCTTTGATTCCCCGCCTCTTATTCCCCGCCTCAGATTCCCCGCCTCAGATTCCCCGCCTCTGATTCCCCGCCTCTGATTCCCTGCCTCTGATTCCCTGCCTCTGATTCCCTGCCTCTGATTCCCTGCCTCTGATTCCCTGCCTCTGATTCCGCGCCTCTGATTCCACGCCTCTCTTTCCGTATCTCTGATTCCCCGCCTCTAATTCCCTGCCTCTGATACCCTCCCTCTATTTGCCTGCCTCTATTTCCGTGCCTCTTTCTCTGCATCTAGTTTCCCACATGTCATTTGCCCCCTCTGATAACCTGCCTCTGATTCCATGCCTCTGATTCCCCGCCTCTGATTCCCCGCCTCTGATTCCCCGCCTCTGATTCCTGCCTCAGATTCCCTGCCTCAGATTCCCTGCCTCAGATTCTCTGCCTCTGATTCCCTGCCTTTGATTCCCCACCTCTTATTCCCCGCCTCTGAATCCCAGCCTCTGATTCCCCGCCTCTGATTCCCTGCCTCTGTTTCCCCGCCTCTGATTCCCCGCCTCTGATTCCCCGCCTCAGATTCCCCGCCTCAGATTCCCTGCATCAGATTCCCCGCCTGAGATTCCCCACCTCAGATTCCCCGCCCCAGATTCCCCGCCTCAACTTCCCCGCATCAGATTCCCCGCCTCAGATTCCCCGCCTCAGATTCCCCGCCTCAGATTCCCCGCCTCAGATTTCCCGCCTCAGATTCCCCGCCTCCGATTCCCCGCCTCAGATTCCCCGCCTCAGATTCCCCGCCTCAGATTCCCCGCCTCAGATTCCCCGCCTCAGATTCCCCGCCACTGATTCCCCGCCTCAGATTCCCTGCCTCTGATTCCCTGCCTCAGATTCCCTGCCTTAGATTCTCTGCCTCTGATTCCCTGCCTTTGATTCCCCACCTCTTATTCCCCGCCTCTGATTCCCAGCCTCTGATTCCCCGCCTCTGATTCCCTGCCTCTGTTTCCCCGCCTCTGATTCCCCGCCTCTGATTCCCCGCCTCAGATTCCCCGCCTCAGATTCCCTGCATCAGATTCCCCGCCTGAGATTCCCCACCTCAGATTCCCCGCCTCAGATTCCCCGCCTCAAATTCCCCGCATCAGATTCCCCGCCTCAGATTCCCCGCATCAGATTCCCCGCCTCAGATTCCCCGCCTCAGATTTCCCGCCTCAGATTTCCCGCCTCAGATTCCCCGCCTCCGATTCCCCGCCTCAGATTCCCCGCCTCAGATTCCCCGCCTCAGATTCCCCGCCTCAGATTCCCCGCCTCAGATTCCCCGCCTCTGATTCCCCGCCTCAGATTCCCTGCCTCTGATTCCCTGCCTCAGATTCCCTGCCTTAGATTCTCTGCCTCTGATTCCCTGCCTTTGATTCCCCACCTCTTATTCCCCGCCTCTGATTCCCAGCCTCTGATTCCCCGCCTCTGATTCCCTGCCTCTGTTTCCCCGCCTCTGATTCCCCGCCTCTGATTCCCCGCCTCAGATTCCCCGCCTCAGATTCCCTGCATCAGATTCCCCGCCTGAGATTCCCCACCTCAGATTCCCCGCCTCAGATTCCCCGCCTCAAATTCCCCGCATCAGATTCCCCGCCTCAGATTCCCCGCATCAGATTCCCCGCCTCAGATTCCCCGCCTCAGATTTCCCGCCTCAGATTCCCCGCCTTCGATTCCCCGCCTCAGATTCCCCGCCTCAGATTCCCCGCCTCAGATTCCCCGCCTCAGATTCCCCGCCTCAGATTTCCCGCCTCAGATTCCCCGCCTCAGATTCCCTGCCTCTGATTGCCTGCCTCTGATTCCCTGCCTCTGTTTCCCCGCCTCTGATTCCCCGCCTCTGATTCCCCGCCTCAGATTCCCTGCCTCAGATTCCCCGCCTCAGATTCTCTGCATCAGATTCCCCGCCTGAGATTCCCCACCTCAGATTCCCTGCCACAGATTCCCCGCCTCAAATTCCCCGCATCAGATTCCCCGCCTCAGATTCCCCGCATCAGATTCCCCGCCTCAGATTCCCCGCCTCAGATTTCCCGCCTCAGATTCCCCGCCTCCGATTCCCCGCCTCAGATTCCCCGCCTCAGATTCCCCGCCTCAGATTCCCCGCCTCAGATTCCCCGCCTCAGATTCCCCGCCTCAGATTCCCCGCCTCAGATTCCCTGCCTCTGATTGCCTGCCTCTGATTCCCTGCCTCTGTTTCCCCGCCTCTGATTCCCCGCCTCTGATTCCCCGCCTCAGATTCCCCGCCTCAGATTCCCTGCCTCAGATTCCCCGCCTGAGATTCCCCGCCTCAGATTCCCCGCCTGAGATTCCCCGCCTCAGATTCCCCGCCTCAGATTCCCCGCCTCAGATTCCCTGCCTCTGATTGCCTGCCTCTGATTCCCTGCCTCTGATTCCCTGCCTCTGATTCCCCGCCTCTGATTCCCCGCCTCAGATTCCCTGCCTCAGATTCCCTGCCTCAGATTCCCTGCCTCTGATTCCCTGCCTCAGATTCCCTGCCTCAGATTCCCTGCCTCAGATTCCCTTCCTCTGATTGCCTGCCTCTGTTTCCCTGCCTCTGATTCCCTGCCTCTGATTCCCTGCCTCTGATTCCCTGCCTCTGATTCCCTGCCTCTGATTCCCTGCCTCTGATTCCGCGCCTCTGATTCCACGCCTCTCTTTCCTTGTCTCTGATTCCCCGCCTCTGAGTCCCTGCCACTGATACCCTGCCTCTCTTTGCCTGCCTCTATTTCCGTGCCTCTTTCACTGCATCTAGTTTCCCACATCTCATTTGCCCCCTCTGATAACCCGCCTCTGATTCCATGCCTCTGATTCACTGCCTCAGATTCCCTGCATCAGATTCCCCGCCTCAGATTCCCCGCCTCAGATTCCCTGCCTCTGATTCCCTGCCTCAGATTCACTGCCTTAGATTCTCTGCCTCTGATTCCCTGCCTTTGATTCCCCACCTCTTATTCCCCGCCTCTGATTCCCAGCCTCTGATTCCCCGCCTCTGATTCCCTGCCTCTGTTTCCCCGCCTCTGATTCCCCGCCTCTGATTCCCCGCCTCAGATTCCCCGCCTCAGATTCCCTGCATCAGATTCCCCGCCTGAGATTCCCCACCTCAGATTCCCCGCCTCAGATTCCCCGCCTCAAATTCCCCGCATCAGATTCCCCGCCTCAGATTCCCCGCATCAGATTCCCCGCCTCAGATTCCCTGCCTCAGATTTCCCGCCTCAGATTCCCCGCCTCCGATTCCCCGCCTCAGATTCCCCGCCTCAGATTCCCCGCCTCAGATTCCCCGCCTCAGATTCCCCGCCTCAGATTCCCCGCCTCAGATTCCCCGCCTCAGATTCCCTGCCTCTGATTGCCTGCCTCTGATTCCCTGCCTCTGTTTCCCCGCCTCTGATTCCCCGCCTCTGATTCCCCGCCTCAGATTCCCCGCCTCAGATTCCCCGCCTCAGATTCCCTGCATCAGATTCCCCGCCTGAGATTCCCCACCTCAGATTCCCCGCCACAGATTCCCCGCCTCAAATTCCCCGCATCAGATTCCCCGCCTCAGATTCCCCGCATCAGATTCCCCGCCTCAGATTCCCCGCCTCAGATTTCCCGCCTCAGATTCCCCGCCTCCGATTCCCCGCCTCAGATTCCCCGCCTCAGATTCCCCGCCTCAGATTCCCCGCCTCAGATTCCCCGCCTCAGATTCCCCGCCTCAGATTCCCCGCCTCAGATTCCCTGCCTCTGATTGCCTGCCTCTGATTCCCTGCCTCTGTTTCCCCGCCTCTGATTCCCCGCCTCTGATTCCCCGCCTCAGATTCCCCGCCTCAGATTCCCTGCCTCAGATTCCCCGCCTGAGATTCCCCGCCTCAGATTCCCCGCCTGAGATTCCCCGCCTCAGATTCCCCGCCTCAGATTCCCCGCCTCAGATTCCCTGCCTCTGATTGCCTGCCTCTGATTCCCTGCCTCTGATTCCCTGCCTCTGATTCCCCGCCTCTGATTCCCCGCCTCAGATTCCCTGCCTCAGATTCCCTGCCTCAGATTCCCTGCCTCTGATTCCCTGCCTCAGATTCCCTGCCTCAGATTCCCTGCCTCAGATTCCCTTCCTCTGATTGCCTGCCTCTGTTTCCCTGCCTCTGATTCCCTGCCTCTGATTCCCTGCCTCTGATTCCCTGCCTCTGATTCCCTGCCTCTGATTCCCTGCCTCTGATTCCGCGCCTCTGATTCCACGCCTCTCTTTCCTTGTCTCTGATTCCCCGCCTCTGAGTCCCTGCCACTGATACCCTGCCTCTCTTTGCCTGCCTCTATTTCCGTGCCTCTTGCACTGCATCTAGTTTCCCACATCTCATTTGCCCCCTCTGATAACCCGCCTCTGATTCCATGCCTCTGATTCACTGCCTCAGATTCCCTGCATCAGATTCCCCGACTCAGATTTACCGCCTCAGATTCCCCGCCTCAGATTCCCTGCCTCAGATTCCCTGCCTCAGATTCCCTGCCTCAGATTCCCTGCCTCAGATTCCCTTCATCTGATGCCCTTCATCAATTCCCTGTCTCTGATTCCCTGCCTCTGATTCCCCACCTCTGATTCCCCGCCTCAGATTCCTTGGCTCTGATTCTCTGGCTCAGATTCCCTGCCTTAGATTCCCTGCCTCTGATACCCCGCATCTGATTCCAGGCCTCTTATTCCCCACCTCTGATTCCCCGCCTCTGATTGCCTGCCACTGATTGCCCGCCTCTGATTCCCCGCCTCTGATTCCCCGCCTCTGATTCCCCACCTCTGTCTGTATGCCTCTCTTTCGCCTCCGCTTTTTCCCCTCCACTCTTTCCGCGCCTCTCTTTCCCTCCCTCAATTTCAACAACTCTGTTTGATCTGTTCTGTGTACCTCATTTTCAACACACAAGTTCCAACCACTATGTTTCACCCATCTATTTCCCCGCCTCTATTTATCCGCCTATGTTTACCCGCCTCTGTTTACCCACCTGTTTCACCGCCTCTGATTCCCCGCCTCTGATTCCCCACCTCTGTCTCTACGCCTCTCTTTCGCCTCCACTCTTTCCCCTCCACTCTTTCAGTGCCTGTCTTTCCCTCCCTCAATTTCAACAACACCTTTTGATCTGTTTTGTGTACCTCATTTTAAACACACAAGTTCCAACCACTATGTTTTGCCCCCCTCTTTCCCCGCCTCTATTTATCCACCTATGTTTACCTGCCACTGTTTACCCTCCTGTTTCCCCGACTCTGATTCCACACCTTTCATTCCCCGCCTCTCTTTCCCTGCCTCTATTTCCGTGCATCTTTCTCTGCCTCTCTTTCCCCACATCTCTTTACCTCCCGCTGATTCCCCGCCTCTGATACCCCGCCTCTGATTCCCCACCTCTGATTCCCTGCCTCAGATTCCCTGCCTCAGATTCCCTGCCTCAGATTCCCTGCCTCTGATTCCCTGCCTCTGATTCCCCGCCTCTTATTCCCCGCCTCTGATTCCCCGCCTCAGATTCCCTGCCTCTGTTTCCCCACCTCTGATTCCCCGCCTCTGATTACCCGCCTCAGATTCCCCGGCTCTGATTCCCTACCTCAGATTCCCTGCCTCAGATACCCCGCCTCAGATTCCTTGCCTCAGATTCCCCGCCTCAGATTTCCCGCCTCAGATTCCCCGCCTCAGATTCCCCGCCGCAGATTCCCCGCCTCAGATGCACCGCCTCAGATTCCCCGCCTCAGATTCCCCGCCTCAGATTCCCCGCCTCAGATTCCCCGCCTCAGATTCCCCGCCTCAGATTCCCCGCCTCAGATTCCCCGCCTCAGATTCCCCGCCTCTGATTCCCCGCCTCTGATTCCCTGCCTCTGATTCCCTGCCTCTGATTCCCTGCCTCTGATTCCCTGCCTCTGATTCCCTGCCTCTGATTCCGCGCCTCTGATTCCACGCCTCTCTTTCCGTATCTCTGATTCCCCGCCTCTAATTCCCTGCCTCTGATACCCTGCCTCTATTTGCCTGCCTCTATTTCCGTGCCTCTTTCTCTGCATCTAGTTTCCCACATGTCATTTGCCCCCTCTGATAACCTGCCTCTGATTCCATGCCTCTGAGTCCCCGCCTCTGATTCCCCGCCTCTGATTCGCTGCCTCTGATTCCCCGCCTCTGATTCCCTGCCTCAGATTCCCTGCCTCAGATTCCCTGCCTCAGATTCCCTGCCTCTAATTCCCCGCCTCTTATTCCCCGTCTCTGATTCCCCGCCTCTGATTCCCCGCGTCTGATTCCCTCCCTCAGATTCCCCGGCTCTGATTCCCTGCATTAGATTCCCTGCCTCAGATTCCCTGCCTCTGATTCCCCGCCTCTGATTCCCTGCCTCTGATTCCCCACCTCTGATTCCTGCCTCAGATTCCCTGCCTCAGATTCCCTGCCTCAGATTCCCTGCCTCTGATTCACTGCCTTTGATTCCCCGCCTCTTATTCCCCGCCTCAGATTCCCCGCCTCAGATTCCCCACCTCAGATTCCCCGCCTCAGATTCCCTGCCTCTGATTCCCTGCCTCTGATTCCCTGCCTCTGATTCCCTGCCTCTGATTCCCTGCCTCTGATTCCCTGCCTCTGATTCCGCGCCTCTGATTCCACGGCTCTCTTTCCGTATCTCTGATTCCCCGCCTCTAATTCCCTGCCTCTGATACCCTGCCTCTATTTGCCTGCCTCTATTTCCGTGCCTCTTTCTCTGCATCTAGTTTCCCACATGTCATTTGCCCCCTCTGATAACCTGCCTCTGATTCCATGCCTCTGATTCCCCGCCTCTGATTCCCCGCCTCTGATTCCCCGCCTCTGATTCCTGCCTCAGATTCCCTGCCTCAGATTCCCTGCCTCAGATTCTCTGCCTCTGATTCCCTGCCTTTGATTCCCCACCTCTTATTCCCCGCCTCTGAATCCCAGCCTCTGATTCCCCGCCTCTGATTCCCTGCCTCTGTTTCCCCGCCTCTGATTCCCCGCCTCTGATTCCCCGCCTCAGATTCCCCGCCTCAGATTCCCTGCATCAGATTCCCCGCCTGAGATTCCCCACCTCAGATTCCCCGCCCCAGATTCCCCGCCTCAACTTCCCTGCATCAGATTCCACGCCTCAGATTCCCCGCCTCAGATTCCCCGCCTCAGATTCCCCGCCTCAGATTCCCCGCCTCAGATTCCCCGCCTCAGATTCCCCGCCTCAGCTTCCCCGCCTCAGATTCCCTGCCTCTGATTCCCTGCCTCAGATTCCCTGCCTTAGATTCTCTGCCTCTGATTCCCTGCCTTTGATTCCCCACCTCTTATTCCCCGCCTCTGATTCCCAGCCTCTGATTCCCCGCCTCTGATTCCCTGCCTCTGTTTCCCCGCCTCTGATTCCCTGCCTCTGATTCCCCGCCTCAGATTCCCCGCCTCAGATTTCCTGCATCAGATTCCCCGCCTGAGATTCCCCACCTCAAATTCCCCGCCTCAGATTCCCCGCCTCAAATTCCCCGCATCAGATTCCCCGCCTCAGATTCCCCGCATCAGATTCCCCGCCTCAGATTCCCCGCCTCAGATTTCCCGCCTCAGATTCCCCGCCTCCGATTCCCCGCCTCAGATTCCCCGCCTCAGATTCCCCGCCTCAGATTCCCCGCCTCAGATTCCCCGCCTCAGATTCCCCGCCTCAGATTCCCCGCCTCAGATTCCCTGCCTCTGATTGCCTGCCTCTGATTCCCTGCCTCTGATTCCCCGCCTCTGATTCCCCGCCTCTGATTCCCCGCCACAGATTCCCCGCCTCAGATTCCCTGCCTCAGATTCCCCGCCTGAGATTCCCCGCCTCAGATTCCCCGCCTGAGATTCCCCGCCTCAGATTCCCCGCCTCAGATTCCCCGCCTCAGATTCCCCGCCTCAGATTCCCTGCCTCTGATTGCCTGCCTCTGATTCCCTGCCTCTGATTCCCTGCCTCTGATTCCCCGCCTCTGAATCCCCGCCTCAGATTCCCTGCCTCAGATTCCCTGCCTCAGATTCCCTGCCTCTGATTCCCTGCCTCAGATTCCCTGCCTCAGATTCCCTGCCTCAGATTCCCTTCCTCTGATTGCCTGCCTCTGTTTCCCTGCCTCTGATTCCCTGCCTCTGATTCCCTGCCTCTGATTCCCTGCCTCTGATTCCCTGCCTCTGATTCCCTGCCTCTGATTCCGCGCCTCTGATTCCACGCCTCTCTTTCCTTGTCTCTGATTCCCCGCCTCTGAGTCCCTGCCACTGATACCCTGCCTCTCTTTGCCTGCCTCTATTTCCGTGCCTCTTTCACTGCATCTAGTTTCCCACATCTCATTTGCCCCCTCTGATAACCCGCCTCTGATTCCATGCCTCTGATTCACTGCCTCAGATTCCCTGCATCAGATTCCCCGACTCAGATTTACCGCCTCAGATTCCCCGCCTCTGATTCCCTGCCTCAGATTCCCTGCCTCAGATTCCCTGCCTCAGATTCCCTGCCTCAGATTCCATTCATCTGATGCCCTTCATCAATTCCCTGCCTCTGATTCCCTGCCTCTGATTCCCCACCTCTGATTCCCCGCCTCAGATTCCCTGGCTCTGATTCTCTGGCTCAGATTCCCTGCCTTAGATTCCCTGCCTCTGATTCCCCGCATCTGATTCCAGGCCTCTTGTTCCCCACCTCTGATTCCCCGCCTCTGATTGCCTGCCACTGATTGCCCGCCTCTGATTCCCCGCCACTGATTCCCCGCCTCTGATTCCCCACCTCTGTCTGTATGCCTCTCTTTCGCCTCCGCTTTTTCCCCTCCACTCTTTCCGCGCCTCTCTTTCCCTCCCTCAATTTCAACAACTCTGTTTGATCTGTTCTGTGTACCTCATTTTCAACACACAAGTTCCAACCACTATGTTTCACCCATCTATTTCCCCGCCTCTATTTATCCGCCTATGTTTACCCGCCTCTGTTTACCCACCTGTTTCACCGCCTCTGTTTCCCCGCCTCTGATTCCCCACTTCTGTCTCTATGCCTCTCTTTCGCCTCCACTCTTTCCCCTCCACTCTTTCCGTGCCTGTCTTTCCCTCCCTCAATTTCAACAACACTCTTTGATCTGTTTTGTGTACCTCATTTTAAACACACAAGTTCCAACCACTATGTTTTGCCCGCCTCTTTCCCCACTTCTATTTATCCACCTATGTTTACCTGCCACTGTTTACCCGCCTGTTTCCCCGCCTCTGATTCCCCACCTTTCATTCCCCGCCTCTCTTTCCCTGCCTCTATTTCAGCGCCTCTTTCTCTGCCTCTCTATCCCCACATCTCTTTTCCTCCCGCTGATTCCCCGCCTCTGATTCCCTGCCTCAGATTCCCTGCCTCTGATTCCCCGCCTCTGATTCCCCGCCTCTTATTCCACACCTCTGATTCCCCGCCTCTGATTCCCCGCCTCTGATTGCCTGCCTCTGTTTCCCCGCCTCCGATTCCCCGCCTCTGATTCCCCGCCTCAGATTCCCCGGCTCTGATTCCCTGCCTCAGATTCCCTGCCTCAGATTCCCCGCCTCAGATTCCCTGCCTCAGATTCCCCGCCTCAGATTCCCTGCCTCTGATTCCACGACTCTGATTCCCCGCCTCTTATTCCCCGCCACTGAATCCCCGCCTCTGATTCCCCGCCTCTGATTCCCTGCCTCTGATTCCCCACCTCTGATTCCCTGCCTCAGATTCCCTGCCTCAGATTCCCTGCCTCAGATTCCCTGCCTCTGATTCCCCGACTCTGATTCCCCGCCTCTTATTTCCCACCTCTGATTCCCCGTCTCTGATTCCCCGCCTCTGATTCCCTGCCTCTGTTTCCCCACCTCTGATTCCCCGCCTCCGATTCCCCGGCTCTGATTCCCTGCCTCAGATTCCCTGCATAAGATTCCCCGCCTCAGATTACCTGCCTAAGATTCCCCGCCTCAGATTTCCCGCCTCAGATTCCCCTCCTCAGATTCCCCGCCTCAGATTCCCCGCCTCAGATTCCCCGCCTCAGATTCCCCGCCTCAGATTCCCCGCCTCTGATTCCCCGCGTCTGATTCCCTCCCTCAGATTCCCCGGCTCTGATTCCCTCCCTCAGATTCCCTGCCTCAGATTTCCTGCTTCTGATTCCCCACCTCTCATTCCCTGCCTCTGATTCCCCGCCTCTGATTCCTGCCTCAGATTCCCTGCCTCAGATTCCCTGCCTCAGATTCTCTGCCTCTGATTCCCTGCCTTTGATTCCCCACCTCTTATTCCCCGCCTCTGATTCCCAGCCTCTGATTCCCCGCCTCTGATTCCCTGCCTCTGTTTCCCCGCCTCTGATTCCCTGCCTCTGATTCCCCGCCTCAGATTCCCCGCCTCAGATTCCCTGCATCAGATTCCCCGCCTGAGATTCCCCACCTCAGATTCCCCACCTCAGATTCCCCGCCTCAAATTCCCCGCCTCAGATTCCCCGCCTCAGATTCCCCACATCAGATTCCCGGCCTCAGATTCCCCGCCTCAGATTTCCCGCCTCAGATTCCCCGCCTCCGATTCCCCGCCTCAGATTCCCCGCCTCAGATTCCCCGCCTCAGATTCCCCGCCTCAGATTCCCCACCTCAGATTCCCCGCCTCAGATTCCCCGCCTCAGATTCCCTGCCTCTGATTGCCTGCCTCTGATTCCCTGCCTCTGTTTCCCCGCCTCTGATTCCCCGCCTCTGATTCCCCGCCTGAGATTCCCCGCATCAGATTCCCCGCCTCAGATTCCCTGCCTCAGATTCCCCGCCTCAGATTTCCCGCCTCAGATTCCCCGCCTCCGATTCCCCGCCTCAGATTCCCCGCCTCAGATTCCCCGCCTCAGATTCCCCGCCTCAGATTCCCCGCCTCAGATTCCCCGCCTCAGATTCCCCGCCTCAGATTCCCTGCCTCTGATTCCCTGCCTCAGATTCCCTGCCTTAGATTCTCTGCCTCTGATTCCCTGCCTTTGATTCCCCACCTCTTATTCCCCGCCTCTGATTCCCAGCCTCTGATTCCCCGCCTCTGATTCCCTGCCTCTGTTTCCCCGCCTCTGATTCCCCGCCTCTGATTCCCCGCCTCAGATTCCCCGCCTCAGATACCCTGCATCAGATTCCCCGCCTGAGATTCCCCACCTCAGATTCCCCGTCTCAGATTCCCCGCCTCAAATTCCCCGCATCAGATTCCCCGCCTCAGATTCCCCGCATCAGATTCCCCGCCTCAGATTCCCCGCCTCAGATTTCCTGCCTCAGATTCCCCGCCTCCGATTCCCCGCCTCAGATTCCCCGCCTCAGATTCCCCGCCTCAGATTCCCCGCCTCAGATTCCCCGCCTCAGATTCCCCGCCTCAGATTCCCCGCCTCAGATTCCCTGCCTCTGATTGCCTGCCTCTGATTCCCTGCCTCTGTTTCCCCGCCTCTGATTCCCCGCCTCTGATTCCCCGCCTCAGATTCCCCGCCTCAGATTCCCTGCCTCAGATTCCCCGCCTGAGATTCCCCACCTCAGATTCCCCGCCTCAGATTCCCCGCCTCAGATTCCCCGCCTCAGATTCCCCGCCTCAGATTCCCCGCCTCAGATTCCCTGCCTCTGATTCCCCGCCTCTGATTCCCTGCCTCAGATTCCCTGCCTCAGATTCCCTGCCTCAGATTCCCTGCCTCTGATTCCCTGCCTCAGATTCCCTGCCTCAGATTCCCTGCCTCAGATTCCCTTCCTCTGATTGCCTGCCTCAGATTCCCCGCCTCAGATTTCCCGCCTCAGATTCCCCGCCTCAGATTCCCCGCCGCAGATTCCCCGCCTCAGATGCCCCGCCTCAGATTCCCCGCCTCAGATTCCCCGCCTCAGATTCCCCGCCTCAGATTCCCCGCCTCAGATTCCCCGCCTCAGATTCCCCGCCTCAGATTCCCCGCCTCAGATTCCCCGCCTCTGATTCCCCGCCTCTGATTCCCTGCCTCTGATTCCCTGCCTCTGATTCCCTGCCTCTGATTCCCTGCCTCTGATTCCCTGCCTCTGATTCCGCGCCTCTGATTCCACGCCTCTCTTTCCGTATCTCTGATTCCCCGCCTCTAATTCCCTGCCTCTGATACCCTGCCTCTATTTGCCTGCCTCTATTTCCGTGCCTCTTTCTCTGCATCTAGTTTCCCACATGTCATTTGCCCCCTCTGATAACCTGCCTCTGATTCCATGCCTCTGAGTCCCCGCCTCTGATTCCCCGCCTCTGATTCGCTGCCTCTGATTCCCCGCCTCTGATTCCCTGCCTCAGATTCCCTGCCTCAGATTCCCTGCCTCAGATTCCCTGCCTCTAATTCCCCGCCTCTTATTCCCCGTCTCTGATTCCCCGCCTCTGATTCCCCGCGTCTGATTCCCTCCCTCAGATTCCCCGGCTCTGATTCCCTGCATTAGATTCCCTGCCTCAGATTCCCTGCCTCTGATTCCCCGCCTCTGATTCCCTGCCTCTGATTCCCCACCTCTGATTCCTGCCTCAGATTCCCTGCCTCAGATTCCCTGCCTCAGATTCCCTGCCTCTGATTCACTGCCTTTGATTCCCCGCCTCTTATTCCCCGCCTCAGATTCCCCGCCTCAGATTCCCCACCTCAGATTCCCCGCCTCAGATTCCCCGCCTCTGATTCCCCGCCTCTGATTCCCTGCCTCTGATGCCCTGCCTCTGATTCCCTGCCTCTGATTCCCTGCCTCTGATTCCCTGCCTCTGATTCCGCGCCTCTGATTCCACGGCTCTCTTTCCGTATCTCTGATTCCCCGCTTCTAATTCTCTGCCTCTGATACCCTGCCTCTATTTGCCTGCCTCTATTTCCGTGCCTCTTTCTCTGCATCTAGTTTCCCACATGTCATTTGCCCCCTCTGATAACCTGCCTCTGATTCCATGCCTCTGATTCCCCGCCTCTGATTCCCCGCCTCTGATTCCCCGCCTCTGATTCCTGCCTCAGATTCCCTGCCTCAGATTCTCTGCCTCTGATTCCCTGCCTTTGATTCCCCACCTCTTATTCCCCGCCTCTGAATCCCAGCCTCTGATTCCCCGCCTCTGATTCCCTGCCTCTGTTTCCCCGCCTCTGATTCCCCGCCTCTGATTCCCCGCCTCAGATTCCCCGCCTCAGATTCCCTGCATCAGATTCCCCGCCTGAGATTCCCCACCTCAGATTCCCCGCCCCAGATTCCCCGCCTCAACTTCCCTGCATCAGATTCCACGCCTCAGATTCCCCGCCTCAGATTCCCCGCCTCAGATTCCCCGCCTCAGATTCCCCGCCTCAGATTCCCCGCCTCAGATTCCCCGCCTCAGCTTCCCCGCCTCAGATTCCCTGCCTCTGATTCCCTGCCTCAGATTCCCTGCCTTAGATTCTCTGCCTCTGATTCCCTGCCTTTGATTCCCCACCTCTTATTCCCCGCCTCTGATTCCCAGCCTCTGATTCCCCGCCTCTGATTCCCTGCCTCTGTTTCCCCGCCTCTGATTCCCCGCCTCTGATTCCCCGCCTCAGATTCCCCGCCTCAGATTTCCTGCATCAGATTCCCCGCCTGAGATTCCCCACCTCAGATTCCCCGCCTCAGATTCCCCGCCTCAAATTCCCCGCATCAGATTCCCCGCCTCAGATTCCCCGCATCAGATTCCCCGCCTCAGATTCCCCGCCTCAGATTTCCCGCCTCAGATTCCCCGCCTCCGATTCCCCGCCTCAGATTCCCCGCCTCAGATTCCCCGCCTCAGATTCCCCACCTCAGATTCCCCGCCTCAGATTCCCCGCCTCAGATTCCCCACCTCAGATTCCCTGCCTCTGATTGCCTGCCTCTGATTCCCTGCCTCTGATTCCCCGCCTCTGATTCCCCGCCTCTGATTCCCCGCCACAGATTCCCCGCCTCAGATTCCCTGCCTCAGATTCCCCGCCTGAGATTCCCCGCCTCAGATTCCCCGCCTGAGATTCCCCGCCTCAGATTCCCCGCCTCAGATTCCCCGCCTCAGATTCCCCGCCTCAGATTCCCTGCCTCTGATTGCCTGCCTCTGATTCCCTGCCTCTGATTCCCTGCCTCTGATTCCCCGCCTCTGAATCCCCGCCTCAGATTCCCTGCCTCAGATTCCCTGCCTCAGATTCCCTGCCTCTGATTCCCTGCCTCAGATTCCCTGCCTCAGATTCCCTGCCTCAGATTCCCTTCCTCTGATTGCCTGCCTCTGTTTCCCTGCCTCTGATTCCCTGCCTCTGTTTCCCCGCCTCTGATTCCCTGCCTCTGATTCCCCGCCTCAGATTCCCCGCCTCAGATTCCCTGCATCAGATTCCCCGCCTGAGATTCCCCACCTCAGATTCCCCACCTCAGATTCCCCGCCTCAAATTCCCCGCCTCAGATTCCCCGCCTCAGATTCCCCACATCAGATTCCCGGCCTCAGATTCCCCGCCTCAGATTTCCCGCCTCAGATTCCCCGCCTCCGATTCCCCGCCTCAGATTCCCCGCCTCAGATTCCCCGCCTCAGATTCCCCGCCTCAGATTCCCCACCTCAGATTCCCCGCCTCAGATTCCCCGCCTCAGATTCCCTGCCTCTGATTGCCTGCCTCTGATTCCCTGCCTCTGTTTCCCCGCCTCTGATTCCCCGCCTCTGATTCCCTGCCTCTGATTCCCTGCCTCAGATTCCCTGCCTCTGATTCCCTGCCTCTGATTCCCTGCCTCTGATTCCCTGCCTCTGATTCCGCGCCTCTGATTCCACGCCTCTCTTTCCTTGTCTCTGATTCCCCGCCTCTGAGTCCCTGCCACTGATACCCTGCCTCTCTTTGCCTGCCTCTATTTCCGTGCCTCTTTCACTGCATCTAGTTTCCCACATCTCATTTGCCCCCTCTGATAACCCGCCTCTGATTCCATGCCTCTGAATCACTGCCTCAGATTCCCTGCATCAGATTCCCCGACTCAGATTTACCGCCTCAGATTCCCCGCCTCTGATTCCCTGCCTCAGATTCCCTGCCTCAGATTCCCTGCCTCAGATTCCCTGCCTCAGATTCCATTCATCTGATGCCCTTCATCAATTCACTGCCTCTGATTCCCTGCCTCTGATTCCCCACCTCTGATTCCCCGCCTCAGATTCCCTGGCTCTGATTCTCTGGCTCAGATTCCCTGCCTTAGATTCCCTGCCTCTGATTCCCCGCATCTGATTCCAGGCCTCTTGTTCCCCCCCTCTGATTCCCCGCCTCTGATTGCCTGCCACTGATTGCCCGCCTCTGATTCCCCGCCACTGATTCCCCGCCTCTGATTCCCCACCTCTGTCTGTATGCCTCTCTTTCGCCTCCGCTTTTTCCCCTCCACTCTTTCCGCGCCTCTCTTTCCCTCCCTCAATTTCAACAACTCTGTTTGATCTGTTCTGTGTACCTCATTTTCAACACACAAGTTCCAACCACTATGTTTCACCCATCTATTTCCCCGCCTCTATTTATCCGCCTATGTTTACCCGCCTCTGTTTACCCACCTGTTTCACCGCCTCTGTTTCCCCGCCTCTGATTCCCCACCTCTGTCTCTATGCCTCTCTTTCGCCTCCACTCTTTCCCCTCCACTCTTTCCGTGCCTGTCTTTCCCTCCCTCAATTTCAACAACACTCTTTGATCTGTTTTGTGTACCTCATTTTAAACACACAAGTTCCAACCACTATGTTTTGCCCGCCTCTTTCCCCACTTCTATTTATCCACCTATGTTTACCTGCCACTGTTTACCCGCCTGTTTCCCCGCCTCTGATTCCCCACCTTTCATTCCCCGCCTCTCTTTCCCTGCCTCTATTTCAGCGCCTCTTTCTCTGCCTCTCTATCCCCACATCTCTTTTCCTCCCGCTGATTCCCCGCCTCTGATTCCCTGCCTCAGATTCCCTGCCTCTGATTCCCCGCCTCTGATTCCCCGCCTCTTATTCCACACCTCTGATTCCCCGCCTCTGATTCCCCGCATCTGATTGCCTGCCTCTGTTTCCCCGCCTCCGATTCCCCGCCTCTGATTCCCCGCCTCAGATTCCCCGGCTCTGATTCCCTGCCTCAGATTCCCTGCCTCAGATTCCCCGCCTCAGATTCCCTGCCTCAGATTCCCCGCCTCAGATTCCCTGCCTCTGATTCCACGACTCTGATTCCCCGCCTCTTATTCCCCGCCTCTGAATCCCCGCCTCTGATTCCCCGCCTCTGATTCCCTGCCTCTGATTCCCCACCTCTGATTCCCTGCCTCAGATTCCCTGCCTCAGATTCCCTGCCTCAGATTCCCTGCCTCTGATTCCCCGACTCTGATTCCCCGCCTCTTATTTCCCACCTCTGATTCCCCGTCTCTGATTCCCCGCCTCTGATTCCCTGCCTCTGTTTCCCCACCTCTGATTCCCCGCCTCCGATTCCCCGGCTCTGATTCCCTGCCTCAGATTCCCTGCGTAAGATTCCCCGCCTCAGATTACCTGCCTAAGATTCCCGGCCTCAGATTTCCCGCCTCAGATTCCCCTCCTCAGATTCCCCGCCTCAGATTCCCCGCCTCAGATTCCCCGCCTCAGATTCCCCGCCTCAGATTCCCCGCCTCTGATTCCCCGCGTCTGATTCCCTCCCTCAGATTCCCCGGCTCTGATTCCCTCCCTCAGATTCCCTGCCTCAGATTTCCTGCCTCTGATTCCCCACCTCTCATTCCCTGCCTCTGATTCCCCGCCTCTGATTCCTGCCTCAGATTCCCTGCCTCAGATTCCCTGCCTCAGATTCTCTGCCTCTGATTCCCTGCCTTTGATTCCCCACCTCTTATTCCCCGCCTCTGATTCCCAGCCTCTGATTCCCCGCCTCTGATTCCCTGCCTCTGTTTCCCCGCCTCTGATTCCCTGCCTCTGATTCCCCGCCTCAGATTCCCCGCCTCAGATTCCCTGCATCAGATTCCCCGCCTGAGATTCCCCACCTCAGATTCCCCACCTCAGATTCCCCGCCTCAAATTCCCCGCCTCAGATTCCCCGCCTCAGATTCCCCACATCAGATTCCCGGCCTCAGATTCCCCGCCTCAGATTTCCCGCCTCAGATTCCCCGCCTCCGATTCCCCGCCTCAGATTCCCCGCCTCAGATTCCCCGCCTCAGATTCCCCGCCTCAGATTCCCCACCTCAGATTCCCCGCCTCAGATTCCCCGCCTCAGATTCCCTGCCTCTGATTGCCTGCCTCTGATTCCCTGCCTCTGTTTCCCCGCCTCTGATTCGCCGCCTCTGATTCCCCGCCTGAGATTCCCCGCATCAGATTCCCCGCCTCAGATTCCCCGCCTCAGATTCCCCGCCTCAGATTTCCCGCCTCAGATTCCCCGCCTCCGATTCCCCGCCTCAGATTCCCCGCCTCAGATTCCCCGCCTCAGATTCCCCGCCTCAGATTCCCCGCCTCAGATTCCCCGCCTCAGATTCCCCGCCTCAGATTCCCTGCCTCTGATTCCCTGCCTCAGATTCCCTGCCTTAGATTCTCTGCCTCTGATTCCCTGCCTTTGATTCCCCACCTCTTATTCCCCGCCTCTGATTCCCAGCCTCTGATTCCCCGCCTCTGATTCCCTGCCTCTGTTTCCCCGCCTCTGATTCCCCGCCTCTGATTCCCCACCTCAGATTCCCCGCCTCAGATACCCTGCATCAGATTCACCGCCTGAGATTCCCCACCTCAGATTCCCCGCCTCAGATTCCCCGCCTCAAATTCCCCGCATCAGATTCCCCGCCTCAGATTCCCCGCATCAGATTCCCCGCCTCAGATTCCCCGCCTCAGATATCCTGCCTCAGATTCCCCGCCTCCGATTCCCCGCCTCAGATCCCCGCCTCAGATTCCCCGCCTCAGATTCCCCGCCTCAGATTCCCCGCCTCAGATTCCCCGCCTCAGATTCCCCGCCTCAGATTCCCTGCCTCTGATTGCCTGCCTCTGATTCCCTGCCTCTGTTTCCCCGCCTCTGATTCCCCGCCTCTGATTCCCCGCCTCAGATTCCCCGCCTCAGATTCCCTGCCTCAGATTCCCCGCCTGAGATTCCCCGCCTGAGATTCCCCGCCTCAGATTCCCCGCCTCAGATTCCCCGCCTCAGATTCCCCGCCTGAGATTCCCCGCCTCAGATTCCCTGCCTCTGATTCCCCGCCTCTGATTCCCCGCCTCAGATTCCCTGCCTCAGATTCCCTGCCTCAGATTCCCTGCCTCAGATTCCCTGCCTCAGATTCCCTGCCTCAGATTCCCTGCCTCAGATTCCCTTCCTCTGATTGCCTGCCTCTGTTTCCCTGCCTCTGATTCCCTGCCTCTGATTCCCTGCCTCCGATTCCCTGCCTCTGATTCCCTGCCTCTGATTCCCTGCCTCTGATTCCGCGCCTCTGATTCCACGCCTCTCTTTCCTTGTCTCTGATTCCCCGCCTCTGAGTCCCTGCCACTGATACCCTGCCTCTCTTTGCCTGCCTCTATTTCCGTGCCTCTTTCACTGCATCTAGTTTCCCACATCTCATTTGCCCCCTCTGATAACCCGCCTCTGATTCCATGCCTCTGATTCACTGCCTCAGATTCCCTGCATCAGATTCCCCGACTCAGATTTACCGCCTCAGATTCCCCGCCTCAGATTCCCTGCCTCAGATTCCCTGCCTCAGATTCCCTGCCTCAGATTCCCTGCCTCAGATTCCATTCATCTGATGCCCTTCATCAATTCCCTGCCTCTGATTCCCTGCCTCTGATTCCCCACCTCTGATTCCCCGCCTCAGATTCCCTGGCTCTGATTCTCTGGCTCAGATTCCCTGCCTTAGATTCCCTGCCTCTGATTCCCCGCATCTGATTCCAGGCCTCTTATTCCCCACCTCTGATTCCCCGCCTCTGATTGCCTGCCACTGATTGCCCGCCTCTGATTCCCCGCCACTGATTCCCCGCCTCTGATTCCCCACCTCTGTCTGTATGCCTCTCTTTCGCCTCCGCTTTTTCCCCTCCACTCTTTCCGCGCCTCTCTTTCCCTCCCTCAATTTCAACAACTCTGTTTGATCTGTTCTGTGTACCTCATTTTCAACACACAAGTTCCAACCACTATGTTTCACCCATCTATTTCCCCGCCTCTATTTATCCGCCTATGTTTACCCGCCTCTGTTTACCCACCTGTTTCACCGCCTCTGTTTCCCCGCCTCTGATTCCCCACCTCTGTCTCTATGCCTCTCTTTCACCTCCACTCTTTCCCCTCCACTCTTTCCGTGCCTGTCTTTCCCTCCCTCAATTTCAACAACACTCTTTGATCTGTTTTGTGTACCTCATTTTAAACACACAAGTTCCAACCACTATGTTTTGCCCGCCTCTTTCCCCACTTCTATTTATCCACCTATGTTTACCTGCCACTGTTTACCCGCCTGTTTCCCCACCTTTCATTCCCCGCCTCTCTTTCCCTGCCTCTATTTCAGCGCCTCTTTCTCTGCCTCTCTATCCCCACATCTCTTTTCCTCCCGCTGATTCCCCGCCTCTGATTCCCTGCCTCAGATTCCCTGCCTCTGATTCCCCGCCTCTGATTCCCCGCCTCTTATTCCACACCTCTGATTCCCCGCCTCTGATTCCCCGCCTCTGATTCCCTGCCTCTGTTTCCCCACCTCCGATTCCCCGCCTCTGATTCCCCGCCTCAGATTCCCCGGCTCTGATTCCCTGCCTCAGATTCCCTGCCTCAGATTCCCCGCCTCAGATTCCCTGCCTCAGATTCCCCGCCTCAGATTCCCTACCTCTGATTCCACGACTCTGATTCCCCGCCTCTTATTCCCCGCCTCTGAATCCCCGCCTCTGATTCCCCGCCTCTGATTCCCTGCCTCTGATTCCCCACCTCTGATTCCCTGCCTCAGATTCCCTGCCTCAGATTCCCTGCCTCAGATTCCCTGCCTCTGATTCCCGACTCTGATTCCCCGCCTCTGATTCCCTGCCTCTGTTTCCCCACCTCTGATTCCCCGCCTCCGATTCCGCGCCTCAGATTCCCCGGCTCTGATTCCCTGCCTCAGATTCCCTGCCTAAGATTCCCCGCCTCAACTTCCCTGCATCAGATTCCCCGCCTCAGATTCCCCGCCTCAGATTCCCCGCCTCAGATTCCCCGCCTCAGATTCCCCGCCTCAGATTCCCCGCCTCAGATTCCCCGCCTCAGATTCCCCGCCTCAGATTCCCTGCCTCTGATTCCCTGCCTCAGATTCCCTGCCTTAGATTCTCTGCCTCTGATTCCCTGCCTTTGATTCCCCACCTCTTATTCCCCGCCTCTGATTCCCAGCCTCTGATTCCCCGCCTCTGATTCCCTGCCTCTGTTTCCCCGCCTCTGATTCCCCGCCTCTGATTCCCCGCCTCAGATTCCCCGCCTCAGATTCCCTGCATCAGATTCCCCGCCTGAGATTCCCCACCTCAGATTCCCCGCCTCAGATTCCCCGCCACAAATTCCCAACATCAGATTCCCCGCCTCAGATTCCCCGCATCAGATTCCCCGCCTCAGATTCCCCGCCTCAGATTTCCCGCCTCAGATTCCCCGCCTCCGATTCCCCGCCTCAGATTCCCCGCCTCAGATTCCCCGCCTCAGATTCCCCGCCTCAGATTCCCCGCCTCAGATTCCCCGCCTCAGATTCCCCGCCTCAGATTCCCTGCCTCTGATTGCCTGCCTCTGATTCCCTGCCTCTGTTTCCCCGCCTCTGATTCCCCGCCTCTGATTCCCCGCCTCAGATTCCCCGCCTCAGATTCCCTGCCTCAGATTCCCCGCCTGAGATTCCCCGCCTCAGATTCCCCGCCTGAGATTCCCCGCCTCAGATTCCCTGCCTCTGATTGCCTGCCTCTGATTCCCTGCCTCTGATTCCCTGCCTCTGATTCCCCGCCTCTGATTCGCCGCCTCAGATTCCCTGCCTCAGATTCCCTGCCTCAGATTCCCTGCCTCTGATTCCCTGCCTCAGATTCCCTGCCTCAGATTCCCTGCCTCAGATTCCCTTCCTCTGATTGCCTGCCTCTGTTTCCCTGCCTCTGATTCCCTGCCTCTGATTCCCTGCCTCTGATTCCCTGCCTCTGATTCCCTGCCTCTGATTCCCTGCCTCTGATTCCGCGCCTCTGATTCCACGCCTCTCTTTCCTTGTCTCTGATTCCCCGCCTCTGAGTCCCTGCCACTGATACCCTGCCTCTCTTTGCCTGCCTCTATTTCCGTGCCTCTTTCACTGCATCTAGTTTCCCACATCTCATTTGCCCCCTCTGATAACCCGCCTCTGATTCCATGCCTCTGATTCACTGCCTCAGATTCCCTGCATCAGATTCCCCGACTCAGATTTACCGCCTCAGATTCCCCGCCTCAGATTCCCTGCCTCAGATTCCCTGCCTCAGATTCCCTGCCTCAGATTCCCTGCCTCAGATTCCATTCATCTGATGCCCTTCATCAATTCCCTGCCTCTGATTCCCTGCCTCTGATTCCCCACCTCTGATTCCCCGCCTCAGATTCCCTGGCTCTGATTCTCTGGCTCAGATTCCCTGCCTTAGATTCCCTGCCTCTGATTCCCCGCATCTGATTCCAGGCCTCTTATTCCCCACCTCTGATTCCCCGCCTCTGATTGCCTGCCACTGATTGCCCGCCTCTGATTCCCCGCCACTGATTCCCCGCCTCTGATTCCCCACCTCTGTCTGTATGCCTCTCTTTCGCCTCCGCTTTTTCCCCTCCACTCTTTCCGCGCCTCTCTTTCCCTCCCTCAATTTCAACAACTCTGTTTGATCTGTTCTGTGTACCTCATTTTCAACACACAAGTTCCAACCACTATGTTTCACCCATCTATTTCCCCGCCTCTATTTATCCGCCTATGTTTACCCGCCTCTGTTTACCCACCTGTTTCACCGCCTCTGTTTCCCCGCCTCTGATTCCCCACCTCTGTCTCTATGCCTCTCTTTCGCCTCCACTCTTTCCCCTCCACTCTTTCCGTGCCTGTCTTTCCCTCCCTCAATTTCAACAACACTCTTTGATCTGTTTTGTGTACCTCATTTTAAACACACAAGTTCCAACCACTATGTTTTGCCCACCTCTTTCCCCACTTCTATTTATCCACCTATGTTTACCTGCCACTGTTTACCCGCCTGTTTCCCCGCCTCTGATTCCCCACCTTTCATTCCCTGCCTCTCTTTCCCTGCCTCTATTTCAGCGCCTCTTTCTCTGCCTCTCTATCCCCACATCTCTTTTCCTCCCGCTGATTCCCCGCCTCTGATTCCCTGCCTCAGATTCCCTGCCTCTGTTTCCCCACCTCTGATTCCCCGCCTCTGATTACCCGCCTCAGATTCCCCGGCTCTGATTCCCTACCTCAGATTCCCTGCCTCAGATACCCCGCCTCAGATTCCTTGCCTCAGATTCCCCGCCTCAGATTTCCCGCCTCAGATTCCCCGCCTCAGATTCCCCGCCGCAGATTCCCCGCCTCAGATGCCCCGCCTCAGATTCCCCGCCTCAGATTCCCCGCCTCAGATTCTCCGCCTCAGATTCCCCGCCTCAGATTCCCCGCCTCAGATTCCCCGCCTCAGATTCCCCGCCTCAGATTCCCCGCCTCTGATTCCCCGCCTCTGATTCCCTGCCTCTGATTCCCTGCCTCTGATTCCCTGCCTCTGATTCCCTGCCTCTGATTCCCTGCCTCTGATTCCGCGCCTCTGATTCCACGCCTCTCTTTCCGTATCTCTGATTCCCCGCCTCTAATTCCCTGCCTCTGATACCCTGCCTCTATTTGCCTGCCTCTATTTCCGTGCCTCTTTCTCTGCATCTAGTTTCCCACATGTCATTTGCCCCCTCTGATAACCTGCCTCTGATTCCATGCCTCTGATTCCCCGCCTCTGATTCCCCGCCTCTGATTCGCTGCCTCTGATTCCCCGCCTCTGATTCCCTGCCTCAGATTCCCTGCCTCAGATTCCCTGCCTCAGATTCCCTGCCTCTAATTCCCCGCCTCTTATTCCCCGTCTCTGATTCCCCGCCTCTGATTCCCCGCGTCTGATTCCCTCCCTCAGATTCCCCGGCTCTGATTCCCTGCATTAGATTCCCTGCCTCAGATTCCCTGCCTCTGATTCCCCGCCTCTGATTCCCTGCCTCTGATTCCCCACCTCTGATTCCTGCCTCAGATTCCCTGCCTCAGATTCCCTGCCTCAGATTCCCTGCCTCTGATTCACTGCCTTTGATTCCCCGCCTCTTATTCCCCGCCTCAGATTCCCCGCCTCAGATTCCCCGCCTCAGATTCCCCGCCTCAGATTCCCCGCCTCTGATTCCCCGCCTCTGATTCCCTGCCTCTGATTCCCTGCCTCTGATTCCCTGCCTCTGATTCCCTGCCTCTGATACCCTGCCTCTGATTCCGCGCCTCTGATTCCACGCCTCTCTTTCCGTATCTCTGATTCCCCGCCTCTAATTCCCTGCCTCTGATACCCTGCCTCTATTTGCCTGCCTCTATTTCCGTGCCTCTTTCTCTGCATCTAGTTTCCCACATGTCATTTGCCCCCTCTGATAACCTGCCTCTGATTCCATGCCTCTGATTCCCCGCCTCTGATTCCCCGCCTCTGATTCCCCGCCTCTGATTCCTGCCTCAGATTCCCTGCCTCAGATTCCCTGCCTCAGATTCTCTGCCTCTGATTCCCTGCCTTTGATTCCCCACCTCTTATTCCCCGCCTCTGAATCCCAGCCTCTGATTCCCCGCCTCTGATTCCCTGCCTCTGTTTCCCCGCCTCTGATTCCCCGCCTCTGATTCCCCGCCTCAGATTCCCCGCCTCAGATTCCCTGCATCAGATTCCCCGCCTGAGATTCCCCACCTCAGATTCCCCGCCCCAGATTCCCCGCCTCAACTTCCCTGCATCAGATTCCCCGCCTCAGATTCCCCACCTCAGATTCCCCGCCTCAGATTCCCCGCCTCAGATTCCCCGCCTCAGATTCCACGCCTCAGATTCCCTGCCTCTGATTCCCTGCATCAGATTCCCCGCCTCAGATTCCCCGCCTCAGATTCCCCGCCTCAGATTCCCCGCCTCAGATTCCCCGCCTCAGATTCCCCGCCTCAGATTCCCCGCCTCAGATTCCCTGCCTCTGATTCCCTGCCTCAGATTCCCTGCCTTAGATTCTCTGCCTCTGATTCCCTGCCTTTGATTCCCCACCTCTTATTCCCCGCCTCTGATTCCCAGCCTCTGATTCCCCGCCTCTGATTCCCTGCCTCTGTTTCCCCGCCTCTGATTCCCCGCCTCTGATTCCACGCCTCAGATTCCCCGCCTCAGATTCCCTGCATCAGATTCCCCGCCTGAGATTCCCCACCTCAGATTCCCCGCCTCAGATTCCCCGCCTCAAATTCCCCGCATCAGATTCCCCGCCTCAGATTCCCCGCATCAGATTCCCCGCCTCAGATTCCCCGCCTCAGATTTCCCGCCTCAGATTCCCCGCCTCCGATTCCCCGCCTCAGATTCCCCGCCTCAGATTCCCCGCCTCAGATTCCCCGCCTCAGATTCCCCGCCTCAGATTCCCCGCCTCAGATTCCCCGCCTCAGATTCCCTGCCTCTGATTGCCTGCCTCTGATTCCCTGCCTCTGTTTCCCCGCCTCTGATTCCCCGCCTCTGATTCCCCGCCTCAGATTCCCCGCCTCAGATTCCCTGCCTCAGATTCCCCGCCTGAGATTCCCCGCCTCAGATTCCCCGCCTGAGATTCCCCGCCTCAGATTCCCCGCCTCAGATTCCCCGCCTCAGATTCCCCGCCTCAGATTCCCTGCCTCTGATTGCCTGCCTCTGATTCCCTGCCTCTGATTCCCTGCCTCTGATTCCCCGCCTCTGATTCCCCGCCTCAGATTCCCTGCC
Organism: Narcine bancroftii; assembly: GCF_036971445.1. Lineage (NCBI taxonomy): Eukaryota > Metazoa > Chordata > Chondrichthyes > Torpediniformes > Narcinidae > Narcine > Narcine bancroftii. The sequence goes on from NC_091481.1 coordinate 92,713,880, forward strand.
TCAGATTCCCTGCCTCAGATTCCCTGCCTCTGATTCCCTGCCTCAGATTCCCTGCCTCAGATTCCCTGCCTCAGATTCCCTTCCTCTGATTGCCTGCCTCTGTTTCCCTGCCTCTGATTCCCTGCCTCTGATTCCCTGCCTCTGATTCCCTGCCTCTGATTCCCTGCCTCTGATTCCCTGCCTCTGATTCCGCGCCTCTGATTCCACGCCTCTCTTTCCTTGTCTCTGATTCCCCGCCTCTGAGTCCCTGCCACTGATACCCTGCCTCTCTTTGCCTGCCTCTATTTCCGTGCCTCCTTCACTGCATCTAGTTTCCCACATCTCATTTGCCCCCTCTGATAACCCGCCTCTGATTCCATGCCTCTGATTCACTGCCTCAGATTCCCTGCATCAGATTCCCCGACTCAGATTTACCGCCTCAGATTCCCCGCCTCAGATTCCCTGCCTCAGATTCCCTGCCTCAGATTCCCTGCCTCAGATTCCCTGCCTCAGATTCCATTCATCTGATGCCCTTCATCAATTCCCTGCCTCTGATTCCCTGCCTCTGATTCCCCACCTCTGATTCCCCGCCTCAGATTCCCTGGCTCTGATTCTCTGGCTCAGATTCCCTGCCTTAGATTCCCTGCCTCTGATTCCCCGCATCTGATTCCAGGCCTCTTATTCCCCACCTCTGATTCCCCGCCTCTGATTGCCTGCCACTGATTGCCCGCCTCTGATTCCCCGCCACTGATTCCCCGCCTCTGATTCCCCACCTCTGTCTGTATGCCTCTCTTTCGCCTCCGCTTTTTCCCCTCCACTCTTTCCGCGCCTCTCTTTCCCTCCCTCAATTTCAACAACTCTGTTTGATCTGTTCTGTGTACCTCATTTTCAACACACAAGTTCCAACCACTATGTTTCACCCATCTATTTCCCCGCCTCTATTTATCCGCCTATGTTTACCCGCCTCTGTTTACCCACCTGTTTCACCGCCTCTGTTTCCCCGCCTCTGATTCCCCACCTCTGTCTCTATGCCTCTCTTTCGCCTCCACTCTTTCCCCTCCACTCTTTCCGTGCCTGTCTTTCCCTCCCTCAATTTCAACAACACTCTTTGATCTGTTTTGTGTACCTCATTTTAAACACACAAGTTCCAACCACTATGTTTTGCCCGCCTCTTTCCCTACTTCTATTTATCCACCTATGTTTACCTGCCACTGTTTACCCGCCTGTTTCCCCGCCTCTGATTCCCCACCTTTCATTCCCCGCCTCTCTTTCCCTGCCTCTATTTCAGCGCCTCTTTCTCTGCCTCTCTATCCCCACATCTCTTTTCCTCCCGCTGATTCCCCGCCTCTGATTCCCTGCCTCAGATTCCCTGCCTCTGATTCCCCGCCTCTGATTCCCCGCCTCTTAATCCACACCTCTGATTCCCCGCCTCTGATTCCCCGCCTCTGATTGCCTGCCTCTGTTTCCCCGCCTCCGATTCCCCGCCTCTGATTCCCCGCCTCAGATTCCCCGGCTCTGATTCCCTGCCTCAGATTCCCTGCCTCAGATTCCCCGCCTCAGATTCCCTGCCTCAGATTCCCCGCCTCAGATTCCCTGCCTCTGATTCCACGACTCTGATTCCCCGCCTCTTATTCCCCGCCTCTGAATCCCCGCCTCAGATTCCCCGCCTCTGATTCCCTGCCTCTGATTCCCCACCTCTGATTCCCTGCCTCAGATTCCCTGCCTCAGATTCCCTGCCTCTGTTTCCCCGCCTCTGATTCCCCGCCTCTGATTCCCCGCCTCAGATTCCCCGCCTCAGATTCCCTGCATCAGATTCCCCGCCTGAGATTCCCCACCTCAGATTCCCCGCCTCAGATTCCCCGCCTCAAATTCCCCGCATCAGATTCCCCGCCTCAGATTCCCCGCATCAGATTCCCCGCCTCAGATTCCCCGCCTCAGATTTCCCGCCTCAGATTCCCCGCCTCCGATTCCCCGCCTCAGATTCCCCGCCTCAGATTCCCCGCCTCAGATTCCCCGCCTCAGATTCCCCGCCTCAGATTCCCCGCCTCAGATTCCCCGCCTCAGATTCCCTGCCTCTGATTGCCTGCCTCTGATTCCCTGCCTCTGTTTCCCCGCCTCTGATTCCCCGCCTCTGATTCCCCGCCTCAGATTCCCCGCCTCAGATTCCCTGCCTCAGATTCCCCGCCTGAGATTCCCCGCCTCAGATTCCCCGCCTGAGATTCCCCGCCTGAGATTCCCCGCCTCAGATTCCCCGCCTCAGATTCCCCGCCTCAGATTCCCTGCCTCTGATTCCCCGCCTCTGGTTCCCCGCCTCAGATTCCCTGCCTCAGATTCCCTGCCTCAGATTCCCTGCCTCTGATTCCCTGCCTCAGATTCCCTGCCTCAGATTCCCTGCCTCAGATTCCCTTCCTCTGATTGCCTGCCTCTGTTTCCCTGCCTCTGATTCCCTGCCTCTGATTCCCTGCCTCTGATTCACTGCCTCTGATTCCCTGCCTCTGATTCCCTGCCTCTGATTCCGCGCCTCTGATTCCACGCCTCTCTTTCCTTGTCTCTGATTCCCCGCCTCTGAGTCCCTGCCACTGATACCCTGCCTCTCTTTGCCTGCCTCTATTTCCGTGCCTCTTTCACTGCATCTAGTTTCCCACATCTCATTTGCCCCCTCTGATAACCCGCCTCTGATTCCATGCCTCTGATTCACTGCCTCAGATTCCCTGCATCAGATTCCCCGACTCAGATTTACCGCCTCAGATTCCCCGCCTCAGATTCCCTGCCTCAGATTCCCTGCCTCAGATTCCCTGCCTCAGATTCCCTGCCTCAGATTCCATTCATCTGATGCCCTTCATCAATTCCCTGCCTCTGATTCCCTGCCTCTGATTCCCCACCTCTGATTCCCCGCCTCAGATTCCCTGGCTCTGATTCTCTGGCTCAGATTCCCTGCCTTAGATTCCCTGCCTCTGATTCCCCGCATCTGATTCCAGGCCTCTTATTCCCCACCTCTGATTCCCCGCCTCTGATTGCCTGCCACTGATTGCCCGCCTCTGATTCCCCGCCACTGATTCCCCGCCTCTGATTCCCCACCTCTGTCTGTATGCCTCTCTTTCGCCTCCGCTTTTTCCCCTCCACTCTTTCCGCGCCTCTCTTTCCCTCCCTCAATTTCAACAACTCTGTTTGATCTGTTCTGTGTACCTCATTTTCAACACACAAGTTCCAACCACTATGTTTCACCCATCTATTTCCCCGCCTCTATTTATCCGCCTATGTTTACCCGCCTCTGTTTACCCACCTGTTTCACCGCCTCTGTTTCCCCGCCTCTGATTCCCCACCTCTGTCTCTATGCCTCTCTTTCGCCTCCACTCTTTCCCCTCCACTCTTTCCGTGCCTGTCTTTCCCTCCCTCAATTTCAACAACACTCTTTGATCTGTTTTGTGTACCTCATTTTAAACACACAAGTTCCAACCACTATGTTTTGCCCGCCTCTTTCCCCACTTCTATTTATCCACCTATGTTTACCTGCCACTGTTTACCCGCCTGTTTCCCCGCCTCTGATTCCCCACCTTTCATTCCCGCCTCTCTTTCCCTGCCTCTATTTCAGCGCCTCTTTCTCTGCCTCTCTATCCCCACATCTCTTTTCCTCCCGCTGATTCCCCGCCTCTGATTCCCTGCCTCAGATTCCCTGCCTCTGATTCCCCACCTCTGATTCCCCGCCTCTTATTCCACACCTCTGATTCCCCGCCTCTGATTCCCCGCCTCTGATTCCCTGCCTCTGTTTCCCCGCCTCCGATTCCCCGCCTCTGATTCCCCGCCTCAGATTCCCCGGCTCTGATTCCCTGCCTCAGATTCCCTGCTTCAGATTCCCCGCCTCAGATTCCCTGCCTCAGATTCCCCGCCTCAGATTCCCTGCCTCTGATTCCACGACTCTGATTCCCCGCCTCTTATTCCCCGCCTCTGAATCCCCGCCTCTGATTCCCCGCCTCTGATTCCCTGCCTCTGATTCCCCACCTCTGATTCCCTGCCTCAGATTCCCTGCCTCAGATTCCCTGCCTCAGATTCCCTGCCTCTGATTCCCCGACTCTGATTCCCCGCCTCTTATTTCCCACCTCTGATTCCCCGTCTCTGATTCCCCGCCTCTGATTCCCTGCCTCTGTTTCCCCACCTCTGATTCCCCGCCTCCGATTCCCCGCCTCAGATTCCCCGGCTCTGATTCCCTGCCTCAGATTCCCTGCCTAAGATTCCCCGCCTCAACTTCCCTGCATCAGATTCCCCGCCTCAGATTCCCCGCCTCAGATTCCCCGCCTCAGATTCCCCGCCTCAGATTCCCCGCCTCAGATTCCCCGCCTCAGATTCCCCGCCTCAGATTCCCCGCCTCAGATTCCCTGCCTCTGATTCCCTGCCTCAGATTCCCTGCCTTAGATTCTCTGCCTCTGATTCCCTGCCTTTGATTCCCCACCTCTTATTCCCCGCCTCTGATTCCCAGCCTCTGATTCCCCGCCTCTGATTCCCTGCCTCTGTTTCCCCGCCTCTGATTCCCCGCCTCTGATTCCCCGCCTCAGATTCCCCGCCTCAGATTCCCTGCATCAGATTCCCCGCCTGAGATTCCCCACCTCAGATTCCCCGCCTCAGATTCCCCGCCTCAAATTCCCCGCATCAGATTCCCCGCCTCAGATTCCCCGCATCAGATTCCCCGCCTCAGATTCCCCGCCTCAGATTTCCCGCCTCAGATTCCCCGCCTCCGATTCCCCGCCTCAGATTCCCCGCCTCAGATTCCCCGCCTCAGATTCCCCGCCTCAGATTCCCCGCCTCAGATTCCCCGCCTCAGATTCCCCGCCTCAGATTCCCTGCCTCTGATTGCCTGCCTCTGATTCCCTGCCTCTGTTTCCCCGCCTCTGATTCCCCGCCTCTGATTCCCCGCCTCAGATTCCCCGCCTCAGATTCCCTGCCTCAGATTCCCCGCCTGAGATTCCCCGCCTCAGATTCCCCGCCTGAGATTCCCCGCCTCAGATTCCCCGCCTCAGATTCCCCGCCTCAGATTCCCCGCCTCAGATTCCCTGCCTCTGATTGCCTGCCTCTGATTCCCTGCCTCTGATTCCCTGCCTCTGATTCCCCGCCTCTGATTCCCCGTCTCAGATTCCCTGCCTCAGATTCCCTGCCTCAGATTCCCTGCCTCTGATTCCCTGCCTCAGATTCCCTTCCTCAGATTCCCTGCCTCAGATTCCCTTCCTCTGATTGCCTGCCTCTGTTTCCCTGCCTCTGATTCCCTGCCTCTGATTCCCTGCCTCTGATTCCCTGCCTCTGATTCCCTGCCTCTGATTCCCTGCCTCTGATTCCGCGCCTCTGATTCCACGCCTCTCTTTCCTTGTCTCTGATTCCCCGCCTCTGAGTCCCTGCCACTGATACCCTGCCTCTCTTTGCCTGCCTCTATTTCCGTGCCTCTTTCTCTGCATCTAGTTTCCCACATCTCATTTGCCCCCTCTGATAACCCGCCTCTGATTCCATGCCTCTGATTCACTGCCTCAGATTCCCTGCATCAGATTCCCCGACTCAGATTTACCGCCTCAGATTCCCCGCCTCAGATTCCCTGCCTCAGATTCCCTGCCTCAGATTCCCTGCCTCAGATTCCCTGCCTCAGATTCCATTCATCTGATGCCCTTCATCAATTCCCTGCCTCTGATTCCCTGCCTCTGATTCCCCACCTCTGATTCCCCGCCTCAGATTCCCTGGCTCTGATTCTCTGGCTCAGATTCCCTGCCTTAGATTCCCTGCCTCTGATTCCCCGCATCTGATTCCAGGCCTCTTATTCCCCACCTCTGATTCCCCGCCTCTGATTGCCTGCCACTGATTGCCCGCCTCTGATTCCCCGCCACTGATTCCCCGCCTCTGATTCCCCACCTCTGTCTGTATGCCTCTCTTTCGCCTCCGCTTTTTCCCCTCCACTCTTTCCGCGCCTCTCTTTCCCTCCCTCAATTTCAACAACTCTGTTTGATCTGTTCTGTGTACCTCATTTTCAACACACAAGTTCCAACCACTATGTTTCACCCATCTATTTCCCCGCCTCTATTTATCCGCCTATGTTTACCCGCCTCTGTTTACCCACCTGTTTCACCGCCTCTGTTTCCCCGCCTCTGATTCCCCACCTCTGTCTCTATGCCTCTCTTTCGCCTCCACTCTTTCCCCTCCACTCTTTCCGTGCCTGTCTTTCCCTCCCTCAATTTCAACAACACTCTTTGATCTGTTTTGTGTACCTCACTTTAAACACACAAGTTCCAACCACTATGTTTTGCCCGCCTCTTTCCCCACTTCTATTTATCCACCTATGTTTACCTGCCACTGTTTACCCGCCTGTTTCCCCGCCTCTGATTCCCCACCTTTCATTCCCCGCCTCTCTTTCCCTGCCTCTATTTCAGCGCCTCTTTCTCTGCCTCTCTATCCCCACATCTCTTTTCCTCCCGCTGATTCCCCGCCTCTGATTCCCTGCCTCAGATTCCCTGCCTCTGATTCCCCGCCTCTGATTCCCCGCCTCTTATTCCACACCTCTGATTCCCCGCCTCTGATTCCCCGCCTCTGATTGCCTGCCTCTGTTTCCCCGCCTCTGATTCCCCGCCTCTGATTCCCCGCCTCAGATTCCCCGGCTCTGATTCCCTGCCTCAGATTCCCTGCCTCAGATTCCCCGCCTCAGATTCCCTGCCTCAGATTCCCCGCCTCAGATTCCCTGCCTCTGATTCCACGACTCTGATTCCCCGCCTCTTATTCCCCGCCTCTGAATCCCCGCCTCTGATTCCCCGCCTCTGATTCCCTGCCTCTGATTCCCCACCTCTGATTCCCTGCCTCAGATTCCCTGCCTCAGATTCCCTGCCTCAGATTCCCTGCCTCTGATTCCCCGACTCTGATTCCCCGCCTCTTATTTCCCACCTCTGATTCCCCGTCTCTGATTCCCCGCCTCTGATTCCCTGCCTCTGTTTCCCCACCTCTGATTCCCCGCCTCCGATTCCCCGCCTCAGATTCCCCGGCTCTGATTCCCTGCCTCAGATTCCCTGCCTAAGATTCCCCGCCTCAGATTCCCTGCCTAAGATTCCCCGCCTCAGATTTCCCGCCTCAGATTCCCCTCCTCAGATTCCCCGCCTCAGATTCCCCGCCTCAGATTCCCCGCCTCAGATTCCCCGCCTCAGATTCCCCGCCTCTGATTCCCCGCGTCTGATTCCCTCCCTCAGATTCCCCGGCTCTGATTCCCTCCCTCAGATTCCCTGCCTCAGATTCCCTGCCTCTGATTCCCCACCTCTCATTCCCTGCCTCTGATTCCCCGCCTCTGATTCCTGCCTCAGATTCCCTGCCTCAGATTCCCTGCCTCAGATTCTCTGCCTCTGATTCCCTGCCTTTGATTCCCCACCTCTTATTCCCCGCCTCTGATTCCCAGCCTCTGATTCCCCGCCTCTGATTCCCTGCCTCTGTTTCCCCGCCTCTGATTCCCTGCCTCTGATTCCCCGCCTCAGATTCCCCGCCTCAGATTCCCTGCATCAGATTCCCCGCCTGAGATTCCCCACCTCAGATTCCCCACCTCAGATTCCCCGCCTCAAATTCCCCGCCTCAGATTCCCCGCCTCAGATTCCCCACATCAGATTCCCGGCCTCAGATTCCCCGCCTCAGATTTCCCGCCTCAGATTCCCCGCCTCCGATTCCCCGCCTCAGATTCCCCGCCTCAGATTCCCCGCCTCAGATTCCCCGCCTCAGATTCCCCGCCTCAGATTCCCCGCCTCAGATTCCCCGCCTCAGATTCCCCGCCTCAGATTCCCTGCCTCTGATTGCCTGCCTCTGATTCCCTGCCTCTGTTTCCCCGCCTCTGTTTCCCCGCCTCTGATTCCCCGCCTCAGATTCCCCGCCTCAGATTCCCTGCCTCAGATTCCACGCCTGAGATTCCCCGCCTCAGATTCCCCGCCTGAGATTCCCCGCCTCAGATTCCCCGCCTCAGATTCCCCGCCTCAGATTCCCCGCCTCAGATTCCCTGCCTCTGATTGCCTGCCTCTGATTCCCTGCCTCTGATTCCCTGCCTCTGATTCCCCGCCTCTGATTCCCCGCCTCAGATTCCCTGCCTCAGATTCCCTGCCTCAGATTCCCTGCCTCTGATTCCCTGCCTCAGATTCCCTGCCTCAGATTCCCTGCCTCAGATTCCCTTCCTCTGATTGCCTGCCTCTGTTTCCCTGCCTCTGATTCCCTGCCTCTGATTCCCTGCCTCTGATTCCCTGCCTCTGATTCCCTGCCTCTGATTCCCTGCCTCTGATTCCGCGCCTCTGATTCCACGCCTCTCTTTCCTTGTCTCTGATTCCCCGCCTCTGAGTCCCTGCCACTGATACCCTGCCTCTCTTTGCCTGCCTCTATTTCCGTGCCTCTTTCACTGCATCTAGTTTCCCACATCTCATTTGCCCCCTCTGATAACCCGCCTCTGATTCCATGCCTCTGATTCACTGCCTCAGATTCCCTGCATCAGATTCCCCGACTCAGATTTACCGCCTCAGATTCCCCGCCTCAGATTCCCTGCCTCAGATTCCCTGCCTCAGATTCCCTGCCTCAGATTCCCTGCCTCAGATTCCATTCATCTGATGCCCTTCATCAATTCCCTGCCTCTGATTCCCTGCCTCTGATTCCCCACCTCTGATTCTCCGCCTCAGATTCCCTGGCTCTGATTCTCTGGCTCAGATTCCCTGCCTTAGATTCCCTGCCTCTGATTCCCCGCATCTGATTCCAGGCCTCTTATTCCCCACCTCTGATTCCCCGCCTCTGATTGCCTGCCACTGATTGCCCGCCTCTGATTCCCCGCCACTGATTCCCCGCCTCTGATTCCCCACCTCTGTCTGTATGCCTCTCTTTCGCCTCCGCTTTTTCCCCTCCACTCTTTCCGCGCCTCTCTTTCCCTCCCTCAATTTCAACAACTCTGTTTGATCTGTTCTGTGTACCTCATTTTCAACACACAAGTTCCAACCACTATGTTTCACCCATCTATTTCCCCGCCTCTATTTATCCGCCTATGTTTACCCGCCTCTGTTTACCCACCTGTTTCACCGCCTCTGTTTCCCCGCCTCTGATTCCCCACCACTGTCTCTATGCCTCTCTTTCGCCTCCACTCTTTCCCCTCCACTCTTTCCGTGCCTGTCTTTCCCTCCCTCAATTTCAACAACACTCTTTGATCTGTTTTGTGTACCTCATTTTAAACACACAAGTTCCAACCACTATGTTTTGCCCGCCTCTTTCCCCACTTCTATTTATCCACCTATGTTTACCTGCCACTGTTTACCCGCCTGTCTCCCCGCCTCAGATTCCCCGCCTCAGATTCCCCGCCTCAGATTCCCCGCCTCAGATTCCCCGCCTCAGATTCCCTGCCTCTGATTGCCTGCCTCTGATTCCCTGCCTCTGTTTCCCCGCCTCTGATTCCCCGCCTCTGATTCCCCGCCTCAGATTCCCCGCCTCAGATTCCCTGCCTCAGATTCCCCGCCTGAGATTCCCCGCCTCAGATTCCCCGCCTGAGATTCCCCGCCTCAGATTCCCCGCCTCAGATTCCCCGCCTCAGATTCCCCGCCTCAGATTCCCTGCCTCTGATTGCCTGCCTCTGATTCCCTGCCTCTGATTCCCTGCCTCTGATTCCCTGCCTCTGATTCCCTGCCTCTGATTCCCTGCCTCTGATTCCCTGCCTCTGATTCCCTGCCTCTGATTCCCTGCCTCTGATTCCGCGCCTCTGATTCCACGCCTCTCTTTCAGTATCTCTGATTCCCCGCCTCTAATTCCCTGCCTCTGATACCCTGCCTCTCTTTGCCTGCCTCTATTTCGGTGCCTCTTTCTCTGCATCTAGTTTCCCACATCTCATTTGCCCCCTCTGATAACCCGCCTCTGATTCCATGCCTCTGATTCCCCGCCTCTGATTCCCCGCCTCTGATTCCCTGCCTCTGATTCCCCGCCTCTGATTCCCTGCCTCAGATTCCCTGCCTCAGATTCCCCGCCTCAGATTCCCTGCCTCAGATTCCCCGCATCAGATTCCCTGCCTCTGATTCTCCGACTCTGATTCCCCGCCTCATATTCCCCGCCTCTGATTCCCCGCCTCTGATTCACTGCCTCTGATACCCTGCCTCTCTTTGCCTGCCTCTATTTCGGTGCCTCTTTCTCTGCATCTAGTTTCCCACATCTAATTTGCCCCCTCTGATAACCCGCCTCTGATTCCATGCCTCTGATTCCCCGCCTCTGATACCCCGCCTCTGATTCCCTGCCTCTGATTCCCCGCCTCTGATTCCCTGACTCAGATTCCCTGCCTCAGATACACCGCCTCAGATTCCCTGCCTCAGATTCCCCGCCTCAGATTCCCTGCCTCTGATTCCCCGACTCTGATTCCCCGCCTCTTATTCCCCGCCTCTGATTCCCCGCCTCTTATTCCCTGCCTCTGATTCCCCACCTCTGATTCCCTGCCTCAGATTCCCTGCCTCAGATTCCCTGCCTCAGATTCCCTGCCTCTGATTCCCCGACTCTGATTCCCCGCCTCTTATTCCCCACCTCTGATTCCCCGCCTCTGATTCCCCGCCTCTGATTCCCTGCCTCTGTTTCCCCACCTCTGATTCCCCGCCTCTGATTCCCCGCCTCAGATTCCCCGGCTCTGATTCCCTGCCTCAGATTCCCTGCCTAAGATTCCCCGCCTCTGATTCCCCGCCTCTGATTCCCCGCGTCTGATTCCCTCCCTCAGATTCCCCGGCTCTGATTCCCTGCATTAGATTCCCTGCCTCAGATTCCCTGCCTCTGATTCCCCACCTCTGATTCCCTTCCTCTGATTCCCCGCCTCTGATTCCTGCCTCAGATTCCCTGCCTCAGATTCCCTGCCTTAGATTCTCTGCCTCTGATTCCCTGCCTTTGATTCCCCACCTCTTATTCCCCGCCTCTGATTCCCAGCCTCTGATTCCCCGCCTCTGATTCCCTGCATCTGTTTCCCCGCCTCTGATTCCCCGCCTCTGATTCCCCGCCTCAGATTCCCCGCCTCAGATTCCCTGCATCAGATTCCCCGCCTGAGATTCCCCACCTCAGATTCCCCGCCTCAGATTCCCCGCCTCAAATTCCCCGCATCAGATTCCCCGCCTCAGATTCCCCGCATCAGATTCCCCGCCTCAGATTCCCCGCCTCAGATTTCCCGCCTCAGATTCCCCGCCTCCGATTCCCCGCCTCAGATTCCCCGCCTCAGATTCCCCGCCTCAGATTCCCCGCCTCAGATTCCCCGCCTCAGATTCCCCGCCTCAGATTCCCTGCCTCTGATTGCCTGCCTCTGATTCCCTGCCTCTGTTTCCCCGCCTCTGATTCCCCGCCTCTGATTCCCCGCCTCAGATTCCCCGCCTCAGATTCCCCGCCTCAGATTCCCCGCCTCAGATTCCCTGCCTCTGATTGCCTGCCTCTGATTCCCTGCCTCTGATTCCCTGCCTCTGATTCCCCGCCTCTGATTCCCCGCCTCAGATTCCCTGCCTCAGATTCCCTGCCTCAGATTCCCTGCCTCTGATTCCCTGCCTCAGATTCCCTGCCTCAGATTCGCTGCCTCAGATTCCCTTCCTCTGATTGCCTGCCTCTGTTTCCCTGCCTCTGATTCCCTGCCTCTGATTCCCTGCCTCGTATTCCCTGCCTCTGATTCCCTGCCTCTGATTCCCTGCCTCTGATTCCGCGCCTCTGATTCCACGCCTCTCTTTCCTTGTCTCTGATTCCCCGCCTCTGAGTCCCTGCCACTGATACCCTGCCTCTCTTTGCCTGCCTCTATTTCCGTGCCTCTTTCACTGCATCTAGTTTCCCACATCTCATTTGCCCCCTCTGATAACCCGCCTCTGATTCCATGCCTCTGATTCACTGCCTCAGATTCCCTGCATCAGATTCCCCGACTCAGATTTACCGCCTCAGATTCCCCGCCTCAGATTCCCTGCCTCAGATTCCCTGCCTCAGATTACCTGCCTCAGATTCCCTGCCTCAGATTCCCTTCATCTGAAGCCCTTCATCAATTCCCTGTCTCTGATTCCCTGCCTCTGATTCCCCACCTCTGATTCCCCGCCTCAGATTCCCTGGCTCTGATTCTCTGGCTCAGATTCCCTGCCTTAGATTCCCTGCCTCTGATTCCCCGCATCTGATTCCAGGCCTCTTATTCCCCACCTCTGATTCCTTGCCTCTGATTGCCTGCCACTGATTGCCCGCCTCTGATTCCCCGCCTCTGATTCCCCGCCTCTGATTCCCCACCTCTGTCTGTATGCCTCTCTTTCGCCTCCGCTTTTTCCCCTCCACTCTTTCCGCGCCTCTCTTTCCCTCCCTCAATTTCAACAACTCTGTTTGATCTGTTCTGTGTACCTCATTTTCAACACACAAGTTCCAACCACTATGTTTCACCCATCTATTTCCCCGCCTCTATTTATCCGCCTATGTTTACCCGCCTCTGTTTACCCACCTGTTTCACCGCCTCTGATTCCCCGCCTCTGATTCCCCACCTCTGTCTCTACGCCTCTCTTTCGCCTCCACTCTTTCCCCTCCACTCTTTCAGTGCCTGTCTTTCCCTCCCTCAATTTCAACAACACCTTTTGATCTGTTTTGTGTACCTCATTTTAAACACACAAGTTCCAACCACTATGTTTTGCCCGCCTCTTTCCCCGCCTCTATTTATCCACCTATGTTTACCTGCCACTGTTTACCCGCCTGTTTCCCCGCCTCTGATTCCCCACCTTTCATTCCCCGCCTCTCTTTCCCTGCCTCTATTTCCGTGCATCTTTCTCTGCCTCTCTTTCCCCACATCTCTTTACCTCCCGCTGATTCCCCGCCTCTGATACCCCGCCTCTGATTCCCCGCCTCTGATTCCCTGCCTCAGATTCCCTGCCTCAGATTCCCTGCCTCAGATTCCCTGCCTCTGATTCACTGCCTCTGATTCCCCGCCTCTTATTCCCCGCCTCTGATTCCACGCCTCTGATTCCCTGCATTTGATTCCCTTCCTCAGTTTCCCCGCCTCTGATTCCCCGCCTCTGATTCCCCGCCTCAGATTCCCCAGCTCTGATTCCCTGCCTCAGATTCCCTGCCTCAGATTCCCCGCCTCAGATTCCCTGCCTCAGATTCCCCGCCTCAGATTCGCTGCCTCTGATTCCCCGACTCTGATTCCCCGCCTCTTATTCCCCACCTCTGATTCCCCGCCTCTGATTCCCCGCCTCAGATTCCCTGCCTCTGTTTCCCCACCTCTGATTCCCCGCCTCTGATTACCCGCCTCAGATTCCCCGGCTCTGATTCCCTACCTCAGATTCCCTGCCTCAGATACCCCGCCTCAGATTCCTTGCCTCAGATTCCCCGCCTCTGATTCCCCGCCTCTGATTCGCTGCCTCTGATTCCCCGCCTCTGATTCCCTGCCTCAGATTCCCTGCCTCAGATTCCCTGCCTCAGATTCCCTGCCTCTAATTCCCCGCCTCTTATTCCCCGTCTCTGATTCCCCGCCTCTGATTCCCCGCGTCTGATTCCCTCCCGCAGATTCCCCGGCTCTGATTCCCTGCATTAGATTCCCTGCCTCAGCTTCCCTGCCTCTGATTCCCCGCCTCTGATTCCCTGCCTCTGATTCCCCACCTCTGATTCCTGCCTCAGATTCCCTGCCTCAGATTCCCTGCCTCAGATTCCCTGCCTCTGATTCACTGCCTTTGATTCCCCGCCTCTTATTCCCCACCTCTGATTCCCAGCCTCTGATTCCCCGCCTCTGATTCCCTGCCTCTGTTTCCCCGCCTCTGATTCCCCGCCTCTGATTCCCCGCCTCAGATTCCCCGCCTCAGATTCCCTGCCTCAGATTCCCCGCCTCAGATTCCCCGCCTCAGATTCCCCGCCTGAGATTCCCCGCCTCAGATTCCCCGCCTCAGATTCCCTGCCTCAGATTCCCCGCCTCAGATTCCCTGCCTCTGATTGCCTGCCTCTGATTCCCTGCCTCTGATTCCCTGCCTCTGATTCCCCGCCTCTGATTCCCCGCCTCAGATTCCCTGCCTCAGATTCCCTGCCTCAGATTCCCTGCCTCTGATTCCCTGCCTCAGATTCCCTGCCTCAGATTCCCTGCCTCAGATTCCCTGCCTCTGATTGCCTGCCTCTGTTTCCCTGCCTCTGATTCCCTGCCTCTGATTCCCTGCCTCTGATTCCCTGCCTCTGATTCCCTGCCTCTGATTCCCTGCCTCTGATTCCGCGCCTCTGATTCCACGCCTCTCTTTCCTTGTCTCTGATTCCCCGCCTCTGAGTCCCTGCCTCTGATACCCTGCCTCTCTTTGCCTGCCTCTATTTCCGTGCCTCTTTCACTGCATCTAGTTTCCCACATCTCATTTGCCCCCTCTGATAACCCGCCTCTGATTCCATGCCTCCGATTCACTGCCTCAGATTCCCTGCATCAGATTCCCCGACTCAGATTTACCGCCTCAGATTCCCCGCCTCAGATTCCCTGCCTCAGATTCCCTGCCTCAGATTCCCTGCCTCAGATTCCCTGCCTCAGATTCCCTTCATCTGATGCCCTTCATCAATTCCCTGCCTCTGATTCCCTGCCTCTGATTCCCCAACTCTGATTCCCCGCCTCAGATTCCCTGGCTCTGATTCTCTGGCTCAGATTCCCTGCCTTAGATTCCCTGCCTCTGATTCCCCGCATCTGATTCCAGGCCTCTTATTCCCCACCTCTGATTCCCCGCCTCTGATTGCCTGCCACTGATTGCCCGCCTCTGATTCCCCGCCTCTGATTCCCCGCCTCTGATTCCCCACCTCTGTCTGTATGCCTCTCTTTCGCCTCCGCTTTTTCCCCTCCACTCTTTCCGCGCCTCTCTTTCCCTCCCTCAATTTCAACAACTCTGTTTGATCTGTTCTGTGTACCTCATTTTCAACACACAAGTTCCAACCACTATGTTTCACCCATCTATTTCCCCGCCTCTATTTATCCGCCTATGTTTACCCGCCTCTGTTTACCCACCTGTATCACCGCCTCTGTTTCCCCGCCTCTGAATCCCCACCTCTGTCTCTACGCCTCTCTTTCGCCTCCACTCTTTCCCCTCCACTCTTTCCGTGCCTGTCTTTCCCTCCCTCAATTTCAACAACACTCTTTGATCTGTTTTGTGTACCTCATTTTAAACACACAAGTTCCAACCACTATGTTTTGCCCGCCTCTTTCCCCACTTCTATTTATCCACCTATGTTTACCTGCCACTGTTTACCCGCCTGTTTCCCCGCCTCTGATTCCCCACCTTTCATTCCCCGCCTCTCTTTCCCTGCCTCTATTTCAGCACCTCTTTCTCTGCCTCTCTATCCCCACATCTCTTTTCCTCCCGCTGATTCCCCGCCTCTGATTCCCTGCCTCAGATTCCCTGCCTCTGATTCCCCGCCTCTGATTCCCCGCCTCTTATTCCCCGCCTCTGATTCCCCGCCTCTGATTCCCCGCCTCTGATTCCCTGCCTCTGTTACCCCGCCTCCGATTCCCCGCCTCTGATTCCCCGCCTCAGATTCCCCGGCTCTGATTCCCTGCCTCAGATTCCCTGCCTCAGATTCCCCGCCTCAGATTCCCTGCCTCAGATTCCCCGCCTCAGATTCCCTGCCTCTGATTCCACGACTCTAATTCCCCGCCTCTTATTCCCCGCCACTGATTCCCCGCCTCTGATTCCCCGCCTCTGATTCCCTGCCTCTGATTCCCCACCTCTGATTCCCTGCCTCAGATTCCCTGCCTCAGATTCCCTGCCTCAGATTCCCTGCCTCTGATTCCCCGACTCTGATTCCCCGCCTCCTATTCCCCACCTCTGATTCCCCGCCTCTGATTCCCCGCCTCTGATTCCCTGCCTCTGTTTCCCCACCTCTGATTCCCCACCTCTGATTCCCCGCCTCAGATTCTCCGGCTCTGATTCCCTGCCTCAGATTCCCTGCCTAAGATTCCCCGCCTCAGATTCCCTGCCTAAGATTCCCCGCCTCAGATTTCCCGCCTCAGATTCCCCTCCTCAGATTCCCCGCCTCAGATTCCCCGCCTCAGATTCCCCGCCTCAGATTCCCCGCCTCAGATTCCCCACCTCAGATTCCCCGCCTCAGATTCCCCGCCTCAGATTCCCCACCTCAGATTCCCCGCCTTAGATTCCCCGCCTCAGATTCCCCGCCTCAGATTCCCTGCCTCTGATTACCTGCCTCTGATTCCCTGCCTCTGATTCCCTGCCTCTGATTCCCTGCCTCTGATTCCGCACCTCTGATTCCACGCCTCTCTTTCCGTATCTCTGATTCCCCGCCTCTAATTCCCTGCCTCTGATACCCTGCCTCTCTTTGCCTGCCTCTATTTCGGTGCCTCTTTCTCTGCATCTAGTTTCCCACATCTCATTTGCCCCCTCTGATAACCCACCTCTGATTCCATGCCTCTGATTCCCCGCCTCTGATTCCCCGCCTCTGATTCCCTGCCTCTGATTCCCCGCCTCTGATTCCCTGCCTCTGATTCCCTGCCTCAGATTCCCCGCCTCAGATTCCCTGCCTCAGATTCCCCGCCTCAGATTCCCTGCCTCTGATTCCCCGACTCTGATTCCCCGCCTCTTATTCCCCGCCTCTGATTCCCCGCCTCTGATTCCCTGCCTCTGATACCCTGCCTCTCTTTGCCTACCTCTATTTCGGTGCCTCTTTCTCTGCATCTAGTTTCCCACATCAAATTTGCCCCCTCTGATAACCCGCCTCTGATTCCATGCCTCTGATTCCCCGCATCTGATACCCCGCCTCTGTTTCCCTGCCTCTGATTCCCCGCCTCTGATTCCCTGACTCAGATTCCCTGCCTCAGATTCCCCGCCTCAGAATCCCTGCCTCAGATTCCCCGCCTCAGATTCCCTGCCTCTGATTCCCCGACTCTGATTCCCCGCCTCTTAATCCCCGCCTCTGATTCCCCGCCTATGATTCCCCGCCTCTGATTCCCTGCCTCTGATTCCCCACCTCTGATTCCCTGCCTCAGATTCCCTGCCTCAGATTCCCTGCCTCAGATTCCCTGCCTCTGATTCCCCGACTCTGATACCCCGCCTCTTATTCCCCACCTCTGATTCCCCGCCTCTGATTCCCCGCCTCTGATTCCCTGCCTCTGTTTCCCCACCTCTGATTCCCCGCCTCTGATTCCCCGCCTCAGATTCCCCGGCTCTGATTCCCTGCCTCAGATTCCCTGCCTAAGATTCCCCGCCTCAGATTCCCTGCCTCAGATTCCCCGCCTCAGATTTCCCGCCTCAGATTCCCCTCCTCAGATTCCCCGCCTCAGATTCCCCGCCTCAGATTCCCCGCCTCAGATTCCCCGCCTCAGATTCCCCGCCTCAGATTCCCCGCCTCAGATTCCCCGCCTCAGATTCCCTGCCTGATTCCCCGCCTCAGATTCCCCGTCTCAGATTCCCTGCCTCTGATTCCCTGCCTCTGATTCCCTGCTTCTGATTCCCTGCCTCTGATTCCCTGCCTCTGATTCCCTGCCTCTGATTCCCTGCCTCTGATTCCGCGCCTCTGATTCCACGCCTCTCTTTCCGTATCTCTGATTCCCCGCCTCTAATTCCCTGCCTCTGATACCCTGCCTCTCTTTGCCTGCCTCTATTTCGGTGCCCCTTTCTCTGCATCTAGTTTCCCACATCTCATTTGCCCCCTCTGATAACCAGCCTCTGATTCCATGCCTCTGATTCCCCGCCTCTGATTCCCCGCCTCTGATTCCCTGCCTCTGATTCCCCGCGTCTGATTCCCTGCCTCAGATTTCCTTCCTCAGATTCCCTGCCTCAGATTCCCTGCCTCTGATTCCCGGACTCTGATTCCCCGCCTCTTATTCCCCACCTCTGATTCCCCGCCTCTGATTCCCCGCCTCTGATTCCCTGCCTCTGTTTCCCCACCTCTGATTCCCCGCCTCTGATTCCCCGCCTCAGATTCTCCGGCTCTGATTCCCTGCCTCAGATTCCCTGCCTAAGATTCCCCGCCTCAGATTCCCTGCCTAAGATTCCCCGCCTCAGATTTCCCGCCTCAGATTCCCCTCCTCAGATTCC
Source organism: Narcine bancroftii (assembly GCF_036971445.1). Classification (NCBI taxonomy): domain Eukaryota; kingdom Metazoa; phylum Chordata; class Chondrichthyes; order Torpediniformes; family Narcinidae; genus Narcine; species Narcine bancroftii. Next base: position 92,731,849 of record NC_091481.1, read on the forward strand.
CCGCCTCAGATTCCCCGCCTCAGATTCCCCGCCTCAGATTCCCCGCCTCAGATTCCCCACCTCAGATTCCCCGCCTCAGATTCCCCGCCTCAGATTCCCCACCTCAGATTCCCCGCCTTAGATTCCCAGCCTCAGATTCCCCGCCTCAGATTCCCTGCCTCTGATTACCTGCCTCTGAATCCCTGCCTCTGATTCCCTGCCTCTGATTCCCTGCCTCTGATTCCGCACCTCTGATTCCACGCCTCTCTTTCCGTATCTCTGATTCCCCGCCTCTAATTCCCTGCCTCTGATACCCTGCCTCTCTTTGCCTGCCTCTATTTCGGTGCCTCTTTCTCTGCATCTAGTTTCCCACATCTCATTTGCCCCCTCTGATAACCCACCTCTGATTCCATGCCTCTGATTCCCCGCCTCTGATTCCCCACCTCTGATTCCCTGCCTCTGATTCCCCGCCTCTGATTCCCTGCCTCAGATTCCCTGCCTCAGATTCCCCGCCTCAGATTCCCTGCCTCAGATTCCCCGCCTCAGATTCCCTGCCTCTGATTCCCCGACTCTGATTCCCCGCCTCTTATTCCCCGCCTCTGATTCCCCGCCTCTGATTCCCTGCCTCTGATACCCTGCCTCTCTTTGCCTGCCTCTATTTCGGTGCCTCTTTCTCTGCATCTAGTTTCCCACATCTAATTTGCCCCCTCTGATAACCCGCCTCTGATTCCATGCCTCTGATTCCCCGCCTCTGATACCCCGCCTCTGATTCCCTGCCTCTGATTCCCCGCCTCTGATTCCCTGACTCAGATTCCCTGCCTCAGATTCCCCGCCTCAGAATCCCTGCCTCAGATTCCCCGCCTCAGATTCCCTGCCTCTGATTCCCCGACTCTGATTCCCCGCCTCTTATTCCCCGCCTCTGATTCCCCGCCTCTGATTCCCCGCCTCTGATTCCCTGCCTCTGATTTCCCACCTCTGATTCCCTGCCTCAGATTCCCTGCCTCAGATTCCCTGCCTCAGATTCCCTGCCTCTGATTCCCCGAATCTGATACCCCGCCTCTTATTCCCCACCTCTGATTCCCCGCCTCTGATTCCCCGCCTCTGATTCCCTGCCTCTGTTTCCCCACCTCTGATTCCCCGCCTCTGATTCCCCGCCTCAGATTCCCCGGCTCTGATTCCCTGCCTCAGATTCCCTGCCTAAGATTCCCCGCCTCAGATTCCCTGCCTCAGATTCCCCGCCTCAGATTTCCCGCCTCAGATTCCCCTCCTCAGATTCCCCGCCTCAGATTCCCCGCCTCAGATTCCCCGCCTCAGATTCCCCGCCTCAGATTCCCCGCCTCAGATTCCCCGCCTCAGATTCCCTGCCTCTGATTCCCTGCCTCTGATTCCGCGCCTCTGATTCCACGCCTCTCTTTCCGTATCTCTGATTCCCCGCCTCTAATTCCCTGCCTCTGATTCCCTGCCTCTGATTCCGCGCCTCTGATTCCACGTCTCTCTTTCCGTATCTCTGATTCCCCGCCTCTAATTCCCTGCCTCTGATACACTGCCTCTCTTTGCCTGCCTCTATTTCGGTGCCTCTTTCTCTGCATCTAGTTTCCCACATCTCTTTTGCACCCTCTGATAACCCGCCTCTGATTCCATGCCTCTGATTCCCCGCCTCTGATTCCCCGCCTCTGATTCCCAGCCTCTGATTCCCCGCGTCTGATTCCCTGCCTCAGATTCCCTTCCTCAGATTCCCTGCCTCAGATTCCCTGCCTCTGATTCCCCGCCTCTGATTCCCCGCCTCTTATTCCCCGCCTCTGATTCCCCGCCTCTGATTCCCCGCGTCTGATTCCCTCCCTCAGATTCCACGGCTCTTATTCCCTGCATTAGATTCCCTGCCTCAGATTCCCTGCCTCTGATTCCCCGCCTCTGATTCCCTGCCTCTGATTCCCCGCCTCTGATTCCTGCCTCAGATTCCCTGCCTCAGATTCCCTGCCTCAGATTCTCTGCCTCTGATTCGCTGACTTTGATTCCCCACCTCTTATTCGCCGCCTCTGATTCCCAGCCTCTGATTCCCCGCCTCTGATTCCCTGCCTCTGTTTCCCCGCCTCTGATTCCCCGCCTCTGATTCCCCGCCTCAGATTCCCCGCCTCAGATTCCCTGCATCAGATTCCCCGCCTGAGATTCCCCACCTCAGATTCCCCGCCCCAGATTCCCCGCCTCAAATTCCCCGCATCAGATTCCCCGCCTCAGATTCCCCGCCTCAGATTCCCCGCCTCAGATTCCCCGCCTCAGATATCCCGCCTCAGATTCCCCTCCTCCGATTCCCCGCCTCAGATTCCCCGCCTCAGATTCCCCGCCTCAGAATCCCCGCCTCAGATTCCCCGCCTCAGATTCCCCGCCTCAGATTCCCCGCCTCAGATTCCCTGCCTCTGATTGCCTGCCTCTGATTCCCTGCCTCTGATTCCCTGCCTCTGATTCCCCGCCTCTTATTCCCCACCTCTGATTCCCCGCCTCTGATTCCCCGCCTCTGATTCCCTGCCTCTGTTTCCCCACCTCTGATTCCCCGCCTCTGATTCCCCGCCTCAGATTCCCCGGCTCTGATTCCCTGCCTCAGATTCCCTGCCTAAGATTCCCTGCCTCAGATTCCCTGCCTAAGATTCCCCGCCTCAGATTTCCCGCCTCAGATTCCCCGCCTCAGATTCCCCGCCTCAGATTCCGCGCCTCAGATTCCACGCCTCAGATTCCCCGCCTCAGATTCCCCGCCTCAGATTCCCCGCCTCAGATTCCCCGCCTCAGATTCCCCGCCTCTGATACCCCGCCTCTGATTCCCTGCCTCTGATTCCCCGCCTCTGATTCCCTGACTCAGATTCCCTGCCTCAGATTCCCCGCCTCAGAATCCCTGCCTCAGATTCCCCGCCTCAGATTCCCTGCCTCTGATTCCCCGACTCTGATTCCCCGCCTCTTATTCCCCGCCTCTGATTCCCCGCCTCTGATTCCCCGCCTCTGATTCCCTGCCTCTGATTCCCCACCTCTGATTCCCTGCCTCAGATTCCCTGCCTCTGATTCCCCGACTCTGATTCCCCGCCTCTCATTCCCTGCCTCTGATTCCCCGCCTCAGATTCCCTGCCTCTGATTTCCTGCCTCTGATTCCCTGCCTCTGTTTCCCCGCCTCTGATTCCCCGCCTCTGATTCCCCGCCTCAGATTCCCCGCCTCAGATTCCCTGCCTCAGATTCCCCGCCTGAGATTCCCCGCCTCAGATTCCCCGCCTGAGATTCCCCGCCTCAGATTCCCCGCCTCAGATTCCCCGCCTCAGATTCCCCGACTCTGATTCCCCGTCTCTCATTCCCTGCCTCTGATTCCCCACCTCAGATTCCCTGCCTCAGATTCCCTGCCTCTGATTCCCCGACTCTGATACCCCGCCTCTTATTCCCCACCTCTGATTCCCCGCCTCTGATTCCCCGCCTCTGATTCCCTGCCTCTGTTTCCCCACCTCTGATTCCCCGCCTCTGATTCCCCGCCTCAGATTCCCCGGCTCTGATTCTCTGCCTCAGATTCCCTGCCTAATATTCCCCGCCTCAGATACCCTGCCTCAGATTCCCCGCCTCAGATTTCCCGCCTCAGATTCCCCTCCTCAGATTCCCCGCCTCAGATTCCCCGCCTCAGATTCCCCGCCTCAGATTCCCCGCCTCAGATTCCCCGCCTCAGATTCCCCGCCTCAGATTCCCCGCCTCAGATTCCCCGCCTGATTCCCCGCCTCAGATTCCCCGTCTCAGATTCCCTGCCTCTGATTCCCTGCCTCTGATTCCCTGCCTCTGATTCCCTGCCTCTGATTCCCTGCCTCTGATTCCCTGCCTCTGATTCCCTGCCTCTGATTCCGCGCCTCTGATTCCACGCCTCTCTTTCCGTATCTCTGATTCCCCGCCTCTAATTCCCTGCCTCTGATACCCTGCCTCTCTTTGCCTGCCTCTATTTCGGTGCCTCTTTCTCTGCATCTAGTTTCCCACATCTCATTTGCCCCCTCTGATAACCCGCCTCTGATTCCATGCCTCTGATTCCCCACCTCTGATTCCCCGCCTCTGATTCCCTGCCTCTGATTCCCCGCGTCTGATTCCCTGCCTCAGATTCCCTTCCTCAGATTCACTGCCTCAGATTCCCTGCCTCTGATTCCCCGCCTCTGATTCCCCGCCTCTTATTCCCCGCCTCTGATACCCCGCATCTGATTCCCCGCGTCTGATTCCCTCCCTCAGATTCCCCGGCTCTGATTCCCTGCATTAGATTCCCTGCCTCAGATTCCCTGCCTCTGATTCCCCGCCTCTGATTCCCTGCCTCTGATTCCCCGCCTCTGATTCCTGCCTCAGATTCCCTGCCTCAGATTTCCTGCCACAGATTATCTGCCTCTGATTCCCTGCCTTTGATTCCCCACCTCTTATTCCCCGCCTCTGATTCCCAGCCTCTGATTCCCCGCCTCTGATTCCCTGCCTCTGTTTCCCCGCCTCTGATTCCCCGCCTCTGATTCCCCGCCTCAGATTCCCCGCCTCAGATTCCCTGCATCAGATTCCCCGCCTGAGATTCCCCACCTCAGATTCCCCGCCCCAGATTCCCCGCCTCAAATTCCCCGCATCAGATTCCCCGCCTCTGATTCCCTGCCTCTGATTCCCCACCTCTGATTCCCTGCCTCAGATTCCCTGCCTCAGATTCCCTGCCTCTGATTCCCTGCCTCTGATTCCCTGCCTCTGATTCCCTGCCTCTGATTCCCTGCCTCTGATTCCCTGCCTCTGATTCCCCGACTCTGATACCCCGCCTCTTATTTCCCACCTCTGATTCCCCGCCTCTGATTCCCCGCCTCTGATTCCCTGCCTCTGTTTCCCCACCTCTGATTCCCCGCCTCTGATTCCCCGCCTCAGATTCCCCGGCTCTGATTCCCTGCCTCAGATTCCCTGCCTAAGATTCCCCGCCTCAGATACCCTGCCTCAGATTCCCCGCCTCAGATTTCCCGCCTCTGATTCCCCTCCTCAGATTCCCCGCCTCAGATTCCCCGCCTCAGATTCCCCGCCTCAGATTCCCCGCCTCAGATTCCCCGCCTCAGATTCCCCGCCTCAGATTCCCCGCCTCAGATTCCCCGCCTGATTCCCCGCCTCAGATTCCCCGTCTCAGATTCCCTGCCTCTGATTCCCTGCCTCTGATTCCCTGCCTCTGATTCTCTGCCTCTGATTCCCTGCCTCTGATTCCCTGCCTCTGATTCCCTGCCTCTGATTCCGCGCCTCTGATTCCACGCCTCTCTTTCCGTATCTCTGATTCCCCGCCTCTAATTCCCTGCCTCTGATACCCTGCCTCTCTTTGCCTGCCTCTATTTCGGTGCCTCTTTCTCTGCATCTAGTTTCCCACATCTCATTTGCCCCCTCTGATAACCCGCCTCTGATTCCATGCCTCTGATTCCCCGCCTCTGATTCCCCGCCTCTGATTCCCTGCCTCTGATTCCCCGCGTCTGATTCCCTGCCTCAGATTCCCTTCCTCAGATTCCCTGCCTCAGATTCCCTGCCTCTGATTCCCCGCCTCTGATTCCCCGCCTCTTATTCCCCGCCTCTGATTCCCCGCATCTGATTCCCCGCGTCTGATTCCCTCCCTCAGATTCCCCGGCTCTGATTCCCTGCATTAGATTCCCTGCCTCAGATTCCCTGCCTCTGATTCCCCGCCTCTGATTCCCTGCCTCTGATTCCACGCCTCTGATTCCTGCCTCAGATTCCCTGCCTCAGATTTCCTGCCACAGATTCTCTGCCTCTGATTCCCTGCCTTTGATTCCCCACCTCTTATTCCCCGCCTCTGATTCCCAGCCTCTGATTCCCCGCCTCTGATTCCCTGCCTCTGTTTCCCCGCCTCTGATTCCCCGCCTCTGATTCCCCGCCTCAGATTCCCCGCCTCAGATTCCCTGCATCAGATTCCCCGCCTGAGATTCCCCACCTCAGATTCCCCGCCCCAGATTCCCCGCCACAAATTCCCCGCATCAGATTCCCCGCCTCAGATTCCCCGCCTCAGATTCCCCGCCTCAGATTCCCCGCCTCAGATTTCCCACCTCAGATTCCCCGCCTCCGATTCCCCGCCTCAGATTCCCCGCCTCAGATTCCCCGCCTCAGATTCCCCGCCTCAGATTCCCCGCCTCAGATTCCCCGCCTCAGATTCCCCGCCTGATTCCCCGCCTCAGATTCCCCGTCTCAGATTCCCTGCCTCTGATTCCCTGCCTCTGATTCCCTGCCTCTGATTCTCTGCCTCTGATTCCCTGCCTCTGATTCCCTGCCTCTGATTCCCTGCCTCTGATTCCGCGCCTCTGATTCCACGCCTCTCTTTCCGTATCTCTGATTCCCCGCCTCTAATTCCCTGCCTCTGATACCCTGCCTCTCTTTGCCTGCCTCTATTTCGGTGCCTCTTTCTCTGCATCTAGTTTCCCACATCTCATTTGCCCCCTCTGATAACCCGCCTCTGATTCCATGCCTCTGATTCCCCGCCTCTGATTCCCCGCCTCTGATTCCCTGCCTCTGATTCCCCGCGTCTGATTCCCTGCCTCAGATTCCCTTCCTCAGATTCCCTGCCTCAGATTCCCTGCCTCTGATTCCCCGCCTCTGATTCCCCGCCTCTTATTCCCCGCCTCTGATTCCCCGCATCTGATTCCCCGCGTCTGATTCCCTCCCTCAGATTCCCCGGCTCTGATTCCCTGCATTAGATTCCCTGCCTCAGATTCCCTGCCTCTGATTCCCCGCCTCTGATTCCCTGCCTCTGATTCCACGCCTCTGATTCCTGCCTCAGATACCCTGCCTCAGATTTCCTGCCACAGATTCTCTGCCTCTGATTCCCTGCCTTTGATTCCCCACCTCTTATTTCCCGCCTCTGATTCCCAGCCTCTGATTCCCCGCCTCTGATTCCCTGCCTCTGTTTCCCCGCCTCTGATTCCCCGCCTCTGATTCCCCGCCTCAGATTCCCCGCCTCAGATTCCCTGCATCAGATTCCCCGCCTGAGATTCCCCACCTCAGATTCCCCGCCCCAGATTCCCCGCCACAAATTCCCCGCATCAGATTCCCCGCCTCAGATTCCCCGCCTCAGATTCCCCGCCTCAGATTCCCCGCCTCAGATTTCCCACCTCAGATTCCCCGCCTCCGATTCCCCGCCTCAGATTCCCCGCCTCAGATTCCCCGCCTCAGATTCCCCGCCTCAGATTCCCCGCCTCAGATTCCCCGCCTCAGATTCCCCGCCTCAGATTCCCTGCCTCTGATTGCCTGCCTCTGATTCCCTGCCTCTGATTCCCTGCCTCTGATTCCCCGCCTCTTATTCCCCACCTCTGATTCCCCGCCTCTGATTCCCCGCCTCTGATTCCCTGCCTCTGTTTCCCCACCTCTGATTCCCCGCCTCTGATTCCCCGCCTCAGATTCCCCGGCTCTGATTCCCTGCCTCAGATTCCCTGCCTAAGATTCCCTGCCTCAGATTCCCTGCCTAAGATTCCCCGCCTCAGATTTCCCGCCTCAGATTCCCCGCCTCAGAATCCCCGCCTCAGATTCCCCGCTTCAGATTCCCCGCCTCAGATTCCCCGCCTCAGATTCCCCGCCTCAGATTCCCCGCCTCAGATTCCCCGCCTCAGATTCCACGCCTCAGATTCCCCGCCTCAGATTCCCCGCCTCAGATTCCCCGCCTCAGATTCCCTGCCTCTGATTCCCTGCCTCTGATTCCCTGCCTCTGATTCCCTGCCTCTGATTCCCTGCCTCTGATTCCCTGCCTCTGATTCCGCGCCTCTGATTCCACGCCTCTCTTTCCTTGTCTCTGATACCCCGCCTCTGATTCCCTGCCTCTGATTCCCCGCCTCTGATTCCCTGACTCAGATTCCCTGCCTCAGATTCCCCGCCTCAGATTCCCTGCCTCAGATTCCCCGCCTCAGATTCCCTGCCTCTGATTCCCCGACTCTGATTCCCCGCCTCTTATTCCCTGCCTCAGATTCCCTGCCTCAGATTCCCTGCCTCTGATTCCCCGACTCTGATTCCCCGCCTCTTATTCCCCACCTCTGATTCCCCGCCTCTGATTCCCCGCCTCTGATTCCCTGCCTCTGTTTCCCCACCTCTGATTCCCCGCCTCTGATTCCCCGCCTCAGATTCCCCGGCTCTGATTCCCTGCCTCAGATTCCCTGCCTAAGATTCCCCGCCTCAGATTCCCTGCCTCAGATTCCCCGCCTCAGATTTCCCGCCTCAGATTCCCTGCCTTTGATTCCCCACCTCTTATTCCCCACCTCTGATTCCCAGCCTCTGATTCCCCGCCTCTGATTCACTGCCTCTGTTTCCCCGCCTCTGATTCCCCGCCTCTGATTGCCTGCCTCTGATTCCCTGCCTCTGATTCCCTGCCTCTGGTTCCCCGCCTCTGATTCCCCGCCTCAGATTCCCTGCCTCAGATTCCCTGCCTCAGATTCCCAGCCTCTGATTCCCTGCCTCAGATTCCCTGCCTCAGATTCCCTGCCTCAGATTCCCTGCCTCTGATTGCCAGCCTCTGTTTCCCTGCCTCTGATTCCCTGCCTCTTATTCCCTGCCTCTGATTCCCTGCCTCTGATTCCCTGCCTCTGATTCCCTGCCTCTGATTCCCCGCCTCTAATTCCCTGCCTCTGATACGCTGCCTCTCTTTGCCTGCCTCTATTTCGGTGCCTCTTTCTCTGCATCTAGTTTCCCACATCTCATTTGCCACCTCTGATAACCCGCCTCTGATTCCATGCCTCTGATTCCCCGCCTCTGATTCCCCGCCTCTGATTCCCTGCCTCTGATTCCCCGCGTCTGATTCCCTGCCTCAGATTCCCTTCCTCAGATTCCCTGCCTCAGATTCCCTGCCTCTGATTCCCCGCCTCTGATTCCCCGCCTCTTATTCCCCGCCTCTGATTCCCCGCCTCTGATTCCCCGCGTCTGATTCCCTCCCTCAGATTCCCCGGCTCTGATTCCCTGCATTAGATTCCCTGCCTCAGATTCCCTGCCTCTGATTCCCCACCTCTGATTCCCTGCCTCTGATTCCCCGCCTCTGATTCCTGCCTCAGATTCCCTGCCTCAGATTCCCTGCCTTAGCTTCTCTGCCTCTGATTCCCTGCCTTTGATTCCCCACCTCTTATTCCCCGCCTCTGATTCCCAGCCTCTGATTCCCCGCCTCTGATTCCCTGCCTCTGTTTCCCCGCCTCTGATTCCCCGCCTCTGATTCCCCGCCTCAGATTCCCCGCCTCAGATTCCCTGCATCAGATTCCCCGCCTGAGATTCCCCACCTCAGATTCCCCGCCTCAGATTCCCCGCCTCAAATTCCCCGCATCAGATTCCCCGCCTCAGATTCCCCGCATCAGATTCCCCGCCTCAGATTCCCCGCCTCAGATTTCCCGCCTCAGATTCCCCGCCTCCGATTCCCCGCCTCAGATTCCCCGCCTCAGATTCCCCGCCTCAGATTCCCCGCCTCAGATTCCCCGCCTCAGATTCCCTGGCTCTGATTCTCTGGCTCAGATTCCCTGCCTTAGATTCCCTGCCTCTGATTCCCCGCATCTGATTCCAGGCCTCTTATTCCCCACCTCTGATTCCCCGCCTCTGATTGCCTGCCACTGATTGCCCGCCTCTGATTCCCCGCCTCTGATTCCCCGCCTCTGATTCCCCACCTCTGTCTGTATGCCTCTCTTTCGCCTCCGCTTTTTCCCCTCCACTCTTTCCGCGCCTCTCTTTCCCTCCCTCAATTTCAACAACTCTGTTTGATCTGTTCTGTGTACCTCATTTTCAACACACAAGTTCCAACCACTATGTTTCACCCATCTATTTCCCCGCCTCTATTTATCCGCCTATGTTTACCCGCCTCTGTTTACCCACTTGTTTCACCGCCTCTGTTTTCCCGCCTCTGATTCCCCACCTCTGTCTCTATGCCTCTCTTTCGCCTCCACTCTTTCCCCTCCACTCTTTCCGTGCCTGTCTTTCCCTCCCTCAATTTCAACAACACTCTTTGATCTGTTTTGTGTACCTCATTTTAAACACACAAGTTCCAACCACTATGTTTTGCCCGCCTCTTTCCCCACTTCTATTTATCCACCTATGTTTACCTGCCACTGTTTACCCGCCTGTTTCCCCGCCTCTGATTCCCCACCTTTCATTCCCCGCCTCTCTTTCCCTGCCTCTATTTCAGCGCCTCTTTCTCTGCCTCTCTATCCCCACATCTCTTTTCCTCCCGCTGATTCCCCGCCTCTGATTCCCTGCCTCAGATTCCCTGCCTCTGATTCCCCGCATCGGATTCCCCGCCTCTTATTCCCCACCTCTGATTCCCCGCCTCTGATTCCCCGCCTCTGATTCCCTGCCTCTGTTTCCCCGCCTCCGATTCCCCGCCTCTGATTCCCCGCCTCAGATTCCCCGGCTCTGATTCCCTGCCTCAGATTCCCTGCCTCAGATTCCCCGCCTCAGATTCCCTGCATTAGATTCCCTGCCTCAGATTCCCTGCCTCTGATTCCCCGCCTCTGATTCCCTGCCTCTGATTCCCCGCCTCTGATTCCTGCCTCAGATTCCCTGCCTCAGATTCCCTGCCTCATATTCTCTGCCTCTGATTCCCTGCCTTTGATTCCCCACCTCTTATTCCCCGCCTCTGAATCCCAGCCTCTGATTCCCCGCCTCTGATATCCTGCCTCTGTTTCCCCGCCTCTGATTCCCCGCCTCTGATTCCCTGCCTCAGATTCCCCGCCTCAGATTCCCTGCATCAGATTCCCCGCCTCAGATTCCCCGCCTCAGATTCCCCGCCTCAGATTCCCCGCCTCAGATTCCCCGCCTCAGATTTCCCGCCTCAGATTCCCCACCTCCGATTCCCCGCCTCAGATTCCCCGCCTCAGATTCCCCGCCTCAGATTCCACGCCTCAGATTCCCCGCCTCAGATTCCCCGCCTCAGATTCCCGGCCTCAGATTCCCTGCCTCTGATTGCCTGCCTCTGATTCCCTGCCTCTGATACGCTGCCTCTCTTTGCCTGCCTCTATTTCGGTGCCTCTTTCTCTGCATCTAGTTTCCCACATCTCATTTGCCACCTCTGATAACCCGCCTCTGATTCCATGCCTCTGATTCCCTGCCTCTGATTCCCCGCCTCTGATTCCCTGCCTCTGATTCCCCGCGTCTGATTCCCTGCCTCAGATTCCCTTCCTCAGATTCCCTGCCTCAGATTCCCTGCCTCTGATTCCCCGCCTCTGATTCCCCGCCTCTTATTCCCCGCCTCTGATTCCCCGCCTCTGATTCCCCGCGTCTGATTCCCTCCCTCAGATTCCCCGGCTCTGAATCCCTGCATTAGATTCCCTGCCTCAGATTCCCTGCCTCTGATTCCCCACCTCTGATTCCCTGCCTCTGATTCCCCGCCTCTGATTCCTGCCTCAGATTCCCTGCCTCAGATTCCCTGCCTTAGATTCTCTGCCTCTGATTCCCTGCCTTTGATTCCCCACCTCTTATTCCCCGCCTCTGATTCCCAGCCTCTGATTCCCCGCCTCAGATTCCCTGCCTCTGTTTCCCCGCCTCTGATTCCCCGCCTCTGATTCCCCGCCTCAGATTCCCCGCCTCAGATTCCCTGCATCAGATTCCCCGCCTGAGATTCCCCACCTCAGATTCCCCGCCTCAGATTCCCCGCCTCAAATTCCCCGCATCAGATTCCCCGCCTCAGATTCCCCGCATCAGATTCCCCGCCTCAGATTCCCCGCCTCAGATTCCGCGCCTCTGATTCCACGCCTCTCTTTCCTTGTCTCTGATACCCCGCCTCTGATTCCCTGCCTCTGATTCCCCGCCTCTGATTCCCTGACTCAGATTCCCTGCCTCAGATTCCCCGCCTCAGATTCCCTGCCTCAGATTCCCCGCCTCAGATTCCCTGCCTCTGATTCCCCGACTCTGATTCCCCGCCTCTGATTCCCTGCCTCAGATTCCCTGCCTCAGATTCCCTGCCTCTGATTCCCCGACTCTGATTCCCCACCTCTTATTCCCCACCTCTGATTCCCCGCCTCTGATTCCCCGCCTCTGATTCCCTGCCTCTGTTTCCCCACCTCTGATTCCCCGCCTCTGATTCCCCGCCTCAGATTCCCCGGCTCTGATTCCCTGCCTCAGATTCCCTGCCTAAGATTCCCCGCCTCAGATTCCCTGCCTCAGATTCCCCGCCTCAGATTTCCCGCCTCAGATTCCCTGCCTTTGATTCCCCACCTCTTATTCCCCGCCTCTGATTCCCAGCCTCTGATTCCCCGCCTCTGATTCCCTGCCTCTGTTTCCCCCCCTCTGATTCCCCGCCTCTGATTGCCTGCCTCTGATTCCCTGCCTCTGATTCCCTGCCTCTGATTCCCCGCCTCTGATTCCCCGCCTCATATTCCCTGCCTCAGCTTCCCTGCCTCAGATTCCCTGCCTCTGATTCCCTGCCTCAGATTCCCTGCCTCAGATTCCCTGCCTCAGATTCCCTGCCTCTGATTGCCAGCCTCTGTTTCCCTGCCTCTGATTCCCTGCCTCTGATTCCCTGCCTCTTATTCCCTGCCTCTGATTCCCTGCGTCTGATTCCCTGCCTCTGATTCCGCGCCTCTGATTCCACGCCTCTCTTTCCGTATCTCTGATTCCCCGCCTCTAAATCCCTGCCTCTGATACGCTGCCTCTCTTTGCCTGCCTCTATTTCGGTGCCTCTTTCTCTGCATCTAGTTTCCCACATCTCATTTGCCACCTCTGATAACCCGCCTCTGATTCCATGCCTCTGATTCCCCGCCTCTGATTCCCCGCCTCTGATTCCCTGCCTCTGATTCCCCGCGTCTGATTCCCTGCCTCAGATTCCCTTCCTCAGATTCCCTGCCTCAGATTCCCTGCCTCTGATTCCCCGCCTCTGATTCCCCGACTCTTATTCCCCGCCTCTGATTCCCCGCCTCTGATTCCCCGCGTCTGATTCCCTCCCTCAGATTCCCCGGCTCTGATTCCCTGCATTAGATTCCCTGCCTCAGATTCCCTGCCTCTGATTCCCCACCTCTGATTCCCTGCCTCTGATTCCCCGCCTCTGATTCCTGCCTCAGATTCCCTGCCTCAGATTCCCTGCCTTAGATTCTCTGCCTCTGATTCCCTGCCTTTGATTCCCCACCTCTTATTCCCCGCCTCTGATTCCCAGCCTCTGATTCCCCGCCTCTGATTCCCTGCCTCTGTTTCCCCGCCTCTGATTCCCCGCCTCTGATTCCCCGCCTCAGATTCCCCGCCTCAGATTCCCTGCATCAGATTCCCCGCCTGAGATTCCCCACCTCAGATTCCCCGCCTCAGATTCCCCGCCTCAAATTCCCCGCATCAGATTCCCCGCCTCAGATGCCCCGCATCAGATTCCCCGCCTCAGATTCCCCGCCTCAGATTTCCCGCCTCAGATTCCCCGCCTCCGATTCCCCGCCTCAGATTCCCCGCCTCAGATTCCCCGCCTCAGATTCCCCGCCTCAGATTCCCCGCCTCAGATTCCCCGCCTCAGATTCCCCGCCTCAGATTCCCTGCCTCTGATTGCCTGCCTCTGATTCCCTGCCTCTGTTTCCCCGCCTCTGATTCCCCGCCTCTGATTCCCCGCCTCAGATTCCCCGCCTCAGATTCCCTGCCTCAGATTCCCCGCCTGAGATTCCCCGCCTCAGATTCCCCGCCTGAGATTCCCCGCCTCAGATTCCCCGCCTCAGATTCCCCGCCTCAGATTCCCCGCCTCAGATTCCCTGCCTCTGATTGCCTGCCTCTGATTCCCTGCCTCTGATTCCCTGCCTCTGATTCCCAGCCTCTGATTCCCCGCCTCAGATTCCCTGCCTCAGATTCCCTGCCTCAGATTCCCTGCCTCTGATTCCCTGCCTCAGATTCCCTGCCTCAGATTCCCTGCCTCAGATTCCCTTCCTCTGATTGCCTGCCTCTGTTTCCCTGCCTCTGATTCCCTGCCTCTGATTCCCTGCCTCTGATTCCCTGCCTCTGATTCCCTGCCTCTGATTCCCTGCCTCTGATTCCGCGCCTCTGATTCCACGCCTCTCTTTCCTTGTCTCTGATTCCCCGCCTCTGAGTCCCTGCCACTGATACCCTGCCTCTCTTTGCCTGCCTCTATTTCCGTGCCTCTTTCACTGCATCTAGTTTCCCACATCTCATTTGCCCCCTCTGATAACCCGCCTCTGATTCCATGCCTCTGATTCACTGCCTCAGATTCCCTGCATCAGATTCCCCGACTCAGATTTACCGCCTCAGATTCCCCGCCTCAGATTCCCTGCCTCAGATTCCCTGCCTCAGATTCCCTGCCTCAGATTCCCTGCCTCAGATTCCCTTCATCTGATGCCCTTCATCAATTCCCTGCCTCTGATTCCCTGCCTCTGATTCCCCACCTCTGATTCCCCGCCTCAGATTCCCTGGCTCTGATTCTCTGGCTCAGATTCCCTGCCTTAGATTCCCTGCCTCTGATTCCCCGCATCTGATTCCAGGCCTCTTATTCCCCACCTCTGATTCCCCGCCTTTGATTGCCTGCCACTGATTGCCCGCCTCTGATTGCCTGCCACTGATTGCCCGCCTCTGATTCCCCGCCTCAGATTTCCCGCCTCAGATTCCCTGCCTTTGATTCCCCACCTCTTATTCCCCACCTCTGATTCCCAGCCTCTGATTCCCCGCCTCTGATTCACTGCCTCTGTTTCCCCGCCTCTGATTCCCCGCCTCTGATTGCCTGCCTCTGATTCCCTGCCTCTGATTCCCTGCCTCTGGTTCCCCGCCTCTGATTCCCTGCCTCAGATTCCCTGCCTCAGATTCCCTGCCTCAGATTCCCAGCCTCTGATTCCCTGCCTCAGATTCCCTGCCTCAGATTCCCTGCCTCAGATTCCCTGCCTCTGATTGCCAGCCTCTGTTTCCCTGCCTCTGATTCCCTGCCTCTTATTCCCTGCCTCTGATTCCCTGCCTCTGATTCCCTGCCTCTGATTCCCTGCCTCTGATTCCCCGCCTCTAATTCCCTGCCTCTGATACGCTGCCTCTCTTTGCCTGCCTCTATTTCGGTGCCTCTTTCTCTGCATCTAGTTTCCCACATCTCATTTGCCACCTCTGATAACCCGCCTCTGATTCCATGCCTCTGATTCCCCGCCTCTGATTCCCCGCCTCTGATTCCCTGCCTCTGATTCCCCGCGTCTGATTCCCTGCCTCAGATTCCCTTCCTCAGATTCCCTGCCTCAGATTCCCTGCCTCTGATTCCCCGCCTCTGATTCCCCGCCTCTTATTCCCCGCCTCTGATTCCCCGCCTCTGATTCCCCGCGTCTGATTCCCTCCCTCAGATTCCCCGGCTCTGATTCCCTGCATTAGATTCCCTGCCTCAGATTCCCTGCCTCTGATTCCCCACCTCTGATTCCCTGCCTCTGATTCCCCGCCTCTGATTCCTGCCTCAGATTCCCTGCCTCAGATTCCCTGCCTTAGCTTCTCTGCCTCTGATTCCCTGCCTTTGATTCCCCACCTCTTATTCCCCGCCTCTGATTCCCAGCCTCTGATTCCCCGCCTCTGATTCCCTGCCTCTGTTTCCCCGCCTCTGATTCCCCGCCTCTGATTCCCCGCCTCAGATTCCCCGCCTCAGATTCCCTGCATCAGATTCCCCGCCTGAGATTCCCCACCTCAGATTCCCCGCCTCAGATTCCCCGCCTCAAATTCCCCGCATCAGATTCCCCGCCTCAGATTCCCCGCATCAGATTCCCCGCCTCAGATTCCCCGCCTCAGATTTCCCGCCTCAGATTCCCCGCCTCCGATTCCCCGCCTCAGATTCCCCGCCTCAGATTCCCCGCCTCAGATTCCCCGCCTCAGATTCCCCGCCTCAGATTCCCTGGCTCTGATTCTCTGGCTCAGATTCCCTGCCTTAGATTCCCTGCCTCTGATTCCCCGCATCTGATTCCAGGCCTCTTATTCCCCACCTCTGATTCCCCGCCTCTGATTGCCTGCCACTGATTGCCCGCCTCTGATTCCCCGCCTCTGATTCCCCGCCTCTGATTCCCCACCTCTGTCTGTATGCCTCTCTTTCGCCTCCGCTTTTTCCCCTCCACTCTTTCCGCGCCTCTCTTTCCCTCCCTCAATTTCAACAACTCTGTTTGATCTGTTCTGTGTACCTCATTTTCAACACACAAGTTCCAACCACTATGTTTCACCCATCTATTTCCCCGCCTCTATTTATCCGCCTATGTTTACCCGCCTCTGTTTACCCACTTGTTTCACCGCCTCTGTTTTCCCGCCTCTGATTCCCCACCTCTGTCTCTATGCCTCTCTTTCGCCTCCACTCTTTCCCCTCCACTCTTTCCGTGCCTGTCTTTCCCTCCCTCAATTTCAACAACACTCTTTGATCTGTTTTGTGTACCTCATTTTAAACACACAAGTTCCAACCACTATGTTTTGCCCGCCTCTTTCCCCACTTCTATTTATCCACCTATGTTTACCTGCCACTGTTTACCCGCCTGTTTCCCCGCCTCTGATTCCCCACCTTTCATTCCCCGCCTCTCTTTCCCTGCCTCTATTTCAGCGCCTCTTTCTCTGCCTCTCTATCCCCACATCTCTTTTCCTCCCGCTGATTCCCCGCCTCTGATTCCCTGCCTCAGATTCCCTGCCTCTGATTCCCCGCATCGGATTCCCCGCCTCTTATTCCCCACCTCTGATTCCCCGCCTCTGATTCCCCGCCTCTGATTCCCTGCCTCTGTTTCCCCGCCTCCGATTCCCCGCCTCTGATTCCCCGCCTCAGATTCCCCGGCTCTGATTCCCTGCCTCAGATTCCCTGCCTCAGATTCCCCGCCTCAGATTCCCTGCATTAGATTCCCTGCCTCAGATTCCCTGCCTCTGATTCCCCGCCTCTGATTCCCTGCCTCTGATTCCCCGCCTCTGATTCCTGCCTCAGATTCCCTGCCTCAGATTCCCTGCCTCATATTCTCTGCCTCTGATTCCCTGCCTTTGATTCCCCACCTCTTATTCCCCGCCTCTGAATCCCAGCCTCTGATTCCCCGCCTCTGATATCCTGCCTCTGTTTCCCCGCCTCTGATTCCCCGCCTCTGATTCCCTGCCTCAGATTCCCCGCCTCAGATTCCCTGCATCAGATTCCCCGCCTCAGATTCCCCGCCTCAGATTCCCCGCCTCAGATTCCCCGCCTCAGATTCCCCGCCTCAGATTTCCCGCCTCAGATTCCCCACCTCCGATTCCCCGCCTCAGATTCCCCGCCTCAGATTCCCCGCCTCAGATTCCACGCCTCAGATTCCCCGCCTCAGATTCCCCGCCTCAGATTCCCGGCCTCAGATTCCCTGCCTCTGATTGCCTGCCTCTGATTCCCTGCCTCTGATACGCTGCCTCTCTTTGCCTGCCTCTATTTCGGTGCCTCTTTCTCTGCATCTAGTTTCCCACATCTCATTTGCCACCTCTGATAACCCGCCTCTGATTCCATGCCTCTGATTCCCTGCCTCTGATTCCCCGCCTCTGATTCCCTGCCTCTGATTCCCCGCGTCTGATTCCCTGCCTCAGATTCCCTTCCTCAGATTCCCTGCCTCAGATTCCCTGCCTCTGATTCCCCGCCTCTGATTCCCCGCCTCTTATTCCCCGCCTCTGATTCCCCGCCTCTGATTCCCCGCGTCTGATTCCCTCCCTCAGATTCCCCGGCTCTGAATCCCTGCATTAGATTCCCTGCCTCAGATTCCCTGCCTCTGATTCCCCACCTCTGATTCCCTGCCTCTGATTCCCCGCCTCTGATTCCTGCCTCAGATTCCCTGCCTCAGATTCCCTGCCTTAGATTCTCTGCCTCTGATTCCCTGCCTTTGATTCCCCACCTCTTATTCCCCGCCTCTGATTCCCAGCCTCTGATTCCCCGCCTCAGATTCCCTGCCTCTGTTTCCCCGCCTCTGATTCCCCGCCTCTGATTCCCCGCCTCAGATTCCCCGCCTCAGATTCCCTGCATCAGATTCCCCGCCTGAGATTCCCCACCTCAGATTCCCCGCCTCAGATTCCCCGCCTCAAATTCCCCGCATCAGATTCCCCGCCTCAGATTCCCCGCATCAGATTCCCCGCCTCAGATTCCCCGCCTCAGATTCCGCGCCTCTGATTCCACGCCTCTCTTTCCTTGTCTCTGATACCCCGCCTCTGATTCCCTGCCTCTGATTCCCCGCCTCTGATTCCCTGACTCAGATTCCCTGCCTCAGATTCCCCGCCTCAGATTCCCTGCCTCAGATTCCCCGCCTCAGATTCCCTGCCTCTGATTCCCCGACTCTGATTCCCCGCCTCTGATTCCCTGCCTCAGATTCCCTGCCTCAGATTCCCTGCCTCTGATTCCCCGACTCTGATTCCCCACCTCTTATTCCCCACCTCTGATTCCCCGCCTCTGATTCCCCGCCTCTGATTCCCTGCCTCTGTTTCCCCACCTCTGATTCCCCGCCTCTGATTCCCCGCCTCAGATTCCCCGGCTCTGATTCCCTGCCTCAGATTCCCTGCCTAAGATTCCCCGCCTCAGATTCCCTGCCTCAGATTCCCCGCCTCAGATTTCCCGCCTCAGATTCCCTGCCTTTGATTCCCCACCTCTTATTCCCCGCCTCTGATTCCCAGCCTCTGATTCCCCGCCTCTGATTCCCTGCCTCTGTTTCCCCCCCTCTGATTCCCCGCCTCTGATTGCCTGCCTCTGATTCCCTGCCTCTGATTCCCTGCCTCTGATTCCCCGCCTCTGATTCCCCGCCTCATATTCCCTGCCTCAGCTTCCCTGCCTCAGATTCCCTGCCTCTGATTCCCTGCCTCAGATTCCCTGCCTCAGATTCCCTGCCTCAGATTCCCTGCCTCTGATTGCCAGCCTCTGTTTCCCTGCCTCTGATTCCCTGCCTCTGATTCCCTGCCTCTTATTCCCTGCCTCTGATTCCCTGCGTCTGATTCCCTGCCTCTGATTCCGCGCCTCTGATTCCACGCCTCTCTTTCCGTATCTCTGATTCCCCGCCTCTAAATCCCTGCCTCTGATACGCTGCCTCTCTTTGCCTGCCTCTATTTCGGTGCCTCTTTCTCTGCATCTAGTTTCCCACATCTCATTTGCCACCTCTGATAACCCGCCTCTGATTCCATGCCTCTGATTCCCCGCCTCTGATTCCCCGCCTCTGATTCCCTGCCTCTGATTCCCCGCGTCTGATTCCCTGCCTCAGATTCCCTTCCTCAGATTCCCTGCCTCAGATTCCCTGCCTCTGATTCCCCGCCTCTGATTCCCCGACTCTTATTCCCCGCCTCTGATTCCCCGCCTCTGATTCCCCGCGTCTGATTCCCTCCCTCAGATTCCCCGGCTCTGATTCCCTGCATTAGATTCCCTGCCTCAGATTCCCTGCCTCTGATTCCCCACCTCTGATTCCCTGCCTCTGATTCCCCGCCTCTGATTCCTGCCTCAGATTCCCTGCCTCAGATTCCCTGCCTTAGATTCTCTGCCTCTGATTCCCTGCCTTTGATTCCCCACCTCTTATTCCCCGCCTCTGATTCCCAGCCTCTGATTCCCCGCCTCTGATTCCCTGCCTCTGTTTCCCCGCCTCTGATTCCCCGCCTCTGATTCCCCGCCTCAGATTCCCCGCCTCAGATTCCCTGCATCAGATTCCCCGCCTGAGATTCCCCACCTCAGATTCCCCGCCTCAGATTCCCCGCCTCAAATTCCCCGCATCAGATTCCCCGCCTCAGATGCCCCGCATCAGATTCCCCGCCTCAGATTCCCCGCCTCAGATTTCCCGCCTCAGATTCCCCGCCTCCGATTCCCCGCCTCAGATTCCCCGCCTCAGATTCCCCGCCTCAGATTCCCCGCCTCAGATTCCCCGCCTCAGATTCCCCGCCTCAGATTCCCCGCCTCAGATTCCCTGCCTCTGATTGCCTGCCTCTGATTCCCTGCCTCTGTTTCCCCGCCTCTGATTCCCCGCCTCTGATTCCCCGCCTCAGATTCCCCGCCTCAGATTCCCTGCCTCAGATTCCCCGCCTGAGATTCCCCGCCTCAGATTCCCCGCCTGAGATTCCCCGCCTCAGATTCCCCGCCTCAGATTCCCCGCCTCAGATTCCCCGCCTCAGATTCCCTGCCTCTGATTGCCTGCCTCTGATTCCCTGCCTCTGATTCCCTGCCTCTGATTCCCAGCCTCTGATTCCCCGCCTCAGATTCCCTGCCTCAGATTCCCTGCCTCAGATTCCCTGCCTCTGATTCCCTGCCTCAGATTCCCTGCCTCAGATTCCCTGCCTCAGATTCCCTTCCTCTGATTGCCTGCCTCTGTTTCCCTGCCTCTGATTCCCTGCCTCTGATTCCCTGCCTCTGATTCCCTGCCTCTGATTCCCTGCCTCTGATTCCCTGCCTCTGATTCCGCGCCTCTGATTCCACGCCTCTCTTTCCTTGTCTCTGATTCCCCGCCTCTGAGTCCCTGCCACTGATACCCTGCCTCTCTTTGCCTGCCTCTATTTCCGTGCCTCTTTCACTGCATCTAGTTTCCCACATCTCATTTGCCCCCTCTGATAACCCGCCTCTGATTCCATGCCTCTGATTCACTGCCTCAGATTCCCTGCATCAGATTCCCCGACTCAGATTTACCGCCTCAGATTCCCCGCCTCAGATTCCCTGCCTCAGATTCCCTGCCTCAGATTCCCTGCCTCAGATTCCCTGCCTCAGATTCCCTTCATCTGATGCCCTTCATCAATTCCCTGCCTCTGATTCCCTGCCTCTGATTCCCCACCTCTGATTCCCCGCCTCAGATTCCCTGGCTCTGATTCTCTGGCTCAGATTCCCTGCCTTAGATTCCCTGCCTCTGATTCCCCGCATCTGATTCCAGGCCTCTTATTCCCCACCTCTGATTCCCCGCCTCTGATTGCCTGCCACTGATTGCCCGCCTCTGATTCCCCGCCACTGATTCCCCGCCTCTGATTCCCCACCTCTGTCTGTATGCCTCTCTTTCGCCTCCGCTTTTTCCCCTCCACTCTTTCCGCGCCTCTCTTTCCCTCCCTCAATTTCAACAACTCTGTTTGATCTGTTCTGTGTACCTCATTTTCAACACACAAGTTCCAACCACTATGTTTCACCCATCTATTTCCCCGCCTCTATTTATCCGCCTATGTTTACCCGCCTCTGTTTACCCACCTGTTTCACCGCCTCTGTTTCCCCGCCTCTGATTCCCCACCTCTGTCTCTATGCCTCTCTTTCGCCTCCACTCTTTCCCCTCCACTCTTTCCGTGCCTGTCTTTCCCTCCCTCAATTTCAACAACACTGTTTGATCTGTTTTGTGTACCTCATTTTAAACACACAAGTTCCAACCACTATGTTTTGCCCGCCTCTTTCCCCACTTCTATTTATCCACCTATGTTTACCTGCCACTGTTTACCCGCCTGTTTCCCCGCCTCTGATTCCCCACCTTTCATTCCCCGCCTCTCTTTCCCTGCCTCTATTTCAGCGCCTCTTTCTCTGCCTCTCTATCCCCACATCTCTTTTCCTCCCGCTGATTCCCCGCCTCTGATTCCCTGCCTCAGATTCCCTGCCTCTGATTCCCCGCCTCTGATTCCCCGCCTCTTATTCCACACCTCTGATTCCCCGCCTCTGATTCCCCGCCTCTGATTCCCTGCCTCTGTTTCCCCGCCTCCGATTCCCCGCCTCTGATTCCCCGCCTCAGATTCCCCGGCTCTGATTCCCTGCCTCAGATTCCCTGCCTCAGATTCCCCGCCTCAGATTCCCTGCCTCAGATTCCCCGCCTCAGATTCCCTGCCTCTGATTCCACGACTCTGATTCCCCGCCTCTTATTCCCCGCCTCTGAATCCCCGCCTCTGATTCCCCGCCTCTGATTCCCTGCCTCTGATTCCCCACCTCTGATTCCCTGCCTCAGATTCCCTGCCTCAGATTCCCTGCCTCAGATTCCCTGCCTCTGATTCCCCGACTCTGATTCCCCGCCTCTTATTTCCCACCTCTGATTCCCCGTCTCTGATTCCCCGCCTCTGATTCCCTGCCTCTGTTTCCCCACCTCTGATTCCCCGCCTCCGATTCCCCGCCTAAGATTCCCCGGCTCTGATTCCCTGCCTCAGATTCCCTGCCTAAGATTCCCCGCCTCAGATTCCCCGCCTCAGATTCCCCGCCTCAGATTCCCCGCATCAGATTCCCCGCCTCAGATTCCCCGCCTCAGATTTCCCGCCTCAGATTCCCCGCCTCCGATTCCCCGCCTCAGATTCCCCGCCTCAGATTCCCCGCCTCAGATTCCCCACCTCAGATTCCCCGCCTCAGATTCCCCGCCTCAGATTCCCCGCCTCAGATTCCCTGCCTCTGATTGCCTGCCTCTGATTCCCTGCCTCTGTTTCCCCGCCTCTGATTCCCCGCCTCTGATTCCCCGCCTCAGATTCCCCGCCTCAGATTCCCTGCCTCAGATTCCCCGCCTGAGATTCCCCGCCTCAGATTCCCCGCCTGAGATTCCCCGCCTCAGATTCCCCGCCTCAGATTCCCTGCCTCTGATTGCCTGCCTCTGATTCCCTGCCTCTGATTCCCTGCCTCTGATACCCTGCCTCTGATTCCCTGCCTCTGATTCCCTGCCTCTGATTCCCTGCCTCTGATTCCCTGCCTCTGATTCCCTGCCTCTGATTCCGCGCCTCTGATTCCACGCCTCTCTTTCCGTATCTCTGATTCCCCGCCTCTAATTCCCTGCCTCTGATACCCTGCCTCTCTTTGCCTGCCTCTATTTCGGTGCCTCTTTCTCTGCATCTAGTTTCCCACATCTCATTTGCCCCCTCTGATAACCCGCCTCTGATTCCATGCCTCTGATTCCCCGCCTCTGATTCCCCGCCTCTGATTCCCTGCCTCTGATTCCCCGCCTCTGATTCCCTGCCTCAGATTCCCTGCCTCAGATTCCCCGCCTCAGATTCCCTGCCTCAGATTCCCCGCATCAGATTCCCTGCCTCTGATTCTCCGACTCTGATTCACCACCTCATATTCCCCGCCACTGATTCCCCGCCTCTGATTCACTGCCTCTGATACCCTGCCTCTCTTTGCCTGCCTCTATTTCGGTGCCTCTTTCTCTGCATCTAGTTTCCCACATCTAATTTGCCCCCTCTGATAACCCGCCTCTGATTCCATGCCTCAGATTCCCTGCCTCAGATTCCCCGCCTGAGATTCCCCGCCTCAGATTCCCCGCCTGAGATTCCCCGCCTCAGATTCCCCGCCTCAGATTCCCCGCCTCAGATTCCCCGCCTCAGATTCCCTGCCTCTGATTGCCTGCCTCTGATTCCCTGCCTCTGATTCCCTGCCTCTGATTCCCTGCCTCTGATTCCCTGCCTCTGATTCCCTGCCTCTGATTCCCTGCCTCTGATTCCCTGCCTCTGATTCCCTGCCTCTGATTCCGCGCCTCTGATTCCATGCCTCTCTTTCCGTATCTCTGATTCCCCGCCTCTAATTCCCTGCCTCTGATACCCTGCCTCTCTTTGCCTGCCTCTATTTCGGTGCCTCTTTCTCTGCATCTAGTTTCCCACATCTCATTTGCCCCCTCTGATAACCCGCCTCTGATTCCATGCCTCTGATTCCCCGCCTCTGATTCCCCGCCTCTGATTCCCTGCCTCTGATTCCCCGCCTCTGATTCCCTGCCTCAGATTCCCTGCCTCAGATTCCCCGCCTCAGATTCCCTGCCTCAGATTCCCCGCATCAGATTCCCTGCCTCTGATTCTCCGACTCTGATTCACCACCTCATATTCCCCGCCTCTGATTCCCCGCCTCTGATTCACTGCCTCTGATACCCTGCCTCTCTTTGCCTGCCTCTATTTCGGTGCCTCTTTCTCTGCATCTAGTTTCCCACATCTAATTTGCCCCCTCTGATAACCCGCCTCTGATTCCATGCCTCTGATTCCCCGCCTCTGATACCCCGCCTCTGATTCCCTGCCTCTGATTCCCCGCCTCTGATTCCCTGACTCAGATTCCCTGCCTCAGATACCCCGCCTCAGATTCCCTGCCTCAGATTCCCCGCCTCAGATTCCCTGCCTCTGATTCCCCGACTCTGATTCCCCGCCTCATATTCCCCGCCTCTGATTCCCCGCCTCTGATTCCCTGCCTCTGATTCCCCACCTCTGATTCCCTGCCTCAGATTCCCTGCCTCAGATTCCCTGCCTCAGATTCCCTGCCTCTGATTCCCCGACTCTGATTCCCCGCCTCTTATTCCCCACCTCTGATTCCCCGCCTCTGATTCCCCGCCTCTGATTCCCTGCCTCTGTTTCCCCACCTCTGATACCCCGCCTCTGATTCCCCGCCTCAGATTCCCCGGCTCTGATTCCCTGCCTCAGATTCCCTGCCCAAGATTCCCCGCCTCAGATTCCCTGCCTCAGATTCCCCGCCTCAGATTTCCCGCCTCAGATTCCCCTCCTCAGATTCCACGCCTCAGATTCCCCGCCTCAGATTCCCCGCCTCAGATTCCCCGCCTCAGATTCCCCGCCTCAGATTCCCCGCCTCAGATTCCCCGCCTCAGATTCCCCGCCTCAGATTCCCCGCCTCAGATTCCCCGCCTCAGATTCCCCGTCTCAGATTCCCTGCCTCTGATTCCCTGCCTCTGATTCCCTGCCTCTGATTCCCTGCCTCTGATTCCCTGCCTCTGATTCCCTGCCTCTGATTCCCTGCCTCTGATTCCGCACCTCTGATTCCACGCCTCTCTTTCCGTATCTCTGATTCCCCGCCTCTAATTCCCTGCCTCTGATACCCTGCCTCTCTTTGCCTGCCTCTATTTCGGTGCCTCTTTCTCTGCATCTAGTTTCCCACATCTCATTTGCCCCCTCTGATAAACCGCCTCTGATTCCATGCCTCTGATTCCCCGCCTCTGATTCCCCGCCTCTGATTCCCTGCCTCTGATTCGCCGCGTCTGATTCCCTGCCTCAGATTCCCTTCCTCAGATTCCCTGCCTCAGATTCCCTGCCTCTGATTCCCCGCCTCTGATTCCCCGCCTCTTATTCCCCGCCTCTGATTCCCCGCCTCTGATTCCCCGCGTCTGATTCCCTCCCTCAGATTCCCCGGCTCTGATTCCCTGCATTAGATTCCCTGCCTCAGATTCCCTGCCTCTGATTCCCCGCCTCTGATTCCCTGCCTCTGATTCCCCGCCTCTGATTCCTGCCTCAGATTCCCTGCCTCAGATTCCCTGCCTCAGATTCTCTGCCTCTGATTCCCCGCCTCTTATTCCCCGCCTCTGATTCCCCGCCTCTGATTCCCCGCGTCTGATTCCCTCCCTCAGATTCCCCGGCTCTGATTCCCTGCATTAGATTCCCTGCCTCAGATTCCCTGCCTCTGATTCCCCACCTCTGATTCCCTGCCTCTGATTCCCCGCCTCTGATTCCTGCCTCAGATTCCCTGCCTCAGATTCCCTGCCTTAGATTCTCTGCCTCTGATTCCCTGCCTTTGATTCCCCACCTCTTATTCCCCGCCTCTGATTCCCAGCCTCTGATTCCCCGCCTCTGATTCCCTGCCTCTGTTTCCCCGCCTCTGATTCCCCGCCTCTGATTCCCCGCCTCAGATTCCCCGCCTCAGATTCCCTGCATCAGATTCCCCGCCTGAGATTCCCCACCTCAGATTCCCCGCCTCAGATTCCACGCCTCAAATTCCCCGCATCAGATTCCCCGCCTCAGATTCCCCGCCTCAGATTCCCCGCCTCAGATTCCCCGCCTCAGATTTCCCGTCTCAGATTCCCCGCATCCGATTCCCCGCCTCAGATTCCCCGCCTCAGATTCCCCGCCTCAGATTCCCCGCCTCAGATTCCCCGCCTCAGATTCCCCGCCTCAGATTCCCCGCCTCAGATTCCCTGCCTCTGATTGCCTGCCTCTGATTCCCTGCCTCTGATTCCCTGCCTCTGATTCCCTGCCTCTGATTCCCTGCCTCTGATTCCCTGCCTCTGATTCCGCGCCTCTGATTCCACGCCTCTCTTTCCATATCTCTGATTCCCCGCCTCTGATTCCCTGCCTCTGATACCCCGCCTCTCTTTGCCTGCCTCTATTTCGGTGCCTCTTTCTCTGCATCTAGTTTCCCACATCTCATTTGCCCCCTCAAATAACCCGCCTCTGATTCCATGACTCTGATTCCCCGCCTCTGATTCCCCACCTCTGATTCCCCGCCTCTGATTCCCCGCCTCTGATTCCCTGCCTCAGATTCCCTGCCTCAGATTCCCCGCCTCAGATTCCCTGCCTCTGATTCCACGACTCTGATTCCCCGCCTCTTATTCCCCGCCTCTGAATCCCCTCCTCTGATTCCCCGCCTCTGATTCCCTGCCTCTGATTCCCCACCTCTGATTCCCTGCCTCAGATTCCCTGCCTCAGATTCCCTGCCTCAGATTCCCTGCCTCTGATTCCCCGACTCTGATTCCCCGCCTCTTATTCCCCACCTCTGATTCCCCGTCTCTGATTCCCCGCCTCTGATTCCCTGCCTCTGTTTCCCCACCTCTGATTCCCCGCCTCCGATTCCCCGCCTCAGATTCCCCGGCTCTGATTCCCTGCCTCAGATTCCCTGCCTAAGATTCCCCGCCTCAGATTCCCTGCCTAAGATTCCCCGCCTCAGATTTCCCGCCTCAGATTCCCCTCCTCAGATTCCCCGCCTCAGATTCCCCGCCTCAGATTCCCCGCCTCAGATTCCCCGCCTCAGATTCCCCGCCTCTGATTCCCCGCGTCTGATTCCCTCCCTCAGATTCCCCGGCTCTGATTCCCTGCCTCTGATTCCCCGCCTCTGATTCCCTGCCTCTGTTTCCCCGCCTCTGATTCCCTGCCTCTGATTCCCTGCCTCTGATTCCCCGCCTCAGATTCCCCGCCTCAAATTCCCTGCATCAGATTCCCCG
Organism: Narcine bancroftii; assembly: GCF_036971445.1. NCBI lineage: Eukaryota > Metazoa > Chordata > Chondrichthyes > Torpediniformes > Narcinidae > Narcine > Narcine bancroftii. The sequence goes on from NC_091481.1 coordinate 92,758,566, forward strand.
CCTGAGATTCCCCACCTCAGATTCCCCGCCTCAGATTCCCCGCCTCAAATTCCCCGCCTCAGATTCCCCGCCACAGATTCCCCGCATCAGATTCCCCGCCTCAGATTCCCCGCCTCAGATTTCCCGCCTCAGATTCCCCGCCTCCGATTCCCCGCCTCAGATTCCCCGCCTCAGATTCCCCGCCTCAGATTCCCCGCCTCAGATTCCCCGCCTCAGATTCCCCGCCTCAGATTCCCCGCCTCAGATTCCCTGCCTCTGATTGCCTGCCTCTGATTCCCTGCCTCTGTTTCCCCGCCTCTGATTCCCCGCCTCTGATTCCCCGCCTCAGATTCCCCGCCTCAGATTCCCTGCCTCAGATTCCCCGCCTGAGATTCCCCGCCTCAGATTCCCCGCCTGAGATTCCCCGCCTGAGATTCCCCGCCTCAGATTCCCCGCCTCAGATTCCCTGCCTCAGATTCCCTGCCTCTGATTGCCTGCCTCTGATTCCCTGCCTCTGATTCCCTGCCTCTGATTCCCTGCCTCTGATTCCCTGCCTCTGATTCCCTGCCTCTGATTCCCTGCCTCTGATTCCCTGCCTCTGATTCCGCGCCTCTGATTCCACGCCTCTCTTTCCGTATCTCTGATTCCCCGCCTCTAATTCCCTGCCTCTGATACCCTGCCTCTCTTTGCCTGCCTCTATTTCGGTGCCTCTTTCTCTGCATCTAGTTTCCCACATCTCATTTGCCCCCTCTGATAACCCGCCTCTGATTCCATGCCTCTGATTCCCAGCCTCTGATTCCCCGCCTCTGATTCCCTGCCTCTGATTCCCCGCCTCTGATTCCCTGCCTCAGATTCCCTGCCTCAGATTCCCCGCCTCAGATTCCCTGCCTCAGATTCCCCGCCTCAGATTCCCTGCCTCTGATTCTCCGACTCTGATTCCCCGCCTCATATTCCCCGCCTCTGATTCCCCGCCTCTGATTCACTGCCTCTGATACCCTGCCTCTCTTTGCCTGCCTCTATTTCGGTGCCTCTTTCTCTGCATCTAGTTTCCCACATCTAATTTGCCCCCTCTGATAACCCGCCTCTGATTCCATGCCTCTGATTCCCCGCCTCTGATTCCCTGACTCAGATTCCCTGCCTCAGATTCCCCGCCTCAGATTCCCTGCCTCAGATTCCCCGCCTCAGATTCCCTGCCTCTGATTCCCCGACTCTGATTCCCCGCCTCTTATTCCCCGCCTCTGATTCCCCGCCTCTGATTCCCTGCCTCTGATTCCCCACCTCTGATTCCCTGCCTCAGATTCCCTGCCTCAGATTCCCTGCCTCAGATTCCCTGCCTCTGATTCCCCGACTCTGATTCCCCGCCTCTTATTCCCCACCTCTGATTCCCCGCCTCTGATTCCCCGCCTCTGATTCCCTGCCTCTGTTTCCCCACCTCTGATTCCCCGCCTCTGATTCCCCGCCTCAGATTCCCCGGCTCTGATTCCCTGCCTCAGATTCCCTGCCTAAGATTCCCCGCCTCAGATTCCCTGCCTCAGATTCCCCGCCTCAGATTTCCCGCCTCAGATTCCCCTCCTCAGATTCCCCGCCTCAGATTCCCCGCCTCAGATTCCCCGCCTCAGATTCCCCGCCTCAGATTCCCCGCCTCAGATTCCCCGCCTCAGATTCCCCGCCTCAGATTCCCCGCCTCAGATTCCCCGCCTCAGATTCCCCGTCTCAGATTCCCTGCCTCTGATTCCCTGCCTCTGATTCCCTGCCTCTGATTCCCTGCCTCTGATTCCCTGCCTCTGATTCCCTGCCTCTGATTCCCTGCCTCTGATTCCGCGCCTCTGATTCCACGCCTCTCTTTCCGTATCTCTGATTCCCCGCCTCTAATTCCCTGCCTCTGATACCCTGCCTCTCTTTGCCTGCCTCTATTTCGGTGTCTCTTTCTCTGCATCTAGTTTCCCACATCTCATTTGCCCCCTCTGATAACCCGCCTCTGATTCCATGCCTCTGATTCCCCGCCTCTGATTCCCCGCCTCTGATTCCCTGCCTCTGATTCCCCGCGTCTGATTCCCTGCCTCAGATTCCCTTCCTCAGATTCCCTGCCTCAGATTCCCTGCCTCTGATTCCCCGCCTCTGATTCCCCGCCTCTTATTCCCCGCCTCTGATTCCCCGCCTCTGATTCCGCGCGTCTGATTCCCTCCCTAAGATTCCCCGGCTCTGATTCCCTGCATTAGATTCCCTGCCTCAGATTCCCTGCCTCTGATTCCCCGCCTCTGATTCCCTGCCTCTGATTCTCCGCCTCTGATTCCTGCCTCAGATTCCCTGCCTCAGATTCCCTGCCTCAGATTCTCTGCCTCTGATTCCCTGCCTTTGATTCCCCACCTCTTATTCCCCGCCTCTGATTCCCAGCCTCTGATTCCCCGCCTCAGATTCCCTGCATCAGATTCCCCGCCTGAGATTCCCCACCTCAGATTCCCCGCCTCAGATTCCACGCCTCAAATTCCCCGCATCAGATTCCCCGCCTCAGATTCCCCGCCTCAGATTCCCCGCCTCAGATTCCCCGCCTCAGATTTCCCGCCTCAGATTCCCCGCCTCCGATTCCCCGCCTCAGATTCCCCGACTCAGATTCCCTGCCTCTGATTCCCCGCCTCTGATTCCCCGCCTCTTATTCCCCGCCTCTGATTCCCCGCCTCTGATTCCGCGCGTCTGATTCCCTCCCTAAGATTCCCCGGCTCTGATTCCCTGCATTAGATTCCCTGCCTCAGATTCCCTGCCTCTGATTCCCCGCCTCTGATTCCCTGCCTCTGATTCTCCGCCTCTGATTCCTGCCTCAGATTCCCTGCCTCAGATTCCCTGCCTCAGATTCTCTGCCTCTGATTCCCTGCCTTTGATTCCCCACCTCTTATTCCCCGCCTCTGATTCCCAGCCTCTGATTCCCCGCCTCAGATTCCCTGCATCAGATTCCCCGCCTGAGATTCCCCACCTCAGATTCCCCGCCTCAGATTCCACGCCTCAAATTCCCCGCATCAGATTCCCCGCCTCAGATTCCCCGCCTCAGATTCCCCGCCTCAGATTCCCCGCCTCAGATTTCCCGCCTCAGATTCCCCGCCTCCGATTCCCCGCCTCAGATTCCCCGACTCAGATTCCCCGCCTCAGATTCCCCGCCTCAGATTCCCCGCCTCAGATTCCCCGCCTCAGATTCCCCGCCTCAGATTCCCCGCCTCAGATTCCCTGCCTCTGATTGCCTGCCTCTGATTCCCTGCCTCTGATTCCCTGCCTCTGATTCCCTGCCTCTGATTCCCTGCCTCTGATTCCCTGCCTCTGATTCCGCGCCTCTGATTCCACGCCTCTCTTTCCATATCTCTGATTCCCCGCCTCTGATTCCCTGCCTCTGATACCCTGCCTCTCTTTGCCTCCCTCTATTTCGGTGCCTCTTTCTCTGCATCTAGTTTCCCACATCTCATTTGCCCCCTCTGATAACCCGCCTCTGATTCCATGACTCTGATTCCCCGCCTCTGATTCCCCGCCTCTGATTCCCCGCCTCTGATTCCCCGCCTCTGATTCCCTGCCTCAGATTCCCTGCCTCAGATTCCCTGCCTCAGATTCCCTGCATCTGATTCCCCGCCTCTGATTCCCCGCCTCTTATTCCCCGCCTCTGATTCCCCGCCTCTGATTTCCCGCCTCTGATTCCCTGCCTCTGTTTCCCAGCCTCTGATTCCCCGCCTCTGATTCCCCGCCTCAGATTCCCCGGCTCTGATTCCCTGCCTGAGATTCCCTGCCTCAGATTACCTGCCTATGATTCCCTGCCTCTGAGTCCACGCGTCAGATTCCCCGGCTCTGATTCCCTGCCTGAGATTCCCAGCCTCAGATTCCCCGCCTCAGATTCCCTGCCTCAGATTCCCCGCCTCAGATTCCCTGCCTCAGATTCCCCGCCTCAGATTCCCCGCCTCAGTTTCCCCGCCTCAGATTCCCCGCCTCAGATTCCCCGCCTCAGATTCCCCGCCTCAGATTCCCTGCCTCTGATTGCCTGCCTCTGATACCCTGCCTCTGAATCCCTGCCTCTAAATCCCTGCCTCTGATTCCCTGCCTCTGATTCCGCGCCTCTGATTCCCCGCCTCTCTTTCCGTGTCTCTGATTCCCCGCCTCAGATTCCCTGCCTTAGATTCCCTGCCTCTGATTCCCCGCATCTGATTCCAAGCCTCTTATTCCCCACCTCTGATTCCCCACCTCTGATTGCCTGCCACTGATTGCCCGCCTCTGATTCCCCGCCTCTGATTCCCCGCCTCTGATTCCCCACCTCTGTATCTACGCCTCTCTTTCGCCTCCACTCTTTCGCCTCCACTCTTTCCCCTCCACTCTTTCCGTGCCTGTCTTTCCCTCCCTCAATTTCAACAACACTGTTTGATCTGTTTTGTGTACCTCATTTTAAACACACAAGTTCCAACCACTATGTTTTGCCCGCCTCTTTCCCCAGCTCTATTTATCCCCCTATGTTTACCTGCCACTGTTTACCCGCCTGTTTCCACGCCTCTGATTCCCCACCTTTCATTCCCCGCCTCTCTTTCCCTGCCTCTATTTCCGCGCCTCTTTCTCTGCCTCTCTTTCCCCACATCTCTTTTCCTCCCGCTGATTCCCCGCCTCTGATTCCCCGCCTCTGATTCCCTGCCTCTGATTCCCCGCCTCTGATTCCCTGCCTCAGATTCCCTGCCTCAGATTCCCTGCCTCAGATTCCCTGCCTCTGATTCCCCGCCTCTGATTCCCCGCATCTTATTCCCCGCCTCTGATTCCCCGCCTCTGATTCCCCGCCTCTGATTCCCTGCCTCTGTTTCCCCGCCTCTGATTCACCGCCTCTGATTCCCCGCCTCAGATTCCCCGGCTCTGATTCCCTGCCTCAGATTCCCCGCCTCAGATTCCCCGCCTCAGATTCCCCGCCTCAGATTCCCCGCCTCAGATTCCCCGCCTCAGATTCCACGCCTCAGATTCCCCGCCTCAGATTCCCCGCCTCAGATTCCCCGCCTCAGATTCCCCGCCTCAGATTCCCTGCCTCAGATTCCCCGCCTCAGATTCCCCGCCTCAGAATCCCCGCCTCAGATTCCCCGCCTCTGATTCCCTGCCTCTGATTCCCTGCCTCTGATTCCCTGCCTCTGATTCCCTGCCTCTGATTCCCTGCCTCTGATTCCCTGCCTCAGATTCCCTGCCTCTGATTCCGCGCTTCTGATTCCACGCCTCTCTTTCCGTATCTCTGATTCCCCGCCTCTGATTCCCTGCCTCTGATACCCTGCCTCTCTTTGCCTGCCTCTATTTCGGTGCCTCTTTCTCTGCATCTAGTTTCCCACATCTCATTTGCCCCCTCTGATAACCCGCCTCTGATTCCATGCCTCTGATTCCCCGCCTCTGATTCTCCGCCTCTGATTCCCCGCCTCTGATTCCCCGCCTCTGATTCCCTGCCTCAGATTCCCTGCCTCAGATTGCCTGCCTCAGATTCCCTGCCTCTGATTCCCGTCTCTGATTCCCCGCCTCTTATTATCCGCCTCTGATTCCCCGCGTCTGATTCCCCACCTCTGATTCCCTGCCTCAGATTCCCTGCCTCAGATTCCCCGCCTCAGATTCCCTGCCTCAGATTACCCGCCTCTGATTCCATGCCTCTGATTCCCCGCCTCTGATTCCCCGCCTCTGATTCCCAGCCTCCGATTCCCTGCCTCAGATTCCCAGCCTCAGACTCCCTGCCTCAGATTCCCTGCCTCTGATTCCCTGCCTCTGATTCCCCGCCTCTTATTCCCCACCTCTGATTCCCCGCCTCTGATTCCCCGACTCTGATTCCATGCCTCTGTTTCCCCGCCTCTGATTCCCCACCTCTGATTCCCCGCCTCAGATTCCCCGGCTCTGATTCCCTGCCTCAGATTCCCTGCCTCAGATTCCCCGCCTCAGATTCCCTGCCTCAGATTCCCCGCCTCAGATTCCCCGCCTCAGATTCCCCGCCTCAGATTCCCCGCCTCAGATTCCCTGCCGCAGATTCCCCGCCTCAGATTCCCCGCCTCAGATTCCCAGCCTCAGATTCCCTGCCTCTGTTTGCCTGCCTCTGATTCCCTGCCTCTGACTCCCCGCCTCTAATTCCATGCCTCTGATTCCCCGCCTCTGATTCCCCGCCTCTGATTCCCCGCCTCTGATTCCCTGCCTCAGATTCCCTGCCTCAGATTCCTTGCCTCAGATTCCCTGCCTCTGATTCCCCGCCTCTGATTCCCCGCCTCTTATTCCCCGCCTCTGATTCCCCGCCTCTGATTCCCCACCTCTGATTCCCTGCCTCTGTTTCCCTGCCTCTGACTCCCCGCGTCTGATTCCCCGCCTCACATTCCCCGGCTCTGATTCCCTGCCTGAGATTCCATGCCTCAGATTCCCCGCCTCAGATTCCCTGCCTCAGATTCCCCGCCTCAGATTCCCAGCCTCTGATTCCCTGCCTCAGATTCCCTGCCTCAGACACCCTGTCTCAGATTCCCTGCCTCTGATTCCCTGCCTCTGATTCCCTGCCTCTGATTCCGCGCCTCTGATTCCATGCCTCTCTTTCCGTGTCTCTGATTCCCCGCCTCTGATTCCCTGCCTCTGATACCCTGCCTCAGATTCCCTGCCACAGATTCCCCGCCTCTGATTCCCCGACTCTGATTCCCCGCCTCTGATTCCCTGCCTCTGATTCCCCGCCTCTGATTCCCCGCCTCTGATTCCCCACCTCTGATTCCCCGCCTCTGAATCCCCGCCTCTGATTCCCCGCCTCTGATTCCCGGGCTCTGATTCCCCGGCTCTGATTCCCTGCCTCAGATTCCCCGCCTCTGATTCCCCGCCTCTGATTCGCCGCCTCTGATTCCCCGCCTCTGATTCCCCGCATCCCTTTCCGTGCAACTTTCCCGGCCTCCGTTTCCCCACATCTCTTACCCCGCCTCTGATTCCACGCCTCTGATTCCCCGCCTCTGATTCCCCGCCTCTGTCTCTGCACCTCTCTTTCACCTCCAATCTTTCCCCTCCACTCTTACCGCGTCTCTGATTCCCCGCCTCAGATTCCCTGCCTCAGATACACTGCCTCTCTTTGCCTGCCTCTATTTCGGTGCCTCTTTCTCTGCATCTAGTTTCCCACATCTCATTTGCCCCCTCTGATCACCCGCCTCAGATTCCCCGGCTCTGATTCCCTGCCTGAGATTCCCTGCCTCAGATTACCTGCCTATGATTCCCTGCCTCTGAGTCCCCGCGTCAGATTCCCCGGCTCTGATTCCCTGCCTGAGATTCCCTGCCTCAGATTCCCCGCCTCAGATTCCCCGCCTCTGATTCCCTGCCTCAGATTCCCTGCCTCAGATTCCCTGCCTCAGATTCCCTGCATCTGATTCCCCGCCTCTGATTCCCCGCCTCTGATTCCCCGCCTCTGATTCCCCGCCTCTGATTCCCTGCCTCAGATTCCCTGCCTCAGATTCCCTGCCTCAGATACCCTGCATCTGATTCCCCGCCTCTGATTCCCCGCCTCTTATTCCCCGCCTCTGATTCCCCGCCTCTGATTTCCCGCCTCTGATTCCCTGCCTCTGTTTCCCAGCCTCTGATTCCCCGCCTCTGATTCCCCGCCTCAGATTCCCCGGCTCTGATTCCCTGCCTGAGATTCCCTGCCTCAGATTACCTGCCTATGATTCCCTGCCTCTGAGTCCCCGCGTCAGATTCCCCGGCTCTGATTCCCTGCCTGAGATTCCCTGCCTCAGATTCCCCGCCTCAGATTCCCTGCCTCAGATTCCCCGCCTCAGATTTCCCGCCTCAGATTCCCCTCCTCAGATTCCCCGCCTCAGATTCCCCGCCTCAGATTCCCCGCCTCAGATTCCCCGCCTCAGATTCCCCGCCTCAGATTCCCCGCCTCAGATTCCCCGCCTCAGATTCCCCGCCTCAGATTCCCTGCCTCAGATTCCCCGCCTCAGATTCCCCGTCTCAGATTCCCTGCCTCTGATTCCCTGCCTCTGATTCCCTGCCTCTGATTCCCTGCCTCTGATTCCCTGCCTCTGATTCCCTGCCTCTGATTCCCTGCCTCTGATTCCGCGCCTCGGATTCCACGCCTCTCTTTCCGTATCTCTGATTCCCCGCCTCTAATTCCCTGCCTCTGATACCCTGCCTCTCTTTGCCTGCCTCTATTTCGGTGCCTCTTTCTCTGCATCTAGTTTCCCACATCTCATTTGCCCCCTCTGATAACCCGCCTCTGATTCCATGCCTCTGATTCCCCGCCTCTGATTCCCCGCCTCTGATTCCCTGCATCTGATACCCCGCGTCTGATTCCCTGCCTCAGATTCCCTTCCTCAGATTCCCTGCCTCAGATTCCCTGCCTCTGATTCCCCACCTCTGATTCCCCGCCTCTTATTCCCCGCCTCTGATTCCCCGCCTCTGATTCCGCGCGTCTGATTCCCTCCCTCAGATTCCCCGGCTCTGATTCCCTGCATTAGATTCCCTGCCTCAGATTCCCTGCCTCTGATTCCCCGCCTCTGATTCCCTGCCTCTGATTCCCCGCCTCTGATTCCTGCCTCAGATTCCCTGCCTCAGATTCCCTGCCTCAGATTCTCTGCCTCTGATTCCCTGCCTTTGATTCCCCACCTCTTATTCCCCGCCTCTGATTCCCAGCCTCTGATTCCCCGCCTCTGATTCCCTGCCTCTGTTTCCCCGCCTCTGATTCCCCGCCTCTGATTCCCCGCCTCAGATTCCCCGCCTCAGATTCCCTGCATCAGATTCCCTGCCTGAGATTCCCCACCTCAGATTCCCCGCCTCAGATTCCACGCCTCAAATTCCCCGCATCAGATTCCCCGCCTCAGATTCCCCGCCTCAGATTCCCCGCCTCAGATTCCCCGCCTCAGATTTCCCGCCTCAGATTCCCCGCCTCAGTTTCCCCGCTTCAGATTCCCTGCCTCTGATTGCCTGCCTCTGATTCCCTGCCTCTGATTCCCTGCCTCTGATTCCCTGCCTCTGATTCCCTGCCTCTGATTCCCTGCCTCAGATTCCGCGCCTCTGATTCCACGCTTCTCTTTCCATATCTCTGATTCCCCGCCTCTGATTCCCTGCCTCTGATACCCTGCCTCTCTTTGCCTGCCTCTATTTCGGTGCCTCTTTCTCTGCATCTAGTTTCCCACATCTCATTTGCCCCCTCTGATAACCCGCCTCTGATTCCATGACTCTGATTCCCCGCCTCTGATTCCCCGCCTCTGATTCCCCGCCTCTGATTCCCCGCCTCTGATTCCCTGCCTCAGATTCCCTGCCTCAGATTCCCTGCCTCAGATTCCCTGCATCTGATTCCCCGCCTCTGATTCCCCGCCTCTTATTCCCCGCCTCTGATTCCCCGCCTCTGATTTCCCGCCTCTGATTCCCTGCCTCTGTTTCCCAGCCTCTGATTCCCCGCCTCTGATTCCCCGCCTCAGATTCCCCGGCTCTGATTCCCTGCCTGAGATTCCCTGCCTCAGATTACCTGCCTATGATTCCCTGCCTCTGAGTCCCCGCGTCAGATTCCCCGGCTCTGATTCCCTGCCTGAGATTCCCTGCCTCAGATTCCCCACCTCAGATTCCCTGCCTCAGATTCCCCGCCTCAGATTCCCTGCCTCAGATTCCCCACCTCAGATTCCCCGCCTCAGTTTCCCCGCCTCAGATTCCCCGCCTCAGATTCCCCGCCTCAGATTCCCCGCCTCAGATTCCCTGCCTCTGATTGCCTGCCTCTGATACCCTGCCTCTGATTCCCTGCCTCTAAATCCCTGCCTCTGATTCCCTGCCTCTGATTCCGCGCCTCTGATTCCCCGCCTCTCTTTCCGTGTCTCTGATTCCCCGCCTCAGATTCCCTGCCTTAGATTCCCTGCCTCTGATTCCCCGCATCTGATTCCAAGCCTCTTATTCCCCACCTCTGATTCCCCACCTCTGATTGCCTGCCACTGATTGACCGCCTCTGATTCCCCGCCTCTGATTCCCCGCCTCTGATTCCCCACCTCTGTATCTACACCTCTCTTTCGCCTCCACTCTTTCGCCTCCACTCTTTCCCCTCCACTCTTTCCGTGCCTGTCTTTCCCTCCCTCAATTTCAACAACACTGTTTGATCTGTTTTGTGTACCTCATTTTAAACACACAAGTTCCAACCACTATGTTTTGCCCGCCTCTTTCCCCGCCTCTATTTATCCCCCTATGTTTACCTGCCACTGTTTACCCGCCTGTTTCCACGCCTCTGATTCCCCACCTTTCATTCCCCGCCTCTCTTTCCCTGCCTCTATTTCCGCGCCTCTTTCTCTGCCTCTCTTTCCCCACATCTCTTTTCCTCCCGCTGATTCCCCGCCTCTGATTCCCCGCCTCTGATTCCCTGCCTCTGATTCCCCGCCTCTGATTCCCTGCCTCAGATTCCCTGCCTCAGATTCCCTGCCTCAGATTCCCTGCCTCTGATTCCCCGCCTCTGATTCCCCGCATTTTATTCCCCGCCTCTGATTCCCCGCCTCTGATTCCCCGCCTCTGATTCCCTGCCTCTGTTTCCCCCCTCTGATTCACCGCCTCTGATTCCCCGCCTCAGATTCCACGCCTCAAATTCCCCGCATCAGATTCCCCGCCTCAGATTCCCCGCCTCAGATTCCCCGCCTCAGATTCCCCGCCTCAGATTTCCCGCCTCAGATTCCCCGCCTCAGTTTCCCCGCTTCAGATTCCCTGCCTCTGATTGCCTGCCTCTGATTCCCTGCCTCTGATTCCCTGCCTCTGATTCCCTGCCTCTGATTCCCTGCCTCTGATTCCCTGCCTCAGATTCCGCGCCTCTGATTCCACGCTTCTCTTTCCATATCTCTGATTCCCCGCCTCTGATTCCCTGCCTCTGATACCCTGCCTCTCTTTGCCTGCCTCTATTTCGGTGCCTCTTTCTCTGCATCTAGTTTCCCACATCTCATTTGCCCCCTCTGATAACCCGCCTCTGATTCCATGACTCTGATTCCCCGCCTCTGATTCCCCGCCTCTGATTCCCCGCCTCTGATTCCCCGCCTCTGATTCCCTGCCTCAGATTCCCTGCCTCAGATTCCCTGCCTCAGATTCCCTGCATCTGATTCCCCGCCTCTGATTCCCCGCCTCTTATTCCCCGCCTCTGATTCCCCGCCTCTGATTTCCAGCCTCTGATTCCCTGCCTCTGTTTCCCAGCCTCTGATTCCCCGCCTCTGATTCCCCGCCTCAGATTCCCCGGCTCTGATTCCCTGCCTGAGATTCCCTGCCTCAGATTACCTGCCTATGATTCCCTGCCTCTGAGTCCCCGCGTCAGATTCCCCGGCTCTGATTCCCTGCCTGAGATTCCCTGCCTCAGATTCCCCACCTCAGATTCCCTGCCTCAGATTCCCCGCCTCAGATTCCCTGCATCAGATTCCCCACCTCAGATTCCCCGCCTCAGTTTCCCCGCCTCAGATTCCCCGCCTCAGATTCCCCGCCTCAGATTCCCCGCCTCAGATTCCCTGCCTCTGATTGCCTGCCTCTGATACCCTGCCTCTGATTCCCTGCCTCTAAATCCCTGCCTCTGATTCCCTGCCTCTGATTCCGCGCCTCTGATTCCCCGCCTCTCTTTCCGTGTCTCTGATTCCCCGCCTCAGATTCCCTGCCTTAGATTCCCTGCCTCTGATTCCCCGCATCTGATTCCAAGCCTCTTATTCCCCACCTCTGATTCCCCACCTCTGATTGCCTGCCACTGATTGACCGCCTCTGATTCCCCGCCTCTGATTCCCCGCCTCTGATTCCCCACCTCTGTATCTACACCTCTCTTTCGCCTCCACTCTTTCGCCTCCACTCTTTCCCCTCCACTCTTTCCGTGCCTGTCTTTCCCTCCCTCAATTTCAACAACACTGTTTGATCTGTTTTGTGTACCTCATTTTAAACACACAAGTTCCAACCACTATGTTTTGCCCGCCTCTTTCCCCGCCTCTATTTATCCCCCTATGTTTACCTGCCACTGTTTACCCGCCTGTTTCCACGCCTCTGATTCCCCACCTTTCATTCCCCGCCTCTCTTTCCCTGCCTCTATTTCCGTGCCTCTTTCTCTGCCTCTCTTTCCCCACATCTCTTTTCCTCCCGCTGATTCCCCGCCTCTGATTCCCCGCCTCTGATTCCCTGCCTCTGATTCCCCGCCTCTGATTCCCTGCCTCAGATTCCCTGCCTCAGATTCCCTGCCTCAGATTCCCTGCCTCTGATTCCCCGCCTCTGATTCCCCGCATCTTATTCCCCGCCTCTGATTCCCCGCCTCTGATTCCCCGCCTCTGATTCCCTGCCTCTGTTTCCCCGCCTCTGATTCACCGCCTCTGATTCCCCGCCTCAGATTCCCCGGCTCTGATTCCCCGCCTCAGATTCCCCGCCTCAGATTCCCCGCCTCAGATTCCCCGCCTCAGATTCCCCGCCTCAGATTCCCCGCCTCAGATTCCACGCCTCAGATTCCCCGCCTCAGATTCCCCGCCTCAGATTCCCCGCCTCAGATTCCCCGCCTCAGATTCCCCGCCTCAGATTCCCCGCCTCAGATTCCCCGCCTCAGAATCCCCGCCTCAGATTCCCCGCCTCTGATTCCCTGCCTCTGATTCCCTGCCTCTGATTCCCTGCCTCTGATTCCCTGCCTCTGATTCCCTGCCTCTGATTCCCTGCCTCAGATTCCCTGCTTCTGATTCCGCGCTTCTGATTCCACGCCTCTCTTTCCGTATCTCTGATTCCCCGCCTCTGATTCCCTGCCTCTGATACCCTTCCTCTCTTTGCCTGCCTCTATTTCGGTGCCTCTTTCTCTGCATCTAGTTTCCCACATCTCATTTGCCCCCTCTGATAACCCGCCTCTGATTCCATGCCTCTGATTCCCCGCCTCTGATTCTCCGCCTCTGATTCCCCGCCTCTGATTCCCCGCCTCTGATTCCCTGCCTCAGATTCCCTGCCTCAGATTGCCTGCCTCAGATTCCTTGCCTCTGATTCCCGTCTCTGATTCCCCGCCTCTTATTATCCGCCTCTGATTCCCCGCGTCTGATTCCCCACCTCTGATTCCCTGCCTCTGTTTCCCCGCCTCTGATTTCGCGCCTCTGATTCCCTGCCTCAGATTCCCTGCCTCAGATTCCCCGCCTCAGATTCCCTGCCTCAGATTACCCGCCTCTGATTCCATGCCTCTGATTCCCCGCCTCTGATTCCCCGCCTCTGATTCCCAGCCTCCGATTCCCTGCCTCAGATTCCCAGCCTCAGACTCCCTGCCTCAGATTCCCTGCCTCTGATTCCCTGCCTCTGATTCCCCGCCTCTTATTCCCCACCTCTGATTCCCCGCCTCTGATTCCCCGCCTCTGATTCCATGCCTCTGTTTCCCCGCCTCTGATTCCCCACCTCTGATTCCCCGCCTCAGATTCCCCGGCTCTGATTCCCTGCCTCAGATTCCCTGCCTCAGATTCCCCGCCTCAGATTCCCTGCCTCAGATTCCCCGCCTCAGATTCCCCGCCTCAGATTCCCCGCCTCAGATTCCCCGCCTCAGATTCCCTGCCGCAGATTCCCCGCCTCAGATTCCCCGCCTCAGATTCCCCGCCTCAGATTCCCAGCCTCAGATTCCCTGCCTCTGTTTGCCTGCCTCTGATTCCCTGCCTCTGACTCCCCGCCTCTAATTCCCTGCCTCTGATTCCCTGCCTCTCTTTGCCTGCCTCTATTTCCGTGCCTCTTTCTCTGCATCTAGTTTCCCACATCTCATTTGCCCCCTCCGATATCCCGCCTCTGATTCCATGCCTCTGATTCCCCGCCTCTGATTCCCCGCCTCTGATTCCCCGCCTCTGATTCCCTGCCTCAGATTCCCTGCGTCAGATTCCTTGCCTCAGATTCCCTGCCTCTGATTCCCCGCCTCTGATTCCCCGCCTCTTATTCCCCGCCTCTGATTCCCCGCCTCTGATTCCCCACCTCTGATTCCCTGCCTCTGTTTCCCTGCCTCTGACTCCCCGCGTCTGATTCCCCGCCTCACATTCCCCGGCTCTGATTCCCTGCCTGAGATTCCATGCCTCAGATTCCCCGCCTCAGATTCCCTGCCTCAGATTCCCCGCCTCAGATTCCCAGCCTCTGATTCCCTGCCTCAGATTCCCTGCATCAGACACCCTGTCTCAGATTCCCTGCCTCTGATTCCCTGCCTCTGATTCCCTGCCTCTGATTCCCTGCCTCAGATTCCCTGCCTCAGATTCCCTGCCTCAGATTCCCTGCCTCTGATTCCCCGCCTCTGATTCCCCGCATCTTATTCCCCGCCTCTGATTCCCCGCCTCTGATTCCCCGCCTCTGATTCCCCACCTCTGATTCCCCGCCTCTGAATCCCCGCCTCTGATTCCCCGCCTCTGATTCCCGGGCTCTGATTCCCCGGCTCTGATTCCCTGCCTCAGATTCCCCGCATCCCTTTCCGTGCAACTTTCCCGGCCTCCGTTTCCCCACATCTCTTACCCCGCCTCTGATTCCACGCCTCTGATTCCCCGCCTCTGATTCCCCGCCTCTGTCTCCGCGCCTCTCTTTCACCTCCAATCTTTCCCCTCCACTCTTACCGCATCTCTGATTCCCCGCCTCAGATTCCCTGCCTCAGATACCCTGCCTCTCTTTGCCTGCCTCTATTTCGGTGCCTCTTTCTCTGCATCTAGTTTCCCACATCTCATTTGCCCCCTCTGATCACCCGCCTCAGATTCCCCGGCTCTGATTCCCTGCCTGAGATTCCCTGCCTCAGATTACCTGCCTATGATTCCCTGCCTCTGAGTCCCCGCGTCAGATTCCCCGGCTCTGATTCCCTGCCTGAGATTCCCTGCCTCAGATTCCCCGCCTCAGATTCCCCGCCTCTGATTCCCTGCCTCAGATTCCCTGCCTCAGATTCCTGCCTCAGATTCCCTGCATCTGATTCCCCGCCTCTGATTCCCCGCCTCTGATTCCCCGCCTCTGATTCCCCGCCTCTGATTCCCTGCCTCAGATTCCCTGCCTCAGATTCCCTGCCTCAGATACCCTGCATCTGATTCCCCGCCTCTGATTCCCCGCCTCTTATTCCCCGCCTCTGATTCCCCGCCTCTGATTTCCCGCCTCTGATTCCCTGCCTCTGTTTCCCAGCCTCTGATTCCCCGCCTCTGATTCCCCGCCTCAGATTCCCCGGCTCTGATTCCCTGCCTGAGATTCCCTGCCTCAGATTACCTGCCTATGATTCCCTGCCTCTGAGTCCCCGCGTCAGATTCCCCGGCTCTGATTCCCTGCCTGAGATTCCCTGCCTCAGATTCCCCGCCTCAGATTCCCCGGCTCTGATTCCCTGCCTGAGATTCCCTGCCTCAGATTACCTGCCTATGATTCCCTGCCTCTGAGTCCCCGCGTCAGATTCCCCGGCTCTGATTCCCTCCTGAGATTCCCTGCCTCAGATTCCCCGCCTCAGATTCCCTGCCTCAGATTCCCCGCCTCAGATTCCCTGCCTCAGATTCCCCGCCTCAGATTCCCCGCCTCAGATTCCCCGCCTCAGATTCCCCGCCTCAGATTCCCCGCCTCAGATTCCCCGCCTCAGATTCCCTGCCTCTGATTGCCTGCCTCTGATTCCCTGCCTCTGATTCCGCGCCTCTGATTCCCAGCCTC
This sequence comes from Narcine bancroftii, assembly GCF_036971445.1. Taxonomy (NCBI): domain Eukaryota; kingdom Metazoa; phylum Chordata; class Chondrichthyes; order Torpediniformes; family Narcinidae; genus Narcine; species Narcine bancroftii. The sequence goes on from NC_091481.1 coordinate 92,774,103, forward strand.
TCTTTCCGTGTCTCTGATTCCCCGCCTCAGATTCCCTGCCTTAGATTCCCTGCCTCTGATTCCCCGCATCTGATTCCAAGCCTCTTATTCCCCACCTCTGATTCCCCACCTCTGATTGCCTGCCACTGATTGCCCGCCTCTGATTCCCCGCCTCTGATTCCCCGCCTCTGATTCCCCACCTCTGTATCTATGCCTCTCTTTCGCCTCCACTCTTTCGCCTCCACTCTTTCCCCTCCACTCTTTCCGTGCCTGTCTTTCCCTCCCTCAATTTCAACAACACTGTTTGATCTGTTTTGTGTACCTCATTTTAAACACACAAGTTCCAACCACTATGTTTTGCCCGCCTCTTTCCCCACCTCTATTTATCCCCCTATGTTTACCTGCCACTGTTTACCCGCCTGTTTCCACGCCTCTGATTCCCCACCTTTCATTCCCCGCCTCTCTTTCCCTGCCTCTATTTCCGCGCCTCTTTCTCTGCCTCTCTTTCCCCACATCTCTTTTCCTCCCGCTGATTCCCCGCCTCTGATTCCGCGCCTCTGATTCCCTGCCTCTGATTCCCCGCCTCTGATTCCCTGCCTCAGATTCCCTGCCTCAGATTCCCTGCCTCAGATTCCCTGCCTCTGATTCCCCGCCTCTGATTCCCCGCATCTTATTCCCCGCCTCTGATTCCCCGCCTCTGATTCCCCGCCTCTGATTCCCTGCCTCTGTTTCCCCGCCTCTGATTCACCGCCTCTGATTCCCCGCCTCAGATTCCCCGGCTCTGATTCCCTGCCTCAGATTCCCCGCCTCAGATTCCCCGCCTCAGATTCCCCGCCTCAGATTCCCCGCCTCAGATTCCCCGCCTCAGATTCCCCGCCTCAGATTCCCCGCCTCAGATTCCCCGCCTCAGATTCCCCGCCTCAGATTCCCCGCCTCAGATTCCCCGCCTCAGATTCCCCACCTCAGATTCCCCGCCTCAGATTCCCTGCCTCAGATTCCCCACCTCTGATTCCCTGCCTCTGATTCCCTGCCTCTGATTCCCTGCCTCTGATTCCCTGCCTCTGATTCCCTGCCTCTGATTCCCTGCCTCTGATTCCCTGCCTCTGATTCCGCGCTTCTGATTCCACGCCTCTCTTTCCGTATCTCTGATTCCCCGCCTCTGTTTCCCTGCCTCTGATACCCTGCCTCTCTTTGCCTGCCTCTATTTCGGTGCCTCTTTCTCTGCATCTAGTTTCCCACATCTCATTTGCCCCCTCTGATAACCCGCCTCTGATTCCATGCCTCTGATTCCCCGCCTCTGATTCTCCGCCTCTGATTCCCCGCCTCTGATTCCCCGCCTCTGATTCCCTGCCTCAGATTGCCTGCCTCAGATTCCCTGCCTCTGATCCCCGTCTCTGATTTCCCGCCTCTTATTATCCGCCTCTGATTCCCCGCCTCTGATTCCATGCCTCTGTTTCCCCGCCTCTGATTCCCCACCTCTGATTCCCCGCCTCAGATTCCCCGGCTCTGATTCCCTGCCTCAGATTCCCTGCCTCAGATTCCCCGCCTCAGATTCCCTGCCTCAGATTCCCCGCCTCAGATTCCCCGCCTCAGATTCCCCGCCTCAGATTCCCCGCCTCAGATTCCCTGCCGCAGATTCCCCGCCTCAGATTCCCCGCCTCAGATTCCCCGCCTCAGATTCCCAGCCTCAGATTCCCTGCCTCTGTTTGCCTGCCTCTGATTCCCTGCCTCTGACTCCCCGCCTCTAATTCCCTGCCTCTGATTCCCTGCCTCTCTTTGCCTGCCTCTATTTCCGTGCCTCTTTCTCTGCATCTAGTTTCCCACATCTCATTTGCCCCCTCCGATATCCCGCCTCTGATTCCATGCCTCTGATTCCCCGCCTCTGATTCCCCGCCTCTGATTCCCCGCCTCTGATTCCCTGCCTCAGATTCCCTGCGTCAGATTCCTTGCCTCAGATTCCCTGCCTCTGATTCCCCGCCTCTGATTCCCCGCCTCTTATTCCCCGCCTCTGATTCCCCGCCTCTGATTCCCCACCTCTGATTCCCTGCCTCTGTTTCCCTGCCTCTGACTCCCCGCGTCTGATTCCCCGCCTCACATTCCCCGGCTCTGATTCCCTGCCTGAGATTCCATGCCTCAGATTCCCCGCCTCAGATTCCCTGCCTCAGATTCCCCGCCTCAGATTCCCAGCCTCTGATTCCCTGCCTCAGATTCCCTGCATCAGACACCCTGTCTCAGATTCCCTGCCTCTGATTCCCTGCCTCTGATTCCCTGCCTCTGATTCCGCGCCTCTGATTCCATGCCTCTCTTTCCGTGTCTCTGATTCCCCGCCTCTGATTCCCTGCCTCAGATTCCCTGCCTCAGATTCCCTGCCTCAGATTCCCTGCCTCTGATTCCCCGCCTCTGATTCCCCGCATCTTATTCCCCGCCTCTGATTCCCCGCCTCTGATTCCCCGCCTCTGATTCCCCACCTCTGATTCCCCGCCTCTGAATCCCCGCCTCTGATTCCCCGCCTCTGATTCCCGGGCTCTGATTCCCCGGCTCTGATTCCCTGCCTCAGATTCCCCGCCTCTGATTCCCCGCCTCTGATTCCCCGCCTCTGATTCCCCGCCTCTGATTCCCCGCATCCCTTTCCGTGCAACTTTCCCGGCCTCCGTTTCCCCACATCTCTTACCCCGCCTCTGATTCCACGCCTCTGATTCCCCGCCTCTGATTCCCCGCCTCTGTCTCCGCGCCTCTCTTTCACCTCCAATCTTTCCCCTCCACTCTTACCGCGTCTCTGATTCCCCGCCTCAGATTCCCTGCCTCAGATACCCTGCCTCTCTTTGCCTGCCTCTATTTCGGTGCCTCTTTCTCTGCATCTAGTTTCCCACATCTCATTTGCCCCCTCTGATCACCCGCCTCAGATTCCCCGGCTCTGATTCCCTGCCTGAGATTCCCTGCCTCAGATTACCTGCCTATGATTCCCTGCCTCTGAGTCCCCGCGTCAGATTCCCCGGCTCTGATTCCCTGCCTGAGATTCCCTGCCTCAGATTCCCCGCCTCAGATTCCCCGCCTCTGATTCCCTGCCTCAGATTCCCTGCCTCAGATTCCTGCCTCAGATTCCCTGCATCTGATTCCCCGCCTCTGATTCCCCGCCTCTGATTCCCCGCCTCTGATTCCCCGCCTCTGATTCCCTGCCTCAGATTCCCTGCCTCAGATTCCCTGCCTCAGATACCCTGCATCTGATTCCCCGCCTCTGATTCCCCGCCTCTTATTCCCCGCCTCTGATTCCCCGCCTCTGATTTCCCGCCTCTGATTCCCTGCCTCTGTTTCCCAGCCTCTGATTCCCCGCCTCTGATTCCCCGCCTCAGATTCCCCGGCTCTGATTCCCTGCCTGAGATTCCCTGCCTCAGATTACCTGCCTATGATTCCCTGCCTCTGAGTCCCCGCGTCAGATTCCCCGGCTCTGATTCCCTGCCTGAGATTCCCTGCCTCAGATTCCCCGCCTCAGATTCCCCGGCTCTGATTCCCTGCCTGAGATTCCCTGCCTCAGATTACCTGCCTATGATTCCCTGCCTCTGAGTCCCCGCGTCAGATTCCCCGGCTCTGATTCCCTCCTGAGATTCCCTGCCTCAGATTCCCCGCCTCAGATTCCCTGCCTCAGATTCCCCGCCTCAGATTCCCTGCCTCAGATTCCCCGCCTCAGATTCCCCGCCTCAGATTCCCCGCCTCAGATTCCCCGCCTCAGATTCCCCGCCTCAGATTCCCCGCCTCAGATTCCCTGCCTCTGATTGCCTGCCTCTGATTCCCTGCCTCTGATTCCGCGCCTCTGATTCCCCGCCTCTCTTTCCGTGTCTCTGATTCCCCGCCTCAGATTCACTGCCTTAGATTCCCTGCCTCTGATTCCCCGCATCTGATTCCAAGCCTCTTATTCCCCACCTCTGATTCCCCACCTCTGATTGCCTGCCACTGATTGCCCGCCTCTGATTCCCCGCCTCTGATTCCCCGCCTCTGATTCCCCACCTCTGTATCTATGCCTCTCTTTCGCCTCCACTCTTTCGCCTCCACTCTTTCCCCTCCACTCTTTCCGTGCCTGTCTTTCCCTCCCTCAATTTCAACAACACTGTTTGATCTGTTTTGTGTACCTCATTTAAAACACACAAGTTCCAACCACTATGTTTTGCCCGCCTCTTTCCCCACCTCTATTTATCCCCCTATGTTTACCTGCCACTGTTTACCCGCCTGTTTCCACGCCTCTGATTCCCCACCTTTCATTCCCCGCCTCTCTTTCCCTGCCTCTATTTCCGCGCCTCTTTCTCTGCCTCTCTTTCCCCACATCTCTTTTCCTCCCGCTGATTCCCCGCCTCTGATTCCGCGCCTCTGATTCCCTGCCTCTGATTCCCCGCCTCTGATTCCCTGCCTCAGATTCCCTGCCTCAGATTCCCTGCCTCAGATTCCCTGCCTCTGATTCCCCGCCTCTGATTCCCCGCATCTTATTCCCCGCCTCTGATTCCCCGCCTCTGATTCCCCGCCTCTGATTCCCTGCCTCTGTTTCCCCGCCTCTGATTCACCGCCTCTGATTCCCCGCCTCAGATTCCCCGGCTCTGATTCCCTGCCTCAGATTCCCCGCCTCAGATTCCCCGCCTCAGATTCCCCGCCTCAGATTCCCCGCCTCAGATTCCCCGCCTCAGATTCCCCGCCTCAGATTCCCCGCCTCAGATTCCCCGCCTCAGATTCCCCGCCTCAGATTCCCCGCCTCAGATTCCCCGCCTCAGATTCCCCACCTCAGATTCCCCGCCTCAGATTCCCTGCCTCAGATTCCCCACCTCTGATTCCCCGCCTCTGATTCCCTGCCTCTGATTCCCTGCCTCTGATTCCCTGCCTCTGATTCCCTGCCTCTGATTCCCTGCCTCTGATTCCCTGCCTCTGATTCCGCGCTTCTGATTCCACGCCTCTCTTTCCGTATCTCTGATTCCCCGCCTCTGTTTCCCTGCCTCTGATACCCTGCCTCTCTTTGCCTGCCTCTATTTCGGTGCCTCTTTCTCTGCATCTAGTTTCCCACATCTCATTTGCCCCCTCTGATAACCCGCCTCTGATTCCATGCCTCTGATTCCCCGCCTCTGATTCTCCGCCTCTGATTCCCCGCCTCTGATTCCCCGCCTCTGATTCCCTGCCTCAGATTGCCTGCCTCAGATTCCCTGCCTCTGATCCCCGTCTCTGATTTCCCGCCTCTTATTATCCGCCTCTGATTCCCCGCGTCTGATTCCCCACCTCTGATTCCCTGCCTCTGTTTCCCCGCCTCTGATTCCGCGCCTCTGATTCCCTGCCTCAGATTCCCTGCCTCAGATTCCCCGCCTCAGATTCCCTGCCTCAGATTACCCGCCTCTGATTCCATGCCTCTGATTCCCCGCCTCTGATTCCCCGCCTCAGATTCCCAGCCTCCGATTCCCTGCCTCAGATTCCCTGCCTCAGACTCCCTGCCTCAGATTCCCTGCCTCTGATTCCCTGCCTCTGATTCCCCGCCTCTTATTCCCCACCTCTGATTCCCCGCCTCTGATTCCCCGCCTCTGATTCCATGCCTCTGTTTCCCCGCCTCTGATTCCCCACCTCTGATTCCCCGGCTCTGATTCCCTGCCTCAGATTCCCTGCCTCAGATTCCCCGCCTCAGATTCCCTGCCTCAGATTCCCCACCTCAGATTCCCCGCCTCAGATTCCCCGCCTCAGATTCCCCGCCTCAGATTCCCTGCCGCAGATTCCCCGCCTCAGATTCCCCGCCTCAGATTCCCCGCCTCAGATTCCCAGCCTCAGATTCCCTGCCTCTGTTTGCCTGCCTCTGATTCCCTGCCTCTGACTCCCCGCCTCTAATTCCCTGCCTCTGATTCCCTGCCTCTCTTTGCCTGCCCCTATTTCCGTGCCTCTTTCTCTGCATCTAGTTTCCCACATCTCATTTACCCCCTCCGATAACCCGCCTCTGATTCCATGCCTCTGATTCCCCGCCTCTGATTCCCCGCCTCTGATTCCCCGCCTCTGATTCCCTGCCTCAGATTCCCTGCCTCAGATTCCTTGCCTCAGATTCCCTGCCTCTGATTCCCCGCCTCTGATTCCCCGCCTCTTATTCCCCGCCTCTGATTCCCCGCCTCTGATTCCCCGCCTCTGATTCCCTGCCTCTGTTTCCCTGCCTCTGACTCCCCGCGTCTGATTCCCCGCCTCAGATTCCCCGGCTCTGATTCCCTGCCTGAGATTCCATGCCTCAGATTCCCCGCCTCAGATTCCCTGCCTCAGATTCCCCGCCTCAGATTCCCAGCCTCTGATTCCATGCCTCAGATTCCCTGCCTCAGACACCCTGTCTCAGATTCCCTGCCTCTGATTCCCTGCCTCTGATTCCCTGCCTCTGATTCCGCGCCTCTGATTCCATGCCTCTCTTTCCGTGTCTCTGATTCCCCGCCTCTGATTCCCTGCCTCTGATACCCTGCCTCAGATTCCCTGCCACAGATTCCCCGCCTCTGATTCCCCGACTCTGATTCCCCGCCTCTGATTCCCTGCCTCTGATTCCCCGCCTCTGATTCCCCGCCTCTGATTCCCCACCTCTGATTCCCCGCCTCTGAATCCCCGCCTCTGATTCCCCGCCTCTGATTCGCCGCCTCTGATTCCCCGCCTCAGATTCCCCGCATCCCTTTCCGTGCAACTTTCCCGGCCTCCGTTTCCCCACATCTCTTACCCCGCCTCTGATTCCACGCCTCTGATTCCCCGCCTCTGATTCCCCGCCTCTGTCTCTGCGCCTCTCTTTCACCTCCAATCTTTCCCCTCCACTATTTCCGCGCCTCTCTTTCCCTCCCTCAATTTCAACAACTCTGTTTGATCTGTTTTGTGTACCTCATTTTGAACACAAGTTCCAACCACTATGTTTTGCCCACCTCTTTCCCCGCCTCTATTTATCTGCTTATGTTTACCTGCCTCTGTTCACCCGCCTGTTTCTCCGCCTCTGATTCTCCACCTTTGATTCCCCGCCTCTCTTTCCCTGCCTCTATTTCCGCGCCTCTTTCTCTGCCTCTCATTCCCCACATCTCTATTCCCCCCTCTGATTCCCCGCATCTGAATCCGCGCCTCTGATTCCCCACCTCAGATTCCCCACCTCTGATTCCCCTCCTCTCTTTCCCTGCCTTTCTTTGTGCACCTCTTTCTCTGCCTCTCTTTCCCCACTTCTCTTTACCCCCCTCTGAATCCCCACCACTGAATCCGCGCCTCTGATTCCCAACCTCAGATTCCCCACCTCAGATTCCCCGCCTCAGATTCCATACCTCAGATACCCTGCCTCAGATTCCCTGCCTCAGATTCCCTGCCTCAGACTCCCTGCCTCAGATTCCCTGCCTATGATTTCCTGCCTGATTCCCTGCCTCAGATTCCCCGGCTCTGATTCCCTGCCTCAGATTCCCTGCCTCAGATTCCCTGCCTCGGATTCCCCGCCTCAGATTCCCCGCCTCAGATTCCCCGCCTCAGATTCCCCGCCTCAGATTCCCCGCCTCAGATTCCCCGCCTCAGATTCCCTGCCTCTGATTGCCTGCCTCTGATTCCCTGCCTCTGATTCCCTGCCTCTAAATCCCTGCCTCTGATTCCCAGCCTCTGATACCCTGCCTCTGATTCCGCGCCTCTGATTCCCCGCCTCTCTTTCCGTGTCTCTGATTCCCCGCCTCAGATTCCCTGCCTCAGATACCCTGCCTCTCTTTGCCTGCCTCTATTTCCGTGCCTCTTTCTCTGCATCTAGTTTCCCACATCTCATTTGCCCCCTCTGATAACCCGCCTCTGATTCCATGCCTCTGAATCCCCGCCTCTGTTTCCCTCCTCTGATTCCCCGCCTCTGATTACCTGCCTCAGATTCCCTGCCTCAGATTCCTTGCCTCAGATTCCCTGCCTCTGATTCCCCGCCTCTGATTCCCCGCCTCTTATTCCCCACCTCTGATTCCCTGCCTCTGTTTCCCCGCCTCTGATTCTGCGTCTCTGATTCCCTGCCTCAGATTCCCTGCCTCAGATTCCCCGCCTCAGATTCCCTGCCTCAGATTTCCCGCCTCTGATTCCATGCCTCTGATTCCCCGCCTCTGATTCCCCACCTCAGATTCCCAGCCTCCGATTCCCTGCCTCAGATTCCCTGCCTCAGACTCCCTGCCTCAGATTCCCTGCCTCTGATTCCCTGCCTCTGATTCCCCGCCTCTTATTCCCCACCTCTGATTCCCCGCCTCTGATTCCCCGCCTCTGATTCCATGCCTCTGTTTCCCCGCCTCTGATTCCCCACCTCTGATTCCCCGCCTCAGATTCCCCGGCTCTGATTCCCTGCCTCAGATTCCCTGCCTCAGATTCCCCGCCTCAGATTCCCTGCCTCAGATTCCCCGCCTCAGATTCCCCGCCTCAGATTCCCCGCCTCAGATTCCCCGCCTCAGATTCCCTGCCGCAGATTCCCCGCCTCAGATTCCCCGCCTCAGATTCCCCGCCTCAGATTCCCAGCCTCAGATTCCCTGCCTCTGTTTGCCTGCCTCTGATTCCCTGCCTCTGACTCCCCGCCTCTAATTCCCTGCCTCTGATTCCCTGCCTCTCTTTGCCTGCCCCTATTTCCGTGCCTCTTTCTCTGCATCTAGTTTCCCACATCTCATTTACCCCCTCCGATAACCCGCCTCTGATTCCATGCCTCTGATTTCCCGCCTCTGATTCCCCGCCTCTGATTCCCCGCCTCTGATTCCCTGCCTCAGATTCCCTGCCTCAGATTCCTTGCCTCAGATTCCCTGCCTCTGATTCCCCGCCTCTGATTCCCCGCCTCTTATTCCCCGCCTCTGATTCCCCGCCTCTGATTCCCCGCCTCTGATTCCCTGCCTCTGTTTCCCTGCCTCTGACTCCCCGCGTCTGATTCCCCGCCTCAGATTCCCCGGCTCTGATTCCCTGCCTGAGATTCCCTGCCTCAGATTCCCCGCCTCAGATTCCCAGCCTCTGATTCCCTGCCTCAGATTCCCTGCCTCAGACACCCTGTCTCAGATTCCCTGCCTCTGATTCCCTGCCTCTGATTCCCTGCCTCTGATTCCGCGCCTCTGATTCCATGCCTCTCTTTCCGTGTCTCTGATTCCCCGCCTCTGATTCCCTGCCTCTGATACCCTGCCTCAGATTCCCTGCCACAGATTCCCCGCCTCTGATTCCCCGACTCTGATTCCCCGCCTCTGATTCCCTGCCTCTGATTCCCCGCCTCTGATTCCCCGCCTCTGATTCCCCACCTCTGATTCCCCGCCTCTGAATCCCCGCCTCTGATTCCCCGCCTCTGATTCCCGGGCTCTGATTCCCCGGCTCTGATTCCCTGCCTCAGATTCCCCGCCTCTGATTCCCCGCCTCTGATTCGCCGCCTCTGATTCCCCGCCTCAGATTCCCCGCATCCCTTTCCGTGCAACTTTCCCGGCCTCCGTTTCCCCACATCTCTTACCCCGCCTCTGATTCCACGCCTCTGATTCCCCGCCTCTGTTTCCCCGCCTCTGTCTCTGCGCCTCTCTTTCACCTCCAATCTTTCCCCTCCACTATTTCCGCGCCTCTCTTTCCCTCCCTCAATTTCAACAACTCTGTTTGATCTGTTTTGTGTACCTCATTTTGAACACAAGTTCCAACCACTATGTTTTGCCCACCTCTTTCCCCGCCTCTATTTATCTGCTTATGTTTACCTGCCTCTGTTCACCCGCCTGTTTCCCCGCCTCTGATTCTCCACCTTTGATTCCCAGCCTCTCTTTCCCTGCCTCTATTTCCGCGCCTCTTTCTCTGCCTCTCATTCCCCACATCTCTATTCCCCCCTCTGATTCCCCGCATCTGAATCCGCGCCTCTGATTCCCCACCTCAGATTCCCCACCTCTGATTCCCCTCCTCTCTTTCCCTGCCTTTCTTTGTGCACCTCTTTCTCTGCCTCTCTTTCCCCACTTCTCTTTACCCCCCTCTGAATCCCCACCACTGAATCCGCGCCTCTGATTCCCAACCTCAGATTCCCCACCTCAGATTCCCCGCCTCAGATTCCATACCTCAGATACCCTGCCTCAGATTCCCTGCCTCAGATTCCCTGCCTCAGACTCCCTGCCTCAGATTCCCTGCCTATGATTTCCTGCCTGATTCCCTGCCTCAGATTCCCCGGCTCTGATTCCCTGCCTCAGATTCCCTGCCTCAGATTCCCTGCCTCGGATTCCCCGCCTCAGATTCCCCACCTCAGATTCCCCGCCTCAGATTCCCCGCCTCAGATTCCCCGCCTCAGATTCCCCGCCTCAGATTCCCTGCCTCTGATTGCCTGCCTCTGATTCCCTGCCTCTGATTCCCTGCCTCTAAATCCCTGCCTCTGATTCCCAGCCTCTGATACCCTGCCTCTGATTCCGCGCCTCTGATTCCCCGCCTCTCTTTCCGTGTCTCTGATTCCCCGCCTCAGATTCCCTGCCTCAGATACCCTGCCTCTCTTTGCCTGCCTCTATTTCCGTGCCTCTTTCTCTGCATCTAGTTTCCCACATCTCATTTGCCCCCTCTGATAACCCGCCTCTGATTCCATGCCTCTGAATCCCCGCCTCTGTTTCCCGCCTCTGATTCCCCGCCTCTGATTACCTGCCTCAGATTCCCTGCCTCAGATTCCTTGCCTCAGATTCCCTGCCTCTGATTCCCCGCCTCTGATTCCCCGCCTCTTATTCCCCGCCTCTGATTCCCCGCCTCTGATTCCCCACCTCTGATTCCCTGACTCTGTTTCCCCGCCTCTGATTCCCCGCGTCTGATTCCCCGCCTCAGATTCCCCGGCTCTGATTCCCTGCCTGAGATTCCCTGCCTCAGATTCCCCGCCTCAGATTCCCTGCCTCAAATTCCCCGCCTCAGATTCCCCGCCTCAGATTCCCCGCCTCAGATTCCCCGCCTCAGATTCCCCGCCTCAGATTCCCCGCCTCAGATTCCCCGCCTCAGATTCCCCGCCTCTGATTCCCCGCCTCAGATTCCCTGCCTCTGATTGCCTGCCTCTGATTCCCTGCCTCTGATTCCCTGCCTCTAAATCCCTGCCTCTGATTCCCAGCCTCTGATTCCCTGCCTCTGATTCCGCGCCTCTGATTCCCCGCCTCTCTTTCCGTATCTCTGATTCCCCGCCTCAGATTCCCTGCCTCAGATACCTTGCCTCTCTTTGCCTGCCTCTATTTCCGTGCCTCTTTCTCTGAATCTAGTTTCCCACATCTCATTTGCCCCCTCTGATAACCCGCCTCTGATTCCATGCCTCTGAATCCCCGCCTCTGTTTCCCGCCTCTGATTCCCCGCCTCTGATTACCTGCCTCAGATTCCCTGCCTCAGATTCCTTGCCTCAGATTCCCTGCCTCTGATTCCCCGCCTCTGATTCCCCACCTCTTATTCCCCGCCTCTGATTCCCCGCCTCTGATTCCCCACCTCTGATTCCCTGACTCTGTTTCCCCGCCTCTGATTCCCCGCGTCTGATTCCCCGCCTCAGATTCCCCGGCTCTGATTCCCTGCCTGAGATTCCATGCCTCATATTCCCCGCCTCAGATTCCCTGCCTCAGATTCCCCGCCTCAGATTCCCAGCCTCTGATTCCCTGCCTCAGATTCCCTGCCTCAGACTCCCTGCCTCAGATTCCCTGCCTCTGATTCCCTGACTCTGATTCCCCGCCTCTTATTCCCCACCTCTGATTCCCCGCCTCTGATTACCCGCCTCTGATTCCCTGCCTCTGTTTCCCCGCCTCTGATTCCCCGCCTCTGATTCCCCGCCTCAGATTCCCCGGCTCTGATTCCCATACTGTGATTCCCTGCCTCAGATTCACCGCCTCAGATTCCCCGCCTCAGATTCCCCGCCTCAGATTCCCTGCCTCAGATTCCCCGCCTCAGATTCCCCGCCTCAGATTCCCCGCCTCAGATTCCGCGCCTCAGATTCCCCGCCTCTGATTCCCCGCCTCTGATTCGCCACCTCTGATTCCCCGCCTCTGATTCCCCGCATCCCTTTCCGTGCAACTTTCCCGGCCTCCGTTTCCCCACATCTCTTTCCCCGCCTCTCATTCCACACCTCTGATTCCCCGCCTCTGACTCCCCGCCTGTCTCGGCGCCTCTCTTTCACCTCCAATCTTTCCCCTCCACTCTTTCTGCGCCTCTCTTTCCCTCCCTCAATTTCAACAACTCTGTTTGATCTGTTTTGTGTACCTCATTTTGAACACAAGTTCTAACCACTATGTTTTGCCCACCTCTTTCCCCTCCTCTATTTATCTGCTTATGTTTACCTGCCTCTGTTTACCCGCCTGTTTCCCCGCCTCTGATTCTCCACCTTTGATTCCCCGCCTCTCTTTCCCTGCGTCTATTTCCGCGCCTCTTTCTCTGCCTCTCATTCCCCACATCTCTATTCCCCCCTCTGATTCCCCGCATCTGAATCCGCGCCTCAGATTCCCCACCTCAGATTCCCCGCCTCAGATTCCATACCTCAGATACCCTGCCTCAGATTCCCTGCCTCAGACTCCCTGCCTCGGATTCCCTGCCTATGATTTCCTGCCTGATTCCCTGCCTCAGATTCCCCGGCTCTGATTCCCTGCCTGAGATTCCCTGCCTCAGATTCCCTGCCTCGGATTCCCCGCCTCAGATTCCCCGCCTCAGATTCCCCGCCTCAGATTCCCCGCCTCAGATTCCCCGCCTCAGATTCCCCGCCTCAGATTCCCTGCCTATGATTGCCTGCCTCTGATTCCCTGCCTCTGATTCCCTGCCTCTAAATCCCTGCCTCTGATTCCCAGCCTCTGATACCCTGCCTCTGATTCCGCGCCTCTGATTCCCCGCCTCTCTTTCCGTGTCTCTGATTCCCCGCCTCAGATTCCCTGCCTCAGATACCCTGCTTCTCTTTGCCTGCCTCTATTTCCGTGCCTCTTTCTCTGCATCTAGTTTCCCACATCTCATTTGCCCCCTCTGATAACCCGCCTCTGATGCCATGCCTCTGAATCCCCGCCTCTGTTTCCCGCCTCTGATTCCCCGCCTCTGATTACCTGCCTCAGATTCCCTGCCTCAGATTCCTTTCCTCAGATTCCCTGCCTCTGATTCCCCGCCTCTGATTCCCCGCCTCTTATTCCCCGCCTCTGATTCCCCGCCTCTGATTCCCCACCTCTGATTCCCTGACTCTGTTTCCCCGCCTCTGATTCCCCGCGTCTGATTCCCCGCCTCAGATTCCCCGGCTCTGATTCCCTGCCTGAGATTCCATGCCTCAGATTCCCCGCCTCAGATTCCCTGCCTCAGATTCCCCGCCTCAGATTCCCAGCCTCTGATTCCCTGCCTCAGATTCCCTGCCTCAGAGTCCCTGCCTCAGATTCCCTGCCTCTGATTCCCTGCCTCTGATTCCCCGCCTCTGATTCCCCGCCTCAGATTCCCCGGCTCTGATTCCCTGCCTGAGATTCCCTGCCTCAGATTCCCCGCCTCAGATTCCCTGCTTCAGATTCCCCGCCTCAGATTCCCCGCCTCAGATTCCCCGCCTCAGATTCCCCGCCTCAGATTCCCCGCCTTAGATTCCCCGCCTCAGATTCCCCGCCTCTGATTCCCCGCCTCAGATTCCCTGCCTCTGATTGCCTGCCTCTGATTCCCTGCCTCTGATTCCCTGCCTCTAAATCCCTGCCTCTGATTCCCAGCCTCTGATTCCCTGCCTCTGATTCCGCGCCTCTGATTCCCCGCCTCTCTTTCCGTGTCTCTGATTCCCCGCCTCAGATTCCCTGCCTCAGATACCTTGCCTCTCTTTGCCTGCCTCTATTTCCGTGCCTCTTTCTCTGCATCTACATTCCCACATCTCATTTGCCCCCTCTGATAACCCGCCTCTGATTCCATGCCTCTGAATCCCCGCCTCTGTTTCCCGCCTCTGATTCCCCGCCTCTGATTACATGCCTCAGATTCCCTGCCTCAGATTCCTTGCCTCAGATTCCCTGCCTCTGATTCCCCGCCTCTGATTCCCCACCTCTTATTCCCCGCCTCTGATTCCCCGCCTCTGATTCCCCACCTCTGATTCCCTGACTCTGTTTCCCCGCCTCTGATTCCCCGCGTCTGATTCCCCGCCTCAGATTCCCCGGCTCTGATTCCCTGCCTGAGATTCCATGCCTCAGATTCCCCGCCTCAGATTCCCTGCCTCAGATTCCCCGCCTCAGATTCCCAGCCTCTGATTCCCTGCCTCAGATTCCCTGCCTCAGACTCCCTGCCTCAGATTCCCTGCCTCTGATTCCCTGCCTCTGATTCCCCGCCTCTTATTCCCCACCTCTGATTCCCCGCCTCTGATTACCCGCCTCTGATTCCCTGCCTCTGTTTCCCCGCCTCTGATTCCCCGCCTCTGATTCCCCGCCTCAGATTCCCCGGCTCTGATTCCCTGCCTGAGATTCCCTGCCTCAGATTCCCCGCCTCAGATTCCCTGCCTCAGATTCCCCGCCTCAGATTCCCCGCCTCAGATTCCCCGCCTCAGATTCCCCGCCTCAGATTCCCCGCCTCAGATTCCGCGCCTCAGATTCCCCGCCTCTCATTCCCCGCCTCTGATTCGCCACCTCTGATTCCCCGCCTCTGATTCCCCGCATCCCTTTCCGTGCAACTTTCCCGGCCTCCGTTTCCCCACATCTCTTTCCCCGCCTCTGATTCCACACCTCTGATTCTCCGCCTCTGATTCCCCGCCTCTGTCTCGGCGCCTCTCTTTCACCTCCAATCTTTCCCCTCCACTCTTTCTGCGCCTCCCTTTCCCTCCCTCAATTTCAACAACTCTGTTTGATCTGTTTTGTGTACCTCATTTTGAACACAAGTTCTAACCACTATGTTTTGCCCACCTCTTTCCCCTCCTCTATTTATCTGCTTATGTTTACCTGCCTCTGTTTACCCGCCTGTTTCCCCGCCTCTGATTCTCCACCTTTGATTCCCCGCCTCTCTTTCCATGCCTCTATTTCCGCGCCTCTTTCTCTGCCTCTCATTCCCCACATCTCTATTCCCCCCTCTGATTCCCCGCATCTGAATCCGCGCCTCTGATTCCCCACCTCAGATTCCCCGCCTCTGATTCCCCTCCTCTCTTTCCCTGCCTTTCTTTGTGCCCCTCTCCCTCTGCCTCTATTTCCCCACTTCTCTTTACCCCCCTCTGATTCCCCACCACTGAATCCGTGCCTCTGATTCCCAACCTCAGATTCCCCGCCTCAGATTTCCCGCCTCAGATTCCCTACCTCAGATACCCTGCCTCAGATTCCCTGCCTCAGATTCCCTGCCTCAGACTCCCTTCCTCAGATTCCCTGCCTATGATTTCCTGCCTCTGATTCCCTGCCTCAGATTCCCTGGCTCTGATTCCCTGCCTGTGATTCCCTGCCTCAGATTCCCCTCCTCAGATTCCCTGACTCAGATTCCCCGCCTCAGATTCCCCGCCTCAGATTCCCCGCCTCAGATTCCCCGCCTCAGATTCCCCGCCTCAGATTCCCCGCCTCAGATTCCCCGCCTCAGATTCCCCGCCTCACATTCCCTGCCTCTGATTGCCTGCCTCTGATTCCCTGCCTCTGATTCCCTGCCTCTAAATCCCTGCCTCTGATTCCCTGCCTCTGATTCCCTGCCTCTGATTCCGCGCCTCTGATTCCCCGCCTCTCTTTCCGTGTCTCTGATTCCCCGCCTCAGATTCCCTGCCTCAGATACCCTGCCTCTCTTTGCCTGCGTCTATTTCCGTGCCTCTTTCTCTGCATCTAGTTTCCCACATCTCATTTGCCCCCTCTGATAACCCGCCTCTGATTCCATGCCTCTGATTCCCCGCCTCTGATTCCCCACCTCTGATTCCCCACCTCTGATTCCCTGCCTCAGATTCCCTGCCTCAGATTCCTTGCCTCAGATTCCCATCCTCTTATTCCCCGCCTCTGATTCCCCGCCTCTGATTCCCCGCCTCTGATTCCCTGCCTCTGTTTCCCCGCCTCTGATTCCCCGCGTCTGATTCCCTGCCTCAGATTCCCCGGCTCTGATTCCATGCCTGAGATTCCATGCCTCAGATTCCCCGCCTCAGATTCCCTGCCTCAGATTCCCCACCTCAGATACCCAGCCTCTGATTCCCTGCCTCAGATTCCCTGCCTCAGACTCCCTGCCTCAGATTCCCTGCCTCTGATTCCCTGCCTCTGATTCCCCGCCTCTTATTCCCCACCTCTGATTCCCAGCCTCTGATTACCCGCCTCTGATTCCCTGCCTCTGTTTCCCCACCTCTGATTCCCCGCCTCTATTTCCCTGCCTCTATTTCCGCGCCTCTTTCTCTGCCTCTCATTCCCCACATCTCTATTCCCCCCTCTGATTCCCCGCATCTGAATCCGCGCCTCTGATTCCCCACCTCAGATTCCCCACCTCAGATTCCCCGCCTCAGATTCCATACCTCAGATACCCTGCCTCAGATTCCCTGCCTCAGATTCCCTGCCTCAGACTCCCTGCCTCAGATTCCCTGCCTATGATTTCCTGCCTGATTCCCTGCCTCAGATTCCCCGGCTCTGATTCCCTGCCTGAGATTCCCTGCCTCAGATTCCCTGCCTCGGATTCCCCGCCTCAGATTCCCCGCCTCAGATTCCCCGCCTCAGATTCCCCGCCTCAGATTCCCCGCCTCAGATTCCCCGCCTCAGATTCCCTGCCTCTGATAGCCTGCCTATGATTTCCTGCCTGATTCCCTGCCTCAGATTCCCCGGCTCTGATTCCCTGCCTGAGATTCCCTGCCTCAGATTCCCTGCCTCGGATTCCACGCCTCAGATTCCCCGCCTCAGATTCCCCGCCTCAGATTCCCCGCCTCAGATTCCCCGCCTCAGATTCCCCGCCTCAGATTCCCTGCCTCTGATTGCCTGCCTCTGATTCCCTGCCTCTGATTCCCTGCCTCTAAATCCCTGCCTCTGATTCCCAGCCTCTGATTCCCTGCCTCTGATTCCGCGCCTCTGATTCCCCGCCTCTCTTTCCGTGTCTCTGATTCCCCGCCCCAGATTCCCCGCCTCAGATTCCCTGCCTCTGATTGCCTGCCTCTGATTCCATGCCTCTGAATCCCCGCCTCTGTTTCCCGCCTCTGATTCCCCGCCTCTGATTACCTGCCTCAGATTCCCTGCCTCAGATTCCTTGCCTCAGATTCCCTGCCTCTGATTCCCCGCCTCTGATTCCCCGCCTCTTATTCCCCGCCTCTGATTCCCCGCCTCTGATTCCCCACCTCTGATTCCCTGACTCTGTTTCCCCGCCTCTGATTGCCCGCGTCTGATTCCCCGCCTCAGATTCCCCGGCTCTGATTCCCTGCCTGAGATTCCATGCCTCAGATTCCCCGCCTCAGATTCCCTGCCTCAGATTCCCCGCCTCAGATTCCCAGCCTCTGATTCCCTGCCTCAGATTCCCTGCCTCAGACTCCCTGCCTCAGATTCCCTGCCTCTGATTCCCTGCCTCTGATTCCCCGCCTCTTATTCCCCACCTCTGATTCCCCGCCTCTGATTACCCGCCTCTGATTCCCTGCCTCTGTTTCCCCGCCTCTGATTCCCCGCCTCTGATTCCCCGCCTCAGATTCCCCGGCTCTGATTCCCTGCCTGAGATTCCCTGCCTCAGATTCCCCGCCTCAGATTCCCTGCCTCAGATTCCCCGCCTCACATTCCCCGCCTCAGATTCCCCGCCTCAGATTCCCCGCCTCAGATTCCCCGCCTCAGATTCCCCGCCTCTGATTCCCCGCCTCTGATTCGCCACCTCTGATTCCCCGCCTCTGATTCCCCGCATCACTTTCCGTGCAACTTTCCCGGCCTCCGTTTCCCCACATCTCTTTCCCCGCCTCTCATTCCACACCTCTGATTCCCCGCCTCTGATTCCCCGCCTCTGTCTCGGCGCCTCTCTTTCACCTCCAATCTTTCCCCTCCACTCTTTCTGCGCCTCTCTTTCCCTCCCTCAATTTCAACAACTCTGTTTGATCTGTTTTGTGTACCTCATTTTGAACACAAGTTCTAACCACTATGTTTTGCCCACCTCTTTCCCCTCCTCTATTTATCTGCTTATGTTTACCTGCCTCTGTTTACCCGCCTGTTTCCCCGCCTCTGATTCTCCACCTTTGATTCCCCGCCTCTCTTTCCATGCCTCTATTTCCGCGCCTCTTTCTCTGCCTCTCATTCCCCACATCTCTATTCCCCCCTCTGATTCCCCGCATCTGAATCTGCGCCTCTGATTCCCCACCTCAGATTCCCCGCCTCTGATTCCCCTCCTCTCTTTCCCTGCCTTTCTTTGTGCCCCTCTTTCTCTGCCTCTCTTTCCCCACTTCTCTTTACCCCCCTCTGATTCCCCACCACTGAATCCGTGCCTCTGATTCCCAACCTCAGATTCCCCGCCTCAGATTTCCCGCCTCAGATTCCCTACCTCAGATACCCTGCCTCAGATTCCCTGCCTCAGATTCCCTGCCTCAGACTCCCTGCCTCAGATTCCCTGCCTATGATCTCCTGCCTCTGATTCCCTGCCTCAGATTCCCTGGCTCTGACTCCCTGCCTGAGATTCCCTGCCTCAGATTCCCCTCCTCAGATTCCCTGCCTCAGATTCCCCGCCTCAGATTCCCCACCTCAGATTCCCCGCCTCAGATTCCCCGCCTCAGATTCCCCGCCTCAGATTCTCCGCCTCAGATTCCCCGCCTCACATTCCCTGCCTCTGATTGCCTGCCTCTGATTCCCTGCCTCTGATTCCCTGCCTCTAAATCCCTGCCTCTGATTCCCTGCCTCTGATTCCCTGCCTCTGATTCCGCGCCTCAGATTCCCCGCCTCTCTTTCCGTGTCTCTGATTCCCCGCCTCAGATTCCCTGCCTCAGATACCCTGCCTCTCTTTGCCTGCGTCTATTTCCGTGCCTCTTTCTCTGCATCTAGTTTACCACATCTCATTTGCCCCCTCTGATAACCCGCCTCTGATTCCATGCCTCTGATTCCCCGCCTCTGATTCCCCACCTCTGATTCCCCACCTCTGATTCCCTGCCTCAGATTCCCTGCCTCAGATTCCTTGCCTCAGATACCCTGCCTCTGATTCCCCGCCTCTGATTCCCATCCTCTTATTCCCCGCCTCTGATTCCCCGCCTCTGATTCCCCGCCTCTGATTCCCTGCCTCTGTTTCCCCGCCTCTGATTCCCCGCGTCTGATTCCCTGCCTCAGATTCCCCGGCTCTGATTCCATGCCTGAGATTCCATGCCTCAGATTCCCCGCCTCAGATTCCCTGCCTCAGATTCCCCACCTCAGATACCCAGCCTCTGATTCCCTGCCTCAGATTCCCTGCCTCAGACTCCCTGCCTCAGATTCCCTGCCTCTGATTCCCTGCCTCTGATTCCCCGCCTCTGATTCCCCGCCTCAGATTCCCTGTCTCTGATTCCCTGCCTTAGATTCCCTGCCTCAGATTCCCACCTCAGATTCCCCGCCTCAGATTCCCCGCCTCAGATTCCCCGCCTCAGATTCCCCACCTCAGATTCCCCGCCTCAGATTCCCCACCTCAGATTCCCCGCCTCAGATTCCCCGCCTCAGATACCCCGCCTCATATTCCCCACCTCAGATTCCCCGCCTCAGATTCCCCGCCTCAGATACCCCGCCTCAGATTCCCCGCCTCAGATACCCCGCCTCAGATTCCCCGCCTCAGATTCCCTGCCTCTGATTCCCTGCCTCTGATTCCCCGCCTCTTATTCCCAACCTCTGATTCCCCGACTCTGATTACCCACCTCTGATTCCCTTCCTCTGTTTCACCGCCTCTGATTCCCCGCCTCTGAATCCCCGCCTCTGATTCCCCGGCTCTGATTCCCTGCCTCAGATTCCCCGCCTCTGATTCCCCGCCTCTGATTCGGCGCCTCTGATTCCCCGCCTCTGATTCCCCGCCTCTGTCTCTGCGCCTCTCTTTCACCTCCAATCTTTCCCCTCCACTCTTACCGCGCCTCTCTTTCCCTCCCTCAATTTCAACAACTCTGTATGATCTGTTTTGTGTACCTCATTTTGAACACAAGTTCCAACCACTATGTTTTGCCCACCTCTTTCCCCGCCTCTATTTATCTGCTTATGTTTACCTGCCTCTGTTTACCCGCCTGTTTCCCCGCCTCTGATTCTCCACCTTTGATTACCCGCCTCTCTTTCCCTGCCTCTATTTCCGCGCCTCTTTCTCTGCCTCTCATTCCCCACATCTCTATTCTCCCCTCTGATTCCCCGCATCTGAATCCACGCCTCTGATTCGCCACCTCAGATTCCACGCCTCTGATTCCCCTCCTCTCTTTCCCTGCCTTTATTTGTGCCCCTCTTTCTCTGCCTCTCGTTCCCCACTTCTCTTTACCCCCCTCTGATTCCCCACCACTGAATCCGCGCCTCTGATTCCCAACCTCAGATTCCCCGCCTCAGATTCCCCGCCTCAGATTCCCTACATCAGATACCCTGCCCTAGATTCCCTGCCTCAGATTCCCTGCCTCAGACTCCCTGCCTCAGATTCCCTGCCTATGATTTCCTGCCTCTGATTCCCCGCCTCAGATTCCCCGCCTCAGATTCCCCGCCTCAGATTCCCCGCCTCAGATTCCCCGCCTCAGATTCCCCGCCTCAGATTCCCCGCCTCAGATTCCCTGCCTCTGATTGCCTGCCTCTGATTCCCTGCCTCTGCTTCCCTGCCTCTAAATCCCTGCCTCTGATTCCCTGCCTCTGATTCCCTGCCTCTTATTCCGCGCCTCTGATTCCCCACCTCTCTTTCCGTGTCTCTGATTCCCCGCCTCAGATTCCCTGCCTCAGATACCCTGCCTCTCTTTGCCTGCGTCTATTTCCGTGCCTCTTTCTCTGCATCTAGTTTCCCACATCTCATTTGCCCCCTCTGATAACCCGCCTCTGATTCCATGCCTCTGATTCCCCGCCTCTGATTCCCCGCCTCTGATTCCCCGCCTCTGATTCCCTGCCTCAGATTCCCTGCCTCAGATTCCTTGCCTCAGATTCCCTGCCTCTGATTCCCCGCCTCTGATTCCTCGCCTCTTATTCCCCGCCTCTCATTCCCCGCCTCTGATTCCCCGCCTCTGATTCCCTGCCTCTGTTTCGCCGCCTCTGATTCCCCACATCTGATTCCCCGCCTCACATTCCCCGGCTCTGATTCCCTGCCTGAGATTCCATGCCACAGATTCCCCGCCTCAGATTCCATGCCTCAGATTCCCCGCCTCAGATTCCCCGCCTCAGATTCCCAGACTCTGATTCCCTGCCTCAGATTCCCTGCCTCAGATTCCCTGCCTCAGATTCCCTGCCTCTGATTCCCTGCCTCTGATTCCCCACCTCTTATTCCCCACCTCTGATTCCCCGCCTCTGATTCCCCGCCTCTCATTCCCTGCCTCTGTTTCCCCGCCTCTGATTCCCCGTCTCTGATTCTCCACCTCAGATTCCCCGGCTCTGATTCCCCGCCTCAGATTCCCTGCCTCAGATTCCCCGCCTCAGATTCCCCGCCTCAGGTTCCCCGCCTCAGATTCCCTGCCTCAGATTCCCCGCCTCAGATTCCCCGCCTCAGATTCCCCGCCTCAGATTTCCCGCCTCAGATTCCCCGCCTCAGATTCCCCGCCTCAGATTCCCCACCTCAGATTCCCCGCCTCTGTTTGCCTGCCTCTGATTCCCTGCCTCTGATTCCCCGCCTCTAATTCCCTGCCTCTAATTCCCAGCCTCTGATTCCAGCCCACTGATTCCGCGCCTCTGATTCCACGCCTCTCTTTCCGTGTCTCTGATTCCCCGCCTCTGATTCCCTGCCTCTGATACCCTGCCTCAGAATCCCTGCCTCAGATTCCCCGCCTCTGATTCCCTGCCTCTGATTCCACGCCTCTGATTCCCTGCCTCTGATTCCCCGCCTCTGATTCCCCGCCTCTGATTCCCCACATCTGATTCCCCTCCTCTGAATCCCCGCCTCTGATTCCCCGCCTCTGAATCCCCGCCTCTGATTCCCCGGCTCTGATTCCCTGCCTCAGATTCCCCGCCTCTGATTCCCCACCTCTGATTCGCCGCCTCTGATTCCCCGCCTCAGAATTCCCGCATCACTTTCCGCGCAACTTTCCCGGCCTCCGTGTCCCCACATCTCTTTCCCCGCCTCTGATTCCACGCCTCTGATTCCCCGCCTCTGATTCCCCGCCTCTGTCTCTGTGCCTCTCTTTCACCTCCAATCTTTCCCCTCCACTCTTTCCGCGCCTCTCTTTCCCTCCCTCAATTTCAACAACTCTGTTTGATCTGTTTTGTGTACCTCATTTTGAACACAAGTTCCAACCACTATGTTTTGCCCACCTCTTTCCCCGCCTCTATTTATCTGCTAATGTTTACCTGCCTCTGTTTACCCGCCTGTTTCCCCGCCTCTGATTCTCCACCTTTGATTCCCCACCTCTCTTTCCCTGCCTCTATTTCCGCGCCTCTTTCTCTGCCTCTCATTACCCACATCTGAATTCCCCCTTCTGATTCCCCGCATCTGAATCCGCGCCTCTGATTCCCCACCTCAGATTCCCCGCCTCTGATTCCCCTACTCTCTATCCCTGCCTTTCTTTGTGCCCCTCTTTCTCTGCCTCTATTTCCCCACTTCTCTTTACCCCCCTCTGATTCCCCACCACTGAATCCGCGCCTCTGATTCCCAACCTCAGATTCCCCGCCTCAGATTCCCCGCCTCAGTTTCCCTACCTCAGATAGCCTGCCTCAGATTCCCTGCCTATGATTTCCTGCCTCTGATTCCCTGCCTCTGATTAACTGCCTCTGATTCCCTGCCTCTGATTCTCTGCCTCTGATTCCATTGCTCTGATTCCCTGCCTCTGATTCCCTGCCTCTGATTCCCCGCCTCAGATTCCCTGGCTCTGATTCCCTGCCTGAGATTCCCTGCCTGAGATTCCCTGCCTATGATTTCCTGCCTCTGATTCCCCGCCTCAGATTCCCCGGCTCTGATTCCCTGCCTGAGATTCCCTGCCTCAGATTCCCCGCCTCAGATTCCCTGCCTCAGATTCCCCGCCTCAGATTCCCCGCCTCAGATTCCCCGCCACAGATTCCCCACCTCAGATTCCCCGCCTCAGATTCCCTGCCTCTGATTGCCTGCCTCTGATTCCCTGCCTCTGATTCCCTGCCTCTAAATCCCTGCCTCTGATTCCCTCCCTCTGATTCCCTGCCTCTGATTCCGCACCTCTGATTCCCCGCCTCTCTTTCCGTGTCTCTGATTCCCCGCCTCAGATTCCCTGCCTCACATACCCTGCCTCTCTTTGCCTGCCTCTATTTCTGTGCCTCTTTCTCTGCATCTAGTTTCCCACATCTCATTTGCCCCCTCTGATGACCCGCCTCTGATTCAATGCCTCTGATTCCCCGCCTCTGATTCCCCGCCTCTGATTCCCCGCCTCTGATTCCCTGCCTCAGAATCCCTGCCTCAGATTCCTTGCCTCAGATTCCCTGCCTCTGATTCCCCGCCTCTGATTCCCCGCCTCTTATTCTCCGCCTCTGATTCCCCGCCTCTGATTCCCTGCCTCTGTTTCCCCGCCTCTGATTCCCCGCGTCTGATTCCCCGCCTCAGATTCCCCGGCTCTGATTCCCTGCCTGAGATTCCATGCCTCTGATTCCCCGCCTCTGATTCCCCGTCTCTGATTCCCTGCCTCTGTTTCCCCGCCTCTGATTCCCCGCATCTGATTCCCCGCCTCAGATTCCCCGGCTCTGATTCCCTGCCTGAGATTCCATGCCTCAGATTCCCCGCCTCAGATTCCCTGCCTCAGATTCCCCGCCTCAGATTCCCCACCTCAGATTCCCCGCCTCAGATTCCCCGCCTCAGATTCCCCGCCTCAGATACCCCGCCTCAGATTCCCCGCCTCAGATTCCCCACCTCAGATTCCCCGCCTCAGATTCCCCGCCTCAGATTCCCCGCCTCAGATACCCCGCCTCAGATTCCCTGTCTCAGATTCCCTGCCTGAGATTCCCTTCATCTGATTCCCTTCATCTGATTCCCTGCCTCTGATTCCCTGCCTCTGATACCCCGCCTCTGATTCCCCACCTCTGATTCCCCGCCTCAGATTCCCCGCCTCAGATTCCCTGCCTCAGATTCCCTGCCTCTGAATCCCTGCCTCAAGATTCCCTGCCTCAGATTCCCTGCCTCTGATTCCCCGCCTCAGATTCCCTGCCTCAGATACCCTGCCTCTCTTTGCCTGCGTCTATTTCCGTGCCTCTTTCTCTGCATCTAGTTTCCCACATCTCATTTGCCCCCTCTGATAACCCGCCTCTGATTCCATGCCTCTGATTCCCCGCCTCTGATTCCCCGCCTCTGATTCCCCGCCTCTGATTCCCTGCCTCAGATTCCCTGCCTCAGATTCCTTGCCTCAGATTCCCTGCCTCTCATTCCCCGCCTCTGATTCCCCGCCTCTTATTCCCCGCCTCTCATTCCCCGCCTCTGATTCCTCGCCTCTGATTCCCTGCCTCAGATTCCATGCCTCAGATTCCCCGCCTCAGATTCCCCGCCTCAGATTCCCAGACTCTGATTCCCTGCCTCAGATTCCCTGCCTCAGATTCCCTGCCTCAGATTCCCTGCCTCTGATTCCCTGCCTCTGATTCCCCACCTCTTATTCCCCATCTCTGATTCCCCGCCTCTGATTCCCAGCCTCTCATTCCCTGCCTCTGTTTCCCCGCCTCTGATTCCCCGCCTCTGATTCCCCGCCTCAGATTCCCCGCCTCTGATTCCCAGCCTCTCATTCCCTGCCTCTGTTTCCCCGCCTCTGATTCCCCGCCTCAGTTTCCCTACCTCAGATAGCCTGCCTCAGATTCCCTGCCTATGATTTCCTGCCTCTGATTCCCTGCCTCTGATTAACTGCCTCTGATTCCCTGCCTCTGATTCTCTGCCTCTGATTCCATTGCTCTGATTCCCTGCCTCTGATTCCCTGCCTCTGATTCCCCGCCTCAGATTCCCTGGCTCTGATTCCCTGCCTGAGATTCCCTGCCTGAGATTCCCTGCCTATGATTTCCTGCCTCTGATTCCCCGCCTCAGATTCCCCGGCTCTGATTCCCTGCCTGAGATTCCCTGCCTCAGATTCCCCGCCTCAGATTCCCTGCCTCAGATTCCCCGCCTCAGATTCCCCGCCTCAGATTCCCCGCCACAGATTCCCCACCTCAGATTCCCCGCCTCAGATTCCCTGCCTCTGATTGCCTGCCTCTGATTCCCTGCCTCTGATTCCCTGCCTCTAAATCCCTGCCTCTGATTCCCTCCCTCTGATTCCCTGCCTCTGATTCCGCACCTCTGATTCCCCGCCTCTCTTTCCGTGTCTCTGATTCCCCGCCTCAGATTCCCTGCCTCACATACCCTGCCTCTCTTTGCCTGCCTCTATTTCTGTGCCTCTTTCTCTGCATCTAGTTTCCCACATCTCATTTGCCCCCTCTGATGACCCGCCTCTGATTCAATGCCTCTGATTCCCCGCCTCTGATTCCCCGCCTCTGATTCCCCGCCTCTGATTCCCTGCCTCAGAATCCCTGCCTCAGATTCCTTGCCTCAGATTCCCTGCCTCTGATTCCCCGCCTCTGATTCCCCGCCTCTTATTCTCCGCCTCTGATTCCCCGCCTCTGATTCCCTGCCTCTGTTTCCCCGCCTCTGATTCCCCGCGTCTGATTCCCCGCCTCAGATTCCCCGGCTCTGATTCCCTGCCTGAGATTCCATGCCTCTGATTCCCCGCCTCTGATTCCCCGTCTCTGATTCCCTGCCTCTGTTTCCCCGCCTCTGATTCCCCGCATCTGATTCCCCGCCTCAGATTCCCCGGCTCTGATTCCCTGCCTGAGATTCCATGCCTCAGATTCCCCGCCTCAGATTCCCTGCCTCAGATTCCCCGCCTCAGATTCCCCACCTCAGATTCCCCGCCTCAGATTCCCCGCCTCAGATTCCCCGCCTCAGATACCCCGCCTCAGATTCCCCGCCTCAGATTCCCCACCTCAGATTCCCCGCCTCAGATTCCCCGCCTCAGATTCCCCGCCTCAGATACCCCGCCTCAGATTCCCTGTCTCAGATTCCCTGCCTGAGATTCCCTTCATCTGATTCCCTTCATCTGATTCCCTGCCTCTGATTCCCTGCCTCTGATACCCCGCCTCTGATTCCCCACCTCTGATTCCCCGCCTCAGATTCCCCGCCTCAGATTCCCTGCCTCAGATTCCCTGCCTCTGAATCCCTGCCTCAAGATTCCCTGCCTCAGATTCCCTGCCTCTGATTCCCCGCCTCAGATTCCCTGCCTCAGATACCCTGCCTCTCTTTGCCTGCGTCTATTTCCGTGCCTCTTTCTCTGCATCTAGTTTCCCACATCTCATTTGCCCCCTCTGATAACCCGCCTCTGATTCCATGCCTCTGATTCCCCGCCTCTGATTCCCCGCCTCTGATTCCCCGCCTCTGATTCCCTGCCTCAGATTCCCTGCCTCAGATTCCTTGCCTCAGATTCCCTGCCTCTCATTCCCCGCCTCTGATTCCCCGCCTCTTATTCCCCGCCTCTCATTCCCCGCCTCTGATTCCTCGCCTCTGATTCCCTGCCTCAGATTCCATGCCTCAGATTCCCCGCCTCAGATTCCCCGCCTCAGATTCCCAGACTCTGATTCCCTGCCTCAGATTCCCTGCCTCAGATTCCCTGCCTCAGATTCCCTGCCTCTGATTCCCTGCCTCTGATTCCCCACCTCTTATTCCCCATCTCTGATTCCCCGCCTCTGATTCCCAGCCTCTCATTCCCTGCCTCTGTTTCCCCGCCTCTGATTCCCCGCCTCTGATTCCCCGCCTCAGATTCCCCGGCTCTGATTCCCCGCCTCAGATTCCCTGCCTCAGATTCCCCGCCTCAGATTCCCCGCCTCAGATTCCCCGCCTCAGATTCCCCGCCTCAGATTCCCCGCCTCAGATTCCCCGCCTCAGATTCCCCGCCTCAGATTTCCCGCCTCAGATTCCCCGCCTCAGATTCCCCGCCTCAGATTCCCCGCCTCAGATTCCCCACCTCAGATTCCCTGCCTCTGTTTGCCTGCCTCTGATTCCCTGCCTCTGATTCCCCGCCTCTAATTCCCTGCCTCTAATTCCCAGCCTCTGATTCCAGCCCACTGATTCCGCGCCTCTGATTCCACGCCTCTCTTTCCGTGTCTCTGATTCCCCGCCTCTGATTCCCTGCCTCTGATACCCTGCCTCAGATTCCCTGCCTCAGATTCCCCGCCTCTGATTCCCTGCCTCTGATTCCACGCCTCTGATTCCCTGCCTCTGATTCCCCACCTCTGATTCCCCGCCTCTGATTCCCCACATCTGATTCCCCTCCTCTGAATCCCCGCCTCTGATTCCCCGCCTCTGAATCCCCGCTTCTGATTCCCCGGCTCTGATTCCCTGCCTCAGATTTCCCTCCTCTGGTTCCCCACCTCTGATTCGCCGCCTCTGATTCCCCACCTCAGATTTCCCGCATCACTTTCCGCGCAACTTTCCCGGCCTCCGTGTCCCCACATCTCTTTCCCCGCCTCTGATTCCACGCCTCTGATTCCCCGCCTCTGATTCCTCGCCTCTGTCTCTGTGCCTCTCTTTCACCTCCAATCTTTCCCCTCCACTCTTTCCGCGCCTCTCTTTCCCTCCCTCAATTTCAACAACTCTGTTTGATCTGTTTTGTGTACCTCATTTTGAACACAAGTTCCAACCACTATGTTTTGCCCACCTCTTTCCCCGCCTCTATTTACCTGCTAATGTTTACCTGCCTCTGTTTACCCGCCTGTTTCCCCGCCTCTGATTCTCCACCTTTGATTCCCCACCTCTCTTTCCCTGCCTCTATTTCCGCGCCTCTTTCTCTGCCTCTCATTACCCACATCTGAATTCCCCCCTCTGATTCCCCGCATCTGAATCCGCGCCTCTGATTCCCCACCTCAGATTCCCCGCCTCTGATGCCCCTCCTCTCTATCCCTGCCTTTCTTTGTGCCCCTCTTTCTCTGCCTCTCTTTCCCCACTTCTCTTTACCCCCCTCTGATTCCCCACCACTGAATCCGTGCCTCTGATTCCCAACCTCAGATTCCCCGCCTCAGATTCCCCGCCTCAGTTTCCCTACCTCAGATAGCCTGCCTCAGATTCCCTGCCTATGATTTCCTGCCTCTGATTCCCTGCCTCTGATTAACTGCCTCTGATTCCCTGCCTCTGATTCTCTGCCTCTGATTCCATGCCTCTGATTCCCTGCCTCTGATTCCCTGCCTCTGATTCCCCGCCTCAGATTCCCTGGCTCTGATTTCCTGCCTGAGATTCCCTGCCTCAGATTCCCCGGCTCTGATTCCCTGCCTCTGATTCCCCACCTCTGATTCCCCGCCTCTGATTCCCAACCTCAGATTCCCCGCCTCAGATTCCCCGCCTCAGTTTCCCTACCTCAGATAGCCTGCCTCAGATTCCCTGCCTATGATTTCCTGCCTCTGATTCCCTGCCTCTGATTAACTGCCTCTGATTCCCTGCCTCTGATTCTCTGCCTCTGATTCCATTGCTCTGATTCCCTGCCTCTGATTCCCTGCCTCTGATTCCCCGCCTCAGATTCCCTGGCTCTGATTCCCTGCCTGAGATTCCCTGCCTGAGATTCCCTGCCTATGATTTCCTGCCTCTGATTCCCCGCCTCAGATTCCCCGGCTCTGATTCCCTGCCTGAGATTCCCTGCCTCAGATTCCCCGCCTCAGATTCCCTGCCTCAGATTCCCCACCTCAGATTCCCCGCCTCAGATTCCCCGCCACAGATTCCCCACCTCAGATTCCCCGCCTCAGATTCCCTGCCTCTGATTGCCTGCCTCTGATTCCCTGCCTCTGATTCCCTGCCTCTAAATCCCTGCCTCTGATTCCCTCCCTCTGATTCCCTGCCTCTGATTCCGCACCTCTGATTCCCCGCCTCTCTTTCCGTGTCTCTGATTCCCCGCCTCAGATTCCCTGCCTCACATACCCTGCCTCTCTTTGCCTGCCTCTATTTCTGTGCCTCTTTCTCTGCATCTAGTTTCCCACATCTCATTTGCCCCCTCTGATGACCCGCCTCTGATTCAATGCCTCTGATTCCCCGCCTCTGATTCCCCGCCTCTGATTCCCCGCCTCTGATTCCCTGCCTCAGAATCCCTGCCTCAGATTCCTTGCCTCAGATTCCCTGCCTCTGATTCCCCGCCTCTGATTCCCCGCCTCTTATTCTCCGCCTCTGATTCCCCGCCTCTGATTCCCTGCCTCTGTTTCCCCGCCTCTGATTCCCCGCGTCTGATTCCCCGCCTCAGATTCCCCGGCTCTGATTCCCTGCCTGAGATTCCATGCCTCTGATTCCCCGCCTCTGATTCCCCGTCTCTGATTCCCTGCCTCTGTTTCCCCGCCTCTGATTCCCCGCATCTGATTCCCCGCCTCAGATTCCCCGGCTCTGATTCCCTGCCTGAGATTCCATGCCTCAGATTCCCCGCCTCAGATTCCCTGCCTCAGATTCCCCGCCTCAGATTCCCCGCCTCAGATTCCCCGCCTCAGATTCCCCACCTCAGATTCCCCGCCTCAGATTCCCCGCCTCAGATTCCCCGCCTCAGATACCCCGCCTCAGATTCCCTGTCTCAGATTCCCTGCCTGAGATTCCCTTCATCTGATTCCCTTCATCTGATTCCCTGCCTCTGATTCCCTGCCTCTGATACCCCGCCTCTGATTCCCCACCTCTGATTCCCCGCCTCAGATTCCCCGCCTCAGATTCCCTGCCTCAGATTCCCTGCCTCTGAATCCCTGCCTCAAGATTCCCTGCCTCAGATTCCCTGCCTCTGATTCCCCGCCTCAGATTCCCTGCCTCAGATACCCTGCCTCTCTTTGCCTGCGTCTATTTCCGTGCCTCTTTCTCTGCATCTAGTTTCCCACATCTCATTTGCCCCCTCTGATAACCCGCCTCTGATTCCATGCCTCTGATTCCCCGCCTCTGATTCCCCGCCTCTGATTCCCCGCCTCTGATTCCCTGCCTCAGATTCCCTGCCTCAGATTCCTTGCCTCAGATTCCCTGCCTCTCATTCCCCGCCTCTGATTCCCCGCCTCTTATTCCCCGCCTCTCATTCCCCGCCTCTGATTCCTCGCCTCTGATTCCCTGCCTCAGATTCCATGCCTCAGATTCCCCGCCTCAGATTCCCCGCCTCAGATTCCCAGACTCTGATTCCCTGCCTCAGATTCCCTGCCTCAGATTCCCTGCCTCAGATTCCCTGCCTCTGATTCCCTGCCTCTGATTCCCCACCTCTTATTCCCCATCTCTGATTCCCCGCCTCTGATTCCCAGCCTCTCATTCCCTGCCTCTGTTTCCCCGCCTCTGATTCCCCGCCTCTGATTCCCCGCCTCAGATTCCCCGGCTCTGATTCCCCGCCTCAGATTCCCTGCCTCAGATTCCCCGCCTCAGATTCCCCGCCTCAGATTCCCCGCCTCAGATTCCCCGCCTCAGATTCCCCGCCTCAGATTCCCCGCCTCAGATTCCCCGCCTCAGATTTCCCGCCTCAGATTCCCCGCCTCAGATTCCCCGCCTCAGATTCCCCGCCTCAGATTCCCCACCTCAGATTCCCTGCCTCTGTTTGCCTGCCTCTGATTCCCTGCCTCTGATTCCCCGCCTCTAATTCCCTGCCTCTAATTCCCAGCCTCTGATTCCAGCCCACTGATTCCGCGCCTCTGATTCCACGCCTCTCTTTCCGTGTCTCTGATTCCCCGCCTCTGATTCCCTGCCTCTGATACCCTGCCTCAGATTCCCTGCCTCAGATTCCCCGCCTCTGATTCCCTGCCTCTGATTCCACGCCTCTGATTCCCTGCCTCTGATTCCCCACCTCTGATTCCCCGCCTCTGATTCCCCACATCTGATTCCCCTCCTCTGAATCCCCGCCTCTGATTCCCCGCCTCTGAATCCCCGCTTCTGATTCCCCGGCTCTGATTCCCTGCCTCAGATTTCCCTCCTCTGGTTCCCCACCTCTGATTCGCCGCCTCTGATTCCCCACCTCAGATTTCCCGCATCACTTTCCGCGCAACTTTCCCGGCCTCCGTGTCCCCACATCTCTTTCCCCGCCTCTGATTCCACGCCTCTGATTCCCCGCCTCTGATTCCTCGCCTCTGTCTCTGTGCCTCTCTTTCACCTCCTATCTTTCCCCTCCACTCTTTCCGCGCCTCTCTTTCCCTCCCTCAATTTCAACAACTCTGTTTGATCTGTTTTGTGTACCTCATTTTGAACACAAGTTCCAACCACTATGTTTTGCCCACCTCTTTCCCCGCCTCTATTTACCTGCTAATGTTTACCTGCCTCTGTTTACCCGCCTGTTTCCCCGCCTCTGATTCTCCACCTTTGATTCCCCACCTCTCTTTCCCTGCCTCTATTTCCGCGCCTCTTTCTCTGCCTCTCATTACCCACATCTGAATTCCCCCCTCTGATTCCCCGCATCTGAATCCGCGCCTCTGATTCCCCACCTCAGATTCCCCGCCTCTGATGCCCCTCCTCTCTATCCCTGCCTTTCTTTGTGCCCCTCTTTCTCTGCCTCTCTTTCCCCACTTCTCTTTACCCCCCTCTGATTCCCCACCACTGAATCCGTGCCTCTGATTCCCAACCTCAGATTCCCCGCCTCAGATTCCCCGCCTCAGTTTCCCTACCTCAGATAGCCTGCCTCAGATTCCCTGCCTATGATTTCCTGCCTCTGATTCCCTGCCTCTGATTAACTGCCTCTGATTCCCTGCCTCTGATTCTCTGCCTCTGATTCCATGCCTCTGATTCCCTGCCTCTGATTCCCTGCCTCTGATTCCCCGCCTCAGATTCCCTGGCTCTGATTTCCTGCCTGAGATTCCCTGCCTCAGATTCCCCGGCTCTGATTCCCTGCCTCTGATTCCCCACCTCTGATTCCCCGCCTCAGATTCCCTGCCTCAGATTCCCCGCCTCAGATTCCCCGCCTCAGATTCACCGCCTCAGATTCCCCACCTCAGATTCCCCGCCTCCGATTCCCTGCCTCTGATTGCCTGCCTCTGATTCCCTGCCTCTGATTCCCTGCCTCTAAATCCCTGCCTCTGATTCCCTCCCTCTGATTCCCTGCCTCTGATTCCGCACCTCTGATTCCCCGCCTCTCTTTCCGTGTCTCTGATTCCCCGCCTCAGATTCCCTGCCTCAGATACCCTGCCTCTCTTTGCCTGCCTCTATTTCTGTGCCTCTTTCTCTGCATCTAGTTTCCCACATCTCATTTGCCCCCTCTGATGACCCGCCTCTGATTCCATGCCTCTGATTCCCCGCCTCTGATTCCCCGCCTCTGATTCCCCGCCTCTGATTCCCTGCCTCAGAATCCCTGCCTCAGATTCGTTGCCTCAGATTCCCTGCCTCTGATTCCCCGCCTCTGATTCCCCGCCTCTTATTCTCCGCCTCTGATTCCCCGCCTCTGATTCCCTGCCTCTGTTTCCCCGCCTCTGATTCCCCGCGTCTGATTCCCCGCCTCAGATTCCCCGGTTCTGATTCCCTGCCTGAGATTCCATGCCTCTGATTCCCCGCCTCTGATTCCCCGCCTCTGATTCCCTGCCTCAGAATCCCTGCCTCAGATTCCTTGCCTCAGATTCCCTGCCTCTGATTCCCCGCCTCTGATTCCCTGCCTCTTATTCCCCGCCTCTGATTCCCCGCCTCTGATTCCCCGCCTCAGATTCCCCACCTCAGATTCCCTGCCTCTGTTTGCCTGCCTCTGATTCCCTGCCTCTGATTCCCCGCCTCTAATTCCCTGCCTCTAATTCCCAGCCTCTGATTCCAGCCCACTGATTCCGCGCCTCTGATTCCACGCCTCTCTTTCCGTGTCTCTGATTCCCCGCCTCTGATTCCCTGCCTCTGATACCCTGCCTCAGAATCCCTGCCTCAGATTCCCCGCCTCTGATTCCCTGCCTCTGATTCCACGCCTCTGATTCCCTGCCTCTGATTCCCCGCCTCTGATTCCCCGCCTCTGATTCCCCACATCTGATTCCCCTCCTCTGAATCCCCGCCTCTGATTCCCCGCCTCTGTATCCCCGCCTCTGATTCCCCGGCTCTGATTCCCTGCCTCAGATTCCCCGCCTCTGATTCCCCACCTCTGATTCGCCGCCTCTGATTCCCCGCCTCAGAATTCCCGCATCACTTTCCGCGCAACTTTCCCGGCCTCCGTGTCCCCACATCTCTTTCCCCGCCTCTGATTCCACGCCTCTGATTCCCCGCCTCTGATTCCCCGCCTCTGTCTCTGTGCCTCTCTTTCACCTCCAATCTTTCCCCTCCACTCTTTCCGCGCCTCTCTTTCCCTCCCTCAATTTCAACAACTCTGTTTGATCTGTTTTGTGTACCTCATTTTGAACACAAGTTCCAACCACTATGTTTTGCCCACCTCTTTCCCCGCCTCTATTTATCTGCTAATGTTTACCTGCCTCTGTTTACCCGCCTGTTTCCCCGCCTCTGATTCTCCACCTTTGATTCCCCACCTCTCTTTCCCTGCCTCTATTTCCGCGCCTCTTTCTCTGCCTCTCATTACCCACATCTGAATTCCCCCTTCTGATTCCCCGCATCTGAATCCGCGCCTCTGATTCCCCACCTCAGATTCCCCGCCTCTGATTCCCCTACTCTCTATCCCTGCCTTTCTTTGTGCCCCTCTTTCTCTGCCTCTATTTCCCCACTTCTCTTTACCCCCCTCTGATTCCCCACCACTGAATCCGCGCCTCTGATTCCCAACCTCAGATTCCCCGCCTCAGATTCCCCGCCTCAGTTTCCCTACCTCAGATAGCCTGCCTCAGATTCCCTGCCTATGATTTCCTGCCTCTGATTCCCTGCCTCTGATTAACTGCCTCTGATTCCCTGCCTCTGATTCTCTGCCTCTGATTCCATTGCTCTGATTCCCTGCCTCTGATTCCCTGCCTCTGATTCCCCGCCTCAGATTCCCTGGCTCTGATTCCCTGCCTGAGATTCCCTGCCTGAGATTCCCTGCCTATGATTTCCTGCCTCTGATTCCCCGCCTCAGATTCCCCGGCTCTGATTCCCTGCCTGAGATTCCCTGCCTCAGATTCCCCGCCTCAGATTCCCTGCCTCAGATTCCCCGCCTCAGATTCCCCGCCTCAGATTCCCCGCCACAGATTCCCCACCTCAGATTCCCCGCCTCAGATTCCCTGCCTCTGATTGCCTGCCTCTGATTCCCTGCCTCTGATTCCCTGCCTCTAAATCCCTGCCTCTGATTCCCTCCCTCTGATTCCCTGCCTCTGATTCCGCACCTCTGATTCCCCGCCTCTCTTTCCGTGTCTCTGATTCCCCGCCTCAGATTCCCTGCCTCACATACCCTGCCTCTCTTTGCCTGCCTCTATTTCTGTGCCTCTTTCTCTGCATCTAGTTTCCCACATCTCATTTGCCCCCTCTGATGACCCGCCTCTGATTCAATGCCTCTGATTCCCCGCCTCTGATTCCCCGCCTCTGATTCCCCGCCTCTGATTCCCTGCCTCAGAATCCCTGCCTCAGATTCCTTGCCTCAGATTCCCTGCCTCTGATTCCCCGCCTCTGATTCCCCGCCTCTTATTCTCCGCCTCTGATTCCCCGCCTCTGATTCCCTGCCTCTGTTTCCCCGCCTCTGATTCCCCGCGTCTGATTCCCCGCCTCAGATTCCCCGGCTCTGATTCCCTGCCTGAGATTCCATGCCTCTGATTCCCCGCCTCTGATTCCCCGTCTCTGATTCCCTGCCTCTGTTTCCCCGCCTCTGATTCCCCGCATCTGATTCCCCGCCTCAGATTCCCCGGCTCTGATTCCCTGCCTGAGATTCCATGCCTCAGATTCCCCGCCTCAGATTCCCTGCCTCAGATTCCCCGCCTCAGATTCCCCGCCTCAGATTCCCCGCCTCAGATTCCCCACCTCAGATTCCCCGCCTCAGATTCCCCGCCTCAGATTCCCCGCCTCAGATACCCCGCCTCAGATTCCCTGTCTCAGATTCCCTGCCTGAGATTCCCTTCATCTGATTCCCTTCATCTGATTCCCTGCCTCTGATTCCCTGCCTCTGATACCCCGCCTCTGATTCCCCACCTCTGATTCCCCGCCTCAGATTCCCCGCCTCAGATTCCCTGCCTCAGATTCCCTGCCTCTGAATCCCTGCCTCAAGATTCCCTGCCTCAGATTCCCTGCCTCTGATTCCCCGCCTCAGATTCCCTGCCTCAGATACCCTGCCTCTCTTTGCCTGCGTCTATTTCCGTGCCTCTTTCTCTGCATCTAGTTTCCCACATCTCATTTGCCCCCTCTGATAACCCGCCTCTGATTCCATGCCTCTGATTCCCCGCCTCTGATTCCCCGCCTCTGATTCCCCGCCTCTGATTCACTGCCTCAGATTCCCTGCCTCAGATTCCTTGCCTCAGATTCCCTGCCTCTCATTCCCCGCCTCTGATTCCCCGCCTCTTATTCCCCGCCTCTCATTCCCCGCCTCTGATTCCTCGCCTCTGATTCCCTGCCTCAGATTCCATGCCTCAGATTCCCCGCCTCAGATTCCCCGCCTCAGATTCCCAGACTCTGATTCCCTGCCTCAGATTCCCTGCCTCAGATTCCCTGCCTCAGATTCCCTGCCTCTGATTCCCTGCCTCTGTTTCCCCGCCTCTGATTCCCCGCCTCTGATTCCCAGCCTCTCATTCCCTGCCTCTGTTTCCCCGCCTCTGATTCCCCGCCTCTGATTCCCCGCCTCAGATTCCCCGGCTCTGATTCCCCGCCTCAGATTCCCTGCCTCAGATTCCCCGCCTCAGATTCCCCGCCTCAGATTCCCCGCCTCAGATTCCCCGCCTCAGATTCCCCGCCTCAGATTCCCCGCCTCAGATTCCCCGCCTCAGATTTCCCGCCTCAGATTCCCCGCCTCAGATTCCCCGCCTCAGATTCCCCGCCTCAGATTCCCCACCTCAGATTCCCTGCCTCTGTTTGCCTGCCTCTGATTCCCTGCCTCTGATTCCCCGCCTCTAATTCCCTGCCTCTAATTCCCAGCCTCTGATTCCAGCCCACTGATTCCGCGCCTCTGATTCCACGCCTCTCTTTCCGTGTCTCTGATTCCCCGCCTCTGATTCCCTGCCTCTGATACCCTGCCTCAGATTCCCTGCCTCAGATTCCCCGCCTCTGATTCCCTGCCTCTGATTCCACGCCTCTGATTCCCTGCCTCTGATTCCCCACCTCTGATTCCCCGCCTCTGATTCCCCACATCTGATTCCCCTCCTCTGAATCCCCGCCTCTGATTCCCCGCCTCTGAATCCCCGCTTCTGATTCCCCGGCTCTGATTCCCTGCCTCAGATTTCCCTCCTCTGGTTCCCCACCTCTGATTCGCCGCCTCTGATTCCCCACCTCAGATTTCCCGCATCACTTTCCGCGCAACTTTCCCGGCCTCCGTGTCCCCACATCTCTTTCCCCGCCTCTGATTCCACGCCTCTGATTCCCCGCCTCTGATTCCTCGCCTCTGTCTCTGTGCCTCTCTTTCACCTCCAATCTTTCCCCTCCACTCTTTCCGCGCCTCTCTTTCCCTCCCTCAATTTCAACAACTCTGTTTGATCTGTTTTGTGTACCTCATTTTGAACACAAGTTCCAACCACTATGTTTTGCCCACCTCTTTCCCCGCCTCTATTTACCTGCTAATGTTTACCTGCCTCTGTTTACCCGCCTGTTTCCCCGCCTCTGATTCTCCACCTTTGATTCCCCACCTCTCTTTCCCTGCCTCTATTTCCGCGCCTCTTTCTCTGCCTCTCATTACCCACATCTGAATTCCCCCCTCTGATTCCCCGCATCTGAATCCGCGCCTCTGATTCCCCACCTCAGATTCCCCGCCTCTGATGCCCCTCCTCTCTATCCCTGCCTTTCTTTGTGCCCCTCTTTCTCTGCCTCTCTTTCCCCACTTCTCTTTACCCCCCTCTGATTCCCCACCACTGAATCCGCGCCTCCGATTCCCAACCTCAGATTCCCCGCCTCAGATTCCCCGCCTCAGTTTCCCTACCTCAGATAGCCTGCCTCAGATTCCCTGCCTATGATTTCCTGCCTCTGATTCCCTGCCTCTGATTAACTGCCTCTGATTCCCTGCCTCTGATTCTCTGCCTCTGATTCCATGCCTCTGATTCCCTGCCTCTGATTCCCTGCCTCTGATTCCCCGCCTCAGATTCCCTGGCTCTGATTTCCTGCCTGAGATTCCCTGCCTCAGATTCCCCGGCTCTGATTCCCTGCCTCTGATTCCCCACCTCTGATTCCCCGCCTCAGATTCCCTGCCTCAGATTCCCCGCCTCAGATTCCCCGCCTCAGATTCACCGCCTCAGATTCCCCACCTCAGATTCCCCGCCTCCGATTCCCTGCCTCTGATTGCCTGCCTCTGATTCCCTGCCTCTGATTCCCTGCCTCTAAATCCCTGCCTCTGATTCCCTCCCTCTGATTCCCTGCCTCTGATTCCGCACCTCTGATTCCCCGCCTCTCTTTCCGTGTCTCTGATTCCCCGCCTCAGATTCCCTGCCTCAGATACCCTGCCTCTCTTTGCCTGCCTCTATTTCTGTGCCTCTTTCTCTGCATCTAGTTTCCCACATCTCATTTGCCCCCTCTGATGACCCGCCTCTGATTCCATGCCTCTGATTCCCCGCCTCTGATTCCCCGCCTCTGATTCCCCGCCTCTGATTCCCTGCCTCAGAATCCCTGCCTCAGATTCGTTGCCTCAGATTCCCTGCCTCTGATTCCCCGCCTCTGATTCCCCGCCTCTTATTCTCCGCCTCTGATTCCCCGCCTCTGATTCCCTGCCTCTGTTTCCCCGCCTCTGATTCCCCGCGTCTGATTCCCCGCCTCAGATTCCCCGGTTCTGATTCCCTGCCTGAGATTCCATGCCTCTGATTCCCCGCCTCTGATTCCCCGCCTATGATTCCCTGCCTCAGAATCCCTGCCTCAGATTCCTTGCCTCAGATTCCCTGCCTCTGATTCCCCGCCTCTGATTCCCTGCCTCTTATTCCCCGCCTCTGATTCCCCGCCTCTGATTCCCCGCCTCTGATTCCCTGCCTCTGTTTCCCCGCCTCTGATTCCCCGCATCTGATTCCCCGCCTCAGATTCCCCGGCTCTGATTCCCTGCCTGAGATTCCATGCCTCAGATTCCCCGCCTCAGATTCCCTGCCTCAGATTCCCCGCCTCAGATTCCCCGCCTCAGATTCCCCGCCTCAGATTCCCCGCCTCAGATTCCCCGCCTCAGACTCCCCGCCTCAGATTCCCCGCCTCAGATTCCCCGCCTCAGATTCCCTGTCTCAGATTCCCTGCCTCAGATTCCCTTCATCTGATTCCCTTCATCTGATTCCCTGCCTCTGATTCCCTGCCTCTGATACCCCGCCTCTGATTCCCCGCCTCTGATTCCCCGCCTCAGATTCCCCGCCTCAGATTCCCTGCCTCAGATTCCCTGCCTCTGATTCCCTGCCTCAAGATTCCCTGCCTCTGATTGCCTGCCTCTGATTGCCTGCCACTGATTCCCTGCCTCTGATTCCCTGCCTCTGATTCCATGCCTCTGATTCCCTGCCTCTGATTCACTGCCTCTGATTCCGTGCCTTTGATTCCACGCCTCTCTTTCCTTGTCTCTGATTCCCCGCTGCTGAGTCCCTGCCTCTGATTCCGCGCCTCTGATTCCCCGCCTCCCTTTCCGTGTCTATGATTCCCCGCCTCAGATTCCCTGCCTCAGATACCCAGCCTCTCTTTGCCTGCGTCTATTTCCGTGCCTCTTTCTCTGCATCTAGTTTCCCACATCTCATTTGGCCCCTCCGATAACCCGCCTCTGATTCCATGCCTCGGATTGACCGCCTCAGATTCCCCGGCTCTGATTCCCTGCCTTAGATTCCCTGCCTCAGATTCCCGCCTCAGATTCCCCGCCTCAGATTCCCTGCCTCTGATTGCCTGCCTCTGATTCCCTGCCTCTGATTCCCTGCCTCTAAATCCCTGCCTCTGATTCCCTCCCTCTGATTCCCTGCCTCTGATTCCGCACCTCTGATTCCCCGCCTCTCTTTCCGTGTCTCTGATTCCCCGCCTCAGATTCCCTGCCTCAGATACCCTGCCTCTCTTTGCCTGCCTCTATTTCTGTGCCTCTTTCTCTGCATCTAGTTTCCCACATCTCATTTGCCCCCTCTGATGACCAGCCTCTGATTCCATGCCTCTGATTCCCCGCCTCTGATTCCCCGCCTCTGATTCCCCGCCTCTGATTCCCTGCCTCAGAATCCCTGCCTCAGATTCCTTGCCTCAGATTCCCTGCCTCTGATTCCCCGCCTCTGATTCCCCGCCTCTTATTCTCCGCCTCTGATTCCCCGCCTCTGATTCCCTGCCTCTGTTTCCCCGCCTCTGATTCCCCGCGTCTGATTCCCCACCTCAGATTCCCCGGCTCTGATTCCCTGCCTGAGATTCCATGCCTCTGATTCCCCGCCTCTGATTCCCCGCCTCTGATTCCCTGCCTCAGAATCCCTGCCTCAGATTCCTTGCCTCAGATTCCCTGCCTCTGATTCCCCGCCTCTGATTCCCCGCCTCTTATTCCCCGCCTCTGATTCCCCGCCTCTGATTCCCCGCCTCTGATTCCCTGCCTCTGTTTCCCCGCCTCTGATTCCCCGCGTCTGATTCCCCGCCTCAGATTCCCCGGCTCTGAATCCCTGCCTGAGATTCCATGCCTCAGATTCCCCGCCTCAGATTCCCTGCCTCAGATTCCCCGCCTCAGATTCCCCGCCTCAGATTCCCCGCCTCAGATTCCCCGCCTCAGATTCCCCACCTCAGATTCCCCGCCTCAGATTCCCCGCCTCAGATTCCCCGCCTCAGATTCCCTGTCTCAGATTCCCTGCCTCAGATTCCCTTCATCTGATTCCCTTCATCAGATTCCCTGCCTCTGATTCCCTGCCTCTGATACCCCGCCTCTGATTCCCCGCCTCTGATTCCCCGCCTCAGATTCCCCGCCTCAGATTCCCTGCCTCTGATTGCCTGCCTCTGATTCCCTGCCTCTGATTCCCTGCCTCTAAATCCCTGCCTCTGATTCCCTCCCTCTGATTCCCTGCCTCTGATTCCGCACCTCTGATTCCCCGCCTCTCTTTCCGTGTCTCTGATTCCCCGCCTCAGATTCCCTGCCTCAGATACCCTGCCTCTCTTTGCCTGCCTCTATTTCTGTGCCTCTTTCTCTGCATCTAGTTTCCCACATCTCATTTGCCCCCTCTGATGACCCGCCTCTGATTCCATGCCTCTGATTCCCCGCCTCTGATTCCCCGCCTCTGATTCCCCGCCTCTGATTCCCTGCCTCAGAATCCCTGCCTCAGATTCCTTGCCTCAGATTCCCTGCCTCTGATTCCCCGCCTCTGATTCCCCGCCTCTTATTCTCCGCCTCTGATTCCCCGCCTCTGATTCCCTGCCTCTGTTTCCCCGCCTCTTATTCTCCGCCTCTGATTCCCCGCGTCTGATTCCCCGCCTCAGATTCCCCGGCTCTGATTCCCTGCCTGAGATTCCATGCCTCTGATTCCCCGCCTCTGATTCCCCGCCTCTGATTCCCTGCCTCAGAATCCCTGCCTCAGATTCCTTGCCTCAGATTCCCTGCCTCTGATTCCCCGCCTCTGATTCCCCGCCTCTTATTCCCCGCCTCTGTTTGCCCGCCTCTGATTCCCCGCCTCTGATTCCCTGCCTCTGTTTCCCCGCCTCTGATTCCCCGCGTCTGATTCCCCGCCTCAGATTCCCCGGCTCTGATTCCCTGCCTGAGATTCCATACCTTAGATTCCCCGCCTCAGATTTCCTGCCTCAGATTCCCCGCCTCAGATTCCCCGCCTCAGATTCCCCGCCTCAGATTCCCCGCCTCAGATTCCCCGCCTCAGATTCCCCGCCTCAGATTCCCCGCCTCAGATTCCCCGCCTCAGATTCCCTGTCTCAGATTCCCTGCCTCAGATTCCCATCATCTGATTCCCTTCATCTGATTCCCTGCCTCTGATTCCCTGCCTCTGATACCCCGCCTCTGATTCCCCGCCTCTGATTCCCCGCCTCATATTCCCCGCCTCAGATTCCCTGCCTCAGATTCCCTGCCTCAGATTCCCTGCCTCTGATTCCCTGCCTCAAGATTCCCTGCCTCAGATTCCCTGCCTCTGATTCCGCGCCTCTGATTCCCTGCCTCTCTTTCCGTGTCTCTGATTCCCCGCCTCAGATTCCCTGCCTCAGATTCCCTGCCTCTGATTCCCTGCCTCAAGATTCCCTGCCTCAGATTCCCTGCCTCTGATTCCGCGCCTCTGATTCCCTGCCTCTCTTTCCGTGTCTCTGATTCCCCGCCTCAGATTCCCTGCCTCAGATTCCCGCCTCAGATTCCCCGCCTCAGATTCCCTGCCTCTGATTGCCTGCCTCTGATTCCCTGCCTCTGATTCCCTGCCTCTAAATCCCTGCCTCTGATTCCCTCCCTCTGATTCCCTGCCTCTGATTCCGCACCTCTGATTCCCCGCCTCTCTTTCCGTGTCTCTGATTCCCCGCCTCAGATTCCCTGCCTCAGATACCCTGCCTCTCTTTGCCTGCCTCTATTT
The DNA here is from genome assembly GCF_036971445.1 of Narcine bancroftii. Classification (NCBI taxonomy): domain Eukaryota; kingdom Metazoa; phylum Chordata; class Chondrichthyes; order Torpediniformes; family Narcinidae; genus Narcine; species Narcine bancroftii. The sequence goes on from NC_091481.1 coordinate 92,815,433, forward strand.
CTGTGCCTCTTTCTCTGCATCTAGTTTCCCACATCTCATTTGCCCCCTCTGATGACCAGCCTCTGATTCCATGCCTCTGATTCCCCGCCTCTGATTCCCCGCCTCTGATTCCCCGCCTCTGATTCCCTGCCTCAGAATCCCTGCCTCAGATTCCTTGCCTCAGATTCCCTGCCTCTGATTCCCCGCCTCTGATTCCCCGCCTCTTATTCTCCGCCTCTGATTCCCCGCCTCTGATTCCCTGCCTCTGTTTCCCCGCCTCTGATTCCCCGCGTCTGATTCCCCACCTCAGATTCCCCGGCTCTGATTCCCTGCCTGAGATTCCATGCCTCTGATTCCCCGCCTCTGATTCCCCGCCTCAGATTCCCTGGCTCTGATTCCCTGCCTCAGAATCCCTGCCTCAGATTCGTTGCCTCAGATTCCCTGCCTCTGATTCCCCGCCTCTGATTCCCCGCCTCTTATTCTCCGCCTCTGATTCCCCGCCTCTGATTCCCTGCCTCTGTTTCCCCGCCTCTGATTCCCCGCGTCTGATTCCCCGCCTCAGATTCCCCGGTTCTGATTCCCTGCCTGAGATTCCATGCCTCTGATTCCCCGCCTCTGATTCCCCGCCTCTGATTCCCTGCCTCAGAATCCCTGCCTCAGATTCCTTGCCTCAGATTCCCTGCCTCTGATTCCCCGCCTCTGATTCCCTGCCTCTTATTCCCCGCCTCTGATTCCCCGCCTCTGATTCCCCGCCTCTGATTCCCTGCCTCTGTTTCCCCGCCTCTGATTCCCCGCATCTGATTCCCCGCCTCAGATTCCCCGGCTCTGATTCCCTGCCTGAGATTCCATGCCTCAGATTCCCCGCCTCAGATTCCCTGCCTCAGATTCCCCGCCTCAGATTCCCCGCCTCAGATTCCCCGCCTCAGATTCCCCGCCTCAGATTCCCCGCCTCAGACTCCCCGCCTCAGATTCCCCGCCTCAGATTCCCCGCCTCAGATTCCCTGTCTCAGATTCCCTGCCTCAGATTCCCTTCATCTGATTCCCTTCATCTGATTCCCTGCCTCTGATTCCCTGCCTCTGATACCCCGCCTCTGATTCCCCGCCTCTGATTCCCCGCCTCAGATTCCCCGCCTCAGATTCCCTGCCTCAGATTCCCTGCCTCTGAATCCCTGCCTCAAGATTCCCTGCCTCAGATTCCCTGCCTCTGATTCCCCGCCTCAGATTCCCTGCCTCAGATACCCTGCCTCTCTTTGCCTGCGTCTATTTCCGTGCCTCTTTCTCTGCATCTAGTTTCCCACATCTCATTTGCCCCCTCTGATAACCCGCCTCTGATTCCATGCCTCTGATTCCCCGCCTCTGATTCCCCGCCTCTGATTCCCCGCCTCTGATTCCCTGCCTCAGATTCCCTGCCTCAGATTCCTTGCCTCAGATTCCCTGCCTCTCATTCCCCGCCTCTGATTCCCCGCCTCTTATTCCCCGCCTCTCATTCCCCGCCTCTGATTCCTCGCCTCTGATTCCCTGCCTCAGATTCCATGCCTCAGATTCCCCGCCTCAGATTCCCCGCCTCTGATTCCCCGCCTCTGATTCCCTGCCTCAGATTCCCTGCCTCAGATTCCTTGCCTCAGATTCCCCGCCTCAGATTCCCCGCCTCAGATTTCCCGCCTCAGATTTCCCTCCTCAGATTCCCCGCCTCAGATTCCCTGCCTCAGATTCCCCGCCTCAGATTCCCTGCCTCAGATTCCCCGCCTCAGATTCCCCGCCTCAGATTTCCCGCCTCAGATTTCCCTCCTCAGATTCCCCGCCTCAGATTCCCCGCCTCAGATTCCCCACCTCAGATTCCCTGCCTCTGTTTGCCCGCCTCAGATTTCCCGCCTCAGATTTCCCTCCTCAGATTCCCCGCCTCAGATTCCCCGCCTCAGATTCCCCACCTCAGATTCCCTGCCTCTGTTTGCCTGCCTCCGATTCCCTGCCTCTGATTCCCCGCCTCTAATTCCCTGCCTCTAATTCCCAGCCTCTGATTCCAGCCCACTGATTCCGCGCCTCTGATTCCACGCCTCTCTTTCCGTGTCTCTGATTCCCCGCCTCTGATTCCCTGCCTCTGATACCCTGCCTCAGATTCCCTGCCTCAGATTCCCCGCCTCTGATTCCCTGCCTCTGATTCCACGCCTCTGATTCCCTGCCTCTGATTCCCCACCTCTGATTCCCCGCCTCTGATTCCCCACATCTGATTCCCCTCCTCTGAATCCCCGCCTCTGATTCCCCGCCTCTGAATCCCCGCTTCTGATTCCCCGGCTCTGATTCCCTGCCTCAGATTTCCCGCCTCTGATTCCCCACCTCTGATTCGCCGCCTCTGATTCCCCACCTCAGATTTCCCGCATCACTTTCCGCGCAACTTTCCCGGCCTCTGTGTCCCCACATCTCTTTCCCCGCCTCTGATTCCACGCCTCTGATTCCCCGCCTCTGATTCCTCGCCTCTGTCTCTGTGCCTCTCTTTCACCTCCAATCTTTCCCCTCCACTCTTTCCGCGCCTCTCTTTCCCTCCCTCAATTTCAACAACTCTGTTTGATCTGTTTTGTGTACCTCATTTTGAACACAAGTTCCAACCACTATGTTTTGCCCACCTCTTTCCCCGCCTCTATTTACCTGCTAATGTTTACCTGCCTCTGTTTACCCGCCTGTTTCCCCGCCTCTGATTCTCCACCTTTGATTCCCCACCTCTCTTTCCCTGCCTCTATTTCCGCGCCTCTTTCTCTGCCTCTCATTACCCACATCTGAATTCCCCCCTCTGATTCCCCGCATCTGAATCCGCGCCTCTGATTCCCCACCTCAGATTCCCCGCCTCTGATGCCCCTCCTCTCTATCCCTGCCTTTCTTTGTGCCCCTCTTTCTCTGCCTCTCTTTCCCCACTTCTCTTTACCCCCCTCTGATTCCCCACCACTGAATCCGCGCCTCTGATTCCCAACCTCAGATTCCCCACCTCAGATTCCCCGCCTCAGTTTCCCTACCTCAGATAGCCTGCCTCAGATTCCCTGCCTATGATTTCCTGCCTCTGATTCCCTGCCTCTGATTAACTGCCTCTGATTCCCTGCCTCTGATTCTCTGCCTCTGATTCCATGCCTCTGATTCCCTGCCTCTGATTCCCTGCCTCTGATTCCCCGCCTCAGATTCCCTGGCTCTGATTTCCTGCCTGAGATTCCCTGCCTCAGATTCCCCGGCTCTGATTCCCTGCCTCTGATTCCCCACCTCTGATTCCCCGCCTCAGATTCCCAGCCTCAGATTCCCCGCCTCAGATTCCCCGCCTCAGATTCACCGCCTCAGATTCCCCACCTCAGATTCCCCGCCTCCGATTCCCTGCCTCTGATTGCCTGCCTCTGATTCCCTGCCTCTGATTCCCTGCCTCTAAATCCCTGCCTCTGATTCCCTCCCTCTGATTCCCTGCCTCTGATTCCGCACCTCTGATTCCCCGCCTCTCTTTCCGTGTCTCTGATTCCCCGCCTCAGATTCCCTGCCTCAGATACCCTGCCTCTCTTTGCCTGCCTCTATTTCTGTGCCTCTTTCTCTGCATCTAGTTTCCCACATCTCATTTGCCCCCTCTGATGACCCGCCTCTGATTCCATGCCTCTGATTCCCCGCCTCTGATTCCCCGCCTCTGATTCCCCGCCTCTGATTCCCTGCCTCAGAATCCCTGCCTCAGATTCGTTGCCTCAGATTCCCTGCCTCTGATTCCCCGCCTCTGATTCCCCGCCTCTTATTCTCCGCCTCTGATTCCCCGCCTCTGATTCCCTGCCTCTGTTTCCCCGCCTCTGATTCCCCGCGTCTGATTCCCCGCCTCAGATTCCCCGGCTCTGATTCCCTGCCTGAGATTCCATGCCTCTGATTCCCCGCCTCTGATTCCCCGCCTCTGATTCCCTGCCTCAGAATCCCTGCCTCAGATTCCTTGCCTCAGATTCCCTGCCTCTGATTCCCCGCCTCTGATTCCCCGCCTCTTATTCCCCGCCTCTGATTCCCCGCCTCTGATTCCCCGCCTCTGATTCCCTGCCTCTGTTTCCCCGCCTCTGATTCCCCGCATCTGATTCCCCGCCTCAGATTCCCCGGCTCTGATTCCCTGCCTGAGATTCCATGCCTCAGATTCCCCGCCTCAGATTCCCTGCCTCAGATTCCCCGCCTCAGATTCCCCGCCTCAGATTCCCCGCCTCAGATTCCCCGCCTCAGATTCCCCGCCTCAGACTCCCCGCCTCAGATTCCCCGCCTCAGATTCCCCGCCTCAGATTCCCTGTCTCAGATTCCATGCCTCAGATTCCCTTCATCTGATTCCCTTCATCTGATTCCCTGCCTCTGATTCCCTGCCTCTGATACCCCGCCTCTGATTCCCCGCCTCTGATTCCCCGCCTCAGATTCCCCGCCTCAGATTCCCTGCCTCAGATTCCCTGCCTCTGATTCCCTGCCTCAAGATTCCCTGCCTCAGATTCCCTGCCTCAGATTCCCTGCCTCTGATTGCCTGCCTCTGATTACCTGCCACTGATTCCCTGCCTCTGATTCCCTGCCTCTGATTCCATGTCTCTGATTCCCTGCCTCTGATTCACTGCCTCTGATTCCGTGCCTCTGATTCCACGCCTCTCTTTCCTTGTCTCTGATTCCCCGCTGCTGAGTCCCTGCCTCTGATTCCGCGCCTCTGATTCCCCGCCTCCCTTTCCGTGTCTATGATTCCCCGCCTCAGATTCCCTGCCTCAGATACCCAGCCTCTCTTTGCCTGCGTCTATTTCCGTGCCTCTTTCTCTGCATCTAGTTTCCCACATCTCATTTGGCCCCTCCCATAACCCGCCTCTGATTCCATGCCTCGGATTGACCGCATCAGATTCCCCGGCTCTGATTCCCTGCCTTAGATTCCCTGCCTCAGATTCCCGCCTCAGATTCCCCGCCTCAGATTCCCTGCCTCTGATTGCCTGCCTCTTATTCCCTGCCTCTGATTCCCTGCCTCTAAATCCCTGCCTCTGATTCCCTCCCTCTGATTCCCTGCCTCTGATTCCGCACCTCTGATTCCCCGCCTCTCTTTCCGTGTCTCTGATTCCCCGCCTCAGATTCCCTGCCTCAGATACCCTGCCTCTCTTTGCCTGCCTCTATTTCTGTGCCTCTTTCTCTGCATCTAGTTTCCCACATCTCATTTGCCCCCTCTGATGACCAGCCTCTGATTCCATGCCTCTGATTCCCCGCCTCTGATTCCCCGCCTCTGATTCCCCGCCTCTGATTCCCTGCCTCAGAATCCCTGCCTCAGATTCCTTGCCTCAGATTCCCTGCCTCTGATTCCCCGCCTCTGATTCCCCGCCTCTTATTCTCCGCCTCTGATTCCCCGCCTCTGATTCCCTGCCTCTGTTTCCCCGCCTCTGATTCCCCGCGTCTGATTCCCCACCTCAGATTCCCCGGCTCTGAATCCCTGCCTGAGATTCCATGCCTCAGATTCCCCGCCTCAGATTCCCTGCCTCAGATTCCCCGCCTCAGATTCCCCGCATCAGATTCCCTGCCTCAGATTCCCCGCCTCAGATTCCCCACCTCAGATTCCCCGCCTCAGATTCCCCGCCTCAGATTCCCCGCCTCAGATTCCCTGTCTCAGATTCCCTGCCTCAGATTCCCTTCATCTGATTCCCTTCATCAGATTCCCTGCCTCTGATTCCCTGCCTCTGATACCCCGCCTCTGATTCCCCGCCTCTGATTCCCCGCCTCAGATTCCCCGCCTCAGATTCCCTGCCTCTGATTGCCTGCCTCTGATTCCCTGCCTCTGATTCCCTGCCTCTAAATCCCTGCCTCTGATTCCCTCCCTCTGATTCCCTGCCTCTGATTCCGCACCTCTGATTCCCCGCCTCTCTTTCCGTGTCTCTGATTCCCCGCCTCAGATTCCCTGCCTCAGATACCCTGCCTCTCTTTGCCTGCCTCTATTTCTGTGCCTCTTTCTCTGCATCTAGTTTCCCACATCTCATTTGCCCCCTCTGATGACCCGCCTCTGATTCCATGCCTCTGATTCCCCGCCTCTGATTCCCCGCCTCTGATTCCCCGCCTCTGATTCCCTGCCTCAGAATCCCTGCCTCAGATTCCTTGCGTCAGATTCCCTGCCTCTGATTCCCCGCCTCTGATTCCCCGCCTCTTATTCTCCGCCTCTGATTCCCCGCCTCTGATTCCCTGCCTCTGTTTCCCCGCCTCTTATTCTCCGCCTCTGATTCCCCGCGTCTGATTCCCCGCCTCAGATTCCCCGGCTCTGATTCCCTGCCTGAGATTCCATGCCTCTGATTCCCCGCCTCTGATTCCCCGCCTCTGATTCCCTGCCTCAGAATCCCTGCCTCAGATTCCTTGCCTCAGATTCCCTGCCTCTGATTCCCCGCCTCTGATTCCCCGCCTCTTATTCCCCGCCTCTGTTTGCCCGCCTCTGATTCCCCGCCTCTGATTCCCTGCCTCTGTTTCCCCGCCTCTGATTCCCCGCGTCTGATTCCCCGCCTCAGATTCCCCGGCTCTGATTCCCTGCCTGAGATTCCATACCTTAGATTCCCCGCCTCAGATTTCCTGCCTCAGATTCCCCGCCTCAGATTCCCCGCCTCAGATTCCCCGCCTCAGATTCCCCGCCTCAGATTCCCCGCCTCAGATTCCCCGCCTCAGATTCCCCGCCTCAGATTCCCCGCCTCAGATTCCCTGTCTCAGATTCCCTGCCTCAGATTCCCATCATCTGATTCCCTTCATCTGATTCCCTGCCTCTGATTCCCTGCCTCTGATACCCCGCCTCTGATTCCCCGCCTCTGATTCCCCGCCTCATATTCCCCGCCTCAGATTCCCTGCCTCAGATTCCCTGCCTCAGATTCCCTGCCTCTGATTCCCTGCCTCAAGATTCCCTGCCTCAGATTCCCTGCCTCTGATTCCGCGCCTCTGATTCCCTGCCTCTCTTTCCGTGTCTCTGATTCCCCGCCTCAGATTCCCTGCCTCAGATTCCCTGCCTCTGATTCCCTGCCTCAAGATTCCCTGCCTCAGATTCCCTGCCTCTGATTCCGCGCCTCTGATTCCCTGCCTCTCTTTCCGTGTCTCTGATTCCCCGCCTCAGATTCCCTGCCTCAGATTCCCACCTCAGATTCCCCGCCTCAGATTCCCTGCCTCTGATTGCCTGCCTCTGATTCCCTGCCTCTGATTCCCTGCCTCTAAATCCCTGCCTCTGATTCCCTCCCTCTGATTCCCTGCCTCTGATTCCGCACCTCTGATTCCCCGCCTCTCTTTCCGTGTCTCTGATTCCCCGCCTCAGATTCCCTGCCTCAGATACCCTGCCTCTCTTTGCCTGCCTCTATTTCTGTGCCTCTTTCTCTGCATCTAGTTTCCCACATCTCATTTGCCCCCTCTGATGACCAGCCTCTGATTCCATGCCTCTGATTCCCCGCCTCTGATTCCCCGCCTCTGATTCCCCGCCTCTGATTCCCTGCCTCAGAATCCCTGCCTCAGATTCCTTGCCTCAGATTCCCTGCCTCTGATTCCCCGCCTCTGATTCCCCGCCTCTTATTCTCCTCCTCTGATTCCCCGCCTCTGATTCCCTGCCTCTGTTTCCCCGCCTCTGATTCCCCGCGTCTGATTCCCCACCTCAGATTCCCCGGCTCTGATTCCCTGCCTGAGATTCCATGCCTCTGATTCCCCGCCTCTGATTCCCCGCCTCAGATTCCCTGCCTCTGATTCCCTGCCTCAGAATCCCTGCCTCAGATTCGTTGCCTCAGATTCCCTGCCTCTGATTCCCCGCCTCTGATTCCCCGCCTCTTATTCTCCGCCTCTGATTCCCCGCCTCTGATTCCCTGCCTCTGTTTCCCCGCCTCTGATTCCCCGCGTCTGATTCCCCGCCTCAGATTCCCCGGTTCTGATTCCCTGCCTGAGATTCCATGCCTCTGATTCCCCGCCTCTGATTCCCCGCCTCTGATTCCCTGCCTCAGAATCCCTGCCTCAGATTCCTTGCCTCAGATTCCCTGCCTCTGATTCCCCGCCTCTGATTCCCTGCCTCTTATTCCCCGCCTCTGATTCCCCGCCTCTGATTCCCCGCCTCTGATTCCCTGCCTCTGTTTCCCCGCCTCTGATTCCCCGCATCTGATTCCCCGCCTCAGATTCCCCGGCTCTGATTCCCTGCCTGAGATTCCATGCCTCAGATTCCCCGCCTCAGATTCCCTGCCTCAGATTCCCCGCCTCAGATTCCCCGCCTCAGATTCCCCGCCTCAGATTCCCCGCCTCAGATTCCCCGCCTCAGACTCCCCGCCTCAGATTCCCCGCCTCAGATTCCCCGCCTCAGATTCCCTGTCTCAGATTCCCTGCCTCAGATTCCCTTCATCTGATTCCCTTCATCTGATTCCCTGCCTCTGATTCCCTGCCTCTGATACCCCGCCTCTGATTCCCCGCCTCTGATTCCCCGCCTCAGATTCCCCGCCTCAGATTCCCTGCCTCAGATTCCCTGCCTCTGAATCCCTGCCTCAAGATTCCCTGCCTCAGATTCCCTGCCTCTGATTCCCCGCCTCAGATTCCCTGCCTCAGATACCCTGCCTCTCTTTGCCTGCGTCTATTTCCGTGCCTCTTTCTCTGCATCTAGTTTCCCACATCTCATTTGCCCCCTCTGATAACCCGCCTCTGATTCCATGCCTCTGATTCCCCGCCTCTGATTCCCCGCCTCTGATTCCCCGCCTCTGATTCCCTGCCTCAGATTCCCTGCCTCAGATTCCTTGCCTCAGATTCCCTGCCTCTCATTCCCCGCCTCTGATTCCCCGCCTCTTATTCCCCGCCTCTCATTCCCCGCCTCTGATTCCTCGCCTCTGATTCCCTGCCTCAGATTCCATGCCTCAGATTCCCCGCCTCAGATTCCCCGCCTCTGATTCCCCGCCTCTGATTCCCTGCCTCAGATTCCCTGCCTCAGATTCCCCGCCTCAGATTCCCCGCCTCAGATTCCCCGCCTCAGATTCCCCGCCTCAGACTCCCCGCCTCAGATTCCCCGCCTCAGATTCCCCGCCTCAGATTCCCTGTCTCAGATTCCCTGCCTCAGATTCCCTTCATCTGATTCCCTTCATCTGATTCCCTGCCTCTGATTCCCTGCCTCTGATACCCCGCCTCTGATTCCCCGCCTCTGATTCCCCGCCTCAGATTCCCCGCCTCAGATTCCCTGCCTCAGATTCCCTGCCTCTGAATCCCTGCCTCAAGATTCCCTGCCTCAGATTCCCTGCCTCTGATTCCCCGCCTCAGATTCCCTGCCTCAGATACCCTGCCTCTCTTTGCCTGCGTCTATTTCCGTGCCTCTTTCTCTGCATCTAGTATCCCACATCTCATTTGCCCCCTCTGATAACCCGCCTCTGATTCCATGCCTCTGATTCCCCGCCTCTGATTCCCCGCCTCTGATTCCCCGCCTCTGATTCCCTGCCTCAGATTCCCTGCCTCAGATTCCTTGCCTCAGATTCCCTGCCTCTCATTCCCCGCCTCTGATTCCCCGCCTCTTATTCCCCGCCTCTCATTCCCCACCTCTGATTCCTCGCCTCTGATTCCCTGCCTCAGATTCCATGCCTCAGATTCCCCGCCTCAGATTCCCCGCCTCTGATTCCCCGCCTCTGATTCCCTGCCTCAGATTCCCTGCCTCAGATTCCTTGCCTCAGATTCCCCGCCTCAGATTCCCCGCCTCAGATTTCCCGCCTCAGATTTCCCTCCTCAGATTCCCCGCCTCAGATTCCCTGCCTCAGATTCCCCGCCTCAGATTCCCCGCCTCAGATTCCCCGCCTCAGATTCCCCGCCTCAGATTTCCCGCCTCAGATTTCCCTCCTCAGATTCCCCGCCTCAGATTCCCCGCCTCAGATTCCCCACCTCAGATTCCCTGCCTCTGTTTGCCCGCCTCAGATTTCCCGCCTCAGATTTCCCTCCTCAGATTCCCCGCCTCAGATTCCCCGCCTCAGATTCCCCACCTCAGATTCCCTGCCTCTGTTTGCCTGCCTCTGATTCCCTGCCTCTGATTCCCCGCCTCTAATTCCCTGCCTCTAATTCCCAGCCTCTGATTCCAGCCCACTGATTCCGCGCCTCTGATTCCACGCCTCTCTTTCCGTGTCTCTGATTCCCCGCCTCTGATTCCCTGCCTCTGATACCCTGCCTCAGATTCCCTGCCTCAGATTCCCCGCCTCTGATTCCCTGCCTCTGATTCCACGCCTCTGATTCCCTGCCTCTGATTCCCCACCTCTGATTCCCCGCCTCTGATTCCCCACATCTGATTCCCCTCCTCTGAATCCCCGCCTCTGATTCCCCGCCTCTGAATCCCCGCTTCTGATTCCCCGGCTCTGATTCCCTGCCTCAGATTTCCCGCCTCTGATTCCCCACCTCTGATTCGCCGCCTCTGATTCCCCACCTCAGATTTCCCGCATCACTTTCCGCGCAACTTTCCCGGCCTCCGTGTCCCCACATTTCTTTCCCCGCCTCTGATTCCACGCCTCTGATTCCCCGCCTCTGATTCCTCGCCTCTGTCTCTGTGCCTCTCTTTCACCTCCAATCTTTCCCCTCCACTCTTTCCGCGCCTCTCTTTCCCTCCCTCAATTTCAACAACTCTGTTTGATCTGTTTTGTGTACCTCATTTTGAACACAAGTTCCAACCACTATGTTTTGCCCACCTCTTTCCCCGCCTCTATTTACCTGCTAATGTTTACCTGCCTCTGTTTACCCGCCTGTTTCCCCGCCTCTGATTCTCCACCTTTGATTCCCCACCTCTCTTTCCCTGCCTCTATTTCCGCGCCTCTTTCTCTGCCTCTCATTACCCACATCTGAATTCCCCCCTCTGATTCCCCGCATCTGAATCCGCGCCTCTGATTCCCCACCTCAGATTCCCCGCCTCTGATGCCCCTCCTCTCTATCCCTGCCTTTCTTTGTGCCCCTCTTTCTCTGCCTCTCTTTCCCCACTTCTCTTTACCCCCCTCTGATTCCCCACCACTGAATCCGCGCCTCTGATTCCCAACCTCAGATTCCCCGCCTCAGATTCCCCGCCTCAGTTTCCCTACCTCAGATAGCCTGCCTCAGATTCCCTGCCTATGATTTCCTGCCTCTGATTCCCTGCCTCTGATTAACTGCCTCTGATTCCCTGCCTCTGATTCTCTGCCTCTGATTCCATGCCTCTGATTCCCTGCCTCTGATTCCCTGCCTCTGATTCCCCGCCTCAGATTCCCTGGCTCTGATTTCCTGCCTGAGATTCCCTGCCTCAGATTCCCCGGCTCTGATTCCCTGCCTCTGATTCCCCACCTCTGATTCCCCGCCTCAGATTCCCTGCCTCAGATTCCCCGCCTCAGATTCCCCGCCTCAGATTCACCGCCTCAGATTCCCCACCTCAGATTCCCCGCCTCCGATTCCCTGCCTCTGATTGCCTGCCTCTGATTCCCTGCCTCTGATTCCCTGCCTCTAAATCCCTGCCTCTGATTCCCTCCCTCTGATTCCCTGCCTCTGATTCCGCACCTCTGATTCCCCGCCTCTCTTTCCGTGTCTCTGATTCCCCGCCTCAGATTCCCTGCCTCAGATACCCTGCCTCTCTTTGCCTGCCTCTATTTCTGTGCCTCTTTCTCTGCATCTAGTTTCCCACATCTCATTTGCCCCCTCTGATGACCCGCCTCTGATTCCATGCCTCTGATTCCCCGCCTCTGATTCCCCGCCTCTGATTCCCCGCCTCTGATTCCCTGCCTCAGAATCCCTGCCTCAGATTCGTTGCCTCAGATTCCCTGCCTCTGATTCCCCGCCTCTGATTCCCCGCCTCTTATTCTCCGCCTCTGATTCCCCGCCTCTGATTCCCTGCCTCTGTTTCCCCGCCTCTGATTCCCCGCGTCTGATTCCCCGCCTCAGATTCCCCGGCTCTGATTCCCTGCCTGAGATTCCATGCCTCTGATTCCCCGCCTCTGATTCCCCGCCTCTGATTCCCTGCCTCAGAATCCCTGCCTCAGATTCCTTGCCTCAGATTCCCTGCCTCTGATTCCCCGCCTCTGATTCCCCGCCTCTTATTCCCCGCCTCTGATTCCCCGCCTCTGATTCCCCGCCTCTGATTCCCTGCCTCTGTTTCCCCGCCTCTGATTCCCCGCATCTGATTCCCCGCCTCAGATTCCCCGGCTCTGATTCCCTGCCTGAGATTCCATGCCTCAGATTCCCCGCCTCAGATTCCCTGCCTCAGATTCCCCGCCTCAGATTCCCCGCCTCAGATTCCCCGCCTCAGATTCCCCGCCTCAGATTCCCCGCCTCAGACTCCCCGCCTCAGATTCCCCGCCTCAGATTCCCCGCCTCAGATTCCCTGTCTCAGATTCCCTGCCTCAGATTCCCTTCATCTGATTCCCTTCATCTGATTCCCTGCCTCTGATTCCCTGCCTCTGATACCCCGCCTCTGATTCCCCGCCTCTGATTCCCTGCCTCAGATTCCCCGCCTCAGATTCCCTGCCTCAGATTCCCTGCCTCTGATTCCCTGCCTCAAGATTCCCTGCCTCAGATTCCCTGCCTCAGATTCCCTGCCTCTGATTGCCTGCCTCTGATTGCCTGCCACTGATTCCCTGCCTCTGATTCCCTGCCTCTGATTCCATGTCTCTGATTCCCTGCCTCTGATTCACTGCCTCTGATTCCGTGCCTCTGATTCCACGCCTCTCTTTCCTTGTCTCTGATTCCCCGCTGCTGAGTCCCTGCCTCTGATTCCGCGCCTCTGATTCCCCGCCTCCCTTTCCGTGTCTATGATTCCCCGCCTCAGATTCCCTGCCTCAGATACCCAGCCTCTCTTTGCCTGCGTCTATTTCCGTGCCTCTTTCTCTGCATCTAGTTTCCCACATCTCATTTGGCCCCTCCCATAACCCGCCTCTGATTCCATGCCTCGGATTGACCGCATCAGATTCCCCGGCTCTGATTCCCTGCCTTAGATTCCCTGCCTCAGATTCCCGCCTCAGATTCCCCGCCTCAGATTCCCTGCCTCTGATTGCCTGCCTCTGATTCCCTGCCTCTGATTCCCTGCCTCTAAATCCCTGCCTCTGATTCCCTCCCTCTGATTCCCTGCCTCTGATTCCGCACCTCTGATTCCCCGCCTCTCTTTCCGTGTCTCTGATTCCCCGCCTCAGATTCCCTGCCTCAGATACCCTGCCTCTCTTTGCCTGCCTCTATTTCTGTGCCTCTTTCTCTGCATCTAGTTTCCCACATCTCATTTGCCCCCTCTGATGACCAGCCTCTGATTCCATGCCTCTGATTCCCCGCCTCTGATTCCCCGCCTCTGATTCCCCGCCTCTGATTCCCTGCCTCAGAATCCCTGCCTCAGATTCCTTGCCTCAGATTCCCTGCCTCTGATTCCCCGCCTCTGATTCCCCGCCTCTTATTCTCCGCCTCTGATTCCCCGCCTCTGATTCCCTGCCTCTGTTTCCCCGCCTCTGATTCCCCGCGTCTGATTCCCCACCTCAGATTCCCCGGCTCTGATTCCCTGCCTGAGATTCCATGCCTCTGATTCCCCGCCTCTGATTCCCCGCCTCTGATTCCCTGCCTCAGAATCCCTGCCTCACATTCCTTGCCTCAGATTCCCTGCCTCTGATTCCCCGCCTCTGATTCCCCGCCTCTTATTCCCCGCCTCTGATTCCCCGCCTCTGATTCCCCGCCTCTGATTCCCTGCCTCTGTTTCCCCGCCTCTGATTCCCCGCGTCTGATTCCCCGCCTCAGATTCCCCGGCTCTGAATCCCTGCCTGAGATTCCATGCCTCAGATTCCCCGCCTCAGATTCCCTGCCTCAGATTCCCCGCCTCAGATTCCCCGCCTCAGATTCCCCGCCTCAGATTCCCCGCCTCAGATTCCCCACCTCAGATTCCCCGCCTCAGATTCCCCGCCTCAGATTCCCCGCCTCAGATTCCCTGTCTCAGATTCCCTGCCTCAGATTCCCTTCATCTGATTCCCTTCATCTGATTCCCTGCCTCTGATTCCCTGCCTCTGATACCCCGCCTCTGATTCCCCGCCTCTGATTCCCCGCCTCAGATTCGCCGCCTCAGATTCCCTGCCTCTGATTGCCTGCCTCTGATTCCCTGCCTCTGATTCCCTGTCTCTAAATCCCTGCCTCTGATTCCCTCCCTCTGATTCCCTGCCTCTGATTCCGCACCTCTGATTCCCCGCCTCTCTTTCCGTGTCTCTGATTCCCCGCCTCAGATTCCCTGCCTCAGATACCCTGCCTCTCTTTGCCTGCCTCTATTTCTGTGCCTCTTTCTCTGCATCTAGTTTCCCACATCTCATTTGCCCCCTCTGATGACCCGCCTCTGATTCCATGCCTCTGATTCCCCGCCTCTGATTCCCCGCCTGATTCCCCGCCTCTGATTCCCTGCCTCAGAATCCCTGCCTCAGATTCCTTGCCTCAGATTCCCTGCCTCTGATTCCCCGCCTCTGATTCCCCGCCTCTTATTCTCCGCCTCTGATTCCCCGCCTCTGATTCCCTGCCTCTGTTTCCCCGCCTCTTATTCTCCGCCTCTGATTCCCCGCGTCTGATTCCCCGCCTCAGATTCCCCGGCTCTGATTCCCTGCCTGAGATTCCATGCCTCTGATTCCCCGCCTCTGATTCCCCGCCTCTGATTCCCTGCCTCAGAATCCCTGCCTCAGATTCCTTGCCTCAGATTCCCTGCCTCTGATTCCCCGCCTCTGATTCCCCGCCTCTTATTCCCCGCCTCTGATTGCCCGCCTCTGATTCCCCGCCTCTGATTCCCTGCCTCTGTTTCCCCGCCTCTGATTCCCCGCGTCTGATTCCCCGCCTCAGATTCCCCGGCTCTGATTCCCTGCCTGAGATTCCATACCTTAGATTCCCCGCCTCAGATTCCCCGCCTCAGATTCCCCGCCTCAGATTCCCCGCCTCAGATTCCCCGCCTCAGATTCCCCGCCTCAGATTCCCCGCCTCAGATTCCCCGCCTCAGATTCCCCGCCTCAGATTCCCCGCCTCAGATTCCCTGTCTCAGATTCCCTGCCTCAGATTCCCATCATCTGATTCCCTTCATCTGATTCCCTGCCTCTGATTCCCTGCCTCTGATACCCCGCCTCTGATTCCCCGCCTCTGATTCCCCGCCTCATATTCCCCGCCTCAGATTCCCTGCCTCAGATTCCCTGCCTCAGATTCCCTGCCTCTGATTCCCTGCCTCTGATTCCGCGCCTCTGATTCCCTGCCTCTCTTTCCGTGTCTCTGATTCCCCGCCTCAGATTCCCTGCCTCAGATTCCCTGCCTCTGATTCCCTGCCTCAAGATTCCCTGCCTCAGATTCCCTGCCTCTGATTCCGCGCCTCTGATTCCCTGCCTCTCTTTCCGTGTCTCTGATTCCCCGCCTCAGATTCCCTGCCTCAGATTCGCCCCTCAGATTCCCCGCCTCAGATTCCCTGCCTCTGATTGCCTGCCTCTGATTCCCTGCCTCTGATTCCCTGCCTCTAAATCCCTGCCTCTGATTCCCTCCCTCTGATTCCCTGCCTCTGATTCCGCACCTCTGATTCCCCGCCTCTCTTTCCGTGTCTCTGATTCCCCGCCTCAGATTCCCTGCCTCAGATACCCTGCCTCTCTTTGCCTGCCTCTATTTCTGTGCCTCTTTCTCTGCATCTAGTTTCCCACATCTCATTTGCCCCCTCTGATGACCAGCCTCTGATTCCATGCCTCTGATTCCCCGCCTCTGATTCCCCGCCTCTGATTCCCCGCCTCTGATTCCCTGCCTCAGAATCCCTGCCTCAGATTCCTTGCCTCAGATTCCCTGCCTCTGAATCCCCGCCTCTGATTCCCCGCCTCTTATTCTCCGCCTCTGATTCCCCGCCTCTGATTCCCTGCCTCTGTTTCCCCGCCTCTGATTCCCCGCGTCTGATTCCCCACCTCAGATTCCCCGGCTCTGATTCCCTGCCTGAGATTCCATGCCTCTGATTCCCCGCCTCTGATTCCCCGCCTCTGATTCCCTGCCTCAGAATCCCTGCCTCAGATTCCTTGCCTCAGATTCCCTGCCTCTGATTCCCCGCCTCTGATTCCCCGCCTCTTATTCCCCGCCTCTGATTCCCCGCCTCTGATTCCCCGCCTCTGATTCCCTGCCTCTGTTTCCCCGCCTCTGATTCCACGCGTCTGATTCCCCGCCTCAGATTCCCCGGCTCTGAATCCCTGCCTGAGATTCCATGCCTCAGATTCCCCGCCTCAGATTCCCTGCCTCAGATTCCCTTCATCTGATTCCCTTCATCTGATTCCCTGCCTCTGATTCCCTGCCTCTGATACCCCGCCTCTGATTCCCCGCCTCTGATTCCCCGCCTCAGATTCCCCGCCTCAGATTCCCTGCCTCAGATTCCCTGCCTCTGATTCCCTGCCTCAAGATTCCCTGCCTCAGATTCCCTGCCTCAGATTCCCTGCCTCTGATTGCCTGCCTCTGATTGCCTGCCACTGATTCCCTGCCTCTGATTCCCTGCCTCTGATTCCATGCCTCTGATTCCCTGCCTCTGATTCACTGCCTCTGATTCCGTGCCTCTGATTCCACGCCTCTCTTTCCTTGTCTCTGATTCCCCGCTGCTGAGTCCCTGCCTCTGATTCCGCGCCTCTGATTCCCCGCCTCCCTTTCCGTGTCTATGATTCCCCGCCTCAGATTCCCTGCCTCAGATACCCAGCCTCTCTTTGCCTGCGTCTATTTCCGTGCCTCTTTCTCTGCATCTAGTTTCCCACATCTCATTTGGCCCCTCCGATAACCCGCCTCTGATTCCATGCCTCGGATTGACCGCCTCAGATTCCCCGGCTCTGATTCCCTGCCTTAGATTCCCTGCCTCAGATTCCCGCCTCAGATTCCCCGCCTCAGATTCCCTGCCTCTGATTGCCTGCCTCTGATTCCCTGCCTCTGATTCCCTGCCTCTAAATCCCTGCCTCTGATTCCCTCCCTCTGATTCCCTGCCTCTGATTCCGCACCTCTGATTCCCCGCCTCTCTTTCCGTGTCTCTGATTCCCCGCCTCAGATTCCCTGCCTCAGATACCCTGCCTCTCTTTGCCTGCCTCTATTTCTGTGCCTCTTTCTGTGCATCTAGTTTCCCACATCTCATTTGCCCCCTCTGATGACCAGCCTCTGATTCCATGCCTCTGATTCCCCGCCTCTGATTCCCCGCCTCTGATTCCCCGCCTCTGATTCCCTGCCTCAGAATCCCTGCCTCAGATTCCTTGCCTCAGATTCCCTGACTCTGATTCCCCGCCTCTGATTCCCCGCCTCTTATTCTCCGCCTCTGATTCCCCGCCTCTGATTCCCTGCCTCTGTTTCCCCGCCTCTGATTCCCCGCGTCTGATTCCCCACCTCAGATTCCCCGGCTCTGATTCCCTGCCTGAGATTCCATGCCTCTGATTCCCCGCCTCTGATTCCCCGCCTCTGATTCCCTGCCTCAGAATCCCTGCCTCAGATTCCTTGCCTCAGATTCCCTGCCTCTGATTCCCCGCCTCTGATTCCCCGCCTCTTATTCCCCGCCTCTGATTCCCCGCCTCTGATTCCCCGCCTCTGATTCCCTGCCTCTGTTTCCCCGCCTCTGATTCCCCGCGTCTGATTCCCCGCCTCAGATTCCCCGGCTCTGAAACCCTGCCTGAGATTCCATGCCTCAGATTCCCCGCCTCAGATTCCCTGCCTCAGATTCCCCGCCTCAGATTCCCCGCCTCAGATTCCCCGCCTCAGATTCCCCGCCTCAGATTCCCCACCTCAGATTCCCCGCCTCAGATTCCCCGCCTCTGATTCCCCGCCTCAGATTCCCCGCCTCAGATTCCCTGCCTCTGATTGCCTGCCTCTGATTCCCTGCCTCTGATTCCCTGCCTCTAAATCCCTGCCTCTGATTCCCTCCCTCTGATTCCCTGCCTCTGATTCCGCACCTCTGATTCCCCGCCTCTCTTTCCGTGTCTCTGATTCCCCGCCTCAGATTCCCTGCCTCAGATACCCTGCCTCTCTTTGCCTGCCTCTATTTCTGTGCCTCTTTCTCTGCATCTAGTTTCCCACATCTCATTTGCCCCCTCTGATGACCCGCCTCTGATTCCATGCCTCTGATTCCCCGCCTCTGATTCCCCGCCTCTGATTCCCCGCCTCTGATTCCCTGCCTCAGAATCCCTGCCTCAGATTCCTTGCCTCAGATTCCCTGCCTCTGATTCCCCGCCTCTGATTCCCCGCCTCTTATTCTCCGCCTCTGATTCCCCGCCTCTGATTCCCTGCCTCTGTTTCCCCGCCTCTTATTCTCCGCCTCTGATTCCCCGCGTCTGATTCTCCGCCTCAGATTCCCCGGCTCTGATTCCCTGCCTGAGATTCCATGCCTCTGATTCCCCGCCTCTGATTCCCCGCCTCTGATTCCCTGCCTCAGAATCCCTGCCTCAGATTCCTTGCCTCAGATTCCCTGCCTCTGATTCCCCGCCTCTGATTCCCCGCCTCTTATTCCCCGCCTCTGATTGCCCGCCTCTGATTCCCCGCCTCTGATTCCCTGCCTCTGTTTCCCCGCCTCTGATTCCCCGCGTCTGATTCCCCGCCTCAGATTCCCCGGCTCTGATTCCCTGCCTGAGATTCCATACCTTAGATTCCCCGCCTCAGATTCCCTGCCTCAGATTCCCCGCCTCAGATTCCCCGCCTCAGATTCCCCGCCTCAGATTCCCCGCCTCAGATTCCCCGCCTCAGATTCCCCGCCTCAGATTCCCCGCCTCAGATTCCCTGTCTCAGATTCCCTGCCTCAGATTCCCATCATCTGATTCCCTTCATCTGATTCCCTGCCTCTGATTCCCTGCCTCTGATACCCCGCCTCTGATTCCCCGCCTCTGATTCCCCGCCTCATATTCCCCGCCTCAGATTCCCTGCCTCAGATTCCCTGCCTCAGATTCCCTGCCTCTGATTCCCTGCCTCAAGATTCCCTGCCTCAGATTCCCTGCCTCTGATTCCGCGCCTCTGATTCCCTGCGTCTCTTTCCGTGTCTCTGATTCCCCGCCTCAGATTCCCTGCCTCAGATTCCCTGCCTCTGATTCCCTGCCTCAAGATTCCCTGCCTCAGATTCCCTGCCTCTGATTCCGCGCCTCTGATTCCCTGCCTCTCTTTCCGTGTCTCTGATTCCCCGCCTCAGATTCCCTGCCTCAGATTCCCGCCTCAGATTCCCCGCCTCAGATTCCCTGCCTCTGATTGCCTGCCTCTGATTCCCTGCCTCTGATTCCCTGCCTCTAAATCCCTGCCTCTGATTCCCTCCCTCTGATTCCCTGCCTCTGATTCCGCACCTCTGATTCCCCGCCTCTCTTTCCGTGTCTCTGATTCCCCGCCTCAGATTCCCTGCCTCAGATACCCTGCCTCTCTTTGCCTGCCTCTATTTCTGTGCCTCTTTCTCTGCATCTAGTTTCCCACATCTCATTTGCCCCCTCTGATGACCAGCCTCTGAATCCATGCCTCTGATTCCCCGCCTCTGATTCCCCGCCTCTGATTCCCCGCCTCTGATTCCCTGCCTCAGAATCCCTGCCTCAGATTCCTTGCCTCAGATTCCCTGCCTCTGATTCCCCGCCTCTGATTCCCCGCCTCTTATTCTCCGCCTCTGATTCCCTGCCTCTGATTCCCTGCCTCTGTTTCCCCGCCTCTGATTCCCCGCGTCTGATTCCCCACCTCAGATTCCCCGGCTCTGATTCCCTGCCTGAGATTCCATGCCTCTGATTCCCCGCCTCTGATTCCCCGCCTCTGATTCCCTGCCTCAGAATCCCTGCCTCAGATTCCTTGCCTCAGATTCCCTGCCTCTGATTCCCCGCCTCTGATTCCCCGCCTCTTATTCCCCGCCTCTGATTCCCCGCCTCTGATTCCCCGCCTCTGATTCCCTGCCTCTGTTTCCCCGCCTCTGATTCCCCGCGTCTGATTCCCCGCCTCAGATTCCCCGGCTCTGAATCCCTGCCTGAGATTCCATGCCTCAGATTGCCCGCCTCAGATTCCCTGCCTCAGATTCCCCGCCTCAGATTCCCCGCCTCAGATTCCCCGCCTCAGATTCCCCGCCTCAGATTCCCCACCTCAGATTCTTCGCCTCAGATTCCCCGCCTCAGATTCCCCGCCTCAGATTCCCTGTCTCAGATTCCCTGCCTCAGATTCCCTTCATCTGATTCCCTTCATCTGATTCCCTGCCTCTGATTCCCTGCCTCTGATACCCCGCCTCTGATTCCCCGCCTCTGATTCCCCGCCTCAGATTCCCCGCCTCAGATTCCCTGCCTCTGATTGCCTGCCTCTGATTCCCTGCCTCTGATTCCCTGCCTCTAAATCCCTGCCTCTGATTCCCTCCCTCTGATTCCCTGCCTCTGATTCCGCACCTCTGATTCCCCGCCTCTCTTTCCGTGTCTCTGATTCCCCGCCTCAGATTCCCTGCCTCAGATACCCTGCCTCTCTTTGCCTGCCTCTATTTCTGTGCCTCTTTCTCTGCATCTAGTTTCCCACATCTCATTTGCCCCCTCTGATGACCCGCCTCTGATTCCATGCCTCTGATTCCCCGCCTCTGATTCCCCGCCTCTGATTCCCCGCCTCTGATTCCCTGCCTCAGAATCCCTGCCTCAGATTCCTTGCCTCAGATTCCCTGCCTCTGATTCCCCGCCTCTGATTCCCCGCCTCTTATTCTCCGCCTCTGATTCCCCGCCTCTGATTCCCTGCCTCTGTTTCCCCGCCTCTTATTCTCCGCCTCTGATTCCCCGCGTCTGATTCCCCGCCTCAGATTCCCCGGCTCTGATTCCCTGCCTGAGATTCCATGCCTCTGATTCCCCGCCTCTGATTCCCCGCCTCTGATTCCCTGCCTCAGAATCCCTGCCTCAGATTCCTTGCCTCAGATTCCCTGCCTCTGATTCCCCGCCTCTGATTCCCCGCCTCTTATTCCCCGCCTCTGATTCCCCGCCTCTGATTCCCCGCCTCTGATTCCCTGCCTCTGTTTCCCCGCCTCTGATTCCCCGCGTCTGATTCCCCACCTCAGATTCCCCGGCTCTGATTCCCTGCCTGAGATTCCATACCTTAGATTCCCCGCCTCAGATTCCCTGCCTCAGATTCCCCGCCTCAGATTCCCCGCCTCAGATTCCCCGCCTCAGATTCCCCGCCTCAGATTCCCCGCCTCAGATTCCCCGCCTCAGATTCCCCGCCTCAGATTCCCCGCCTCAGATTCCCTGTCTCAGATTCCCTGCCTCAGATTCCCTTCATCTGATTCCCTTCATCTGATTCCCTGCCTCTGATTCCCTGCCTCTGATACCCCGCCTCTGATTCCCCGCCTCTGATTCCCCGCCTCATATTCCCCGCCTCAGATTCCCTGCCTCAGATTCCCTGCCTCAGATTCCCTGCCTCTGATTCCCTGCCTCAAGATTCCCTGCCTCAGATTCCCTGCCTCTGATTCCGCGCCTCTGATTCCCTGCCTCTCTTTCCGTGTCTCTGATTCCCCGCCTCAGATTCCCTGCCTCAGATACCCTGCCTCTTCTCTGCATCTAGTTTCCCACATCTCATTTGCCCCCTCTGATAACCCGCCTCTGATTCCATGCCTCTGATTCCCTGCCTCTGATTCCCCGCCTCTGATTCCCCGCCTCTGATTCCCTGCCTCAGATTCCCTGCCTCAGATTCCTTGCCTCAGATTCCCTGCCTCTCATTCCCCGCCTCTGATTCCCCGCCTCTTATTCCCCGCCTCTCATTCCCCGCCTCTGATTCCCCGCCTCTGATTCCCTGCCTCTGTTTCGCCGCCTCTGATTCCCCACGTCTGATTCCCCACCTCACATTCCCCGGCTCTGATTCCCTGCCTGAGATTCCATGCCACAGATTCCCCGCCTCAGATTCCATGCCTCAGATTCCCCGCCTCAGATTCCCCGCCTCAGATTCCCAGACTCTGATTCCCTGCCTCAGATTCCCTGCCTCAGATTCCCTGCCTCAGATTCCCTGCCTCTGATTCCCTGCCTCTGATTCCCCACCTCTTATTCCCCACCTCTGATTCCCCGCCTCTGATTCCCCGCCTCTCATTCCCTGCCTCTGTTTCCCCGCCTCTGATTCCCCGCCTCTGATACCCCGCCTCAGATTCCCCGGCTCTGATTCCCCGCCTCAGATTCCCTGCCTCAGATTCCCCGCCTCAGATTTCCCGCCTCAGATTCCCCGCCTCAGATTCCCCGCCTCAGATTCCCCGCCTCAGATTCCCCACCTCAGATTCCCCGCCTCAGATTTCCCGCCTCAGATTCCCCGCCTCAGATTCCCCGCCTCAGATTCCCCGCCTCAGATTCCCCACCTCAGATTCCCTGCCTCTGTTTGCCTGCCTCTGATTCCCTGCTTCTGATTCCCCGCCTCTAATTCCCTGCCTCTAATTCCCAGCCTCTGATTCCAGCCCACTGATTCCACGCCTCTGATTCCACGCCTCTCTTTCCGTGTCTCTGATTCCCCGCCTCTGATTCCCTGCCTCTGATACCCTGCCTCAGATTCCCTGCCTCAGATTCCCCGCCTCTGATTCCCTGCCTCTGATTCCACACCTCTGATTCCCTGCCTCTGATTCCCCGCTTCTGATTCCCCGCCTCTGATTCCCCACATCTGATTCCCCTCCTCTGAATCCCCGCCTCTGATTCCCCGCCTCTGAATCCCCGCCTCTGATTCCCCGGCTCTGATTCCCTGCCTCAGATTCCCCGCCTCTGATTCCCCACCTCTGATTCGCCGCCTCTGATTCCCCGCCTCAGATTTCCCACATCACTTTCCGTGCAACTTTCCCGGCCTCCGTGTCCCCACATCACTTTCCCCGCCTCTGATTCCACGCCTCTGATTCCCCGCCTCTGATTCCCCGCCTCTGTCTCTGTGCCTCTCTTTCACCTCCAATCTTTCCCCTCCACTCTTTCCGCGCCTCTCTTTCCCTCCCTCAATTTCAACAACTCTGTTTGATCTGTTTTGTGTACCTCATTTTGAACACAAGTTCCAAACACTATGTTTTGCCCACCTCTTTCCCCGCCTCTATTTATCTGCTAATGTTTACCTGCCTGTTTACCCGCCTGTTTCCCCGCCTCTGATTCTCCACCTTTGATTCCCCACCTCTCTTTCCCTGCCTCTATTTCCGCGCCTCTTTCTCTGCCTCTCATTACCCACATCTGAATTCCCCCCTCTGATTCCCCGCATCTGAATCCGCGCCTCTGATTCCCCACCTCAGATTCCCCGCCTCTGATTCCCCTCCTCTCTATCCCTGCCTTTCTTTGTGCCCCTCTTTCTCTGCCTCTCTTTCCCCGCTTCTCTTTACCCCCCTCTGATTCCCCACCACTGAATCCGCGCCTCTGATTCCCAACCTCAGATTCCCCGCCTCAGATTCCCCGCCTCAGATTCCCCGCCTCAGATTCCCTGGCTCTGATTCCCTGCCTGAGATTCCCTGCCTCAGATTCCCTGCCTATGATTCCCTGCCTCTGATTCCCCGCCTCAGTTTCCCCGGCTCTGATTCCCTGCCTGAGATTCCCTGCCTCAGATTCCCCGCCTCAGATTCCCTGCCTCAGATTCCCCGCCTCAGATTCCCCGCCTCAGATTCCCCGCCTCATATTCCCCACCTCAGATTCCCCGCCTCAGATTCCCTGCCTCTGATTGCCTGCCTCTGATTCCCTGCCTCTGATTCCCCGCCTCAGATTCCCTGCCTCTGATTGCCTGCCTCTGATTCCCTGCCTCTGATTCCCTGCCTCTAAATCCCTGCCTCTGATTCCCTCCCTCTGATTCCCTGCCTCTGATTCCGCACCTCTGATTCCCCGCCTCTCTTTCCGTGTCTCTGATTCCCCGCCTCAGATTCCCTGCCTCAGATACCCTGCCTCAGATTCCTTGCCTCTGATTCCCTGCCTCTGATTCCCCGCCTCTGATTCCCCGCCTCTGATTCCCCGCCTCTGATTCCCTGCCTCAGAATCCCTGCCTCAGATTCCTTGCCTCTGATTCCCTGCCTCTGATTCCCCGCCTCTGATTCCCCGCCTCTTATTCTCCGCCTCTGATTCCCCGCCTCTGATTCCCTGCCTCTGTTTCCCCGCCTCTTATTTTCCGCCTCTGATTCCCCGCGTCTGATTCCCCGCCTCAGATTCCCCGGCTCTGATTCCCTGCCTGAGATTCCATGCCTCTGATTCCCCGCCTCTGATTCCCCGCCTCTGATTCCCTGCCTCAGAATCCCTGCCTCAGATTCCTTGCCTCAGATTCCCTGCCTCTGATTCCCCGCCTCTGATTCCCCACCTCTTATTCCCCGCCTCTGATTCCCCGCCTCTGATTCCCCGCCTCTGATTCCCTGCCTCTGTTTCCCCGCCTCTGATTCCCCGCGTCTGATTCCCCGCCTCAGATTCCCCGGCTCTGATTCCCTGCCTGAGATTCCATACCTTAGATTCCCCGCCTCAGATTCCCTGCCTCAGATTCCCCGCCTCAGATACCCCGCCTCAGATTCCCCGCCTCAGATTCCCCGCCTCAGATTCCCCGCCTCAGATTCCCCGCCTCAGATTCCCCGCCTCAGATTCCCCGCCTCAGATTCCCCGCCTCAGATTCCCCGTCTCAGATTCCCTGCCTCAGATTCCCTTCATCTGATTCCCTTCATCTGATTCCCTGCCTCTGATTCCCTGCCTCTGATACCCCGCCTCTGATTCCCCGCCTCTGATTCCCCGCCTCATATTCCCCGCCTCAGATTCCCTGCCTCAGATTCCCTGCCTCAGATTCCCTGCCTCTGATTCCCTGCCTCAAGATTCCCTGCCTCAGATTCCCTGCCTCTGATTCCGCGCCTCTGATTCCCTGCCTCTCTTTCCGTGTCTCTGATTCCCCGCCTCAGATTCCCTGCCTCAGATACCCTGCCTCTTCTCTGCATCTAGTTTCCCACATCTCATTTGCCCCCTCTGATAACCCGCCTCTGATTCCATGCCTCTGATTCCCCGCCTCTGATTCCCCGCCTCTGATTCCCCGCCTCTGATTCCCTGCCTCAGATTCCCTGCCTCAGATTCCTTGCCTCAGATTCCCTGCCTCTCATTCCCCGCCTCTGATTCCCCGCCTCTTATTCCCCGCCTCTCATTCCCCGCCTCTGATTCCCCGCCTCTGATTCCCTGCCTCTGTTTCGCCGCCTCTGATTCCCCACGTCTGATTCCCCACCTCACATTCCCCGGCTCTGATTCCCTGCCTGAGATTCCATGCCACAGATTCCCCGCCTCAGATTCCATGCCTCAGATTCCCTGCCTCAGATTCCCCGCCTCAGATTCCCAGACTCTGATTCCCTGCCTCAGATTCCCTGCCTCAGATTCCCTGCCTCAGATTCCCTGCCTCTGATTCCCTGCCTCTGATTCCCCACCTCTTATTCCCCACCTCTGATTCCCCGCCTCTGATTCCCCGCCTCTCATTCCCTGCCTCTGTTTCCCCGCCTCTGATTCCCCGCCTCTGATACCCCGCCTCAGATTCCCCGGCTCTGATTCCCCGCCTCAGATTCCCTGCCTCAGATTCCCCGCCTCAGATTCCCCGCCTCAGATTCCCCGCCTCAGATTCCCCGCCTCAGATTCCCCGCCTCAGATTCCCCGCCTCAGATTCCCCGCCTCAGATTTCCCGCCTCAGATTCCCCGCCTCAGATTCCCCGCCTCAGATTCCCCGCCTCAGATTCCCCACCTCAGATTCCCTGCCTCTGTTTGCCTGCCTCTGATTCCCTGCCTCTGATTCCCCGCCTCTAATTCCCTGCCTCTAATTCCCAGCCTCTGATTCCAGCCCACTGATTCCACGCCTCTGATTCCACGCCTCTCTTTCCGTGTCTCTGATTCCCCGCCTCTGATTCCCTGCCTCTGATACCCTGCCTCAGATTCCCTGCCTCAGATTCCCCGCCTCTGATTCCCTGCCTCTGATTCCACACCTCTGATTCCCTGCCTCTGATTCCCCGCTTCTGATTCCCCGCCTCTGATTCCCCACATCTGATTCCCCTCCTCTGAATCCCCGCCCCTGATTCCCCGCCTCTGAATCCCCGCCTCTGATTCCCCGGCTCTGATTCCCTGCCTCAGATTCCCCGCCTCTGATTCCCCACCTCTGATTCGCCGCCTCTGATTCCCCGCCTCAGATTTCCCACATCACTTTCCGCGCAACTTTCCCGGCCTCCGTGTCCCCACATCTCTTTCCCCGCCTCTGATTCCACGCCTCTGATTCCCCGCCTCTGATTCCCCGCCTCTGTCTCTGTGCCTCTCTTTCACCTCCAATCTTTCCCCTCCACTCTTTCCGCGCCTCTCTTTCCCTCCCTCAATTTCAACAACTCTGTTTGATCTGTTTTGTGTACCTCATTTTGAACACAAGTTCCAACCACTATGTTTTGCCCACCTCTTTCCCCGCCTCTATTTATCTGCTAATGTTTACCTGCCTCTGTTTACCCGCCTGTTTCCCCGCCTCTGATTCTCCACCTTTGATTCCCCACCTCTCTTTCCCTGCCTCTATTTCCGCGCCTCTTTCTCTGCCTCTCATTACCCACATCTGAATTCCCCCCTCTGATTCCCCGCATCTGAATCCGCGCCTCTGATTCCCCACCTCAGATTCCCCGCCTCTGATTCCCCTCCTCTCTATCCCTGCCTTTCTTTGTGCCCCTCTTTCTCTGCCTCTCTTTCCCCACTTCTCTTTACCCCCCTCTGATTCCCCACCACTGAATCCGCGCCTCTGATTCCCAACCTCAGATTCCCCGCCTCAGATTCCCCGCCTCAGTTTCCCTACCTCAGATAGCCTGCCTCAGATTCCCTGCCTATGATTTCCTGCCTCTGATTCCCTGCCTCTGATTAACTGCCTCTGATTCCCTGCCTCTGATTCTCTGCCTCTGATTCCATGCCTCTGATTCCCTGCCTCTGATTCCCTGCCTCTGATTCCCCGCCTCAGATTCCCTGGCTCTGATTCCCTGCCTGAGATTCCCTGCCTCAGATTCCCTGCCTATGATTCCCTGCCTCTGATTCCCCGCCTCAGTTTCCCCGGCTCTGATTCCCTGCCTGAGATTCCCTGCCTCAGATTCCCCGCCTCAGATTCCCTGCCTCAGATTCCCCGCCTCAGATTCCCCGCCTCAGATTCCCCGCCTCATATTCCCCACCTCAGATTCCCCGCCTCAGATTCCCTGCCTCTGATTGCCTGCCTCTGATTCCCTGCCTCTGATTCCCCGCCTCAGATTCCCTGCCTCTGATTGCCTGCCTCTGATTCCCTGCCTCTGATTCCCTGCCTCTAAATCCCTGCCTCTGATTCCCTCCCTCTGATTCCCTGCCTCTGATTCCGCACCTCTGATTCCCCGCCTCTCTTTCCGTGTCTCTGATTCCCCGCCTCAGATTCCCTGCCTCAGATACCCTGCCTCTCTTTGCCTGCCTCTATTTCTGTGCCTCTTTCTCTGCATCTAGTTTCCCACATCTCATTTGCCCCCTCTGATGACCCGCCTCTGATTCCATGCCTCTGATTCCCCGCCTCTGATTCCCCGCCTCTGATTCCCCGCCTCTGATTCCCTGCCTCAGAATCCCTGCCTCAGATTCCTTGCCTCAGATTCCCTGCCTCTGATTCCCCGCCTCTGATTCCCCGCCTCTTATACTCCGCCTCTGATTCCCCGCCTCTGATTCCCTGCCTCTGTTTCCCCGCCTCTGATTCCCCGCGTCTGATTCCCCGCCTCAGATTCGCCGGCTCTGATTCCCTGCCTGAGATTCCATGCCTCTGATTCCCCGCCTCTGATTCCCCGCCTCTGATTCCCTGCCTCAGAATCCCTGCCTCAGATTCCTTGCCTCAGATTCCCTGCCTCTGATTCCCCGCCTCTGATTCCCCGCCTCTTATTCCCCGCCTCTGATTCCCCGCCTCTGATTCCCCGCCTCTGATTCCCTGCCTCTGTTTCCCCGCCTCAGATTCCCCGCGTCTGATTCCCCGCCTCAGATACCCCGGCTCTGATTCCCTGCCTGAGATTCCATGCCTCAGATTCCCCGCCTCAGATTCCCTGCCTCAGATTCCCCGCCTCAGATTCCCCGCCTCAGATTCCCCGCCTCAGATTCCCCGCCTCAGATTCCCCGCCTCAGATTCCCCGCCTCAGATTCCCCGCCTCAGATTCCCCGCCTCAGATTCCCTGTCTCAGATTCCCTGCCTCAGATTCCCTTCATCTGATTCCCTTCATCTGATTCCCTGCCTCTGATTCCCTGCCTCTGATACCCCGCCTCTGATTCCCCACCTCTGAATCCCCGCCTCAGATTCCCCGCCTTAGATTCCCTGCCTCAGATTCCCTGCCTCTGATTCCCTGCCTCAAGATTCCCTGCCTCAGATTCCCTGCCTCAGATTCCCTGCCTCTGATTGCCTGCCTCTGATTGCCTGCCACTGATTCCCTGCCTCTGATTCCCTGCCTCTGATTCCATGCCTCTGATTCCCTGCCTCTGATTCACTGCCTCTGATTCCGCGCCTCTGATTCCACGCCTCTCTTTCCTTGTCTCTGATTCCCCGCTGCTGAGTCCCTGCCTCTGATTCCGCGCCACTGATTTCCCGCCTCTCTTTCCGTGTCTATGATTCCCCGCCTCAGATTCCCTGCCTCAGATACCCAGCCTCTCTTTGCCTGCGTCTATTTCCGTGCCTCTTTCTCTGCATCTAGTTTCCCACATCTCATTTGGCCCCTCTGATAACCCGCCTCTGATTCCATGCCTCGGATTCCCCGCCTCAGATTCCCCGGCTCTGATTCCCTGCCTTAGATTCCCTGCCTCAGATTCCCGCCTCAGATTCCCTGCCTCAGATTCCCCGCCTCAGATTCCCCGCCTCAGATTCCCCGCCTCAGATTCCCCGCCTCATATTCCCCACCTCAGATTCCCCGCCTCAGATTCCCCACCTCAGAATCCCCGCCTCAGATTCCCCGCCTCAGATTCCCCGCCTCAGATTCCCTGCCTCTGTTTGCCTGCCTCTGATTCCCTGCCTCTGATTCCCCGCCTCTAATTCCCTGCCTCTAATTCCCTGCCTCTGATTCGAGCCCACTGATTCCGCGCCTCTGATTCCACGCCTCTCTTTCCGTGTCTCTGATTCCCCGCCTCTGATTCCCAGCCTCTGATTCCCTGCCTCAGATTCCCTGCCTCAGATTCCCTGCCTCAGATTCCCCGCCTCTGATTCCCTTCCTCTAATTCCCCGCCTCTGATTCCCCGCCTCTGATTCCCCGCCTCTGATTCCCCACCTCTGATTCCCCGCCTCTGAATCCCCGCCTCTGATTCCCCGCCTCTGATTCCCTGCCTCAGATACCCTGCCTCTCTTTGCCTGCCTCTATTTCCGTGCCTCTTTCTCTGCATCCAGTTTCCCACATCTCAATTGCCCCCTCTGATAACCCGCCTCTGATTCCCCGCCTCTGACTCCCCACCTCTGATTCCCCGCCTCTGATTCCCTGCCTCAGATTCCCTGCCTCAGATTCCCTGCCTCAGATTCCCTGCCTCTGATTCCCCGCCTCTGATTCCCCGCCTCTGATTCCCCGCCTCTGATTCCCCGCTTCTGATTCCCCGCCTCTGATTCCCCGCCTCTGATTCCCCGCCTCTGATTCCCCGCCTCTGTTTCCCCGGCTCTTAATCCCCGCCTCTGATTCCCCGCCTCAGATTCCCTGGCTCTGATTCCCTGCCTGAGATTCCCTGCCTCAGGTTCCCCGCCTCAGATTCCCCGCCTCAGATTCCCCGCCTCAGATTCCCCGCCTCAGATTCCCCGCCTCAGATTCCCCGCCTCAGATTCCCCGCCTCAGATTCCCCGCCTCAGATTCCCCACCTCAGATTCACCGCCTCAGATTCCCCGCCTCAGATTCCCCGCCTCGGATTCCCCGCCTCAGATTCCCCGCCTCAGATTGCCTGCCTCTGATTGCCTGCATCTGATTCCCTGCCTCTGATTCCCTGCCTCTGATTCCCTGCCTCTGATTCCCTGCCTCTGATCCCCTGCCTCAGATTAGCTGCCTCAGATTCCCTGCCTCAGATTTCCTGCCTCTGATTCCCCGCCTCTGAATCCCCACCTGTGATTCCCCGCCTCTGATTCCCCGCCTCTGTTTCCGCGCCTCTGATTCCCCGCCTCTGTTTCCCTGCCTCTGATTCCCCGCCTCTGATTCCCCGCCTCTGATTCCCTGCCTCTGTTTCCCCGCCTCTGATTCCCCGCCTCAGATTCCCCGCCTCAGATTCCCCGCCTCAGATTCCCCGCCTCAGATTCCCCGCCTCAGATTCCCGCCTCTGATTACCCGCCTCTGATTCCCCGCCTCTGATCCCCTGCCTCAGATTAGCTGCCTCAGATTCCCTGCCTCAGATTTCCTGCCTCTGATTCCCCGCCTCTGAATCCCCACCTGTGATTCCCCGCCTCTGATTCCCCATCTCTGATTCCGCACATCTGATTCCCTGCCTCTGATTCCCCACCTCTGATTCCCCATATCTGATTCCCCGCCTCTGTTTCCCCGCCTCTGATTCCCCGCCTCTGTTTCCCAATATCTAAGTCCCCACCTCTGATTCCCCAAATCTGATTCCCCACCTCTGATTCCCCAGCTCTGATTCCCCGCCTCTGATGCCCCGCATCTGATTCCCTGCATCTGATTCCAAGCCTCTGATTCCCTGCCTCTGATTCCCAACCTCTGATTCCCCACCTCTGATTCCCCATATCTGATTCCCCGCCTCTGTTTCCCCGCCTCGGATTCCCCGCCTCAGTTTCCCCATATCTGATTCCCGGCCTCCGATTCCCGGCCTCTGATTCCCCGCCTCTGATTCCCCGCCTCTGATTCCCTGCCTCTGATTCCCCATCTCCGATTCCGCACATCTGATTCCCTTCCTCTGATTCCCCGCCTCTGATTCCCCGCCCCTGATTCCCTGCCTCTGATTCCCAACCTCTGATTCCCCACCTCTGATTCCCCGCCTCTGTTTCCCCGCCTCTGATTCCCCGTCTCTGATTCCCAACTCTGATTCCCCGCCTCTGATTCCCCAGCTCTGATTCCCCGTGTTTGATTCCCTGCCTCTGATTCCCTGCCCTGATTCCCCATCTCTGTTTCACCGCCTTTGATTCGCCACCTCTGATTCCACATATCTGA
This sequence comes from Narcine bancroftii, assembly GCF_036971445.1. Taxonomy (NCBI): domain Eukaryota; kingdom Metazoa; phylum Chordata; class Chondrichthyes; order Torpediniformes; family Narcinidae; genus Narcine; species Narcine bancroftii. Next base: position 92,846,331 of record NC_091481.1, read on the forward strand.
TTCCCCGCCTCTGTTTCCCCGACTCTGATTCCCTTCCTCTGATTCCCAACCTCTGATTCCACACCTCTGATTCCCCATATCTGATTCCCCGCCTCTATTTCCCCATATCAGAATCCCCGCCTCTGATTCCCCAACTCTGATTCCCCGCCTCTGATTCCCCAGCTCTGATTCCCCGACTCTGATTCCCGGCGTCCGATTCCCTGCCTCTGATTCCCCGCCTCTGATTCCACATCTCTGATTCCCCGCCTCTGATTCCCCGTGTCTGATTCCCCATATCTGATTCCCCGCCTCTGATTGCCCACCTCTGATTCCCAGCCTCTGATTCGCCAGCTCTGATTCCCCGCCTCTGATTCCCCGCATCTGATTCCCTGCCTCTGATTCCCGGCCTCTGATTCCCTGCTTCTGATTCTGATTCCCTGCCTCTGATTCCCCATCTCCGATTCCGCACATCTGATTCCCTGCCTCTGATTCCCCGCCTCTGAATCCCCACCTGTGATTCCCCGCCTCTGATTCCCCGCCTCTGTTTCCCCGCCTCTGATTCCCCGCCTCTGTTTCCCCGCCTCAGATTCCCTGCCTCAGATTAGCTGCCTCAGATTCCCTGCCTCAGATTTCCTGCCTCTGATTCCCCGCCTCTGAATCCCCACCTGTGATTCCCCGCCTCTGATTCCCCGCCTCTGTTTCCCCGCCTCTGATTCCCCGCCTCTGTTTCCCTGCCTCTGATTCCCCGCCTCTGATTCCCCGCCTCTGATTCCCTGCCTCTGTTTCCCCGCCTCTGATTCCCCGCCTCTGATTCCCCGCCTCAGAATTCCCGGCTCTGATTCCCTGCCTGAGATTCCCTGCCTCATATTCCCCGCCTCAGATTCCCTGCCTCAGATTCCCCGCCTCAGATTCCCTGCCTCAGATTCCCCTCCTCTCTATCCCTGCCTTTCTTTGTGCCCCTCTTTCTCTGCCTCTCTTTCCCCACTTCTCTTTACCCCCCTCTGATTCCCCACCACTGAATCCGCGCCTCTGATTCCCAACCTCAGATTCCCCGCCTCAGATTCCCCGCCTCAGTTTCCCTACCTCAGATAGCCTGCCTCAGATTCCCTGCCTATGATTTCCTGCCTCTGATTCCCTGCCTCTGATTAACTGCCTCTGATTCCCTGCCTCTGATTCTCTGCCTCTGATTCCATGCCTCTGATTCCCTGCCTCTGATTCCCTGCCTCTGATTCCCCGCCTCAGATTCCCTGGCTCTGATTCCCTGCCTGAGATTCCCTGCCTCAGATTCCCTGCCTATGATTCCCTGCCTCTGATTCCCCGCCTCAGTTTCCCCGGCTCTGATTCCCTGCCTGAGATTCCCTGCCTCAGATTCCCCGCCTCAGATTCCCTGCCTCAGATTCCCCGCCTCAGATTCCCCGCCTCAGATTCCCCGCCTCATATTCCCCACCTCAGATTCCCCGCCTCAGATTCCCTGCCTCTGATTGCCTGCCTCTGATTCCCTGCCTCTGATTCCCCGCCTCAGATTCCCTGCCTCTGATTGCCTGCCTCTGATTCCCTGCCTCTGATTCCCTGCCTCTAAATCCCTGCCTCTGATTCCCTCCCTCTGATTCCCTGCCTCTGATTCCGCACCTCTGATTCCCCGCCTCTCTTTCCGTGTCTCTGATTCCCCGCCTCAGATTCCCTGCCTCAGAATCCCTGCCTCAGATTCCTTGCCTCAGATTCCCTGCCTCTGATTCCCCGCCTCTGATTCCCCGCCTCTTATACTCCGCCTCTGATTCCCCGCCTCTGATTCCCTGCCTCTGTTTCCCCGCCTCTTATACTCCGCCTCTGATTCCCTGCCTCTGTTTCCCCGCCTCTGATTCCCCGCCTCTTATTCCCCGCCTCTGATTCCCCGCCTCTGATTCCCCGCCTCTGATTCCCCGCCTCTGATTCCCCGCCTCTGATTCCCCGCCTCTGATTCCCTGCCTCAGAATCCCTGCCTCAGATTCCTTGCCTCAGATTCCCTGCCTCTGATTCCCCGCCTCTGATTCCCCGCCTCTTATACTCCGCCTCTGATTCCCCGCCTCTGATTCCCTGCCTCTGTTTCCCCGCCTCTGATTCCCCGCGTCTGATTCCCCGCCTCAGATTCGCCGGCTCTGATTCCCTGCCTGAGATTCCATGCCTCTGATTCCCCGCCTCTGATTCCCCGCCTCTGATTCCCTGCCTCAGAATCCCTGCCTCAGATTCCTTGCCTCAGATTCCCTGCCTCTGATTCCCCGCCTCTGATTCCCCGCCTCTTATTCCCCGCCTCTGATTCCCCGCCTCTGATTCCCCGCCTCTGATTCCCTGCCTCTGTTTCCCCGCCTCAGATTCCCCGCGTCTGATTCCCCGCCTCAGATTCCCCGGCTCTGATTCCCTGCCTGAGATTCCATGCCTCAGATTCCCCGCCTCAGATTCCCTGCCTCAGATTCCCCGCCTCAGATTCCCCGCCTCAGATTCCCCTCCTCAGATTCCCCGCCTCAGATTCCCCGCCTCAGATTCCCCGCCTCAGATTCCCCGCCTCAGATTCCCCGCCTCAGATTCCCTGTCTCAGATTCCCTGCCTCAGATTCCCTTCATCTGATTCCCTTCATCTGATTCCCTGCCTCTGATTCCCTGTTCTGATACCCCGCCTCTGATTCCCCACCTCTGATTCCCCGCCTCAGATTCCCCGCCTCAGATTCCCTGCCTCAGATTCCCTGCCTCTGATTCCCTGCCTCAAGATTCCCTGCCTCAGATTCCCTGCCTCAGATTCCCTGCCTCTGATTGCCTGCCTCTGATTGCCTGCCACTGATTCCCTGCCTCTGATTCCCTGCCTCTGATTCCATGCCTCTGATTCCCTGCCTCTGATTCACTGCCTCTGATTCCGCGCCTCTGATTCCACGCCTCTCTTTCCTTGTCTCTGATTCCCCGCTGCTGAGTCCCTGCCTCTGATTCCGCGCCACTGATTTCCCGCCTCTCTTTCCGTGTCTATGATTCCCCGCCTCAGATTCCCTGCCTCAGATACCCAGCCTCTCTTTGCCTGCGTCTATTTCCGTGCCTCTTTCTCTGCATCTAGTTTCCCACATCTCATTTGGCCCCTCTGATAACCCGCCTCTGATTCCATGCCTCGGATTCCCCGCCTCAGATTCCCCGGCTCTGATTCCCTGCCTTAGATTCCCTGCCTCAGATTCCCGCCTCAGATTCCCTGCCTCAGATTCCCCGCCTCAGATTCCCCGCCTCAGATTCCCCGCCTCAGATTCCCCGCCTCATATTCCCCACCTCAGATTCCCCGCCTCAGATTCCCCACCTCAGAATCCCCGCCTCAGATTCCCCGCCTCAGATTCCCCGCCTCAGATTCCCTGCCTCTGTTTGCCTGCCTCTGATTCCCTGCCTCTGATTCCCCGCCTCTAATTCCCTGCCTCTAATTCCCTGCCTCTGATTCGAGCCCACTGATTCCGCGCCTCTGATTCCACGCCTCTCTTTCCGTGTCTCTGATTCCCCGCCTCTGATTCCCAGCCTCTGATTCCCTGCCTCAGATTCCCTGCCTCAGATTCCCTGCCTCAGATTCCCCGCCTCTGATTCCCTTCCTCTAATTCCCCGCCTCTGATTCCCCGCCTCTGATTCCCCGCCTCTGATTCCCCACCTCTGATTCCCCGCCTCTGAATCCCCGCCTCTGATTCCCCGCCTCTGATTCCCTGCCTCAGATACCCTGCCTCTCTTTGCCTGCCTCTATTTCCGTGCCTCTTTCTCTGCATCCAGTTTCCCACATCTCAATTGCCCCCTCTGATAACCCGCCTCTGATTCCCCGCCTCTGACTCCCCACCTCTGATTCCCCGCCTCTGATTCCCTGCCTCAGATTCCCTGCCTCAGATTCCCTGCCTCAGATTCCCTGCCTCTGATTCCCCGCCTCTGATTCCCCGCCTCTGATTCCCCGCCTCTGATTCCCCGCTTCTGATTCCCCGCCTCTGATTCCCCGCCTCTGATTCCCCGCCTCTGATTCCCCGCCTCTGATTCCCCGCCTCTATTTATCCGCCTATGTTTACCCGCCTCTGTTTACCCACCTGTTCCACTGCCTCTGATTCCCCGCCACTGATTCCCCACCTCTGTCTCTACGCCTCTCTTTCGCCTCCACTCTTTCCCCTCCACTCATTCCGTGCCTGTCTTTCCCTCCCTCAATTTCAACAACACTGTTTGATCTGTTTTGTGTACCTCATTTTAAACAAACAAGTTCCAACCACTATGTTTTTCCCGCCTCTTTCCCCGCCTCTATTTATCCACCAATGTTTAACTGCCACTGTTTACCCGCCTGTTTTCCCGCCTCTGATTCCCCACCTTTCATTCCCCACCTCTCTTTCCCTGCCTCTAATTCCGCGCCTCTTTCTCTGCCTCTCTTTCCCCACATCTCTTTTCCTCCCGCTGATTCCCCGCCTCTGATTCCCCGCCTCTGATTCCCTGCCTCTGATTCCCCGCCTCTGATTCCCTGCCTCAGATTCCCTGCCTCAGATTCCCCGCCTCTGATTCCCCGCCTCAGATTCCCCGGCTCTGATTCCCTGCCTAAGATTCCCTGCCTCAGATTCCCCGCCTCAGATTCCCCGCCTCAGATTCCCCGCCTCAGATTTCCCGCCTCAGATTCCCCGCCTCAGATTCCCCGCCTCAGATTCCCCGCCTCAGATTCCCCGCCTCAGATTCCCCGCCTCAGATTCCCCGCCTCAGATTCCCCGCCTCAGATTCCATGCCTCAGAATCCCCGCCTCAGATTCCCCGCCTCAGATTCCCCGCCTCAGATTCCCCGCCTCAGATTCCCCGCCTCAGATACCCTGCCTCTGATTCCCTGCCTCTGATTCCCTGCCTCTGATTCCCTGCCTCTGATTCCCTGCCTCTGATTCCCTGCCTCTGATTCCGCGCCTCTGATTCCACGCCTCTCTTTCCGTATCTCTGATTCCCCGCCTCTAATTCCCTGCCTATTATACCCTGCCTCTCTTTGCCTGCCTCTATTTCGGTGCCTCTTTCTCTGCATCTAGTTTCCCACATCTCATTTGCCCCCTCTGATAACCCGCCTCTGATTCCCTGCCTCAGATTCCCTGCCTCAGATTCCCTGCCTCAGATTCCCTGCATCTGATTCCCCGCCTCTGATTCCCCGCCTCTTATTCCCCGCCTCTGATTCCCCACCTCTGATTCCCCGCCTCTGATTCCCTGCCTCTGTTTACCCGCCTCTGATTCCCCGCCTCTGATTCCCCGCCTCAGATTCCCCGGCTCCGATTCCCTGCCTGAGATTCCCTGCCTCAGATTCCCTGCCTATGATTCCCTGCCTCTGAGTCCCCGCGTCAGATTCCCCGGCTCAGATTCCCTGCCTGAGATTCCCTGCCTCTGATTCCCTGCCTCTGATTCCCTGCCTCTGATTCCCTGCCTCTGATTCCCTGCCTCTATATCCCTGCCTCTGATTCCCTGCCTCTGATTCCCCGCCTCTGATTCCCCGCCTCTGATTCCCCGCCTCTTTTTCCCTGCCTCTGATTCCCCGCCTCTGATTCCCGCCTCTGATTCCCTGCCTCTGTTTCCCCGCCTCTGAATCCCCGCGTCTGATTCCCCGCCTCAGATTCCCCGGCTCTGATTCCCTGCCTGAGATTCCATGCCTCAGATTCCCCACCTCAGATTCCCTGCCTCAGATTCCCCGCCTCAGATTCACCGCCTCAGATTCCCCGCCTCAGATTCCCCGCCTCAGATTCCCCGCCTCAGATTCCCCGCCTCAGATTCCCCGCCTCAGATTCCCTGCCTCAGATTCCCTGCCTCTGATTCCCCGCCTCTGATTCCCCGCCTCTTATTCCCCGCCTCTGATTCCCCGCCTCTGATTCCCCGCGTCTGATTCCCTGCCTCAGATTCCCCGGTTCTGATTCCCTGCATTAGATTCCCTGCCTCAGATTCCCTGCCTCTGATTCCCCGCCTCTGATTCCCTGCCTCTGATTCCCTGCCTCTGATTCCTGCCTCAGATTCCCTGCCTCTAAATCCCTGCCTCTGATTCCCTGCCACTGATTCCGCGCCTCTGATTCCCCGCCTCTCTTTCCGTGTCTCTGATTCCCCGCCTCAGATTCCCTGCCTCAGATACACTGCCTCTCTTTGCCTTCCTCTATTTCCGTGCCTCTTTCTCTGCATCTAGTTTCCCACATCTCATTTGCCCCCTCTGATAACCCGCCTCTGATTCCATGCCTCTGATTCCCCGCCTCTGATTCCCCGCCTCTGATTCCCCGCCTCTGATTCCCTGCCTCAGATTTCCTGCCTCAGATTCCTTGCCTCAGATTCCCAGCCTCTGATTCCCCGCCTCTGATTCCCCGCCTCTTATTCCCCGCCTCTGATTCCCCGCCTCTGATTCCCCGCCTCTGATTCCCTGCCTCTGTTTCCCCGCCTCTGGATCCCCGCGTCTGATTCCCCGCCTCAGATTCCACGGCTCTGATTCCCTGCCTGAGATTCCATGCCTCAGATTCCCCACCTCAGATTCCCTGCGTCAGATTCCCCGCCTCAGATTCCCCGCCTCAGATTCCCCGCCTCAGATTCCCCACCTCAGATTCCCTTCCTCAGATTCCCTGTCTCAGATTCCCTGCATCAGATTCCCTTCATCTGATTCCCTTCATCTGATTCCCTGCCTCTGATTCCCTGCCTCTGATTCCCCGCCTCTGATTCCCCGCCTCTGATTCCCCGCCTCAGATTCCCTGCCTCAGATTCCCTGCCTCAGATTCCCTACCTCTGATTCCCTGCCTCAGATTCCCTGCCTCAGATTCCCTGCCTCAGATTCCCTGCCTCTGATTGCCTGCCTCTGATTCCCTGCCTCTGATTCCCTGCCTCTGATTCCCTGCCTCTGATTCCCCGCCTCTGATTCCCCGCCTCTGATTCCCTGCCTCTGTTTCCCCGCCTCTGGATCCCCGCGTCTGATTCCCCGCCTCAGATTCCACGGCTCTGATTCCCTGCCTGAGATTCCATGACTCAGATTCCCCACCTCAGATTCCCTGCCTCAGATTCCCCGCCTCAGATTCCCCGCCTCAGATTCCCCGCCTCAGATACCCCGCCTCAGATTCCCCGCCTCAGATTCCCCGCCTCAGATTCCCCACCTCAGATTCCCTTCCTCAGATTCCCTGTCTCAGATTCCCTGCATCAGATTCCCTTCATCTGATTCCCTTCATCTGATTACCCGCCTCTGATTGCCCACCTCTGATTCCCCGCCTCTGATTCCCCGCCTCTGATTCCCCGCCTCTGATTCCCAGCCTCTGATTCCCCGCCTCTGATTCCCCGCCTCTTATTCCCCGCCTCTGATTCCCCGCCTCTGATTCCCTGCCTCTGATTCTCCGCCTCTGATTCCACGCCTCTGATTCCACGCCTCTGATTCCCCGCCTCTGATTCCCTGCCTCAGATTCCCTGCCTCTGATTCCCCGCCTCATATTCTTCGACTCCATTTCCGTGCAACAATCCTGGCCTCAGATTCCCCTCCTCTCTTTCCCTGCCTTCATTTGTGCGCCTCTTTCTCTGCCTCTCTTTCCACACATCTCTTTCCCCCCTCTGATTCCCGGCCACTGCATCTGTGCCTCAGATTCCCCACCTCTGATTCCTCACCTCTGATTCCCCACCTCTGATTCCCCGCCTGTGATTCCCCGCCTCTGATTCCCCGCCTCGGATTCCGCGCCTCTGATTCCCAGCCTTAGATTCCCCGGCTCTGATTCCCTGCCTCAGAATCCCTGCCTCAGATTCCCCGGCTCTGATTCCCTGCCTCAGATTCCCCGCATATGATTACCCGCCTCTCATTCCCCGCCTCTGATTCCCCACCTCTGATTCCACGCCTCTGATTCCCCACCTCAGATTCCCCGGCTCTGATTCCCTGCATCAGATTCCCTGCCTCAGATTCCTTGCCTCTGATTCGCCGCCTCTGATTCCCTGCCTCTGATTCCCCGCCTCTGATTCCCTGCCTCTGAATCCCCGCCTCAGATTCCCCGCCTCTGATTCCCTGCCTCTGATTCCCTGCCTCTGATTCCCTGCCTCTGATTCCCCTCCTCTGATTCCCTGACTCTGATTCCCTGCCTCTGATTCCCTGCCCCTGATTCCCTGCCTCTGAATCCCCGCCTCTGATTCCCTGCCTCTGATACCCTGCCACTGATTCCCCACCTCTGATTCCCCGCCTCTGATTCCCCACCTCTGATTCCCCGCCGCAGATTCCCCGGCTCTTATTCCCTGCCTCAGATTCCCTGCCTCTTATTCCCCGCCTCTGATACCCCGCCTCTGATTCCCCGACTCTGAATTCCAGCCTCTGATTCCCCGCCTCTGTTTCCCCGCCTCTGATTCCCCGCCTCTGATTCCCCGCCTCTGATTCCCTGCCTCTGATTACCCGCCTCCCTTTCCGCGCACCTTTCCCGGCCTCCGTTTCCCCACAACTCTTTCCCCACCTCAGATTCCACGCCTCTGATTCCCCGCCTCTGATTCCCCACCTTTCATTCCCCGCCTCTCTTTCCCTGCCTCTATTTCCCCACATCTCTTTTCCTCCCTCTGATTCCCCGCCTCTGATTCCCCACCTCTGATTCCCTGTCTCAGATTCCCTGCCTCTGATTCCCCGCCTCTGATTCCCCGCCTCTGATTCCCCTCCTCTGATTCCCTGCCTGTGATTCCCTGCCTCTGATTCCCCGCCTCTGATTCCCCGCCTCTGATTCCCTGCCTCTGATTGCCTGCCTCTGATTCCCTGCCTCTGATTCCCTGCCTCTGATTCCCTGCCTCTGATTCCCTGCCTCTGATTCCCTGCCTCTGATTCCGCGCCTCTGATTCCACGCCTCTCTTTCCTTGTCTCTGATTCCCCGCCTCTGAATCCGTGCCTCTGATACCCTGCCTCTCTTTGCCTGCCTCTATTTCCGTGCCTCTTTCTCTGCATCTAGTTTCCCACATCTCATTTGCCCCCTCTGATAACCCGCCTCTGATTCCATGCCTCTGATTCACTGCCTCAGATTCCCTGCCTCAGATTCCCCGACACAGATTTACCGCCTCAGATTCCCCGCCTCAGATTCCCTGCCTCAGATTCCCTGCCTCAGATTCCCTGCCTCAGATTCCCTGCCTCAGATTCCCTTCATCTGATGCCCTTCATCAATTCCCTGCCTCTGATTCCCTGCCTCTGATTCCCCACCTCTGATTCCCAGCCTCAGATTCCCTGGCTCTGATTCTCTGGCTCAGATTCCCTGCCTTAGATTCCCTGCCTCTGATTCCCCGCATCTGATTCCAGGCCACTTATTCCCCACCTCTGATTCCCCGCCTCTGATTGCCTGCCACTGATTGCCCGCCTCTTATTCCCCGCCTCTGATTCCCCACCTCTGATTCCCCACCTCTGTCTGTATGCCTCTCTTTCGCCTCCGCTTTTTCCCCTCCACTCTTTCCGCGCCTCTCTTTCCCTCCCTCAATTTCAACAACTCTGTTTGATCTGTTCTGTGTACCTCATGTTCAACACACAAGTTCCAACCACTATGTTTCACCCATCTCTTTCCCCGCCTCTATTTATCCGCCTATGTTTACCCGCCTCTGTTTACCCACCTGTTCCACTGCCTCTGATTCCCCGCCACTGATTCCCCACCTCTGTCTCTACGCCTCTCTTTCGCCTCCACTCTTTCCCCTCCACTCATTCCGTGCCTGTCTTTCCCTCCCTCAATTTCAACAACACTGTTTGATCTGTTTTGTGTACCTCATTTTAAACAAACAAGTTCCAACCACTATGTTTTTCCCGCCTCTTTCCCCGCCTCTATTTATCCACCAATGTTTAACTGCCACTGTTTACCCGCCTGTTTTCCCGCCTCTGATTCCCCACCTTTCATTCCCCACCTCTCTTTCCCTGCCTCTAATTCCGCGCCTCTTTCTCTGCCTCTCTTTCCCCACATCTCTTTTCCTCCCGCTGATTCCCCGCCTCTGATTCCCCGCCTCTGATTCCCTGCCTCTGATTCCCCGCCTCTGATTCCCTGCCTCAGATTCCCTGCCTCAGATTCCCCGCCTCTGATTCCCCGCCTCAGATTCCCCGCCTCAGATTTCCCGCCTCAGATTCCCCGCCTCAGATTCCCCGCCTCAGATTCCCCGCCTCAGATTCCCCGCCTCAGATTCCCCGCCTCAGATTCCCCGCCTCAGATTCCATGCCTCAGATTCCCCGCCTCAGATTCCCCGCCTCAGATTCCCCGCCTCAGATTCCCCGCCTCAGATTCCCCGCCTCAGATACCCTGCCTCTGATTCCCTGCCTCTGATTCCCTGCCTCTGATTCCCTGCCTCTGATTCCCTGCCTCTGATTCCCTGCCTCTGATTCCGCGCCTCTGATTCCACGCCTCTCTTTCCGTATCTCTGATTCCCCGCCTCTAATTCCCTGCCTATGATACCCTGCCTCTCTTTGCCTGCCTCTATTTCGGTGCCTCTTTCTCTGCATCTAGTTTCCCACATCTCATTTGCCCCCTCTGATAACCCGCCTCTGATTCCATGCCTCTGATTCCCCGCCTCTGATTCCCTGCCTCCGATTCCCTGCCTCATATTCCCTGCCTCAGATTCCCTGCCTCTGATTCCCCACCTCTGATTTCCCGCCTCAGATTCCCCGCCTCAGATTCCCCGCCTCAGATTCCCCGCCTCAGATTCCCCGCCTCAGATTCCCCGCCTCAGATTCCCCGCCTCAGATTCCATGCCTCAGATTCCCCGCCTCAGATTCCCCGCCTCAGATTCCCCGCCTCAGATTCCCCGCCTCAGATTCCCCGCCTCAGATACCCTGCCTCTGATTCCCTGCCTCTGATTCCCTGCCTCTGATTCCCTGCCTCTGATTCCCTGCCTCTGATTCCCTGCCTCTGATTCCGCGCCTCTGATTCCACGCCTCTCTTTCCGTATCTCTGATTCCCCGCCTCTAATTCCCTGCCTATGATACCCTGCCTCTCTTTGCCTGCCTCTATTTCGGTGCCTCTTTCTCTGCATCTAGTTTCCCACATCTCATTTGCCCCCTCTGATAACCCGCCTCTGATTCCATGCCTCTGATTCCCCGCCTCTGATTCCCTGCCTCCGATTCCCTGCCTCATATTCCCTGCCTCAGATTCCCTGCCTCTGATTCCCCACCTCTGATTCCCCGCCTCTTATTCCCCGCCTCTGATTCCCCACCTCTGATTCCCCGCATCTGATTCCCTGCCTCAGATTCCCCGGCTCTGATTCCCTGCATTAGATTCCCTGCCTCAGATTCCCTGCCTCTGATTCCCCGCATCTGATTCCCTGCCTCTGATTCCCCGCCTCTGATTCCTGCCTCAGAATCCCTGCCTCAGATTCCCTGCCTCAGATTCCCTGCCTCTTATTCCCTGCCTTTGATTCCCCGCCTCTTATTCCCCGCCTCTGATTCCCAGCATCTGATTCCCTGCCTATGATTCCCTGCCTCTGTTTCCCCGCCTCTGATAACCCGCCTCTGATTCCCCGCCTCAGATTCCCCGCCTCAGATTCCCTGCCTCAGATTCCCCGCCTCAGAATCCCCGCCTCAGATTCCCCGCCTCAGATTCCCCACCTCAGATTCCCCGCCTCAGATTCCCCGCCTCAGATTCCCCGCCTCAGATTCCCCGCCTCAGATTCCCCGCCTCAGATTTCCCGCCTCAGATTCCCCGCCTCAGATTCCCCGCCTCAGATTCCCCACCTCAGATTACCCGCCTCAGATTCCCCGCCTCAGTTTCCCCGCCTCAGATTCCCCGCCTCAGATTCCCCGCCTCTGATTGCCTGCCTCTGATTCCCTGCCTCTGAATCCCTGCCTCTGATTCCCTGCATCTGATTCCCTGCCTCTGGTTCCCTGCCTCTGATTCCCTGCCTCTGATTCCGCGCCTCTGATTCCACGCCTCTCTTTCCGTATCTCTGATTCCCCGCCTCTGATTCCCTGCCTCTGATACCCTGCCTCTGATTCCCCGCCTCTGATTCCATGCCTCTGATTCCCCGCCTCTGATTCCCCGCGTCTGATTCCCCGCCTCTGATTCCCCGCCTCTGATTCCCCACCTCTGATTCCCTGCCTCAGATTCCCTGCCTCAGATTCCCTGCCTCAGATTCCCTGCATCTGATTCCCCGCCTCTGATTCCCCGCCTCATATTCCCCGCCTCTGATTCCCCACCTCTGATTCCCCGCCTCTGATTCCCTGCCTCTGTTTCCCCGCCTCTGATTCCCCGCCTCTGATTCCCCGCCTCAGATTCCCCGGCTCCGATTCCCTGCCTGAGATTCCCTGCCTGAGATTCCCTGCCTATGATTCCCTGCCTCTGAGTCCCCGCGTCAGATTCCCCGGCTCAGATTCCCTGCCTGAGATTCCCTGCCTCTGATTCCCTGCCTCTGATTCCCTGCCTCTGATTCCCTGCCTCTGATTCCCTGCCTCTATATCCCTGCCTCTGATTCCCTGCCTCTGATTCCGCGCCTCTGATTCCCCGCCTCTCTTTCCGTGTCTCTGATTCCCCGCCTCAGATTCCCCGCCTCTGATTCCCCGCCTCTGATTCCCTGCCTCAGATTCCCTGCCTCAGATTCCTTGCCTCAGATTCCCTGCCTCTGATTCCCCGCCTCTGATTCCCCGCCTCTTTTTCCCTGCCTCTGATTCCCCGCCTCTGATTCCCGCCTCTGATTCCCTGCCTCTGTTTCCCCGCCTCTGAATCTCCGCGTCTGATTCCCCGCCTCAGATTCCCCGGCTCTGATTCCCTGCCTGAGATTCCATGCCTCAGATTCCCCACCTCAGATTCCCTGCCTCAGATTCCCCGCCTCAGATTCCCCGCCTCAGATTCCCCGCCTCAGATTCCCCGCCTCAGATTCCCCGCCTCAGATTCCCCGCCTCAGATTCCCCGCCTCAGATTCCCTGCCTCAGATTCCCTGCCTCTGATTCCCCGCCTCTGATTCCACGCCTCTTATTCCCCGCCTCTGATTCCCCGCCTCTGATTCCCCGCGTCTGATTCCCTGCCTCAGATTCCCCGGTTCTGATTCCCTGCATTAGACTCCCTGCCTCAGATTCCCTGCCTCTGATTCCCCGCCTCTGATTCCCTGCCTCTGATTCCCCGCCTCTGATTCCTGCCTCAGATTCCCTGCCTCAGATTCCCTGCCTCAGATTCCCTGCCTCTAAATCCCTGCCTCTGATTCCCTGCCACTGATTCCGCGCCTCTGATTCCCCGCCTCTCTTTCCGTGTCTCTGATTCCCCGCCTCAGATTCCCTGCCTCAGATACACTGCCTCTCTTTGCCTTCCTCTATTTCCGTGCCTCTTTCTCTGCATCTAGTTTCCCACATCTCATTTGCCCCCTCTGATAACCCGCCTCTGATTCCATGCCTCTGATTCCCCGCCTCTGATTCCCGCCTCTGATTCCCCGCCTCTGATTCCCTGCCTCAGATTTCCTGCCTCAGATTCCTTGCCTCAGATTCCCAGCCTCTGATTCCCCGCCTCTGATTCCCCGCCTCTTATTCCCCGCCTCTGATTCCCCGCCTCTGATTCCCCGCCTCTGATTCCCTGCCTCTGTTTCCCCGCCTCTGGATCCCCGCGTCTGATTCCCCGCCTCAGATTCCACGGCTCTGATTCCCTGCCTGAGATTCCATGCCTCAGATTCCCCACCTCAGATTCCCTGCGTCAGATTCCCCGCCTCAGATTCCCCGCCTCAGATTCCCCGCCTCAGATTCCCCACCTCAGATTCCCTTCCTCAGATTCCCTGTCTCAGATTCCCTGCATCAGATTCCCTTCATCTGATTCCCTTCATCTGATTCCCTGCCTCTGATTCCCTGCCTCTGATTCCCCGCCTCTGATTCCCCGCCTCTGATTCCCCGCCTCAGATTCCCTGCCTCAGATTCCCTGCCTCAGATTCCCTACCTCTGATTCCCTGCCTCAGATTCCCTGCCTCAGATTCCCTGCCTCAGATTCCCTGCCTCTGATTGCCTGCCTCTGATTCCCTGCCTCTGATTCCCTGCCTCTGATTCCCTGCCTCTGATTCCCTGCCTCTGATTCCGCGCCTCTGATTCCACGCCTCTCTTTCCTTGTCTCTGATTCCCCGCCTCTGAATCCGTGCCTCTGATACCCTGCCTCTCTTTGCCTGCCTCTATTTCCGTGCCTCTTTCTCTGCATCTAGTTTCCCACATCTCATTTGCCCCCTCTGATAACCCGCCTCTGATTCCATGCCTCTGATTCACTGCCTCAGATTCCCTGCCTCAGATTCCCCGACACAGATTTACCGCCTCAGATTCCCCGCCTCAGATTCCCTGCCTCAGATTCCCTGCCTCAGATTCCCTGCCTCAGATTCCCTGCCTCAGATTCCCTTCATCTGATGCCCTTCATCAATTCCCTGCCTCTGATTCCCTGCCTCTGATTCCCCACCTCTGATTCCCAGCCTCAGATTCCCTGGCTCTGATTCTCTGGCTCAGATTCCCTGCCTTAGATTCCCTGCCTCTGATTCCCCGCATCTGATTCCAGGCCACTTATTCCCCACCTCTGATTCCCCGCCTCTGATTGCCTGCCACTGATTGCCCGCCTCTTATTCCCCGCCTCTGATTCCCCACCTCTGATTCCCCACCTCTGTCTGTATGCCTCTCTTTCGCCTCCGCTTTTTCCCCTCCACTCTTTCCGCGCCTCTCTTTCCCTCCCTCAATTTCAACAACTCTGTTTGATCTGTTCTGTGTACCTCATGTTCAACACACAAGTTCCAACCACTATGTTTCACCCATCTCTTTCCCCGCCTCTATTTATCCGCCTATGTTTACCCGCCTCTGTTTACCCACCTGTTCCACTGCCTCTGATTCCCCGCCACTGATTCCCCACCTCTGTCTCTACGCCTCTCTTTCGCCTCCACTCTTTCCCCTCCACTCATTCCGTGCCTGTCTTTCCCTCCCTCAATTTCAACAACACTGTTTGATCTGTTTTGTGTACCTCATTTTAAACAAACAAGTTCCAACCACTATGTTTTTCCCGCCTCTTTCCCCGCCTCTATTTATCCACCAATGTTTAACTGCCACTGTTTACCCGCCTGTTTTCCCGCCTCTGATTCCCCACCTTTCATTCCCCACCTCTCTTTCCCTGCCTCTAATTCCGCGCCTCTTTCTCTGCCTCTCTTTCCCCACATCTCTTTTCCTCCCGCTGATTCCCCGCCTCTGATTCCCCGCCTCTGATTCCCTGCCTCTGATTCCCCGCCTCTGATTCCCTGCCTCAGATTCCCTGCCTCAGATTCCCCGCCTCTGATTCCCCGCCTCAGATTCCCCGCCTCAGATTTCCCGCCTCAGATTCCCCGCCTCAGATTCCCCGCCTCAGATTCCCCGCCTCAGATTCCCCGCCTCAGATTCCCCGCCTCAGATTCCCCGCCTCAGATTCCATGCCTCAGATTCCCCGCCTCAGATTCCCCGCCTCAGATTCCCCGCCTCAGATTCCCCGCCTCAGATTCCCCGCCTCAGATACCCTGCCTCTGATTCCCTGCCTCTGATTCCCTGCCTCTGATTCCCTGCCTCTGATTCCCTGCCTCTGATTCCCTGCCTCTGATTCCGCGCCTCTGATTCCACGCCTCTCTTTCCGTATCTCTGATTCCCCGCCTCTAATTCCCTGCCTATGATACCCTGCCTCTCTTTGCCTGCCTCTATTTCGGTGCCTCTTTCTCTGCATCTAGTTTCCCACATCTCATTTGCCCCCTCTGATAACCCGCCTCTGATTCCATGCCTCTGATTCCCCGCCTCTGATTCCCTGCCTCCGATTCCCTGCCTCATATTCCCTGCCTCAGATTCCCTGCCTCTGATTCCCCACCTCTGATTTCCCGCCTCAGATTCCCCGCCTCAGATTCCCCGCCTCAGATTCCCCGCCTCAGATTCCCCGCCTCAGATTCCCCGCCTCAGATTCCCCGCCTCAGATTCCATGCCTCAGATTCCCCGCCTCAGATTCCCCGCCTCAGATTCCCCGCCTCAGATTCCCCGCCTCAGATTCCCCGCCTCAGATACCCTGCCTCTGATTCCCTGCCTCTGATTCCCTGCCTCTGATTCCCTGCCTCTGATTCCCTGCCTCTGATTCCCTGCCTCTGATTCCGCGCCTCTGATTCCACGCCTCTCTTTCCGTATCTCTGATTCCCCGCCTCTAATTCCCTGCCTATGATACCCTGCCTCTCTTTGCCTGCCTCTATTTCGGTGCCTCTTTCTCTGCATCTAGTTTCCCACATCTCATTTGCCCCCTCTGATAACCCGCCTCTGATTCCATGCCTCTGATTCCCCGCCTCTGATTCCCTGCCTCCGATTCCCTGCCTCATATTCCCTGCCTCAGATTCCCTGCCTCTGATTCCCCACCTCTGATTCCCCGCCTCTTATTCCCCGCCTCTGATTCCCCACCTCTGATTCCCCGCATCTGATTCCCTGCCTCAGATTCCCCGGCTCTGATTCCCTGCATTAGATTCCCTGCCTCAGATTCCCTGCCTCTGATTCCCCGCATCTGATTCCCTGCATTAGATTCCCTGCCTCAGATTCCCTGCCTCAGATTCCCTGCCTCTTATTCCCTGCCTTTGATTCCCCGCCTCTTATTCCCCGCCTCTGATTCCCAGCATCTGATTCCCTGCCTATGATTCCCTGCCTCTGTTTCCCCGCCTCTGATAACCCGCCTCTGATTCCCCGCCTCAGATTCCCCGCCTCAGATTCCCTGCCTCAGATTCCCCGCCTCAGAATCCCCGCCTCAGATTCCCCGCCTCAGATTCCCCACCTCAGATTCCCCGCCTCAGATTCCCCGCCTCAGATTCCCCGCCTCAGATTCCCCGCCTCAGATTCCCCGCCTCAGATTTCCCGCCTCAGATTCCCCGCCTCAGATTCCCCGCCTCAGATTCCCCACCTCAGATTACCCGCCTCAGATTCCCCGCCTCAGTTTCCCCGCCTCAGATTCCCCGCCTCAGATTCCCCGCCTCTGATTGCCTGCCTCTGATTCCCTGCCTCTGAATCCCTGCCTCTGATTCCCTGCATCTGATTCCCTGCCTCTGGTTCCCTGCCTCTGATTCCCTGCCTCTGATTCCGCGCCTCTGATTCCACGCCTCTCTTTCCGTATCTCTGATTCCCCGCCTCTGATTCCCTGCCTCTGATACCCTGCCTCTGATTCCCCGCCTCTGATTCCATGCCTCTGATTCCCCGCCTCTGATTCCCCGCGTCTGATTCCCCGCCTCTGATTCCCCGCCTCTGATTCCCCACCTCTGATTCCCTGCCTCAGATTCCCTGCCTCAGATTCCCTGCCTCAGATTCCCTGCATCTGATTCCCCGCCTCTGATTCCCCGCCTCATATTCCCCGCCTCTGATTCCCCACCTCTGATTCCCCGCCTCTGATTCCCTGCCTCTGTTTCCCCGCCTCTGATTCCCCGCCTCTGATTCCCCGCCTCAGATTCCCCGGCTCCGATTCCCTGCCTGAGATTCCCTGCCTGAGATTCCCTGCCTATGATTCCCTGCCTCTGAGTCCCCGCGTCAGATTCCCCGGCTCAGATTCCCTGCCTGAGATTCCCTGCCTCTGATTCCCTGCCTCTGATTCCCTGCCTCTGATTCCCTGCCTCTGATTCCCTGCCTCTATATCCCTGCCTCTGATTCCCTGCCTCTGATTCCGCGCCTCTGATTCCCCGCCTCTCTTTCCGTGTCTCTGATTCCCCGCCTCAGATTCCCCGCCTCTGATTCCCCGCCTCTGATTCCCTGCCTCAGATTCCCTGCCTCAGATTCCTTGCCTCAGATTCCCTGCCTCTGATTCCCCGCCTCTGATTCCCCGCCTCTTTTTCCCTGCCTCTGATTCCCCGCCTCTGATTCCCGCCTCTGATTCCCTGCCTCTGTTTCCCCGCCTCTGAATCTCCGCGTCTGATTCCCCGCCTCAGATTCCCCGGCTCTGATTCCCTGCCTGAGATTCCATGCCTCAGATTCCCCACCTCAGATTCCCTGCCTCAGATTCCCCGCCTCAGATTCCCCGCCTCAGATTCCCCGCCTCAGATTCCCCGCCTCAGATTCCCCGCCTCAGATTCCCCGCCTCAGATTCCCCGCCTCAGATTCCCTGCCTCAGATTCCCTGCCTCTGATTCCCCGCCTCTGATTCCACGCCTCTTATTCCCCGCCTCTGATTCCCCGCCTCTGATTCCCCGCGTCTGATTCCCTGCCTCAGATTCCCCGGTTCTGATTCCCTGCATTAGACTCCCTGCCTCAGATTCCCTGCCTCTGATTCCCCGCCTCTGATTCCCTGCCTCTGATTCCCCGCCTCTGATTCCTGCCTCAGATTCCCTGCCTCAGATTCCCTGCCTCAGATTCCCTGCCTCTAAATCCCTGCCTCTGATTCCCTGCCACTGATTCCGCGCCTCTGATTCCCCGCCTCTCTTTCCGTGTCTCTGATTCCCCGCCTCAGATTCCCTGCCTCAGATACACTGCCTCTCTTTGCCTTCCTCTATTTCCGTGCCTCTTTCTCTGCATCTAGTTTCCCACATCTCATTTGCCCCCTCTGATAACCCGCCTCTGATTCCATGCCTCTGATTCCCCGCCTCTGATTCCCGCCTCTGATTCCCCGCCTCTGATTCCCTGCCTCAGATTTCCTGCCTCAGATTCCTTGCCTCAGATTCCCAGCCTCTGATTCCCCGCCTCTGATTCCCCGCCTCTTATTCCCCGCCTCTGATTCCCCGCCTCTGATTCCCCGCCTCTGATTCCCTGCCTCTGTTTCCCCGCCTCTGGATCCCCGCGTCTGATTCCCCGCCTCAGATTCCACGGCTCTGATTCCCTGCCTGAGATTCCATGCCTCAGATTCCCCACCTCAGATTCCCTGCGTCAGATTCCCCGCCTCAGATTCCCCGCCTCAGATTCCCCGCCTCAGATTCCCCACCTCAGATTCCTTCCTCAGATTCCCTGTCTCAGATTCCCTGCATCAGATTCCCTTCATCTGATTCCCTTCATCTGATTCCCTGCCTCTGATTCCCTGCCTCTGATTCCCCGCCTCTGATTCCCCGCCTCTGATTCCCCGCCTCAGATTCCCTGCCTCAGATTCCCTGCCTCAGATTCCCTACCTCTGATTCCCTGCCTCAGATTCCCTGCCTCAGATTCCCTGCCTCAGATTCCCTGCCTCTGATTGCCTGCCTCTGATTCCCTGCCTCTGATTCCCTGCCTCTGATTCCCTGCCTCTGATTCCCCGCCTCTTATTCCCCGTCTCTGATTCCCTGCCTCTGTTTCCCCGCCTCTGGATCCCCGCGTCTGATTCCCTGCCTCAGATTCCCCGCCTCAGATTCCCCGCCTCAGATTCCCCGCCTCAGATACCCCGCCTCAGATTCCCCGCCTCAGATTCCCCGCCTCAGATTCCCCACCTCAGATTCTCTTCCTCAGATTCCCTGTCTCAGATTCCCTGCATCAGATTCCCTTCATCTGATTCCCTTCATCTGATTACCCGCCTCTGATTGCCCACCTCTGATTCCCCGCCTCTGATTCCCCGCCTCAGATTCCCCGCCTCTGATTCCCCGCCTCTGATTCGCCGCCTCTGATTCCCTGCCTCAGATTCCCTGCCTCTGATTCCCCGCCTCTGATTCCCCGCCTCATATTCTTCGACTCCATTTCCGTGCAACAATCCTGGCCTCAGATTCCCCTCCTCTCTTTCCCTGCCTTCATTTGTGCGCCTCTTTCTCTGCCTCTCTTTCCACACATCTCTTTCCCCCCTCTGATTCCCGGCCACTGCATCTGTGCCTCAGATTCCCCACCTCTGATTCCTCACCTCTGATTCCCCACCTCTGATTCCCCGCCTGTGATTCCCCGCCTGTGATTCCCCGCCTCGGATTCCGCGCCTCTGATTCCCCGCCTTAGATTCCCCGGCTCTGATTCCCTGCCTCAGAATCCCTGCCTCAGATTCCCCGGCTCTGATTCCCTGCCTCAGATTCCCCGCATATGATTACCCGCCTCTCATTCCCCGCCTCTGATTCCCCACCTCTGATTCCCCGCCTCTGATTCCCCACCTCAGATTCCCCGGCTCTGATTCCCTGCATCAGATTCCCTGCCTCAGATTCCTTGCCTCTGATTCGCCGCCTCTGATTCCCTGCCTCTGATTCCCCGCCTCTGATTCCCTGCCTCTGAATCCCCGCCTCAGATTCCCCGCCTCTGATTCCCTGCCTCTGATTCCCTGCCTCTGATTCCCTGCCTCTGATTCCCCTCCTCTGATTCCCTGACTCTGATTCCCTGCCTCTGATTCCCTGCCCCTGATTCCCTGCCTCTGATTCCGCGCCTCTGATTCCATGCCTCTCTTTCCGTGTCTCTGAATCCCCGCCTCTGATTCCCTGCCACTGATTCCCCACCTCTGATTCCCCGCCTCTGATTCCCCACCTCTGATTCCCCGCCGCAGATTCCCCGGCTCTTATTCCCTGCCTCAGATTCCCTGCCTCTTATTCCCCGCCTCTGATACCCCGCCTCTGATTCCCCGACTCTGAATTCCAGCCTCTGATTCCCCGCCTCTGTTTCCCCGCCTCTGATTCCCCGCCTCTGATTCCCCACCTCTGATTCCCTGCCTCTGATTACCCGCCTCCCTTTCCGCGCACCTTTCCCGGCCTCCGTTTCCCCACAACTCTTTTCCCACCTCAGATTCCACGCCTCTGATTCCCCGCCTCTGATTCCCCACCTTTCATTCCCCGCCTCTCTTTCCCTGCCTCTATTTCCCCACATCTCTTTTCCTCCCTCTGATTCCCCGCCTCTGATTCCCCACCTCTGATTCCCTGTCTCAGATTCCCTGCCTCTGATTCCCCGCCTCTGATTCCCCGCCTCTGATTCCCCTCCTCTGATTCCCTGCCTGTGATTCCCTGCCTCTGATTCCCCGCCTCTGATTCCCCGCTTCTGATTCCCTGCCTCTGATTGCCTGCCTCTGATTCCCTGCCTCTGATTCCCTGCCTCTGATTCCCTGCCTCTGATTCCCTGCCTCTGATTCCCTGCCTCTGATTCCGCGCCTCTGATTCCACGCCTCTCTTTCCTTGTCTCTGATTCCCCGCCTCTGAATCCGTGCCTCTGATACCCTGCCTCTCTTTGCCTGCCTCTATTTCCGTGCCTCTTTCTCTGCATCTAGTTTCCCACATCTCATTTGCCCCCTCTGATAACCCGCCTCTGATTCCATGCCTCTGATTCACTGCCTCAGATTCCCTGCCTCAGATTCCCCGACACAGATTTACCGCCTCAGATTCCCCGCCTCAGATTCCCTGCCTCAGATTCCCTGCCTCAGATTCCCTGCCTCAGATTCCCTGACTCAGATTCCCTTCATCTGATGCCCTTCATCAATTCCCTGCCTCTGATTCCCTGCCTCTGATTCCCCACCTCTGATTCCCAGCCTCAGATTCCCTGGCTCTGATTCTCTGGCTCAGATTCCCTGCCTTAGATTCCCTGCCTCTGATTCCCCGCATCTGATTCCAGGCCACTTATTCCCCACCTCTGATTCCCCGCCTCTGATTGCCTGCCACTCATTGCCCGCCTCTTATTCCCCGCCTCTGATTCCCCACCTCTGATTCCCCACCTCTGTCTGTATGCCTCTCTTTCGCCTCCGCTTTTTCCCCTCCACTCTTTCCGCGCCTCTCTTTCCCTCCCTCAATTTCAACAACTCTGTTTGATCTGTTCTGTGTACCTCATGTTCAACACACAAGTTCCAACCACTATGTTTCACCCATCTCTTTCCCCGCCTCTATTTATCCGCCTATGTTTACCCGCCTCTGTTTACCCACCTGTTCCACTGCCTCTGATTCCCCGCCACTGATTCCCCACCTCTGTCTCTACGCCTCTCTTTCGCCTCCACTGTTTCCCCTCCACTCATTCCGTGCCTGTCTTTCCCTCCCTCAATTTCAACAACACTGTTTGATCTGTTTTGTGTACCTCATTTTAAACAAACAAGTTCCAACCACTATGTTTTTCCCGCCTCTTTCCCCGCCTCTATTTATCCACCAATGTTTAACTGCCACTGTTTACCCGCCTGTTTTCCCGCCTCTGATTCCCCACCTTTCATTCCCCACCTCTCTTTCCCTGCCTCTAATTCCGCGCCTCTTTCTCTGCCTCTCTTTCCCCACATCTCTTTTCCTCCCGCTGATTCCCCGCCTCTGATTCCCCGCCTCTGATTCCCTGCCTCTGATTCCCCGCCTCTGATTCCCTGCCTCAGATTCGCTGCCTCAGATTCCCCGCCTCTGATTCCCCGCCTCAGATTCCCCGGCTCTGATTCCCTGCCTAAGATTCCCTGCCTCAGATTCCCCGCCTCAGATACCCCGCCTCAGATTTCCCGCCTCAGATTCCCCGCCTCAGATTCCCCGCCTCAGATTCCCCGCCTCAGATTCCCCACCTCAGATTCCCCGCCTCAGATTCCCCGCCTCAGATTCCATGCCTCAGATTCCCCGCCTCAGATTCCCCGCCTCAGATTCCCCGCCTCAGATTCCCCGCCTCAGATTCCCCGCCTCAGATACCCTGCCTCTGATTCCCTGCCTCTGATTCCCCGCCTCTGATTGCCTGCCTCTGATTCCCTGCCTCTGATTCCCTGCCTCTGATTCCCTGCCTCTGATTCCCTGCCTCTGATTCCGCGCCTCTGATTCCACGCCTCTCTTTCCGTATCTCTGATTCCCCGCCTCTAATTCCCTGCCTATGATACCCTGCCTCTCTTTGCCTGCCTCTATTTCGGTGCCTCTTTCTCTGCATCTAGTTTCCCACATCTCATTTGCCCCCTCTGATAACCCGCCTCTGATTCCCCGCCTCTGATTCCCCGCCTCTGATTCCCCGCCTCTGATTCCCTGCCTCTGATTCCCCGCCTCTGATTCCCTGCCTCCGATTCCCTGCCTCAGATTCCCTGCCTCAGATTCCCCACCTCTGATTCCCCACCTCTGATTCCCCGCCTCTGATTCCCCACATCTGATTCCCCGCATCTGATTCCCTGCCTCAGATTCCCTGCCTCAGATTCCCCGGCTCTGATTCCCTGCATTAGATTCCCTGCCTCAGATTCCCTGCCTCTGATTCCCCGCATCTGATTCCCTGCCTCTGATTCCCCGCCTCTGATTGCTGCCTCAGAATCCCTGCCTCAGATTCCCTGCCTCAGATTCCCTGCCTCTTATTCCCTGCCTTTGATTCCCCGCCTCTTATTCCCCGCCTCTGATTCCCAGCATCTGATTCCCTGCCTATGATTCCCTGCCTCTGTTTCCCCGCCTCTGATAACCCGCCTCTGATTCCCCGCCTCAGATTCGCCGCCTCAGATTCCCCGCCTCAGAATCCCCGCCTCAGATTCCCCGCCTCAGATTCCCCGCCTCAGATTCCCCGCCTCAGATTCCCCGCCTCAGATTCCCCGCCTCAGATTCCCCGCCTCAGATTCCCCGCCTCAGATTTCCCGCCTCAGATTCCCCGCCTCAGATTCCCCGCCTCAGATTCACCACCTCAGATTACCCGCCTCAGATTCCCCGCCTCAGTTTCCCCGCCTCAGATTCCCCGCCTCAGATTCCCCGCCTCTGATTGCCTGCCTCTGATTCCCTGCCTCTGAATCCCTGCCTCTGATTCCCTGCATCTGATTCCCTGCCTCTGGTTCCCTGCCTCTGATTCCCTGCCTCTGATTCCGCGCCTCTGATTCCACGCCTCTCTTTCCGTATCTCTGATTCCCCGCCTCTGATTCCCTGCCTCTGATACCCTGCCTCTGATTCCCCGCCTCTGATTCCATGCCTCTGATTCCCCGCCTCTGATTCCCCGCCTCTGATTCCCCGCCTCTTATTCCCCGCCTCTGATTCCCCACCTCTGATTCCCCGCCTCTGATTCCCTGCCTCTGTTTCCCCGCCTCTGATTCCCCGCCTCTGATTCCCCGCCTCAGATTCCCCGGCTCCGATTCCCTGCCTGAGATTCCCTGCCTCAGATTCCCTTCCTATGATTCCCTGCCTCTGAGTCCCCGCGTCAGATTCCCCGGCTCAGATTCCCTGCCTGAGATTCCCTGCCTCTGATTCCCTGCCTCTGATTCCCTGCCTCTGATTCCCTGCCTCTGATTCCCTGCCTCTATATCCCTGCCTCTGATTCCCTGCCTCTGATTCCGCGCCTCTGATTCCCCGCCTCTCTTTCCGTGTCTCTGATTCCCCGCCTCAGATTCCCCGCCTCTGATTCCCCGCCTCTGATTCCCTGCCTCAGATTCCCTGCCTCAGATTCCTTGCCTCAGATTCCCTGCCTCTGATTCCCCGCCTCTGATTCCCCGCCTCTTTTTCCCTGCCTCTGATTCCCCGCCTCTGATTCCCGCCTCTGATTCCCTGCCTCTGTTTCCCCGCCTCTGAATCTCCGCGTCTGATTCCCCGCCTCAGATTCCCCGGCTCTGATTCCCTGCCTGAGATTCCATGCCTCAGATTCCCCACCTCAGATTCCCTGCCTCAGATTCCCCGCCTCAGATTCCCCGCCTCAGATTCCCCGCCTCAGATTCCCCGCCTCAGATTCCCCGCCTCAGATTCCCCGCCTCAGATTCCCCGCCTCAGATTCCCTGCCTCAGATTCCCTGCCTCTGATTCCCCGCCTCTGATTCCCCGCCTCTTATTCCCCGCCTCTGATTCCCCGCCTCTGATTCCCCGCGTCTGATTCCCTGCCTCAGATTCCCCGGTTCTGATTCCCTGCATTAGATTCCCTGCCTCAGATTCCCTGCCTCT
This sequence comes from Narcine bancroftii, assembly GCF_036971445.1. Lineage (NCBI taxonomy): Eukaryota > Metazoa > Chordata > Chondrichthyes > Torpediniformes > Narcinidae > Narcine > Narcine bancroftii. The sequence goes on from NC_091481.1 coordinate 92,870,870, forward strand.
GATTCCCCGCCTCTGATTCCCTGCCTCTGATTCCCCGCCTCTGATTCCTGCCTCAGATTCCCTGCCTCAGATTCCCTGCCTCAGATTCCCTGCCTCTAAATCCCTGCCTCTGATTCCCTGCCACTGATTCCGTGCCTCTGATTCCCCGCCTCTCTTTCCGTGTCTCTGATTCCCCGCCTCAGATTCCCTGCCTCAGATACACTGCCTCTCTTTGCCTTCCTCTATTTCCGTGCCTCTTTCTCTGCATCTAGTTTCCCACATCTCATTTGCCCCCTCTGATAACCCGCCTCTGATTCCATGCCTCTGATTCCCCGCCTCTGATTCCCCGCCTCTGATTCCCCGCCTCTGATTCCCTGCCTCAGATTTCCTGCCTCAGATTCCTTGCCTCAGATTCCCAGCCTCTGATTCCCCGCCTCTGATTCCCCGCCTCTTATTCCCCGCCTCTGATTCCCCGCCTCTGATTCCCCGCCTCTGATTCCCTGCCTCTGTTTCCCCGCCTCTGGATCCCCGCGTCTGATTCCCCGCCTCAGATTCCACGGCTCTGATTCCCTGCCTGAGATTCCATGCCTCAGATTCCCCACCTCAGATTCCCTGCGTCAGATTCCCCGCCTCAGATTCCCCGCCTCAGATTCCCCGCCTCAGATTCCCCACCTCAGATTCCCTTCCTCAGATTCCCTGTCTCAGATTCCCTGCATCAGATTCCCTTCATCTGATTCCCTTCATCTGATTCCCTGCCTCTGATTCCCCGCCTCTGATTCCCCGCCTCTGATTCCCCGCCTCTGATTCCCCGCCTCAGATTCCCTGCCTCAGATTCCCTGCCTCAGATTCCCTTCATCTGATTCCCTGCCTCTGATTCCCTGCCTCTGATTCCCCGCCTCTGATTCCCCGCCTCTGATTCCCCGCCTCAGATTCCCTGCCTCAGATTCCCTGCCTCAGATTCCCTACCTCTGATTCCCTGCCTCAGATTCCCTGCCTCAGATTCCCTGCCTCAGATTCCCTGCCTCTGATTGCCTGCCTCTGATTCCCTGCCTCTGATTCCCTGCCTCTGATTCCCTGCCTCTGATTCCCCGCCTCTGATTCCCCGCCTCTGATTCCCTGCCTCTGTTTCCCCGCCTCTGGATCCCCGCGTCTGATTCCCCGCCTCAGATTCCACGGCTCTGATTCCCTGCATGAGATTCCATGCCTCAGATTCCCCACCTCAGATTCCCTGCCTCAGATTCCCCGCCTCAGATTCCCCGCCTCAGATTCCCTGCCTCAGATACCCCGCCTCAGATTCCCCGCCTCAGATTCCCCGCCTCAGATTCCCCACCTCAGATTCCCTTCCTCAGATTCCCTGTCTCAGATTCCCTGCATCAGATTCCCTTCATCTGATTCCCTTCATCTGATTCCCCGCCTCTGATTCCCCACCTCTGTCTCTATGCCTCTCTTTCGCCTCCGCTTTTTCCCCTCCACTCTTTCCGCGCCTCTCTTTCCCTCCCTCAATTTCAACAACTCTGTTTGATCTGTTCTGTGTACCTCATGTTCAACACACAAGTTCCAACCACTATGTTTCACCCATCTCTTTCCCCGCCTCTATTTATCCGCCTATGTTTACCCGCCTCTGTTTACCCACCTGTTCCACTGCCTCTGATTCCCCGCCACTGATTCCCCACCTCTGTCTCTACGCCTCTCTTTCGCCTCCACTGTTTCCCCTCCACTCATTCCGTGCCTGTCTTTCCCTCCCTCAATTTCAACAACACTGTTTGATCTGTTTTGTGTACCTCATTTTAAACAAACAAGTTCCAACCACTATGTTTTTCCCGCCTCTTTCCCCGCCTCTATTTATCCACCAATGTTTAACTGCCACTGTTTACCCGCCTGTTTTCCCGCCTCTGATTCCCCACCTTTCATTCCCCACCTCTCTTTCCCTGCCTCTAATTCCGCGCCTCTTTCTCTGCCTCTCTTTCCCCACATCTCTTTTCCTCCCGCTGATTCCCTGCCTCTGATTCCCCGCCTCTGATTCCCTGCCTCTGATTCCCCGCCTCTGATTCCCTGCCTCAGATTCGCTGCCTCAGATTCCCCGCCTCTGATTCCCCGCCTCAGATTCCCCGGCTCTGATTCCCTGCCTAAGATTCCCTGCCTCAGATTCCCCGCCTCAGATACCCCGCCTCAGATTTCCCGCCTCAGATTCCCCGCCTCAGATTCCCCGCCTCAGATTCCCCGCCTCAGATTCCCCACCTCAGATTCCCCGCCTCAGATTCCCCGCCTCAGATTCCATGCCTCAGATTCCCCGCCTCAGATTCCCCGCCTCAGATTCCCCGCCTCAGATTCCCCGCCTCAGATTCCCCGCCTCAGATACCCTGTCTCTGATTCCCTGCCTCTGATTCCCCGCCTCTGATTGCCTGCCTCTGATTCCCTGCCTCTGATTCCCTGCCTCTGATTCCCTGCCTCTGATTCCCTGCCTCTGATTCCGCGCCTCTGATTCCACGCCTCTCTTTCCGTATCTCTGATTCCCCGCCTCTAATTCCCTGCCTATGATACCCTGCCTCTCTTTGCCTGCCTCTATTTCGGTGCCTCTTTCTCTGCATCTAGTTTCCCACATCTCATTTGCCCCCTCTGATAACCCGCCTCTGATTCCCCGCCTCTGATTCCCCGCCTCTGATTCCCCGCCTCTGATTCCCTGCCTCTGATTCCCCGCCTCTGATTCCCTGCCTCCGATTCCCTGCCTCAGATTCCCTGCCTCAGATTCCCCACCTCTGATTCCCCACCTCTGATTCCCCGCCTCTGATTCCCCACATCTGATTCCCCGCATCTGATTCCCTGCCTCAGATTCCCTGCCTCAGATTCCCCGGCTCTGATTCCCTGCATTAGATTCCCTGCCTCAGATTCCCTGCCTCTGATTCCCCGCATCTGATTCCCTGCCTCTGATTCCCCGCCTCTGATTGCTGCCTCAGAATCCCTGCCTCAGATTCCCTGCCTCAGATTCCCTGCCTCTTATTCCCTGCCTTTGATTCCCCGCCTCTTATTCCCCGCCTCTGATTCCCAGCATCTGATTCCCTGCCTATGATTCCCTGCCTCTGTTTCCCCGCCTCTGATAACCCGCCTCTGATTCCCCGCCTCAGATTCGCCGCCTCAGATTCCCCGCCTCAGAATCCCCGCCTCAGATTCCCCGCCTCAGATTCCCCGCCTCAGATTCCCCGCCTCAGATTCCCCGCCTCAGATTCCCCGCCTCAGATTCCCCGCCTCAGATTCCCCGCCTCAGATTTCCCGCCTCAGATTCCCCGCCTCAGATTCCCCGCCTCAGATTCACCACCTCAGATTACCCGCCTCAGATTCCCCGCCTCAGTTTCCCCGCCTCAGATTCCCCGCCTCAGATTCCCCGCCTCTGATTGCCTGCCTCTGATTCCCTGCCTCTGAATCCCTGCCTCTGATTCCCTGCATCTGATTCCCTGCCTCTGGTTCCCTGCCTCTGATTCCCTGCCTCTGATTCCGCGCCTCTGATTCCACGCCTCTCTTTCCGTATCTCTGATTCCCCGCCTCTGATTCCCTGCCTCTGATACCCTGCCTCTGATTCCCCGCCTCTGATTCCATGCCTCTGATTCCCCGCCTCTGATTCCCCGCCTCTGATTCCCCGCCTCTTATTCCCCGCCTCTGATTCCCCACCTCTGATTCCCCGCCTCTGATTCCCTGCCTCTGTTTCCCCGCCTCTGATTCCCCGCCTCTGATTCCCCGCCTCAGATTCCCCGGCTCCGATTCCCTGCCTGAGATTCCCTGCCTCAGATTCCCTTCCTATGATTCCCTGCCTCTGAGTCCCCGCGTCAGATTCCCCGGCTCAGATTCCCTGCCTGAGATTCCCTGCCTCTGATTCCCTGCCTCTGATTCCCTGCCTCTGATTCCCTGCCTCTGATTCCCTGCCTCTATATCCCTGCCTCTGATTCCCTGCCTCTGATTCCGCGCCTCTGATTCCCCGCCTCTCTTTCCGTGTCTCTGATTCCCCGCCTCAGATTCCCCGCCTCTGATTCCCCGCCTCTGATTCCCTGCCTCAGATTCCCTGCCTCAGATTCCTTGCCTCAGATTCCCTGCCTCTGATTCCCCGCCTCTGATTCCCCGCCTCTTTTTCCCTGCCTCTGATTCCCGCCTCTGATTCCCTGCCTCTGTTTCCCCGCCTCTGAATCTCCGCGTCTGATTCCCCGCCTCAGATTCCCCGGCTCTGATTCCCTGCCTGAGATTCCATGCCTCAGATTCCCCACCTCAGATTCCCTGCCTCAGATTCCCCGCCTCAGATTCCCCGCCTCAGATTCCCCGCCTCAGATTCCCCGCCTCAGATTCCCCGCCTCAGATTCCCCGCCTCAGATTCCCCGCCTCAGATTCCCTGCCTCAGATTCCCTGCCTCTGATTCCCCGCCTCTGATTCCCCGCCTCTTATTCCCCGCCTCTGATTCCCCGCCTCTGATTCCCCGCGTCTGATTCCCTGCCTCAGATTCCCCGGTTCTGATTCCCTGCATTAGATTCCCTGCCTCAGATTCCCTGCCTCTGATTCCCCGCCTCTGATTCCCTGCCTCTGATTCCCCGCCTCTGATTCCTGCCTCAGATTCCCTGCCTCAGATTCCCTGCCTCAGATTCCCTGCCTCTAAATCCCTGCCTCTGATTCCCTGCCACTGATTCCGTGCCTCTGATTCCCCGCCTCTCTTTCCGTGTCTCTGATTCCCCGCCTCAGATTCCCTGCCTCAGATACACTGCCTCTCTTTGCCTTCCTCTATTTCCGTGCCTCTTTCTCTGCATCTAGTTTCCCACATCTCATTTGCCCCCTCTGATAACCCGCCTCTGATTCCATGCCTCTGATTCCCCGCCTCTGATTCCCCGCCTCTGATTCCCCGCCTCTGATTCCCTGCCTCAGATTTCCTGCCTCAGATTCCTTGCCTCAGATTCCCAGCCTCTGATTCCCCGCCTCTGATTCCCCGCCTCTTATTCCCCGCCTCTGATTCCCCGCCTCTGATTCCCCGCCTCTGATTCCCTGCGTCTGTTTCCCCGCCTCTGGATCCCCGCGTCTGATTCCCCGCCTCAGATTCCACGGCTCTGATTCCCTGCCTGAGATTCCATGCCTCAGATTCCCCACCTCAGATTCCCTGCGTCAGATTCCCCGCCTCAGATTCCCCGCCTCAGATTCCCCGCCTCAGATTCCCCACCTCAGATTCCCTTCCTCAGATTCCCTGTCTCAGATTCCCTGCATCAGATTCCCTTCATCTGATTCCCTTCATCTGATTCCCTGCCTCTGATTCCCCGCCTCTGATTCCCCGCCTCTGATTCCCCGCCTCTGATTCCCCGCCTCAGATTCCCTGCCTCAGATTCCCTGCCTCAGATTCCCTTCATCTGATTCCCTGCCTCTGATTCCCTGCCTCTGATTCCCCGCCTCTGATTCCCCGCCTCTGATTCCCCGCCTCAGATTCCCTGCCTCAGATTCCCTGCCTCAGATTCCCTACCTCTGATTCCCTGCCTCAGATTCCCTGCCTCAGATTCCCTGCCTCAGATTCCCTGCCTCTGATTGCCTGCCTCTGATTCCCTGCCTCTGATTCCCTGCCTCTGATTCCCTGCCTCTGATTCCCCGCCTCTGATTCCCCGCCTCTGATTCCCTGCCTCTGTTTCCCCGCCTCTGGATCCCCGCGTCTGATTCCCCGCCTCAGATTCCACGGCTCTGATTCCCTGCATGAGATTCCATGCCTCAGATTCCCCACCTCAGATTCCCTGCCTCAGATTCCCCGCCTCAGATTCCCCGCCTCAGATTCCCCGCCTCAGATACCCCGCCTCAGATTCCCCGCCTCAGATTCCCCGCCTCAGATTCCCCACCTCAGATTCCCTTCCTCAGATTCCCTGTCTCAGATTCCCTGCATCAGATTCCCTTCATCTGATTCCCTTCATCTGATTCCCTGCCTCTGATTCCCTGCCTCTGATTCCCCGCCTCTGATTCCCCGCCTCTGATTCCCCGCCTCAGATTCCCTGCCTCAGATTCCCTGCCTCAGATTCCCTACCTCTGATTCCCTGCCTCAGATTCCCTGCCTCAGATTCCCTGCCTCAGATTCCCTGCCTCTGATTGCCTGCCTCTGATTCCCTGCCTCTGATTCCCTGCCTCTGATTCCCTGCCTCTGATTCCCTGCCTCTGATTCCCTGCCTCTGATTCCCTGCCTCTGATTCCGCGCCTCTGATTCCACGCCTCTCTTTCCTTGTCTCTGATTCCCCGCCTCTGAGTCCCTTCCTCTGATACCCTGCCTCTCTTTGCCTGCCTCTATTTCCGTGCCTCTTTCACTGCATCTAGTTTCCCACATCTCATTTGCCCCCTCTGATAACCTGCCTCTGATTCCATGCCTCTGATTCACTGCCTCAGATTCCCTGCATCAGATTCCCCGACTCAGATTTACCACCTCAGATTCCCCGCCTCAGATTCCCTGCCTCAGATGCCCTGCCTCAAATTCCCTGCCTCAGATTCCCTGCCTCAGATTCCCTTCATCTGATGCCCTTCATCAAATCCCTGCCTCTGATTCCCTGCCTCTGATTCCCCACCTCTGATTCCCCGCCTCAGATCCCCTGGCTCTGATTCTCTGTCTCAGATTCCCTGCCTTAGATTCCCTGCCTCTGATTCCCCGCATCTGATTCCAGGCATTTTATTCCCCACCTCTGATTGCCTGCCACTGATTGCCCGCCTCTGATTCCCCGCCTCTGATTCCCCGTCTCTGATTCCCCACCTCTGTCTGTATGCCTCTCTTTTGCCTCCGCTTTTTCCCCTTCACTCTTTCCGTGCCTCTCTTTCCCTCCCTCAATTTCAACAACTCTGATTGATCTGTTCTGTGTACCTCATTTTCAACACACAAGTTCCAACCACTATGTTTCACCCATCTCTTTCCCCGCCTCTATTTATCCGCCTATGTTTACCCGCCTCTGTTTACCCAACTGTTTCACCGCCTCTGATTCCCCGCCTCTGATTCCCCACCTCTGTCTCTACACCTCTCTTTCGCCTCCACTCTTTCCCCTCCACTCTTTCAGTGCCTGTCTTTCCCTCCCTCAATTTCAACAACACTGTTTGATCTGTTTTCTGTACCTCATTTTAAACAAACAAGTTCCAACCACTATGTTTTGCCCGCCTCTTTCCCCACCTCTATTTATCCACCTATGTTTACCTGCCACTGTTTACCCGCCTGTTTCCCCGCCTCTGATTCCCCACCTTTCATTCCCCGACTCTCTTTCCCTGCCTCTATTTCCGTGCCTCTTTCTCTGCCTCTCTTTCCCCACATCTCTTTACCTCCCGCTGATTCCCCGCCTCTGATTCCCCACCTCTGATTCCCTGCCTCTGATTCCCTGACTCTGATTCCCCGCCTTAGATTCCCCGGCTCTGATTCCCTGCCTCTCTTTCCGTGTCTCTGATTCCCCGCCTCAGATTCCCTGCCTAAGATACCCTGCCTCTCTTTGCCTGCCTCTATTTCGGTGCCTCTTTCTCTGCATCTAGTTTCCCACATTTCATTTGCCCCCTCTGATAACCCGCCTCTGAATCCATGCCTCTGATTCCCGGCCTCTGATTCCCCGCCTCTGATTCCCTGCCTCTGATTCCCCGCCTCTGATTCCCTGCCTCCGATTCCCTGCCTCAGATTCCCTGCCTCAGATTCCCTGCCTCTGATTCCCCACCTCTGATTCCCCGCCTCTTATTCCCCGCCTCTGATTCCCCACCTCTGATTCCCTGCCTCTGATTCCCCGCCTCTGATTCCCCACCTCTGATTCCTGCCTCAGAATCCCTGCCTCAGATTCCCTGCCTCAGATTCCCTGCCTCTTATTCCCTGCCTTTGATTCCCCGCCTCTTATTCCCCGCCTCTGATTCCCAGCATCTGATTCCCTGCCTATGATTCCCTGCCTCTGTTTCCCCGCCTCTGATAACCCGCCTCTGATTCCCCGCCTCAGATTCCCCGCCTCAGAGTCCCTGCCTCAGATTCCCCGCCTCAGAATCCCCGCCTCAGATTCCCCGCCTCAGATTCCCCGCCTCAGATTCCCCGCCTCAGATTCCCCGCCTCAGATTCCCCGCCTCAGATTCCCCGCCTCAGATTCCCCGCCTCAGATTTCCCGCCTCAGATTCCCCGCCTCAGATTCCCCGCCTCAGATTCCCCACCTCAGATTACCCGCCTCAGATTCCCCGCCTCAGATTCCCCGCCTCAGATTCCCCGCCTCAGATTCCCCGCCTCTGATTGCCTGCCTCTGATTCCCTGCCTCTGAATCCCTGCCTCTGATTCCCTGCATCTGATTCCCTGCCTCTGGTTCCGTGCCTCTGATTCCCTGCCTCTGATTCCGCGCCTCTGATTCCACGCCTCTCTTTCCGTATCTCTGATTCCCCGCCTCTGATTCCCTGCCTCTGATTCCCTGCCTCTGTTGTCCCGCTTCTGATTCCCCGCCTCTGATTCCCCGCCTCAGATTCCCCGGCTCTGATTCCCTGCCTGAGATTCCCTGCCTCAGATTCCCTGCCTATGATTCCCTGCCTCTGAGTCCCCGCGTCAGATTCCCCGGCTCTGATTCCCTGCCTGAGATTCCCTGCCTCAGATTCCCCGCCTCAGATTCCCTGCCTCAGATTCCCCGCCTCAGATTCCCCGCCTCAGATTCCCCGCCTCAGATTCCCCACCTCAGATTCCCCGCCTCAGATTCCCCGCCTCAGATTCCCCACCTCAGATTCCCCGCCTCAGATTCCCTGCCTCTGATTCCCTGCCTCTGATTCCCTGCCTCTGATTCCCTGCCTCTTATATCCCTGCCTCTGATTCCCTGCCTCTGATTCCGCGCCTCTGATTCCCCACCTCTCTTTCCGTGTCTCTGATTCCCCGCCTCAGATTCCCCGCCTCAGATTCCCTGCCTCAGATTCCCCGCCTCAGATTCTCTGCCTCTGATTCCCCGACTCTGATTCCCCGCATGTTATTCCCCGCCTCTGATTCCCCGCCTCTGATTCCCTGCCTCTGATTCCCTGCCTCTTATTCCCCGCCTCTGATTCCCTGCCTCAGATTCCCTGCCTCAGATTCCCTGCCTCAGATTCCCTGCCTCTGATTCCCCGACTCTGATTCCCCGCCTCTTATTCCCCACCTCTGAATCCCCGCCTCTGATTCTCCGCCTCTGATTCCCTGCCTCTGTTTCCCAACCTCTGATTCCCCGCCTCTGATTCCCCGCCTCAGATTCCCCGGCTCTGATTCCCTACCTCAGATTCCCTGCCTCTGATTCCCTGCCTCAGATTCCTCGCCCCAGATTTCCCACCTCAGATTCCCCGCCTCAGATTCCCCAACTCAGATTCCCCGCCTCAGATTCCCCGCCTCAGATTCCCCGCCTCAGATTCCCCGCCTCAGATTCCCCGCCTCAGATTCCCTGCCTCAGATTCCCTGTCTCAGATTCCCTGCCTCAGATTCCCTTCATCTGATTCCCTTCATCTGATTCCCTGCCTCTGATTCCCTGCCTCTGATTCCCCGCCTCTGATTCCCCGCCTCTGATTCCCCGCCTCAGATTCCCTGCCTCAGATTCCCTGCCTCAGATTCCCTGCCTCTGATTCCCTGCCTCAGATTCCCTGCCTCAGATTCCCTGCCTCAGATTCCCTGCCTCTGATTGCCTGCCTCTGATTCCCTGCCTCTGATTTCCTGCCTCTGATTCCCTGCCTCTGATTCCCTGCCTCTGATTCCCTGCCTCTGATTCCGCGCCTCTGTTTCCACTCCTCTCTTTCCTTGTCTCTGATTCCCCGCCTCTGAGTCCCTGCCTCTGATACCCTGCCTCTCTTTGCCTGCCTCTATTTCCGTGCCTCTTTCACTGCATCTAGTTTCCCACTTCTCATTTGCCCCCTCTGATAACCCGCCTCTGATTCCATGCCTCTGATTCACTGCCTCAGATTCCCTGCATCAGATTCCCCGACTCAGATTTACCGCCTCAGATTCCCCGCCTCAGATTCCCTGCCTCAGATTCCCTGCCTCAGATTCCCTGCCTCAGATTCCCTGCCTCAGATTCCCTTCATCTGATGCCCTTCATCAATTCCCTGCCTCTGATTCCCTGCCTCTGATTCCCCACCTCTGATTCCCCGCCTCAGATTCCCTGGCTCTGATTCTCTGGCTCAGATTCCCTGCCTTAGATTCCCTGCCTCTGATTCCCCGCATCTGATTCCAGGCCTCTTATTCCCCACCTCTGATTCACCGCCTCTGATTGCCTGCCACTGATTGCCCGCCTCTGATTCCCCGCCTCTGATTCCCCGTCTCTGATTCCCCACCTCTCTCTACGCCTCTCTTTCGCCTCCACTCTTTCCCCTCCACTCTTTCCGCGCCTCTCTTTCCCTCCCTCAATTTCAACAACTCTGATTGATCTGTTCTGTGTACCTCATTTTCAACACACAAGTTCCAACCACTATGTTTCACCCATCTCTTTCCCCGCCTCTATTTATCCGCCTATCTTTACCCGCCTCTGTTTACCCACCTGTTTCACCGCCTCTGATTCCCCGCCTCTGATTCCCCACCTCTGTCTCTACGCCTCTCTTTCGCCTCCACTCTTTCCCCTCCACTCTTTCAGTGCCTGTCTTTCCCTCCCTCAATTTCAACAACACTGTTTGATCTGTTTTGTGTACCTCATTTTAAACACACAAGTTCCAACCACTATGTTTTGCCCGCCTCTTTCCCCGCCTCTATTTATCCACCTATGTTTACCTGCCACTGTTTACCCGCCTGTTTCCCCGCCTCTGATTCCCCACCTTTATTCCCCGCCTCTCTTTCCCTGCCTCTATTTCCGTGCCTCTTTTTCTGCCTCTCTTTCCCCACATCTCTTTACCTCCCGCTGATTCCCCGCCTCTGATTCCCCGCCTCTGATTCCCTGCCTCTGATTCCCTGCCTCAGATTCCCTGCCTCAGATTCCCTGCCTCAGATTCCCTCCCTCTGATTACCCGCCTCTGATTCTCCGCCTCTTATTCCCCGCCTCTGATTCCACTCCTCTGATTCCCCGCCTCTGATTCCCTGCCTCTCTTTCCCCGCCTCTGATTCCCCGCCTCTGATTCCCCGCTTCAGATTCCCCGGCTCTGATTCCCTGCCTCAGATTCCCTGCCTCAGATTCCCCGCCTCTGATTCCCCGGCTCAGATTCCCCGCCTCAGATTCCCTGCCTCAGATACCCCGCCTCAGATTCCCTGCCTCAGATTCCCCGCCTCAGATTCCCCGCCTCAGATTCCCCGCCTCAGATTCCCCGCCTCAGATTCCCCGCCTCTGATTCCCTGCCTCTGATTCCCTGCCTCTGATTCCCTGCCTCTGATTCCGCGCCTCTGATTCCACGCCTCTCTTTCCGTATCTCTGATTCCCCGCCTCTAATTCCCTGCGTCTGATACCCTGCCTCTATTTGCCTGTCTCTATTTCCGTGCCTCTTTCTCTGCATCTAGTTTCCCACATGTCATTTGCCCCCTCTGATAACCCGCCTCTGATTCCATGCCTCTGATTCCCCGCCTCTGATTCCCCGCCTCTGTTTCCCTGCCTCTGATTCCCCGCCTCTGATTCCCTGCCTCAGATTCCCTGCCTCAGATTCCCTGCCTCAGATTCCCTGCCTCTGATTCCCCGCCTCTTATTCCCCGTCTCTGATTCCCCGCCTCTGATTCCCCGCGTCTGATTCCCTCCCTCAGATTCCCCGGCTCTGATTCCTTGCATTAGATTCCCTGCCTCAGATTCCCTGCCTCTGATTCCCCGCCTCTGATTCCCTGCCTCTGATTCCCCGCCTCTGATTCCTGCCTCAGATTCCCTGCCTCAGATTCCCTGCCACAGATTCCCTGCCTCTGATTCACTGCCTTTAATTCCCCGCCTCTTATTCCCCACCTCTGATTCCCAGCCTCTGATTCCCCGCCTCTGATTACCTGCCTCTGTTTCCCCGCCTCTGATTCCCCGCCTCTGATTCCCCGCCTCAGATTCCCCGCCTCAGATTCCCTGCCTCAGATTCCCCGCCTGAGATTCCCCGCCTCAGATTCCCCGCCTGAGATTCCCCGCCTCAGATTCCCTGCCTCAGATTCCCCGCCTCAGATTCCCCGCCTCAGATTCCCTGCCTCTGATTGCCTGCCTCTGATTCCCTGCCTCTGATTCCCTGCCTCTGATTCCCCGCCTCTGATTCCCCGCCTCAGATTCCCTGCCTCAGATTCCCTGCCTCAGATTCCCTGCCTCTGATTCCCTGCCTCAGATTCCCTGCCTCTGATTCCCTGCCTCAGATTCCCTGCCTCTGATTGCCTCCCTCTGTTTCCCTGCCTCTGATTCCCTGCCTCTGATTCCCTGCCTCTGATTCCCTGCCTCTGATTCCCTGCCTCTGATTCCCTGCCTCTGATTCCGCGCCTCTGATTCCACGCCTCTCTTTCCTTGTCTCTGATTCCCCGCCTCTGAGTCCCTGCCTCTGATACCCTGCCTCTCTTTGCCTGCCTCTATATCCGTGCCTCTTTCACTGCATCTAGTTTCCCACATCTCATTTGCCCCCTCTGATAACCCGCCTCTGATTCCATGCCTCTGATTCACTGCCTCAGATTCCCGGCATCAGATTCCCCGACTCAGATTTACCGCCTCAGATTCCCCGCCTCAGATTCCCCGCCTCAGATTCCCTGCCTCAGATTCCCTGCCTCAGATTCCCTGCCTCAGATTCCCTGCCTCAGATTCCCTTCATCTGATGCCCTTCATTAATTCCCTGCCTCTGATTCCCTGCCTCTGATTCCCCACCTCTGATTCCCCGCCTCAGATTCCCTGGCTCTGATTCTCTGGCTCAGATTCCCTGCCTTAGATTCCCTGCCTCTGATTCCCCGCCTCAGATTCCCCGCCTCAGATTCCCTGCCTCAGATTCCCCACCTCTGTCTGTATGCCTCTCTTTCGCCTCCGCTTTTTCCCCTCCACTCTTTCCGCGCCTCTCTTTCCCTCCCTCAATTTCAACAACTCTGTTTGATCTGTTCTGTGTACCTCATTTTCAACACACAAGTTCCAACCACTATGTTTCACCCATCTCTTTCTCCGCCTCTATTTATCCGCCTATGTTTACCCGCCTCTGTTTACCCACCTGTTTCACCGCCTCTGTTTCCCCGCCTCTGATTCCCCACCTCTGTCTCTACGCCTCTCTTTCGCCTCCACTCTTTCCCCTCCACTCTTTCCGTGCCTGTCTTTCCCTCCCTCAATTTCAACAACACTCTTTGATCTGTTTTGTGTACCTCATTTTAAACACACAAGTTCCAACCACTATGTTTTGCCCGCCTCTTTCCCCACTTCTATTTATCCACCTATGTTTACCTGCCACTGTTTACCCGCCTGTTTCCCCGCCTCTGATTCCCCACCTTTCATTCCCCGCCTCTGATTCCCTGCCACAGATTCCCTGCCTCTGATTCCCCGCCACTGATTCCCCGCCTCTTATTCCCCTCTTCTGATTCCCCGCCTCTGATTCCCCGCCTCTGATTCCCCGCCTCTGATTCCCCGCCTCTGATTCCCCGCCTCTGATTCCCTGCCTCAGATTCCCTGCCTCAGATTCCTTGCCTCAGATTCCCTGCCTCTGATTCCCCTCTTCTGATTCCCCGCCTCTTATTCCCCGCCTCTGATTCCCCGCCTCTGATTCCCCACCTCTGATTCCCTGCCTCTGTTTCCCCGCCTCTGGTTCCCCGCGTCTGATTCCCCGCCTCAGATTCCCCGGCTCTGATTCCCTGCCTGAGATTCCATGCCTCAGAATCCCCGCCTCAGATTCCCTGCCTCAGATTCCCTGCCTCAGATTCCCCGCCTCAGATTCCCCGCCTCAGATTCCCTGCCTCAGATTCCTCGCCTCAGATTCCCTGCCTCAGATTCCCTGCCTCAGATTCCCTGCCTCAGATTCCCTTCATCTGATTCCCTTCATCTGATTCCCTGCCTCTGTTACCCTGCCTCTGATTCCCTGCCTCTGATTCCCCGCCTCTGATTCCCTGCCTCTGATTCCCTGCCTCTGATTCCCTGCCTCTGATTCCGCACCTCTGATTCCACGCCTCTCTTTCCTTGTCTCTGATTCCCGGCCTCTGATTCCCTGACTCTGATACCCTGCCTCTCTTTGCCTGCCTCTATTTCCGTGCCTCTTTCTCTGCATCTAGGTTCCCAAATCTCTTTTGCCCCCTCTGATAACCCGCCTCTGATTCCATGCCTCTGATTCACTGCCTCAGATTCCCTGCCTCAGATTCCCTGCCTCAGATTCCCTGCCTCAGATTCCCTGCCTCCGATTCCCCGCCTCTGATTCCCCGCCTCTGATTCCCCGCCTCTGATTCCCAGCCTCTGAATCCCCGCCTCTGAATCCCCGCCTCTGATTCCCCGCCTCTGTTTCCCCGCCTCTGATTCCCCGCACCTGATTCCCCGCCTCTGATTCCACGCCTCTGATTCCCTGCCTCTGATTCCAGGCCTCTTATTCCCCGCCTCTGATTCCCCACCTCTGATTGCCTGCCACTGATTGCCCGCCTCTGATTCCCCGCCTCTGATTCCCCGCCTCTGATTCCCCACCTCTGTCTGTATGCCTCTCTTTCGCCTCCGCTTTTTCCCCTACACTCTTTCCGCGCCTCTCTTTCCCTCCCTCAATTTGAACAACTCTGTTTGATCTGTTCTGTGTACCTCATTTTCAACACACAAGTTCCAACCACTATGTTTCACCCATCACTTTCCCCGCCTCTATTTTTCCGCCTATGTTTACCCGCCTCTGTTTACCCACCTGTTTCACCGCCTCTGATTCCCCGCCTCTGATTCCCCAACTCTGTCTCGACGCCTCTCTTTCGCCTCCACTCTTTCCCCTCCACTCTTTCCGTGCCTGTCTTTCCCTCCCTCAATTTCAACAACACTGTTTGATCTGTTTTGTGTACCTCATTTTAAACACACAACTTCCAACCACTATGTTTTGCCCGCCTCTTTCCCCGCCTCTATTTATCCACCTATGTTTACCTGCCTCTGTTTACCCGCCTGTTTCCCCGCCTCTGATTCCCCACCTTTCATTCCCCGCCTCTCTTTCCCTGCCTCTATTTCCGCGCCTCTTTCTCTGCCTCTCTTTCCCCACATCTCTTTTCCTCCCGCTGATTCCCCGCCTCTGATTCCCCGCCTCTGATTCCCTGCCACTGATTCCCCGCCTCTGATTCCCTGCCTCAGATTCCCTGCCTCAGATTCCCTGCCTCAGATTCCCGGCCTCTGATTCCCCGCCTCTGATACCCCGCCTCTTATTTCCCGCCTCTGATTCCCCGCCTCTGATTCCCCGCCTCTGATTCCCTGCCTCAGATTCCCCGGCTCTGATTCCCTGCATCAGATTCCCTGCATCAGATTCCCTGCCTCTGATTCCCCGCCTCTGATTCCCTGCCTCTGATTCCCCGCCTCTGATTCCCTGCCTCAGATTCCCTGCCTCAGATTCCCTGCCTCAGATTCCCTGCCTCTGATTCCCCGCCTTTGATTCCCCGCCTCTTATTCCCCACCTCTGATTCCCCACCTCTGATTCCCCGCCTCTGATTCCCTGCCTCTGTTTCCCCGCCTCTGAATCCCCGCCTCTGATTCCCCGCCTCAGATTCCCCGGCTCTGATTCCCTGCCTGAGTTTCCCTGCCTCAGATACCCCGCCTCAGATTCCCCGCCTCAGATTCCCCGCCTCAGATTCCCCGCCTCAGATTCCCCGCCTCAGATTCACTGCCTCAGATTCCCTGCCTCTTATTGCCTGCCTCTGATTCCCTGCCTCTGATTCCCTGCCTCTGATTGCCTGCCTCTGATTCCCTGCCTCTGATTCCCTGCCTCTGTTTCCCTGCCTCTGATTCCCTGCCTCTAAATCCCTGCCTCTGATTCCCTGCCTCTGATTCCGCGCCTCTGATTCCCCGCCTCTCTTTCCGTGTCTCTGATTCCCCGCCTCAGATTCCCTGCCTCAGATACCCTGCCTCTCTTTGCCTGCCTCTATTTCCGTGCCTCTTTCTCTGCATCTAGATTCCCACATCTGATTTGCCCCCTCTGATTACCCGCCTCTGATTCCCCGCCTCTGATTCCCCGCCTCTGATTCCCCGCCTCTGATTCCCTGCCTCAGATTCCCCGACTCAGATTCCCCGCCTCAGATTCCGTGCCTCAGATTCACTGCCTCAGATTCCCTGCCTCAGATTCCCTGCCTCAGATTCCCTGTCTCCGATTCCCCGCCTCTGATTCCCCGCCTCTGATTCCCCGCCTCTGATTCCCAGCCTCTGAATCCCCGCCTCTGAATCCCCGCCTCTGATTCCCCGCCTCTGTTTCCCCGCCTCTGATTCCCCGCCACTGATTCCCCGCCTCTGATTCCACGCCTCTGATTCCCCGCCTCTGATTCCAGGCCTCTTATTCCCCGCCTCTGATTCCCCACCTCTTATTGCCTGCCACTGATTGCCCGCCTCTGATTCCCCGCCTCTGTTTCCCCGCCTCTGATTCCCCACCTCTGTCTGTATGCCTCTCTTTCGCCTCCGCTTTTTCCCCTACACTCTTTCCGCGCCTCTCTTTCCCTCCCTCAATTTCAACAACTCTGTTTGATCTGTTCTGTGTACCTCATTTTCAACACACAAGTTCCAACCACTATGTTTCACCCATCACTTTCCCCGCCTCTATTTTTCCGCCTATGTTTACCCGCCTCTGTTTACCCACCTGTTTCACCGCCTCTGATTCCCCGCCTCTGATTCCCCACCTCTGTCTTGACGCCTCTCTTTCGCCTCCACTCTTTCCACTCCACTCTTTCCGTGCCTGTCTTTCCCTCCCTCAATTTCAACAACACTGTTTGATCTGTTTTGTGTACCTGATTTTAAACACACAAGTTCCAACCACTATGTTTTGCCCGCCTCTTTCCCCGCCGCTATTTATCCACCTATGTTTACATGCCTCTGTTTACCCGCCTGTTTCCCCACCTCTGATTCCCCACCTTTCATTCCCCGCCTCTCTTTCCCTGCCTCTATTTCCGCGCCTCTTTCTCTGCCTCTCTTTCCCCACAACGCTTTCCATCCCGCTGATTCCCCGCCTCTGATTCCCCGCCTCTGATTCCCTGCCTCTGATTCCCCGCCTCTGATTCCCTGCCTCAGATTCCCTGCCTCAGATTCCCTGCCTCAGATTCCCTTCCTCTGATTCCCCGCCTCTGATTCCCCGCCTCTTATTCCCCGCCTCTGATTCCCCGCCTCTGATTCCCCGTGTCTGATTCCCTGCCTCAGATTCCCCGGCTCTGATTCCCTGCATCATATTCCCTGCCTCAGATTCCCTGCCTCGGATTCCCCGCCTCTGATTCCCTGCCTCTGATTCCCCGCCTCTGATTCCTGCCTCAGATTCCCTGCCTCAGATTCCCTGCCTCAGATTTCCTGCTTCTGATTCCCCGCCTTTGATTCCCTGCCTCTTATTCCCCGCCTCTGATTCCCCGCATCTGATTCCCCGCCTCTGATTCCCTGCCTCTGATTCCCTGCCTCTGATTCCCTGCCTCTTATTCCCTGCCTCTTATTCCCTGCCTCTGATTCCCCGCCTCTGATTCCCTGCCTGAGATTCCATGCCTCAGATTCCCCGCCTCAGATTCCCTGCCTCAGATTCCCCGCCTCAGATTCTCCGCCTCAGATTCCCCGCCTCAGATTCCCCGCCTCAGATTCCCCTCCTCAGTTTCTCCGCCTCAGATTCCCCGCCTCAGATTCCCTGCCTCAGATTCCCTGCCTCAGATTCCCTGCCTCAGCTTCCCTTCATCTGATTCCCTTCATCTGATTCCCTCCCTCTGATTCCCTGCCTCTGATTCCCTGCCTCTGATTCCCCGCCTCTGATTCCCCGCCTCAGATTCCCTGCCTCAGATTCCCTGCCTCAGATTCCCTGCCTCAGATTTCCTGCCTCAGATTCCCTGCCTCTGATTGCCTGCCTCTGATTCCCTGCCTCTGTTTCCCTGCCTCTGATTCCTTGCCTCTGTTTCCCTGCCTCTGATTCCTTGCCTCTGATTCCCTGCCTCTGATTCCCTGCCTCTGTTTCCCTGCCTCTGATTCCTTGCCTCTGATTCCCTGCCTCTGATTCCACGCCTCTGATTCCCTGCCTCTGATACCCTGCCTCTCTTTGCCTGCCTCTATTTCCGTGACTCATTCTCTGCATCTAGTTTCCCACATCTCATTTGCCCTCTCTGATAACCCGCCTCTGATTCCATGCCTCTGATTCACTGCCTCAGATTCCGTGCCTCAGATTCTCCGACTCAGATTTACCGCCTCAGATTCCCCGCCTCAGATTCCGTGCCTCAGATTCACTGCCTCAGATTCCCTGCCTCAGATTCCCTGCCTCAGATTCCCTGTCTCCGATACCCTGCCTCTGATTCCCCGCCTCTGAATCCCCGCCTCTGATTCCCCGCCTCTGTTTCCCCGCCTCTGATTCCCCGCCACTGATTCCCCGCCTCTGATTCCACGCCTCTTATTCCCCGCCTCTGATTCCCCACCTCTGATTCCCCACCTTTGCCTGTATGCCTCTCTTTCGCCTCCGCTTTTTCCCCTACACTCTTTCCGCGCCTCTCTTTCCCTCCCTCAATTTCAACAACTCTGTTTGATCTGTTCTGTGTACCTCATTTTCAACACACAAGTTCCAACCACTATGTTTCACCCATCACTTTCCCCGCCTCTATTTTTCCGCCTATGTTTACCCGCCTCTGTTTACCCACCTGTTTCACCGCCTCTGATTCCCCGCCTCTGATTCCACACCTATGTCTCGACGCCTCTCTTTCGCCTCCACTCTTTCCACTCCACTCTTTCCGTTCCTGTCTTTCCCTCCCTCAATTTCAACAACACTGTTTGATCTGTTTTGTGTACCTGATTTTAAACACACAAGTTCCAACCACTATGTTTTGCCCGCCTCTTTCCCCGCCGCTATTTATCCACCTATGTTTACAAGCCTCTGTTTACCCGCCTGTTTCCCCACCTCTGATTCCCCACCTTTCATTCCCCGCCTCTCTTTCCCTGCTTCTATTTCCGCGCCTCTTTCTCTGCCTCTCTTTCCCCACAACGCTTTTCCTCCCGCTGATTCCCCGCCTCTGATTCCCCGCCTCTGATTCCCTGCCGCTGATTCCCCGCCTCTGATTCCCTGCCTCAGATTCCCTGCCTCAGATTTCCAGCCTCAGATTCCCTGCCTCTGATTCCCCGCCTCTGATTCCCCGCCTCTTATTCCCCGCCTCTGATTCCCCGCCTCTGATTCCCCGTGTCTGATTCCCTGCCTCAGATTCCCCGGCTCTGATTCCCTGCATCAGATTCCCCGCCTCAGATTCCCTGCCTCTGATTCCCCGCCTCTGATTCCCTGCCTCTGATTCCCCGCCTCTGATTCCTGCCTCAGATTCCCTGCCTCAGATTCCCTGCCTCAGATTTCCTGCTTCTGATTCCCCGCCTTTGATTCCCTGCCTCTTATTCCCCGCCTCTGATTCCCCGCATCTGATTCCCCGCCTCTGATTCCCTGCCTCTGATTCCCTGCCTCTGATTCCCTGCCTCTGATTCCCTGCCTTTTATTCCCTGCCTCTGATTCCCTGCCACTGATACCCCGCCTCCGATTCCACACCAATGTTTCACCGCCTCAGTTTCTCTGCCTCTTATTTCCCGGCTCCGATTCGCCGGCTCTGATTCCGCGCCTCTGATTCACGCTTCTCTTTCCGTGTCTCTGATAGCCCGCCTCT
Organism: Narcine bancroftii; assembly: GCF_036971445.1. Classification (NCBI taxonomy): domain Eukaryota; kingdom Metazoa; phylum Chordata; class Chondrichthyes; order Torpediniformes; family Narcinidae; genus Narcine; species Narcine bancroftii. The sequence goes on from NC_091481.1 coordinate 92,890,464, forward strand.
GATTCCCCGCCTCTGATTCCCCACCTTCCATTCCCCGCCTCTCTTTCCCTCCTCTATTTCCGCGCCTCTTTCTCTGCCTCTCTTTCTCCACATCTCTTTTCCTCCCACTGATTCCCCGCCTCTGATTCCCCGCCTCTGATTCCCTGCCTCTGATTCCCCGCCTCTGATTCCCTGCCTCAGATTCCCTGCCTCAGATTCCCTGCCTCAGATTCCCGGCCTCTGATTCCCCGCCTCTGATTCCCCGCCACTTATTCCCCGCCTCTGATTCCCCGCCTCTGATTCCCCGCCTCTGATTCCCTGCCTCAGATTCCCCGGCTCTGATTCCCTGCATCAGATTCCCTGCCTCAGATTCCCTGCCTCTGATTCCCCGCCTCTGATTCCCTGCCTCTGACTCCCCGCCTCTGATTCCCTGCCTCAGATTCCCTGCCTCAGATTCCCTGCCTCAGATTCCCTGCCTCTGATTCCCAGCCTTTGATTCCCCGCCTCTTATTCCCCACCTCTGATTCCCCGACTCTGATTCCCCGCCTCTGATTCCCTGCCTCTGCTTCCCCGCCTCTGAATCCCCGCCTCTGATTCCCCGCCTCAGATTCCCCGGCTCTGATTCCCTGCCTGAGATTCCCTGCCTCAGATACCCCGCCTCAGATTCCGCGCCTCAGATTCCCCGCCTCAGATACCCCGCCTCAGAATCCCCGCCTCAGATTCCCCGCCTCAGATTCCCCGTCTCAGATTCCCCGCCTCAGATTCCCCGCCTCAGATTCCCCGCCTCAGATTCCCCGCCTCAGATTCCCCGCCTCAGATTCGCCGCCTCAGATTCCCTGCCTCAGATTCCCTGCCTCTGATTGCCTGCCTCTGATTCCCTGCCTCTGATTCCCTGCCTCTGATTCCCTGCCTTTGATTCCCTGCCTCTGATTCCCTGCCTCTGATTCCCTGCCTCTGATTCCCTGCCTCTAAATCCCTGCCTCTGATTCCCTGCCTCTGATTTCCTGCCTCTGATTCCGCGCCTCTGATTCCCCGCCTCTCTTTCCCTGCCTCTGATTCCCTGCCTCTAAATCCCTGCCTCTGATTCCCTGCCTCTGATTCCCCGCCTCTGAATCCGTGCCTCTGATACACTGCCTCTCTTTGCCTGCCTCTATTTCCGTGCCTCTTTCTCTGCATCTAGTTTCCCACATCTCATTTGCCCCCTCTGATTACCCGCCTCTGATTCCATGCCTCTGATTCCCCGCCTCTGATTCCCCGCCTCTGATTCCCCGCCTCTGATTCCCTGCCTCAGATTCCCTGCCTCAGATTCCTTTCCTCAGATTCCCTGCCTCTGTTTCCCTGCCTCTGATTCCCCACATCTGATTCCCCACCTCAGATTCCCCGGCTCTGATTCCCTGCCTGAGATTCCATGCCTCAGATTCCCCGCCTCAGATTCCCCGCCTCAGATTCCCCGCCTCAGATTCCCCGCCTCAGTTTCTCCGCCTCAGATTCCCCGCCTCAGATTCCCTGCCTCAGATTCCCTGCCTCAGATTCCCTGCCTCAGCTTCCCTTCATCTGATTCCCTTCATCTGATTCCCTGCCTCTGATTCCCTGCCTCTGATTCCCTGCCTCTGATTCCCCGCCTCTGATTCCCCGCCTCAGATTCCCTGCCTCAGATTCCCTGCCTCAGATTCCCTGCCTCAGATTTCCTGCCTCAGATTCCCTGCCTCTGATTCCCTGCCTCTGATTCCCTGCCTCTGATTCCCTGCCTCTGATTCCCTGCCTCTGATTCCTTGTCTCTGATTCCACGCCTCTGATTCCCTGCCTCTGATACCCTGCCTCTCTTTGCCTGCCTCTATTTCCGTGCCTCTTTCTCTGCATCTAGTTTCCCACATCTCATTTGCCCCCTCTGATAACCCGCCTCTGATTCCATGCCTCTGATTCACTGCCTCAGATTCTGTGCCTCAGATTCCCCGACTCAGATTTACCGACTCAGATTCCCCGCCTCAGATTCCCTGCCTCAGATTCCCTGCCTCAGATTCCCTGCCTCAGATTCCCTGCCTCAGATTCCCTGTCTCCGATTCCCCGCCTCTGATTCCCCGCCTCTGATTCCCTGCCACTGATACCCCGCCTCCGATTCCACACCAATGTTTCACAGCCTCTGTTTCTCTGCCTCTTATTTCCCGGCTCAGATTCGCCGGCTCTGATTCCGCGCCTCTGATACCATGCTTCTCTTTCCGTGTCTCTGATAGCCCGCCTCTGATTCCCCGCCTCTGATTCCCCACCTTTCATTCCCCGCCTCTCTTTCCCTGCCTCTATTTCCGCGCCTCTTTCTCTGCCTCTCTTTCCCCACATCTCTTTTCCTCCCGCAGATTCCCCGCCTCTGATTCCCCGCCTCTGATTCCCTGCCTCTGATTCCCCGCCTCTGATTCCCTGCCTCTGATTCCGCGCCTCTGATTCCACGCTTCTCTTTCCGTGTCTCTGATAGCCCGCCTCTGATTCCCCGCCTCTGATTCCCCACCTTTCATTCCCCGCCTCTCTTTCCCTGCCTCTATTTCCGCGCCTCTTTCTCTGCCTCTCTTTCTCCACATCTCTTTTCCTCCCACTGATTCCCCGCCTCTGATTCCCCGCCTCTGATTCCCTGCCTCTGATTCCCCGCCTCTGATTCCCTGCCTCAGATTCCCTGCCTCAGATTCCCTGCCTCAGAATCCCGGCCTCTGATTCCCCGCCTCTGATTCCCCGCCACTTATTCCCCGCCTCTGATTCCCCGCCTCTGATTCCCCGCCTCTGATTCCCTGCCTCAGATTCCCCGGCTCCGATTCCCTGCATCAGATTCCCTGCCTCAGATTCCCTGCCTCTGATTCCCCGCCTCTGATTCCCTGCCTCTGATTCCCCGCCTCAGATTCCCTGCCTCTGATTCCCCGCCTTTGATTCCCCGCCTCTTATTCCCCGCCTCTGATTCCCCGCCTCTGATTCCCCCCCTCTGATTTCGTGCCTCTGTTTCCCCGCCTCTGAATCCCCGCCTCTGATTCCCCGCCTCAGATTCCCCGGCTCTGATTCCCTGCCTGAGATTCCCTGCCTCAGATACCCCGCCTCAGATTCCGCGCCTCAGATTCCCCGCCTCAGATACCCCGCCTCAGAATCCCCGCATCAGATTCCCCGCCTCAGATTCCCCGCCTCAGATTCCCCGCCTCAGATTCCCTGCCTCTGATTCCACGCCTCTGATTCCCCGCCTCTTATTCCCCGCCTCTGATTCCCCGCCTCTGATTCCCCGTGTCTGATTCCCTGCCTCAGATTCCCCGGCTCTGATTCCCTGCATCAGATTCCCCGCCTCAGATTCCCTGCCTCTGATTCCCCGCCTCTGATTCCCTGCCTCTGATTCCCCACCTCTGATTCCTGCCTCAGATTCCCTGCCTCAGATTCCCTGCCTCAGATTTCCTGCTTCTGATTCCCCGCCTTTGATTCCCTGCCTCTTATTCCCCGCCTCTGATTCCCCGCATCTGATTCCCCGCCTCTGATTCCCTGCCTCTGATTCCCTGCCTCTGATTCCCTGCCTCTGATTCCCTGCCTCTTATTCTCTGCCTCTGATTCCCTGCCACTGATACCCCGCCTCCGATTCCACACCAATGTTTCACCGCCTCAGTTTCTCTGCCTCTTATTTCCCGGCTCAGATTCGCCGGCTCTGATTCCGCGCCTCTGATTCCACGCTTCTCTTTCCGTGTCTCTGATAGCCCGCCTCTGATTCCCCGCCTCTGATTCCCCACCTTCCATTCCCCGCCTCTCTTTCCCTGCCTCTATTTCCGCGCCTCTTTCTCTGCCTCTCTTTCTCCACATCTCTTTTCCTCCCACTGATTCCCCGCCTCTGATTCCCCGCCTCTGATTCCCTGCCTCTGATTCCCCGCCTCTGATTCCCTGCCTCAGATTCCCTGCCTCAGATTCCCTGCCTCAGATTCCCGGCCTCTGATTCCCCGCCTCTGATTCCCCGCCACTTATTCCCCGCCTCTGATTCCCCGCCTCTGATTCCCCGCCTCTGATTCCCTGCCTCAGATTCCCCGGCTCTGATTCCCTGCATCAGATTCCCTGCCTCAGATTCCCTGCCTCTGATTCCCCGCCTCTGATTCCCTGCCTCTGACTCCCCGCCTCTGATTCCCTGCCTCAGATTCCCTGCCTCAGATTCACTGCCTCAGATTCCCTGCCTCTGATTCCCCGCCTTTGATTCCCCGCCTCTTATTCCCCACCTCTGATTCCCCGACTCTGATTCCCCGCCTCTGATTCCCTGCCTCTGCTTCCCCGCCTCTGATTCCCCGCCTCTGATTCCCTGCCTCTGCTTCCCCGCCTCTGAATCCCCGCCTCTGATTCCCCGCCTCAGATTCCCCGGCTCTGATTCCCTGCCTGAGATTCCCTGCCTCAGATACCCCGCCTCAGATTCCGCGCCTCAGATTCCCCGCCTCAGATACCCCGCCTCAGAATCCCCGCCTCAGATTCCCCGCCTCAGATTCCCCGTCTCAGATTCCCCGCCTCAGATTCCCCGCCTCAGATTCCCCGCCTCAGATTCCCCGCCTCAGATTCCCCGCCTCAGATTCGCCGCCTCAGATTCCCTGCCTCAGATTCCCTGCCTCTGATTGCCTGCCTCTGATTCCCTGCCTCTGATTCCCTGCCTCTGATTCCCTGCCTTTGATTCCCTGCCTCTGATTCCCTGCCTCTGATTCCCTGCCTCTGATTCCCTGCCTCTAAATCCCTGCCTCTGATTCCCTGCCTCTGATTTCCTGCCTCTGATTCCGCGCCTCTGATTCCCCGCCTCTCTTTCCCTGCCTCTGATTCCCTGCCTCTAAATCCCTGCCTCTGATTCCCTGCCTCTGATTCCCCGCCTCTGAATCCGTGCCTCTGATACCCTGCCTCTCTTTGCCTGCCTCTATTTCCGTGCCTCTTTCTCTGCATCTAGTTTCCCACATCTCATTTGCCCCCTCTGATTACCCGCCTCTGATTCCATGCCTCTGATTCCCCGCCTCTGATTCCCCGCCTCTGATTCCCCGCCTCTGATTCCCTGCCTCAGATTCCCTGCCTCAGATTCCTTTCCTCAGATTCCCTGCCTCTGTTTCCCTGCCTCTGATTCCCCACATCTGATTCCCCACCTCAGATTCCCCGGCTCTGATTCCCTGCCTGAGATTCCCTGCCTCAGATTTCCTGCCTCAGATTCCCTGCCTCTGATTGCCTGCCTCTGATTCCCTGCCTCAGATTCCCTGCCTCTGATTGCCTGCCTCTGATTCCCTGCCTCTGATTCCCTGCCTCTGATTCCCTGCCTCTGATTCCGCACCTCTAATTCCACGCCTCTCTTTCCTTGTCTCTGATTCCACGCCTCTGATTCCCTGCCTCTGATACCCTGCCTCTCTTTGCCTGCCTCTATTTCCGTGACTCATTCTCTGCATCTAGTTTCCCACATCTCATTTGCCCCCTCTGATAACCCGCCTCTGATTCCATGCCTCTGATTCACTGCCTCAGATTCCGTGCCTCAGATTCCCCGACTCAGATTTACCGCCTCAGATTCCCCGCCTCAGATTCCGTGCCTCAGATTCACTGCCTCAGATTCCCTGCCTCAGATTCCCTGCCTCAGATTCCCTGTCTCCGATTCCCCGCCTCTGATTCCCCGCCTCTGATTCCCCGCCTCTGATTCCCAGCCTCTGAATCCCCGCCTCTGAATCCCCGCCTCTGATTCCCCGCCTCTGTTTCCCCGCCTCTGATTCCCCGCCACTGATTCCCCGCCTCTGATTCCACGCCTCTGATTCCCCGCCTCTAATTCCAGGCCTCTTATTCCCCGCCTCTGATTCCCCACCTCTTATTGCCTGCCACTGATTGCCCGCCTCTGTTTCCCCGCCTCTGATTCCCCACCTCTGTCTGTATGCCTCTCTTTCGCCTCCGCTTTTTCCCCTACACTCTTTCCGCGCCTCACTTTCCCTCCCTCAATTTCAACAACTCTGTTTGATCTGTTCTGTGTACCTCATTTTCAACACACAAGTTCCAACCACTATGTTTCACCCATCACTTTCCCCGCCTCTATTTTTCCGCCTATGTTTACCCGCCTCTGTTTACCCACCTGTTTCACCGCCTCTGATTCCCCGCCTCTGATTCCCCACCTCTGTCTTGACGCCTCTCTTTCGCCTCCACTCTTTCCACTCCACTCTTTCCGTGCCTGTCTTTCCCTCCCTCAATTTCAACAACACTGTTTGATCTGTTTTGTGTACCTGATTTTAAACACACAAGTTCCAACCACTATGTTTTGCCCGCCTCTTTCCCCGCCGCTATTTATCCACCTATGTTTACATGCCTCTGTTTACCCGCCTGTTTCCCCACCTCTGATTCCCCACCTTTCATTCCCCGCCTCTCTTTCCCTGCCTCTATTTCCGCGCCTCTTTCTCTGCCTCTCTTTCCCCACAACGCTTTCCATCCCGCTGATTCCCCGCCTCTGATTCCCCGCCTCTGATTCCCTGCCTCTGATTCCCCGCCTCTGATTCCCTGCCTCAGATTCCCTGCCTCAGATTCCCTGCCTCAGATTCCCTGCCTCTGATTCCCCGCCTCTGATTCCCCGCCTCTTATTCCCCGCCTCTGATTCCCCGCCTCTGATTCCCCGTGTCTGATTCCCTGCCTCAGATTCCCCGGCTCTGATTCCCTGCATCAGATTCCCTGCCTCAGATTCCCTGCCTCGGATTCCCCGCCTCTGATTCCCTGCCTCTGATTCCCCGCCTCTGATTCCTGCCTCAGATTCCCTGCCTCAGATTCCCTGCCTCAGATTTCCTGCTTCTGATTCCCCGCCTTTGATTCCCTGCCTCTTATTCCCCGCCTCTGATTCCCCGCATCTGATTCCCCGCCTCTGATTCCCTGCCTCTGATTCCCTGCCTCTGATTCCCTGCCTCTGATTCCCTGCCTCTTATTCCCTGCCTCTGATTCCCCGCCTCTGATTCCCTGCCTGAGATTCCATGCCTCAGATTCCCCGCCTCAGATTCCCTGCCTCAGATTCCCCGCCTCAGATTCTCCGCCTCAGATTCCCCGCCTCAGATTCCCCGCCTCAGATTCCCCTCCTCAGTTTCTCCGCCTCAGATTCCCCGCCTCAGATTCCCTGCCTCAGATTCCCTGCCTCAGATTCCCTGCCTCAGCTTCCCTTCATCTGATTCCCTTCATCTGATTCCCTCCCTCTGATTCCCTGCCTCTGATTCCCTGCCTCTGATTCCCCGCCTCTGATTCCCCGCCTCAGATTCCCTGCCTCAGATTCCCTGCCTCAGATTCCCTGCCTCAGATTTCCTGCCTCAGATTCCCTGCCTCTGATTGCCTGCCTCTGATTCCCTGCCTCTGTTTCCCTGCCTCTGATTCCTTGCCTCTGTTTCCCTGCCTCTGATTCCTTGCCTCTGATTCCCTGCCTCTGATTCCCTGCCTCTGTTTCCCTGCCTCTGATTCCTTGCCTCTGATTCCCTGCCTCTGATTCCACGCCTCTGATTCCCTGCCTCTGATACCCTGCCTCTCTTTGCCTGCCTCTATTTCCGTGACTCATTCTCTGCATCTAGTTTCCCACATCTCATTTGCCCTCTCTGATAACCCGCCTCTGATTCCATGCCTCTGATTCACTGCCTCAGATTCCGTGCCTCAGATTCTCCGACTCAGATTTACCGCCTCATATTCCCCGCCTCAGATTCCGTGCCTCAGATTCACTGCCTCAGATTCCCTGCCTCAGATTCCCTGCCTCAGATTCCCTGTCTCCGATACCCTGCCTCTGATTCCCCGCCTCTGAATCCCCGCCTCTGATTCCCCGCCTCTGTTTCCCCGCCTCTGATTCCCCGCCACTGATTCCCCGCCTCTGATTCCACGCCTCTTATTCCCCGCCTCTGATTCCCCACCTCTGATTCCCCACCTTTGCCTGTATGCCTCTCTTTCGCCTCCGCTTTTTCCCCTACACTCTTTCCGCGCCTCTCTTTCCCTCCCTCAATTTCAACAACTCTGTTTGATCTGTTCTGTGTACCTCATTTTCAACACACAAGTTCCAACCACTATGTTTCACCCATCACTTTCCCCGCCTCTATTTTTCCGCCTATGTTTACCCGCCTCTGTTTACCCACCTGTTTCACCGCCTCTGATTCCCCGCCTCTGATTCCACACCTATGTCTCGACGCCTCTCTTTCGCCTCCACTCTTTCCACTCCACTCTTTCCGTTCCTGTCTTTCCCTCCCTCAATTTCAACAACACTGTTTGATCTGTTTTGTGTACCTGATTTTAAACACACAAGTTCCAACCACTATGTTTTGCCCGCCTCTTTCCCCGCCGCTATTTATCCACCTATGTTTACAAGCCTCTGTTTACCCGCCTGTTTCCCCACCTCTGATTCCCCACCTTTCATTCCCCGCCTCTCTTTCCCTGCTTCTATTTCCGCGCCTCTTTCTCTGCCTCTCTTTCCCCACAACGCTTTTCCTCCCGCTGATTCCCCGCCTCTGATTCCCCGCCTCTGATTCCCTGCCGCTGATTCCCCGCCTCTGATTCCCTGCCTCAGATTCCCTGCCTCAGATTTCCAGCCTCAGATTCCCTGCCTCTGATTCCCCGCCTCTGATTCCCCGCCTCTTATTCCCCGCCTCTGATTCCCCGCCTCTGATTCCCCGTGTCTGATTCCCTGCCTCAGATTCCCCGGCTCTGATTCCCTGCATCAGATTCCCCGCCTCAGATTCCCTGCCTCTGATTCCCCGCCTCTGATTCCCCGCCTCTGATTCCCTGCCTCTGATTCCCCGCCTCTGATTCCCTGCCTCAGATTCCCTGCCTCAGATTCCCTGCCTCAGATTCCCGGCCTCTGATTCCCCGCCTCTGATTCCCCGCCACTTATTCCCCGCCTCTGATTCCCCGCCTCTGATTCCCCGCCTCTGATTCCCTGCCTCAGATTCCCCGGCTCTGATTCCCTGCATCAGATTCCCTGCCTCAGATTACCTGCCTCTGATTCCCCGCCTCTGATTCCCTGCCTCTGACTCCCCGCCTCTGATTCCCTGCCTCAGATTCCCTGCCTCAGATTCCCTGCCTCAGATTCCCTGCCTCTGATTCCCAGCCTTTGATTCCCCGCCTCTTATTCCCCACCTCTGATTCCCCGACTCTGATTCCCCGCCTCTGATTCCCTGCCTCTGCTTCCCCGCCTCTGAATCCCCGCCTCTGATTCCCCGCCTCAGATTCCCCGGCTCTGATTCCCTGCCTGAGATTCCCTGCCTCAGATACCCCGCCTCAGATTCCGCGCCTCAGATTCCCCGCCTCAGATACCCCGCCTCAGAATCCCCGCCTCAGATTCCCCGCCTCAGATTCCCCGTCTCAGATTCCCCGCCTCAGATTCCCCGCCTCAGATTCCCCGCCTCAGATTCCCCGCCTCAGATTCCCCGCCTCAGATTCGCCGCCTCAGATTCCCTGCCTCAGATTCCCTGCCTCTGATTGCCTGCCTCTGATTCCCTGCCTCTGATTCCCTGCCTCTGATTCCCTGCCTTTGATTCCTTGCCTCTGATTCCCTGCCTCTGATTCCCTGCCTCTGATTCCCTGCCTCTAAATCCCTGCCTCTGATTCCCTGCCTCTGATTTCCTGCCTCTGATTCCGCGCCTCTGATTCCCCGCCTCTCTTTCCCTGCCTCTGATTCCCTGCCTCTAAATCCCTGCCTCTGATTCCCTGCCTCTGATTCCCCGCCTCTGAATCCGTGCCTCTGATACACTGCCTCTCTTTGCCTGCCTCTATTTCCGTGCCTCTTTCTCTGCATCTAGTTTCCCACATCTCATTTGCCCCCTCTGATTACCCGCCTCTGATTCCATGCCTCTGATTCCCCGCCTCTGATTCCCCGCCTCTGATTCCCCGCCTCTGATTCCCTGCCTCAGATTCCCTGCCTCAGATTCCTTTCCTCAGATTCCCTGCCTCTGTTTCCCTGCCTCTGATTCCCCACATCTGATTCCCCACCTCAGATTCCCCGGCTCTGATTCCCTGCCTGAGATTCCATGCCTCAGATTCCCCGCCTCAGATTCCCTGCCTCAGATTCCCCGCCTCAGATTCCCCGCCTCAGATGCCCCGCCTCAGATTCCCCGCCTCAGATTCCCCGCCTCAGATTCCCCGCCTCAGTTTCTCCGCCTCAGATTCCCCGCCTCAGATTCCCTGCCTCAGATTCCCTGCCTCAGATTCCCTGCCTCAGCTTCCCTTCATCTGATTCCCTTCATCTGATTCCCTGCCTCTGATTCCCTGCCTCTGATTCCCTGCCTCTGATTCCCCGCCTCTGATTCCCCGCCTCAGATTCCCTGCCTCAGATTCCCTGCCTCAGATTCCCTGCCTCAGATTTCCTGCCTCAGATTCCCTGCCTCTGATTCCCTGCCTCTGATTCCCTGCCTCTGATTCCCTGCCTCTGATTCCCTGCCTCTGATTCCTTGTCTCTGATTCCACGCCTCTGATTCCCTGCCTCTGATACCCTGCCTCTCTTTGCCTGCCTCTATTTCCGTGCCTCTTTCTCTGCATCTAGTTTCCCACATCTCATTTGCCCCCTCTGATAACCCGCCTCTGATTCCATGCCTCTGATTCACTGCCTCAGATTCTGTGCCTCAGATTCCCCGACTCAGATTTACCGACTCAGATTCCCCGCCTCAGATTCCCTGCCTCAGATTCCCTGCCTCAGATTCCCTGCCTCAGATTCCCTGCCTCAGATTCCCTGTCTCCGATTCCCCGCCTCTGATTCCCCGCCTCTGATTCCCTGCCACTGATACCCCGCCTCCGATTCCACACCAATGTTTCACAGCCTCTGTTTCTCTGCCTCTTATTTCCCGGCTCAGATTCGCCGGCTCTGATTCCGCGCCTCTGATACCATGCTTCTCTTTCCGTGTCTCTGATAGCCCGCCTCTGATTCCCCGCCTCTGATTCCCCACCTTTCATTCCCCGCCTCTCTTTCCCTGCCTCTATTTCCGCGCCTCTTTCTCTGCCTCTCTTTCCCCACATCTCTTTTCCTCCCGCAGATTCCCCGCCTCTGATTCCCCGCCTCTGATTCCCTGCCTCTGATTCCCCGCCTCTGATTCCCTGCCTCTGATTCCGCGCCTCTGATTCCACGCTTCTCTTTCCGTGTCTCTGATAGCCCGCCTCTGATTCCCCGCCTCTGATTCCCCACCTTTCATTCCCCGCCTCTCTTTCCCTGCCTCTATTTCCGCGCCTCTTTCTCTGCCTCTCTATCTCCACATCTCTTTTCCTCCCACTGATTCCCCGCCTCTGATTCCCCGCCTCTGATTCCCTGCCTCTGATTCCCCGCCTCTGATTCCCTGCCTCAGATTCCCTGCCTCAGATTCCCTGCCTCAGAATCCCGGCCTCTGATTCCCCGCCTCTGATTCCCCGCCACTTATTCCCCGCCTCTGATTCCCCGCCTCTGATTCCCTGCCTCTGATTCCCTGCCTCAGATTCCCCGGCTCCGATTCCCTGCATCAGATTCCCTGCCTCAGATTCCCTGCCTCTGATTCCCCGCCTCTGATTCCCTGCCTCTGATTCCCCGCCTCAGATTCCCTGCCTCTGATTCCCCGCCTTTGATTCCCCGCCTCTTATTCCCCGCCTCTGATTCCCCGCCTCTGATTCCCCCCCTCTGATTTCGTGCCTCTGTTTCCCCGCCTCTGAATCCCCGCCTCTGATTCCCCGCCTCAGATTCCCCGGCTCTGATTCCCTGCCTGAGATTCCCTGCCTCAGATACCCCGCCTCAGATTCCGCGCCTCAGATTCCCCGCCTCAGATACCCCGCCTCAGAATCCCCGCATCAGATTCCCCGCCTCAGATTCCCCGCCTCAGATTCCCCGCCTCAGATTCCCTGCCTCTGATTCCACGCCTCTGATTCCCCGCCTCTTATTCCCCGCCTCTGATTCCCCGCCTCTGATTCCCCGTGTCTGATTCCCTGCCTCAGATTCCCCGGCTCTGATTCCCTGCATCAGATTCCCCGCCTCAGATTCCCTGCCTCTGATTCCCCACCTCTGATTCCCTGCCTCTGATTCCCCACCTCTGATTCCTGCCTCAGATTCCCTGCCTCAGATTCCCTGCCTCAGATTTCCTGCTTCTGATTCCCCGCCTTTGATTCCCTGCCTCTTATTCCCCGCCTCTGATTCCCCGCATCTGATTCCCCGCCTCTGATTCCCTGCCTCTGATTCCCTGCCTCTGATTCCCTGCCTCTGATTCCCTGCCTCTTATTCTCTGCCTCTGATTCCCTGCCACTGATACCCCGCCTCCGATTCCACACCAATGTTTCACCGCCTCAGTTTCTCTGCCTCTTATTTCCCGGCTCAGATTCGCCGGCTCTGATTCCGCGCCTCTGATTCCACGCTTCTCTTTCCGTGTCTCTGATAGCCCGCCTCTGATTCCCCGCCTCTGATTCCCCACCTTCCATTCCCCGCCTCTCTTTCCCTGCCTCTATTTCCGCGCCTCTTTCTCTGCCTCTCTTTCTCCACATCTCTTTTCCTCCCACTGATTCCCCGCCTCTGATTCCCCGCCTCTGATTCCCTGCCTCTGATTCCCCGCCTCTGATTCCCTGCCTCAGATTCCCTGCCTCAGATTCCCTGCCTCAGATTCCCGGCCTCTGATTCCCCGCCTCTGATTCCCCGCCACTTATTCCCCGCCTCTGATTCCCCGCCTCTGATTCCCCGCCTCTGATTCCCTGCCTCAGATTCCCCGGCTCTGATTCCCTGCATCAGATTCCCTGCCTCAGATTCCCTGCCTCTGATTCCCCGCCTCTGATTCCCTGCCTCTGACTCCCCGCCTCTGATTCCCTGCCTCAGATTCCCTGCCTCAGATTCACTGCCTCAGATTCCCTGCCTCTGATTCCCCGCCTTTGATTCCCCGCCTCTTATTCCCCACCTCTGATTCCCCGACTCTGATTCCCCGCCTCTGATTCCCTGCCTCTGCTTCCCCGCCTCTGATTCCCCGCCTCTGATTCCCTGCCTCTGCTTCCCCGCCTCTGAATCCCCGCCTCTGATTCCCCGCCTCAGATTCCCCGGCTCTGATTCCCTGCCTGAGATTCCCTGCCTCAGATACCCCGCCTCAGATTCCGCGCCTCAGATTCCCCGCCTCAGATACCCCGCCTCAGAATCCCCGCCTCAGATTCCCCGCCTCAGATTCCCCGTCTCAGATTCCCCGCCTCAGATTCCCCGCCTCAGATTCCCCGCCTCAGATTCCCCGCCTCAGATTCCCCGCCTCAGATTCGCCGCCTCAGATTCCCTGCCTCAGATTCCCTGCCTCTGATTGCCTGCCTCTGATTCCCTGCCTCTGATTCCCTGCCTCTGATTCCCTGCCTTTGATTCCCTGCCTCTGATTCCCTGCCTCTGATTCCCTGCCTCTGATTCCCTGCCTCTAAATCCCTGCCTCTGATTCCCTGCCTCTGATTTCCTGCCTCTGATTCCGCGCCTCTGATTCCCCGCCTCTCTTTCCCTGCCTCTGATTCCCTGCCTCTAAATCCCTGCCTCTGATTCCCTGCCTCTGATTCCCCGCCTCTGAATCCGTGCCTCTGATACCCTGCCTCTCTTTGCCTGCCTCTATTTCCGTGCCTCTTTCTCTGCATCTAGTTTCCCACATCTCATTTGCCCCCTCTGATTACCCGCCTCTGATTCCATGCCTCTGATTCCCCGCCTCTGATTCCCCGCCTCTGATTCCCCGCCTCTGATTCCCTGCCTCAGATTCCCTGCCTCAGATTCCTTTCCTCAGATTCCCTGCCTCTGTTTCCCTGCCTCTGATTCCCCACATCTGATTCCCCACCTCAGATTCCCCGGCTCTGATTCCCTGCCTGAGATTCCATGCCTCAGATTCCCCGCCTCAGATTCCCTGCCTCAGATTCCCCGCCTCAGATTCCCCGCCTCAGATGCCCCGCCTCAGATTCCCCGCCTCAGATTCCCCGCCTCAGATTCCCCGCCTCAGTTTCTCCGCCTCAGATTCCCCGCCTCAGATTCCCTGCCTCAGATTCCCTGCCTCAGATTCCCTGCCTCAGCTTCCCTTCATCTGATTCCCTTCATCTGATTCCCTGCCTCTGATTCCCTGCCTCTGATTCCCTGCCTCTGATTCCCCGCCTCTGATTCCCCGCCTCAGATTCCCTGCCTCAGATTCCCTGCCTCAGATTCCCTGCCTCAGATTTCCTGCCTCAGATTCCCTGCCTCTGATTCCCTGCCTCTGATTCCTTGTCTCTGATTCCACGCCTCTGATTCCCTGCCTCTGATACCCTGCCTCTCTTTGCCTGCCTCTATTTCCGTGCCTCTTTCTCTGCATCTAGTTTCCCACATCTCATTTGCCCCCTCTGATAACCCGCCTCTGATTCCATGCCTCTGATTCACTGCCTCAGATTCTGTGCCTCAGATTCCCCGACTCAGATTTACCGACTCAGATTCCCCGCCTCAGATTCCCTGCCTCAGATTCCCTGCCTCAGATTCCCTGCCTCAGATTCCCTGCCTCAGATTCCCTGTCTCCGATTCCCCGCCTCTGATTCCCCGCCTCTGATTCCCTGCCACTGATACCCCGCCTCCGATTCCACACCAATGTTTCACAGCCTCTGTTTCTCTGCCTCTTATTTCCCGGCTCAGATTCGCCGGCTCTGATTCCGCGCCTCTGATACCACGCTTCTCTTTCCGTGTCTCTGATAGCCCGCCTCTGATTCCCCGCCTCTGATTCCCCACCTTTCATTCCCCGCCTCTCTTTCCCTGCCTCTGATTCCCTGCCTCTGATTCCCTGCCTCTGATTCCGCGCCTCTGATTCCCCGCCTCTCTTTCCGTGTCTCTGATTCCCCGCCTCTGATTCCCTGCCTCTGATTCCCTGCCTCTGATTCCGCGCCTCTGATTCCCCGCCTCTCTTTCCGTGTCTCTGATTCCCCGCCTCAGATTCCCTGCCTCAGATTCCCTGCCTCTGATTCCCTGCCTCAGATTCCCTGCCTCAGATTCCCTGCCTCAGATTCCCTGTCTCCGATTCCCCGCCTCTGATTCCCCGCCTCTGATTCCCTGCCACTGATACCCCGCCTCCGATTGCACACCAATGTTTCACAGCCTCTGTTTCTCTTCCTCTTATTTCCCGGCTCAGATTCGCCGGCTCTGATTCCGCGCCTCTGATTCCACGCTTCTCTTTCCGTGTCTCTGATAGCCCGCCTCTGATTCCCCGCCTCTGATTCCCCACCTTTCATTCCCCGCCTCTCTTTCCCTGCCTCTATTTCCGCGCCTCTTTCTCTGCCTCTCTTTCCCCACATCTCTTTTCCTCCCGCTGATTCCCCGCCTCTGATTCCCCGCCTCTGATTCCCTGCCTCTGATTCCAGGCCTCTTATTCCCCGCCTCTGATTCCCCACCTCTGATTGCCTGCCACTGATTGCCCGCCTCTGATTCCCCGCCTCTGATTCCCTGCCTCAGATTCCCCGGCTCCGATTCCCTGCATCAGATTCCCTGCCTCAGATTCCCTGCCTCTGATTCCCCGCCTCTGATTCCCTGCCTCTGATTCCCCGCCTCAGATTCCCTGCCTCTGATTCCCCGCCTTTGATTCCCCGCCTCTTATTCCCCGCCTCTGATTCCCCGCCTCTGATTCCCCCCCTCTGATTTCGTGCCTCTGTTTCCCCGCCTCTGAATCCCCGCCTCTGATTCCCCGCCTCAGATTCCCCGGCTCTGATTCCCTGCCTGAGATTCCCTGCCTCAGATACCCCGCCTCAGATTCCGCGCCTCAGATTCCCCGCCTCAGATACCCCGCCTCAGAATCCCCGCATCAGATTCCCCGCCTCAGATTCCCCGCCTCAGATTCCCCGCCTCAGATTCCCTGCCTCTGATTCCACGCCTCTGATTCCCCGCCTCTTATTCCCCGCCTCTGATTCCCCGCCTCTGATTCCCCGTGTCTGATTCCCTGCCTCAGATTCCCCGGCTCTGATTCCCTGCATCAGATTCCCCGCCTCAGATTCCCTGCCTCTGATTCCCCGCCTCTGATTCCCTGCCTCTGATTCCCCACCTCTGATTCCTGCCTCAGATTCCCTGCCTCAGATTCCCTGCCTCAGATTTCCTGCTTCTGATTCCCCGCCTTTGATTCCCTGCCTCTTATTCCCCGCCTCTGATTCCCCGCATCTGATTCCCCGCCTCTGATTCCCTGCCTCTGATTCCCTGCCTCTGATTCCCTGCCTCTGATTCCCTGCCTCTTATTCTCTGCCTCTGATTCCCTGCCACTGATACCCCGCCTCCGATTCCACACCAATGTTTCACCGCCTCAGTTTCTCTGCCTCTTATTTCCCGGCTCAGATTCGCCGGCTCTGATTCCGCGCCTCTGATTCCACGCTTCTCTTTCCGTGTCTCTGATAGCCCGCCTCTGATTCCCCGCCTCTGATTCCCCACCTTCCATTCCCCGCCTCTCTTTCCCTGCCTCTATTTCCGCGCCTCTTTCTCTGCCTCTCTTTCTCCACATCTCTTTTCCTCCCACTAATTCCCCGCCTCTGATTCCCCGCCTCTGATTCCCTGCCTCTGATTCCCCGCCTCTGATTCCCTGCCTCAGATTCCCTGCCTCAGATTCCCTGCCTCAGATTCCCGGCCTCTGATTCCCCGCCTCTGATTCCCCGCCACTTATTCCCCGCCTCTGATTCCCCGCCTCTGATTCCCCGCCTCTGATTCCCTGCCTCAGATTCCCCGGCTCTGATTCCCTGCATCAGATTCCCTGCCTCAGATTCCCTGCCTCTGATTCCCCGCCTCTGATTCCCTGCCTCTGACTCCCCGCCTCTGATTCCCTGCCTCAGATTCCCTGCCTCAGATTCACTGCCTCAGATTCCCTGCCTCTGATTCCCCGCCTTTGATTCCCCGCCTCTTATTCCCCACCTCTGATTCCCCGACTCTGATTCCCCGCCTCTGATTCCCTGCCTCTGCTTCCCCGCCTCTGAATCCCCGCCTCTGATTCCCCGCCTCAGATTCCCCGGCTCTGATTCCCTGCCTGAGATTCCCTGCCTCAGATACCCCGCCTCAGATTCCGCGCCTCAGATTCCCCGCCTCAGATACCCCGCCTAAGAATCCCCGCCTCAGATTCCCCGCCTCAGATTCCCCGTCTCAGATTCCCCGCCTCAGATTCCCCGCCTCAGATTCCCCGCCTTAGATTCCCCGCCTCAGATTCCCCGCCTCAGATTCCCCGCCTCAGATTCCCCGCCTCAGATTCGCCGCCTCAGATTCCCTGCCTCAGATTCCCTGCCTCTGATTGCCTGCCTCTGATTCCCTGCCTCTGATTCCCTGCCTCTGATTCCCTGCCTTTGATTCCCTGCCTCTGATTCCCTGCCTCTGATTCCCTGCCTCTGATTCCCTGCCTCTAAATCCCTGCCTCTGATTCCCTGACTCTGATTTCCTGCCTCTGATTCCGCGCCTCTGATTCCCCGCCTCTCTTTCCGTGTCTCTGATTCCCCGCCTCAGATTCCCTGCCTAAGATACCCTGCCTCTCTTTGCCTGCCTCTATTTCCGTGCCTCTTTCTCTGCATCTAGTTTCCCACATCTCATTTGCCCCCTCTGATTACCCGCCTCTGATTCCATGCCTCTGATTCCCCGCCTCTGATTCCCCGCCTCTGATTCCCCGCCTCTGATTCCCTGCCTCAGATTCCCTGCCTCAGATTCCTTTCCTCAGATTCCCTGCCTCTGTTTCCCTGCCTCTGATTCCCCACATCTGATTCCCCACCTCAGATTCCCCGGCTCTGATTCCCTGCCTGAGATTCCATGCCTCAGATTCCCCGCCTCAGATTCCCTGCCTCAGATTCCCCGCCTCAGATTCCCCGCCTCAGTTTCTCCGCCTCAGATTCCCCGCCTCAGATTCCCTGCCTCAGCTTCCCTTCATCTGATTCCCTTCATCTGATTCCCTGCCTCTGATTCCCTGCCTCTGATTCCCTGCCTCTGATTCCCCGCCTCTGATTCCCCGCCTCAGATTCCCTGCCTCAGATTCCCTGCCTCAGTTTCCCTGCCTCACATTTCCTGCCTCAGATCCCCTGCCTCTGATTGCCTGCCTCTGATTCCCTGCCTCTGATTCCCTGCCTCTGATTCCCTGCCTCTGATTCCCTGCCTCTGATTCCCTGCCTCTGATTCCCTGCCTCTGATTCCGCACCTCTGATTCCACGCCTCTCTTTCCTTGTCTCTGATTCCACGCCTCTGATTCCCTGCCTCTGATACCCTGCCTCTCTTTGCCTGCCTCTATTTCCGTGCCTCTTTCTCTGCATCTAGTTTCCCACATCTCATTTGCCCCCTCTGATAACCCGCCTCTGATTCCATGCCTCTGATTCACTGCCTCAGATTCTGTGCCTCAGATTCCCCGACTCAGATTTACCGACTCAGATTCCCCGCCTCAGATTCCCTGCCTCAGATTCCCTGCCTCAGATTCCCTGCCTCAGATTCCCTGCCTCAGATTCCCTGTCTCCGATTCCCCGCCTCTGATTCCCCGCCTCTGATTCCCTGCCACTGATACCCCGCCTCCGATTCCACACCAATGTTTCACAGCCTCTGTTTCTCTGCCTCTTATTTCCCGGCTCAGATTCGCCGGCTCTGATTCCGCGCCTCTGATACCACGCTTCTCTTTCCGTGTCTCTGATAGCCCGCCTCTGATTCCCCGCCTCTGATTCCCCACCTTTCATTCCCCGCCTCTCTTTCCCTGCCTCTATTTCCGCGCCTCTTTCTCTGCCTCTCTTTCCCCACATCTCTTTTCCTCCCGCAGATTCCCCGCCTCTGATTCCCCGCCTCTGATTCCCTGCCTCTGATTCCCCGCCTCTGATTCCCTGCCTCTGATTCCGCGCCTCTGATTCCACGCTTCTCTTTCCGTGTCTCTGATAGCCCGCCTCTGATTCCCCGCCTCTGATTCCCCACCTTCCATTCCCCGCCTCTCTTTCCCTGCCTCTATTTCCGCGCCTCTTTCTCTGCCTCTCTTTCTCCACATCTCTTTTCCTCCCACTGATTCCCCGCCTCTGATTCCCCGCCTCTGATTCCCTGCCTCTGATTCCCCGCCTCTGATTCCCTGCCTCAGATTCCCTGCCTCAGATACCCTGCCTCAGATTCCCGGCCTCTGATTCCCCGCCTCTGATTCCCCGCCACTTATTCCCCGCCTCTGATTCCCCGCCTCTGATTCCCCGCCTCTGATTCCCTGCCTCAGATTCCCCGGCTCTGATTCCCTGCATCATATTCCCTGCCTCAGATTCCCTGCCTCTGATTCCCCGTCTCTGATTCCCTGCCTCTGACTCCCCGCCTCTGATTCCCTGCCTCAGATTCCCTGCCTCAGATTCCCTGCCTCAGATTCCCTGCCTCTGATTCCCCGCCTTTGATTCCCCGCCTCTTATTCCCCACCTCTGATTCCCCGACTCTGATTCCCCGCCTCTGATTCCCTGCCTCTGCTTCCCCGCCTCTGAATCCCCGCCTCTGATTCCCCGCCTCAGATTCCCCGGCTCTGATTCCCTGCCTGAGATTCCCTGCCTCAGATACCCCGCCTCAGATTCCGCGCCTCAGATTCCCCGCCTCAGATACCCCGCCTCAGAATCCCCGCCTCAGATTCCCCGCCTCAGATTCCCCGTCTCAGATTCCCCGCCTCAGATTCCCTGCCTCTAAATCCCTGCCTCTGATTCCCTGCCTCTGATTTCCTGCCTCTGATTCCGCGCCTCAGATTCCCCGCCTCTCTTTCCGTGTCTCTGATTCCCCGCCTCAGATTCCCTGCCTAAGATACCCTGCCTCTCTTTGCCTGCCTCTATTTCCGTGCCTCTTTCTCTGCATCTAGTTTCCCACATCTCATTTGCCCCCTCTGATTACCCGCCTCTGATTCCATGCCTCTGATTCCCCGCCTCTGATTCTCCGCCTCTGATTCCCCGCCTCTGATTCCCTGCCTCAGATTCCCTGCCTCAGATTCCTTTCCTCAGATTCCCTGCCTCTGTTTCCCTGCCTCTGATTCCCCACATCTGATTCCCCACCTCAGATTCCCCGGCTCTGATTCCCTGCCTGAGATTCCATGCCTCAGATTCCCCGCCTCAGATTCCCTGCCTCAGATTCCCCGCCTCAGATTCCCCGCCTCAGATGCCCCGCCTCAGATTCCCCGCCTCAGATTCCCCGCCTCAGATTCCCCGCCTCAGTTTCTCCGCCTCAGATTCCCCGCCTCAGATTCCCTGCCTCAGATTCCCTGCCTCAGATTCCCTGCCTCAGCTTCCCTTCATCTGATTCCCTTCATCTGATTCCCTGCCTCTGATTCCCTGCCTCTGATTCCCTGCCTCTGATTCCCCGCCTCTGATTCCCCGCCTCAGTTTCCCTGCCTCAGATTCCCTGCCTCAGATTCCCTGCCTCAGATTTCCTGCCTCAGATTCCCTGCCTCTGATTGCCTGCCTCTGATTCCCTGCCTCTGATTCCCTGCCTCTGATTCCCTGCCTCTGATTCCCTGCCTCTGATTCCCTGCCTCTGATTCCCTGCCTCTGATTCCGCACCTCTGATTCCACGCCTCTCTTTCCTTGTCTCTGATTCCACGCCTCTGATTCCCTGCCTCTGATACCCTGCCTCTCTTTGCCTGCCTCTATTTCCGTGCATCTTTCTCTGCATCTAGTTTCCCACATCTCATTTGCCCCCTCTGATAACCCGCCTCTGATTCCCCGCCTCTGATTCCCTGCCTCTGATTCCCCGCCTCTGATTCCCTGCCTCAGATTCCCTGCCTCAGATTCCCTGCCTCTGATTCCCCGCCTTTGATTCCCCGCCTCTTATTCCCCGCCTCTGATTCCCCGCCTCAGATTCCCTGCCTCAGATTCCCTGCCTCAGATTCCCCGCCTCTGATTCCCCGCCTCAGATTCCCCGCCTCAGATTCCCTGCCTCAGATTCCCTGCCTCTGATTCCCCGCCTCTGATTCCCCGCCTCAGATTCCCTGCCTCAGATTCCCTGCCTCAGATTCCCTGCCTCAGATTTCCTGCCTCAGATTCCCTGCCTCTGATTGCCTGCCTCTGATTCCCTGCCTCTGATTCCCTGCCTCTGATTCCCTGCCTCTGATTCCCTGCCTCTGATTCCCTGCCTCTGATTCCCTGCCTCTGATTCCCTGCCTCTGATTCCGCACCTCTGATTCCACGCCTCTCTTTCCTTGTCTCTGATTCCACGCCTCTGATTCCCTGCCTCTGATTCCCTGCCTCTCTTTGCCTGCCTCTATTTCCGTGCCTCTTTCTCTGCATCTAGTTTCCCACATCTCATTTGCCCCCTCTGATAACCCGCCTCTGATTCCATGCCTCTGATTCACTGCCTCAGATTCTGTGCCTCAGATTCCCCGACTCAGATTTACCGACTCAGATTCCCCGCCTCAGATTCCCTGCCTCAGATTCCCTGCCTCAGAGTCCCTGCCTCAGATTCCCTGCCTCAGATTCCCTGTCTCCGATTCCCCGCCTCTGATTCCCCGCCTCTGATTCCCTGCCACTGATACCCCGCCTCCGATTCCACACCAATGTTTCACAGCCTCTGTTTTTCTGCCTCCTATTTCCCGCCTCTGATTCCCCGCCTCTGATTCCCCACCTTTCATTCCCCGCCTCTCTTTCCCTGCCTCTATTTCCGCGCCTCTTTCTCTGCCTGTCTTTCTCCACATCTCTTTTCCTCCCACTGATTCCCCGCCTCTGATTCCCCGCCTCTGATTCCCTGCCTCTGATTCCCCGCCTCTGATTCCCTGCCTCAGATTCCCTGCCTCAGATTCCCTGCCTCAGAATCCCGGCCTCTGATTCCCCGCCTCTGATTCCCCGCCACTTATTCCCCGCCTCTGATTCCCCGCCTCTGATTCCCCGCCTCTGATTCCCTGCCTCAGATTCCCCGGCTCCGATTCCCTGCATCAGATTCCCTGCCTCAGATTCCGTGCCTCTGATTCCCCGCCTCTGATTCCCTGCCTCTGATTCCCCGCCTCTGATTCCCTGCCTCAGATTCCCTGCCTCAGATTCCCTGCCTCTGATTCCCCGCCTTTGATTCCACGCCTCTTATTCCCCGCCTCTGATTCCCCGCCTCTGATTCCCCGCCTCTGATTCCGTGCCTCTGTTTCCCCGCCTCTGAATCCCCGCCTCTGATTCCCTGCCTCAGATTCCGCGCCTCAGATTCCCCGCCTCAGATACCCCGCCTCAGAATCCCCACATCAGATTCCCCGCCTCAGATTCCCCGCCTCAGATTCCCCGCCTCAGATTCCCCGCCTCAGATTCCCCGCCTCAGATTCCCCGCCTCAGATTCCCCGCCTCAGATTCCCCGCCTCAGATTCCCCACCTCAGATTCCCCGCCTCTGATTCCCTGCCTCTGATTCCCTGCCTCTGATTCCCTGCCTCTGATTCCCTGCCTCTGATTCCTTGCCTCAGATTCCCCGCCTCTGATTCCCCGCCTCTGATTCCCTGCCTCTGATTCCCTGCCTCTGATTCCCTGCCTCTGATTCCCTGCCTCTGATTCCCTGCCTCTGATTCCCTGCCTCTGATTCCGCGCCTCTGATTCCCCGCCTCTCTTTCCGTGTCTCTGATTCCCCGCCTCTGATTCCCTGCCTCTGATTCCCTGCCTCTGATTCCGCGCCTCTGATTCCACGCCTCTCTTTCCGTGTCTCTGATTCCCCGCCTCAGATTCCCTGCCTCAGATTCCCTGCCTCTGATTCCCTGCCTCAGATTCCCTGCCTCTGATTCCCTGCCTCAGATTCCGCGCCTCAGATTCCCCGCCTCAGATACCCCGCCTCAGAATCCCCACATCAGATTCCCCGCCTCAGATTCCCCGCCTCAGATTCCCCGCCTCAGATTCCCCGCCTCAGATTCCCCGCCTCAGATTCCCCGCCTCAGATTCCCCGCCTCAGATTCCCCGCCTCAGATTCCCCACCTCAGATTCCCCGCCTCTGATTCCCTGCCTCTGATTCCCTGCCTCTGATTCCCTGCCTCTGATTCCCTGCCTCTGATTCCTTGCCTCAGATTCCCCGCCTCTGATTCCCCGCCTCTGATTCCCTGCCTCTGATTCCCTGCCTCTGATTCCCTGCCTCTGATTCCCTGCCTCTGATTCCCTGCCTCTGATTCCCTGCCTCTGATTCCGCGCCTCTGATTCCCCGCCTCTCTTTCCGTGTCTCTGATTCCCCGCCTCTGATTCCCTGCCTCTGATTCCCTGCCTCTGATTCCGCGCCTCTGATTCCCCGCCTCTCTTTCCGTGTCTCTGATTCCCCGCCTCAGATTCCCTGCCTCAGATTCCCTGCCTCTGATTCCCTGCCTCAGATTCCCTGCCTCAGATTCCCTGCCTCAGATTCCCTGTCTCCGATTCCCCGCCTCTGATTCCCCGCCTCTGATTCCCTGCCACTGATACCCCGCCTCCGATTGCACACCAATGTTTCACAGCCTCTGTTTCTCTTCCTCTTATTTCCCGGCTCAGATTCGCCGGCTCTGATTCCGCGCCTCTGATTCCACGCTTCTCTTTCCGTGTCTCTGATAGCCCGCCTCTGATTCCCCGCCTCTGATTCCCCACCTTTCATTCCCCGCCTCTCTTTCCCTGCCTCTATTTCCGCGCCTCTTTCTCTGCCTCTCTTTCCCCACATCTCTTTTCCTCCCGCTGATTCCCCGCCTCTGATTCCCCGCCTCTGATTCCCTGCCTCTGATTCCAGGCCTCTTATTCCCCGCCTCTGATTCCCCACCTCTGATTGCCTGCCACTGATTGCCCGCCTCTGATTCCCCGCCTCTGATTCCCTGCCTCAGATTCCCCGGCTCCGATTCCCTGCATCAGATTCCCTGCCTCAGATTCCCTGCCTCTGATTCCCCGCCTCTGATTCCCTGCCTCTGATTCCCCGCCTCAGATTCCCTGCCTCTGATTCCCCGCCTTTGATTCCCCGCCTCTTATTCCCCGCCTCTGATTCCCCGCCTCTGATTCCCCCCCTCTGATTTCGTGCCTCTGTTTCCCCGCCTCTGAATCCCCGCCTCTGATTCCCCGCCTCAGATTCCCCGGCTCTGATTCCCTGCCTGAGATTCCCTGCCTCAGATACCCCGCCTCAGATTCCGCGCCTCAGATTCCCCGCCTCAGATACCCCGCCTCAGAATCCCCGCATCAGATTCCCCGCCTCAGATTCCCCGCCTCAGATTCCCCGCCTCAGATTCCCTGCCTCTGATTCCACGCCTCTGATTCCCCGCCTCTTATTCCCCGCCTCTGATTCCCCGCCTCTGATTCCCCGTGTCTGATTCCCTGCCTCAGATTCCCCGGCTCTGATTCCCTGCATCAGATTCCCCGCCTCAGATTCCCTGCCTCTGATTCCCCGCCTCTGATTCCCTGCCTCTGATTCCCCACCTCTGATTCCTGCCTCAGATTCCCTGCCTCAGATTCCCTGCCTCAGATTTCCTGCTTCTGATTCCCCGCCTTTGATTCCCTGCCTCTTATTCCCCGCCTCTGATTCCCCGCATCTGATTCCCCGCCTCTGATTCCCTGCCTCTGATTCCCTGCCTCTGATTCCCTGCCTCTGATTCCCTGCCTCTTATTCTCTGCCTCTGATTCCCTGCCACTGATACCCCGCCTCCGATTCCACACCAATGTTTCACCGCCTCAGTTTCTCTGCCTCTTATTTCCCGGCTCAGATTCGCCGGCTCTGATTCCGCGCCTCTGATTCCACGCTTCTCTTTCCGTGTCTCTGATAGCCCGCCTCTGATTCCCCGCCTCTGATTCCCCACCTTCCATTCCCCGCCTCTCTTTCCCTGCCTCTATTTCCGCGCCTCTTTCTCTGCCTCTCTTTCTCCACATCTCTTTTCCTCCCACTGATTCCCCGCCTCTGATTCCCCGCCTCTGATTCCCTGCCTCTGATTCCCCGCCTCTGATTCCCTGCCTCAGATTCCCTGCCTCAGATTCCCTGCCTCAGATTCCCGGCCTCTGATTCCCCGCCTCTGATTCCCCGCCACTTATTCCCCGCCTCTGATTCCCCGCCTCTGATTCCCCGCCTCTGATTCCCTGCCTCAGATTCCCCGGCTCTGATTCCCTGCATCAGATTCCCTGCCTCAGATTCCCTGCCTCTGATTCCCCGCCTCTGATTCCCTGCCTCTGACTCCCCGCCTCTGATTCCCTGCCTCAGATTCCCTGCCTCAGATTCACTGCCTCAGATTCCCTGCCTCTGATTCCCCGCCTTTGATTCCCCGCCTCTTATTCCCCACCTCTGATTCCCCGACTCTGATTCCCCGCCTCTGATTCCCTGCCTCTGCTTCCCCGCCTCTGAATCCCCGCCTCTGATTCCCCGCCTCAGATTCCCCGGCTCTGATTCCCTGCCTGAGATTCCCTGCCTCAGATACCCCGCCTCAGATTCCGCGCCTCAGATTCCCCGCCTCAGATACCCCGCCTAAGAATCCCCGCCTCAGATTCCCCGCCTCAGATTCCCCGTCTCAGATTCCCCGCCTCAGATTCCCCGCCTCAGATTCCCCGCCTTAGATTCCCCGCCTCAGATTCCCCGCCTCAGATTCCCCGCCTCAGATTCCCCGCCTCAGATTCGCCGCCTCAGATTCCCTGCCTCAGATTCCCTGCCTCTGATTGCCTGCCTCTGATTCCCTGCCTCTGATTCCCTGCCTCTGATTCCCTGCCTTTGATTCCCTGCCTCTGATTCCCTGCCTCTGATTCCCTGCCTCTGATTCCCTGCCTCTAAATCCCTGCCTCTGATTCCCTGACTCTGATTTCCTGCCTCTGATTCCGCGCCTCTGATTCCCCGCCTCTCTTTCCGTGTCTCTGATTCCCCGCCTCAGATTCCCTGCCTAAGATACCCTGCCTCTCTTTGCCTGCCTCTATTTCCGTGCCTCTTTCTCTGCATCTAGTTTCCCACATCTCATTTGCCCCCTCTGATTACCCGCCTCTGATTCCATGCCTCTGATTCCCCGCCTCTGATTCCCCGCCTCTGATTCCCCGCCTCTGATTCCCTGCCTCAGATTCCCTGCCTCAGATTCCTTTCCTCAGATTCCCTGCCTCTGTTTCCCTGCCTCTGATTCCCCACATCTGATTCCCCACCTCAGATTCCCCGGCTCTGATTCCCTGCCTGAGATTCCATGCCTCAGATTCCCCGCCTCAGATTCCCTGCCTCAGATTCCCCGCCTCAGATTCCCCGCCTCAGATGCCCCGCCTCAGATTCCCCGCCTCAGATTCCCCGCCTCAGATTCCCCGCCTCAGTTTCTCCGCCTCAGATTCCCCACCTCAGATTCCCTGCCTCAGCTTCCCTTCATCTGATTCCCTTCATCTGATTCCCTGCCTCTGATTCCCTGCCTCTGATTCCCTGCCTCTGATTCCCCGCATCTGATTCCCCGCCTCAGATTCCCTGCCTCAGATTCCCTGCCTCAGATTCCCTGCCTCAGATTTCCTTCCTCAGATCCCCTGCCTCTGATTGCCTGCCTCTGATTCCCTGCCTCTGATTCCCTGCCTCTGATTCCCTGCCTCTGATTCCCTGCCTCTGATTCCCTGCCTCTGATTCCCTGCCTCTGATTCCGCACCTCTGATTCCACGCCTCTCTTTCCTTGTCTCTGATTCCACGCCTCTGATTCCCTGCCTCTGATACCCTGCCTCTCTTTGCCTGCCTCTATTTCCGTGCCTCTTTCTCTGCATCTAGTTTCCCACATCTCATTTGCCCCCTCTGATAACCCGCCTCTGATTCCATGCCTCTGATTCACTGCCTCAGATTCTGTGCCTCAGATTCCCCGACTCAGATTTACCGACTCAGATTCCCCGCCTCAGATTCCCTGCCTCAGATTCCCTGCCTCAGATTCCCTGCCTCAGATTCCCTGCCTCAGATTCCCTGTCTCCGATTCCCCGCCTCTGATTCCCCGCCTCTGATTCCCTGCCACTGATACCCCGCCTCCGATTCCACACCAATGTTTCACAGCCTCTGTTTCTCTGCCTCTTATTTCCCGGCTCAGATTCGCCGGCTCTGATTCCGCGCCTCTGATACCACGCTTCTCTTTCCGTGTCTCTGATAGCCCGCCTCTGATTCCCCGCCTCTGATTCCCCACCTTTCATTCCCCGCCTCTCTTTCCCTGCCTCTATTTCCGCGCCTCTTTCTCTGCCTCTCTTTCCCCACATCTCTTTTCCTCCCGCAGATTCCCCGCCTCTGATTCCCCGCCTCTGATTCCCTGCCTCTGATTCCCCGCCTCTGATTCCCTGCCTCTGATTCCGCGCCTCTGATTCCACGCTTCTCTTTCCGTGTCTCTGATAGCCCGCCTCTGATTCCCCGCCTCTGATTCCCCACCTTCCATTCCCCGCCTCTCTTTCCCTGCCTCTATTTCCGCGCCTCTTTCTCTGCCTCTCTTTCTCCACATCTCTTTTCCTCCCACTGATTCCCCGCCTCTGATTCCCCGCCTCTGATTCCCTGCCTCTGATTCCCCGCCTCTGATTCCCTGCCTCAGATTCCCTGCCTCAGATACCCTGCCTCAGATTCCCGGCCTCTGATTCCCCGCCTCTGATTCCCCGCCACTTATTCCCCGCCTCTGATTCCCCGCCTCTGATTCCCCGCCTCTGATTCCCTGCCTCAGATTCCCCGGCTCTGATTCCCTGCATCAGATTCCCTGCCTCAGATTCCCTGCCTCTGATTCCCCGCCTCTGATTCCCTGCCTCTGACTCCCCGCCTCTGATTCCCTGCCTCAGATTCCCTGCCTCAGATTCCCTGCCTCAGATTCCCTGCCTCTGATTCCCCGCCTTTGATTCCCCGCCTCTTATTCCCCACCTCTGATTCCCCGACTCTGATTCCCCGCCTCTGATTCCCTGCCTCTGCTTCCCCGCCTCTGAATCCCCGCCTCTGATTCCCCGCCTCAGATTCCCCGGCTCTGATTCCCTGCCTGAGATTCCCTGCCTCAGATACCCCGCCTCAGATTCCGCGCCTCAGATTCCCCGCCTCAGATACCCCGCCTCAGAATCCCCGCCTCAGATTCCCCGCCTCAGATTCCCCGTCTCAGATTCCCCGCCTCAGATTCCCCGCCTCAGATTCCCCGCCTCAGATTCCCCGCCTCAGATTCCCCGCCTCAGATTCCCCGCCTCAGATTCCCCGCCTCAGATTCGCCGCCTCAGATTCCCTGCCTCAGATTCCCTGCCTCTGATTGCCTGCCTCTGATTCCCTGCCTCTGATTCCCTGCCTCTGATTCCCTGCATCTGATTCCCTGCCTCTAAATCCCTGCCTCTGATTCCCTGCCTCTGATTTCCTGCCTCTGATTCCGCGCCTCTGATTCCCCGCCTCTCTTTCCGTGTCTCTGATTCCCCGCCTCAGATTCCCTGCCTAAGATACCCTGCCTCTCTTTGCCTGCCTCTATTTCCGTGCCTCTTTCTCTGCATCTAGTTTCCCACATCTCATTTGCCCCCTCTGATTACCCGCCTCTGATTCCATGCCTCTGATTCCCCGCCTCTGATTCCCCGCCTCTGATTCCCCGCCTCTGATTCCCTGCCTCAGATTCCCTGCCTCAGATTCCTTTCCTCAGATTCCCTGCCTCTGTTTCCCTGCCTCTGATTCCCCACATCTGATTCCCCACCTCAGATTCCACGGCTCTGATTCCCTGCCTGAGATTCCATGCCTGAGATTCCCCGCCTCAGATTCCCTGCCTCAGATTCCCCGCCTCAGATTCCCCGCCTCAGATGCCCCGCCTCAGATTCCCCGCCTCAGATTCCCCGCCTCAGATTCCCCGCCTCAGTTTCTCCGCCTCAGATTCCCCGCCTCAGATTCCCTGCCTCAGATTCCCTGCCTCAGATTCCCTGGCTCAGCTTCCCTTCATCTGATTCCCTTCATCTGATTCCCTGCCTCTGATTCCCTGCCTCTGATTCCCTGCCTCTGATTCCCCGCCTCTGATTCCCCACCTCAGTTTCCCTGCCTCAGATTCCCTGCCTCAGATTCCCTGCCTCAGATTTCCTGCCTCAGATTCCCTGCCTCTGATTGCCTGCCTCTGATTCCCTGCCTCTGATTCCCTGCCTCTGATTCCCTGCCTCTGATTCCCTGCCTCTGATTCCCTGCCTCTGATTCCCTGCCTCTGATTCCGCACCTCTGATTCCACGCCTCTCTTTCCTTGTCTCTGATTCCACGCCTCTGATTCCCTGCCTCTGATACCCTGCCTCTCTTTGCCTGCCTCTATTTCCGTGCCTCTTTCTCTGCATCTAGTTTCCCACATCTCATTTGCCCCCTCTGATAACCCGCCTCTGATTCCCCGCCTCTGATTCCCTGCCTCTGATTCCCCGCCTCTGATTCCCTGCCTCAGATTCCCTGCCTCAGATTCCCTGCCTCTGATTCCCCACCTTTGATTCCCCGCCTCTTATTCCCCGCCTCTGATTCCCCGCCTCAGATTCCCTGCCTCAGATTCCCTGCCTCAGATTCCCCGCCTCTGATTCCCCGCCTCAGATTCCCCGCCTCAGATTCCCTGCCTCAGATTCCCTGCCTCTGATTCCCCGCCTCTGATTCCCCGCCTCAGATTCCCTGCCTCTGATTCCCCGCCTTTGATTCCCCGCCTCTTATTCCCCACCTCTGATTCCCCGACTCTGATTCCCCGCCTCTGATTCCCTGCCTCTGCTTCCCCGCCTCTGAATCCCCGCCTCTGATTCCCCGCCTCAGATTCCCCGGCTCTGATTCCCTGCCTGAGATTCCCTGCCTCAGATACCCCGCCTCAGATTCCGCGCCTCAGATTCCCCGCCTCAGATACCCCGCCTCAGAATCCCCGCCTCAGATTCCCCGCCTCAGATTCCCCGTCTCAGATTCCCCGCCTCAGATTCCCCGCCTCAGATTCCCCGCCTCAGATTCCCCGCCTCAGATTCCCCGCCTCAGATTCCCCGCCTCAGATTCCCCGCCTCAGATTCGCCGCCTCAGATTCCCTGCCTCAGATTCCCTGCCTCTGATTGCCTGCCTCTGATTCCCTGCCTCTGATTCCCTGCCTCTGATTCCCTGCCTCTGATTCCCTGCCTCTAAATCCCTGCCTCTGATTCCCTGCCTCTGATTTCCTGCCTCTGATTCCGCGCCTCTGATTCCCCGCCTCTCTTTCCGTGTCTCTGATTCCCCGCCTCAGATTCCCTGCCTAAGATACCCTGCCTCTCTTTGCCTGCCTCTATTTCCGTGCCTCTTTCTCTGCATCTAGTTTCCCACATCTCATTTGCCCCCTCTGATTACCCGCCTCTGATTCCATGCCTCTGATTCCCCGCCTCTGATTCCCCGCCTCTGATTCCCCGCCTCTGATTCCCTGCCTCAGATTCCCTGCCTCAGATTCCTTTCCTCAGATTCCCTGCCTCTGTTTCCCTGCCTCTGATTCCCCACATCTGATTCCCCACCTCAGATTCCCCGGCTCTGATTCCCTGCCTGAGATTCCATGCCTGAGATTCCCCGCCTCAGATTCCCTGCCTCAGATTCCCCGCCTCAGATTCCCCGCCTCAGATGCCCCGCCTCAGATTCCCCGCCTCAGATTCCCCGCCTCAGATTCCCCGCCTCAGTTTCTCCGCCTCAGATTCCCCGCCTCAGATTCCCTGCCTCAGATTCCCTGCCTCAGATTCCCTGGCTCAGCTTCCCTTCATCTGATTCCCTTCATCTGATTCCCTGCCTCTGATTCCCTGCCTCTGATTCCATGCCTCTGATTCACTGCCTCAGATTCTGTGCCTCAGATTCCCCGACTCAGATTTACCGACTCAGATTACCCGCCTCAGATTCCCTGCCTCAGATTCCCTGCCTCAGAGTCCCTGCCTCAGATTCCCTGCCTCAGATTCCCCGCCTCAGATTCCCCGCCTCAGATGCCCCGCCTCAGATTCCCCGCCTCAGATTCCCCGCCTCAGATTCCCCGCCTCAGTTTCTCCGCCTCAGATTCCCCGCCTCAGATTCCCTGCCTCAGATTCCCTGCCTCAGATTCCCTGGCTCAGCTTCCCTTCATCTGATTCCCTTCATCTGATTCCCTGCCTCTGATTCCCTGCCTCTGATTCCCTGCCTCTGATTCCCCGCCTCTGATTCCCCACCTCAGTTTCCCTGCCTCAGATTCCCTGCCTCAGATTCCCTGCCTCAGATTTCCTGCCTCAGATTCCCTGCCTCTGATTGCCTGCCTCTGATTCCCTGCCTCTGATTCCCTGCCTCTGATTCCCTGCCTCTGATTCCCTGCCTCTGATTCCCTGCCTCTGATTCCCTGCCTCTGATTCCGCACCTCTGATTCCACGCCTCTCTTTCCTTGTCTCTGATTCCACGCCTCTGATTCCCTGCCTCTGATACCCTGCCTCTCTTTGCCTGCCTCTATTTCCGTGCCTCTTTCTCTGCATCTAGTTTCCCACATCTCATTTGCCCCCTCTGATAACCCGCCTCTGATTCCCCGCCTCTGATTCCCTGCCTCTGATTCCCCGCCTCTGATTCCCTGCCTCAGATTCCCTGCCTCAGATTCCCTGCCTCTGATTCCCCGCCTTTGATTCCCCGCCTCTTATTCCCCGCCTCTGATTCCCCGCCTCAGATTCCCTGCCTCAGATTCCCTGCCTCAGATTCCCCGCCTCTGATTCCCCGCCTCAGATTCCCCGCCTCAGATTCCCTGCCTCAGATTCCCTGCCTCTGATTCCCCGCCTCTGATTCCCCGCCTCAGATTCCCTGCCTCAGATTCCCTGCCTCAGATTCCCTGCCTCAGATTTCCTGCCTCAGATTCCCTGCCTCTGATTGCCTGCCTCTGATTCCCTGCCTCTGATTCCCTGCCTCTGATTCCCTGCCTCTGATTCCCTGCCTCTGATTCCCTGCCTCTGATTCCCTGCCTCTGATTCCCTGCCTCTGATTCCGCACCTCTGATTCCACGCCTCTGATTGCCTGCCTCTGATTCCCTGCCTCTGATTCCCTGCCTCTGATTCCCTGCCTCTGATTCCCTGCCTCTGATTCCCTGCCTCTGATTCCCTGCCTCTGATTCCCTGCCTCTGATTCCGCACCTCTGATTCCACGCCTCTCTTTCCTTGTCTCTGATTCCACGCCTCTGATTCCCTGCCTCTGATTCCCTGCCTCTCTTTGCCTGCCTCTATTTCCGTGCCTCTTTCTCTGCATCTAGTTTCCCACATCTCATTTGCCCCCTCTGATAACCCGCCTCTGATTCCATGCCTCTGATTCACTGCCTCAGATTCTGTGCCTCAGATTCCCCGACTCAGATTTACCGACTCAGATTACCCGCCTCAGATTCCCTGCCTCAGATTCCCTGCCTCAGAGTCCCTGCCTCAGATTCCCTGCCTCAGATTCCCCGCCTCAGATTCCCCGCCTCAGATGCCCCGCCTCAGATTCCCCGCCTCAGATTCCCCGCCTCAGATTCCCCGCCTCAGTTTCTCCGCCTCAGATTCCCCGCCTCAGATTCCCTGCCTCAGATTCCCTGCCTCAGATTCCCTGGCTCAGCTTCCCTTCATCTGATTCCCTTCATCTGATTCCCTGCCTCTGATTCCCTGCCTCTGATTCCCTGCCTCTGATTCCCCGCCTCTGATTCCCCACCTCAGTTTCCCTGCCTCAGATTCCCTGCCTCAGATTCCCTGCCTCAGATTTCCTGCCTCAGATTCCCTGCCTCTGATTGCCTGCCTCTGATTCCCTGCCTCTGATTCCCTGCCTCTGATTCCCTGCCTCTGATTCCCTGCCTCTGATTCCCTGCCTCTGATTCCCTGCCTCTGATTCCGCACCTCTGATTCCACGCCTCTCTTTCCTTGTCTCTGATTCCACGCCTCTGATTCCCTGCCTCTGATACCCTGCCTCTCTTTGCCTGCCTCTATTTCCGTGCCTCTTTCTCTGCATCTAGTTTCCCACATCTCATTTGCCCCCTCTGATAACCCGCCTCTGATTCCCCGCCTCTGATTCCCTGCCTCTGATTCCCCGCCTCTGATTCCCTGCCTCAGATTCCCTGCCTCAGATTCCCTGCCTCTGATTCCCCGCCTTTGATTCCCCGCCTCTTATTCCCCGCCTCTGATTCCCCGCCTCAGATTCCCTGCCTCAGATTCCCTGCCTCAGATTCCCCGCCTCTGATTCCCCGCCTCAGATTCCCCGCCTCAGATTCCCTGCCTCAGATTCCCTGCCTCTGATTCCCCGCCTCTGATTCCCCGCCTCAGATTCCCTGCCTCAGATTCCCTGCCTCAGATTCCCTGCCTCAGATTTCCTGCCTCAGATTCCCTGCCTCTGATTGCCTGCCTCTGATTCCCTGCCTCTGATTCCCTGCCTCTGATTCCCTGCCTCTGATTCCCTGCCTCTGATTCCCTGCCTCTGATTCCCTGCCTCTGATTCCCTGCCTCTGATTCCGCACCTCTGATTCCACGCCTCTCTTTCCTTGTCTCTGATTCCACGCCTCTGATTCCCTGCCTCTGATTCCCTGCCTCTCTTTGCCTGCCTCTATTTCCGTGCCTCTTTCTCTGCATCTAGTTTCCCACATCTCATTTGCCCCCTCTGATAACCCGCCTCTGATTCCATGCCTCTGATTCACTGCCTCAGATTCTGTGCCTCAGATTCCCCGACTCAGATTTACCGACTCAGATTACCCGCCTCAGATTCCCTGCCTCAGATTCCCTGCCTCAGAGTCCCTGCCTCAGATTCCCTGCCTCAGATTCCCTGTCTCCGATTCCCCGCCTCTGATTCCCCGCCTCTGATTCCCTGCCACTGATACCCCGCCTCCGATTCCACACCAATGTTTCACAGCCTCTGTTTCTCTGCCTCTTATTTCCCGCCTCTGATTCCCCGCCTCTGATTCCCCACCTTTCATTCCCCGCCTCTCTTTCCCTGCCTCTATTTCCGCGCCTCTTTCTCTGCCTCTCTTTCTCCACATCTCTTTTCCTCCCACTGATTCCCCGCCTCTGATTCCCCGCCTCTGATTCCCTGCCTCTGATTCCCCGCCTCTGATTCCCTGCCTCAGATTCCCTGCCTCAGATACCCTGCCTCAGATTCCCGGCCTCTGATTCCCCGCCTCTGATTCCCCGCCACTTATTCCCCGCCTCTGATTCCCCGCCTCTGATTCCCCGCCTCTGATTCCCTGCCTCAGATTCCCCGGCTCTGATTCCCTGCATCAGATTCCCTGCCTCAGATTCCCTGCCTCTGATTCCCCGCCTCTGATTCCCTGCCTCTGACTCCCCGCCTCTGATTCCCTGCCTCAGATTCCCTGCCTCAGATTCCCTGCCTCAGATTCCCTGCCTCTGATTCCCCGCCTTTGATTCCCCGCCTCTTATTCCCCACCTCTGATTCCCCGACTCTGATTCCCCGCCTCTGATTCCCTGCCTCTGCTTCCCCGCCTCTGAATCCCCGCCTCTGATTCCCCGCCTCAGATTCCCCGGCTCTGATTCCCTGCCTGAGATTCCCTGCCTCAGATACCCCGCCTCAGATTCCGCGCCTCAGATTCCCCGCCTCAGATACCCCGCCTCAGAATCCCCGCCTCAGATTCCCCGCCTCAGATTCCCCGTCTCAGATTCCCCGCCTCAGATTCCCCGCCTCAGATTCCCCGCCTCAGATTCCCCGCCTCAGATTCCCCGCCTCAGATTCCCCGCCTCAGATTCCCCGCCTCAGATTCGCCGCCTCAGATTCCCTGCCTCAGATTCCCTGCCTCTGATTGCCTGCCTCTGATTCCCTGCCTCTGATTCCCTGCCTCTGATTCCCTGCATCTGATTCCCTGCCTCTAAATCCCTGCCTCTGATTCCCTGCCTCTGATTTCCTGCCTCTGATTCCGCGCCTCTGATTCCCCGCCTCTCTTTCCGTGTCTCTGATTCCCCGCCTCAGATTCCCTGCCTAAGATACCCTGCCTCTCTTTGCCTGCCTCTATTTCCGTGCCTCTTTCTCTGCATCTAGTTTCCCACATCTCATTTGCCCCCTCTGATTACCCGCCTCTGATTCCATGCCTCTGATTCCCCGCCTCTGATTCCCCGCCTCTGATTCCCCGCCTCTGATTCCCTGCCTCAGATTCCCTGCCTCAGATTCCTTTCCTCAGATTCCCTGCCTCTGTTTCCCTGCCTCTGATTCCCCACATCTGATTCCCCACCTCAGATTCCACGGCTCTGATTCCCTGCCTGAGATTCCATGCCTGAGATTCCCCGCCTCAGATTCCCTGCCTCAGATTCCCCGCCTCAGATTCCCCGCCTCAGATGCCCCGCCTCAGATTCCCCGCCTCAGATTCCCCGCCTCAGATTCCCCGCCTCAGTTTCTCCGCCTCAGATTCCCCGCCTCAGATTCCCTGCCTCAGATTCCCTGCCTCAGATTCCCTGGCTCAGCTTCCCTTCATCTGATTCCCTTCATCTGATTCCCTGCCTCTGATTCCCTGCCTCTGATTCCCTGCCTCTGATTCCCCGCCTCTGATTCCCCACCTCAGTTTCCCTGCCTCAGATTCCCTGCCTCAGATTCCCTGCCTCAGATTTCCTGCCTCAGATTCCCTGCCTCTGATTGCCTGCCTCTGATTCCCTGCCTCTGATTCCCTGCCTCTGATTCCCTGCCTCTGATTCCCTGCCTCTGATTCCCTGCCTCTGATTCCCTGCCTCTGATTCCGCACCTCTGATTCCACGCCTCTCTTTCCTTGTCTCTGATTCCACGCCTCTGATTCCCTGCCTCTGATACCCTGCCTCTCTTTGCCTGCCTCTATTTCCGTGCCTCTTTCTCTGCATCTAGTTTCCCACATCTCATTTGCCCCCTCTGATAACCCGCCTCTGATTCCCCGCCTCTGATTCCCTGCCTCTGATTCCCCGCCTCTGATTCCCTGCCTCAGATTCCCTGCCTCAGATTCCCTGCCTCTGATTCCCCACCTTTGATTCCCCGCCTCTTATTCCCCGCCTCTGATTCCCCGCCTCAGATTCCCTGCCTCAGATTCCCTGCCTCAGATTCCCCGCCTCTGATTCCCCGCCTCAGATTCCCCGCCTCAGATTCCCTGCCTCAGATTCCCTGCCTCTGATTCCCCGCCTCTGATTCCCCGCCTCAGATTCCCTGCCTCTGATTCCCCGCCTTTGATTCCCCGCCTCTTATTCCCCACCTCTGATTCCCCGACTCTGATTCCCCGCCTCTGATTCCCTGCCTCTGCTTCCCCGCCTCTGAATCCCCGCCTCTGATTCCCCGCCTCAGATTCCCCGGCTCTGATTCCCTGCCTGAGATTCCCTGCCTCAGATACCCCGCCTCAGATTCCGCGCCTCAGATTCCCCGCCTCAGATACCCCGCCTCAGAATCCCCGCCTCAGATTCCCCGCCTCAGATTCCCCGTCTCAGATTCCCCGCCTCAGATTCCCCGCCTCAGATTCCCCGCCTCAGATTCCCCGCCTCAGATTCCCCGCCTCAGATTCCCCGCCTCAGATTCCCCGCCTCAGATTCGCCGCCTCAGATTCCCTGCCTCAGATTCCCTGCCTCTGATTGCCTGCCTCTGATTCCCTGCCTCTGATTCCCTGCCTCTGATTCCCTGCCTCTGATTCCCTGCCTCTAAATCCCTGCCTCTGATTCCCTGCCTCTGATTTCCTGCCTCTGATTCCGCGCCTCTGATTCCCCGCCTCTCTTTCCGTGTCTCTGATTCCCCGCCTCAGATTCCCTGCCTAAGATACCCTGCCTCTCTTTGCCTGCCTCTATTTCCGTGCCTCTTTCTCTGCATCTAGTTTCCCACATCTCATTTGCCCCCTCTGATTACCCGCCTCTGATTCCATGCCTCTGATTCCCCGCCTCTGATTCCCCGCCTCTGATTCCCCGCCTCTGATTCCCTGCCTCAGATTCCCTGCCTCAGATTCCTTTCCTCAGATTCCCTGCCTCTGTTTCCCTGCCTCTGATTCCCCACATCTGATTCCCCACCTCAGATTCCCCGGCTCTGATTCCCTGCCTGAGATTCCATGCCTGAGATTCCCCGCCTCAGATTCCCTGCCTCAGATTCCCCGCCTCAGATTCCCCGCCTCAGATGCCCCGCCTCAGATTCCCCGCCTCAGATTCCCCGCCTCAGATTCCCCGCCTCAGTTTCTCCGCCTCAGATTCCCCGCCTCAGATTCCCTGCCTCAGATTCCCTGCCTCAGATTCCCTGGCTCAGCTTCCCTTCATCTGATTCCCTTCATCTGATTCCCTGCCTCTGATTCCCTGCCTCTGATTCCATGCCTCTGATTCACTGCCTCAGATTCTGTGCCTCAGATTCCCCGACTCAGATTTACCGACTCAGATTACCCGCCTCAGATTCCCTGCCTCAGATTCCCTGCCTCAGAGTCCCTGCCTCAGATTCCCTGCCTCAGATTCCCCGCCTCAGATTCCCCGCCTCAGATGCCCCGCCTCAGATTCCCCGCCTCAGATTCCCCGCCTCAGATTCCCCGCCTCAGTTTCTCCGCCTCAGATTCCCCGCCTCAGATTCCCTGCCTCAGATTCCCTGCCTCAGATTCCCTGGCTCAGCTTCCCTTCATCTGATTCCCTTCATCTGATTCCCTGCCTCTGATTCCCTGCCTCTGATTCCCTGCCTCTGATTCCCCGCCTCTGATTCCCCACCTCAGTTTCCCTGCCTCAGATTCCCTGCCTCAGATTCCCTGCCTCAGATTTCCTGCCTCAGATTCCCTGCCTCTGATTGCCTGCCTCTGATTCCCTGCCTCTGATTCCCTGCCTCTGATTCCCTGCCTCTGATTCCCTGCCTCTGATTCCCTGCCTCTGATTCCCTGCCTCTGATTCCGCACCTCTGATTCCACGCCTCTCTTTCCTTGTCTCTGATTCCACGCCTCTGATTCCCTGCCTCTGATACCCTGCCTCTCTTTGCCTGCCTCTATTTCCGTGCCTCTTTCTCTGCATCTAGTTTCCCACATCTCATTTGCCCCCTCTGATAACCCGCCTCTGATTCCCCGCCTCTGATTCCCTGCCTCTGATTCCCCGCCTCTGATTCCCTGCCTCAGATTCCCTGCCTCAGATTCCCTGCCTCTGATTCCCCGCCTTTGATTCCCCGCCTCTTATTCCCCGCCTCTGATTCCCCGCCTCAGATTCCCTGCCTCAGATTCCCTGCCTCAGATTCCCCGCCTCTGATTCCCCGCCTCAGATTCCCCGCCTCAGATTCCCTGCCTCAGATTCCCTGCCTCTGATTCCCCGCCTCTGATTCCCCGCCTCAGATTCCCTGCCTCAGATTCCCTGCCTCAGATTCCCTGCCTCAGATTTCCTGCCTCAGATTCCCTGCCTCTGATTGCCTGCCTCTGATTCCCTGCCTCTGATTCCCTGCCTCTGATTCCCTGCCTCTGATTCCCTGCCTCTGATTCCCTGCCTCTGATTCCCTGCCTCTGATTCCCTGCCTCTGATTCCGCACCTCTGATTCCACGCCTCTGATTGCCTGCCTCTGATTCCCTGCCTCTGATTCCCTGCCTCTGATTCCCTGCCTCTGATTCCCTGCCTCTGATTCCCTGCCTCTGATTCCCTGCCTCTGATTCCCTGCCTCTGATTCCGCACCTCTGATTCCACGCCTCTCTTTCCTTGTCTCTGATTCCACGCCTCTGATTCCCTGCCTCTGATTCCCTGCCTCTCTTTGCCTGCCTCTATTTCCGTGCCTCTTTCTCTGCATCTAGTTTCCCACATCTCATTTGCCCCCTCTGATAACCCGCCTCTGATTCCATGCCTCTGATTCACTGCCTCAGATTCTGTGCCTCAGATTCCCCGACTCAGATTTACCGACTCAGATTACCCGCCTCAGATTCCCTGCCTCAGATTCCCTGCCTCAGAGTCCCTGCCTCAGATTCCCTGCCTCAGATTCCCCGCCTCAGATTCCCCGCCTCAGATGCCCCGCCTCAGATTCCCCGCCTCAGATTCCCCGCCTCAGATTCCCCGCCTCAGTTTCTCCGCCTCAGATTCCCCGCCTCAGATTCCCTGCCTCAGATTCCCTGCCTCAGATTCCCTGGCTCAGCTTCCCTTCATCTGATTCCCTTCATCTGATTCCCTGCCTCTGATTCCCTGCCTCTGATTCCCTGCCTCTGATTCCCCGCCTCTGATTCCCCACCTCAGTTTCCCTGCCTCAGATTCCCTGCCTCAGATTCCCTGCCTCAGATTTCCTGCCTCAGATTCCCTGCCTCTGATTGCCTGCCTCTGATTCCCTGCCTCTGATTCCCTGCCTCTGATTCCCTGCCTCTGATTCCCTGCCTCTGATTCCCTGCCTCTGATTCCCTGCCTCTGATTCCGCACCTCTGATTCCACGCCTCTCTTTCCTTGTCTCTGATTCCACGCCTCTGATTCCCTGCCTCTGATACCCTGCCTCTCTTTGCCTGCCTCTATTTCCGTGCCTCTTTCTCTGCATCTAGTTTCCCACATCTCATTTGCCCCCTCTGATAACCCGCCTCTGATTCCCCGCCTCTGATTCCCTGCCTCTGATTCCCCGCCTCTGATTCCCTGCCTCAGATTCCCTGCCTCAGATTCCCTGCCTCTGATTCCCCGCCTTTGATTCCCCGCCTCTTATTCCCCGCCTCTGATTCCCCGCCTCAGATTCCCTGCCTCAGATTCCCTGCCTCAGATTCCCCGCCTCTGATTCCCCGCCTCAGATTCCCCGCCTCAGATTCCCTGCCTCAGATTCCCTGCCTCTGATTCCCCGCCTCTGATTCCCCGCCTCAGATTCCCTGCCTCAGATTCCCTGCCTCAGATTCCCTGCCTCAGATTTCCTGCCTCAGATTCCCTGCCTCTGATTGCCTGCCTCTGATTCCCTGCCTCTGATTCCCTGCCTCTGATTCCCTGCCTCTGATTCCCTGCCTCTGATTCCCTGCCTCTGATTCCCTGCCTCTGATTCCCTGCCTCTGATTCCGCACCTCTGATTCCACGCCTCTCTTTCCTTGTCTCTGATTCCACGCCTCTGATTCCCTGCCTCTGATTCCCTGCCTCTCTTTGCCTGCCTCTATTTCCGTGCCTCTTTCTCTGCATCTAGTTTCCCACATCTCATTTGCCCCCTCTGATAACCCGCCTCTGATTCCATGCCTCTGATTCACTGCCTCAGATTCTGTGCCTCAGATTCCCCGACTCAGATTTACCGACTCAGATTACCCGCCTCAGATTCCCTGCCTCAGATTCCCTGCCTCAGAGTCCCTGCCTCAGATTCCCTGCCTCAGATTCCCTGTCTCCGATTCCCCGCCTCTGATTCCCCGCCTCTGATTCCCTGCCACTGATACCCCGCCTCCGATTCCACACCAATGTTTCACAGCCTCTGTTTCTCTGCCTCTTATTTCCCGCCTCTGATTCCCCGCCTCTGATTCCCCACCTTTCATTCCCCGCCTCTCTTTCCCTGCCTCTATTTCCGCGCCTCTTTCTCTGCCTCTCTTTCTCCACATCTCTTTTCCTCCCACTGATTCCCCGCCTCTGATTCCCCGCCTCTGATTCCCTGCCTCTGATTCCCCGCCTCTGATTCCCTGCCTCAGATTCCCTGCCTCAGATACCCTGCCTCAGATTCCCGGCCTCTGATTCCCCGCCTCTGATTCCCCGCCACTTATTCCCCGCCTCTGATTCCCCGCCTCTGATTCCCCGCCTCTGATTCCCTGCCTCAGATTCCCCGGCTCTGATTCCCTGCATCAGATTCCCTGCCTCAGATTCCCTGCCTCTGATTCCCCGCCTCTGATTCCCTGCCTCTGACTCCCCGCCTCTGATTCCCTGCCTCAGATTCCCTGCCTCAGATTCCCTGCCTCAGATTCCCTGCCTCTGATTCCCCGCCTTTGATTCCCCGCCTCTTATTCCCCACCTCTGATTCCCCGACTCTGATTCCCCGCCTCTGATTCCCTGCCTCTGCTTCCCCGCCTCTGAATCCCCGCCTCTGATTCCCCGCCTCAGATTCCCCGGCTCTGATTCCCTGCCTGAGATTCCCTGCCTCAGATACCCCGCCTCAGATTCCGCGCCTCAGATTCCCCGCCTCAGATACCCCGCCTCAGAATCCCCGCCTCAGATTCCCCGCCTCAGATTCCCCGTCTCAGATTCCCCGCCTCAGATTCCCCGCCTCAGATTCCCCGCCTCAGATTCCCCGCCTCAGATTCCCCGCCTCAGATTCCCCGCCTCAGTTTCTCCGCCTCAGATTCCCCGCCTCAGATTCCCTGCCTCAGATTCCCTGCCTCAGATTCCCTGGCTCAGCTTCCCTTCATCTGATTCCCTTCATCTGATTCCCTGCCTCTGATTCCCTGCCTCTGATTCCCTGCCTCTGATTCCCCGCCTCTGATTCCCCACCTCAGTTTCCCTGCCTCAGATTCCCTGCCTCAGATTCCCTGCCTCAGATTTCCTGCCTCAGATTCCCTGCCTCTGATTGCCTGCCTCTGATTCCCTGCCTCTGATTCCCTGCCTCTGATTCCCTGCCTCTGATTCCCTGCCTCTGATTCCCTGCCTCTGATTCCCTGCCTCTGATTCCGCACCTCTGATTCCACGCCTCTCTTTCCTTGTCTCTGATTCCACGCCTCTGATTCCC
Organism: Narcine bancroftii; assembly: GCF_036971445.1. Taxonomy (NCBI): domain Eukaryota; kingdom Metazoa; phylum Chordata; class Chondrichthyes; order Torpediniformes; family Narcinidae; genus Narcine; species Narcine bancroftii. The sequence goes on from NC_091481.1 coordinate 92,931,623, forward strand.
TGCCTCTGATACCCTGCCTCTCTTTGCCTGCCTCTATTTCCGTGCCTCTTTCTCTGCATCTAGTTTCCCACATCTCATTTGCCCCCTCTGATAACCCGCCTCTGATTCCCCGCCTCTGATTCCCTGCCTCTGATTCCCCGCCTCTGATTCCCTGCCTCAGATTCCCTGCCTCAGATTCCCTGCCTCTGATTCCCCGCCTTTGATTCCCCGCCTCTTATTCCCCGCCTCTGATTCCCCGCCTCAGATTCCCTGCCTCAGATTCCCTGCCTCAGATTCCCCGCCTCTGATTCCCCGCCTCAGATTCCCCGCCTCAGATTCCCTGCCTCAGATTCCCTGCCTCTGATTCCCCGCCTCTGATTCCCCGCCTCAGATTCCCTGCCTCAGATTCCCTGCCTCAGATTCCCTGCCTCAGATTTCCTGCCTCAGATTCCCTGCCTCTGATTGCCTGCCTCTGATTCCCTGCCTCTGATTCCCTGCCTCTGATTCCCTGCCTCTGATTCCCTGCCTCTGATTCCCTGCCTCTGATTCCCTGCCTCTGATTCCCTGCCTCTGATTCCGCACCTCTGATTCCACGCCTCTCTTTCCTTGTCTCTGATTCCACGCCTCTGATTCCCTGCCTCTGATTCCCTGCCTCTCTTTGCCTGCCTCTATTTCCGTGCCTCTTTCTCTGCATCTAGTTTCCCACATCTCATTTGCCCCCTCTGATAACCCGCCTCTGATTCCATGCCTCTGATTCACTGCCTCAGATTCTGTGCCTCAGATTCCCCGACTCAGATTTACCGACTCAGATTCCCCGCCTCAGATTCCCTGCCTCAGATTCCCTGCCTCAGAGTCCCTGCCTCAGATTCCCTGCCTCAGATTCCCTGTCTCCGATTCCCCGCCTCTGATTCCCCGCCTCTGATTCCCTGCCACTGATACCCCGCCTCCGATTCCACACCAATGTTTCACAGCCTCTGTTTCTCTGCCTCTTATTTCCCGCCTCTGATTCCCCGCCTCTGATTCCCCACCTTTCATTCCCCGCCTCTCTTTCCCTGCCTCTATTTCCGCGCCTCTTTCTCTGCCTGTCTTTCTCCACATCTCTTTTCCTCCCACTGATTCCCCGCCTCTGATTCCTCGCCTCTGATTCCCTGCCTCTGATTCCCCGCCTCTGATTCCCTGCCTCAGATTCCCTGCCTCAGATTCCCTGCCTCAGAATCCCGGCCTCTGATTCCCCGCCTCTGATTCCCCGCCACTTATTCCCCGCCTCTGATTCCCCGCCTCTGATTCCCCGCCTCTGATTCCCTGCCTCAGATTCCCCGGCTCCGATTCCCTGCATCAGATTCCCTGCCTCAGATTCCCTGCCTCTGATTCCCCGCCTCTGATTCCCTGCCTCTGATTCCCCGCCTCTGATTCCCTGCCTCAGATTCCCTGCCTCAGATTCCCTGCCTCTGATTCCCCGCCTTTGATTCCCCGCCTCTTATTCCCCGCCTCTGATTCCCCGCCTCTGATTCCCCGCCTCTGATTCCGTGCCTCTGTTTCCCCGCCTCTGAATCCCCGCCTCTGATCCCCTGCCTCAGATTCCGCGCCTCAGATTCCCCGCCTCAGATACCCCGCCTCAGAATCCCCACATCAGATTCCCCGCCTCAGATTCCCCGCCTCAGATTCCCCGCCTCAGATTCCCCGCCTCAGATTCCCCGCCTCAGATTCCCCGCCTCAGATTCCCCGCCTCAGATTCCCCGCCTCAGATTCCCCGCCTCAGATTCCCCGCCTCTGATTCCCTGCCTCTGATTCCCTGCCTCTGATTCCCTGCCTCTGATTCCCTGCCTCTGATTCCTTGCCTCAGATTCCCCGCCTCTGATTCCCCGCCTCTGATTCCCTGCCTCTGATTCCCTGCCTCTGATTCCCTGCCTCTGATTCCCTGCCTCTGATTCCCTGCCTCTGATTCCCTGCCTCTGATTCCCTGCCTCTGATTCCGCGCCTCTGATTCCCCGCCTCTCTTTCCGTGTCTCTGATTCCCCGCCTCTGATTCCCTGCCTCTGATTCCCTGCCTCTGATTCCGCGCCTCTGATTCCCCGCCTCTCTTTCCGTGTCTCTGATTCCCCGCCTCAGATTCCCTGCCTCAGATTCCCTGCCTCTGATTCCCTGCCTCAGATTCCCTGCCTCAGATTCCCTGCCTCAGATTCCCTGTCTCCGATTCCCCGCCTCTGATTCCCCGCCTCTGATTCCCTGCCACTGATACCCCGCCTCCGATTGCACACCAATGTTTCACAGCCTCTGTTTCTCTTCCTCTTATTTCCCGGCTCAGATTCGCCGGCTCTGATTCCGCGCCTCTGATTCCACGCTTCTCTTTCCGTGTCTCTGATAGCCCGCCTCTGATTCCCCGCCTCTGATTCCCCACCTTTCATTCCCCGCCTCTCTTTCCCTGCCTCTATTTCCGCGCCTCTTTCTCTGCCTCTCTTTCCCCACATCTCTTTTCCTCCCGCTGATTCCCCGCCTCTGATTCCCCGCCTATGATTCCCTGCCTCTGATTCCAGGCCTCTTATTCCCCGCCTCTGATTCCCCACCTCTGATTGCCTGCCACTGATTGCCCGCCTCTGATTCCCCGCCTCTGTTTCCCCGCCTCTGATTCCCCACCTCTGTCTGTATGCCTCCCTTTCGCCTCCGCTTTTTCCCCTACACTCTTTCCGCGCCTCTCTTTCCCTCCCTCAATTTCAACAACTCTGTTTGATCTGTTCTGTGTACCTCATTTTCAACACACAAGTTCCAACCACTATGTTTCACCCATCACTTTCCCGCCTCTATTTTTCCGCCTATGTTTACCCGCCTCTGTTTACCCACCTGTTTCACCGCCTCAGATTCCCTGCCTCAGATTCCCTGCCTCAGATTCCCTGCCTCAGCTTCCCTTCATCTGATTCCCTTCATCTGATTCCCTGCCTCTGATTCCCTGCCTCTGATTCCCTGCCTCTGATTCCCCGCCTCTGATTCCCCGCCTCAGATTCCCTGCCTCAGATTCCCTGCCTCAGATTCCCTGCCTCAGATTTCCTGCCTCAGATTCCCTGCCTCTGATTGCCTGCCTCTGATTCCCTGCCTCTGATTCCCTGCCTCTGATTCCCTGCCTCTGATTCCCTGCCTCTGATTCCCTGCCTCTGATTCCCTGCCTCTGATTCCGCACCTCTGATTCCACGCCTCTCTTTCCTTGTCTCTGATTCCACGCCTCTGATTCCCTGCCTCTGATACCCTGCCTCTCTTTGCCTGCCTCTATTTCCGTGCCTCTTTCTCTGCATCTAGTTTCCCACATCTCATTTGCCCCCTCTGATAACCCGCCTCTGATTCCATGCCTCTGATTCACTGCCTCAGATTCTGTGCCTCAGATTCCCCGACTCAGATTTACCGACTCAGATTCCCCGCCTCAGATTCCCTGCCTCAGATTCCCTGCCTCAGATTCCCTGCCTCAGATTCCCTGCCTCAGATTCCCTGTCTCCGATTCCCCGCCTCTGATTCCCCGCCTCTGATTCCCTGCCACTGATACCCCGCCTCCGATTCCACACCAATGTTTCACAGCCTCTGTTTCTCTGCCTCTTATTTCCCGGCTCAGATTCGCCGGCTCTGATTCCGCGCCTCTGATACCACGCTTCTCTTTCCGTGTCTCTGATAGCCCGCCTCTGATTCCCCGCCTCTGATTCCCCACCTTTCATTCCCCGCCTCTCTTTCCCTGCCTCTATTTCCGCGCCTCTTTCTCTGCCTCTCTTTCCCCACATCTCTTTTCCTCCCGCAGATTCCCCGCCTCTGATTCCCCGCCTCTGATTCCCTGCCTCTGATTCCCCGCCTCTGATTCCCTGCCTCTGATTCCGCGCCTCTGATTCCACGCTTCTCTTTCCGTGTCTCTGATAGCCCGCCTCTGATTCCCCGCCTCTGATTCCCCACCTTTCATTCCCCGCCTCTCTTTCCCTGCCTCTATTTCCGCGCCTCTTTCTCTGCCTCTCTTTCTCCACATCTCTTTTCCTCCCACTGATTCCCCGCCTCTGATTCCCCGCCTCTGATTCCCTGCCTCTGATTCCCCGCCTCTGATTCCCTGCCTCAGATTCCCTGCCTCAGATTCCCTGCCTCAGAATCCCGGCCTCTGATTCCCCGCCTCTGATTCCCCGCCACTTATTCCCCGCCTCTGATTCCCCGACTCTGATTCCCCGCCTCTGATTCCCTGCCTCAGATTCCCCGGCTCCGATTCCCTGCATCAGATTCCCTGCCTCAGATTCCCTGCCTCTGATTCCCCGCCTCTGATTCCCTGCCTCTGATTCCCCGCCTCTGATTCCCTGCCTCAGATTCCCTGCCTCAGATTCCCTGCCTCTGATTCCCCGCCTTTGATTCCCCGCCTCTTATTCCCCGCCTCTGATTCCCCGCCTCTGATTCCCCGCCTCTGATTCCGTGCCTCTGTTTCCCCGCCTCTGAATCCCCGCCTCTGATTCCCCGCCTCAGATTCCCCGGCTCTGATTCCCTGCCTGAGATTCCCTGCCTCAGATACCCCGCCTCAGATTCCGCGCCTCAGATTCCCCGCCTCAGATACCCCGCCTCAGAATCCCCGCATCAGATTCCCCGCCTCAGATTCCCCGCCTCAGATTCCCCGCCTCAGATTCCCCGCCTCAGATTCCCCGCCTCAGATTCCCCGCCTCAGATTCCCCGCCTCAGATTCCCCGCCTCAGATTCCCCGCCTCAGATTCCCTGCCTCTGATTCCCTGCCTCTGATTCCCTGCCTCTGATTCCCTGCCTCTGATTCCCTGCCTCTGATTCCTTGCCTCTGATTCCCTGCCTCTGATTCCCTGCCACTAAATCCTTGCCTCTGATTCCCTGCCTCTGATTCCCTGCCTCTGATTCCGCGCCTCTGATTCCCCGCCTCTCTTTCCGTGTCTCTGATTCCCCGCCTCAGATTCCCTGCCTCAGATTCTCTGCCTCTGATTCCCTGCCTCAGATTCCCTGCCTCAGATTCCCTGCCTCAGATTCCCTGTCTCCGATTCCCCGCCTCTGATTCCCCGCCTCTGATTCCCTGCCACTGATACCCCGCCTCCAATTCCACACCAATGTTTCACAGCCTCTGTTTCTCTGCCTCTTATTTCCCGGCTCAGATTCGCCGGCTCTGATTCCGCGCCTCTGATTCCACGCTTCTCTTTCCGTGTCTCTGATAGCCCACCTCTGATTCCCCGCCTCTGATTCCCCACCTTTCATTCCCCGCCTCTCTTTCCCTGCCTCTATTTCCGCGCCTCTTCCTCTGCCTCTCTTTCCCCACATCTCTTTTCCTCCCGCTGATTCCCCGCCTCTGATTCCCCGCCTCTGATTCCCTGCCTCTGATTCCAGGCCTCTTATTCCCCGCCTCTGATTCCCCACCTCTGATTGCCTGCCACTGATTGCCCGCCTCTGATTCCCCGCCTCTGTTTCCCCGCCTCTGATTCCCCACCTCTGTCTGTATGCCTCTCTTTCGCCTCCGCTTTTTCACCTACACTCTTTCCGCGCCTCTCTTTCCCTCCCTCAATTTCAACAACTCTGTTTGATCTGTTCTGTGTACCTCATTTTCAACACACAAGTTCCAACCACTATGTTTCACCCATCACTTTCCCGCCTCTATTTTTCCGCCTATGTTTACCCGCCTCTGTTTACCCACCTGTTTCACCGCCTCTGATTCCCCGCCTCTGATTCCCCACCTCTGTCTCGACGCCTCTCTTTCGCCTCCACTCTTTCCACTCCACTCTTTCCGTGCCTGTCTTTCCCTCCCTCAATTTCAACAACACTGTTTGATCTGTTTTGTGTACCTGATTTTAAACACACAAGTTCCAACCACTATGTTTTGCCCGCCTCTTTCCCCGCCGCTATTTATCCACCTATGTTTACCTGCCTCTGTTTACCCGCCTGTTTCCCCACCTCTGATTCCCCACCTTTCATTCCCCGCCACCCTTTCCCTGCCTCTATTTCCCCACAACGCTTTTCCTCTCGCTGATTCCCCGCCTCTGATTCCCCGCCTCTGATTCCCTGCCTCTGATTCCCCGCCTCTGATTCCCTGCCTCAGATTCCCTGCCTCAGATTCCCTGCCTCAGAATCCCTGCCTCTGATTCCCCGCCTCTGATTCCCCGTGTCTGATTCCCTGCCTCAGATTCCCCGGCTCTGATTCCCTGCATCAGATTCCCTGCCTCAGATTCCCTGCCTCTGATTCCCCGCCTCTTATTCCCCGCCTCTGATTCCCAGCCTCTGATTCCCCGCCTCTGATTCCCTGCCTCTGATTCCCTGCCTCTGATTCCCTGCCTCTGATTCCCTGCCTCTTATTCCCTGCCTCTGATTCCCTGCCACTGATACCCCGCCTCCGATTCCACACCAATGTTTCACCGCCTCTGTTTCTCTGCCTCTTATTTCCCGGCTCAGATTCGCCGGCTCTGATTCCGCGCCTCTGATTCCACGCTTCTCTTTCCGTGTCTCTGATAGCCTGCCTCTGATTCCCCGCCTCTGATTCCCCGCCTTAGATTCCCCGCCTCTGATTCCCTGCATCAGATTCCCTGCCTCAGATTCCCTGCCTCTGATTCCCTGCATCAGATTCCCTGCCTCTGATTCCCCGCCTCTGATTCCCCGCTTCTGATTCCCCGCCTCTGATTCCCCGCCTCTCAGATTCCCCGCCTATGATTCCCTGCCTCTGATTCCCTGCCTCTGATTCCCTGCCTCTGACTCCGCGCCTCTTATTCCACGCCTCTATTTCCGTGCCTCTTTCTCTGCATCTCGTTTACCACATCTCATTTCCCCCTCTGATAACCCGCCTCTGATTCCCCGCCTCTGATTCCCCACCTCAGATTCCCCGCCTATGATTCCCCACCTTTGATTCACCACCTCTGATTCCCCGCCTCTGATTCCGCGCCTCTGATTCCCCACCTCAGATTCCCCGGCTCTGATTCCCTGCCTCTTATTCCCTGCCTCAGATTCCCCGGATCTGATTCCCTGCCTCAGATTCCCTGCCTAAAATTCCCTGCCTCTGATTCCCCGCATCTGATTCCCCGCCTCTGATTCCCCGCCTCTGATGCCTCGCATCTGATTCCCTGCCTGTGAATCCCCGCCTCTGATTCCACTCCTCTGATTCCACGCCTCTGATTCCCCGCCTCAGATTCCCTGCCTCTGATTACCCGCCTCCCTTTCCGCGCAACTTTCCCGGCCTCCGTTTCCCCACATCTCTTTCCCCGCCTCAGATTCCACGCCTCTGATTCCCCGCCTCTGATTCCACACCTTTCATTCCCCGCCTCTCTTTCCCTGCCTCTATTTCCGCGCCTCTTTCTCTGCCTCTCTTTCCCCACATCTCTTTTCCTCCCTCTGATTCCCCGCCTCTGATTCCCCTCCTCTGATTCCCTGCCTCTGATTCCCCGCCTCTGATTCCCCGCCTCTGATTTCCCGCCTCTGATTCCCCTCCTCTGATTCCCTGCCTCTGATTCCCTGCCTCTGATTCCCTGCCTCTGATTCCCCGCCTCAGATTCCCCGCCTCAGATTCCCTGCCTCAGATTCCCTGCCTCAGATTCCCTTCATCTTATTCCCTTCATCTGATTCCCTGCCTCTGATTCCCCGCATCTGATTCCCCGCCTCTGATTCCCCACCTCAGATTCCCTGCCTTGGTTTCCCTGCCTCTGATTCCCCTCCTCTGATTCCCCGCCTCTGATTCCCTGCCTCTGATGACCAACCTCTGATTCCCCGCCTCAGATTCCCCGGCTCTGATTCCCTGCCTCAGATTCCCTGCCTCAGATTCCCTGCCTCTGATTTCCCACTTCTGATTACCCACCTCTGATTCCCCGCCTCTGATTCCCCGCCTCTGATTCCCCGCCTCTGATTCCCCGCCTCAGATTCCCCGCCTCAGAATCTCCGGCTCTGATTCCCTGCCTCTAATTCCCCGCCTCTGATTCCCGGCCTCTGATTCCCTGCCTCTGATTCCCCGCCTCTGATTCCCCGCCACTTATTCCCCGCCTCTGATTCCCCGCCTCTGATTCCCCGCCTCTGATTCCCTGCCTCAGTTTCCCCGGCTCTGATTCCCTGCATCAGATTCCCTGCCTCAGATTCCCTACCTCTGATTCCCCGCCTCTGATTCCCTGCCTCAGACTCCCCGCCACTGATTCCCTGCCTCAGATTCCCTGCCTCAGATTCCCCGTCTCAGATTTCCTGCCTCTGATTGCCCGCCTCTGATTCCCCGCCTCTGATTCCCCGCCTCTGATTCCCCAACTCTGTCTCTATGCCTCTCTTTCACCTCTGTTCTTTCACCTCCACTCTTTCCGCGCCTCTCTTTCCCTCCCTCAATTTCAACAACTCTGTTTGATCTTTTCTGTGTACCTCATTTTCAACACACAATTTCCAACCACTATGTTTCACCCATCTCTTTCCCCGCCTCTATTTATCTGCCTATGTTTCCCCGCCTCTGAATCCCCGCCTCTGATTCCCCGCCTCAGATTCCCCGGCTCTGATTCCCTGCCTCTGATTCCCTGCCTCTGATTCCCTGCCTCTGATTCCCTGCCTCTGATTCCCGGCCACTGATACCCCGCCTCTGATTCCACACCAATGTTTCACCGCCTCTGTTTCTCTGCCTCTTATTTCCTGGCTCAGATTCGCCGGCTCTGATTCCGCGCCTCTGATTCCACGCTTCTCTTTCCGTGTCTCTGATTGCCCGCCTCTGATTCCCCGCCTCTGATTCCCTGCCTCAGATTCCCTGCCTCAGATTCCCTGCCTCTGATTCTCCACCTTTCATTCCCCGCCTCTCTTTCCCTGCTTCTATTTCCGCGCCTCTTTCTCTGCCTCTCTTTCCCCACAACGCTTTTCCTCCCGCTGATTCCCCGCCTCTGATTCCCCGCCTCTGATTCCCTGCCTCTGATTCCCCGCCTCTGATTCCCTGCCTCAGATTCCCTGCCTCAGATTCCCAGCCTCAGATTCCCTGCCTCTGATTCCCCGCCTCTGATTCCCCTCCTCTTATTCCCCGCCTCTGATTCCCCGCCTCTGATTCCCCGTGTCTGATTCCCTGCCTCAGATTCCCCGGCTCTGATTCCCTGCATCAGATTCCCCGCCTCAGATTCCCTGCCTCTGATTCCCCGCCTATGATTCCCTGCCTCTGATTCCCCGCCTCTGATTCCTGCCTCAGATTCCCTGCCTCAGATTCCCTGCCTCAGATTTCCTGCTTCTGATTCCCCGCCTTTGATTCCCTGCCTCTTATTCCCCGCCTCTGATTCCCCGCCTCTGATTCCTGCCTCAGATTCCCTGCCTCAGATTCCCTGCCTCAGATTTCCTGCTTCTGATTCCCTGCCTCTGATTCCCTGCCTCTTATTCCCTGCCTCTGATTCCCTGCCACTGATACCCCGCCTCCGATTCCACACCAATGTTTCACCGCCTCAGTTTCTCTGCCTCTTATTTCCCGGCTCAGATTCGCCGGCTCTGATTCCGCGCCTCTGATTCCACGCTTCTCTTTCCGTGTCTCTGATAGCCCGCCTCTGATTCCCCGCCTCTGATTCCCCACCTTCCATTCCCCGCCTCTCTTTCCCTGCCTCTATTTCCGCGCCTCTTTCTCTGCCTCTCTTTCTCCACATCTCTTTTCCTCCCACTGATTCCCCGCCTCTGATTCCCCGCCTCTGATTCCCTGCCTCTGATTCCCCGCCTCTGATCCCCTGCCTCAGATTCCCTGCCTCAGATTCCCTGCCTCAGATTCCCGGCCTCTGATTCCCCGCCTCTGATTCCCCGCCACTTATTCCCCGCCTCTGATTCCCCGCCTCTGATTCCCCGCCTCTGATTCCCTGCCTCAGTTTCCCCGGCTCTGATTCCCTGCATCAGATTCCCTGCCTCAGATTCCCTGCCTCTGATTCCCCGCCTCTGATTCCCTGCCTCAGACTCCCCGCCACTGATTCCCTGCCTCAGATTCCCTGCCTCAGATTCCCTGCCTCAGATTCCCTGCCTCTGATTCCCCGCCTTTGATTCCCCGCCTCTTATTCCCCACCTCTGATTCCCCGACTCTGATACCCCGCCTCTGATTCCCTGCCTCTGTTTCCCCGCCTCTGAATCCCCGCCTCTGATTCCCCGCCTCAGATTCCCCGGCTCTGATTCCCTGCCTGAGATTCCCTGCCTCAGATACCCCGCCTCAGATTCCGCGCCTCAGATTCCCCGCCTCAGATACCCCGCCTCAGAATCCCCGCCTCAGATTCCCCGCCTCAGATTCCCCGTCTCAGATTCCCCGCCTCAGATTCCCCGTCTCAGATTCCCCGCCTCAGATTCCCCGCCTCAGATTCCCCGCCTCAGATTCCCCGCCTCAGATTCCCCGCCTCAGATTCGCCGCCTCAGATTCCCTGCCTCAGATTCCCTGCCTCTGATTGCCTGCCTCTGATTCCCTGCCTCTGATTCCCTGCCTCTGATTCCCTGCCTCTGATTCCCTGCCTCTGATTCCCTGCCTCTGATTCCCTGCCTCAGATACCCCGCCTCAGATTCCCCGCCTCAGATTCCCCGCCTCAGTTTCTCCGCCTCAGATTCCCCGCCTCAGATTCCCTGCCTCAGATTCCCTGCCTCAGATTCCCTGCCTCAGCTTCCCTTCATCTGATTCCCTTCATCTGATTCCCTGCCTCTGATTCCCTGCCTCTGATTCCCTGCCTCTGATTCCCCGCCTCTGATTCTCCACCTCAGATTCCCTGCCTCAGATTCCCTGCCTCAGATTCCCTGCCTCAGATTTCCTGCCTCAGATTCCCTGCCTCTGATTGCCTGCCTCTGATTCCCTGCCTCTGATTCCCTGCCTCTGATTCCCTGCCTCTGATTCCCTGCCTCTGATTCCCTGCCTCTGATTCCGCACCTCTGATTCCACGCCTCTCTTTCCTTGTCTCTGATTCCACGCCTCTGATTCCCTGCCTCTGATACCCTGCCTCTCTTTGCCTGCCTCTATTTCCGTGCCTCTTTCACTGCATCTAGTTTCCCACATGTCATTTGCCCCCTCTGATAACCCGCCTCTGATTCCATGCCTCTGATTCACTGCCTCAGATTCTGTGCCTCAGATTCCCCGACTCAGATTTACCGACTCAGATTCCCCGCCTCAGATTCCCTGCCTCAGATTCCCTGCCTCAGATTCCCTGCCTAAGATTCCCTGCCTCAGATTCCCTGTCTCCGATTCCCCACCTCTGATTCCCCGCCTCTGATTCCCTGCCACTGATACCCCGCCTCCGATTCCACACCAATGTTTCACAGCCTCTGTTTCTCTGCCTCTTATTTCCCGGCTCAGATTCGCCGGCTCTGATTCCGCGCCTCTGATACCCCACCTTTCATTCCCCGCCTCTCTTTCCCTGCCTCTATTTCCGCGCCTCTTTCTCTGCCTCTCTTTCCCCACATCTCTTTTCCTCCCGCAGATTCCCCGCCTCTGATTCCCCGCCTCTGATTCCCTGCCTCTGATTCCCCGCCTCTGATTCCCTGCCTCTGATTCCGCGCCTCTGATTCCACGCTTCTCTTTCCGTGTCTCTGATAGCCCGCCTCTGATTCCCCGCCTCTGATTCCCCACCTTTCATTCCCCGCCTCTCTTTCCCTGCCTCTATTTCCGCGCCTCTTTCTCTGCCTCTCTTTCTCCACATCTCTTTTCCTCCCACTGATTCCCCACCTCTGATTCCCCGCCTCTGATTCCCTGCCTCTGATTCCCCGCCTCTGATTCCCTGCCTCAGATTCCCTGCCTCAGAATCCCGGCCTCTGATTCCCCGCCTCTGATTCCCCGCCACTTATTCCCCGCCTCTGATTCCCCGCCTCTGATTCCCCGCCTCTGATTCCCTGCCTCAGATTCCCCGGCTCCGATTCCCTGCATCAGATTCCCTGCCTCAGATTCCCTGCCTCTGATTCCCCGCCTCTGATTCCCTGCCTCTGATTCCCCGCCTCTGATTCCCTGCCTCAGATTCCCTGCCTCAGATTCCCTGCCTCAGATTCCCTGCCTCTGATTCCTCGCCTTTGATTCCCCGCCTCTTATTCCCCGCCTCTGATTCCCCGCCTCTGATTCCCCGCCTTTGATTCCGTGCCTCTGTTTCCCCGCCTCTGAATCCCCGCCTCTGATTCCCCGCCTCAGATTCCCCGGCTCTGATTCCCTGCCTGAGATTCCCTGCCTCAGATACCCCGCCTCAGATTCCGCTCCTCAGATTCCCCGCCTCAGATACCCCGCCTCAGAATCCCCGCATCAGATTCCCCGCCTCAGATTCCCCACCTCAGATTCCCCGCCTCAGATTCCCCGCCTCAGATTCCCCGCCTCAGATTCCCCGCCTCAGATTCCCCGCCTCAGATTCCCAGCCTCAGATTCCCCGCCTCTGATTCCCTGCCTCTGATTCCCTGCCTCTGATTCCCTGCCTCTGATTCCCTGCCTCTGATTCCCTGCCTCTGATTCCCTGCCTCTGATTCCCTGCCACTAAATCCTTGCCTCTGATTCCCTGCCTCTGATTCCCTGCCTCTGATTCCGCGCCTCTGATTCCCCGCCTCTCTTTCCGTGTCTCTGATTCCCCTCCTCAGATTCCCTGCCTCAGATTCCCCGCCTCTGATTCCCTGCCTCTGATTCCCCGCCTCTGATTCCCTGCCACTGATACCCCGCCTCCGATTCCACACCAATGTTTCACAGCCTCTGTTTCTCTGCCTCTTATTTCCCGGCTCAGATTCGCCGGCTCTGATTCCGCGCCTCTGATTCCACGCTTCTCTTTCCGTGTCTCTGTTAGCCCGCCTCTGATTCCCCGCCTCTGATTCCCCACCTTTCATTCCCCGCCTATCTTTCCCTGCCTCTATTTCCGCGCCTCTTTCTCTGCCTCTCTTTCCCCACATCTCTTTTCCTCCCGCTGATTCCCCGCCTCTGATTCCCCGCCTCTGATTCCCTGCCTCTGATTCCAGGCCTCTTATTCCCCGCCTCTGATTCCCCACCTCTGATTGCCTGCCACTGATTGCCTGCCTCTGATTCCCCGCCTCTGTTTCCCCGCCTCTGATTCCCCACCTCTGTCTGTATGCCTCTCTTTCGCCTCCGCTTTTTCCCCTACACTCTTTCCGCGCCTCTCTTTCCCTCCCTCAATTTCAACAACTCTGTTTGATCTGTTCTGTGTACCTCATTTTCAACACACAAGTTCCAACCACTATGTTTCACCCATCACTTTCCCGCCTCTATTTTTCCGCCTATGTTTACCCGCCTCTGTTTACCCACCTGTTTCACCGCCTCTGATTCCCCGCCTCTGATTCCCCACCTCTGTCTCGACGCCTCTCTTTCGCCTCCACTCTTTCCACTCCACTCTTTCCGTGCCTGTCTTTCCCTCCCTCAATTTCAACAACACTGTTTGATCTGTTTTGTGTACCTGATTTTAAACACAGAAGTTACAACCACTATGTTTTGCCCGCCTCTTTCCCCGCCGCTATTTATCCACCTATGTTTACCTGCCTCTGTTTACCCGCCTGTTTCCCCACCTCTGATTCCCCACCTTTCATTCCCCGCCTCTCTTTCCCTGCCTCTGTTTCCGCGCCTCTTTCTCTGCCTCTCTTTCCCCACAACGCTTTTCCTCCCGCTGATTCCCCGCCTCTGATTCCCCGCCTCTGATTCCCTGCCTCTGATTCCCCGCCTCTGATTCCCCGCCTCTGATTCCCTGCCTCTGATTCCCCGCCTCTTATTCCCCGCCTCTGATTCCCCGCCTCTGATTCCCCGTGTCTGATTCCCTGCCTCAGATTCCCCGGCTTTGATTCCCTGCATCAGATTCCCTGCCTCAGATTCCCTGCCTCTGATTCCCCGCCTCTGATTCCCTGCCTCTGATTCCCCGCCTCTGATTCCTGCCTCAGATTCCCTGCCTCAGATTCCCTGCCTCAGATTTCCTGCTTCTGATTCCCCGCCTTTGATTCCCTGCCTCTTATTCACAGCCTTTGATTCCCCGACTCTGATTCCCCGCCTCTGATTCCCTGCCTCTGTTTCCCCGCCTCTGAATCCCCGCCTCTGATTCCCCGCCTCAGATTCCCCGGCTCTGATTCCCTGCCTGAGATTCCCTGCCTCAGATACCCCGCCTCAGATTCCGCGCCTCAGATTCCCCGCCTCAGATACCCCGCCTCAGAATCCCCGCCTCAGATTCCCCGCCTCAGATTCCCCGTCTCAGATTCCCCGCCTCAGATTCCCCGTCTCAGATTCCCCGCCTCAGATTCCCCGCCTCAGATTCCCCGCCTCAGATTCCCCGCCTCAGATTCCCCGCCTCAGATTCGCCGCCTCAGATTCCCTGCCTCAGATTCCCTGCCTCTGATTGCCTGCCTCTGATTCCCTGCCTCTGATTCCCTGCCTCTGATTCCCTGCCTCTGATTCCCTGCCTCTGATTCCCTGCCTCTGATTCCCTGCCTCTGATTCCCTGCCTCTAAATCCCTGCCTCTGATTCCCTGCCTCTGATTTCCTGCCTCTGATTCCGCGCCTCTGATTCCCCGCCTCTCTTTCCGTTTCTCTGATTCCCCGCCTCAGATTCCCTGCCTAAGATACCCTGCCTCTCTTTGCCTGCCTCTATTTCCGTGCCTCTTTCTCTGCATCTAGTTTCCCACATCTCATTTGCCCCCTCTGATTACCCGCCTCTGATTCCATGCCTCTGATTCCCCGCCTCTGATTCCCCGCCTCTGATTCCCCGCCTCTGATTCCCTGCCTCAGATTCCCTGCCTCAGATTCCTTTCCTCAGATTCCCTGCCTCTGTTTCCCTGCCTCTGATTCCCCACATCTGATTCCGCACCTCAGATTCCCCGGCTCTGATTCCCTGCCTGAGATTCCATGCCTCAGATTCCCCGCCTCAGATTCCCTGCCTCAGATTCCCCGCCTCAGATTCCCCGCCTCAGATGCCCCGCCTCAGATTCCCCGCCTCAGATTCCCCGCCTCAGATTCCCCGCCTCAGTTTCTCCGCCTCAGATTCCCCGCCTCAGATTCCCTGCCTCAGATTCCCTGCCTCAGATTCCCTGCCTCAGCTTCCCTTCATCTGATTCCCTTCATCTGATTCCCTGCCTCTGATTCCCTGCCTTTGATTCCCTGCCTCTGATTCCCCGCCTCTGATTCCCCGCCTCAGATTCCCTGCCTCAGATTCCCTGCCTCAGATTCCCTGCCTCAGATTTCCTGCCTCAGATTCCCTTCCTCTGATTGCCTGCCTCTGATTCCCTGCCTCTGATTCCCTGCCTCTGATTCCCTGCCTCTGATTCCCTGCCTCTGATTCCCTGCCTCTGATTCCCTGCCTCTGATTCCGCACCTCTGATTCCACGCCTCTCTTTCCTTGTCTCTGATTCCACGCCTCTGATTCCCTGCCTCTGATACCCTGCCTCTCTTTGCCTGCCTCTATTTCCGTGCCTCTTTTTCTGCATCTAGTTTCCCACATCTCATTTGCCCCCTCTGATAACCCGCCTCTGATTCCATGCCTCTGATTCACTGCCTCAGATTCTGTGCCTCAGATTCCCCGACTCAGATTTACCGACTGAGATTCCCCGCCTCAGATTCCCTGCCTCAGATTCCCTGCCTCAGATTCCCTGCCTCAGATTCCCTGCCTCAGATTCCCTGTCTCCGATTCCCCGCCTCTGATTCCCCGCCTCTGATTCCCTGCCACTGATACCCCGCCTCCGATTCCACACCAATGTTTCACAGCCTCTGTTTCTCTGCCTCTTATTTCCCGGCTCAGATTCGCCGGCTCTGATTCCGCGCCTCTGATACCACGCTTCTCTTTCCGTGTCTCTGATAGCCCGCCTCTGATTCCCCGCCTCTGATTCCCCACCTTTCATTCCCCGCCTCTCTTTCCCTGCCTCTATTTCCGCGCCTCTTTCTCTGCCTCTCTTTCCCCACATCTCTTTTCCTCCCGCAGATTCCCCGCCTCTGATTCCCCGCCTCTGATTCCCTGCCTCTGATTCCCCGCCTCTGATTCCCTGCCTCTGATTCCGCGCCTCTGATTCCATGCTTCTCTTTCCGTGTCTCTGATAGCCCGCCTCTGATTCCCCGCCTCTGATTCCCCACCTTTCATTCCCCGCCTCTCTTTCCCTGCCTCTATTTCCGCGCCTCTTTCTCTGCCTCTCTTTCTCCACATCTCTTTTCCTCCCACTGATTCCCCGCCTCTGATTCCCCGCCTCTGATTCCCTGCCTCTGATTCCCCGCCTCTGATTCCCCGCCTCTGATTCCCTGCCTCAGATTCCCCGGCTCCGATTCCCTGCATCAGATTCCCTGCCTCAGATTCCCTGCCTCTGATTCCCCGCCTCTGATTCCCTGCCTCTGATTCCCCGCCTCTGATTCCCTGCCTCAGATTCCCTGCCTCAGATTCCCTGCCTCAGATTCCCTGCCTCTGATTCCCCGCCTTTGATTCCCCGCCTCTTATTCCCCGCCTCTGATTCCCCGCCTCTGATTCCCCGCCTTTGATTCCGTGCCTCTGTTTCCCCGCCTCTGAATCCCCGCCTCTGATTCCCCGCCTCAGATTCCCCGGCTCTGATTCCCTGCCTGAGATTCCCTGCCTCAGATACCCCGCCTCAGATTCCGCTCCTCAGATTCCCCGCCTCAGATACCCCGCCTCAGAATCCCCGCATCAGATTCCCCGCCTCAGATTCCCCGCCTCAGATTCCCCGCCTCAGATTCCCCGCCTCAGATTCCCCGCCTCAGATTCCCCGCCTCAGATTCCCCGCCTCAGATTCCCCGCCTCAGATTCCCTGCCTCTGATTCCCTGCCTCTGATTCCCTGCCTCTGATTCCCTGCCTCTGATTCCCTGCCTCTGATTCCCTGCCTCTGATTCCCTGCCTCTGATTCCCTGCCTCTGATTCCCTGCCACTAAATCCTTGCCTCTGATTCCCTGCCTCTGATTCCCTGCCTCTGATTCCGCGCCTCTGATTCCCCGCCTCTCTTTCCGTGTCTCTGATTCCCCTCCTCAGATTCCCTGCCTCAGATTCCCTGCCTCTGATTCCCTGCCTCAGATTCCCTGCCTCAGATTCCCTGCCTCAGATTCCCTGTCTCCGATTCCCCGCCTCTGATTCCCCGCCTCTGATTCCCTGCCACTGATACCCCGCCTCCGATTCCACACCAATGTTTCACAGCCTCTGTTTCTCTGCCTCTTATTTCCCGGCTCAGATTCGCCGGCTCTGATTCCGCGCCTCTGATTCCACGCTTCTCTTTCCGTGTCTCTGTTAGCCCGCCTCTGATTCCCCGCCTCTGATTCCCCACCTTTCATTCCCCGCCTATCTTTCCCTGCCTCTATTTCCGCGCCTCTTTCTCTGCCTCTCTTTCCCCACATCTCTTTTCCTCCCGCTGATTCCCCGCCTCTGATTCCCCGCCTCTGATTCCCTGCCTCTGATTCCAGGCCTCTTATTCCCCGCCTCTGATTCCCCACCTCTGATTGCCTGCCACTGATTGCCTGCCTCTGATTCCCCGCCTCTGTTTCCCCGCCTCTGATTCCCCACCTCTGTCTGTATGCCTCTCTTTCGCCTCCGCTTTTTCCCCTACACTCTTTCCGCGCCTCTCTTTCCCTCCCTCAATTTCAACAACTCTGTTTGATCTGTTCTGTGTACCTCATTTTCAACACACAAGTTCCAACCACTATGTTTCACCCATCACTTTCCCGCCTCTATTTTTCCGCCTATGTTTACCCGCCTCTGTTTACCCACCTGTTTCAACGCCTCTGATTCCCCGCCTCTGATTCCCCACCTCTGTCTCGACGCCTCTCTTTCGCCTCCACTCTTTCCACTCCACTCTTTCCGTGCCTGTCTTTCCCTCCCTCAATTTCAACAACACTGTTTGATCTGTTTTGTGTACCTGATTTTAAACACAGAAGTTACAACCACTATGTTTTGCCCGCCTCTTTCCCCGCCGCTATTTATCCACCTATGTTTACCTGCCTCTGTTTACCCGCCTGTTTCCCCACCTCTGATTCCCCACCTTTCATTCCCCGCCTCTCTTTCCCTGCCTCTGTTTCCGCGCCTCTTTCTCTGCCTCTCTTTCCCCACAACGCTTTTCCTCCCGCTGATTCCCCGCCTCTGATTCCCCGCCTCTGATTCCCTGCCTCTGATTCCCCGCCTCTGATTCCCCGCCTCTGATTCCCTGCCTCTGATTCCCCGCCTCTGATTCCCTGCCTCAGATTCCCTGCCTCAGATTCCCTGCCTCAGATTCCCTGCCTCTGATTCCCCACCTCTGATTCCCCGCCTCTTATTCCCCGCCTCTGATTCCCCGCCTCTGATTCCCCGTGTCTGATTCCCTGCCTCAGATTCCCCGGCTTTGATTCCCTGCATCAGATTCCCTGCCTCAGATTCCCTGCCTCTGATTCCCCGCCTCTGATTCCCTGCCTCTGATTCCCTGCCTCTGATTCCTGCCTCAGATTCCCTGCCTCAGATTCCCTGCCTCAGATTTCCTGCTTCTGATTCCCCGCCTTTGATTCCCTGCCTCTTATTCCCAGCCTCTGATTCCCCGCATCTGATTCCCCGCCCCTGATTCCCTGCCTCTGATTCCCTGCCTCTGATTCCCTGCCTCTGATTCCCTGCCTCTTATTCCCTGCCTCTGATTCCCTGCCACTGATACCCCGCCTCCGATTCCACACCAATGTTCCACCGCCTCTGTTTCTCTTCCTCTTATTTCCCGGCTCAGATTCGCCGGCTCTGATTCCGCGCCTCTGATTCCACGCTTCTCTTTCCGTGTCTCTGATAGCCCGCCTCTGATTCCCCGCCTCTGATTCCCCACCTTTCATTCCCCGCCTCTCTTTCCCTGCCTCTATTTCCGCGCCTCTTTCTCTGCCTCTCTTTCTCCACATCGCTTTTCCTCCCACTGATTCCCCGCCTCTGATTCCCCGCCTCTGATTCCCTGCCTCTGATTCCCCGCCTCTGATTCCCTGCCTCAGATTCCCTGCCTCAGATTCCCTGCCTCAGATTCCCGGCCTCTCATTCCCCGCCTCTGATTCCCCGCCACTTATTCCCCGCCTCTGATTCCCCGCCTCTGATTCCCCGCCTCTGATTCCCTGCCTCAGATTCCCCGGCTCTGAATCCCTGCATCAGATTCCCTGCCTCAGATTCCCTGCCTCTGATTCCCCGCCTCTGATTCCCTGCCTCTGATTCCCTGCCTCAGATTCCCTGCCTCAGATTCCCTGCCTCAGATTCCCTGCCTCAGATTCCCTGCCTCTGATTCCCCGCCTCTTATTCCCTGCCTCTGTTTCCCCGCCTCTGAATCCCCGCCTCTGATTCCCCGCCTCAGATTCCCCGGCTCTGATTCCCTGCCTGAGATTCCCTGCCTCAGATACCCCGCCTCAGATTCCCCACCTCAGATACCCCACCTCAGAATCCCCGCCTCAGATTCCCCGCCTCAGATTCCCCGTCTCAGATTCCCCGACTCAGATTCCCCGCCTCAGATTCCCCGCCTCAGATTCCCCGCCTCAGATTCCCCGCCTCAGATTCCCCGCCTCAGATTCCCCGCCTCAGATTCCCCGCCTCAGATTCCCTGCCTCAGATTCCCTGCCTCTGATTGCCTGCCTCTGATTCCCTGCCTCTGATTCCCTGCCTCTGATTCCCTGCCTCTGATTCCCTGCCTCTGATTCCCTGCCTCTGATTCCCTGCCTCTAAATCCCTGCCTCTGATTCCCTGCCTCTGATTCCCTGCCTCTGATTCCGCGCCTCTGATTCCCCGCCTCTCTTTCCGTGTCTCTGATTCCCCGCCTCTGATTCCCTGCCTCAGATTCCTTTCCTCAGATTCCCTGCCTCTGTTTCCCCGCCTCTGATTCCCCACGTCTGATTCCCCACCTCAGATTCCCCGCCTCAGATTCCCCGCCTCAGATGACCCGCCTCAGATTCCCCGCCTCAGATTCCCCGCCTCAGATTCCCCGCCTCAGTTTCTCCTCCTCAGATTCCCCGCCTCAGATTCCCTGCCTCAGATTCCCTGCCTCAGATTCCCTGCCTCAGCTTCCCTTCATCTGATTCCCTTCATCTGATTCCCTGCCTCTGATTCCCTGCCTCTGATTCCCTGCCTCTGATTCCCCGCCTCTGATTCCCCGCCTCAGATTCCCTGCCTCAGATTCCCTGCCTCAGATTCCCTGCCTCAGATTTCCTGCCTCAGATTCCCTGCCTCTGATTGCCTGCCTCTGACTCCCTGCCTCTGATTCCCTGCCTCTGATTCCCTGCCTCTTATTCCCTGCCTCTGATTCCCTGCCTCTGATTCCCTGCCTCTGATACCCTACCTCTCTTTGCCTGCCTCTATTTCCGTGCCTCTTTCTCTGCATCTAGTTTCCCACATCTCATTTGCCCCCTCTGATAACCCGCCTCTGATTCCATGCCTCTGATTCACTGCCTCAGATTCTGTGCCTCAGATTCCCCGACTCAGATTTACCGCCTCAGATTCCCCGCCTCAGATTCCCTGCCTCAGATTCCCTGCCTCAGATTCCCTGCCTCAGATTCCCTGCCTCAGATTCCCTGTCTCCTATTCCCCGCCTCTGATTCCCCGCCTCTGATTCCCCGCCTCTGATTCCCCGCCTCTGTTTCCCCGCCTCTGATTCCCCGCCTCTGATTCCCCGCCTCTGATTCCACGCCTCTGATTCCCCGCCTCTGATTCCAGGCTTCCTATTCCCCGCCTCTGATTCCCCACCTCTGATTGCCTGCCACTGATTGCCCGCCTCTGATTCCCCGCCTCTGATTCCCCGCCTCTGATTCCCCACCTCTGTCTGTATGCCTCTCTTTCGCCTCCGCTTTTTCCCCTACACTCTTTCCGCGCCTCTCTTTCCCTCCCTCAATTTGAACAACTCTGTTTGATCTGTTCTGTGTACCTCATTTTCAACACACAAGTTCCAACCACTATGTTTCACCCATCACTTTCCCCGCCTCTATTTTTCCACCTATGTTTACCCGCCTCTGTTTACCCACCTGTTTCACCGCCTCTGATTCCCCGCCTCTGATTCCCCACCTCTGTCTCGACGCCTCTCTTTCGCCTCCACTCTTTCCACTCCACTCTTTCCGTGCCTGTCTTTCCCTCCCTCAATTTCAACAACACTGTTTGATCTGTTTTGTGTACCTGATTTTAAACACACAAGTTCCAACCACTATGTTTTGCCCGCCTCTTTCCCCGCCGCTATTTATCCACCTATGTTTACCTGCCTCTGTTTACCCGCCTGTTTCACCACCTCTGATTCCCCACCTTTCATTCCCCGCCACTCTTTCCCTGCCTCTATTTCCGCGCCTCTTTCTCTGCCTCTCTTTCCCCACAACGCTTTTCCTCTCGCTGATTCCCCGCCTCTGATTCCCCGCCTCTGGTTCCCTGCCTCTGATTCCCCGCCTCTGATTCCCTGCCTCAGATTCCCTGCCTCAGATTCCCTGCCTCAGAATCCCTGCCTCTGATTCCCCGCCTCTGATTCCCCGCCTCTTATTCCCCGCCTCTGATTCCCTGCCTCTGATTCCCCATGTCTGATTCCCTGCCTCAGATTCCCCGGCTCTGATTCCCTGCATCAGATTCCCTGCCTCAGATTCCCTGCCTCTGATTCCCCGCCTCTGATTCCCTGCCTCTGATTCCCTGCCTCAGACTTCCTGCTTCTGATTCCCCGCCTTTGATACCCCGCCTCTTATTCCCCGCCTCTGATTCCC
Organism: Narcine bancroftii; assembly: GCF_036971445.1. Lineage (NCBI taxonomy): Eukaryota > Metazoa > Chordata > Chondrichthyes > Torpediniformes > Narcinidae > Narcine > Narcine bancroftii. The sequence goes on from NC_091481.1 coordinate 92,953,138, forward strand.
AGCCTCTGATTCCCCGCCTCTGATTCCCTGCCTCTGATTCCCTGCCTCTGATTCCCTGCCTCTGATTCCCTGCCTCTTATTCCCTGCCTCTGATTCCCTGCCACTGATACCCCGCCTCCGATTCCACACCAATGTTTCACCGCCTCTGTTTCTCTGCCTCTTATTTCCCGGCTCAGATTCGCCGGCTCTGATTCCGCGCCTCTGATTCAACGCTTCTCTTTCCGTGTCTCTGATAGCCTGCCTCTGATTCCCCGCCTCTGATTCCCCGCCTCAGATTCCCCGGCTCTGATTCCTTGCATCAGATTCCCTGCCTCAGATTCCCTGCCTCTGATTCCCTGCATCAGATTCCCTGCCTCTGATTCCCCGCCTCTGATTCCCCGCTTCTGATTCCCCGCCTCTGATTCCCCGCCTCTCAGATTCCCCGCCTATGATTCCCTGCCTCTGATTCCCTGCCTCTGATTCCCTGCCTCTGACTCCGCGCCTCTTATTCCACGCCTCTCTTTCCGTGTCTCTGATTCCGCGCCTCTGATTCCCTGCCTCTGATACCCTGCCTCTCTTTGCCTGCCTCTATTTCCGTGCCTCTTTCTCTGCATCTCGTTTACCACATCTCATTTCCCCCCTCTGATAACCCGCCTCTGATTCCCCGCCTCTGATTCCCCACCTCAGATTCCCCGGCCTTGATTCCCTGCCTCAGATTCCCCGCCTATGATTCCCCACCTTTGATTCACCACCTCTGATTCCCCGCCTCTGATTCCGCGCCTCTGATTCCCCACCTCAGATTCCCCGGCTCTGATTCCCTGCCTCTTATTCCCTGCCTCAGATTCCCCGGCTCTGATTCCCTGCCTCAGATTCCCTGCCTAAAATTCCCTGCCTCTGATTCCCCGCATCTGATTCCCCGCCTCTGATTCCCTGCCTGTGAATCCCCGCCTCTGATTCCACTCCTCTGATTCCACGCCTCTGATTCCCCGCCTCAGATTCCCTGCCTCTGATTACCCGCCTCCCTTTCCGCGCAACTTTCCCGGCCTCCGTTTCCCCACATCTCTTTCCCCGCCTCAGATTCCACGCCTCTGATTCCCCGCCTCTGATTCCACACCTTTCATTCCCCGCCTCTCTTTCCCTGCCTCTATTTCCGCGCCTCTTTCTCTGCCTCTCTTTCCCCACATCTCTTTTCCTCCCTCTGATAACCCGCCTCAGATTCCCCGCCTCAGATTCCCCGCCTCTGATTCCCTGCCTCTGATACACTGCCTCTCATTCCCTGCCTCTATTTCCGTGCATCTTTCTCTGCATCTCGTTTCCCACATCTCATTTCCCCCCTCTGATAACCCGCCTCAGATTCCCCGCCTCAGATTCCCCGCCTCAGATTCCCTGCCTCAGATTCCCTTCATCTTATTCCCTTCATCTGATTCCCCGCCTCTGATTCCCCACCTCAGATTCCCTGCCTCAGATTCCCTGCCTCTGATTCCCCGCATCTGATTCCCCGCCTCTGATTCCCCGCCTCTGATTCCCCGCCTCTGATTCCCCGCCTCTGATGACCCGCCTCTGATTCCCCGCCTCAGATTCCCCGGCTCTGATTCCCTGCCTCAGATTTCCTGCCTCAGATTCCCTACCTCTGATTCCCTGCCTCTGATTTCCTGCCTCTGATTCCCTGCCTCTGATTCCCTGCCTCTGATTCCCGGCCACTGATACCCCGCCTCCGATTCCACACCAATGTTTCACCGCCTCTGTTTCTCTGCCTCTTATTTCCCGGCTCAGATTCGCCGGCTCTGATTCCGCGCCTCTGATTCCACGCTTCTCTTTCCGTGTCTCTGATTGCCCGCCTCTGATTCCCCGCCTCTGATTCCCCGCCTCAGATTCCCTGGCTCTGATTCCCCGCATCAGATTCCCTGCCTCAGATTCCCTGCCTCTGATTCCCTGCATCAGATTCCCTGCCTCTGATTCCCCGCCTCTGATTCCCCGCTTCTGATTCCCCGCCTCTGATTCCCCGCCTCAGATGCCCCGCCTCAGATTCCCCGCCTCAGATTCCCCGCCTCAGATTCCCCGCCTCAGTTTCTCCGCCTCAGATTCCCCGCCTCAGATTCCCTGCCTCAGATTCCCTGCCTCAGATTCCCTGCCTCAGCTTCCCTTCATCTGATTCCCTTCATCTGATTCCCTGCCTCTGATTCCCTGCCTTTGATTCCCTGCCTCTGATTCCCCGCCTCTGATTCCCCGCCTCAGATTCCCTGCCTCAGATTCCCTGCCTCAGATTCCCTGCCTCAGATTTCCTGCCTCAGATTCCCTGCCTCTGATTGCCTGCCTCTGATTCCCTGCCTCTGATTCCCTGCCTCTGATTCCCTGCCTCTGATTCCCTGCCTCTGATTCCCTGCCTCTGATTCCCTGCCTCTGATTCCGCACCTCTGATTCCACGCCTCTCTTTCCTTGTCTCTGATTCCACGCCTCTGATTCCCTGCCTCTGATACCCTGCCTCTCTTTGCCTGCCTCTATTTCCGTGCCTCTTTCTCTGCATCTAGTTTCCCACATCTCATTTGCCCCCTCTGATAACCCGCCTCTGATTCCATGCCTCTGATTCACTGCCTCAGATTCTGTGCCTCAGATTCCCCGACTCAGATTTACCGACTCAGATTCCCCGCCTCAGATTCCCTGCCTCAGATTCCCTGCCTCAGATTCCCTGCCTCAGATTCCCTGCCTCAGATTCCCTGTCTCCGATTCCCCGCCTCTGATTCCCCGCCTCTGATTCCCTGCCACTGATACCCCGCCTCCGATTCCACACCAATGTTTCACAGCCTCTGTTTCTCTGCCTCTTATTTCCCGGCTCAGATTCGCCGGCTCTGATTCCGCGCCTCTGATACCACGCTTCTCTTTCCGTGTCTCTGATAGCCCGCCTCTGATTCCCCGCCTCTGATTCCCCACCTTTCATTCCCCGCCTCTCTTTCCCTGCCTCTATTTCCGCGCCTCTTTCTCTGCCTCTCTTTCCCCACATCTCTTTTCCTCCCGCAGATTCCCCGCCTCTGATTCCCCGCCTCTGATTCCCTGCCTCTGATTCCCCGCCTCTGATTCCCTGCCTCTGATTCCGCGCCTCTGATTCCACGCTTCTCTTTCCGTGTCTCTGATAGCCCGCCTCTGATTCCCCGCCTCTGATTCCCCACCTTTCATTCCCCGCCTCCCTTTCCCTGCCTCTATTTCCGCGCCTCTTTCTCTGCCTCTCTTTCTCCACATCTCTTTTCCTCCCACTGATTCCCCGCCTCTGATTCCCCGCCTCTGATTCCCTGCCTCTGATTCCCCGCCTCTGATTCCCCGCCTCTGATTCCCTGCCTCAGATTCCCCGGCTCCGATTCCCTGCATCAGATTCCCTGCCTCAGATTCCCTGCCTCTGATTCCCCGCCTCTGATTCCCTGCCTCTGATTCCCCGCCTCTGATTCCCTGCCTCAGATTCCCTGCCTCAGATTCCCTGCCTCAGATTCCCTGCCTCTGATTCCCCGCCTTTGATTCCCCGCCTCTTATTCCCCGCCTCTGATTCCCCGCCTCTGATTCCCCGCCTTTGATTCCGTGCCTCTGTTTCCCCGCCTCTGAATCCCCGCCTCTGATTCCCCGCCTCAGATTCCCCGGCTCTGATTCCCTGCCTGAGATTCCCTGCCTCAGATACCCCGCCTCAGATTCCGCTCCTCAGATTCCCCGCCTCAGATACCCCGCCTCAGAATCCCCGCATCAGATTCCCCGCCTCAGATTCCCCGCCTCAGATTCCCCGCCTCAGATTCCCCGCCTCAGATTCCCCGCCTCAGATTCCCCGCCTCAGATTCCCCGCCTCAGATTCCCCGCCTCAGATTCCCCGCCTCTGATTCCCTGCCTCTGATTCCCTGCCTCTGATTCCCTGCCTCTGATTCCCTGCCTCTGATTCCCTGCCTCTGATTCCCTGCCTCTGATTCCCTGCCACTAAATCCTTGCCTCTGATTCCCTGCCTCTGATTCCCTGCCTCTGATTCCGCGCCTCTGATTCCCCGCCTCTCTTTCCGTGTCTCTGATTCCCCTCCTCAGATTCCCTGCCTCAGATTCCCTGCCTCTGATTCCCTGCCTCAGATTCCCTGCCTCAGATTCCCTGCCTCAGATTCCCTGTCTCCGATTCCCCGCCTCTGATTCCCCGCCTCTGATTCCCTGCCACTGATACCCTGCCTCTCTTTGCCTGCCTCTATTTCCGTGCATCTTTCTCTGCATCTCGTTTCCCACATCTCATTTCCCCCCTCTGATAACCCGCCTCAGATTCCCCGCCTCAGATTCCCTGCCTCAGATTCCCTGCCTCAGATTCCCTGTCTCCGATTCCCCGCCTCAGATTCCCCGCCTCTGATTCCCTGCCTCTGATACACTGCCTCTCATTCCCTGCCTCTATTTCCGTGCATCTTTCTCTGCATCTCGTTTCCCACATCTCATTTCCCCCCTCTGATAACCCGCCTCAGATTCCCCGCCTCAGATTCCCCGCCTCAGATTCCCTGCCTCAGATTCCCTTCATCTTATTCCCTTCATCTGATTCCCCGCCTCTGATTCCCCACCTCAGATTCCCTGCCTCAGATTCCCTGCCTCTGATTCCCCGCATCTGATTCCCCGCCTCTGATTCCCCGCCTCTGATTCCCCGCCTCTGATTCCCCGCCTCTGATGACCCGCCTCTGATTCCCCGCCTCAGATTCCCCGGCTCTGATTCCCTGCCTCAGATTTCCTGCCTCAGATTCCCTACCTCTGATTCCCTGCCTCTGATTTCCTGCCTCTGATTCCCTGCCTCTGATTCCCTGCCTCTGATTCCCGGCCACTGATACCCCGCCTCCGATTCCACACCAATGTTTCACCGCCTCTGTTTCTCTGCCTCTTATTTCCCGGCTCAGATTCGCCGGCTCTGATTCCGCGCCTCTGATTCCACGCTTCTCTTTCCGTGTCTCTGATTGCCCGCCTCTGATTCCCCACCTCTGATTCCCCGCCTCAGATTCCCTGGCTCTGATTCCCTGCATCAGATTCCCTGCCTCAGATTCCCTGCCTCTGATTCCCTGCATCAGATTCCCTGCCTCTGATTCCCCGCCTCTGATTCCCCGCTTCTGATTCCCCGCCTCTGATTCCCCGCCTCAGATGCCCCGCCTCAGATTCCCCGCCTCAGATTCCCCGCCTCAGATTCCCCGCCTCAGTTTCTCCGCCTCAGATTCCCCGCCTCAGATTCCCTGCCTCAGATTCCCTGCCTCAGATTCCCTGCCTCAGCTTCCCTTCATCTGATTCCCTTCATCTGATTCCCTGCCTCTGATTCCCTGCCTTTGATTCCCTGCCTCTGATTCCCCGCCTCTGATTCCCCGCCTCAGATTCCCTGCCTCAGATTCCCTGCCTCAGATTCCCTGCCTCAGATTTCCTGCCTCAGATTCCCTGCCTCTGATTGCCTGCCTCTGATTCCCTGCCTCTGATTCCCTGCCTCTGATTCCCTGCCTCTGATTCCCTGCCTCTGATTCCCTGCCTCTGATTCCCTGCCTCTGATTCCGCACCTCTGATTCCACGCCTCTCTTTCCTTGTCTCTGATTCCACGCCTCTGATTCCCTGCCTCTGATACCCTGCCTCTCTTTGCCTGCCTCTATTTCCGTGCCTCTTTCTCTGCATCTAGTTTCCCACATCTCATTTGCCCCCTCTGATAACCCGCCTCTGATTCCATGCCTCTGATTCACTGCCTCAGATTCTGTGCCTCAGATTCCCCGACTCAGATTTACCGACTCAGATTCCCCGCCTCAGATTCCCTGCCTCAGATTCCCTGCCTCAGATTCCCTGCCTCAGATTCCCTGCCTCAGATTCCCTGTCTCCGATTCCCCGCCTCTGATTCCCCGCCTCTGATTCCCTGCCACTGATACCCCGCCTCCGATTCCACACCAATGTTTCACAGCCTCTGTTTCTCTGCCTCTTATTTCCCGGCTCAGATTCGCCGGCTCTGATTCCGCGCCTCTGATACCACGCTTCTCTTTCCGTGTCTCTGATAGCCCGCCTCTGATTCCCCGCCTCTGATTCCCCACCTTTCATTCCCCGCCTCTCTTTCCCTGCCTCTATTTCCGCGCCTCTTTCTCTGCCTCTCTTTCCCCACATCTCTTTTCCTCCCGCAGATTCCCCGCCTCTGATTCCCCGCCTCTGATTCCCTGCCTCTGATTCCCCGCCTCTGATTCCCTGCCTCTGATTCCGCGCCTCTGATTCCACGCTTCTCTTTCCGTGTCTCTGATAGCCCGCCTCTGATTCCCCGCCTCTGATTCCCCACCTTTCATTCCCCGCCTCTCTTTCCCTGCCTCTATTTCCGCGCCTCTTTCTCTGCCTCTCTTTCTCCACATCTCTTTTCCTCCCACTGATTCCCCGCCTCTGATTCCCCGCCTCTGATTCCCTGCCTCTGATTCCCCGCCTCTGATTCCCCGCCTCTGATTCCCTGCCTCAGATTCCCCGGCTCCGATTCCCTGCATCAGATTCCCTGCCTCAGATTCCCTGCCTCTGATTCCCCGCCTCTGATTCCCTGCCTCTGATTCCCCGCCTCTGATTCCCTGCCTCAGATTCCCTGCCTCAGATTCCCTGCCTCAGATTCCCTGCCTCTGATTCCCCGCCTTTGATTCCCCGCCTCTTATTCCCCGCCTCTGATTCCCCGCCTCTGATTCCCCGCCTTTGATTCCGTGCCTCTGTTTCCCCGCCTCTGAATCCCCGCCTCTGATTCCCCGCCTCAGATTCCCCGGCTCTGATTCCCTGCCTGAGATTCCCTGCCTCAGATACCCCGCCTCAGATTCCGCTCCTCAGATTCCCCGCCTCAGATACCCCGCCTCAGAATCCCCGCATCAGATTCCCCGCCTCAGATTCCCCGCCTCAGATTCCCCGCCTCAGATTCCCCGCCTCAGATTCCCCGCCTCAGATTCCCCGCCTCAGATTCCCCGCCTCAGATTCCCCGCCTCAGATTCCCCGCCTCTGATTCCCTGCCTCTGATTCCCTGCCTCTGATTCCCTGCCTCTGATTCCCTGCCTCTGATTCCCTGCCTCTGATTCCCTGCCTCTGATTCCCTGCCACTAAATCCTTGCCTCTGATTCCCTGCCTCTGATTCCCTGCCTCTGATTCCGCGCCTCTGATTCCCCGCCTCTCTTTCCGTGTCTCTGATTCCCCTCCTCAGATTCCCTGCCTCAGATTCCCTGCCTCTGATTCCCTGCCTCAGATTCCCTGCCTCAGATTCCCTGCCTCAGATTCCCTGTCTCCGATTCCCCGCCTCTGATTCCCCGCCTCTGATTCCCTGCCACTGATACCCCGCCTCCGATTCCACACCAATGTTTCACAGCCTCTGTTTCTCTGCCTCTTATTTCCCGGCTCAGATTCGCCGGCTCTGATTCCGCGCCTCTGATTCCACGCTTCTCTTTCCGTGTCTCTGTTAGCCCGCCTCTGATTCCCCGCCTCTGATTCCCCACCTTTCATTCCCCGCCTATCTTTCCCTGCCTCTATTTCCGCGCCTCTTTCTCTGCCTCTCTTTCCCCACATCTCTTTTCCTCCCGCTGATTCCCCGCCTCTGATTCCCCGCCTCTGATTCCCTGCCTCTGATTCCAGGCCTCTTATTCCCCGCCTCTGATTCCCCACCTCTGATTGCCTGCCACTGATTGCCTGCCTCTGATTCCCCGCCTCTGTTTCCCCGCCTCTGATTCCCCACCTCTGTCTGTATGCCTCTCTTTCGCCTCCGCTTTTTCCCCTACACTCTTTCCGCGCCTCTCTTTCCCTCCCTCAATTTCAACAACTCTGTTTGATCTGTTCTGTGTACCTCATTTTCAACACACAAGTTCCAACCACTATGTTTCACCCATCACTTTCCCGCCTCTATTTTTCCGCCTATGTTTACCCGCCTCTGTTTACCCACCTGTTTCAACGCCTCTGATTCCCCGCCTCTGATTCCCCACCTCTGTCTCGACGCCTCTCTTTCGCCTCCACTCTTTCCACTCCACTCTTTCCGTGCCTGTCTTTCCCTCCCTCAATTTCAACAACACTGTTTGATCTGTTTTGTGTACCTGATTTTAAACACAGAAGTTACAACCACTATGTTTTGCCCGCCTCTTTCCCCGCCGCTATTTATCCACCTATGTTTACCTGCCTCTGTTTACCCGCCTGTTTCCCCACCTCTGATTCCCCACCTTTCATTCCCCGCCTCTCTTTCCCTGCCTCTGTTTCCGCGCCTCTTTCTCTGCCTCTCTTTCCCCACAACGCTTTTCCTCCCGCTGATTCCCCGCCTCTGATTCCCCGCCTCTGATTCCCTGCCTCTGATTCCCCGCCTCTGATTCCCCGCCTCTGATTCCCTGCCTCTGATTCCCCGCCTCTGATTCCCTGCCTCAGATTCCCTGCCTCAGATTCCCTGCCTCAGATTCCCTGCCTCTGATTCCCCACCTCTGATTCCCCGCCTCTTATTCCCCGCCTCTGATTCCCCGCCTCTGATTCACCGTGTCTGATTCCCTGCCTCAGATTCCCCGGCTTTGATTCCCTGCATCAGATTCCCTGCCTCAGATTCCCTGCCTCTGATTCCCCGCCTCTGATTCCCTGCCTCTGATTCCCTGCCTCTGATTCCTGCCTCAGATTCCCTGCCTCAGATTCCCTGCCTCAGATTTCCTGCTTCTGATTCCCCGCCTTTGATTCCCTGCCTCTTATTCCCAGCCTCTGATTCCCCGCATCTGATTCCCCGCCCCTGATTCCCTGCCTCTGATTCCCTGCCTCTGATTCCCTGCCTCTGATTCCCTGCCTCTTATTCCCTGCCTCTGATTCCCTGCCACTGATACCCCGCCTCCGATTCCACACCAATGTTTCACCGCCTCTGTTTCTCTGCCTCTTATTTCCCGGCTCAGATTCGCCGGCTCTGATTCCGCGCCTCTGATTCCACGCTTCTCTTTCCGTGTCTCTGATAGCCCGCCTCTGATTCCCCGCCTCTGATTCCCCACCTTTCATTCCCCGCCTCTCTTTCCCTGCCTCTATTTCCGCGCCTCTTTCTCTGCCTCTCTTTCTCCACATCGCTTTTCCTCCCACTGATTCCCCGCCTCTGATTCCCTGCCTCTGATTCCCTGCCTCAGATTCCCCGCCTCTGATTCCCTGCCTCTGATTCCCTGCCTCAGATTCCCTGCCTCAGATTCCCTGCCTCAGATTCCCTGCCTCAGATTCCCTGCCTCTGATTCCCCGCCTCTTATTCCCTGCCTCTGTTTCCCCGCCTCTGAATCCCCGCCTCTGATTCCCCGCCTCAGATTCCCCGGCTCTGATTCCCTGCCTGAGATTCCCTGCCTCAGATACCCCGCCTCAGATTCCCCACCTCAGATACCCCACCTCAGAATCCCCGCCTCAGATTCCCCGCCTCAGATTCCCCGTCTCAGATTCCCCGACTCAGATTCCCCGCCTCAGATTCCCCGCCTCAGATTCCCCGCCTCAGATTCCCCGCCTCAGATTCCCCGCCTCAGATTCCCCGCCTCAGATTCCCCGCCTCAGATTCCCTGCCTCAGATTCCCTGCCTCTGATTGCCTGCCTCTGATTCCCTGCCTCTGATTCCCTGCCTCTGATTCCCTGCCTCTGATTCCCTGCCTCTGATTCCCTGCCTCTGATTCCCTGCCTCTAAATCCCTGCCTCTGATTCCCTGCCTCTGATTCCCTGCCTCTGATTCCGCGCCTCTGATTCCCCGCCTCTCTTTCCGTGTCTCTGATTCCCCGCCTCTGATTCCCTGCCTCAGATTCCTTTCCTCAGATTCCCTGCCTCTGTTTCCCCGCCTCTGATTCCCCACGTCTGATTCCCCACCTCAGATTCCCCGCCTCAGATTCCCCGCCTCAGATGACCCGCCTCAGATTCCCCGCCTCAGATTCCCCGCCTCAGATTCCCCGCCTCAGTTTCTCCTCCTCAGATTCCCCGCCTCAGATTCCCTGCCTCAGATTCCCTGCCTCAGATTCCCTGCCTCAGCTTCCCTTCATCTGATTCCCTTCATCTGATTCCCTGCCTCTGATTCCCTGCCTCTGATTCCCTGCCTCTGATTCCCCGCCTCTGATTCCCCGCCTCAGATTCCCTGCCTCAGATTCCCTGCCTCAGATTCCCTGCCTCAGATTTCCTGCCTCAGATTCCCTGCCTCTGATTGCCTGCCTCTGAATCCCTGCCTCTGATTCCCTGCCTCTGATTCCCTGCCTCTTATTCCCTGCCTCTGATTCCCTGCCTCTGATTCCCTGCCTCTGATACCCTACCTCTCTTTGCCTGCCTCTATTTCCGTGCCTCTTTCTCTGCATCTAGTTTCCCACATCTCATTTGCCCCCTCTGATAACCCGCCTCTGATTCCATGCCTCTGATTCACTGCCTCAGATTCTGTGCCTCAGATTCCCCGACTCAGATTTACCGCCTCAGATTCCCCGCCTCAGATTCCCTGCCTCAGATTCCCTGCCTCAGATTCCCTGCCTCAGATTCCCTGCCTCAGATTCCCTGTCTCCTATTCCCCGCCTCTGATTCCCCGCCTCTGATTCCCCGCCTCTGATTCCCCGCCTCTGTTTCCCCGCCTCTGATTCCCCGCCTCTGATTCCCCGCCTCTGATTCCACGCCTCTGATTCCCCGCCTCTGATTCCAGGCTTCCTATTCCCCGCCTCTGATTCCCCACCTCTGATTGCCTGCCACTGATTGCCCGCCTCTGATTCCCCGCCTCTGATTCCCCGCCTCTGATTCCCCACCTCTGTCTGTATGCCTCTCTTTCGCCTCCGCTTTTTCCCCTACACTCTTTCCGCGCCTCTCTTTCCCTCCCTCAATTTGAACAACTCTGTTTGATCTGTTCTGTGTACCTCATTTTCAACACACAAGTTCCAACCACTATGTTTCACCCATCACTTTACCCGCCTCTATTTTTCCACCTATGTTTACCCGCCTCTGTTTACCCACCTGTTTCACCGCCTCTGATTCCCCGCCTCTGATTCCCCACCTCTGTCTCGACGCCTCTCTTTCGCCTCCACTCTTTCCACTCCACTCTTTCCGTGCCTGTCTTTCCCTCCCTCAATTTCAACAACACTGTTTGATCTGTTTTGTGTACCTGATTTTAAACACACAAGTTCCAACCACTATGTTTTGCCCGCCTCTTTCCCCGCCGCTATTTATCCACCTATGTTTACCTGCCTCTGTTTACCCGCCTGTTTCACCACCTCTGATTCCCCACCTTTCATTCCCCGCCACTCTTTCCCTGCCTCTATTTCCGCGCCTCTTTCTCTGCCTCTCTTTCCCCACAACGCTTTTCCTCTCGCTGATTCCCCGCCTCTGATTCCCCGCCTCTGGTTCCCTGCCTCTGATTCCCCGCCTCTGATTCCCTGCCTCAGATTCCCTGCCTCAGATTCCCTGCCTCAGAATCCCTGCCTCTGATTCCCCGCCTCTGATTCCCCGCCTCTTATTCCCCGCCTCTGATTCCCTGCCTCTGATTCCCCATGTCTGATTCCCTGCCTCAGATTCCCCGGCTCTGATTCCCTGCATCAGATTCCCTGCCTCAGATTCCCTGCCTCTGATTCCCCGCCTCTGATTCCCTGCCTCTGATTCCCTGCCTCAGACTTCCTGCTTCTGATTCCCCGCCTTTGATACCCCGCCTCTTATTCCCCGCCTCTGATTCCCAGCCTCTGATTCCCCGCCTCTGATTCCCTGCCTCTGATTCCCTGCCTCTGATTCCCTGCCTCTGATTCCCTGCCTCTTATTCCCTGCCTCTGATTCCCTGCCACTGATACCCCGCCTCCGATTCCACACCAATGTTTCACCGCCTCTGTTTCTCTGCCTCTTATTTCCCGGCTCAGATTCGCCGGCTCTGATTCCGCGCCTCTGATTCAACGCTTCTCTTTCCGTGTCTCTGATAGCCTGCCTCTGATTCCCCGCCTCTGATTCCCCGCCTCAGATTCCCCGGCTCTGATTCCTTGCATCAGATTCCCTGCCTCAGATTCCCTGCCTCTGATTCCCTGCATCAGATTCCCTGCCTCTGATTCCCCGCCTCTGATTCCCCGCTTCTGATTCCCCGCCTCTGATTCCCCGCCTCTCAGATTCCCCGCCTATGATTCCCTGCCTCTGATTCCCTGCCTCTGAATCCCTGCCTCTGACTCCGCGCCTCTTATTCCACGCCTCTCTTTCCGTGTCTCTGATTCCGCGCCTCTGATTCCCTGCCTCTGATACCCTGCCTCTCTTTGCCTGCCTCTATTTCCGTGCCTCTTTCTCTGCATCTCGTTTACCACATCTCATTTCCCCCCTCTGATAACCCGCCTCTGATTCCCCGCCTCTGATTCCCCACCTCAGATTCCCCGGCCTTGATTCCCTGCCTCAGATTCCCCGCCTATGATTCCCCACCTTTGATTCACCACCTCTGATTCCCCGCCTCTGATTCCGCGCCTCTGATTCCCCACCTCAGATTCCCCGGCTCTGATTCCCTGCCTCTTATTCCCTGCCTCAGATTCCCCGGCTCTGATTCCCTGCCTCAGATTCCCTGCCTAAAATTCCCTGCCTCTGATTCCCCGCATCTGATTCCCCGCCTCTGATTCCCTGCATGTGAATCCCCGCCTCTGATTCCACTCCTCTGATTCCACGCCTCTGATTCCCCGCCTCAGATTCCCTGCCTCTGATTACCCGCCTCCCTTTCCGCGCAACTTTCCCGGCCTCCGTTTCCCCACATCTCTTTCCCCGCCTCAGATTCCACGCCTCTGATTCCCCGCCTCTGATTCCACACCTTTCATTCCCCGCCTCTCTTTCCCTGCCTCTATTTCCGCGCCTCTTTCTCTGCCTCTCTTTCCCCACATCTCTTTTCCTCCCTCTGATAACCCGCCTCAGATTCCCCGCCTCAGATTCCCCGCCTCTGATTCCCTGCCTCTGATACACTGCCTCTCATTCCCTGCCTCTATTTCCGTGCATCTTTCTCTGCATCTCGTTTCCCACATCTCATTTCCCCCCTCTGATAACCCGCCTCAGATTCCCCGCCTCAGATTCCCTGCCTCAGATTCCCTGCCTCTGATTCCCCGCATCTGATTCCCCGCCTCTAAATCCCCGCCTCTGATTCCCCGCCTCTGATTCCCCGCCTCTGATGACCCGCCTCTGATTCCCCGCCTCAGATTCCCCGGCTCTGATTCCCTGCCTCAGATTTCCTGCCTCAGATTCCCTACCTCTGATTCCCTGCCTCTGATTTCCTGCCTCTGATTCCCTGCCTCTGATTCCCTGCCTCTGATTCCCGGCCACTGATACCCCGCCTCCGATTCCACACCAATGTTTCACCGCCTCTGTTTCTCTGCCTCTTATTTCCCGGCTCAGATTCGCCGGCTCTGATTCCGCGCCTCTGATTCCACGCTTCTCTTTCCGTGTCTCTGATTGCCCGCCTCTGATTCCCCGCCTCTGATTCCCCGCCTCAGATTCCCTGGCTCTGATTCCCTGCATCAGATTCCCTGCCTCAGATTCCCTGCCTCTGATTCCCTGCATCAGATTCCCTGCCTCTGATTCCCCGCCTCTGATTCCCCGCTTCTGATTCCCCGCCTCTGATTCCCCGCCTCAGATTCCCTGCCTATGATTCCCTGCCTCTGATTCCCTGCCTCTGATTCACTGCCTCTGATTCCCTGACTCTGATTCCCTGCCTCTGATTCCCCGCCCATGATTCCCTGCCTCTGATTCCGCGCCTCTGATTCCACGCCTCTCTTTCCGTGTCTCTGATTCCGCGCCTCTGATTCCCTGCCTCTGATACCCTGCCTCTCTTTGCCTGCCTCTATTTCCGTGCCTCTTTCTCTGCATCTCGTTTACCACATCTCATTTCCCCCCTCTGATAACCCGCCTCTGATTCCCCGCCTCTGATTCCCCGCCTCAGATTCCCCGGCTCTGATTCCCTGCCTCAGATTCCCCGCCTCGGATTCCCCGCCTCTGATTCCCCGCCTCTGATTCCCCACCTCTGATTCCACACCTCTTATTCCCCGCCTCTGATTCCCCGCCTCTGATTCCCCGCCTCAGATTCCCCGGCTCTGATTCCCTGCCTCAGATTCCCTGCGACAGATTCCGTGCCTCAGATTCCCTGCCTCAGATTCCCCGGCTCTGATTCCCTGCCTCAGATTCCCCGGCTCTGATTCCCTGCCTCAGATTCCCTGCCTCAAATTCCCTGCCTCTGATTCCCCGCATCTGATTCCCCGCCTCTGATTCCCCGCCTCTGATTCCTCACATCTGATTCCCCGCCTCTGATTCCCCGCCTCTGATTCCACGCCTCTGATTCCCCGACTCTGATTCCCCGCATCAGATTCTCCAGCTCTGATTCCCTGCCTCAGATTCCCTGCCTCAGATTCCCTGCCTCCCATTCTCCGCCTCTGATTCCCCGCCTCTTATTCCCCGCCTCTTATTCCCCGCCTCTGAATCCCAGCCTCTGAATCCCCGCCTCTGATTCCCCGCCTCTGTTTCCCCGCCTCGGATTCCCCACCTCTGATTCCCCGTCACTGATTCCCTGCCTCTGATTACCCGCCTCCCTTTCCGCGCAAATTTCCCGGACTCCGTTTCCCCACATCTCTTTCCCCGCCTCAGATTCCACGCCTCTGATTCCCCGCCTCTGATTCCCCACATTTCATTCCACGCCTCTCTTTCCCTGCCTCTATTTCCGCGCATCTTTCTCTGCCTCTCTTTCCCCACATCTCTTTTCCTCCCTCTGATTCCCCACCTCTGATTCCCCTCCTCTGATTCCCTGCCTCAGATTCCCTGCCTCAGATTCCCTGCCTCAGATTCCCTGCCTCAGATTCCCTGCCTCAGATTCCCTTAATCTGATTCCCTTCATTTGATTCCCTTCGTCTGATTCCCCGCCTCAGATTCCCCGCCTCAAATTCCCCGCCTCTGATTCCCCACCTCTGATTCCCTGCCTCAAATTCCCTGGCTCATATTCCCTGCTTCAGATTCCCTGCCTCAGATTCCCTGCCTCTGATTCCCCGCATCTGATTCCCCGCCTATGATTCCCCGCCTCTGATTCCCCGCCTCAGATTCCCTGCCTCAGATTCCCTGCCTCAGATTCCCTGCCTCAGATTTCCTGCCTCAGATTCCCTGCCTCTGATTGCCTGCCTCTGATTCCCTGCCTCTGATTCCCTGCCTCTGATTCCCTGCCTCTGATTCCCTGCCTCTGATTCCCTGCCTCTGATTCCCTGCCTCTGATTCCGCACCTCTGATTCCACGCCTCTCTTTCCTTGTCTCTGATTCCACGCCTCTGATTCCCTGCCTCTGATACCCTGCCTCTCATTGCCTGCCTCTATTTCCGTGCCTCTTTCTCTGCATCTAGTTTCCCACATCTCATTTGCCCCCTCTGATAACCCGCCTCTGATTCCATGCCTCTGATTCACTGCCTCAGATTCTGTGCCTCAGATTCCCCGACTCAGATTTACCGACTCAGATTCCCCGCCTCAGATTCCCTGCCTCAGATTCCCTGCCTCAGATTCCCTGCCTCAGATTCACTGCCTCAGATTCCCTGTCTCCGATTCCCCGCCTCTGATTCCCCGCCTCTGATTCCCTGCCACTGATACCCCGCCTCCGATTCCACACCAATGTTTCACAGCCTCTGTTTCTCTGCCTCTTATTTCCCGGCTCAGATTCGCCGGCTCTGATTCCGCGCCTCTGATACCACGCTTCTCTTTCCGTGTCTCTGATAGCCCGCCTCTGATTCCCCGCCTCTGATTCCCCACCTTTCATTCCCCGCCTCTCTTTCCCTGCCTCTATTTCCGCGCCTCTTTCTCTGCATCTCATTTCCCACATCTCATTTCCCCCCTCTGATAACCCGCCTCAGATTCCCCGCCTCAGATTCCCCGCCTCAGATTCCCTGCCTCAGATTCCCTGCCTCAGATTCCCTTCATCTTATTCCCTTCATCTGATTCCCTGCCTCTGATTCCCCACCTCTGATTCCCCGCCTCTAATTCCCCGCCTCTGATTCCCCGCTTCTGATTCCCCACCTCAGATTCCCTGCCTGAGTTTCCCTGCCTCAGATTCCCTGCCTCTGATTCCCCGCATCTGATTCCCCACCTCTGATTCCCCGCCTCTGATTCACCGCCTCTGATTCCCCGCCCCTGATTCCCCGCCTCTGATTCCCCGCCTCTGATGACCCGCCTCTGATTCCCCGCCTCAGATTCCCCGGCTCTGATTCCCTGCCTCAGATTTCCTGCCTCAGATTCCCCGCATCTGATTCCCCGCCTCTGATTCCCCGCCTCTGATTCCTCGCATCTGATTCCCCGCCTCTGATTCCCCGCCTCTGATTCCACGCCTCTGATTCCCCGACTCTGATTCCCCGCATCAGATTCTCCAGCTCTGATTCCCTGCCTCAGATTCCCTGCCTCAGATTCCCTGACTCCCATTCCCTGCCTCTGATTCCCCGCCTCTTATTCCCCGCCTCTTATTCCCCGCCTCTGAATCCCAGCCTCTGAATCCCCGCCTCTGATTCCCCGCCTCTGTTTCCCCGCCTCGGATTCCCCGCCTCTGATTCCCCGTCTCTGATTCCCTGCCTCTGATTACCCGCCTCCCATTCCGCGCAACTTTCCCGGCCTCCGTTTCCCCACATCTCTTTCCCCGCCTCAGATTCCACGCCTCTGATTCCCCGCCTCTGATTCCCCACATTTAATTCCACGCTTCTCTTTCCCTGCCTCTATTTCCGCGCCTCTTTCTCTGCCTCTCTTTCCCCACATCTCTTTTCCTCCCTCTGATTCCCCACCTCTGATTCCCCTCCTCTGATTCCCTGCCTCAAATTCCCTGCCTCTGATTCCCCGCCTCTGATTCCCCGCCTCTGATTCCCCTCCTCTGATTCCCTGCCTCTGATTCTCTGCCTCTGATTCCCTGCCTCTGATTCCCCGCCTCTGATTCCCTGCCTCTGATTCCCTGCCTCTGATACCCTGCCTCTCATTCCCTGCCTCTATTTCCGTGCATCTTTCTCTGCATCTTGTTTCCCACATCTCATTTCCCCCCTCTGATAAACCGCCTCTGATTCCATGCCTGTGATTCCCTGCCTCAGATTCCCCGCCTCAGATTCCCCGACTCAGATTCCCCCTCTCAGATTCCCCGCCTCAGATTCCCTGCCTCAGATTCCCTGCCTCAGATTCCCTGCCTCAGATTCCCTGCCTCAGATTCCCTTAATCTGATTCCCTTCATTTGATTCCCTTCGTCTGATTCCCCGCCTCAGATTCCCCGCCTCTGATTCCCCGCCTCTGATTCCCCACCTCTGATTCCCTGCCTCAAATTCCCTGGCTCATATTCCCTGCTTCAGATTCCCTGCCTCAGATTCCCTGCCTCTGATTCCCCGCATCTGATTCCCCGCCTCTGATTCCCCGCCTCTGATTCCCACCTCAGATTCCCTGCCTCTGATTCCCTGCCTCTGATTCCTTGCATCTGATTCCCCGCCTCTGATTCCCCGCCTCCCTTTCCGCACAACTTTCCCGGCCTCCGTTTCCAAACATCTCTTTCCCCGCCTCTAATTCCCCGCCTCAGATTCCCCGGCTCTGATTCCCTGCCTCAGATTCCCTGCCTCAGATTCCCCGTCTCTGATTTCCCACCTCTGATTGCCCGCCTCTGATTCCCCGTCTCTGATTCCCCACCTCTGATTCCCCAACTATGTCTCTATGCCTCTCTTTCACCTCTGCTCCTTCCCTTCCACTCTTTCTGCGCCTTTCTTTCCCTCCCTCAATTTCAACAACTCTGTTTGATCTGTTCTCTGTACCTCATTTTCAACACACAATTTCCAACCACTATGTTTCACCGATCTCTTTCCCCGCCTCTATTTATCTGCCTATGTTTACCCACCTCTGTTTACCCGCCTGTTTCACCGCCTCTCATTCCCCACCTCAGATTCCCCGCCTCAGATACCCCGCCTCTGATTCCCTGCCTCTGATTCCCTGCCTCTGATTCTCTGCCTCTGATTCCCTGCCACTGATATCCCGCCTCCGATTCCACACCAATGTTTCACCGCCTCTGTTTAACTGCCTCTTATTTCCCGGCTCAGAT
The DNA here is from genome assembly GCF_036971445.1 of Narcine bancroftii. Lineage (NCBI taxonomy): Eukaryota > Metazoa > Chordata > Chondrichthyes > Torpediniformes > Narcinidae > Narcine > Narcine bancroftii. The sequence goes on from NC_091481.1 coordinate 92,971,086, forward strand.
TCGCCGGCTCTGATTCCGCGCCTCTGATTCCACGCTTCTCGTTCCGTGTCTCTGATAGCCCGCCTCTGATTCCCCGCCTCTGATTCCCCACCTCAGATTCCCCGGCTCTGATTCCCTGCATCAGATTCCCTGCCTCAGATTCCCTGCCTCTGATTCCCTGCATCAGATTCCCTGCCTCTGATTCCCCGCCTCTGATTCCCCGCTTCTGATTCCCCGCCTCTGATTCCCCGCCTCAGATTCCCCGGCTCTGATTCCCTGCATCAGATTCCCTGCCTCAGATTCCCTGCCTCTGACTCCCTGCATCAGATTCCCTGCCTCTGATTCCCCGCCTCTGATTCCCCGCTTCTGATTCCCCGCCTCTGATTCCCCGCCTCAGATTCCTTGCCTATGATTCCCTGCCTCTGATTCCCTGCCTCTGATTCCCTGACTCTGATTCCCTGCCTCTGATTCCCTGCCCCTGATTCCCTGCCTCTGATTCCGCGCTTCTGATTCCACGCCTCTGATTCCCTGCCTCTAATTCCCCGCCTCTGATTCCCTGCCTCTAATTCCCCGCCTCTGATTCCCCACCTCTGATTCCCCACCTCTGATTCCCCGGCTCTGATTCCCCGCCTCTGATTACCCACCTCAGATTTCCCGGCTCTGATTCCCTGCCTCAGATTCCCTGTGACAGATTCCCTGCCTCAGATTCCCTGCCTCTGATTCCCCGCCTCTTATTCCCCACCTCTTATTCCCCGCCTCAGATTCCCCGGCTCTGATTCCCTGCCTCTGATTCCCTGCCTCAAATTCCCTGCCTCTGATTCCCCGCATCTGACTCCCCGCCTGTGATTCCCCGCCTCTGATTCCTCGCATCTGATTCTCAGCCTCTGATTCCCCGCCTCTGATTCCACGCCTCTGATTCCCCGCCTCTTATTCCCCGCCTCAGATTCCCCAGCTCTGATTCCCTGCCTCAGATTCCCTGCCTCAGATTCCCTGCCTCCGATTCCCCGCCTCTGATTCCCCGCCTCTGATACCCCGCCTCTGATTCCCCGCATCTGAATCCCAGCCTCTGAATCCCCGCCTCTGATTCCCCGCCTCTGTTTCCCCGCCTCGGATTCCCCACCTCTGATTACCCGCCTCCCTTTCCACGCAACTTTCCCGGCCTCCGTTTCCCCACATCTCTTTCCCCGCCTCAGATTCCACGCCTCTGATTCCCCGCCTCTGATTCCCCACCTTTCATTCCCCGCCTCTCTTTCCCTGCCTCTATTTCCGCGCCTCTTTCTCTGCCTCTCTTTCCCCACATCTCTTTTCTTCCCTCTGATTCCCCGCCTCTGATTCCCCTCCTCTGATTCCCTGCCACTGATTCCCTGCCTCTGATTCCCTGCCTCTGATTCCCCGCCTCTGATTCTCCTCCTCTGATTCCCTGCCTCTGATTCCCTTCCTCTTATTCCCTGCCTCTGATTCCCCGCCTCTGATTCCCTGCCTCTGATTCCCTGCCTCTGATTCCCTGCCTCTGATTCCGGTCCTCTGATTCCAAGCCTCTCTCTCCGTGTCTCTGATTCCCCGCCTCTGATTCCCTTCCTCTGATACCCTGCCTCGCATTCCCTACCTCTATTTCAGTGCATCATTCTCTGCATCTCATTTCCCCCCTCTGATATCCCGCCTCTGATTCCATGCCTGTGATTCCCTGCCTCAGATTCCCCGCTTCAGATTCCCCTACTCAGATTCCCCGCCTCAGATTTCCCGCCTCAGATTCCCTGCCTCAGATTCCCTGCCTCAGATTCCCTGCCTCAGATTCCCAGCCTCAGATTCCCTTCATCTGATTCCCTTCATTTGATTCCCTGCGTCTGATTCCCGGCCTCTGATTCCCCGCCTCTGATTCCCCGCCTCTGATTCCCCACCTCTGATTCCCTGCCTCAGATTCCCTGGCTCAGATTCCCTGCTTCAGATTCCCTGCCTCAGATTCCCTGCCACTGATTCCCCGCATCTGATTCCCCGCCTCTGATTCCCCGCTTCTGATTCCCGCCTCTGATTCCCTGCCTCTGATTCCCCGCCTCTGAATCCCCGCCTCTGATTCCTCGCCTCTGATTCCCTGCCTCAGATTCCCCGGCTCTGATTCCATGCCTCAGATTCCCTGCCTCAGATTCCCTGCCTCCGATTCCCCGCCTCTGATTCCCCGCCTATGATTCCCCGCCTCTGATTCCCAGCCTCTGAATCCCCACCTCTGAATCCCCGCCTCTGATTCCCCGACTCAGATTCCCCGCCTCAGATTCCCCGCCTCAGATTCCCCGCCTCAGATTCCCCGCCTCAGATTCCCCGCCTCAGATTCCCCGCCTCAGATTCCCTGCCTCAGATTCCCTGCCTCTGATTGCCTGCCTCTGATTCCCTGCCTCTGATTCCCTGCCTCTGATTCCCTGCCTCTGATTCCCTGCCTCTGATTCCCTGCCTCTGATTCCCTGCCTCTAAATCCCTGCCTCTGATTCCCTGCCTCTGATTCCCCGCCTCAGATTCCCCGCCTCAGATGACCCGCCTCAGATTCCCCGCCTCAGATTCCCCGCCTCAGATTCCCCGCCTCAGTTTCTCCTCCTCAGATTCCCCGCCTCAGATTCCCTGCCTCAGATTCCCTGCCTCAGATTCCCTGCCTCAGCTTCCCTTCATCTGATTCCCTTCATCTGATTCCCTGCCTCTGATTCCCTGCCTCTGATTCCCTGCCTCTGATTCCCCGCCTCTGATTCCCCGCCTCAGATTCCCTGCCTCAGATTCCCTGCCTCAGATTCCCTGCCTCAGATTTCCTGCCTCAGATTCCCTGCCTCTAATTGCCTGCCTCTGACTCCCTGCCTCTGATTCCCTGCCTCTGATTCCCTGCCTCTTATTCCCTGCCTCTGATTCCCTGCCTCTGATTCCCTGCCTCTGATACCCTACCTCTCTTTGCCTGCCTCTATTTCCGTGCCTCTTTCTCTGCATCTAGTTTCCCACATCTCATTTGCCCCCTCTGATAACCCGCCTCTGATTCCATGCCTCTGATTCACTGCCTCAGATTCTGTGCCTCAGATTCCCCGACTCAGATTTACCGCCTCAGACTCCCCGCCTCAGATTCCCTGCCTCAGATTCCCTGCCTCAGATTCCCTGCCTCAGATTCCCTGCCTCAGATTCCCTGTCTCCTATTCCCCGCCTCTGATTCCCCGCCTCTGATTCCCCGCCTCTGATTCCCCGCCTCTGTTTCCCCGCCTCTGATTCCCCGCCTCTGATTCCCCGCCTCTGATTCCACGCCTCTGATTCCCCGCCTCTGATTCCAGGCTTCCTATTCCCCGCCTCTGATTCCCCACCTCTGATTGCCTGCCACTGATTGCCCGCCTCTGATTCCCCGCCTCTGATTCCCCGCCTCTGATTCCCCACCTCTGTCTGTATGCCTCTCTTTCGCCTCCGCTTTTTCCCCTACACTCTTTCCGCGCCTCTCTTTCCCTCCCTCAATTTGAACAACTCTGTTTGATCTGTTCTGTGTACCTCATTTTCAACACACAAGTTCCAACCACTATGTTTCACCCATCACTTTCCCCGCCTCTATTTTTCCACCTATGTTTACCCGCCTCTGTTTACCCACCTGTTTCACCGCCTCTGATTCCCCGCCTCTGATTCCCCACCTCTGTCTCGACGCCTCTCTTTCGCCTCCACTCTTTCCACTCCACTCTTTCCGTGCCTGTCTTTCCCTCCCTCAATTTCAACAACACTGTTTGATCTGTTTTGTGTACCTGATTTTAAACACACAAGTTCCAACCACTATGTTTTGCCCGCCTCTTTCCCCGCCGCTATTTATCCACCTATGTTTACCTGCCTCTGTTTACCCGCCTGTTTCACCACCTCTGATTCCCCACCTTTCATTCCCCGCCACTCTTTCCCTGCCTCTATTTCCGCGCCTCTTTCTCTGCCTCTCTTTCCCCACAACGCTTTTCCTCTCGCTGATTCCCCGCCTCTGATTCCCCGCCTCTGGTTCCCTGCCTCTGATTCCCCGCCTCTGATTCCCTGCCTCAGATTCCCTGCCTCAGATTCCCTGCCTCAGAATCCCTGCCTCTGATTCCCCGCCTCTCATTCCCCGCCTCTTATTCCCCGCCTCTGATTCCCTGCCTCTGATTCCCCATGTCTGATTCCCTGCCTCAGATTCCCCGGCTCTGATTCCCTGCATCAGATTCCCTGCCTCAGATTCCCTGCCTCTGATTCCCCGCCTCTGATTCCCTGCCTCTGATTCCCTGCCTCAGACTTCCTGCTTCTGATTCCCCGCCTTTGATACCCCGCCTCTTATTCCCCGCCTCTGATTCCCAGCCTCTGATTCCCCGCCTCTGATTCCCTGCCTCTGATTCCCTGCCTCTGATTCCCTGCCTCTGATTCCCTGCCTCTTATTCCCTGCCTCTGATTCCCTGCCACTGATACCCCGCCTCCGATTCCACACCAATGTTTCACCGCCTCTGTTTCTCTGCCTCTTATTTCCCGGCTCAGATTCGCCGGCTCTGATTCCGCGCCTCTGATTCCACGCTTCTCTTTCCGTGTCTCTGATAGCCTGCCTCTGATTCCCCGCCTCTGATTCCCCGCCTCAGATTCCCCGGCTCTGATTCCTTGCATCAGATTCCCTGCCTCAGATTCCCTGCCTCTGATTCCCTGCATCAGATTCCCTGCCTCTGATTCCCCGCCTCTGATTCCCCGCTTCTGATTCCCCGCCTCTGATTCCCCGCCTCTCAGATTCCCCGCCTATGATTCCCTGCCTCTGATTCCCTGCCTCTGATTCCCTGCCTCTGACTCCGCGCCTCTTATTCCACGCCTCTCTTTCCGTGTCTCTGATTCCGCGCCTCTGATTCCCTGCCTCTGATACCCTGCCTCTCTTTGCCTGCCTCTATTTCCGTGCCTCTTTCTCTGCATCTCGTTTACCACATCTCATTTCCCCCCTCTGATAACCCGCCTCTGATTCCCCGCCTCTGATTCCCCACCTCAGATTCCCCGGCCTTGATTCCCTGCCTCAGATTCCCCGCCTATGATTCCCCACCTTTGATTCACCACCTCTGATTCCCCGCCTCTGATTCCGCGCCTCTGATTCCCCACCTCAGATTCCCCGGCTCTGATTCCCTGCCTCTTATTCCCTGCCTCAGATTCCCCGGCTCTGATTCCCTGCCTCAGATTCCCTGCCTAAAATTCCCTGCCTCTGATTCCCCGCATCTGATTCCCCGCCTCTGATTCCCTGCCTGTGAATCCCCGCCTCTGATTCCACTCCTCTGATTCCACGCCTCTGATTCCCCGCCTCAGATTCCCTGCCTCTGATTACCCGCCTCCATTTCCGCGCAACTTTCCCGGCCTCCGTTTCCCCACATCTCTTTCCCCGCCTCAGATTCCACGCCTCTGATTCCCCGCCTCTGATTCCACACCTTTCATTCCCCGCCTCTCTTTCCCTGCCTCTATTTCCGCGCCTCTTTCTCTGCCTCTCTTTCCCCACATCTCTTTTCCTCCCTCTGATAACCCGCCTCAGATTCCCCGCCTCAGATTCCCCGCCTCTGATTCCCTGCCTCTGATACACTGCCTCTCATTCCCTGCCTCTATTTCTGTGCATCTTTCTCTGCATCTCGTTTCCCACATCTCATTTCCCCCCTCTGATAACCCGCCTCAGATTCCCCGCCTCAGATTCCCCGCCTCAGATTCCCTGCCTCAGATTCCCTTCATCTTATTCCCTTCATCTGATTCCCCGCCTCTGATTCCCCACCTCAGATTCCCTGCCTCAGATTCCCTGCCTCTGATTCCCCGCATCTGATTCCCCGCCTCTGATTCCCCGCCTCTGATTCCCCGCCTCTGATTCCACGCCTCTGATGACCCGCCTCTGATTCCCCGCCTCAGATTCCCCGGCTCTGATTCCCTGCCTCAGATTTCCTGCCTCAGATTCCCTACCTCTGATTCCCTGCCTCTGATTTCCTGCCTCTGATTCCCTGCCTCTGATTCCCTGCCTCTGATTCCCGGCCACTGATACCCCGCCTCCGATTCCACACCAATGTTTCACCGCCTCTGTTTCTCTGCCTCTTATTTCCCGGCTCAGATTCGCCGGCTCTGATTCCGCGCCTCTGATTCCACGCTTCTCTTTCCGTGTCTCTGATTGCCCGCCTCTGATTCCCCGCCTCTGATTCCCCGCCTCAGATTCCCTGGCTCTGATTCCCTGCATCAGATTCCCTCCCTCAGATTCCCTGCCTCTGATTCCCTGCATCAGATTCCCTGCCTCTGATTCCCCGCCTCTGATTCCCCGCTTCTGATTCCCCGCCTCTGATTCCCCGCCTCAGATTCCCTGCCTATGATTCCCTGCCTCTGATTCCCTGCCTCTGATTCACTGCCTCTGATTCCCTGACTCTGATTCCCTGCCTCTGATTCCCCGCCCCTGATTCCCTGCCTCTGATTCCGCGCCTCTGATTCCACGCCTCTCTTTCCGTGTCTCTGATTCCGCGCCTCTGATTCCCTGCCTCTGATACCCTGCCTCTCTTTGCCTGCCTCTATTTCCGTGCCTCTTTCTCTGCATCTCGTTTACCACATCTCATTTCCCCCCTCTGATAACCCGCCTCTGATTCCCCGCCTCTGATTCCCCGCCTCAGATTCCCCGGCTCTGATTCCCTGCCTCAGATTCCCCGCCTCGGATTCCCCGCCTCTGATTCCCCGCCTCTGATTCCCCACCTCTGATTCCACACCTCTTATTCCCCGCCTCTGATTCCCCGCCTCTGATTCCCCGCCTCAGATTCCCCGGCTCTGATTCCCTGCCTCAGATTCCCTGCGACAGATTCCGTGCCTCAGATTCCCTGCCTCAGATTCCCCGGCTCTGATTCCCTGCCTCAGATTCCCCGGCTCTGATTCCCTGCCTCAGATTCCCTGCCTCAAATTCCCTGCCTCTGATTCCCCACATCTGATTCCCCGCCTCTGATTCCCCGCCTCTGATTCCTCGCATCTGATTCCCCGCCTCTGATTCCCCGCCTCTGATTCCACGCCTCTGATTCCCCGACTCTGATTCCCCGCATCAGATTCTCCAGCTCTGATTCCCTGCCTCAGATTCCCTGCCTCAGATTCCCTGCCTCCCATTCTCCGCCTCTGATTCCCCGCCTCTTATTCCCCGCCTCTTATTCCCCGCCTCTGAATCCCAGCCTCTGAATCCCCGCCTCTGATTCCCCGCCTCTGTTTCCCCGCCTCGGATTCCCCGCCTCTGATTCCCCGTCTCTGATTCCCTGCCTCTGATTACCCGCCTCCCTTTCCGCGCAACTTTCCCGGACTCCGTTTCCCCACATCTCTTTCCCCGCCTCAGATTCCACGCCTCTGATTCCCCGCCTCTGATTCCCCACATTTCATTCCACGCCTCTCTTTCCCTGCCTCTATTTCCGCGCATCTTTCTCTGCCTCTCTTTCCCCACATCTCTTTTCCTCCCTCTGATTCCCCACCTCTGATTCCCCTCCTCTGATTCCCTGCCTCAGATTCCCTGCCTCAGATTCCCTGCCTCAGATTCCCTGCCTCAGATTCCCTGCCTCAGATTCCCTTAATCTGATTCCCTTCATTTGATTCCCTTCGTCTGATTCCCCGCCTCAGATTCCCCGCCTCAAATTCCCCGCCTCTGATTCCCCACCTCTGATTCCCTGCCTCAAATTCCCTGGCTCATATTCCCTGCTTCAGATTCCCTGCCTCAGATTCCCTGCCTCTGATTCCCCGCATCTGATTCCCCGCCTATGATTCCCCGCCTCTGATTCCCCGCCTCAGATTCCCTGCCTCAGATTCCCTGCCTCAGATTCCCTGCCTCAGATTTCCTGCCTCAGATTCCCTGCCTCTGATTGCCTGCCTCTGATTCCCTGCCTCTGATTCCCTGCCTCTGATTCCCTGCCTCTGATTCCCTGCCTATGATTCCCTGCCTCTGATTCCCTGCCTCTGATTCCGCACCTCTGATTCCACGCCTCTCTTTCCTTGTCTCTGATTCCACGCCTCTGATTCCCTGCCTCTGATACCCTGCCTCTCATTGCCTGCCTCTATTTCCGTGCCTCTTTCTCTGCATCTAGTTTCCCACATCTCATTTGCCCCCTCTGATAACCCGCCTCTGATTCCATGCCTCTGATTCACTGCCTCAGATTCTGTGCCTCAGATTCCCCGACTCAGATTTACCGACTCAGATTCCCCGCCTCAGATTCCCTGCCTCAGATTCCCTGCCTCAGATTCCCTGCCTCAGATTCACTGCCTCAGATTCCCTGTCTCCGATTCCCCGCCTCTGATTCCCCGCCTCTGATTCCCTGCCACTGATACCCCGCCTCCGATTCCACACCAATGTTTCACAGCCTCTGTTTCTCTGCCTCTTATTTCCCGGCTCAGATTCGCCGGCTCTGATTCCGCGCCTCTGATACCACGCTTCTCTTTCCGTGTCTCTGATAGCCCGCCTCTGATTCCCCGCCTCTGATTCCCCACCTTTCATTCCCCGCCTCTCTTTCCCTGCCTCTATTTCCGCGCCTCTTTCTCTGCATCTCATTTCCCACATCTCATTTCCCCCCTCTGATAACCCGCCTCAGATTCCCCGCCTCAGATTCCCCACCTCAGATTCCCTGCCTCAGATTCCCTGCCTCAGATTCCCTTCATCTTATTCCCTTCATCTGATTCCCTGCCTCTGATTCCCCACCTCTGATTCCCCGCCTCTAATTCCCCGCCTCTGATTCCCCGCTTCTGATTCCCCACCTCAGATTCCCTGCCTTAGTTTCCCTGCCTCAGATTCCCTGCCTCTGATTCCCCGCATCTGATTCCCCACCTCTGATTCCCCGCCTCTGATTCACCGCCTCTGATTCCCCGCCCCTGATTCCCCGCCTCTGATTCCCCGCCTCTGATGACCCGCCTCTGATTCCCCGCCTCAGATTCCCCGGCTCTGATTCCCTGCCTCAGATTTCCTGCCTCAGATTCCCCGCATCTGATTCCCCGCCTCTGATTCCCCGCCTCTGATTCCTCGCATCTGATTCCCCGCCTCTGATTCCCCGCCTCTGATTCCACGCCTCTGATTCCCCGACTCTGATTCCCCGCATCAGATTCTCCAGCTCTGATTCCCTGCCTCAGATTCCCTGCCTCAGATTCCCTGCCTCCCATTCCCTGCCTCTGATTCCCCGCCTCTTATTCCCCGCCTCTTATTCCCCGCCTCTGAATCCCAGCCTCTGAATCCCCGCCTCTGATTCCCCGCCTCTGTTTCCCCGCCTCGGATTCCCCGCCTCTGATTCCCCGTCTCTGATTCCCTGCCTCTGATTACCCGCCTCCCTTTCCGCGCAACTTTCCCGGCCTCCGTTTCCCCACATCTCTTTCCCCGCCTCAGATTCCACGCCTCTGATTCCCCGCCTCTGATTCCCCACATTTAATTCCACGCTTCTCTTTCCCTGCCTCTATTTCCGCGCCTCTTTCTCTGCCTCTCTTTCCCCACATCTCTTTTCCTCCCTCTGATTCCCCACCTCTGATTCCCCTCCTCTGATTCCCTGCCTCAAATTCCCTGCCTCTGATTCCCCACCTCTGATTCCCCGCCTCTGATTCCCCTCCTCTGATTCCCTGCCTCTGATTCTCTGCCTCTGATTCCCTGCCTCTGATTCCCCGCCTCTGATTCCCTGCCTCTGATTCCCTGCCTCTGATTCCCTGCCTCTGATTTCGCCTCTGATTCCACGCCTCTCTTTCCGTGTCTCTGATTCCCCGCCTCTGATTCCCTGCCTCTGATACCCTGCCTCTCATTCCCTGCCTCTATTTCCGTGCATCTTTCTCTGCATCTTGTTTCCCACATCTCATTTCCCCCCTCTGATAAACCGCCTCTGATTCCATGCCTGTGATTCCCTGCCTCAGATTCCCCGCCTCAGATTCCCCGACTCAGATTCCCCCTCTCAGATTCCCCGCCTCAGATTCCCTGCCTCAGATTCCCTGCCTCAGATTCCCTGCCTCAGATTCCCTGCCTCAGATTCCCTTAATCTGATTCCCTTCATTTGATTCCCTTCGTCTGATTCCCCGCCTCAGATTCCCCGCCTCTGATTCCCCGCCTCTGATTCCCCACCTCTGATTCCCTGCCTCAAATTCCCTGGCTCATATTCCCTGCTTCAGATTCCCTGCCTCAGATTCCCTGCCTCTGATTCCCCGCATCTGATTCCCCGCCTCTGATTCCCCGCCTCTGATTCCCACCTCAGATTCCCTGCCTCTGATTCCCTGCCTCTGATTCCTTGCATCTGATTCCCCGCCTCTGATTCCCCGCCTCCCTTTCCGCACAACTTTCCCGGCCTCCGTTTCCAAACATCTCTTTCCCCGCCTCTAATTCCCCGCCTCAGATTCCCCGGCTCTGATTCCCTGCCTCAGATTCCCTGCCTCAGATTCCCCGTCTCTGATTTCCCACCTCTGATTGCCCGCCTCTGATTCCCCGTCTCTGATTCCCCACCTCTGATTCCCCAACTATGTCTCTATGCCTCTCTTTCACCTCTGCTCTTTCCCTTCCACTCTTTCTGCGCCTTTCTTTCCCTCCCTCAATTTCAACAACTCTGTTTGATCTGTTCTCTGTACCTCATTTTCAACACACAATTTCCAACCACTATGTTTCACCGATCTCTTTCCCAGCCTCTATTTATCTGCCTATGTTTACCCACCTCTGTTTACCCGCCTGTTTCACCGCCTCTCATTCCCCACCTCAGATTCCCCGCCTCAGATACCCCGCCTCTGATTCCCTGCCTCTGATTCCCTGCCTCTGATTCTCTGCCTCTGATTCCCTGCCACTGATATCCCGCCTCCGATTCCACACCAATGTTTCACCGCCTCTGTTTAACTGCCTCTTATTTCCCGGCTCAGATTCGCCGGCTCTGATTCCGCGCCTCTGATTCCACGCTTCTCGTTCCGTGTCTCTGATAGCCCGCCTCTGATTCCCCGCCTCTGATTCCCCACCTCAGATTCCCCGGCTCTGATTCCCTGCATCAGATTCCCTGCCTCAGATTCCCTGCCTCTGATTCCCTGCATCAGATTCCCTGCCTCTGATTCCCCGCCTCTGATTCCCCGCTTCTGATTCCCCGCCTCTGATTCCCCGCCTCAGATTCCCCGGCTCTGATTCCCTGCATCAGATTCCCTGCCTCAGATTCCCTGCCTCTGACTCCCTGCATCAGATTCCCTGCCTCTGATTCCCCGCCTCTGATTCCCCGCTTCTGATTCCCCGCCTCTGATTCCCCGCCTCAGATTCCTTGCCTATGATTCCCTGCCTCTGATTCCCTGCCTCTGATTCCCTGACTCTGATTCCCTGCCTCTGATTCCCTGCCCCTGATTCCCTGCCTCTGATTCCGCGCTTCTGATTCCACGCCTCTGATTCCCTGCCTCTAATTCCCCGCCTCTGATTCCCTGCCTCTAATTCCCCGCCTCTGATTCCCCACCTCTGATTCCCCACCTCTGATTCCCCGGCTCTGATTCCCCGCCTCTGATTACCCACCTCAGATTTCCCGGCTCTGATTCCCTGCCTCAGATTCCCTGTGACAGATTCCCTGCCTCAGATTCCCTGCCTCTGATTCCCCGCCTCTTATTCCCCACCTCTTATTCCCCGCCTCAGATTCCCCGGCTCTGATTCCCTGCCTCTGATTCCCTGCCTCAAATTCCCTGCCTCTGATTCCCCGCATCTGACTCCCCGCCTGTGATTCCCCGCCTCTGATTCCTCGCATCTGATTCCCAGCCTCTGATTCCCCGCCTCTGATTCCACGCCTCTGATTCCCCGCCTCTTATTCCCCGCCTCAGATTCCCCAGCTCTGATTCCCTGCCTCAGATTCCCTGCCTCAGATTCCCTGCCTCCGATTCCCCGCCTCTGATTCCCCGCCTCTGATACCCCGCCTCTGATTCCCCGCATCTGAATCCCAGCCTCTGAATCCCCGCCTCTGATTCCCCGCCTCTGTTTCCCCGCCTCGGATTCCCCGCCTCTGATTACCCGCCTCCCTTTCCACGCAACTTTCCCGGCCTCCGTTTCCCCACATCTCTTTCCCCGCCTCAGATTCCACGCCTCTGATTCCCCGCCTCTGATTCCCCACCTTTCATTCCCCGCCTCTCTTTCCCTGCCTCTATTTCCGCGCCTCTTTCTCTGCCTCTCTTTCCCCACATCTCTTTTCTTCCCTCTGATTCCCCGCCTCTGATTCCCCTCCTCTGATTCCCTGCCACTGATTCCCTGCCTCTGATTCCCTGCCTCTGATTCCCCGCCTCTGATTCCCCTCCTCTGATTCCCTGCCTCTGATTCCCTTCCTCTTATTCCCTGCCTCTGATTCCCCGCCTCTGATTCCCTGCCTCTGATTCCCTGCCTCTGATTCCCTGCCTCTGATTCCGGTCCTCTGATTCCAAGCCTCTCTCTCCGTGTCTCTGATTCCCCGCCTCTGATTCCCTGCCTCTGATACCCTGCCTCTCATTCCCTACCTCTATTTCAGTGCATCATTCTCTGCATCTTGTTTCCCACATCTCATTTCCCCCCTCTGATATCCCGCCTCTGATTCCATGCCTGTGATTCCCTGCCTCAGATTCCACGCTTCAGATTCCCCTACTCAGATTCCCCGCCTCAGATTTCCCGCCTCAGATTCCCTGCCTCAGATTCCCTGCCTCAGATTCCCTGCCTCAGATTCCCAGCCTCAGATTCCCTTCATCTGATTCCCTTCATTTGATTCCCTGCGTCTGATTCCCGGCCTCTGATTCCCCGCCTCTGATTCCCCGCCTCTGATTCCCCACCTCTGATTCCCTGCCTCAGATTCCCTGGCTCAGATTCCCTGCTTCAGATTCCCTGCCTCAGATTCCCTGCCACTGATTCCCCGCATCTGATTCCCCGCCTCTGATTCCCCGCTTCTGATTCCCGCCTCTGATTCCCTGCCTCTGATTCCCCGCCTCTGAATCCCCGCCTCTGATTCCTCGCCTCTGATTCCCTGCCTCAGATTCCCCGGCTCTGATTCCATGCCTCAGATTCCCTGCCTCAGATTCCCTGCCTCCGATTCCCCGCCTCTGATTCCCCGCCTATGATTCCCCGCCTCTGATTCCCAGCCTCTGAATCCCCACCTCTGAATCCCCGCCTCTGATTCCCCGCCTCTGATTCCACGCCTCTGATTCCCCGCCTCTGATTCCAGGCCTCTTATTCCCCGCCTCTGATTCCCCACCTCTGTCTGTATGCCTCTCTTTCGCCTCCGCATTTTCACCTACACTTTTTCCGTGCCTCTCTTTCCCTCCCTCAATTTCAACAACTCTGTTTGATCTGTTCTGTGTACCTCATTTTCAACACACAATTTCCAACCACTATGTTTCACCCATCACTTTCCCCGCCTCTATTTCTCCGCCTATGTTTACCCACCTCTGTTTACCCACTTGTTTCACCGCCTCTGATTCCCCGCCTATGATTCCCCACCTCTGACTCTATGCCTCTCTTTCGCCTCCACTCTTTCCACTCCACTCTTTCCATGCCTGTCTTTCCCTCCCTCAATTTTAACAACACTGTTTGATCTGTTTTGTGTACCTGATTTTAAACACACAAGTTGCAGCCACTATGTTTTGCCCGCCTCTTTCACCACCTCTATTTATCCACCTATGTTTACCTGCCTCTGTTTACCCGCCTGTTTCCCCGCCTCTGATTCCCCACCTTTCATTCCCCGCCTCGCTTTCCCTGCCTCTATTTCCGCGCCTCTTTCACTGCCTCTCTTTCCCCACATCTCTTTTCCTCCCGCCGATTCCCCGCCTCTGATTCCCCGCCTCTGATTCCCTGCCTCAGATTCCCTGCCTCTGATTCCCCGCCTCTGATTCCCCGCCTCTTATTCCCCGCCTCTGATTCCCCGCCTCTGATTCCCCGCCTCTGATGCCCTGCCTCAGATTCCCCGTCTCTGATTCCCTGCATCAGCTTCCCCGCCTCATATTCCCTGCCTCTGATTCCCTGCCTCAGATTCCCTGCCTCAGATTCCCTGCCTCTGATTCCCCGCCTCTGATTCCCTGCCTCTGATTCCCTGCCTCTGATTCCCCGCCTCTTATTCCCCACCTCATATTCCCCGCCTCAGATTCCCCGGCTCTGATTCCCTGCCTCAGATTCCCTGCCTCAAATTCCCTGCATCTGAATCCCCGCCTCTGATTCCCCGCCTCTGTTTCCCCGCCTCGGATTCCCCGCCTCTGATTCCCCACCTCAGATTCCCTGCCTCTGATTACCCGCCTCCCTTTCCGCGCAACTTTCCCGGCCTCCGTTTCCCCACTTCTCTTTCCCCACCTCAGATTCCACGCCTCTGATTCCCTGCATCAGATTCCCTGCCTCAGATTCCCTGCCTCTGACTCCCTGCATCAGATTCCATGCCTCTGATTCCCCGCATCTGATTCCCCACTTCTGATTCCCCGCCTCTGATTCCCCGCCTCAGATTCCTTGCCTATGATTCCCTGCCTCTGATTCCCTGCCTCTGATTCCCTGACTCTGATTCCCTGCCTCTGATTCCCTGCCTCTGATTCCGCGCTTCTGATTCCACGCCTCTCTTTCCGTGTCTCTGATTCCGCGCCTCTGATTCCCTGCCTCTGATACCCTGCCTCTCTTTGCCTGCCTCTATATCCGTGCCTCTTTCTCTGCATCTCGTTTACCACATCTCATTTCCCCCCACTGATAACCCGCCTCTGATTCCCCACCTCTGATTCCCCGCCTCTGATTCCCTGCCTCTAATTCCCCGCCTCTGATTCCCCGCCTCTGATTCCCCGCCTCTGATTCCCCGCCTCTGATTCCCCACCTCAGATTTCCCGCCTCTGATTCCCTGCCTCAGATTCCCTGCGACAGATTCCCCACCTCAGATTCCCTGCCTTAGTTTCCCTGCCTCAGATTCCCTGCCTCTGATTCCCCGCATCTGATTCCCCACCTCTGATTCCCCGCCTCTGATTCCCCGCCTCTGATTCCCCGCCTCTGATGACCCGCCTCTGATTCCCCGCCTCAGATTCCCCGGCTCTGATTCCCTGCCTCAGATTTCCTGCCTCAGATTCCCTACCTCTGATTTCCCACTTCTGATTACCCGCCTCTGATTCCCCTCCTCTGATTCCCCGCCTCTGATTCCCCACCTCTGATTCCCCACCTCAGATTCCCCGGCTCTGATTCCCCGCATCTGATTCCCTGCCTCTAATTCCCCGCCTCTGATTCCCGGCCTCTGATTCCCTGCCTCTGATTCCCCGCCTCTGATTCCCCGCCTCTGATTCCCCGCCTCCCTTTCCGCACAACTTTCCCGGCCTCCGTTTCCAAACATCTCTTTCCCCGCCTCTAATTCCCCGCCTCAGATTCCCCGGCTCTGATTCCCTGCCTCAGATTCCCTGCCTCAGATTCCCCGTCTCTGATTTCCCACCTCTGATTGCCCGCCTCTGATTCCCCGTCTCTGATTCCCCACCTCTGATTCCCCAACTATGTCTCTATGCCTCTCTTTCACCTCTGCTCTTTCCCTTCCACTCTTTCCGCGCCTTTCTTTCCCTCCCTCAATTTCAACAACTCTGTTTGATCTGTTCTCTGTACCTCATTTTCAACACACAATTTCCAACCACTATGTTTCACCGATCTCTTTCCCCGCCTCTATTTATCTGCCTATGTTTACCCACCTCTGTTTACCCGCCTGTTTCACCGCCTCTCATTCCCCACCTCAGATTCCCCGCCTCAGATTCCCCGCCTCTGATTCCCTGCCTCTGATTCCCTGCCTCTGATTCTCTGCCTCTGATTCCCTGCCACTGATATCCCGCCTCCGATTCCACACCAATGTTTCACCGCCTCTGTTTAACTGCCTCTTATTTCCCGGCTCAGATTCGCCGGCTCTGATTCCGCGCCTCTGATTCCACGCTTCTCGTTCCGTGTCTCTGATAGCCCGCCTCTGATTCCCCGCCTCTGATTCCCTGCATCAGATTCCCTGCCTCAGATTCCCTGCCTCTGATTCCCTGCATCAGATTCCGTGCCTCTGATACCCCGCCTCTGATTCCCCGCTTCTGATTCCCCGCCTCTGATTCCCCGCCTCAGATTCCCTGCCTATGATTCCCTGCCTCTGATTCCCTGCCTCTGATTCCCCGCCTCTGATTCCCTGCCTCTGATTCCCTGCCTCTGATTCCGCGCCTCTGATTCCACGCTTCTCTTTCCGTGTCTCTGATAGCCCGCCTCTGATTCCCCGCCTCTGATTCCCCGCCTCAGATTCCCCGGCTCTGATTCCCTGCATCAGATTCCCTGCCTCAGATTCCCTGCCTCTGACTCCCTGCATCAGATTCCCTGCCTCTGATTCCCCGCCTCTGATTCCCCGCTTCTGATTCCCCGCCTCTGATTCCCCGCCTCAGATTCCTTGCCTATGATTCCCTGCCTCTGATTCCCTGCCTCTGATTCCCTGACTCTGATTCCCTGCCTCTGACTCCCGGCCCCTGATTCCCTGCCTCTGATTCCGCGCTTCTGAATCCACGCCTCTCTTTCCGTGTCTCTGATTCCGCGCCTCTGATTCCCTGCCTCTGATACCCTGCCTCTCTTTGCCTGCCTCTATATCCGTGCCTCTTTCTCTGCATCTCGTTTACCACATCTCATTTCCCCCCACTGATAACCCGCCTCTGATTCCCCGCCTCTGATTCCTCACCTCTGATTCCCTGCCTCTAATTCCCCGCCTCTGATTCCCCACCTCTGATTCCCCACCTCAGATTTCCCAGCTCTGATTCCCTGCCTCAGATTCCCTGCGACAGATTCCCTGCCTCAGATTCCCTGCCTCTGATTCCCCGCCTCTTATTCCCCACCTCTTATTCCCCGCCTCAGATTCCCCACCTCTGATTCCCCACCTCTGATTCCCCGCCTCTGATTCCCCGCCTCTGATTCCCCACCTCAGATTTCCCGGCTCTGATTCCCTGCCTCAGATTCCCTGCGACAGATTCCCTGCCTCAGATTCCCTGCCTCTGATTCCCCGCCTCTTATTCCCCACCTCTTATTCCCCGCCTCAGATTCCCCGGCTCTGATTCCCTGCCTCAGATTCCCTGCCTCAAATTCCCTGCCTCTGATTCCCCGCATCTGATTCCCAGCCTCTGATTCCCCGCCTCTGATTCCACGCCTCTGATTCCCAGCCTCTGATTCCCCGCCTCTGATTCCTCGCATCTGATTCCCAGCCTCTGATTCCCCGCCTCTGATTCCACACCTCTGATTCCCCGCCTCTGATTCCCCGCCTCAGATTCCCCAGCTCTGATTCCCTGCCTCAGATTCCCTGCCTCAGATTCCCTGCCTCCGATTCCCCGCCTCTGATTCCCCGCCTCTGAATCCCAGCCTCTGAATCCCCGCCTCTGATTCCCCGCCTCTGTTTCCCCGCCTCGGATTCCCCGCCTCTGATTACCCGCCTCCCTTTCCACGCAACTTTCCCGGCCTCCGTTTCCCCACATCTCTTTCCCCGCCTCTGATTCCCCGCCTCTGATTCCCCACCTTTCATTCCCCGCCTCTCTTTCCCTGCCTCTATTTCCGCGCATCTTTCTCTGCCTCTCTTTCCCCACATCTCTTTTCTTCCCTCTGATTCCCCGCCTCTGATTCCCCTCCTCTGATTCCCTGCCTCTGATTCCCTGCCTCTGATTCCCTGCCTCTGATTCCCCGCCTCTGATTCCCCTCCTCTGATTCCCTGCCTCTGATTCCCTTCCTCTTATTCCCTGCCTCTGATTCCCCGCCTCTGATTCCCTGCCTCTGATTCCCTGCCTCTGATTCCCTGCCTCTGATTCCGGTCCTCTGATTCCAAGCCTCTCTCTCCGTGTCTCTGATTCCCCGCCTCTGATTCCCTGCCTCTGATACCCTGCCTCTCATTCCCTACCTCTATTTCCGTGCATCATTCTCTGCATCTTGTTTCCCACATCTCATTTCCCCCCTCTGATAACCCGCCACTGATTCCATGCCTGTGATTCCCTGCCTCAGATTCCCCGCTTCAGATTCCCCTACTCAGATTCCCCGCCTCAGATTTCCCGCCTCAGATTCCCTGCCTCAGATTCCCTGCCTCAGATTCCCTGCCTCAGATTCCCAGCCTCAGATTCCCTTCATCTGATTCCCTTCATTTGATTCCCTGCGTCTGATTCCCGGCCTCTGATTCCCCGCCTCTGATTCCCCGCCTCTGATTCCCCACCTCTGATTCCCTGCCTCAGATTCCCTGGCTCAGATTCCCTGCTTCAGATTCCCTGCCTCAGATTCCCTGCCACTGATTCCCCGCATCTGATTCCCCGCCTCTGATTCCCCGCTTCTGATTCCCGCCTCTGATTCCCTGCCTCTGATTCCCCGCCTCTGAATCCCCGCCTCTGATTCCTCGCCTCTGATTCCCTGCCTCAGATTCCCCGGCTCTGATTCCATGCCTCAGATTCCCTGCCTCAGATTCCCTGCCTCCGATTCCCCGCCTCTGATTCCCCGCCTATGATTCCCCGCCTCTGATTCCCAGCCTCTGAATCCCCACCTCTGAATCCCCGCCTCTGATTCCCCGCCTCTGATTCCACGCCTCTGATTCCCCGCCTCTGATTCCAGGCCTCTTATTCCCCGCCTCTGATTCCCCACCTCTGATTGCCTGCCACTGATTGCCCGCCTCTGATTCCCCGCCTCTGATTCCCCGCCTCTGATTCCCCACCTCTGTCTGTATGCCTCTCTTTCGCCTCCGCTTTTTCCCCTACACTTTTTCCGCGCCTCTCTTTCCCTCCCTCAATTTCAACAACTCTGTTTGATCTGTTCTGTGTACCTCATTTTCAACACACAATTTCCAACCACTATGTTTCACCCATCACTTTCCCCGCCTCTATTTCTCCGCCTATGTTTACCCACCTCTGTTTACCCACCTGTTTCACCGCCTCTGATTCCCCGCCTATGATTCCCCACCTCTGACTCTACGCCTCTCTTTCGCCTCCACTCTTTCCACTCCACTCTTTCCGTGCCTGTCTTTCCCTCCCTCAATTTCAACAACACTGTTTGATCTGTTTTGTGTACCTCATTTTAAACACACAAGTTCCAGCCACTATGTTTTGCCCGCCTCTTTCACCGCCTCTATTTATCCACCTATGTTTACCTGCCTCTGTTTACCCGCCTGTTTCCCCGCCTCTGATTCCCCACCTTTCATTCCCCGCCTCGCTTTCCCTGCCTCTATTTCCGCGCCTCTTTCACTGCCTCTCTTTCCCCACATCTCTTTTCCTCCCGCTGATTCCCCGCCTCTGATTCCCCGCCTCTGATTCCCTGCCTCAGATTCCCTGCCTCTGATTCCCCGCCTCTGATTCCCCGCCTCTTATTCCCCGCCTCTGATTCCCCGCCTCTGATTCCCCGCCTCTGATGCCCTGCCTCAGATTCCCTGGCTCTGATTCCCTGCATCAGCTTCCCCGCCTCATATTCCCTGCCTCTGATTCCCCGCCTCTGATTCCCTGCCTCTGATTCCCCGCCTCTGATTCCCTGCCTCAGATTCCCTGCCTCAGATTCCCTGCCTCTGATTCCCCGCCTCTGATTCCCTGCCTCTGATTCCCTGCCTCAGATTCCCTGCCTCTGATTCCCCGCCTCTTATTCCCCACCTCATATTCCCCGCCTCAGATTCCCCGGCTCTGATTCCCTGCCTCAGATTCCCTGCCTCAAATTCCCTGCCTCTGATTCCCCGCATCTGATTCCCCGCCTCTGATTCCCCGCCTCTGATTCCTCGCATCTGATTCCCCGCCTCTGATTCCCCACCTCTGATTCCACGCCTCTGATTCCCCGCCTCTGATTCCCCGCCTCTGATTCCCCACCTCTGATTCCACGCCTCTGATTCCCCGCCTCTGATTCCCCGCCTCTGATTCCCCAGCTCTGATTCCCTGCCTCAGATTCCCTGCCTCAGATTCCCTGCGTCCGATTCCCCGCCTCTGAATCCCAGCCTCTGAATCCCCGCCTCTGATTCCCCGCCTCTGTTTCCCCGCCTCTGATTACCCGCCTCCCTTTCCGCGCAACTTTCCCGGCCTCCGTTTCCCCACTTCTCTTTCCCCGCCTCAGATTCCACGCCTCTGATTCCCTGCATCAGATTCCCTGCCTCAGATTCCCTGCCTCTGACTCCCTGCATCAGATTCCATGCCTCTGATTCCCCGCCTCTGATTCCCCACTTCTGATTCCCCGCCTCTGATTCCCCGCCTCAGATTCCTTGCCTATGATTCCCTGCCTCTGATTCCCTGCCTCTGATTCCCTGCCTCTGATTCCCCGCCTCTGATTCCCCACCTCTGATTCCCCTCCTCTGATTCCCTGCCTCTGATTCCCTGCCTCTTATTCCCTGCCTCTGATTCCCCGCCTCTGATTCCCTGCCTCTGATTCCCTGCCTCTGATTCCCTGCCTCTGATTCCGGTCCTCTGATTCCAAGCCTCTCTTTCCGTGTCTCTGATTCCCCGCCTCTGATTCCCTGCCTCTGATACCCTGCCTCTCATTCCCTACCTCTATTTCCGTGCATCATTCTCTGCATCTTATTTCCCACATCTCATTTCCCCCCTCTGATAACCCGCCTCTGATTCCATGCCTGTGATTCCCTGCCTCAGATTCCCCGCTTCAGATTCCCCTACTCAGATTCCCCGCCTCAGATTTCCCGCCTCAGATTCCCTGCCTCAGATTCCCTGCCTCAGATTCCCTGCCTCAGATTCCCAGCCTCAGTTTCCCTTCATTTGATTCCCTGCGTCTGATTCCCGGCCTCTGATTCCCCGCCTCTGATTCCCCGCCTCTGATTCCCCACCTCTGATTCCCTGCCTCAGATTCCCTGGCTCAGATTCCCTGCTTCAGATTCCCTGCCTCAGATTCCCTGCCACTGATTACCCCGCATCTGATTCCCCGCCTCTGATTCCCCGCTTCTGATTCCCGCCTCTGATTCCCTGCCTCTGATTCCCCGCCTCTGAATCCCCGCCTCTGATTCCTCGCCTCTGATTCCCTGCCTCAGATTCCCCGGCTCTGATTCCATGCCTCAGATTCTCTGCCTCAGATTCCCTGCCTCCGATTCCCCGCCTCTGATTCCCCGCCTATGATTCCCCGCCTCTGATTCCCAGCCTCTGAATCCCCACCTCTGAATCCCCGCCTCTGATTCCCCGCCTCTGATTCCACGCCTCTGATTCCCCGCCTCTGATTCCAGGCCTCTTATTCCCCGCCTCTGATTCCCCACCTCTGATTGCCTGCCACTGATTGCCCGCCTCTGATTCCCCGCCTCTGATTCCCCGCCTCTGATTCCCCACCTCTGTCTGTATGCCTCTCTTTCGCCTCCGCTTTTTCCCTACACTTTTTCCGCGCCTCTCTTTCCCTCCCTCAATTTCAACAACTCTGTTTGATCTGTTCTGTGTACCTCATTTTCAACACACAATTTCCAACCACTATGTTTCACCCATCACTTTTCCCGCCTCTATTTCTCCGCCTATGTTTACCCACCTCTGTTTACCCACCTGTTTCACAGCCTCTGATTCCCCGCCTATGATTCCCCACCTCTGTCTCTACGCCTCTCTTTCGCCTCCACTCTTTCCCCTCCACTCTTTCCGTGCCTGTATTTTCCTCCCTCAATTTCAACAACACTGTTTGATCTGTTTTGTGTACCTGATTTTAAACACACAAGTTCCAACCACTATGTTTTGCCCGCCTCTTTCACCGCCTCTATTTATCCACCTATGTTTACCTGCCTCTGTTTACCCGCCTGTTTCCCCGCCTTTGATTCCCCACCTTTCACTCCCCGCCTCGCTTTCCCTGCCTCTATTTCCGCGCCTCTTTCACTGCCTCTCTTTCCCCACATCTCTTTTCCTCCCGCTGATTCCCCGCCTCTGATTCCCCGCCTCTGATTCCCTGCCTCTGATTCCCCGCCTCTGATTCCCTGCCTCAGATTCCCTGCCTCAGATTCCCTGCCTCAGATTCCCTGCCTCTGATTACCCGCCTCTGATTCCCTGCCTCTGATTCCCCGCCTCTGATTCCCTGCCTCTGATTCCCCGCCTCTGATTCCCTGCCTCAGATTCCCTGCCTCAGATTCCCTGCCTCAGATTCCCTGCCTCTGATTCCCCGCCTCTGATTCCCTGCCTCTGATTCCCTGCCTCAGATTCCCTGCCTCTGATTCCCCGCCTCTTATTCCCCACCTCATATTCCCCACCTCAGATTCCCCGGCTCTGATTCCCTGCCTCAGATTCCCTGCCTCAAATTCCCTGCCTCTGATACCCCGCATCTGATTCCCCGCCTCTGATACCCCGCCTCTGATTCCTCGCATCTGATTCCCCGCCTCTGATTCCCCACCTCTGATACCACGCCTCTGATTCCCCGCCTCTGATTCCCCGCCTCAGATTCCCCAGCTCTGATTCCCTGCCTCAGATTCCCTGCCTCAGATTCCCTGCGTCCGATTCCCCGCCTCTGAATCCCAGCCTCTGAATCCCCGCCTCTGATTCCCCGCCTCTGTTTCCCCGCCTCGGATTCCCCGCCTCTGATGCCCCGCCTCTGATTCCCTGCCTCTGATTACCCGCCTCCCTTTCCGCGCAACTTTCCCGGCCTCCGTTTCCCCACCTCTTTCCCCGCCTCAGATTCCACGCCTCTGATTCCTCGCCTCCGATTCCCCACCTTTCATTCCCCGCCTCTCTTTCCCTGCCCCTATTTCCGCGCCTCTTTCTCTGCCTCTCTTTCCCCACATCTCTTTTCCTCCCACTGATTCCCCACCTCTGATTCCCCTCCTCTGATTCCCCGCCTCTGATTCCCCGCCTTTGATTCCCCTCCTCTGATTCGCTGCCTCTGATTCCCTGCCTCTGATTCCCTGCCTCTGATTCCCCGCCTCTGATTCCCTGCCTCTGATTCCCTGCCTCTGATTCCCTGCCTCTGATCCCGGGCCTCTGATTCCACGCCTCTCTTTCCGTGTCTCTGATTCCCTGCCTCTGATACCCTGCCTCTCATTCCCTGCCTCTATTTCCGTGCATCTTTCTCTGCATCTTGTTTCCCACATCTCATTTCCCCCCTCTGATAACCCGCCTCTGATTCCATGCCTGTGATTCCCTGCCTCAGATTCCCCGCCTCAGATTCCCCGACTCAGATTCCCCGCCTCAGATTCCCCTACTCAGATTCCCTGCCTCAGATTCCCTGCCTCAGATTCCCTGCCTCAGATTACCTGCCTCAGATTCCCTTCATCTGATTCCCTTCATTTGATTCCCTGCGTCTGATTCGCGGCCTCTGATTCCCCGCCTCTGATTCCCCGCCTCTGATTCCCCACCTCTGATTCCCTGCCTCAGATTCCCTGGCTCAGATTCCCTGCTTCAGATTCCCTGCCTCAGATTCCCTGCCACTGATTCCCCGCATCTGATTCCCCGCCTCTGATTCCCCGCTTCTGATTCCCGCCTCTGATTCCCTGCCTCTGATTCCCCGGCTCTGATTCCCTGCCTCAGATTCCCCGGCTCTGATTCCCTGCCTCAGATTCCCTGCCTCAAATTCCCTGCCTCTGATTCCCCGCATCTGATTCCCCGCCTCTGATTCCCCGCCTCTGATTCCTCGCATCTGATTCCCCGCCTCTGATTCCCCGCCTCTGATTCCACGCCTCTGATTCCCCGCCTCTGATTCCCCGCATCAGATTCTCCAGCTCTGATTCCCTGCCTCAGATTCCCTGCCTCAGATTCCCTGCCTCCCATTCCCCGCCTCTGATTCCCCGCCTCTGATTCCCCGCCTCTGATTCCCCGCCTATGAATCCCAGCCTCTGAATCCCCGCCTCTGATTCCCCGTTTCTGTTTCCCCGCCTCTGTTTCCCCGCCTCTGATTCCCCGTCTCTGATTCCCTGCCTCTGATTACCCGCCTCCCTTTCCGCGCAACTTTCCCGGCCTCCGTTTCCCAACATCTCTTTCCCCGCCTCAGATTCCACGCCTCTGATTCCCCGCTTCTGATTCCCCACATTTCATTCCACGCCTCTCTTTCCCTGCCTCTATTTCCGCGCCTCTTTCTCTGCCTCTCTTTCCCCACATCTCTTTTCCTCCCTCTGAATCCCCACCTCTGATTCCCCTCCTCTGATTCCCTGCCTCAAATTCCCTGCCTCTGATTCCCCGCCTCTGAATCCCCGCCTCTGATTCCCCTCCTCTGATTCCCTGCCTCTGATTCTCTGCCTCTGATTCCCTGCCTCTGATTCCCCGCCTCTGATTCCCTGCCTCTGATTCCCTGCCTCTGATTCCGCGCCTCTGATTCCACGCCTCTCTTTCCGTGTCTCTGATTCCCCGCCTCTGATTCCCTGCCTCTGATACCCTGCCTCTCATTCCCTGCCTCTATTTCCGTGCATCTTTCTCTGCATCTTGTTTCCCACATCTCATTTCCCCCCTCTGATAAACCGCCACTGATTCCATGCCTGTGATTCCCTGCCTCAGATTCCCCGCCTCAGATTCCCCGACTCAGATTCCCCCTCTCAGATTCCCCGCCTCAGATTCCCTGCCTCAGATTCCCTGCCTCAGATTCCCTGCCTCAGATTCCCTACCTCAGATTCCCTTCATCTGATTCCCTTCATTTGATTCCCTGCGTCTGATTCCCCGCCTCAGATTCCCTGCCTCAGATTCCCTGCCTATGATTCCCTGCCTCTGATTCCCTGCCTCTGATTCCGCGCCTCTGATTCCACGCTTCTCTTTCCGTGTCTCTGATAGCCCGCCTCTGATTCCCCGCCTCTGATTCCCCGCCTCAGATTCCCCGGCTCTGATTCCCTTCATCAGATTCCCTGCCTCAGATTCCCTGCCTCTGACTCCCTGCATCAGATTCCCTGCCTCTGATTCCCCGCCTCTGATTCCCCGCTTCTTATTCCCCGCCTCTGATTCCCCGCCTCAGATTCCTTGCCTATGATTCCCTGCCTCTGATTCCCTGCCTCTGATTCCCTGACTCTGATTCCCTGCCTCTGATTCCCTGCCCCTGATTCCCTGCCTCTGATTCCGCGCTTCTGATTCCACGCCTCTCTTTCCGTGTCTCTGATTCCGCGCCTCTGATTCCCTGCCTCTGATACCCTGCCTCTCTTTGCCTGCCTCTATATCCGTGCCTCTTTCTCTGCATCTCGTTTACCACATCTCATTTCCCCCCACTGATAACCCGCCTCTGATTCCCCGCCTCTGATTCCTCGCCTATGATTCCCTGCCTCTAATTCCCCGCCTCTGATTCCCCAACTCAGATTCCCCACCTCTGATTCCCCGGCTCTGATTCCCCGCCTCTGATTACCCACCTCAGATTTCCCGGCTCTGATTCCCTGCCTCAGATTCCCTGCGACAGATTCCCTGCCTCAGATTCCCTGCCTCTGATTCCCCGTCTCTTATTCCCCACCTCTTATTCCCCGCCTCAGATTCCCCACCTCTGATTCCCCACCTCTGATTCCCCGCCTCTGATTCCCCGCCTCTGATTCCCCACCTCAGATTTCCCGGCTCTGATTCCCTGCCTCAGATTCCCTGCGACAGATTCCCTGCCTCAGATTCCCTGCCTCAGATTCCCCGCCTCTTATTCCCCACCTCTTATTCCCCACCTCAGATTCCCCGGCTCTGATTCCCTGCCTCTGATTCCCTGCCTCAAATTCCCTGCCTCTGATTCCCCGCATCTGACTCCCCGCCTGTGATTCCCCGCCTCTGATTCCTCGCATCTGATTCCCAGCCTCTGATTCCCCGCCTCTGATTCCACGCCTCTGATTCCCCGCCTCTGATTCCCCGCCTCAGATTCCCCAGCTCTGATTCCCTGCCTCAGATTCCCTGCCTCAGATTCCCTGCCTCCGATTCCCCGCCTCTGATTCCCCGCCTCTGATACCCCGCCTCTGATTCCCCGCATCTGAATCCCAGCCTCTGAATCCCCGCCTCTGATTCCCCGCCTCTGTTTCCCCGCCTCGGATTCCCCGCCTCTGATTACCCGCCTCCCTTTCCACGCAACTTTCCCGGCCTCCGTTTCCCCACATCTCTTTCCCCGCCTCAGATTCCCCGCCTCTGATTCCCCGCCTCTGATTCCCCACCTTTCATTCCCCGCCTCTCTTTCCCTGCCTCTATTTCCGCGCCTCTTTCTCTGCCTCTCTTTCCCCACATCTCTTTTCTTCCCTCTGATTCCCCGCCTCTGATTCCCCTCCTCTGATTCCCTGCCTCTGATTCCCTGCCTCTGATTCCCTGCCTCTGATTCCCCGCCTCTGATTCCCCTCCTCTGATTCCCTGCCTCTGATTCCCTTCCTCTTATTCCCTGCCTCTGATTCCCCGCCTCTGATTCCCTGCCTCTGATTCCCTGCCTCTGATTCCATGCCTGTGATTCCCTGCCTCAGATTCCCCGCTTCAGATTCCCCTACTCAGATTCCCCGCCTCAGATTTCCCGCCTCAGATTCCCTGCCTCAGATTCCCTGCCTCAGATTCCCTGCCTCAGATTCCCAGCCTCAGATTCCCTTCATCTGATTCCCTTCATTTGATTCCCTGCGTCTGATTCCCGGCCTCTGATTCCCCGCCTCTGATTCCCCGCCTCTGATTCCCCACCTCTGATTCCCTGCCTCAGATCCCTGGCTCAGATTCCCTGCTTCAGATTCCCTGCCTCAGATTCCCTGCCACTGATTCCCCGCATCTGATTCCCCGCCTCTGATTCCCCGCTTCTGATTCCCGCCTCTGATTCCCTGCCTCTGATTCCCCGCCTCTGAATCCCCGCCTCTGATTCCTCGCCTCTGATTCCCTGCCTCAGATTCCCCGGCTCTGATTCCATGCCTCAGATTCCCTGCCTCAGATTCCCTGCCTCCGATTCCCCGCCTCTGATTCCCCGCCTATGATTCCCCGCCTCTGATTCCCAGCCTCTGAATCCCCACCTCTGAATCCCCGCCTCTGATTCCCCGCCTCTGATTCCACGCCTCTGATTCCCCGCCTCTGATTCCAGGCCTCTTATTCCCCGCCTCTGATTCCCCACCTCTGATTGCCTGCCACTGATTGCCCGCCTCTGATTCCCCGCCTCTGATTCCCCGCCTCTGATTCCCCACCTCTGTCTGTATGCCTCTCTTTCGCCTCCGCTTTTTAACCAACACTTTTTCCGCGCCTCTCTTTCCCTCCCTCAATTTCAACAACTCTGTTTGATCTGTTCTGTGTACCTCATTTTCAACACACAAGTTCCAACCACTATGTTTCACCCATCTCTTTCCCCGCCTCTATTTATCCGCCTATGTTTACCCACCTCTGTTTACCCACCTGTTTCACCGCCTCTGATTCCCCGCCTATGATTCCCCACCTCTGACTCTACGCCTCTCTTTCGCCTCCACTCTTTCCACTCCACTCTTTCCATGCCTGTCTTTCCCTCCCTCAATTTTAACAACACAGTTTGATCTGTTTTGTGTACCTGATTTTAAACACACAAGTTCCAGCCACTATGTTTTGCCCGCCTCTTTCACCACCTCTATTTATCCACCTATGTTTACCTGCCTCTGTTTACCCGCCTGTTTCCCCGCCTCTGATTCCCCAGCTCTGATTAACAATATCTGATTCCCCGCCTCTGATTCCCCGCCTCTGATTCCCCACCTTTCATTCCCCGCCTCGCTTTCCCTGCCTCTATTTCCGCGCCTCTTTCACTGCCTCTCTTTCCCCACATCTCTTTTCCTCCCGCTGATTCCCCGCCTCTGATTCCCCGCCTCTGATTGCCTGCCTCAGATTCCCTGCCTCTGATTCCCCGCCTCTGATTCCCCGCCTCTTATTCCCCGCCTCTGATTCCCCGCCTCTGATTCCCCGCCTCTGATGCCCTGCCTCAGATTCCCCGTCTCTGATTCCCTGCATCAGCTTCCCCGCCTCATATTCCCTGCCTCTGATTCCCTGCCTCAGATTCCCTGCCTCAGATTCCCTGCCTCTGATTCCCCGCCTCTGATTCCCTGCCTCTGATTCCCTGCCTCTGATTCCCCGCCTCTTATTCCCCACCTCATATTCCCCGCCTCAGATTCCCCGGCTCTGATTCCCTGCCTCAGATTCCCTGCCTCAAATTCCCTGCCTCTGATTCCCCGCATCTGATTCCCCGCCTCTGATTCCCCGCCTCTGATTCCTCGCCTCTGATTCCCCGCCTCTGATTCCCCGCCTCAGATTCCCCAGCTCTGATTCACTGCCTCAGATTCCCTGCCTCAGATTCCCTGCGTCCGATTCCCCGCCTCTGAATCCCAGCCTCTGAATCCCCGCCTCTGATTCCCCGCCTCTGATTCCCCGCCTCAGATTCCACGCCTCTGATTCCCTGCATCAGATTCCATGCCTCTGATTCCCCGCCTCTGATTCCCCACTTCTGATTCCCCGCCTCTGATTCCGTGTCTCTGATTCCGCGCCTCTGATTCCCTTCCTCTGATACCCTGCCTCTCTTTGCCTGCCTCTATATCCGTGCCTCTTTCTCTGCATCTCGTTTACCACATCTCATTTCCCCCCACTGATAACCCGCCTCTGATTCCCCGCCTCTGATTCCCCGCCTCTGATTCCCTGCCTCTAATTCCCCGCCTCTGATTCCCCACCTCTGATTCCCCACCTCTGATTCCCCGCCTCTGATTCCCCGCCTCTGATTCCCCACCTCAGATTTCCCGGCTCTGATTCCCTGCCTCAGATTCCCTGCGACAGATTCCCCACCTCAGATTCCCTGCCTTAGTTTCCCTGCCTCAGATTCCCTGCCTCTGATTCCCCACCTCTGATTCCCCGCCTCTGATTCGCCGCCTCTGATTCCCCGCCCCTGATTCCCCGCCTCTGATTCCCCGCCTCTGATTCCACGCCTCTGATTCCCCGCCTCTGATTCCCCGCCTCAGATTCCCCAGCTCTGATTCCCTGCCTCAGATTCCCTGCCTCAGATTCCCTGCCTCCGATTCCCCGCCTCTGATTCCCCGCCTCTGATACCCCGCCTCTGATTCCCCGCATCTGAATCCCAGCCTCTGAATCCCCGCCTCTGATTCCCCGCCTCTGTTTCCCCGCCTCGGATTCCCCGCCTCTGATTACCCGCCTCCCTTTCCACGCAACTTTCCCGGCCTCCGTTTCCCCACATCTCTTTCCCCGCCTCAGATTCCCCGCCTCTTATTCCCCACCTCATATTCCCCGCCTCAGATTCCCCGGCTCTGATTCCCTGCCTCAGATTCCCTGCCTCAAATTCCCTGCCTCTGATTCCCCGCATCTGATTCCCCGCCTCTGATTCCCCGCCTCTGATTCCTCGCCTCTGATTCCCCGCCTCTGATTCCCCGCCTCAGATTCCCCAGCTCTGATTCACTGCCTCAGATTCCCTGCCTCAGATTCCCTGCGTCCGATTCCCCGCCTCTGAATCCCAGCCTCTGAATCCCCGCCTCTGATTCCCCGCCTCTGATTCCCCGCCTCAGATTCCACGCCTCTGATTCCCTGCATCAGATTCCATGCCTCTGATTCCCCGCCTCTGATTCCCCACTTCTGATTCCCCGCCTCTGATTCCCCGCCTCAGATTCCTTGCCTATGATTCCCTGCCTCTGATTCCCTGCCTCTGATTCCCTGACTCTGATTCCCTGCCTCTGATTCCCTGCCCCTGATTCCCTGCCTCTGATTCCGCGCTTCTGATTCCACGCCTCTCTTTCCGTGTCTCTGATTCCGCGCCTCTGATTCCCTTCCTCTGATACCCTGCCTCTCTTTGCCTGCCTCTATATCCGTGCCTCTTTCTCTGCATCTCGTTTACCACATCTCATTTCCCCCCACTGATAACCCGCCTCTGATTCCCCGCCTCTGATTCCCCGCCTCTGATTCCCTGCCTCTAATTCCCCGCCTCTGATTCCCCACCTCTGATACCCCACCTCTGATTCCCCGCCTCTGATTCCCCGCCTCTGATTCCCCACCTCAGATTTCCCGGCTCTGATTCCCTGCCTCAGATTCCCTGCGACAGATTCCCCACCTCAGATTCCCTGCCTTAGTTTCCCTGCCTCAGATTCCCTGCCTCTGATTCCCCACCTCTGATTCCCCGCCTCTGATTCGCCGCCTCTGATTCCCCGCCCCTGATTCCCCGCCTCTGATTCCCCGCCTCTGATTCCCCGCCTCTGATTCCCCGCCTCAGATTCCCCGGCTCTGATTCCCTGCCTCAGATTTCCTGCCTCAGATTCCCTACCTCTGATTTCCCACTTCTGATTACCCGCCTCTGATTCCCCTCCTCTGATTCCCCGCCTCTGATTCCCCACCTCTGATTCCCCACCTCAGATTCCCCGGCTCTGATTCCCCGCATCTGATTCCCTGCCTCTAATTCACCGCCTCTGATTCCCGGCCTCTGATTCCCTGCCTCTAATTCCCCGCCTCTGATTCCCGGCCTCTGATTCCCTGCCTCTGATTCCCCGCCTCTGATTCCCCGCCTCCCTTTCCGCACAACTTTCCCGGCCTCCGTTTCCAAACATCTCTTTCCCCGCCTCTAATTCCCCGCCTCAGATTCCCCGGCTCTGATTCCCTGCCTCAGATTCCCTGCCTCAGATTCCCCGTCTCTGATTTCCCACCTCTGATTGCCCGCCTCTGATTCCCCGTCTCTGATTCCCCACCTCTGATTCCCCAACTATGTCTCTATGCCTCTCTTTCACCTCTGCTCTTTCCCTTCCACTCTTTCCGCGCCTTTCTTTCCCTCCCTCAATTTCAACAACTCTGTTTGATCTGTTCTCTGTACCTCATTTTCAACACACAATTTCCAACCACTATGTTTCACCGATCTCTTTCCCCGCCTCTATTTATCTGCCTATGTTTACCCACCTCTGTTTACCCGCCTGTTTCACCGCCTCTCATTCCCCACCTCAGATTCCCCGCCTCAGATTCCCCGCCTCTGATTCCCTGCCTCTGATTCCCTGCCTCTGATTCTCTGCCTCTGATTCCCTGCCACTGATATCCCGCCTCCGATTCCACACCAATGTTTCACCGCCTCTGTTTAACTGCCTCTTATTTCCCGGCTCAGATTCGCCGGCTCTGATTCCGCGCCTCTGATTCCACGCTTCTCGTTCCGTGTCTCTGATAGCCCGACTCTGATTCCCCGCCTCTGATTCCCCACCTCAGATTCCCCGGCTCTGATTCCCTGCATCAGATTCCCTGCCTCAGATTCCCTGCCTCTGATTCCCTGCATCAGATTCCGTGCCTCTGATTCCCCGCCTCTGATTCCCTGCTTCTGATTCCCCGCCTCTGATTCCCCGCCTCAGATTCCCTGCCTATGATTCCCTGCCTCTGATTCCCTGCCTCTGATTCCGCGCCTCTGATTCCACGCTTCTCTTTCCGTGTCTCTGATAGCCCGCCTCTGATTCTCCGCCTCTGATTCCCCGCCTCAGATTCCCCGGCTCTGATTCCCTGCATCAGATTCCCTGCCTCAGATTCCCTGCCTCTGACTCCCTGCATCAGATTCCCTGCCTCTGATTCCCCGCCTCTGATTCCCCGCTTCTGATTCCCCGCCTCTGATTCCCCGCCTCAGATTCCTTGCCTATGATTCCCTGCCTCTGATTCCCTGCCTCTGATTCCTTGACTCTGATTCCCTGCCTCTGATTCCCTGCCCCTGATTCCCTGCCTCTCTTTGCCTGCCTCTATATCCGTGCCTCTTTCTCTGCATCTCGTTTACCACATCTCATTTCCCCCCACTGATAACCCGCCTCTTATTCCCCGCCTCTGATTCCTCACCTCTGATTCCCTGCCTCTAATTCCCCGCCTCTGATTCCCCACCTCTGATTCCCCACCTCAGATTTCCCGGCTCTGATTCCCTGCCTCAGATTCCCTGCGACAGATTCCCTGCCTCAGATTCCCTGCCTCTGATTCCCCGCCTCTTATTCCCCACCTCTGATTACCTGCCTCTGATTCCCCGCCTCTGATTCCCCGCCTCAGATTCCCCAGCTCTGATTCCCTGCCTCAGATTCCCTGCCTCAGATTCCCTGCCTCCGATTCCCCGCCTCTGATTCCCCGCCTCTGATACCCCGCCTCTGATTCCCCGCATCTGAATCCCAGCCTCTGAATCCCCGCCTCTGATTCCCCGCCTCTGTTTCCCCGCCTCGGATTCCCCGCCTCTGATTACCCGCCTCCCTTTCCACGCAACTTTCCCGGCCTCCGTTTCCCCACATCTCTTTCCCCGCCTCAGATTCCCCGCCTCTGATTCCCCGCCTCTGATTCCCCACCTTTCATTCCCCGCCTCTCTTTCCCTGCCTCTATTTCCGCGCCTCTTTCTCTGCCTCTCTTTCCCCACATCTCTTTTCTTCCCTCTGATTCCCCGCCTCTGATTCCCCTCCTCTGATTCCCTGCCTCTGATTCCCTGCCTCTGATTCCCTGCCTCTGATTCCCCGCCTCTGATTCCCCTCCTCTGATTCCCTGCCTCTGATTCCCTTCCTCTTATTCCCTGCCTCTGATTCCCCGCCTCTGATTCCCTGCCTCTGATTCCCTGCCTCTGATTCCCTGCCTCTGATTCCAGTCCTCTGATTCCAAGCCTCACTCTCCGTGTCTCTGATTCCCCGCCTCTGATTCCCTGCCTCTGATACCCTGCCTCTCATTCCCTACCTCTATTTCCGTGCATCATTCTCTGCATCTTGTTTCCCACATCTCATTTCCCCCCTCTGATAACCCGCCTCTGATTCCATGCCTGTGATTCCCTGCCTCAGATTCCCCGCTTCAGATTCCCCTACTCAGATTCCCCGCCTCAGATTTCCCGCCTCAGATTCCCTGCCTCAGATTCCCTGCCTCAGATTCCCTGCCTCAGATTCCCAGCCTCAGATTCCCTTCATCTGATTCCCTTCATTTGATTCCCTGCGTCTGATTCCCGGCCTCTGATTCCCCGCCTCTGATTCCCCACCTCTGATTCCCTGCCTCAGATTCCCTGGCTCAGATTCCCTGCTTCAGATTCCCTGCCTCAGATTCCCTGCCACTGATTCCCCGCATCTGATTCCCCGCCTCTGATTCCCCGCTTCTGATTCCCGCCTCTGATTCCCTGCCTCTGATTCCCCGCCTCTGAATCCCCGCCTCTGATTCCTCGCCTCTGATTCCCTGCCTCAGATTCCCCGGCTCTGATTCCATGCCTCAGATTCCCTGCCTCAGATTCCCTGCCTCCGATTCCCCGCCTCTGATTCCCCGCCTATGATTCCCCGCCTCTGATTCCCAGCCTCTGAATCCCCACCTCTGATTCCAGGCCTCAGATTCCCTGCCTCCGATTCCCCGCCTCTGATTCCCCGCCTATGATTCCCCGCCTCTGATTCCCCGCCTCTGATTCCCCGCCTCTGATTCCACGCCTCTGATTCCCCGCCTCTGATTCCAGGCCTCTTATTCCCCGCCTCTGATTCCCCACCTCTGATTGCCTGCCACTGATTGCCCGCCTCTGATTCCCCGCCTCTGATTCCCCGCCTCTGATTCCCCACCTCTGTCTGTATGCCTCTCTTTCGCCTCCGCTTTTTCCCCTACACTTTTTCCGCGCCTCTCTTTCCCTCCCTCAATTTCAACAACTCTGTTTGATCTGTTCTGTGTACCTCATTTTCAACACACAATTTCCAACCACTATGTTTCACCCATCACTTTCCCCGCCTCTATTTCTCCGCCTATGTTTACCCACCTCTGTTTACCCACCTGTTTCACCGCCTCTGATTCCCCGCCTATGATTCCCCACCTCTGACTCTACGCCTCTCTTTCGCCTCCACTCTTTCCACTCCACTCTTTCCATGCCTGTCTTTCCCTCCCTCAATTTCAACAACACTGTTTGATCTGTTTTGTGTACCTGATTTTAAACACACAAGTTCCAGCCACTATGTTTTGCCCGCCTCTTTCACCGCCTCTATTTATCCACCTATGTTTACCTGCCTCTGTTTACCCGCCTGTTTCCCCGCCTCTGATTCCCCACCTTTCATTCCCCGCCTCGCTTTCCCTGCCTCTATTTCCGCGCCTCTTTCACTGCCTCTCTTTCCCCACATCTCTTTTCCTCCCGCTGATTCCCCGCCTCTGATTCCCCGCCTCTGATTCCCTGCCTCAGATTCCCTGCCTCTGATTCCCCGCCTCTGATTCCCCGCCTCTTATTCCCAGCCTCTGATTCCCCGCCTCTGATTCCCCGCCTCTGATGCCCTGCCTCAGATTCCCCGTCTCTGATTCCCTGCATCAGCTTCCCCGCCTCATATTCCCTGCCTCTGATTCCCTGCCTCAGATTCCCTGCCTCAGATTCCCTGCCTCTGATTCCCCGCCTCTGATTCCCTGCCTCTGATTCCCTGCCTCTGATTCCCCGCCTCTTATTCCCCACCTCATATTCCCCGCCTCAGATTCCCCGGCTCTGATTCCCTGCCTCAGATTCCCTGCCTCAAATTCCCTGCCTCTGATTCCCCGCATCTGATTCCCCGCCTCTGTTTCCCCGCCTCTGATTCCTCGCATCTGATTCCCCGCCTCTGATTCCCCACCTCTGATTCCACGCCTCTGATTCCCCGCCTCTGATTCCCCGCCTCAGATTCCCCAGCTCTGATTCCCTGCCTCAGATTCCCTGCCTCAGATTCCCTGCGTCCGATTCCCCGCCTCTGAATCCCAGCCTCTGAATCCCCGCCTCTGATTCCCCGCCTCTGTTTCCCCGCCTCGGATTCCCCGCCTCTGATTACCCGCCTCCCTTTCCGCGCAACTTTCCCGGCCTCCGTTTCCCCACTTCTCTTTCCCCGCCTCAGATTCCACGCCTCTGATTCCCTGCATCAGATTCCCTGCCTCAGATTCCCTGCCTCTGACTCCCTGCATCAGATTCCATGCCTCTGATTCCCCGCCTCTGATTCCCCACTTCTGATTCCCCGCCTCTGATTCCCCGCCTCAGATTCCTTGCCTATGATTCCCTGCCTCTGATTCCCTGCCTCTGATTCCCTGACTCTGATTCCCTGCCTCTGATTCCCTGCCCCTGATTCCCTGCCTCTGATTCCGCGCTTCTGATTCCACGCCTCTCTTTCCGTGTCTCTGATTCCGCGCCTCTGATTCCCTGCCTCTGATACCCTGCCTCTCTTTGCCTGCCTCTATATCCGTGCCTCTTTCTCTGCATCTCGTTTACCACATCTCATTTCCCCCCACTGATAACCCGCCTCTGATTCCCCGCCTCTGATTCCCCGCCTCTGATTCCCTGCCTCTAATTCCCCGCCTCTGATTCCCCACCTCTGATTCCCCACCTCTGATTCCCCGCCTCTGATTCCCCGCCTCTGATTCCCCACCTCAGATTTCCCGGCTCTGATTCCCTGCCTCAGATTCCCTGCGACAGATTCCCCACCTCAGATTCCCTGCCTTAGTTTCCCTGCCTCAGATTCCCTGCCTCTGATTCCCCGCATCTGATTCCCCACCTCTGATGACCCGCCTCTGATTCCCCGCCTCAGATTCCCCGGCTCTGATTCCCTGCCTCAGATTTCCTGCCTCAGATTCCCTACCTCTGATTTCCCACTTCTGATTACCCGCCTCTGATAACCCTCCTCTGATTCCCCGCCTCTGATTCCCCACCTCTGATTCCCCACCTCAGATTCCCCGGCACTGATTCCCCGCATCTGATTCCCTGCCTCTAATTCCCCGCCTCTGATTCCCGGCCTCTGATTCCCTGCCTCTGATTCCCCGCCTCTGATTCCCCGCCTCCCTTTCCGCACAACTTTCACGGCCTCCGTTTCCAAACATCTCTTTCCCCGCCTCTAATTCCCCGCCTCAGATTCCCCGGCTCTGATTCCCCGGCTCTGATTCCCTGCATCAGATTCCCTGCCTCAGATTCCCTGCCTCTGATTCCCTGCATCAGATTCCGTGCCTCTGATTCCCCGCCTCTGATTCCTCGCTTCTGATTCCCCGCCTCTGATTCCCCGCCTCAGATTCCCTGCCTATGATTCCCTGCCTCTGATTCCCTGCCTCTGATTCCCCGCCTCTGATTCCCCGCCTCAGATTCCCTGCCTATGATTCCCTGCCTCTGTTTCCCCGCCTCTGATTCCCCGCCTCTGATTCCCCGCCTCAGATTCCCCGGCTCTGATTCCCTGCATCAGATTCCCTGCCTCAGATTCCCTGCCTCTGACTCCCTGCATCAGATTCCCTGCCTCTGATTCCCCGCCTCTGATTCCCCGCTTCTGATTCCCCGCCTCTGATTCCCCGCCTCAGATTCCTTGCCTATGATTCCCTGCCTCTGATTCCCTGCCTCTGATTCCCTGACTCTGATTCCCTGCCTCTGATTCCCTGCCCCTGATTCCCTGCCTCTGATTCCGCGCTTCTGATTCCACGCCTCTCTTTCCGTGTCTCTGATTCCGCGCCTCTGATTCCCTGCCTCTGATACCCTGCCTCTCTTTGCCTGCCTCTATATCCGTGCCTCTTTCTCTGCATCTCGATTACCACATCTCATTTCCCCCCACTGATAACCCGCCTCTGATTCCCCGCCTCTGATTCCTCACCTCTGATTCCCTGCCTCTAATTCCCCGCCTCTGATTCCCCACCTCTGATTCCCCACCTCTGATTCCCCGCCTCTGATTCCCCGCCTCTGATTCCCCACCTCAGATTTCCCGGCTCTGATTCCCCACCTCTGATTCCCCACCTCTGATTCCCCGCCTCTGATTCCCCGCCTCTGATTCCCCACCTCTGATTCCCCACCTCTGATTCCCCGCCTCTGATTCCCCGCCTCTGATTCCCCACCTCAGATTTCTCACCTCTGATTCCCTGCCTCTAATTCCCCGCCTCTGATTCCCCACCTCTGATTCCCCACCTCTGATTCCCCGCCTCTGATTCCCCGCCTCTGATTCCCCACCTCAGATTTCCCGGCTCTGATTCCCTGCCTCAGATTCCCTGTGACAGATTCCCTGCCTCAGATTCCCTGCCTCTGATTCCCCGCCTCTTATTCCCCACCTCTTATTCCCCGCCTCAGATTCCCCACCTCTGATTCCCCACCTCTGATTCCCCGCCTCTGATTCCCCGCCTCTGATTCCCCACCTCAGATTTCCCGGCTCTGATTCCCTGCCTCAGATTCCCTGCGACAGATTCCCTGCCTCAGATTCCCTGCCTCTGATTCCCCGCCTCTTATTCCCCACCTCTTATTCCCCGCCTCAGATTCCCCGGCTCTGATTCCCTGCCTCAGATTCCCTGCCTCAAATTCCCTGCCTCTGATTCCCCGCATCTGACTCCCCGCCTGTGATTCCCCGCCTCTGATTCCTCGCATCTGATTCCCAGCCTCTGATTCCCCGCCTCTGATTCCACGCCTCTGATTCCCCGCCTCTGATTCCCCGCCTCAGATTCCCCAGCTCTGATTCCCTGCCTCAGATTCCCTGCCTCAGATTCCCTGCCTCCGATTCCCCGCCTCTGATTCCCTGCCTCTGATACCCCGCCTCTGATTCCCCGCATCTGAATCCCAGCCTCTGAATCCCCGCCTCTGATTCCCCGCCTCTGTTTCCCCGCCTCGGATTCCCCGCCTCTGATTACCCGCCTCCCTTTCCACGCAACTTTCCCGGCCTCCGTTTCCCCACATCTCTTTCCCCGCCTCAGATTCCACGCCTCTGATTCCCCTCCTCTGATTCCCTGCCTCTGATTCCCTGCCTCTGATTCCCTGCCTCTGATTCCCCGCCTCTGATTCCCCTCCTCTGATTCCCTGCCTCTGATTCCCTTCCTCTTATTCCCTGCCTCTGATTCCCCGCCTCTGATTCCCTGCCTCTGATTCCCTGCCTCTGATTCCCTGCCTCTGATTCCGGTCCTCTGATTCCAAGCCTCTCTCTCCGTGTCTCTGATTCCCCGCCTCAGATTCCTTGCCTATGATTCCCTGCCTCTGATTCCCTGCCTCTGATTCCCTGCCTCTGATTCCGCGCTTCTGATTGCACGCCTCTCTTTCCGTGTCTCTGATTCCGCGCCTCTGATTCCCTGCCTCTGATACCCTGCCTCTCTTTGCCTGCCTCTATATCCGTGCCTCTTTCTCTGCATCTCGTTTACCACATCTCATTTCCCCCCACTGATAACCCACCTCTGATTCCCCGCCTCTGATTCCCCGCCTCTGATTCCCTGCCTCTAATTCCCCGCCTCTGATTCCCCACCTCTGATTCCCCACCTCTGATTCCCCGCCTCTGATTCCCCGCCTCTGATTCCCCACCTCAGATTTCCCGGCTCTGATTCCCTGCCTCAGATTCCCTGCGACAGATTCCCTGCTCAGATTCCCTCCCTCTGATTCCCCGCCTCTGATACCCCGCCTCTGATTCCCCGCATCTGAATCCCAGCCTCTGAATCCCCGCCTCTGATTCCCCGCCTCTGTTTCCCCGCCTCGGATTCCCCGCCTCTGATTACCCGCCTCCCTTTCCGCGCAACTTTCCCGGCCTCCGTTTCCCCACATCTCTTTCCCCGCCTCAGATTCCACGCCTCTGATTCCCCGCCTCTGATTCCCCACCTTTTATTCCCCGCCTCTCTTTCCCTGCCTCTATTTCCGCGCCTCTTTCTCTGCCTCTCTTTCCCCACATCTCTTTTCTTCCCTCTGATTCCCCGCCTCTGATTCCCCTCCTCTGATTCCCTGCCTCTGATTCCCTGCCTCTGATTCCCCGCCTCTGATTCCCCACCTCTGATTCCCCTCCTCTGATTCCCTGCCTCTGATTCCCTGCCTCTTATTCCCTGCCTCTGATTCCCCGCCTCTGATTCCCTGCCTCTGATTCCCTGCCTCTGATTCCCTGCCTCTGATTCCGGTCCTCTGATTCCAAGCCTCTCTTTCCGTGTCTCTGATTCCCCGCCTCTGATTCCCTGCCTCTGAAAACCTGCCTCTCATTCCCTACCTCTATTTCCGTGCATCATTCTCTGCATCTTGTTTCCCACATCTCATTTCCCCCCTCTGATAACCCGCCTCTGATTCCCGGCCTCTGATTCCCCGCCTCTGATTCCCCGCCTCTGATTCCCCACCTCTGATTCCCTGCCTCAGATTCCCTGGCTCAGATTCCCTGCTTCAGATTCCCTGCCTCAGATTCCCTGCCACTGATTACCCCGCATCTGATTCCCCGCCTCTGATTCCCCGCTTCTGATTCCCGCCTCTGATTCCCTGCCTCTGATTCCCCGCCTCTGAATACCCGCCTCTGATTCCTCGCCTCTGATTCCCTGCCTCAGATTCCCCGGCTCTGATTCCATGCCTCAGATTCCCTGCCTCAGATTCCCTGCCTCCGATTCCCCGCCTCTGATTCCCCGCCTATGATTCCCCGCCTCTGATTCCCAGCCTCTGAATCCCCACCTCTGAATCCCCGCCTCTGATTCCCCGCCTCTGATTCCACGCCTCTGATTCCCCGCCTCTGATTCCAGGCCTCTTATTCCCCGCCTCTGATTCCCCACCTCTGATTGCCTGCCACTGATTGCCCGCCTCTGATTCCCCGCCTCTGATTCCCCGCCTCTGATTCCCCACCTCTGTCTGTATGCCTCTCTTTCGCCTCCGCTTTTTCCCCTACACTTTTTCCGCGCCTCTCTTTCCCTCCCTCAATTTCAACAACTCTGTTTGATCTGTTCTGTGTACCTCATTTTCAACACACAATTTCCAACCACTATGTTTCACCCATCACTTTTCCCGCCTCTATTTATCCACCTATGTTTACCTGCCTCTGTTTACCCGCCTGTTTCCCCGCCTCTGATTCCCCACCTTTCATTCCCCGCCTCGCTTTCCCTGCCTCTATTTCCGCGCCTCTTTCACTGCCTCTCTTTCCCCACATCTCTTTTCCTCCCGCTGATTCCCCGCCTCTGATTCCCCGCCTCTGATTCCCTGCCTCAGATTCCCTGCCTCTGATTCCCCGCCTCTGATTCCCCGCCTCTTATTCCCAGCCTCTGATTCCCCGCCTCTGATTCCCCGCCTCTGATGCCCTGCCTCAGATTCCCCGTCTCTGATTCCCTGCATCAGCTTCCCCGCCTCATATTCCCTGCCTCTGATTCCCTGCCTCAGATTCCCTGCCTCAGATTCCCTGCCTCTGATTCCCCGCCTCTGATTCCCTGCCTCTGATTCCCTGCCTCTGATTCCCCGCCTCTTATTCCCCACCTCATATTCCCCGCCTCAGATTCCCCGGCTCTGATTCCCTGCCTCAGATTCCCTGCCTCAAATTCCCTGCCTCTGATTCCCCGCATCTGATTCCCCGCCTCTGTTTCCCCGCCTCTGATTCCTCGCATCTGATTCCCCGCCTCTGATTCCCCACCTCTGATTCCACGCCTCTGATTCCCCGCCTCTGATTCCCCGCCTCAGATTCCCCAGCTCTGATTCGCTGCCTCAGATTCCCTGCCTCAGATTCCCTGCGTCCGATTCCCCGCCTCTGAATCCCAGCCTCTGAATCCCCGCCTCTGATTCCCCGCCTCTGTTTCCCCGCCTCGGATTCCCCGCCTCTGATTACCCGCCTCCCTTTCCGCGCAACTTTCCCGGCCTCCGTTTCCCCACTTCTCTTTCCCCGCCTCAGATTCCACGCCTCTGATTCCCTGCATCAGATTCCCTGCCTCAGATTCCCTGCCTCTGACTCCCTGCATCAGATTCCATGCCTCTGATTCCCCGCCTCTGATTCCCCACTTCTGATTCCCCGCCTCTGATTCCCCGCCTCAGATTCCTTGCCTATGATTCCCTGCCTCTGATTCCCTGCCTCTGATTCCCTGACTCTGATTCCCTGCCTCTGATTCCCTGCCCCTGATTCCCTGCCTCTGATTCCGCGCTTCTGATTCCACGCCTCTCTTTCCGTGTCTCTGATTCCGCGCCTCTGATTCCCTGCCTCTGATACCCTGCCTCTCTTTGCCTGCCTCTATATCCGTGCCTCTTTCTCTGCATCTCGTTTACCACATCTCATTTCCCCCCACTGATAACCCGCCTCTGATTCCCCGCCTCTGATTCCCCGCCTCTGATTCCCTGCCTCTAATTCCCCGCCTCTGATTCCCCACCTCTGATTCCCCACCTCTGATTCCCCGCCTCTGATTCCCCGCCTCTGATTCCCCACCTCAGATTTCCCGGCTCTGATTCCCTGCCTCAGATTCCCTGCGACAGATTCCCCACCTCAGATTCCCTGCCTTAGTTTCCCTGCCTCAGATTCCCTGCCTCTGATTCCCCGCATCTGATTCCCCACCTCTGATTCCCCGCCTCTGATTCGCCGCCTCTGATTCCCCGCCCCTGATTCCCCGCCTCTGATTCCCCGCCTCTGATGACCCGCCTCTGATTCCCCGCCTCAGATTCCCCGGCTCTGATTCCCTGCCTCAGATTTCCTGCCTCAGATTCCCTACCTCTGATTTCCCACTTCTGATTACCCGCCTCTGATAACCCTCCTCTGATTCCCCGCCTCTGATTCCCCACCTCTGATTCCCCACCTCAGATTCCCCGGCACTGATTCCCCGCATCTGATTCCCTGCCTCTAATTCCCCGCCTCTGATTCCCGGCCTCTGATTCCCTGCCTCTGATTCCCCGCCTCTGATTCCCCGCCTCCCTTTCCGCACAACTTTCACGGCCTCCGTTTCCAAACATCTCTTTCCCCGCCTCTAATTCCCCGCCTCAGATTCCCCGGCTCTGATTCCCCGGCTCTGATTCCCTGCATCAGATTCCCTGCCTCAGATTCCCTGCCTCTGATTCCCTGCATCAGATTCCGTGCCTCTGATTCCCCGCCTCTGATTCCCCGCTTCTGATTCCCCGCCTCTGATTCCCCGCCTCAGATTCCCTGCCTATGATTCCCTGCCTCTGATTCCCTGCCTCTGATTCCCCGCCTCTGATTCCCCGCCTCAGATTCCCTGCCTATGATTCCCTGCCTCTGTTTCCCCGCCTCTGATTCCCCGCCTCTGATTCCCCGCCTCAGATTCCCCGGCTCTGATTCCCTGCATCAGATTCCCTGCCTCAGATTCCCTGCCTCTGACTCCCTGCATCAGATTCCCTGCCTCTGATTCCCCGCCTCTGATTCCCCGCTTCTGATTCCCCGCCTCTGATTCCCCGCCTCAGATTCCTTGCCTATGATTCCCTGCCTCTGATTCCCTGCCTCTGATTCCCTGACTCTGATTCCCTGCCTCTGATTCCCTGCCCCTGATTCCCTGCCTCTGATTCCGCGCTTCTGATTCCACGCCTCTCTTTCCGTGTCTCTGATTCCGCGCCTCTGATTCCCTGCCTCTGATACCCTGCCTCTCTTTGCCTGCCTCTATATCCGTGCCTCTTTCTCTGCATCTCGATTACCACATCTCATTTCCCCCCACTGATAACCCGCCTCTGATTCCCCGCCTCTGATTCCTCACCTCTGATTCCCTGCCTCTAATTCCCCGCCTCTGATTCCCCACCTCTGATTCCCCACCTCTGATTCCCCGCCTCTGATTCCCCGCCTCTGATTCCCCACCTCAGATTTCCCGGCTCTGATTCCCCACCTCTGATTCCCCACCTCTGATTCCCCGCCTCTGATTCCCCGCCTCTGATTCCCCACCAATGATTCCCCACCTCTGATTCCCCGCCTCTGATTCCCCGCCTCTGATTCCCCACCTCAGATTTCTCACCTCTGATTCCCTGCCTCTAATTCCCCGCCTCTGATTCCCCACCTCTGATTCCCCACCTCTGATTCCCCGCCTCTGATTCCCCGCCTCTGATTCCCCACCTCAGATTTCCCGGCTCTGATTCCCTGCCTCAGATTCCCTGTGACAGATTCCCTGCCTCAGATTCCCTGCCTCTGATTCCCCGCCTCTTATTCCCCACCTCTTATTCCCCGCCTCAGATTCCCCACCTCTGATTCCCCACCTCTGATTCCCCGCCTCTGATTCCCCGCCTCTGATTCCCCACCTCAGATTTCCCGGCTCTGATTCCCTGCCTCAGATTCCCTGCGACAGATTCCCTGCCTCAGATTCCCTGCCTCTGATTCCCCGCCTCTTATTCCCCACCTCTTATTCCCCGCCTCAGATTCCCCGGCTCTGATTCCCTGCCTCAGATTCCCTGCCTCAAATTC
Source organism: Narcine bancroftii (assembly GCF_036971445.1). Classification (NCBI taxonomy): domain Eukaryota; kingdom Metazoa; phylum Chordata; class Chondrichthyes; order Torpediniformes; family Narcinidae; genus Narcine; species Narcine bancroftii. The sequence continues at coordinate 93,013,742 of NC_091481.1, forward strand.
CCTGCCTCTGATTCCACGCATCTGACTCCCCGCCTGTGATTCCCCGCCTCTGATTCCTCGCATCTGATTCCCAGCCTCTGATTCCCCGCCTCTGATTCCACGCCTCTGATTCCCCGCCTCTGATTCCCCGCCTCAGATTCCCCAGCTCTGATTCCCTGCCTCAGATTCCCTGCCTCAGATTCCCTGCCTCCGATTCCCCGCCTCTGATTCCCTGCCTCTGATACCCCGCCTCTGATTCCCCGCATCTGAATCCCAGCCTCTGAATCCCCGCCTCTGATTCCCCGCCTCTGTTTCCCCGCCTCGGATTCCCCGCCTCTGATTACCCGCCTCCCTTTCCACGCAACTTTCCCGGCCTCCGTTTCCCCACATCTCTTTCCCCGCCTCAGATTCCACGCCTCTGATTCCCCTCCTCTGATTCCCTGCCTCTGATTCCCTGCCTCTGATTCCCTGCCTCTGATTCCCCGCCTCTGATTCCCCTCCTCTGATTCCCTGCCTCTGATTCCCTTCCTCTTATTCCCTGCCTCTGATTCCCCGCCTCTGATTCCCTGCCTCTGATTCCCTGCCTCTGATTCCCTGCCTCTGATTCCGGTCCTCTGATTCCAAGCCTCTCTCTCCGTGTCTCTGATTCCCCGCCTCAGATTCCTTGCCTATGATTCCCTGCCTCTGATTCCCTGCCTCTGATTCCCTGCCTCTGATTCCGCGCTTCTGATTCCACGCCTCTCTTTCCGTGTCTCTGATTCCGCGCCTCTGATTCCCTGCCTCTGATACCCTGCCTCTCTTTGCCTGCCTCTATATCCGTGCCTCTTTCTCTGCATCTCGTTTACCACATCTCATTTCCCCCCACTGATAACCCACCTCTGATTCCCCGCCTCTGATTCCCCGCCTCTGATTCCCTGCCTCTAATTCCCCGCCTCTGATTCCCCACCTCTGATTCCCCACCTCTGATTCCCCGCCTCTGATTCCCCGCCTCTGATTCCCCACCTCAGATTTCCCGGCTCTGATTCCCTGCCTCAGATTCCCTGCGACAGATTCCCTGCTCAGATTCCCTCCCTCTGATTCCCCGCCTCTGATACCCCGCCTCTGATTCCCCGCATCTGAATCCCAGCCTCTGAATCCCCGCCTCTGATTCCCCGCCTCTGTTTCCCCGCCTCGGATTCCCCGCCTCTGATTACCCGCCTCCCTTTCCGCGCAACTTTCCCGGCCTCCGTTTCCCCACATCTCTTTCCCCGCCTCAGATTCCACGCCTCTGATTCCCCGCCTCTGATTCCCCACCTTTTATTCCCCGCCTCTCTTTCCCTGCCTCTATTTCCGCGCCTCTTTCTCTGCCTCTCTTTCCCCACATCTCTTTTCTTCCCTCTGATTCCCCGCCTCTGATTCTCCTCCTCTGATTCCCTGCCTCTGATTCCCTGCCTCTGATTCCCCGCCTCTGATTCCCCACCTCTGATTCCCCTCCTCTGATTCCCTGCCTCTGATTCCCTGCCTCTTATTCCCTGCCTCTGATTCCCCGCCTCTGATTCCCTGCCTCTGATTCCCTGCCTCTGATTCCCTGCCTCTGATTCCGGTCCTCTGATTCCAAGCCTCTCTTTCCGTGTCTCTGATTCCCCGCCTCTGATTCCCTGCCTCTGAAAACCTGCCTCTCATTCCCTACCTCTATTTCCGTGCATCATTCTCTGCATCTTGTTTCCCACATCTCATTTCCCCCCTCTGATAACCCGCCTCTGATTCCCGGCCTCTGATTCCCCGCCTCTGATTCCCCGCCTCTGATTCCCCACCTCTGATTCCCTGCCTCAGATTCCCTGGCTCAGATTCCCTGCTTCAGATTCCCTGCCTCAGATTCCCTGCCACTGATTACCCCGCATCTGATTCCCCGCCTCTGATTCCCCGCTTCTGATTCCCGCCTCTGATTCCCTGCCTCTGATTCCCCGCCTCTGAATACCCGCCTCTGATTCCTCGCCTCTGATTCCCTGCCTCAGATTCCCCGGCTCTGATTCCATGCCTCAGATTCCCTGCCTCAGATTCCCTGCCTCCGATTCCCCGCCTCTGATTCCCCGCCTATGATTCCCCGCCTCTGATTCCCAGCCTCTGAATCCCCACCTCTGAATCCCCGCCTCTGATTCCCCGCCTCTGATTCCACGCCTCTGATTCCCCGCCTCTGATTCCAGGCCTCTTATTCCCCGCCTCTGATTCCCCACCTCTGATTGCCTGCCACTGATTGCCCGCCTCTGATTCCCCGCCTCTGATTCCCCGCCTCTGATTCCCCACCTCTGTCTGTATGCCTCTCTTTCGCCTCCGCTTTTTCCCCTACACTTTTTCCGCGCCTCTCTTTCCCTCCCTCAATTTCAACAACTCTGTTTGATCTGTTCTGTGTACCTCATTTTCAACACACAATTTCCAACAACTATGTTTCACCCATCACTTTTCCCGCCTCTATTTCTCCGCCCATGTTTACCCACCTCTGTTTACCCACCTGTTTCACCGCCTCTGATTCCCCGCCTATGATTCCCCACCTCTGTCTCTACGCCTCTCTTTCGCCTCCACTCTTTCCCCTCCACTCTTTCCGTGCCTGTATTTCCCTCCCTCAATTTCAACAACACTGTTTGATCTGTTTTGTGTACCTGATTTTAAACACACAAGTTCCAACCACTATGTTTTGCCCGCCTCTTTCACCGCCTCTATTTATCCACCTATGTTTACCTGCCTCTGTTTACCCGCCTGTTTCCCCGCCTTTGATTCCCCACCTTTCATTCCCCGCCTCGCTTTCCCTGCCTCTATTTCCGCGCCTCTTTCACTGCCTCTCTTTCCCCACATCTCTTTTCCTCCCGCTGATTCCCCGCCTCTGATTCCCCGCCTCTGATTCCCTGCCTCTGATTCCCCGCCTCTGATTCCCTGCCTCAGATTCCCTGCCTCAGATTCCCTGCCTCAGATTCCCTGCCTCTGATTCCCCGCCTCTGATTCCCCGCCTCTTATTCCCCGCCTCTGGTTCCCCTCCTCTGATTCCCCGCCTCTGATGCCCTGCCTCAGATTCCCCGGCTCTGATTCCCTGCATCAGCTTCGCTGCCTCATATTCCCTGCCTCTGATTCCCCGCCTCTGATTCCCTGCCTCTGATTCCCCGCCTCTGATTCCCTGCCTCAGATTCCCTGCCTCAGATTCCCTGCCTCAGATTCCCTGCCTCTGATTCCCCGCCTCTGATTCCCTGCCTCTGATTCCCTGCCTCAGATTCCCTGCCTCTGATTCCCCGCCTCTTATTCCCCACCTCATATTCCCCGCCTCAGATTCCCCGGCTCTGATTCCCTGCCTCAGATTCCCTGCCTCAAATTCCCTGCCTCTGATACCCCGCATCTGATTCCCCGCCTCTGATACCCCGCCTCTGATTCCTCGCATCTGATTCCCCGCCTCTGATTCCCCGCCTCTGATTCCCCGCCTCAGATTCCCCAGCTCTGATTCCCTGCCTCAGATTCCCTGCCTCAGATTCCCTGCGTCCGATTCCCCGCCTCTGAATCCCAGCCTCTGAATCCCCGCCTCTGATTCCCCGCCTCTGTTTCCCCGCCTCGGATTCCCCGCCTCTGATTCCCCGCCTCTGATTCCCTGCCTCTGATTACCCGCCTCCCTTTCCGCGCAACTTTCCCGGCCTCCGTTTCCCCACTTCTCTTTCCCCGCCTCAGATTCCACGCCTCTGATTCCTCGCCTCTGATTCCCCACCTTTCATTCCCCGCCTCTCTTTCCCTGCCCCTATTTCCGCGCCTCTTTCTCTGCCTCTCTTTCCCCACATCTCTTTTCCTCCCACTGATTCCCCACCTCTGATTCCCCTCCTCTGATTCCCCGCCTCTGATTCCCCGCCTCTGATTCCCCGCCTCTGATTCCCCGCCTTTGATTCCCCTCCTCTGATTCGCTGCCTCTGATTCCCTGCCTCTGATTCCCTGCCTCTGATTCCCCGCCTCTGATTCCCTGCCTCTGATTCCCTGCCTCTGATTCCCTGCCTCTGATTCCCCGACTCAGATTCCCCGCCTCAGATTCCCCTCCTCAGATTCCCTGCCTCAGATTCCCTGCCTCAGATTCCCTGCTTCAGATTCCCTGCCTCAGATTCCCTGCCACTGATTCCCCGCATCTGATTCCCCGCCTCTGATTCCCCGCTTCTGATTCCCACCTCTGATTCCCTGCCTCTGATTCCCCGCCTCTGAATCCCCGCCTCTGATTCCTTGCCTCTGATTCCCTGCCTCAGATTCCCCGGCTCTGATTCCCCGCCTATGATTCCCCGCCTCTGATTCCCAGCCTCTGAATCCCCACCTCTGAATCCCCGCCTCTGATTCCCCGCCTCTGATTCCCCGCCTCTGATTCCAGGCCTCTTATTCCCCGCCTCTGATTCCCCACCTCTGATTGCCTGCCACTGATTGCCCGCCTCTGATTCCCCGCCTCTGATTCCCCGCCTCTGATTCCCCACCTCTGTCTGTATGCCTCTCTTTCGCCTCTGCTTTTTCCCCTACACTTTTTCCGCGCCTCCCTTTCCCTCCCTCAATTTCAACAACTCTGTTTGATCTGTTCTGTGTACCTCATTTTCAAAACACAATTTCCAACCACTATGTTTCACCCATCACTTTCCCCGCCTCTATTTCTCCGCCTATGTTTACCCACCTCTGTTTACCCACCTGTTTCACCGCCTCTGATTCCCCGCCTATGATTCCCCACCTCTGTCTCTACGCCTCTCTTTCGCCTCCACTCTTTCCCCTCCACTCTTTCCGTGCCTGTCTTTCCCTCCCTCAATTTCAACAACACTGTTTGATCTGTTTTGTGTACCTGATTTTAAACACACAAGTTCCAACAACTATGTTTTGCCCGCCTCTTTCCCCGCCTCTATTTATCCACCTATGTTTACCTGCCTCTGTTTACCCGCCTGTTTCACATCCTCTCATTCCCCACCTCAGATTCCCCGCCTCTGATTCCCTGCCTCTGATTCCCCGGCTCTGATTCCCTGCCTCAGATTCCCTGCCTCAAATTCCCTGCCTCTGATTCCCCGCATCTGATTCCCCGCCTCTGATTCCCCGCCTCTGATTCCTCGCATCTGATTCCCCGCCTCTGATTCCCCGCCTCTGATTCCACGCCTCTGATTCCCCGCCTCTGATTCCCCGCATCAGATTCTCCAGCTCTGATTCCCTGCCTCAGATTCCCTGCCTCAGATTCCCTGCCTCCCATTCCCCGCCTCTGATTCCCCGCCTCTGATTCCCCGCCTCTGATTCCCCGCCTATGAATCCCAGCCTCTGAATCCCCGCCTCTGATTCCCCGCCTCTGTTTCCCCGCCTCTGTTTCCCCGCCTCTGATTCCCCGTCTCTGATTCCCTGCCTCTGATTACCCGCCTCCCTTTCCGCGCAACTTTCCCGGCCTCCGTTTCCCAACATCTCTTTCCCCGCCTCAGATTCCACGCCTCTGATTCCCCGCCTCTGATTCCCCACATTTCATTCCACGCCTCTCTTTCCCTGCCTCTATTTCCGCGCCTCTTTCTCTGCCTCTCTTTCCCCACATCTCTTTTCCTCCCTCTGAATCCCCACCTCTGATTCCCCTCCTCTGATTCCCTGCCTCAAATTCCCTGCCTCTGATTCCCCGCCTCTGAATCCCCGCCTCTGATTCCCCTCCTCTGATTCCCTGCCTCTGATTCTCTGCCTCTGATTCCCTGCCTCTGATTCCCCGCCTCTGATTCCCTGCCTCTGATTCCCTGCCTCTGATTCCCTGCCTCTGATTCCGCGCCTCTGATTCCACGCCTCTCTTTCCGTGTCTCTGATTCCCCGCCTCTGATTCCCTGCCTCTGATACCCTGCCTCTCATTCCCTGCCTCTATTTCTGTGCATCTTTCTCTGCATCTTGTTTCCCACATCTCATTTCCCCCCTCTGATAAACCGCCACTGATTCCATGCCTGTGATTCCCTGCCTCAGATTCCCCGCCTCAGATTCCCCGACTCAGATTCCCCCTCTCAGATTCCCCGCCTCAGATTCCCTGCCTCAGATTCCCTGCCTCAGATTCCCTGCCTCAGATTCCCTGCCACAGATTCCCTTCATCTGATTCCCTTCATTTGATTCCCTGCGTCTGATTCCCCGCCTCAGATTCCCCGCCTCTGATTCCCCGCCTCTGATTCCCCACCTCTGATTCCCTGCCTCAAATTCCCTGGCTCATATTCCCTGCTTTAGATTCGCTGCCTCAGATTCCCTGCCTCTCATTCCCCGCATCTGATTCCCCGCCTCTGATTCCCCGCCTCTGATTCCCGCCACAAATTCCCTGCCTCTGATTCCCTGCCTCTGATTCCCTGCCTCTGAATCCCCGCCTCCGATTCCGCACCCACGTTTCTCCGTCTCTGTTGCTCTGCCTCTTATTTGCTGGCTCAGTTTCGCCGGCTCTAATTCCGCACCTCTGATTCCACGCCTCTCTTTCCGTGTCTCTGATTCCCCGCCTCTGATTCCCTGCCTCTGATACCCTGCCTCTCTTTCGCTGCCTCTATTTCCGTGCCTCTTTCTCTGCATCTCGTTTCCCACATCTCATTTCCCCCCTCTGATAACCCGCCTCAGATTCCCCGCCTCATATTCCCCGCCTCAGATTCCCTGCCTCAGATTCCCTGCCTCAGATTCCCTTCATCTTATTCCCTTCATCTGATTCCCTGCCTCTGATTCCCCACCTCTGATTCCCCGCCTCTAATTCCCCGCCTCTGATTCCCCACTTCTGATTCCCCGCTTCTGATTCCCCGCCTCTGATTCGCCGCCTCTGATTCCCCGCCTCTGATTCCCCGCCTCTGATTCCCCGCCTCTGATGACCCGCCTCTGATTCCCCGCCTCAGATTCCCCGGCTCTGATTCCCTGCCTCAGATTTCCTGCCTCAGATTCCCTACCTCTGATTTCCCACTTCTGATTACCCGCCTCTGATTCCCCTCCTCTGATTCCCGGCCTCTGATTCCCTGCCTCTGATTCCCCGCCTCTGATTCCCCGCCTCCCTTTCCGCACAACTTTCCCGGCCTCCGTTTCCAAACATCTCTTTCCCCGCCTCTAATTCCCCGCCTCAGATTCCCCGTCTCTGATTCCCTGCCTCAGATTCCCTGCCTCAGATTCGCCGTCTCTGATTTCCAACCTCTGATTGCCCGCCTCTGATTCCCCGCCTCTGATTCCCCAACTCTGTCTCTATGCCTCTCTTTCACCTCTGCTCTTTCCCCTCCACTCTTTCCGCGCCTTTCTTTCCCTCCCTCAATTTCAACAACTCTGTTTGATCTGTTCTGTGTACCTCATTTTCAACACACAATTTCCAACCACTATGTTTCACCCATCTCTTTCCCCGCCTCTATTTATCTGCCTATGTTTACCCACCTCTGTTTACCCGCCTGTTTCACTGCCTCTCATTCCCCACCTCAGATTCCCCGCCTCAGATTCCCCGCCTCTGGTTCCCTGCCTCTGATTCCCTGCCTCTGATTCTCTGCCTCTGATTCCCTGCCACTGATATCCCGCCTCCGATTCCACACCAATGTTTCACCGCCTCTGTTTAACTGCCTCTTATTTCCCGGCTCAGATTCGCCGGCTCTGATTCCGCGCCTCTGATTCCACGCCTATGATTCCCCACCTCTGATTCCCTGCCTCAGATTCCCTGGCTCAGATTCCCTGCTTCAGATTCCCTGCCTCAGATTCCCTGCCACTGATTCCCCGCATCTGATTCCCCGCCTCTGATTCCCCGCTTCTGATTCCCGCCTCTGATTCCCTGCCTCTGATTCCCCGCCTCTGAATCCCCGCCTCTGATTCCCCGCCTCAGATTCCCTGCCTATGATTCCCTGCCTCAGATTCCCTGCCTCTGATTCCGCGCCTCTGATTCCACGCTTCTCTTTCCGTGTCTCTGATAGCCCGCCTCTGATTCCCCGCCTCTGATTCCCCACCTCTGATTCCCTGCCTCAGATTCCCTGGCTCAGATTCCCTTCTTCAGATTCCCTGCCTCAGATCACCTGCCACTGATTCCCCGCATCTGATTCCCCGCCTCTGATTCCCCGCTTCTGATTCCCACCTCTGATTCCCTGCCTCTGATTCCCCGCCTCTGAATCCCCGCCTCTGATTCCTCGCCTCTGATTCCCTGCCTCAGATTCCCCGGCTCTGATTCCATGCCTCAGATTCCCTGCCTCAGATTCCCTGCCTCCGATTCCCCGCCTCTGATTCCCCGCCTATGATTCCCCGCCTCTGATTCCCAGCCTCTGAATCCCCACCTCTGAATCCCCGCCTCTGATTCCCCGCCTCTGATTCCACGCCTCTGATTCCCCGCCTCTGATTCCAGGCCTCTTATTCCCCGCCTCTGATTCCCCACCTCTGATTGCCTGCCACTGATTGCCCACCTCTGATTCCCCGCCTCTGATTCCCCGCCTCTGATTCCCCACCTCTGTCTGTATGCCTCTCTTTCGCCTCCGCTTTTTCCCCTACACTTTTTCCGCGCCTCTCTTTCCCTCCCTCAATTTCAACAACTCTGTTTGATCTGTTCTGTGTACCTCATTTTCAACACACAATTTCCAACCACTATGTTTCACCCATCACTTTCCCCGACTCTATTTCTCCGCCTATGTTTACCCACCTCTGTTTACCCACCTGTTTCACCGCCTCTGATTCCCCGCCTATGATTCCCCACCTCTGTCTCTACGCCTCTCTTTCGCCTCCACTCTTTCCCCTCCACTCTTTCCGTGCCTGTCTTTCCCTCCCTCAATTTCAACAACACTGTTTGATCTGTTTTGTGTACCTGATTTTAAACACACAAGTTCCAACCACTATGTTTTGCCCGCCTCTTTCACCGCCTCTATTTATCCACCTATGTTTACCTGCCTCTGTTTACCCGCCTGTTTCCCCGCCTCTGATTCCCCACCTTTCATTCCCCGCCTCGATTTCCCTGCCTCTATTTCCGTGCCTCTTTCACTGCCTCTCTTTCCCCACATCTCTTTTCCTCCCGCTGATTCCCCGCCTCTGATTCCCCGCCTCTGATTCCCTGCCTCTGATTCCCCGACTCTGATTCCCTGCCTCAGATTCCCTGCCTCAGATTCCCTGCCTCTGATTCCCCGCCTCTTATTCCCCGCCTCTGATTCCCCGCCTCTGATTCCCCGCCTCTGATGCCCTGCCTCAGATTCCCCGGCTCTGATTCCCTGCATCAGCTTCCCTGCCTCATATTCCCTGCCTCTGATTCCCCGCCTCTGATTACCTGCCTCTGATTCCCCGCCTCTGATTCCCTGCCTCAGATTCCCTGCCTCAGATTCCCTGCCTCAGATTCCCTGCCTCTGATTCCCCGCCTCTGATTCCCTGCCTCTGATTCCCTGCCTTAGATTCCCTGCCTCTGATTCCCCGCCTCTTATTCCCCACCTCATATTCCCCGCCTCAGATTCCCCGGCTCTGATTCCCTGCCTCAGATTCCCTGCCTCAAATTCCCTGCCTCTGATTCCCCGCCTCTGATTCCCCACCTCTGATTCCACGCCTCTGATTCCCCGCCTCTGATTCCCCGCCTCAGATTCCCCAGCTCTGATTCCCTGCCTCTGATTCCCCGCCTCTGTTTCCCCGCCTCTGTTTCCCCGCCTCTGATTCCCCGTCTCTGATTCCCTGCCTCTGATTACCCGCCTCCCTTTCCGCGCAACTTTCCCGGCCTCCGTTTCCCCACATCTCTTTCCCCGCCTCAGATTCCACGCCTCTGATTCCCCGCCTCTGATTCCCCACATTTCATTCCACGCCTCTCTTTCCCTGCCTCTATTTCCGCGCCTCTTTCTCTGCCTCTCTTTCCCCACATCTCTTTTCCTCCCTCTGATTCCCCACCTCTGATTCCCTTCCTCTGATTCCCTGCCTCAAATTCCCTGCCTCTGATTCCCCGCCTCTGATTCCCCGCCTCTGATTCCCCTCCTCTGATTCCCTGCCTCAAATTCCCTGCCTCTGATTCCCCGCCTCTGATTCCCCAACTCTGATTCCACGCCTCTGATTCCCCGCCTCTGATTCCCCGCCTCAGATTCCCCAGCTCTGATTCCCTGCCTCAGATTCCCTGCCTCAGATTCCCTGCGTCCGATTCCCCGCCTCTGAATCCCAGCCTCTGAATCCCCGCCTCTGATTCCCCGCCTCTGTTTCCCCGCCTCGGATTCCCCGCCTCTGATTCCCCGCCTCTAATTCCCTGCCTCTGATTACCCGCCTCCCTTTCCGCGCAACTTTCCCGGCCTCCGTTTCCCCACTTCTCTTTCCCCGCCTCAGATTCCACGCCTCTGATTCCTCGCCTCTGATTCCCCACCTTTCATTCCCCGCCTCTCTTTCCCTGCCCCTATTTCCGCGCCTCTTTCTCTGCCTCTCTTTCCCCACATCTCTTTTCCTCCCACTGATTCCCCGCCTCTGATTCCCCTCCTCTGATTCCCCGCCTCTGATTCCCCGCCTCTGATTCCCCGCCTCTGATTCCCCGCCTTTGATTCCCCTCCTCTGATTCCCTGCCTCTGATTCCCTGCCTCTGATTCCCTGCCTCTGATTCCCCGCCTCTGATTCCCCGCCTCTGATTCCCTGCCTCTGAATCCCTGCCTCTGATCCCGGGCCTCTGATTCCACACCTCTCTTTCCGTGTCTCTGATTCCCTGCCTCTGATACCCTGCCTCTCATTCCCTGCCTCTATTTCCGTGCATCTTTCTCTGCATCTTGTTTCCCACATCTCATTTCCCCCCTCTGATAACCCGCCTCTGATTCCATGCCTGTGATTCCCTGCCTCAGATTCCCCGCCTCAGATTCCCCGACTCAGATTCCCCTCCTCAGATTCCCCGCCTCAGATTCCCTGCCTCAGATTCCCTGCCTCAGATTCCCTGCCTCAGATTCCCTGCCTCAGATTCCCTTCATCTGATTCCCTTCATTTGATTCCCTGCGTCTGATTCCCGGCCTCTGATTCCCCGCCTCTGATTCCCCGCCTCTGATTCCCCACCTCTGATTCCCTGCCTCAGATTCCCTGGCTCAGATTCCCTGCTTCAGATTCCCTGCCTCAGATTCCTTGCCACTGATTCCCCGCATCTGATTCCCCGCCTCTGATTCCCCGCTTCTGATTCCCGCCTCTGATTCCCTGCCTCTGATTCCCCGCCTCTGAATCCCCGCCTCTGATTCCTCTCCTTTGATTCCCTGCCTCAGATTCCCCGGCTCTGATTCCATGCCTCAGATTCCCTGCCTCAGATTCCCTGCCTCCGATTCCCCGCCTCTGATTCCGCGCCTATGATTCCCCGCCTCTGATTCCCAGCCTCTGAATCCCCACCTCTGAATCCCCGCCTCTGATTCCCCGCCTCTGATTCCCCGCCTCTGATTCCACGCCACTGATTCCCCGCCTCTGATTCCAGGCCTCTTATTCCCCGCCTCTGATTCCCCACCTCTGATTGCCTGCCACTGATTGCCCGCCTCTGATTCCCCGCCTCTGATTCCCCACCTCTGATTCCCCACCTCTGTCTGTATGCCTCTCTTTCGCCTCCGCTTTTTCCCCTACACTTTTTCCGCGCCTCTCTTTCCCTCCCTCAATTTCAACAACTCGGTTTGATCTGTTCTGTGTACCTCATTTTCAACACACAATTTCCAACCACTATGTTTCACCCATCACTTTCCCCGCCTCTATTTCTCCGCCTATGTTTACCCACCTCTGTTTACCCACCTGTTTCACCGCCTCTGATTCCCCGCGTATGATTCCCCACCTCTGTCTCTACGCCTCTCTTTCGCCTCCACTCTTTCCCCTCCACTCTTTCCGTGCCTGTCTTTCCCTCCATCAATTTCAACAACACTGTTTGATCTGTTTTGTGTACCTGATTTTAAACACACAAGTTCCAACCACTATGTTTTGCCCGCCTCTTTCCCCGCCTCTATTTATCCACCTATGTTTACCTGCCTCTGTTTACCCGCCTGTTTCACCGCCTCTCATTCCCAACCTCAGATTCCCCGCCTCTGATTCCCTGCCTCTGATTCCCCGGCTCTGATTCCCTGCCTCAGATTCCCTGCCTCAAATTCCCTGCCTCTGATTCCCCGCATCTGATTCCCCGCCTCTGATTCCCCGCCTCTGATTCCTCGCATCTGATTCCCCGCCTCTGATTCCCCACCTCTGATTCCACGCCTCTGATTCCCCGCCTCTGATTCCCCGCATCAGATTCTCCAGCTCTGATTCCCTGCCTCAGATTCCCTGCCTCAGATTCCCTGCCTACCATTCCCCGCCTCTGATTCCCCGCCTCTGATTCCCCGCCTCTGATTCCCCGCCTCTGTTTCCCCGCCTCTGTTTCCCCGCCTCTGATTCCCCGTCTCTGATTCCCTGCCTCTGATTACCCGCCTCCCTTTCCGCGCAACTTTCCCGGTCTCCGTTTCCCCACATCTCTTTCCCCGCCTCAGATTCCACGTCTCTGATTCCCCGCCTCTGATTCCCCACATTTCATTCCACGCCTCTCTTTCCCTGCCTCTATTTCCGCGCCTCTTTCTCTGCCTCTCTTTCCCCACATCTCTTTTCCTCCCTCTGATTCCCCACCTCTGATTCCCCTCCTCTGATTCCCTGCCTCAAATTCCCTGCCTCTGATTCCCCGCCTCTGATTCCCCGCCTCTGATTCCCCTCCTCTGATTCCCTGCCTCTGATTCTCTGCCTCTGATTCCCTGCCTCTGATACCCCGCCTCAGATTCCCTGCCTCTGATTCCCTGCCTCTGATTCCCTGCCTCTGAATCCCCGCCTCCGATTCCGCACCCACGTTTCTCCGTCTCTGTTGCTCTGCCTCTTATTTGCAGGCTCAGTTTCGCCGGCTCTGATTCCGCACCTCTGATTCCACGCCTCTCTTTCCGTGTCTCTGATTCCCCGCCTCTGATTCCCTGCCTCTGATACCCTGCCTCTCTTTCGCTGCCTCTATTTCCGTGCCTCTTTCTCTGCATCTCGTTTCCCACATCTCATTTCCCCCCTCTGATAACCCGCCTCAGATTCCCCGCCTCATATTCCCCGCCTCAGATTCCCTGCCTCAGATTCCCTGCCTCAGATTCCCTTCATCTTATTCCCTTCATCTGATTCCCTGCCTCTGATTCCCCGCCTCTGATTCCCCACCTCTGTCTGTATGCCTCTCTTTCGCCTCCGCTTTTTCCCCTACACTTTTTCCGCGCCTCTCTTTCCCTCCCTCAATTTCAACAACTCTGTTTGATCTGTTCTGTGTACCTCATTTTCAACACACAATTTCCAACCACTATGTTTCACCCATCACTTTCCCCGCCTCTATTTCTCCGCCTATGTTTACCCACCTCTGTTTACCCACCTGTTTCACCGCCTCTGATTCCCCGCGTATGATTCCCCACCTCTGTCTCTACGCCTCTCTTTCGCCTCCACTCTTTCCCCTCCACTCTTTCCGTGCCTGTCTTTCCCTCCATCAATTTCAACAACACTGTTTGATCTGTTTTGTGTACCTGATTTTAAACACACAAGTTCCAACCACTATGTTTTGCCCGCCTCTTTCCCCGCCTCTATTTATCCACCTATGTTTACCTGCCTCTGTTTACCCGCCTGTTTCACCGCCTCTCATTCCCAACCTCAGATTCCCCGCCTCTGATTCCCTGCCTCTGATTCCCCGGCTCTGATTCCCTGCCTCAGATTCCCTGCCTCAAATTCCCTGCCTCTGATTCCCCGCATCTGATTCCCCGCCTCTGATTCCCCGCCTCTGATTCCTCGCATCTGATTCCCCGCCTCTGATTCCCCACCTCTGATTCCACGCCTCTGATTCCCCGCCTCTGATTCCCCGCATCAGATTCTCCAGCTCTGATTCCCTGCCTCAGATTCCCTGCCTCAGATTCCCTGCCTACCATTCCCCGCCTCTGATTCCCCGCCTCTGTTTCCCCGCCTCTGATTCCCCGCCTCTGTTTCCCCGCCTCTGTTTCCCCGCCTCTGATTCCCCGTCTCTGATTCCCTGCCTCTGATTACCCGCCTCCCTTTCCGCGCAACTTTCCCGGCCTCCGTTTCCCCACATCTCTTTCCCCGCCTCAGATTCCACGCCTCTGATTCCCCGCCTCTGATTCCCCACATTTCATTCCACGCCTCTCTTTCCCTGCCTCTATTTCCGCGCCTCTTTCTCTGCCTCTCTTTCCCCACATCTCTTTTCCTCCCTCTGATTCCCCACCTCTGATTCCCCGCCTCTGATTCCCCGCCTCTGATTCCCCTCCTCTGATTCCCTGCCTCTGATTCTCTGCCTCTGATTCCCTGCCTCTGATACCCCGCCTCAGATTCCCTGCCTCTGATTCCCTGCCTCTGATTCCCTGCCTCTGAATCCCCGCCTCCGATTCCGCACCCACGTTTCTCTGTCTCTGTTGCTCTGCCTCTTATTTGCTGGCTCAGTTTCGCCGGCTCTGATTCCGCACCTCTGATTCCACGCCTCTCTTTCCGTGTCTCTGATTCCCCGCCTCTGATTCCCTGCCTCTGATACCCTGCCTCTCTTTCGCTGCCTCTATTTCCGTGCCTCTTTCTCTGCATCTCGTTTCCCACATCTCATTTCCCCCCTCTGATAACCCGCCTCAGATTCCCCGCCTCATATTCCCCGCCTCAGATTCCCTGCCTCAGATTCCCTGCCTCAGATTCCCTTCATCTTATTCCCTTCATCTGATTCCCTGCCTCTGATTCCCCACCTCTGATTCCCCGCCTCTAATTCCCCGCCTCTGATTCCCCGCTTCTGATTCCCCGCTTCTGATTCCCCGCCTCTGATTCGCCGCTTCTGATTCCCCGCTTCTGATTCCCCGCCTCTGATTCGCCGCCTCTGATTCCCCGCCTCAGATTCCCCGGCTCTGATTCCCTGCCTCAGATTTCCTGCCTCAGATTCCCTACCTCTGATTTCCCACTTCTTATTACCCGCCTCTGATTCCCCTCCTCTGATTCCCCGCCTCTGATTCCCCACCTCTGATTCCCCGCCTCAGATTCCCCGGCTCTGATTCCCCGCATCTGATTCCCTGCCTCTAATTCCCCGCCTCTGATTCCTGGCCTCTGATTCCCTGCCTCTGATTCCCCGCCTCTGATTCCACGCCTCCCTTTCCGCACAAATTTCCCGGCCTCCGTTTCCAAACATCTCTTTCCCCGCCTCTAATTCCCCGCCTCAGATTCCCCGTCTCTGATTCCCTGCCTCAGATTCCCTGCCTCAGATTCGCCGTCTCTGATTTCCAACCTCTGATTGCCCGCCTCTGATTCCCCGCCTCTGATTCCCCAACTCTGTCTCTATGCCTCTCTTTCACCTCTGCTCTTTCCCCTCCACTCTTTCCGCGCCTTTCTTTCCCTCCCTCAATTTCAACAACTCTGTTTGATCTGTTCTGTGTACCTCATTTTCAACACACAATTTCCAACCACTATGTTTCACCCATCTCTTTCCCCGCCTCTATTTATCTGCCTATGTTTACCCACCTCTGTTTACCCGCCTGTTTCACTGCCTCTCATTCCCCACCTCAGATTCCCCGCCTCAGATTCCCCGCCTCTGATTCCCTGCCTCTGATTCTCTGCCTCTGATTCTCTGCCTCTGATTCCCTGCCACTGATATCCCGCCTCCGATTCCACACCAATGTTTCACCGCCTCTGTTTAACTGCCTCTTATTTCCCGGCTCAGATTCGCCGGCTCTGATTACGCGCCTCTGATTCCACGCCTATGATTCCCCACCTCTGATTCCCTGCCTCAGATTCCCTGGCTCAGATTCCCTGCTTCAGATTCCCTGCCTCAGATTCCCTGCCACTGATTCCCCGCATCTGATTCCCAGCCTCTGATTCCCCGCTTCTGATTCCCGCCTCTGATTCCCTGCCTCTGATTCCCCGCCTCTGAATCCCCGCCTCTGATTCCCCGCCTCAGATTCCCTGCCTATGATTCCCTGCCTCTGATTCCCTGCCTCTGATTCCGCGCCTCTGATTCCACGCTTCTCTTTCCGTGTCTCTGATAGCCCGCCTCTGATTCCCCGCCTCTGATTCCCCACCTCTGATTCCCTGCCTCAGATTCCCTGGCTCAGATTCCCTTCTTCAGATTCCCTGCCTCAGATCACCTGCCACTGATTCCCCGCATCTGATTCCCCGCCTCTGATTCCCCGCTTCTGATTCCCACCTCTGATTCCCTGCCTCTGATTCCCCGCCTCTGAATCCCCGCCTCTGATTCCTCGCCTCTGATTCCCTGCCTCAGATTCCCCGGCTCTGATTCCATGCCTCAGATTCCCTGCCTCAGATTCCCTGCCTCCGATTCCCCGCCTCTGATTCCCCGCCTATGATTCCCCGCCTCTGATTCCCAGCCTCTGAATCCCCACCTCTGAATCCCCGCCTCTGATTCCCCGCCTCTGATTCCACGCCTCTGATTCCCCGCCTCTGATTCCAGGCCTCTTATTCCCCGCCTCTGATTCCCCACCTCTGATTGCCTGCCACTGATTGCCCACCTCTGATTCCCCGCCTCTGATTCCCCGCCTCTGATTCCCCACCTCTGTCTGTATGCCTCTCTTTCGCCTCCGCTTTTTCCCCTACACTTTTTCCGCGCCTCTCTTTCCCTCACTCAATTTCAACAACTCTGTTTGATCTGTTCTGTGTACCTCATTTTCAACACACAATTTCCAACCACTATGTTTCACCCATCACTTTCCCCGACTCTATTTCTCCGCCTATGTTTACCCACCTCTGTTTACCCACCTGTTTCACCGCCTCTGATTCCCCGCCTATGATTCCCCACCTCTGTCTCTACGCCTCTCTTTCGCCTCCACTCTTTCCCCTCCACTCTTTCCGTGCCTGTCTTTCCCTCCCTCAATTTCAACAACACTGTTTGATCTGTTTTGTGTACCTGATTTTAAACACACAAGTTCCAACCACTATGTTTTGCCCGCCTCTTTCACCGCCTCTATTTATCCACCTATGTTTACCTGCCTCTGTTTACCCGCCTGTTTCCCCGCCTCTGATTCCCCACCTTTCATTCCCCGCCTCGATTTCCCTGCCTCTATTTCCGTGCCTCTTTCACTGCCTCTCTTTCCCCACATCTCTTTTCCTCCCGCTGATTCCCCGCCTCTGATTCCCCGCCTCTGATTCCCTGCCTCTGATTCCCCGCCTCTGATTCCCTGCCTCAGATTCCCTGCCTCAGATTCCCTGCCTCTGATTCCCCGCCTCTTATTTCCCGCCTCTGATTCCCCGCCTCTGATTCCCCGCCTCTGATGCCCTGCCTCAGATTCCCCGGCTCTGATTCCCTGCATCAGCTTCCCTGCCTCATATTCCCTGCCTCTGATTCCCCGCCTCTGATTCCCTGCCTCTGATTCCCCGCCTCTGATTCCCTGCCTCAGATTCCCTGCCTCAGATTCCCTGCCTCAGATTCCCTGCCTCTGATTCCCCGCCTCTGATTCCCTGCCTCTGATTCCCTGCCTCAGATTCCCTGCCTCTGATTCCCCGCCTCTTATTCCCCACCTCATATTCCCCGCCTCAGATTCCCCGGCTCTGATTCCCTGCCTCAGATTCCCTGCCTCAAATTCCCTGCCTCTGATTCCCCGCCTCTTATTCCCCACCTCTGATTCCACGCCTCTGATTCCCCGCCTCTGATTCCCCGCCTCAGATTCCCCAGCTCTGATTCCCTGCCTCAGATTCCCTGCCTCAGATTCCCTGCGTCCGATTCCCCGCCTCTGAATCCCAGCCTCTGAATCCCCGCCTCTGATTCCCCGCCTCTGTTTCCGCGCCTCGGATTCCCCGCCTCTGATTCCCCGCCTCTGATTCCCTGCCTCTGATTACCCGCCTCCCTTTCCGCGCAACTTTCCCGGCCTCCGTTTCCCCACTTCTCTTTCCCCGCCTCAGATTCCACGCCTCTGATTCCTCGCCTCTGATTCCCCACCTTTCATTCCCCGCCTCTCTTTCCCTGCCCCTATTTCCGCGCCTCTTTCTCTGCCTCTCTTTCCCCACATCTCTTTTCCTCCCACTGATTCCCCGCCTCTGATTCCCCTCCTCTGATTCCCCGCCTCTGATTCCCCGCCTCTGATTCCCCGCCTCTGATTCCCCGCCTTTGATTCCCCTCCTCTGATTCCCTGCCTCTGATTCCCTGCCTCTGATTCCCTGCCTCTGATTCCCCGCCTCTGATTCCCCGCCTCTGATTCCCTGCCTCTGAATCCCTGCCTCTGATCCCGGGCCTCTGATTCCACGCCTCTCTTTCCGTGTCTCTGATTCCCTGCCTCTGATACCCTGCCTCTCATTCCCTGCCTCTATTTCCGTGCATCTTTCTCTGCATCTTGTTTCCCACATCTCATTTCCCCCCTCTGATAACCCGCCTCTGATTCCATGCCTGTGATTCCCTGCCTCAGATTCCCCGCCTCAGATTCTCCGACTCAGATTCCCCTCCTCAGATTCCCCGCCTCAGATTCCCTGCCTCAGATTCCCTGCCTCAGATTCCCTGCCTCAGATTCCCTGCCTCAGATTCCCTTCATCTGATTCCCTTCATTTGATTCCCTGCGTCTGATTCCCGGCCTCTGATTCCCCGCCTCTGATTCCCCGCCTCTGATTCCCCACCTCTGATTCCCTGCCTCAGATTCCCTGGCTCAGATTCCCTGCTTCAGATTCCCTGCCTCAGATTCCCTGCCACTGATTCCCCGCATCTGATTCCCCGCCTCTGATTCCCCGCTTCTGATTCCCGCCTCTGATTCCCTGCCTCTGATTCCCCGCCTCTGAATCCCCGCCTCTGATTCCTCTCCTTTGATTCCCTGCCTCAGATTCCCCGGCTCTGATTCCATGCCTCAGATTCCCTGCCTCAGATTCCCTGCCTCCGATTCCCCGCCTCTGATTCCGCGCCTATGATTCCCCGCCTCTGATTCCCAGCCTCTGAATCCCCACCTCTGAATCCCCGCCTCTGATTCCCCGGCTCTGATTCCCCGCCTCTGATTCCACGCCACTGATTCCCCGCCTCTGATTGCAGGCCTCTTATTCCCCGCCTCTGATTCCCCACCTCTGATTGCCTGCCACTGATTGCCCGCCTCTGATTCCCCGCCTCTGATTCCCCGCCTCTGATTCCCCGCCTCTGATTCCCCACCTCTGTCTGTATGCCTCTCTTTCGCCTCCGCTTTTTCCCCTACACTTTTTCCGTGCCTGTCTTTCCCTCCCTCAATTTCAACAACTCTGTTTGATCTGTTCTGTGTACCTCATTTTCAACACACAATTTCCAACCACTATGTTTCACCCATCACTTTCCCCGCCTCTATTTCTCCGCCTATGTTTACCCACCTCTGTTTACCCACCTGTTTCACCGCCTCTGATTCCCCGCCTATGATTCCCCACCTCTGTCTCTACGCCTCTCTTTCGCCTCCACTCTTTCCCCTCCACTCTTTCCGTGCCTGTCTTTCCCTCCCTCAATTTCAACAACACTGTTTGATCTGTTTTGTGTACCTGATTTTAAACACACAAGTTCCAACCACTATGTTTTGCCCGCCTCTTTCCCCGCCTCTATTTATCCACCTATGTTTACCTGCCTCTGTTTACCCGCCTGTTTCACCGCCTCTCATTCCCAACCTCAGATTCCCCGCCTCTGATTCCCTGCCTCTGATTCCCCGGCTCTGATTCCCTGCCTCAGATTCCCTGCCTCAAATTCCCTGCCTCTGATTCCCCGCATCTGATTCCCCGCCTCTGATTCCCCGCCTCTGATTCCTCGCATCTGATTCCCCGCCTCTGATTCCCCACCTCTGATTCCACGCCTCTGATTCCCCGCCTCTGATTCCCCGCATCAGATTCTCCAGCTCTGATTCCCTGCCTACCATTCCCCGCCTCTGATTCCCCGCCTCTGATTCCCCGCCTCTGATTCCCCGCCTCTGTTTCCCCGCCTCTGTTTCCCCGCCTCTGATTCCCCGTCTCTGATTCCCTGCCTCTGATTACCCGCCTCCCTTTCCGCGCAACTTTCCCGGCCTCCGTTTCCCCACATCTCTTTCCCCGCCTCAGATTCCACGCCTCTGATTCCCCGCCTCTGATTCCCCACATTTCATTCCACGCCTCTCTTTCCCTGCCTCTATTTCCGCGCCTCTTTCTCTGCCTCTCTTTCCCCACATCTCTTTTCCTCCCTCTGATTCCCCACCTCTGATTCCCCTCCTCTGATTCCCTGCCTCAAATTCCCTGCCTCTGATTCCCCGCCTCTGATTCCCCTCCTCTGATTCCCTGCCTCTGATTCTCTGCCTCTGATTCCCCGCCTCTTATTCCCCTCCTCTGATTCCCTGCCTCTGATTCTCTGCCTCTGATTCCCCGCCTCAGATTCCCTGCCTCAGATTCCCTGCCTCAGATTCCCTGCCTCAGATTCCCCGCCTCAGATTCCCTTCATCTGATTCACTTCATTTGATTCCCTGCGTCTGATTCCCCGCCTCAGATTCCCTGCCTCTGATTCACCGCCTCTGATTCCCCACCTCTGATTCCCTGCCTCAAATTCCCTGGCTCATATTCCCTGCTTCAGATTCCCTGCCTCATATTCCCTGCCTCTGATTCCCCGCCTCTGATTCCCTGCCTCTGATTCCCCGCCTCTGATTCCCTGCCTCAGATTCCCTGCCTCAGATTCCCTGCCTCAGATTCCCTGCCTCTGATTCCCCGCCTCTGATTCCCTGCCTCTGATTCCCTGCCTCAGATTCCCTGCCTCTGATTCCCCGCCTCTTATTCCCCACCTCATATTCCCCGCCTCAGATTCCCCAGCTCTGATTCCCTGCCTCAGATTCCCTGCCTCAAATTCCCTGCCTCTGATTCCCCGCATCTGATTCCCCGCCTCTGATTCCCCGCCTCTGAATCCTCGCATCTGATTCCCCGCCTCTGATTCCCCACCTCTGATTCCACGCCTCTGATTCCCCGCCTCTGATTCCCCGCCTCAGATTCCCCAGCTCTGATTCCCTGCCTCAGATTCCCTGCCTCAGATTCCCTGCGTCCGATTCCCCGCCTCTGAATCCCAGCCTCTGAATCCACGCCTCTGATTCCCCGCCTCTGTTTCCCCGCCTCGGATTCCCCACCTCTGATTACCCGCCTCCCTTTCCGCGCAACATTCCCGGCCTCCGTTTCCCCACTTCTCTTTTCCCGCCTCAGATTCCACGCCTTTGATTCCCTGCATCAGATTCCCTGCCTCAGATTCCCTGCCTCTGACTCCCTGCATCAGATTCCCTGCCTCTGATTCCCCGCCTCTGATTCCCCGCTTCTGATTCCCCGCCTCTGATTCACCGCCTCAGATTCCTTGCCTATGATTCCCCGCCTCTGATTCCCTGCCTCTGATTCCCTGACTCTGATTCCCTGCGTCTGATTCCCTGCCCCTGATTCCCTGCCTCTGATTCCGCGCTTCTGATTCCACGCCTCTCTTTCCGTGTCTCTGATTCCGCGCCTCTGATTCCCTGCCTCTGATACCCAGCCTCTCTTTGCCTGCCTCTATATCCGTGCCTCTTTCTCTGCATCTCGTTTACCACATCTCATTTCCCCACACTGATAACCCGCCTCTGATTCCCCGCCTCTGATTCCCCGCCTCTGATTCCCTGCCTCTAATTCCCCGCCTCTGATTCCCCACCTCTGATTCCCCACCTCTGATTCCCCGCCTCTGATTCCCCGCCTCTGATTCCCCACCTCAGATTTCCCGGCTCTGATTCCCTGCCTCAGATTCCCTGCGACAGATTCCCTGCCTCAGATTCCCTGCCTCTGATTCCCCGCCTCTTATTCCCCACCTCTTATTCCCCGCCTCAGATTCCCCGGCTCTGATTCCCTGCCTCAGATTCCCTGCCTCAAATTCCCTGCCTCTGATTCCCCGCATCTGATTCCCCGCCTGTGATTCCCCGCCTCTGATTCCTCGCATCTGATTCCCAGCCTCTGATTCCCCGCCTCAGATTCCCCAGCTCTGATTCCCTGCCTCAGATTCCCTGCCTCAGATTCCCTGCCTCCGATTCCCCGCCTCTGATTCTCCGCCTCTGATACCCCGCCTCTGATTCCCCGCATCTGAATCCCAGCCTCTGAATCCCCGCCTCTGATTCCCCACCTTTCATTCCCCGCCTCTCTTTCCCTGCCTCTATTTCCGCGCCTCTTTCTCTGCCTCTCTTTCCCCACATCTCTTTTCTTCCCTCTGATTCCCCGCCTCTGATTCCCCTCCTCTGATTCCCTGCCTCTGATTCCCTGCCTCTGATTCCCCGCCTCTGATTCCCCGCCTCTGATTCCCCACCTCTGATTCCCCTCCTCTCATTCCCTGCCTCTGATTCCTTGCCTCTTATTCCCTGCCTCTGATTCCCCGCCTCTGATTCCCTGCCTCTGATACCCTGCCTCTCATTCCCTACCTCTATTTCCGTGCATCATTCTCTGCATCTTGTTTCCCACATCTCATTTCCCCCCTCTGATAACCCGCCTCTGATTCCATGCCTGTGATTCCCTGCCTCAGATTCCCTGCTTCAGATTCCCCTACTCAGATTCCCCGCCTCAGATTCCCTGCTTCAGATTCCCTGCCTCAGATTCCCTGCCACTGATTCCCCGCATCTGATTCCCCGCCTCTGATTCCCCGCTTCTGATTCCCGCCTCTGATTCCCTGCCTCTGATTCCCCGCCTCTGAATCCCCGCCTCTGATTTCTCGCCTCTGATTCCCTGCCTCAGATTCCCCGGCTCTGATTCCATGCCTCAGATTCCCTGCCTCAGATTCCCTGCCTCCGATTCCCCGCCTCCGATTCCCCGCCTATGATTCCCCGCCTCTGATTCCCAGCCTCTGAATCCCCACCTCTGAATCCCCGCCTCTGATTCCCCGCCTCTGATTCCACGCCTCTGATTCCCCGCCTCTGATTCCAGGCCTCTTATTCCCCGCCTCTGATTCCCCACCTCTGATTGCCTGCCACTGATTGCCCGCCTCTGATTCCCCGCCTCTGATACCCCGCCTCTGATTCCCCACCTCTGTCTGTATGCCTCTCTTTCGCCTCCGCTTTTTCCCCTACACTTTTTCCGCGCCTCTCTTTCCCTCCCTCAATTTCAACAACTCTGTTTGATCTGTTCTGTGTAACTCATTTTCAACACACAATTTCCAACCACTATGTTTCACCCATCACTTTCCCCGCCTCTATTTCTCCGCCTATGTTTACCCACCTCTGTTTACCCACCTGTTTCACCGCCTCTGATTCCCCGCCTATGATTCCCCACCTCTGTCTCTACGCCTCTCTTTCGCCTCCACTCTTTCCCCTCCACTCTTTCCGTGCCTGTCTTTCCCTCCCTCAATTTCAACAACACTGTTTGATCTGTTTTGTGTACCTGATTTTAAACACACAAGTTCCAACCACTATGTTTTGCCCGCCTCTTTCACCGCCTCTATTTATCCACCTATGTTTACCTGCCTCTGTTTACCCGCCTGTTTCCCCGCCTCTGATTCCCCACCTTTCATTCCCCGCCTCGCTTTCCCTGCCTCTATTTCCGTGCCTCTTTCACTGACTCTCTTTCCCCACATCTCTTTTTCTCCCGCTGATTCCCCGCCTCTGATTCCCCGCTTCTGATTCCCTGCCTCTGATTTCCCGCCTCTGATTCCCTGCCTCAGATTCCCTGCCTCAGATTCCCTGCCTCAGATTCCCTGCCTCTGATTCCCCGCCTCTGATTCCCCGCCTCTTATTCCCCGCCTCTGATTCCCCGCCTCTGATTCCCCGCCTCTGATGCCCTGCCTCAGATTCCCCGGCTCTGATTCCCTGCATCAGCTTCCCTGCCTCATATTCCCTGCCTCAGATTCCCCACCTCTGATTCCCTGCCTCTGATTCCCCGCCTCTGATTCCCTGCCTCAGATTCCCTGCCTCAGATTCCCTGCCTCAGATTCCCTGCCTCTGATTCCCCGCCTCTGATTCCCTGCCTCTGATTCCCTGCCTCAGATTCCCTGCCTCTGATTCCCCGCCTCTTATTCCCCACCTCATATTCCCCGCCTCAGATTCCCCGGCTCTGATTCCCTGCCTCAGATTCCCTGCCTCAAATTCCCTGCCTCTGATTCCCCGCATCTGATTCCCCGCCTCTGATTCCCCGCCTCTGATTCCTCGCATCTGATTCCCCGACTCTGATTCCCTGCCTCAGATTCCCTGCTTCAGATTCCCCGCCTCTGAATCCCAGCCTCTGAATCCCCGCCTCTGATTCCCCGCCTCTGTTTCCCCGCCTCGGATTCCCCGCCTCTCATTCCCCGCCTCTGATTCCCTGCCTCTGATTACCCGCCTCACTTTCCGCGCAACTTTACCGGCCTCCGTTTCCCCACTTCTCTTTCCCCGCCTCAGATTCCACGCCTCTGATTCCTCGCCTCTGATTCCCCACCTTTCATTCCCCGCCTCTCTTTCCCTGCCCCTATTTCCGCGCCTCTTTCTCTGCCTCTCTTTCCCCACATCTCTTTTCCTCCCACTGATTCCCCGCCTCTGATTCCCCTCCTCTGATTCCCCGCCTCTGATTCCCCGCCTTTGATTCCCCTCCTCTGATTCCCTGCCTCTGATTCCCTGCCTCTGATTCCCTGCCTCTGATTCCCCGCCTCTGATTCCCTGCCTCTGATTCCCTGCCTCTGATTCCCTGCCTCTGATCCCGGGCCTCTGATTCCACGCCTCTCTTTCCGTGTCTCTCATTCCCTGCCTCTGATACCCTGCCTCTCATTCCCTGGCTCTATTTCCGTGCATCTTTCTCTGCATCTTGTTTCCCACATCTCATTTCCCCCCTCTGATAACCCGCCTCTGATTCCATGCCTGTGATTCCCTGCCTCAGATTCCCCGCCTCAGATTCCCCGACTCAGATTCCCCACCTCAGAATCCCCGCCTCAGATTCCCTGCCTCAGATTCCCTGCCTCAGATTCCCTGCCTCAGATTCCCTGCCTCAGATTCCCTTCATCTGATTCCCTTCATTTGATTCCCTGCGTCTGATTCCCGGCCTCTGATTCCCCGCCTCTGATTCCCCGCCTCTGATTCCCCACCTCTGATTCCCTGCCTCAGATTCCCTGGCTCAGATACCCTGCTTCAGATTCGCTGCCTCAGATTCCCTGCGTCCGATTCCCCGCCTCTGAATCCCAGTCTCTGAATCCCCGCCTCTGATTCCCCGCCTCTGTTTCCCCGCCTCGGATTCCCCGCCTCTGATTCCCCGCGTCTGATTCCCTGCCTCTGATTACCCGCCTCCCTTTCTGCGCAACTTTCCCGGCCTCCATTTCCCCACTTCTCTTTCCCCGCCTCAGATACCACGCCTCTGATTCCTCGCCTCTGATTCCCCACCTTTCATTCCCCGCCTCTCTTTCCCTGCCCCTATTTCCGCGCCTCTTTCTCTGCCTCTCTTTCCCCACATCTCTTTTCCTCCCACTGATTCCCCGCCTCTGATTCCCCTCCTCTGATTCCCCGCCTCTGATTCCCCGCCTCTGATTCCCCGCCTCTGATTCCCCGCCTCTGATTCCCCGCCTTTGATTCCCCTCCTCTGATTCCCTGCCTCTGATTCCCTGCCTCTGATTCCCTGCCTCTGATTCCCCGCCTCTGACTCCCTGCCTCTGATTCCCTGCCTCTGATTCCCTGCCTCTGATCCCGGGCCTCTGATTCCACGCCTCTCTTTCCGTGTCTCTGATTCCCTGCCTCTGATACCCTGCCTCTCATTCCCTGCCTCTATTTCCGTGCATCTTTCTCTGCATCTTGTTTCCCACATCTCATTTCCCCCCTCTGATAACCCGCCTCTGATTCCATGCATGTGATTCCCTGCCTCAGATTCCCCGCCTCAGATTCCCCGACTCAGATTCCCCGCCTCAGATTCCCCGCCTCAGATTCCCTGCCTCAGATTCCCTGCCTCAGATTCCCTGCCTCAGATTCCCTTCATCTGATTCCCTTCATTTGATTCCCTGCGTCTGATTCCCGGTCTCTGATTCCCCGCCTCTGATTCCCCACCTCTGATTCCCTGCCTCAGATTCCCTGGCTCAGATTCCCTGCTTCAGATTCGCTGCCTCAGATTCCCTGCCACTGATTCCCCGCATCTGATTGCCCGCCTCTGATTCCCCGCTTCTGATTCCCGCCTCTGATTCCCTGCCTCTGATTCCCCGCCTCTGAATCCCCGCCTCTGATTCTCTGCCTCTGATTCCCTGCCACTGATATCCCGCCTCCGATTCCACACCAATGTTTCACCGCCTCTGTTTAACTGCCTCTTATTTCCCGGCTCAGATTCGCCGGCTCTGATTCCGCGCCTCTGATTCCACGCTTCTCGTTCCGTGTCTCTGATAGCCTGCCTCTGATTCCCCGCCTCTGATTCCCCACCTCAGATTCCCCGGCTCTGATTCCCTGCATCAGATTCCCTGCCTCAGATTCCCTGCCTCTGATTCCCTGCATCAGATTCCCTGCCTCTGATTCCCCGCCTCTGATTCCCCGCTTCTGATTCCCCGCCTCTGATTCCCCGCCTCAGATTCCCTGCCTATGAATCCCTGCCTCTGATTCCCTGCCTCTGATTCCGCGCCTCTGATTCCAAGCTTCTCTTTCCGTGTCTCTGATAGCCCACCTCTGATTCCCCGCCTCTGATTCCCCGCCTCAGATTCCCCGGCTCTGATTCCCTGCATCAGATTCCCTGCCTCAGATTCCCTGCCTCTGACTCCCTGCATCAGATTCCCTGCCTCTGATTCCCCGCCTCTGACTCCCTGCCTCTGATTCCCTGCCTCTGATTCCCTGCCTCTGATCCCGGGCCTCTGATTCCACGCCTCTCTTTCCGTGTCTCTGATTCCCTGCCTCTGATACCCTGCCTCTCATTCCCTGCCTCTATTTCCGTGCATCTTTCTCTGCATCTTGTTTCCCACATCTCATTTCCCCCCTCTGATAACCCGCCTCTGATTCCATGCATGTGATTCCCTGCCTCAGATTCCCCGCCTCAGATTCCCCGACTCAGATTCCCCGCCTCAGATACCCCGCCTCAGATTCCCTGCCTCAGATTCCCTGCCTCAGATTCCCTGCCTCAGATTCCCTTCATCTGATTCCCTTCATTTGATTCCCTGCGTCTGATTCCCGGTCTCTGATTCCCCGCCTCTGATTCCCCACCTCTGATTCCCTGCCTCAGATTCCCTGGCTCAGATTCCCTGCTTCAGATTCGCTGCCTCAGATTCCCTGCCACTGATTCTCCGCATCTGATTGCCCGCCTCTGATTCCCCGCTTCTGATTCCCGCCTCTGATTCCCTGCCTCTGATTCCCCGCCTCTGAATCCCCGCCTCTGATTCCCTGCCTCAGATTCCCCGGCTCTGATTCCATGCCTCAGATTCCCTGCCTCAGATTCCCTGCCTCCGATTCCCCGCCTCTGATTCCCCGCCTCTGATACCCCGCCTCTGATTCCCCGCATCTGAATCCCAGCCTCTGAATCCCCGCCTCTGATTCCCCGCCTCTGTTTCCACGCCTCGGATTCCCCGCCTCTGATTACCCGCCTCCCTTTCCGCGCAACTTTCCCGGCCTCCGTTTCCCCACATCTCTTTCCCCGCCTCAGATTCCACGCCTCTGATTCCCCGCATCTGATTCCCCACCTTTCATTCCCCGCCTCTCTTTCCCTGCCTCTATTTCCGCGCCTCTTCCTCTGCCTCTCTTTCCCCACATCTCTTTTCTTCCCACTGATTCCCCGCCTCTGATTCCCCTCCTCTGATTCCCTGCCTCTGATTCCCTGCCTCTGATTCCCCGCCTCTGATTCCCTGCCTCTGATTCCCTGCCTCTGATTCCCTGCCTCTGATTCCGGTCCTCTGATTCCAAGACTCTCTTTCCGTGTCTCTGATTCCCCGCCTCTGATTCCCTGCCTCTGATACCCTGCCTCTCATTCCCTACCTCTATTTCCGTGCATCATTCTCTGCATCTTGTTTCCCACATCTCATTTCCCCCCTCTGATAACCCGCCTCTGATTCCATGCCTGTGATTCCCTGCCTCAGATTCCCCGCTTCAGATTCCCCTACTCAGATTCCCCGCCTCAGATTTCCCGCCTCAGATTCCCTGCCTCAGATTCCCTGCCTCAGATTCCCTGCCTCAGATTCCCAGCCTCAGATTCCCTTCATCTGATTCCCTTCATTTGATTCCCTGCGTCTGATTCCCGGCCTCTGATTCCCCGCCTCTGATTCCCCGCCTCTGATTCCCCACCTCTGATTCCCTGCCTCAGATTCCTTGGCTCAGATTCCCTGCTTCAGATTCCCTGCCTCAGATTCCCTGCCACTGATTCCCCGCATCTGATTCCCCGCCTCTGATTCCCTGCTTCTGATTCCCGCCTCTGATTCCCTGCCTTTGATTCCCCGCCTCTGAATCCCCGCCTCTGATTTCTCGCCTCTGATTCCCTGCCTCAGATTCCCCGGCTCTGATTCCATGCCTCAGATTCCCTGCCTCAGATTCCCTGCCTCCGATTCCCCGCCTCTGATTCCCCGCCTATGATTCCCCGCCTCTGATTCCCAGCCTCTGAATCCCCACCTCTGAATCCCCGCCTCTGATTCCCCGCCTCTGATTCCACGCCTCTGATTCCCCGCCTCTGATTCCAGGCCTCTTATTCCCCGCCTCTGATTCCCCACCTCTGATTGCCTGCCACTGATTGCCCGCCTCTGATTCCCCGCCTCTGATTCCCCGCCTCTGATTCCCCACCTCTGTCTGTATGCCTCTCTTTCGCCTCCGCTTTTTCCCCTACACTTTTTCCGCGCCTCTCTTTCCCTCCCTCAATTTCAACAACTCTGTTTGATCTGTTCTGTGTAACTCATTTTCAACACACAATTTCCAACCACTATGTTTCACCCATCACTTTCCCCGCCTCTATTTCTCCGCCTATGTTTACCCACCTCTGTTTACCCACCTGTTTCACCGCCTCTGATTCCCCGCCTATGATTCCCCACCTCTGTCTCTACGCCTCTCTTTCGCCTCCACTCTTTCCCCTCCACTCTTTCCGTGCCTGTCTTTCCCTCCCTCAATTTCAACAACACTGTTTGATCTGTTTTGTGTACCTGATTTTAAACACACAAGTTCCAACCACTATGTTTTGCCCGCCTCTTTCACCGCCTCTATTTATCCACCTATGTTTACCTGCCTCTGTTTACCCGCCTGTTTCCCCGCCTCTGATTCCCCACCTTTCATTCCCCGCCTCGCTTTCCCTGCCTCTATTTCCGCGCCTCTTTCACTGCCTCTCTTTCCCCACATCTCTTTTCCTCCCGCTGATTCCCCGCCTCTGATTCCCCGCCTCTGATTCCCTGCCTCTGATTCCCCGCCTCTGATTCCCCGCCTCTGATTCCCTGCCTCTGATTCCCTGCCTCTGATTCCCCGCCTCTGATTCCCTGCCTCTGATTCCCTGCCTCAGATTCCCTGCCTCTGATTCCCCGCCTCTGATTCCCCGCCTCTTATTCCCCGCCTTAGATTCCCCGCCTCTGATTCCCCGCCTCTGATGCCCTGCCTCAGATTCCCCGGCTCTGATTCCCTGCATCAGCTTCCCTGCCTCATATTCCCTGCCTCTGATTCCCCGCCTCTGATTCCCTGCCTCTGATTCCCCGCCTCTGATTCCCTGCCTCAGATTCCCTGCCTCAGATTCCCTGCCTCAGATTCCCTGCCTCTGATTCCCCGCCTCTGATTCCCTGCCTCTGATTCCCTGCCTCAGATTCCCTGCCTCTGATTCCCCGCCTCTTATTCCCCACCTCATATTCCCCGCCTCAGATTCCCCGGCTCTGATTCCCTGCCTCAGATTCCCTGCCTCAAATTCCCTGCCTCTGATTCCCCGCATCTGATTCCCCGCCTCTGATTCCCCGCCTCTGATTCCTCGCATCTGATTCCCCGCCTCTGATACCCCACCTCTGATTCCACGCCTCTGATTCCCCACCTCTGATTCCCCGCCTCAGATTCCCCAGCTCTGATTCCCTGCCTCAGATTCCCTGCCTCAGATTCCCTGCGTCCGATTCCCCGCCTCTGAATCCCAGCCTCTGATTCCCCGCCTCTGATTCCCCGCCTCTGTTTCCCCGCCTCGGATTCCCCGCCTCTGATTCCCCGCCTCTGATTCCCTGCCTCTGATTACCCGCCTCCCTTTCCGCGCAACTTTCCCGGCCTCCGTTTCCCCACTTCTCTTTCCCCGCCTCAGATTCCACGCCTCTGATTCCTCGCCTCTGATTCCCCACCTTTCATTCCCCGCCTCTCTTTCCCTGCCCCTATTTCCGCGCCTCTTTCTCTGCCTCTCTTTCCCCACATCTCTTTACCTCCCACTGATTCCCCGCCTCTGATTCCCCTTCTCTGATTCCCCGCCTCTGATTCCCCGCCTCTGATTCCCCGCCTCTGATTCCCCGCCTCTGATTCCCCGCCTTTGATTCCCCTCCTCTGATTCCCTGCCTCTGATTCCCTGCCTCTGATTCCCTGCCTCTGATTCCCCGCCTCTGATTCCCTGCCTCTGATTCCCTGCCTCTGATTCCCTGCCTCTGATCCCGGGCCTCTGATTCCACGCCTCTCTTTCCGTGTCTCTGATTCCCTGCCTCTGATACCCTGCCTCTCATTCCCTGCCTCTATTTCCGTGCATCTTTCTCTGCATCTTGTTTCCCACATCTCATTTCCCCCCTCTGATAACCCGCCTCTGATTCCATGCCTGTGATTCCCTGCCTCAGATTCCCTGCCTCAGATTCCCCGACTCAGATTCCCCACCTCAGATTCCCCGCCTCAGATTCCCTACCTCAGATTCCCTGCCTCAGATTCCCTGCCTCAGATTCCCTGCCTCAGATTCCCTGCCTCTGATTCCCCGCCTCTGATTCCCTGCCTCTGATTCCCTGCCTCAGATTCCCTGCCTCTGATTCCCCTCCTCTTATTCCCCACCTCATATTCCCCGCCTCAGATTCCCCGGCTCTGATTCCCTACCTCAGATTCCCTGCCTCAAATTCCCTGCCTCTGATTCCCCGCATCTGATTCCCCGCCTCTGATTCCCCGCCTCTGATTCCTCGCATCTGATTCCCCGCCTCTGATTCCCTGCCTCAGATTCCCTGCGTCAGATTCCCCGCCTCTGAATCCCAGCCTCTGAATCCCCGCCTCTGATTCCCCGCCTCTGTTTCCCCGCCTCGGATTCCCCGCCTCTGATTCCCCGCCTCTGATTCCCTGCCTCTGATTACCCGCCTCACTTTCCGCGCAACTTTACCGGCCTCCGTTTCCCTACTTCTCTTTCCCCGCCTCAGATTCCACGCCTCTGATTCCTCGCCTCTGATTCCCCACCTTTCATTCCCCGCCTCTCTTTCCCTGCCCCTATTTCCGCGCCTCTTTCTCTGCCTCTCTTTCCCCACATCTCTTTTCCTCCCACTGATTCCCCACCTCTGATTCCCCTCCTCTGATTCCCCGCCTCTGATTCCCCGCCTTTGATTCCCCTCCTCTGATTCCCTGCCTCTGATTCCCTGCCTCTGATTCCCTGCCTCTGATTCCCCGCCTCTGATTCCCTGCCTCTGATTCCCTGCCTCTGATTCCCTGCCTCTGATCCCGGGCCTCTGATTCCACGCCTCTCTTTCCGTGTCTCTCATTCCCTGCCTCTGATACCCTGCCTCTCATTCCCTGCCTCTATTTCCGTGCATCTTTCTCTGCATCTTGTTTCCCACATCTCATTTCCCCCCTCTGATAACCCGCCTCTGATTCCATGCCTGTGATTCCCTGCCTCAGATTCCCCGCCTCAGATTCCCCGACTCAGATTCCCCACCTCAGATTCCCCGCCTCAGATTCCCTGCCTCAGATTCCCTGCCTCAGATTCCCTGCCTCAGATTCCCTGCCTCAGATTCCCTTCATCTGATTCCCTTCATTTGATTCCCTGCGTCTGATTCCCGGCCTCTGATTCCCCGCCTCTGATTCCCCGCCTCTGATTCCCCACCTCTGATTCCCTGCCTCAGATTCCCTGGCTCAGATTCCCTGCTTCAGATTCGCTGCCTCAGATTCCCTGCGTCCGATTCCCCGCCTCTGAATCCCAGTCTCTGAATCCCCGCCTCTGATTCCCCGCCTCTGTTTCCCCGCCTCGGATTCCCCGCCTCTGATTCCCCGCGTCTGATTCCCTGCCTCTGATTACCCGCCTCCCTTTCCGCGCAACTTTCCCGGCCTCCATTTCCCCACTTCACTTTCCCCGCCTCAGATACCACGCCTCTGATTCCTCGCCTCTGATTCCCCACCTTTCATTCCCCGCCTCTCTTTCCCTGCCCCTATTTCCGCGCCTCTTTCTCTGCCTCTCTTTCCCCACATCTCTTTTCCTCCCACTGATTCCCCGCCTCTGATTCCCCTCCTCTGATTCCCCGCCTCTGATTCCCCGCCTCTGATTCCCCGCCTCTGATTCCCCGCCTCTGATTCCCCGCCTTTGATTCCCCTCCTCTGATTCCCTGCCTCTGATTCCCTGCCTCTGATTCCCTGCCTCTGATTCCCCGCCTCTGACTCCCTGCCTCTGATTCCCTGCCTCTGATTCCCTGCCTCTGATCCCGGGCCTCTGATTCCACGCCTCTCTTTCCGTGTCTCTGATTCCCTGCCTCTGATACCCTGCCTCTCATTCCCTGCCTCTATTTCTGTGCATCTTTCTCTGCATCTTGTTTCCCACATCTCATTTCCCCCCTCTGATAACCCGCCTCTGATTCCATGCATGTGATTCCCTGCCTCAGATTCCCCGCCTCAGATTCCCCGACTCAGATTCCCCGCCTCAGATTCCCCGCCTCAGATTCCCTGCCTCAGATTCCCTGCCTCAGATTCCCTGCCTCAGATTCCCTTCATCTGATTCCCTTCATTTGATTCCCTGCGTCTGATTCCCGGTCTCTGATTCCCCGCCTCTGATTCCCCACCTCTGATTCCCTGCCTCAGATTCCCTGGCTCAGATTCCCTGCTTCAGATTCGCTGCCTCAGATTCCCTGCCACTGATTCCCCGCATCTGATTGCCCGCCTCTGATTCCCCGCTTCTGATTCCCGCCTCTGATTCCCTGCCTCTGATTCCCCGCCTCTGAATCCCCACCTCTGATTCTCTGCCTCTGATTCCCTGCCACTGATATCCCGCCTCCGATTCCACACCAATGTTTCACCGCCTCTGTTTAACTGCCTCTTATTTCCCGGCTCAGATTCGCCGGCTCTGATTCCGCGCCTCTGATTCCACGCTTCTCGTTCCGTGTCTCTGATAGCCCGCCTCTGATTCCCCGCCTCTGATTCCCCACCTCAGATTCCCCGGCTCTGATTCCCTGCATCAGATTCCCTGCCTCAGATTCCCTGCCTCTGATTCCCTGCATCAGATTCCCTGCCTCTGATTCCCCGCCTCTGATTCCCCGCTTCTGATTCCCCGCCTCTGATTCCCCGCCTCAGATTCCCTGCCTATGAATCCCTGCCTCTGATTCCCTGCCTCTGATTCCGCGCCTCTGATTCCAAGCTTCTCTTTCCGTGTCTCTGATAGCCCACCTCTGATTCCCCGCCTCTGATTCCCCGCCTCAGATTCCCCGGCTCTGATTCCCTGCATCAGATTCCCTGCCTCAGATTCCCTGCCTCTGACTCCCTGCATCAGATTCCCTGCCTCTGATTCCCCGCCTCTGACTCCCTGCCTCTGATTCCCTGCCTCTGATTCCCTGCCTCTGATCCCGGGCCTCTGATTCCACGCCTCTCTTTCCGTGTCTCTGATTCCCTGCCTCTGATACCCTGCCTCTCATTCCCTGCCTCTATTTCCGTGCATCTTTCTCTGCATCTTGTTTCCCACATCTCATTTCGCCCCTCTGATAACCCGCCTCTGATTCCATGCATGTGATTCCCTGCCTCAGATTCCCCGCCTCAGATTCCCCGACTCAGATTCCCCGCCTCAGATACCCCGCCTCAGATTCCCTGCCTCAGATTCCCTGCCTCAGATTCCCTGCCTCAGATTCCCTTCATCTGATTCCCTTCATTTGATTCCCTGCGTCTGATTCCCGGTCTCTGATTCCCCGCCTCTGATTCCCCACCTCTGATTCCCTGCCTCAGATTCCCTGGCTCAGATTCCCTGCTTCAGATTCGCTGCCTCAGATTCCCTGCCACTGATTCCCCGCATCTGATTGCCCGCCTCTGATTCCCCGCTTCTGATTCCCGCCTCTGATTCCCTGCCTCTGATTCCCCGCCTCTGAATCCCCGCCTCTGATTCCCTGCCTCAGATTCCCCGGCTCTGATTCCATGCCTCAGATTCCCTGCCTCAGATTCCCTGCCTCCGATTCCCCGCCTCTGATTCCCCGCCTCTGATACCCCGCCTCTGATTCCCCGCATCTGAATCCCAGCCTCTGAATCCCCGCCTCTGATTCCCCGCCTCTGTTTCCACGCCTCGGATTCCCCGCCTCTGATTACCCGCCTCCTTTTCCGCGCAACTTTCCCGGCCTCCGTTTCCCCACATCTCTTTCCCCGCCTCAGATTCCACGCCTCTGATTCCCCGCCTCTGATTCCCCACCTTTCATTCCCCGCCTCTCTTTCCCTGCCTCTATTTCCGCGCCTCTTCCTCTGCCTCTCTTTCCCCACATCTCTTTTCTTCCCTCTGATTCCCCGCCTCTGATTCCCCTCCTCTGATTCCCTGCCTCTGATTCCCTGCCTCTGATTCCCCGCCTCTGATTCCCTGCCTCTGATTCCCTGCCTCTGATTCCCTGCCTCTGATTCCGGTCCTCTGATTCCAAGCCTCTCTTTCCGTGTCTCTGATTCCCCGCCTCTGATTCCCTGCCTCTGATACCCTGCCTCTCATTCCCTACCTCTATTTCCGTGCATCATTCTCTGCATCTTGTTTCCCACATCTCATTTCCCCCCTCTGATAACCCGCCTCTGATTCCATGCCTGTGATTCCCTGCCTCAGATTCCCCGCTTCAGATTCCCCTACTCAGATTCCCCGCCTCAGATTTCCCGCCTCAGATTCCCTGCCTCAGATTCCCTGCCTCAGATTCCCTGCCTCAGATTCCCTGCCTCAGATTCCCTTCATCTGATTCCCTTCATTTGATTCCCTGCGTCTGATTCCCGGCCTCTGATTCTCCGCCTCTGATTCCCCACCTCTGATTCCCCACCTCTGATTCCCTGCCTCAGATTCCTTGGCTCAGATTCCCTGCTTCAGATTCCCTGCCTCAGATTCCCTGCCACTGATTCCCCGCATCTGATTCCCCGCCTCTGATTCCCTGCTTCTGATTCCCGCCTCTGATTCCCTGCCTTTGATTCCCCGCCTCTGAATCCCCGCCTCTGATTTCTCGCCTCTGATTCCCTGCCTCAGATTCCCCGGCTCTGATTCCATGCCTCAGATTCCCTGCCTCAGATTCCCTGCCTCAGATTCCCTGCCTCAGATTCCCCGCCTCTGATTCCCCGCCTATGATTCCCCGCCTCTGATTCCCAGCCTCTGAATCCCCACCTCTGAATCCCCGCCTCTGATTCCCCGCCTCTGATTCCACGCCTCTGATTCCCCGCCTCTGATTCCAGGCCTCTTATTCCCCGCCTCTGATTCCCCACCTCTGATTGCCTGCCACTGATTGCCCGCCTCTGATTCCCCGCCTCTGATTCCCCGCCTCTGATTCCCCACCTCTGTCTGTATGCCTCTCTTTCGCCTCCGCTTTTTCCCCTACACTTTTTCCGCGCCTCTCTTTCCCTCCCTCAATTTCAACAACTCTGTTTGATCTGTTCTGTGTAACTCATTTTCAACACACAATTTCCAACCACTATGTTTCACCCATCACTTTCCCCGCCTCTATTTCTCCGCCTATGTTTACCCACCTCTGTTTACCCACCTGTTTCACCGCCTCTGATTCCCCGCCTATGATTCCCCACCTCTGTCTCTACGCCTCTCTTTCGCCTCCACTCTTTCCCCTCCACTCTTTCCGTGCCTGTCTTTCCCTCCCTCAATTTCAACAACACTGTTTGATCTGTTTTGTGTACCTGATTTTAAACACACAAGTTCCAACCACTATGTTTTGCCCGCCTCTTTCACCGCCTCTATTTATCCACCTATGTTTACCTGCCTCTGTTTACCCGCCTGTTTCCCCGCCTCTGATTCCCCACCTTTCATTCCCCGCCTCGCTTACCCTGCCTCTATTTCCGCGCCTCTTTCACTGCCTCTCTTTCCCCACATCTCTTTTCCTCCCGCTGATTCCCCGCCTCTGATTCCCCGCCTCTGATTCCCTGCCTCTGATTCCCCGCCTCTGATTCCCCGCCTCTGATTCCCTGCCTCTGATTCCCTGCCTCTGATTCCCCGCCTCTGATTCCCTGCCTCTGATTCCCTGCCTCAGATTCCCTGCCTCTGATTCCCTGCCTCTGATTCCCCGCCTCTTATTCCCCGCCTTAGATTCCCCGCCTCTGATTCCCCGCCTCTGATGCCCTGCCTCAGATTCCCCGGCTCTGATTCCCTGCATCAGCTTCCCTGCCTCATATTCCCTGCCTCTGATTCCCCGCCTCTGATTCCCTGCCTCTGATTCCCCGCCTCTGATTCCCTGCCTCAGATTCCCTGCCTCAGATTCCCTGCCTCAGATTCCCTGCCTCTGATTCCCCGCCTCTGATTCCCTGCCTCTGATTCCCTGCCTCAGATTCCCTGCCTCTGATTCCGCGCCTCTTATTCCCCACCTCATATTCCCCGCCTCAGATTCCCCGGCTCTGATTCCCTGCCTCAGATTCCCTGCCTCAAATCCCCTGCCTCTGATTCCCCGCATCTGATTCCCCGCCTCTGATTCCCCGCCTCTGATTCCTCGCATCTGATTCCCCGCCTCTGATACCCCACCTCTGATTCCACGCCTCTGATTCCCCACCTCTGATTCCCCGCCTCAGATTCCCCAGCTCTGATTCCCTGCCTCAGATTCCCTGCCTCAGATTCCCTGCGTCCGATTCCCCGCCTCTGAATCCCAGCCTCTGATTCCCCGCCTCTGATTCCCCGCCTCTGTTTCCCCGCCTCGGATTCCCCGCCTCTGATTCCCCGCCTCTGATTCCCTGCCTCTGATTACCCGCCTCCCTTTCCGCGCAACTTTCCCGGCCTCCGTTTCCCCACTTCTCTTTCCCCGCCTCAGATTCCACGCCTCTGATTCCTCGCCTCTGATTCCCCACCTTTCATTCCCCGCCTCTCTTTCCCTGCCCCTATTTCCGCGCCTCTTTCTCTGCCTCTCTTTCCCCACATCTCTTTACCTCCCACTGATTCCCCGCCTCTGATTCCCCTTCTCTGATTCCCCGCCTCTGATTCCCCGCCTCTGATTCCCCGCCTCTGATTCCCCGCCTCTGATTCCCCGCCTTTGATTCCCCTCCTCTGATTCCCTGCCTCTGATTCCCTGCCTCTGATTCCCTGCCTCTGATTCCCCGCCTCTGATTCCCTGCCTCTGATTCCCTGCCTCTGATTCCCTGCCTCTGATCCCGGGCCTCTGATTCCACGCCTCTCTTTCCGTGTCTCTGATTCCCTGCCTCTGATACCCTGCCTCTCATTCCCTGCCTCTATTTCCGTGCATCTTTCTCTGCATCTTGTTTCCCACATCTCATTTCCCCCCTCTGATAACCCGCCTCTGATTCCATGCCTGTGATTCCCTGCCTCAGATTCCCTGCCTCAGATTCCCCGACTCAGATTCCCCACCTCAGATTCCCCGCCTCAGATTCCCTGCCTCAGATTCCCTGCCTCAGATTCCCTGCCTCAGATTCCCTGCCTCAGATTCCCTTCATCTGATTCCCTTCATTTGATTCCCTGCGTCTGATTCCCGGCCTCTGATTCCCCGCCTCTGATTCCCCGCCTCTGATTCCCCACCTCTGATTCCCTGCCTCAGATTCCCTGGCTCAGATTCCCTGCTTCAGATTCGCTGCCTCAGATTCCCTGCGTCCGATTCCCCGCCTCTGAATCCCAGCCTCTGAATCCCCGCCTCTGATTCCCCGGCTCTGTTTGCCCGCCTCGGATTCCCCGCCTCTGATTCCCCGCCTCTGATTCCCTGCCTCTTATTACCCGCCTCCCTTTCCGCGCAACTTTCCCGGCCTCCGTTTCCCCACTTCTCTTTCCCCGCCTCAGATTCCACGCCTCTGATTCCTCGCCTCTGATTCCCCACCTTTCATTCCCCGCCTCTCTTTCCCTGCCCCTACTTCCGCGCCTCTTTCTCTGCCTCTCTTTCCCCACATCTCTTTTCCTCCCACTGATTCCCCGCCTCTGATTCCCCTCCTCTGATTCCTTGCCTCTGATTCCCTGCCTCTGATTCCCCGCCTCTGATTCCCCGCCTCTGATTCCCCGCCTTTGATTCCCCTCCTCTGATTCCCTGCCTCTGATTACCTGCCTCTGATTCCCTGCCTCTGATTCCCCGCCTCTGATTCCCTGCCTCTGATTCCCTGCCTCTGATTCCCTGCCTCTGATCCCGGGCCTCTGATTCCACGCCTCTCTTTCCGTGTCTCTGATTACCTGCCTCTGATACCCTGCCTCTCATTCCCTGCCTCTATTTCCGTGCATCTTTCTCTGCATCTTGTTTCCCACATCTCATTTCCCCCCTCTGATAACCCGCCTCTGATTCCATGCCTGTGATTCCCTGCCTCAGATTCCCCGCCTCAGATTCCCCGACTCAGATTCCCCGCCTCAGATTCCCCGCCTCAGATTCCCTGCCTCAGATTCCCTGCCTCAGATTCCCTGCCTCAGATTCCCTGCCTCAGATTCCCTTCATCTAATTCCCTTCATTTGATTCCCTGCGTCTGATTCCCGGCCTCCGATTCCCCGCCTCTGATTCCGCGCCTATGATTCCCCGCCTCTGATTCCCAGCCTCTGAATCCCCACCTCTGAATCCCCGCCTCTGATTCCCCGCCTCTGATTCCCCGCCTCTGATTCCACGCCACTGATTCCCCGCCTCTGATTCCAGGCCTCTTATTCCCCGCCTCTGATTCCCCACCTCTGATTGCCTGCCACTGATTGCCCGCCTCTGATTCCCCGCCTCTGATTCCCCGCCTCTGATTCCCCACCTGTCTGTATGCCTCTCTTTCGCCTCCGCTTTTTCCCCTACACTTTATCCGCGCCTCTCTTTCCCTCCCTCAATTTCAACAACTCTGTTTGATCTGTTCTGTGTACCTCATTTTCAACACACAATTTCCAACCACTATGTTTCACCCATCACTTTCCCCGCCTCTATTTCCCCGCCTATGTTTACCCACCTCTGTTTACCCACCTGTTTCACCGCCTCTGATTCCCCGCGTATGAATCCCCACCTCTGTCTCTACGCCTCTCTTTCGCCTCCACTGTTTCACCTCCACTCTTTCCGTGCCTGTCTTTCCCTCCCTCAATTTCAACAACACTGTTTGATCTGTTTTGTGTACCTGATTTTAAACACACAAGTTCCAACCACTAAGTTTTGCCCGCCTCTTTCCCCGCCTCTATTTATCCACCTATGTTTACCTGCCTCTGTTTACCCGCCTGTTTCACCGCCTCTCATTCCCCACCTCAGATTCCCCGCCTCTGATTCCCTGCCTCTGATTCCCCGGCTCTGATTCTCTGCCTCAGATTCCCCGCCTCAAATTCCCTACCTCTGATTCCCCGCATCTGATTCTCCGCCTCTGATTCCCCGCCTCTGATTCCTCGCATCTGATTCCCCGCCTCTGATTCCCCGCCTCTGATTCCACGCCTCTGATTCCCCGCCTCTGATTCCCCGCATCAGATTCTCCAGCTCTGATTCCCTGCCTCAGATTCCCTGCCTCAGATTCCCTGCCTCCCATTCCCCGCCTCTGATTCCCCGCCTCTAATTCCCCGCCTCTGATTCCCCGCCTCTGAATCCCAGCCTCTGAATCCCCGCCTCTGATTCCCCGCCTCTGTTTCCCCGCCTCTGTTTCCCCGCCTCTGATTCCCCGTCTCTGATTCCCTGCCTCTGATTACCCGCCTCCCTTTCCGCGCAACTTTCCCGGCCTCCGTTTCCCCACATCTCTTTCCCCGCCTCAGATTCCACGCCTCTGATTCCCCGCCTCTGATTCCCCACATTTCATTCCACGCCTCTCTTTCCCTGCCTCTATTTCCGTGCCTCTTTCTCTGCCTCTCTTTCCCCACATCTCTTTTCCTCCCTCTGATTCCCCACCTCTGATTCCCCTCCTCTGATTCCCTGCCTCAAATTCCCTGCCTCTGATTCCCCGCCTCTGATTCCCTGCCTCTGATTCCCCTCCTCTGATTCCCTGCCTCTGATTCTCTGCCTCTGATTCCCTGCCTCTGATTCCCCGCCTCTGATTCCATGCCTCTGATTCCCTGCCTCTGATTCCCTGCCTCTGATTCCGCGCCTCTGATTCCACGCCTCTCTTTCCGTGTCTCTGATTCCCCGCCTCTGATTCCCTGCCTCTGATACCCTGCCTCTCATTCCCTGCCTCCATTTCCGTGCATCTTTCTCTGCATCTTGTTTCCCACATCTCATTTCCCCCCTCTGATAAACCGCCTCTGATTCCATGCCTGTGATTCCCTGCCTCAGATTCCCCGCCTCAGATTCCCCGACTCAGATTCCCCCTCTCAGATTCCCCGCCTCAGATTCCCTGCCTCAGATTCCCTGCCTCAGATTCCCTGCCTCAGATTCCCTGCCTCAGATTCCCTTCATCTGATTCCCTTCATTTGATTCCCTGCGTCTGATTCCCCGCCTCAGATTCCCCGCCTCTGATTCCCCGCCTCTGATTCCCCGCCTCTGATTCCCGCCTCAGATTCCCTGCCTCTGATTCCCTGCCTCTGATTCCCTGCATCTGATTCCCTGCCTCTGAATCCCCGCCTCCGATTCCGCACCCACGTTTCTCCGTCTCTGTTGCTCTGCCTCTTATTTGCTGGCTCAGTTTCGCCGGCTCTGATTCCGCACCTCTGATTCCACGCCTCTCTTTCCGTGTCTCTGATTCCCCGCCTCTGATTCCCTGCCTCTGATACCCTGCCTCTCTTTCGCTGCCTCTATTTCCGTGCCTCTTTCTCTGCATCTCGTTTCCCACATCTCATTTCCCCCCTCTGATAACCCACCTCAGATTCCCCGCCTCATATTCCCCGCCTCAGATTCCCTGCCTCAGATTCCCTTCATCTTATTCCCTTCATCTGATTCCCTGCCTCTGATTCCCCACCTCTGATTCCCCGCCTCTAACTCCCCGCCTCTGATTCCCCGCATCTGATTCCCCGCCTCTGATTCCCCGCCTCTGATTCGCCGCCTCTGATTCCCCGCCTCTGATTCCCCGCCTCTGATTCCCCGCCTCTGATGACCCGCCTCTGATTCCCCGCCTCAGATTCCCCGGCTCTGATTCCCTGCCTCAGATTTCCTGCCTCAGATTCCCTACCTCTGATTTCCCACTTCTGATTACCCGCCTCTGATTCCCCTCCTCTGATTCCCCGCCTCTGATTCCCCACCTCTGATTCCCCGCCTCAGATTCCCCGGCTCTGATTCCCCGCATCTGATTCCCTGCCTCTAATTCCCTGCCTCTGATTCCCGGCCTCTGATTCCCTGCCTCTGATTCCCCGCCTCTGATTCCCCGCCTCCCTTTCCGCACAACTTTCCCTGCCTCCGTTTCCAAACATCTCTTTCCCCGCCTCTAATTCCCCGCCTCAGATTCCCCGGCTCTGATTCCCTGCCTCAGATTCCCTGCCTCAGATTCCCCGTCTCTGATTTCCCACCTCTGATTGCCCGCCTCTGATTCCCCGTCTCTGATTCCCCGCCTCTGATTCCCCAACTCTGTCTCTATGCCTCTCTTTCACCTCTGCTCTTTCCCCTCCACTCTTTCCATGCCTTTCTTTCCCTCCCTCAATTTCAACAACTCTGTTTGATCTGTTCTGTGTACGTCATTTTCAACGCACAATTTCCAAACACTATGTTTCACCCATCTCTTTCCCCGCCTCTATTTATCTGCCTATGTTTACCCACCTCTGTTTACCCGCCTGTTTCACCGCCTCTCATTCCCCACCTCAGATTCCCCGCCTCAGATTCCCCGCCTCTGATTCCCTGCCTCTGATTCCCTGCCTCTGATTCTCTGCCTCTGATTCCCTGCCACTGATATCCCGCCTCCGATTCCACACCAATGTTTCACCGCCTCTGTTTAACTGCCTCTTATTTCCCGGCTCAGATTCGCCGGCTCTGATTCCGCGCCTCTGATTCCACGCTTCTCGTTCCGTGTCTCTGATAGCCCGTCTCTGATTACCCGCCTCTGATTCCCCACCTCAGATTCCCCGGATCTGATTCCCTGCATCAGATTCCCTGCCTCAGATTCCCTGCCTCTGATTCCCTGCATCAGATTCCCTGCCTCTGATTCCCCGCCTCTGATTCCCCGCTTCTGATTCCCCGCCTCTGATTCCCCGCCTCAGATTCCCTGCCTATGAATCCCTGCCTCTGATTCTCTGCCTCTGATTCCGCGCCTCTGATTCCAAGCTTCTCTTTCCGTGTCTCTGATAGCCCGCCTCTGATTCCCCGCCTCTGATTCCCCGCCTCAGATTCCCCGGCTCTGATTCCCTGCATCAGATTCCCCGCCTCAGATTCCTTGCCTATGATTCCCTGCCTCTGATTCCCTGCCTCTGATTCCCTGACTCTGAT
Organism: Narcine bancroftii; assembly: GCF_036971445.1. Taxonomy (NCBI): domain Eukaryota; kingdom Metazoa; phylum Chordata; class Chondrichthyes; order Torpediniformes; family Narcinidae; genus Narcine; species Narcine bancroftii. Next base: position 93,056,016 of record NC_091481.1, read on the forward strand.
TCCTTGCCTCTGATTCCCTGCCCCTGATTCCCTGCCTCTGATTCCGCGCTTCTGATTCCACGCCTCTCTTTCCGTGTCTCTGATTCCGCGCCTCTGATTCCCTGCCTCTGATACCCTGCCTCTCTTTGCCTGCCTCTATATCCGTGCCTCTTTCTCTGCATCTCGTTTACCACATCTCATTTCCCCCCACTGATAACCCGCCTCTGATTCCCCGCCTCTAATTCCCCGCCTCTGATTCCCTGCATCTAATTCCCCGCCTCTGATTCCCCACCTCTGATTCCCCACCTCTGATTCCCCGCCTCTGATTCCCCGCCTCTGATTCCCCACGTCAGATTTCCCGGCTCTGATTCCCTGCCTCAGATTCCCTGCGACAGATTCCCTGCCTCAGATTCCCTGCCTCTGATTCCCCGCCTCTTTTTCCCCACCTCTTATTCCCCGCCTCAGATTCCCCGGCTCTGATTCCCTGCCTCAGATTCCCTGCCTCAAATTCCCTGCCTCTGATTCCCCGCATCTGATTCCCCGCCTGTGATTCCCCGCCTCTGATTCCTCACATCCGATTCCCAGCCTCTGATTCCCCGCCTCTGATTCCACGCCTCTGATTCCCCGCCTCTGATTCCCCGCCTCAGATTCCCCAGCTCTGATTCCCTGCCTCAGATTCCCTGCCTCAGATTCCCTGCCTCCGATTCCCCACCTCTGATTCCCCGCCTCTGATACCCCGCCTCTGATTCCCCGCATCTGAATCCCAGTCTCTGAATCCCCGCCTCTGATTCCCCTCCTCTGTTTCCCCGCCTCGGATTCCCCGCCTCTGATTACCCGCCTCCCTTTCCGCGCAACTTTCCCGGCCTCCGTTTCCCCACATCTCTTTCCCCGGCTCAGATTCCACGCCTCTGATTCCCCGCCTCTGATTCCCCACCTTATATTCCCCGCCTCTCTTTCCCTGCCTCTATTTCCGCGCCTCTTTCTCTGCCTCTCTTTCCCCACATCTCTTTTCTTCCCTCTGATTCCCCGCCTCTGATTCCCCTCCTCTGATTCCCTGCCTCTGATTCCCTGACTCTGATTCCCCGCCTCTGATTCCCCGCCTCTGATTCCCCACCTCTGATTCCCTGCCTCTGATTCCCCGCCTCTGATTCCCCGCCTGTGATTCCCCGCCTCTGATTCCCTGCCTCTGATTCCCTGCCTCTGATTCCCCACCTCTGATTCCCTGCCTCTGATTCCCTGCCTCAGATTCCCTGCCTCTGATTCCCCGCCTCTGATTCCCCGCCTCTTATTCCCCGCCTTAGATTCCCCGCCTCTGATTCCCCGCCTCTGATGCCCTGCCTCAGATTCCCCGGCTCTGATTCCCTGCATCAGCTTCCCTGCCTCTGATTCCCCGCCTCTGATTCCCCGCCTCTGATTCCCTGCCTCTGATTCCCCGCCTCTGATTCCCCGCCTCTGATTCCCTGCCTCTGATTCCCTGCCTCTGATTCCCCGCCTCTGATTCCCTGCCTCTGATTCCCTGCCTCAGATTCCCTGCCTCTGATTCCCCGCCTCTGATTCCCCGCCTCTTATTCCCCGCCTTAGATTCCCCGCCTCTGATTCCCCGCCTCTGATGCCGTGCCTCAGATTCCCCTGCTCTGATTCCCTGCATCAGCTTCCCTGCCTCATATTCCCTGCCTCTGATTCCCCGCCTCTGATTCCCTGCCTCTGATTCCCCGCCTCTGATTCCCTGCCTCAGATTCCCTGCCTCAGATTCCCTGCCTCAGATTCCCTGCCTCTGATTCCCCGCCTCTGATTCCTGCCTCTGATTCCCTGCCTCAGATTCCCTGCCTCTGATTCCCTTCATCTAATTCCCTTCATTTGATTCCCTGCGTCTGATTCCCGGCCTCCGATTCCCCGCCTCTGATTCCGCGCCTATGATTCCCCGCCTCTGATTCCCAGCCTCTGAATCCCCACCTCTGAATCCCCGCCTCTGATTCCCCGCCTCTGATTCCCCGCCTCTGATTCCACGCCACTGATTCCCCGCCTCTGATTCCAGGCCTCTTATTCCCCGCCTCTGATTCCCCACCTCTGATTGCCTGCCACTGATTGCCCGCCTCTGATTCCCCGCCTCTGATTCCCCGCCTCTGATTCCCCACCTGTCTGTATGCCTCTCTTTCGCCTCCGCTTTTTCCCCTACACTTTTTCCGCGCCTCTCTTTCCCTCCCTCAATTTCAACAACTCTGTTTGATCTGTTCTGTGTACCTCATTTTCAACACACAATTTCCAACCACTATGTTTCACCCATCACTTTCCCCGCCTCTATTTCCCCGCCTATGTTTACCCACCTCTGTTTACCCACCTGTTTCACCGCCTCTGATTCCCCGCGTATGAATCCCCACCTCTGTCTCTACGCCTCTCTTTCGCCTCCACTGTTTCACCTCCACTCTTTCCGTGCCTGTCTTTCCCTCCCTCAATTTCAACAACACTGTTTGATCTGTTTTGTGTACCTGATTTTAAACACACAAGTTCCAACCACTAAGTTTTGCCCGCCTCTTTCCCCGCCTCTATTTATCCACCTATGTTTACCTGCCTCTGTTTACCCGCCTGTTTCACCGCCTCTCATTCCCCACCTCAGATTCCCCGCCTCTGATTCCCTGCCTCTGATTCCCCGGCTCTGATTCTCTGCCTCAGATTCCCTGCCTCAAATTCCCTGCCTCTGATTCCCCGCATCTGATTCTCCGCCTCTGATTCCCCGCCTCTGATTCCTCGCATCTGATTCCCCGCCTCTGATTCCCCGCCTCTGATTCCACGACTCTGATTCCCCGCCTCTGATTCCCCGAATCAGATTCTCCAGCTCTGATTCCCTGCCTCAGATTCCCTGCCTCAGCTTCCCTGCCTCCCATTCCCCGCCTCTGATTCCCCGCCTCTGATTCCCCGCCTCTGATTCCCCGCCTCTGAATCCCAGCCTCTGAATCCCCGCCTCTGATTCCCCGCCTCTGTTTCCCCGCCTCTGTTTCCCCGCCTCTGATTCCCCGTCTCTGATTCCCTGCCTCTGATTACCCGCCTCCCTTTCCACGCAACTTTCCCGGCCTCCGTTTCCCCACATCTCTTTCCCCGCCTCAGATTCCACGCCTCTGATTCCCCGCCTCTGATTCCCCACATTTCATTCCACGCCTCTCTTTCCCTGCCTCTATTTCCGTGCCTCTTTCTCTGCCTCTCTTTCCCCACATCTCTTTTCCTCCCTCTGATTCCCCACCTCTGATTCCCCTCCTCTGATTCCCTGCCTCAAATTCCCTGCCTCTGATTCCCCGCCTCTGATTCCCTGCCTCTGATTCCCCTCCTCTGATTCCCTGCCTCTGATTCTCTGCCTCTGATTCCCTGCCTCTGATTCCCCGCCTCTGATTCCATGCCTCTGATTCCCTGCCTCTGATTCCCTGCCTCTGATTCCGCACCTCTGATTCCACGCCTCTCTTTCCGTGTCTCTGATTCCCCGCCTCTGATTCCCTGCCTCTGATACCCTGCCTCTCATTCCCTGCCTCCATTTCCGTGCATCTTTCTCTGCATCTTGTTTCCCACATCTCATTTCCCCCCTCTGATAAACCGCCTCTGATTCCATGCCTGTGATTCCCTGCCTCAGATTCCCCGCCTCAGATTCCCCGACTCAGATTCCCCCTCTCAGATTCCCCGCCTCAGATTCCCTGCCTCAGATTCCCTGCCTCAGATTCCCTGCCTCAGATTCCCTGCCTCAGATTCCCTTCATCTGATTCCCTTCATTTGATTCCCTGCGTCTGATTCCCCGCCTCATATTCCCCGCCTCTGATTCCCCGCCTCTGATTCCCCACCTCTGATTCCCTGCCTCAAATTCCCTGGCTCATATTCCCTGCTTCAGATTCCCTGCCTCAGATTCCCTGCCTCTGATTCCCCGCATCTGATTCCCCGCCTCTGATTCCCCGCCTCTGATTCCCGCCTCAGATTCCCTGCCTCTGATTCCCTGCCTCTGATTCCCTGCATCTGATTCCCTGCCTCTGAATCCCCGCCTCCGATTCCGCACCCACGTTTCTCCGTCTCTGTTGCTCTGCCTCTTATTTGCTGGCTCAGTTTCGCCGGCTCTGATTCCGCACCTCTGATTCCACGCCTCTCTTTCCGTGTCTCTGATTCCCCGCCTCTGATTCCCTGCCTCTGATACCCTGCCTCTCTTTCGCTGCCTCTATTTCCGTGCCTCTTTCTCTGCATCTCGTTTCCCACATCTCATTTCCCCCCTCTGATAACCCACCTCAGATTCCCCGCCTCATATTCCCCGCCTCAGATTCCCTGCCTCAGATTCCCTTCATCTTATTCCCTTCATCTGATTCCCTGCCTCTGATTCCCCACCTCTGATTCCCCGCCTCTAACTCCCCGCCTCTGATTCCCCGCATCTGATTCCCCGCTTCTGATTCCCCGCCTCTGATTCGCCGCCTCTGATTCCCCGCCTCTGATTCCCCGCCTCTGATTCCCCGCCTCTGATTCGCCGCCTCTGATTCCCCGCCTCTGATTCCCCGCCTCTGATTCCCCGCCTCTGATGACCCGCCTCTGATTCCCCTCCTCTGATTCCCCGCCTCTGATTCCCCACCTCTGATTCCCCGCCTCAGATTCCCCGGCTCTGATTCCCCGCATCTGATTCCCTGCCTCTAATTCCCCGCCTCTGATTCCCGGCCTCTGATTCCCTGCCTCTGATTCCCCGCCTCTGATTCCCCGCCTCCCTTTCCGCACAACTTTCCCTGCCTCCGTTTCCAAACATCTCTTTCCCCGCCTCTAATTCCCCGCCTCAGATTCCCCGGCTCTGATTCCCTGCCTCAGATTCCCTGCCTCAGATTCCCCGTCTCTGATTTCCCACCTCTGATTGCCCGCCTCTGATTCCCCGTCTCTGATTCCCCGCCTCTGATTCCCCAACTCTGTCTCTATGCCTCTCTTTCACCTCTGCTCCTTCCCCTCCACTCTTTCCATGCCTTTCTTTCCCTCCCTCAATTTCAACAACTCTGTTTGATCTGTTCTGTGTACGTCATTTTCAACGCACAATTTCCAACCACTATGTTTCACCCATCTCTTTCCCCGCCTCTATTTATCTGCCTATGTTTACCCACCTCTGTTTACCCGCCTGTTTCACCGCCTCTCATTCCCCACCTCAGATTCCCCGCCTCAGATTCCCCGCCTCTGATTCCCTGCCTCTGATTCCCTGCCTCTGATTCTCTGCCTCTGATTCCCTGCCACTGATATCCCGCCTCCGATTCCACACCAATGTTTTACCGCCTCTGTTTAACTGCCTCTTATTTCCCGGCTCAGATTCGCCGGCTCTGATTCCGCGCCTCTGATTCCACGCTTCTCGTTCCGTGTCTCTGATAGCCCGTCTCTGATTACCCGCCTCTGATTCCCCACCTCAGATTCCCCGGCTCTGATTCCCTGCATCAGATTCCCTGCCTCAGATTCCCTGCCTCTGATTCCCTGCATCAGATTCCCTGCCTCTGATTCCCCGCCTCTGATTCCCCGCTTCTGATTCCCCGCCTCTGATTCCCCGCCTCAGATTCCCTGCCTATGAATCCCTGCCTCTGATTCTCTGCCTCTGATTCCGCGCCTCTGATTCCAAGCTTCTCTTTCCGTGTCTCTGATAGCCCGCCTCTGATTCCCCGCCTCTGATTCCCCGCCTCAGATTCCCCGGCTCTGATTCCCTGCATCAGATTCCCCGCCTCAGATTCCTTGCCTATGATTCCCTGACTCTGATTCCTTGCCTCTGATTCCCTGCCCCTGATTCCCTGCCTCTGATTCCGCGCTTCTGATTCCACGCCTCTCTTTCCGTGTCTCTGATTCCGCGCCTCTGATTCCCTGCCTCTGATACCCTGCCTCTCTTTGCCTGCCTCTATATCCGTGCCTCTTTCTCTGCATCTCGTTTACCACATCTCATTTCCCCCCACTGATAACCCGCCTCTGATTCCCCGCCTCTAATTCCCCGCCTCTGATTCCCTGCATCTAATTCCCCGCCTCTGATTCCCCACCTCTGATTCCCCACCTCTGATTCCCCGCCTCTGATTCCCCGCCTCTGATTCCCCACGTCAGATTTCCCGGCTCTGATTCCCTGCCTCAGATTCCCTGCGACAGATTCCCTGCCTCAGATTCCCTGCCTCTGATTCCCCGCCTCTTTTTCCCCACCTCTTATTCCCCGCCTCAGATTCCCCGGCTCTGATTCCCTGCCTCAGATTCCCTGCCTCAAATTCCCTGCCTCTGATTCCCCGCATCTGATTCCCCGCCTGTGATTCCCCGCCTCTGATTCCTCACATCCGATTCCCAGCCTCTGATTCCCCGCCTCTGATTCCACGCCTCTGATTCCCCGCCTCTGATTCCCCGCCTCAGATTCCCCAGCTCTGATTCCCTGCCTCAGATTCCCTGCCTCAGATTCCCTGCCTCCGATTCCCCACCTCTGATTCCCCACCTCTGATACCCCGCCTCTGATTCCCCGCATCTGAATCCCAGTCTCTGAATCCCCGCCTCTGATTCCCCTCCTCTGTTTCCCCGCCTCGGATTCCCCGCCTCTGATTACCCGCCTCCCTTTCCGCGCAACTTTCCCGGCCTCCGTTTCCCCACATCTCTTTCCCCGCCTCAGATTCCACGCCTCTGATTCCCCGCCTCTGATTCCCCACCTTATATTCCCCGCCTCTCTTTCCCTGCCTCTATTTCCGCGCCTCTTTCTCTGCCTCTCTTTCCCCACATCTCTTTTCTTCCCTCTGATTCCCCGCCTCTGATTCCCCTCCTCTGATTCCCTGCCTCTGATTCCCTGACTCTGATTCCCCGCCTCTGATTCCCCGCCTCTGATTCCCCACCTCTGATTCCCTGCCTCTGATTCCCCGCCTCTGATTCCCCGCCTCTGATTCCCCGCCTCTGATTCCCTGCCTCTGATTCCCTGCCTCTGATTCCCCGCCTCTGATTCCCTGCCTCTGATTCCCTGCCTCAGATTCCCTGCCTCTGATTCCCCGCCTCTGATTCCCCGCCTCTTATTCCCCGCCTTAGATTCCCCGCCTCTGATTCCCCGCCTCTGATGCCCTGCCTCAGATTACCCGGCTCTGATTCCCTGCATCAGCTTCCCTGCCTCTGATTCCCCGCCTCTGATTCCCCGCCTCTGATTCCCTGCCTCTGATTCCCCGCCTCTGATTCCCCGCCTCTGATTCCCTGCCTCTGATTCCCTGCCTCTGATTCCCCGCCTCTGATTCCCTGCCTCTGATTCCCTGCCTCAGATTCCCTGCCTCTGATTCCCCGCCTCTGATTCCCCGCCTCTTATTCCCCGCCTTAGATTCCCCGCCTCTGATTCCCCGCCTCTGATGCCCTGCCTCAGATTCCCCGGCTCTGATTCCCTGCATCAGCTTCCCTGCCTCATATTCCCTGCCTCTGATTCCCCGCCTCTGATTCCCTGCCTCTGATTCCCCGCCTCTGATTCCCTGCCTCAGATTCCCTGCCTCAGATTCCCTGCCTCAGATTCCCTGCCTCTGATTCCCCGCCTCTGATTCCCTGCCTCTGATTCCCTGCCTCAGATTCCCTGCCTCTGATTCCCCGCCTCTTATTCCCCACCTCATATTCCCCGCCTCAGATTCCCCGGCTCTGATTCCCTGCCTCAGATTCCCTGCCTCAAATTCCCTGCCTCTGATTCCCCGCATCTGATTCCCCGCCTCTGATTCCCCGCCTCTGATTCCTCGCATCTGATTCCCCGCCTCTGATACCCCACCTCTGATTCCACGCCTCTGATTCCCCACCTCTGATTCCCCGCCTCAGATTCCCCAGCTCTGATTCCCTGCCTCAGATTCCCTGCCTCAGATTCCCTGCGTCCGATTCCCCGCCTCTGAATCCCAGCCTCTGATTCCCCGCCTCTGATTCCCCGCCTCTGTTTCCCCGCCTCGGATTCCCCGCCTCTGATTCCCCGCCTCTGATTCCCTGCCTCTGATTACCCGCCTCCCTTTCCGCGCAACTTTCCCGGCCTCCGTTTCCCCACTTCTCTTTCCCCGCCTCAGATTCCACGCCTCTGATTCCTCGCCTCTGATTCCCCACCTTTCATTCCCCGCCTCTCTTTCCCTGCCCCTATTTCCGCGCCTCTTTCTCTGCCTCTCTTTCCCCACATCTCTTTTCCTCCCACTGATTCCCCGCCTCTGATTCCCCTTCTCTGATTCCCCGCCTCTGATTCCCCGCCTCTGATTCCCCGCCTCTGATTCCCCGCCTCTGATTCCCCGCCTTTGATTCCCCTCCTCTGATTCCCTGCCTCTGATTCCCTGCCTCTGATTCCCTGCCTCTGATTCCCCGCCTCTGATTCCCTGCCTCTGATTCCCTGCCTCTGATTCCCTGCCTCTGATCCCGGGCCTCTGATTCCACGCCTCTCTTTCCGTGTCTCTGATTCCCTGCCTCTGATACCCTGCCTCTCATTCCCTGCCTCTATTTCCGTGCATCTTTCTCTGCATCTTGTTTCCCACATCTCATTTCCCCCCTCTGATAACCCGCCTCTGATTCCATGCCTGTGATTCCCTGCCTCAGATTCCCTGCCTCAGATTCCCCGACTCAGATTCCCCACCTCAGATTCCCCGCCTCAGATTCCCTGCCTCAGATTCCCTGCCTCAGATTCCCTGCCTCAGATTCCCTGCCTCAGATTCCCTTCATCTGATTCCCTTCATTTGATTCCCTGCGTCTGATTCCCGGCCTCTGATTCCCCGCCTCTGATTCCCCGCCTCTGATTCCCCACCTCTGATTCCCTGCCTCAGATTCCCTGGCTCAGATTCCCTGCTTCAGATTCGCTGCCTCAGATTCCCTGCGTCCGATTCCCCGCCTCTGAATCCCAGCCTCTGAATCCCCGCCTCTGATTCCCCGGCTCTGTTTGCCCGCCTCGGATTCCCCGCCTCTGATTCCCCGCCTCTGATTCCCTGCCTCTTATTACCCGCCTCCCTTTCCGCGCAACTTTCCCGGCCTCCGTTTCCCCACTTCTCTTTCCCCGCCTCAGATTCCACGCCTCTGATTCCTCGCCTCTGATTCCCCACCTTTCATTCCCCGCCTCTCTTTCCCTGCCCCTATTTCCGCGCCTCTTTCTCTGCCTCTCTTTCCCCACATCTCTTTTCCTCCCACTGATTCCCCGCCTCTGATTCCCCTCCTCTGATTCCCCGCCTCTGATTCCCCGCCTCTGATTCCCCGCCTCTGATTCCCCGCCTCTGATTCCCCGCCTTTGATTCCCCTCCTCTGATTCCCTGCCTCTGATTACCTGCCTCTGATTCCCTGCCTCTGATTCCCCGCCTCTGATTCCCTGCCTCCCATTCCCCGCCTCTGATTCCCCGCCTCTGATTCCGCGCCTCTGATTCCACGCCTCTCTTTCCGTGTCTCTGATTCCCCGCCTCTGATTCCCTGCCTCTGATACCCTGCCTCTCATTCCCTGCCTCCATTTCCGTGCATCTTTCTCTGCATCTTGTTTCCCACATCTCATTTCCCCCCTCTGATAAACCGCCTCTGATTCCATGCCTGTGATTCCCTGCCTCAGATTCCCCGCCTCAGATTCCCCGACTCAGATTCCCCCTCTCAGATTCCCCGCCTCAGATTCCCTGCCTCAGATTCCCTGCCTCAGATTCCCTGCCTCAGATTCCCTGCCTCAGATTCCCTTCATCTGATTCCCTTCATTTGATTCCCTGCGTCTGATTCCCCGCCTCAGATTCCCCGCCTCTGATTCCCCGCCTCTGATTCCCCACCTCTGATTCCCTGCCTCAAATTCCCTGGCTCATATTCCCTGCTTCAGATTCCCTGCCTCAGATTCCCTGCCTCTGATTCCCCGCATCTGATTCCCCGCCTCTGATTCCCCGCCTCTGATTCCCGCCTCAGATTCCCTGCCTCTGATTCCCTGCCTCTGATTCCCTGCATCTGATTCCCTGCCTCTGAATCCCCGCCTCCGATTCCGCACCCACGTTTCTCCGTCTCTGTTGCTCTGCCTGTTATTTGCTGGCTCAGTTTCGCCGGCTCTGATTCCGCACCTCTGATTCCACGCCTCTCTTTCCGTGTCTCTGATTCCCCGCCTCTGATTCCCTGCCTCTGATACCCTGCCTCTCTTTCGCTGCCTCTATTTCCGTGCCTCTTTCTCTGCATCTCGTTTCCCACATCTCATTTCCCCCCTCTGATAACCCACCTCAGATTCCCCGCCTCATATTCCCCGCCTCAGATTCCCTGCCTCAGATTCCCTTCATCTTATTCCCTTCATCTGATTCCCTGCCTCTGATTCCCCACCTCTGATTCCCCGCCTCTAACTCCCCGCCTCTGATTCCCCGCATCTGATTCCCCGCTTCTGATTCCCCGCCTCTGATTCGCCGCCTCTGATTCCCCGCCTCTGATGCCCCGCCTCTGATTCCCCGCCTCTGATGACCCGCCTCTGATTCCCCGCCTCAGATTCCCCGGCTCTGATTCCCTGCCTCAGATTTCCTGCCTCAGATTCCCTACCTCTGATTTCCCACTTCTGATTACCCGCCTCTGATTCCCCTCCTCTGATTCCCCGCCTCTGATTCCCCACCTCTGATTCCCCGCCTCAGATTCCCCGGCTCTGATTCCCCGCATCTGATTCCCTGTCTCTAATTCCCCGCCTCTGATTCCCGGCCTCTGATTCCCTGCCTCTGATTCCCCGCCTCTGATTCCCCGCCTCCCTTTCCGCACAACTTTCCCTGCCTCCGTTTCCAAACATCTCTTTCCCCGCCTCTAATTCCCCGCCTCAGATTCCCCGGCTCTGATTCCCTGCCTCAGATTCCCTGCCTCAGATTCCCCGTCTCTGATTTCCCACCTCTGATTGCCCGCCTCTGATTCCCCGTCTCTGATTCCCCGCCTCTGATTCCCCAACTCTGTCTCTATGCCTCTCTTTCACCTCTGCTCTTTCCCCTCCACTCTTTCCATGCCTTTCTTTCCCTCCCTCAATTTCAACAACTCTGTTTGATCTGTTCTGTGTACGTCATTTTCAACGCACAATTTCCAACCACTATGTTTCACCCATCTCTTTCCCCGCCTCTATTTATCTGCCTATGTTTACCCACCTCTGTTTACCCGCCTGTTTCACCGCCTCTCATTCCCCACCTCAGATTCCCCGCCTCAGATTCCCCGCCTCTGATTCCCTGCCTCTGATTCCCTGCCTCTGATTCTCTGCCTCTGATTCCCTGCCACTGATATCCCGCCTCCGATTCCACACCAATGTTTCACCGCCTCTGTTTAACTGCCTCTTATTTCCCGGCTCAGATTCGCCGGCTCTGATTCCGCGCCTCTGATTCCACGCTTCTCGTTCCGTGTCTCTGATAGCCCGTCTCTGATTACCCGCCTCTGATTCCCCACCTCAGATTCCCCGGCTCTGATTCCCTGCATCAGATTCCCTGCCTCAGATTCCCTGCCTCTGATTCCCTGCATCAGATTCCCTGCCTCTGATTCCCCGCCTCTGATTCCCCGCTTCTGATTCCCCGCCTCTGATTCCCCGCCTCAGATTCCCTGCCTATGAATCCCTGCCTCTGATTCTCTGCCTCTGATTCCGCACCTCTGATTCCACGCCTCTCTTTCCGTGTCTCTGATTCCCCGCCTCTGATTCCCTGCCTCTCTTTCGCTGCCTCTATTTCCGTGCCTCTTTCTCTGCATCTCGTTTCCCACATCTCATTTCCCCCCTCTGATAACCCGCCTCAGATTCCCCGCCTCATATTCCCCGCCTCAGATTCCCTGCCTCAGATTCCCTGCCTCAGATTCCCTTCATCTTATTCCCTTCATCTGATTCCCTGCCTCTGATTCCCCACCTCTGATTCCCCGCCTCTAACTCCCCGCCTCTGATTCCCCGCTTCTGATTCCCCACCTCAGATTCCCTGCCTTAGTTTCCCTGCCTCAGATTCCCTGCCTCTGATTCCCCGCATCTGATTCCCCGCTTCTGAATCCCCGCCTCTGATTCGCCGCCTCTGATTCCCCGCCTCCGATTCCCCGCCTCTGATTCCCCGCCTCTGATGACCCGCCTCTGATTCCCCGCCTCAGATTCCCCGGCTCTGATTCCCTGCCTCAGATTTCCTGCCTCAGATTCCCTACCTCTGATTTCCCACTTCTGATTACCCGCCTCTGATTCCCCTCCTCTGATTCCCCGCCTCTGATTCCCCACCTCTGATTCCCCGCCTCAGATTCCCCGGCTCTGATTCCCCGCATCTGATTCCCTGCCTCTAATTCCCCGCCTCTGATTCCCGGCCTCTGATTCCCTGCCTCTGATTCCCCGCCTCTGATTCCCCGCCTCCCTTTCCGCACAACTTTCCCGGCCTCCGTTTCCAAACATCTCTTTCCCCGCCTCTAATTCCCCGCCTCAGATTCCCCGGCTCTGATTCCCTGCCTCAGATTCCCTGCCTCAGATTCCCCGTCTCTGATTTCCCACCTCTGATTGCCCGCCTCTGATTCCCCGTCTCTGATTCCCCGCCTCTGATTCCCCAACTCTGTCTCTATGCCTCTCTTTCACCTCTGCTCTTTCCCCTCCACTCTTTCCACGCCTTTCTTTCCCTCCCTCAATTTCAACAACTCTGTTTGATCTGTTCTGTGTACCTCATTTTCAACACACAATTTCCAAACACTATGTTTCACCCATCTCTTTCCCCGCCTCTATTTATCTGCCTATGTTTACCCACCTCTGTTTACCCGCCTGTTTCACCGCCTCTCATTCCCCACCTCAGATTCCCCGCCTCAGATTCCCCGCCTCTGATTCCCTGCCTCTGATTCCCTGCCTCTGATTCTCTGCCTCTGATTCCCTGCCACTGATATCCCGCCTCCGATTCCACACCAATGTTTCACCGCCTCTGTTTAACTGCCTCTTATTTCCCGGCTCAGATTCGCCGGCTCTGATTCCGCGCCTCTGATTCCACGCTTCTCGTTCCGTGTCTCTGATAGCCCGCCTCTGATTACCCGCCTCTGATTCCCCACCTCAGATTCCCCGGCTCTGATTCCCTGCATCAGATTCCCTGCCTCAGATTCCCTGCCTCTGATTCCCTGCATCAGATTCCCTGCCTCTGATTCCCCGCCTCTGATTCCCCGCTTCTGATTCCCCGCCTCTGATTCCCCGCCTCAGATTCCCTGCCTATGAATCCCTGCCTCTGATTCCCTGCCTCTGATTCCGCAACTCTGATTCCAAGCTTCTCTTTCCGTGTCTCTGATAGCCCACCTCTGATTCCCCGCCTCTGATTCCCCGCCTCAGATTCCCCGGCTCTGATTCCCTGCATCAGATTCCCTGCCTCAGATTCCCTGCCTCTGACTCCCTGCATCAGATTCCCTGCCTCTGATTCCCCGCCTCTGATTCCCCGCTTCTGATTCCCCGCCTCTGATTCCCCGCCTCAGATTCCTTGCCTATGATTCCCTGCCTCTGATTCCCTGCCTCTGATTCCCCGGCTCTGATTCCCTGCCGCAGATTCCCTGCCTCAAATTCCCTGCCTCTGATTCCCCGCATCTGATTCCCCGCCTGTGATTCCCCGCCTCTGATTCCTCACATCCGATTCCCAGCCTCTGATTCCCTGCCTCTGATTCCGCGCCTCTGATTCCACGCCTCTCTTTCCGTGTCTCTGATTCCCCGCCTCTGATTCCCTGCCTCTGATACCCTGCCTCTCATTCCCTGCCTCTATTTCCGTGCATCTTTCTCTGCATCTTGTTTCCCACATCTCATTTCCCCCCTCTGATAAACCGCCTCTGATTCCATGCCTGTGATTCCCTGCCTCAGATTCCCCGCCTCAGATTCCCCGACTCAGATTCCCCCTCTCAGATTCCCCGCCTCAGATTCCCTGCCTCAGATTCCCTGCCTCAGATTCCCTGCCTCAGATTCCCTGCCTCAGATTCCCTTCATCTGATTCCCTTCATTTGATTCCCTGCGTCTGATTCCCCGCCTCAGATTCCCCGCCTCTGATTCCCCGCCTCTGATTCCCCACCTCTGATTCCCTGCCTCAAATTCCCTGGCTCATATTCCCTGCTTCAGATTCCCTGCCTCAGATTCCCTGCCTCTGATTCCCCGCATCTGATTCCCCGCCTCCGATTCCCCGCCTCTGATTCCCGCCTCAGATTCCCTGCCTCTGATTCCCTGCCTCTGATTCCCTGCATCTGATTCCCTGCCTCTGAATCCCCGCCTCCGATTCCGCACCCACGTTTCTCCGTCTCTGTTGCTCTGCCTCTTATTTGCTGGCTCAGTTTCGCCTGCTCTGATTCCGCACCTCTGATTCCACGCCTCTCTTTCCGTGTCTCTGATTCCCCGCCTCTGATTCCCTGCCTCTCTTTCGCTGCCTCTATTTCCGTGCCTCTTTCTCTGCATCTCGTTTCCCACATCTCATTTCCCCCCTCTGATAACCCGCCTCAGATTCCCCGCCTCATATTCCCCGCCTCAGATTCCCTGCCTCAGATTCCCTGCCTCAGATTCCCTTCATCTTATTCCCTTCATCTGATTCCCTGCCTCTGATTCCCCACCTCTGATTCCCCGCCTCTAACTCCCCGCCTCTGATTCCCCGCTTCTGATTCCCCACCTCAGATTCCCTGCCTTAGTTTCCCTGCCTCAGATTCCCTGCCTCTGATTCCCCGCATCTGATTCCCCGCTTCTGAATCCCCGCCTCTGATTCGCCGCCTCTGATTCCCCGCCTCTGATTCCCCGCCTCTGATGACCCGCCTCTGATTCCCCGCCTCAGATTCCCCGGCTCTGATTCCCTGCCTCAGATTTCCTGCCTCAGATTCCCTACCTCTGATTTCCCACTTCTGATTACCCGCCTCTGATTCCCCTCCTCTGATTCCCCGCCTCTGATTCCCCACCTCTGATTCCCCGCCTCAGATTCCCCGGCTCTGATTCCCCGCATCTGATTCCCTGCCTCTAATTCCCCGCCTCTGATTCCCGGCCTCTGATTCCCCACCTCTGATTCCCCGCCTCAGATTCCCCGGCTCTGATTCCCCACATCTGATTCCCTGCCTCTAATTCCCCGCCTCTGATTCCCGGCCTCTGATTCCCTGCCTCAGATTCCCCGCCTCTGATTCCCCGCCTCCCTTTCCGCACAACTTTCCCGGCCTCCGTTTCCAAACATCTCTTTCCCCGCCTCTAATTCCCCGCCTCAGATTCCCCGGCTCTGATTCCCGCCTCAGATTCCCTGCCTCTGATTCCCTGCCTCTGATTCCCTGCATCTGATTCCCTGCCTCTGAATCCCCGCCTCCGATTCCGCACCCACGTTTCTCCGTCTCTGTTGCTCTGCCTCTTATTTGCTGGCTCAGTTTCGCCGGCTCTGATTCCGCACCTCTGATTCCACGCCTCTCTTTCCGTGTCTCTGATTCCCCGCCTCTGATTCCCTGCCTCTCTTTCGCTGCCTCTATTTCCGTGCCTCTTTCTCTGCATCTCGTTTCCCACATCTCATTTCCCCCCTCTGATAACCCGCCTCAGATTCCCCGCCTCATATTCCCCGCCTCAGATTCCCTGCCTCAGATTCCCTGCCTCAGATTCCCTTCATCTTATTCCCTTCATCTGATTCCCTGCCTCTGATTCCCCACCTCTGATTCCCCGCCTCTAACTCCCCGCCTCTGATTCCCCGCTTCTGATTCCCCACCTCAGATTCCCTGCCTTAGTTTCCCTGCCTCAGATTCCCTGCCTCTGATTCCCCGCATCTGATTCCCCGCTTCTGAATCCCCGCCTCTGATTCGCCGCCTCTGATTCCCCGCCTCCGATTCCCCGCCTCTGATTCCCCGCCTCTGATGACCCGCCTCTGATTCCCCGCCTCAGATTCCCCGGCTCTGATTCCCTGCCTCAGATTTCCTGCCTCAGATTCCCTACCTCTGATTTCCCACTTCTGATTACCCGCCTCTGATTCCCCTCCTCTGATTCCCCGCCTCTGATTCCCCACCTCTGATTCCCCGCCTCAGATTCCCCGGCTCTGATTCCCCGCATCTGATTCCCTGCCTCTAATTCCCCGCCTCTGATTCCCGGCCTCTGATTCCCTGCCTCTGATTCCCCGCCTCTGATTCCCCGCCTCCCTTTCCGCACAACTTTCCCGGCCTCCGTTTCCAAACATCTCTTTCCCCGCCTCTAATTCCCCGCCTCAGATTCCCCGGCTCTGATTCCCTGCCTCAGATTCCCTGCCTCAGATTCCCCGTCTCTGATTTCCCACCTCTGATTGCCCGCCTCTGATTCCCCGTCTCTGATTCCCCGCCTCTGATTCCCCAACTCTGTCTCTATGCCTCTCTTTCACCTCTGCTCTTTCCCCTCCACTCTTTCCACGCCTTTCTTTCCCTCCCTCAATTTCAACAACTCTGTTTGATCTGTTCTGTGTACCTCATTTTCAACACACAATTTCCAAACACTATGTTTCACCCATCTCTTTCCCCGCCTCTATTTATCTGCCTATGTTTACCCACCTCTGTTTACCCGCCTGTTTCACCGCCTCTCATTCCCCACCTCAGATTCCCCGCCTCAGATTCCCCGCCTCTGATTCCCTGCCTCTGATTCCCTGCCTCTGATTCTCTGCCTCTGATTCCCTGCCACTGATATCCCGCCTCCGATTCCACACCAATGTTTCACCGCCTCTGTTTAACTGCCTCTTATTTCCCGGCTCAGATTCGCCGGCTCTGATTCCGCGCCTCTGATTCCACGCTTCTCGTTCCGTGTCTCTGATAGCCCGCCTCTGATTCCCAGCCTCTGATTCCCCACCTCAGATTCCCCGGCTCTGATTCCCTGCATCAGATTCCCTGCCTCAGATTCCCTGCCTCTGATTCCCTGCATCAGATTCCCTGCCTCTGATTCCCCGCCTCTGATTCCCCGCTTCTGATTCCCCGCCTCTGATTCCCCGCCTCAGATTCCCTGCCTATGAATCCCTGCCTCTGATTCCCTGCCTCTGATTCCGCGCCTCTGATTCCAAGCTTCTCTTTCCGTGTCTCTGATAGCCCACCTCTGATTCCCCGCCTCTGATTCCCCGCCTCAGATTCCCCGGCTCTGATTCCCTGCATCAGATTCCCTGCCTCAGATTCCCTGCCTCTGACTCCCTGCATCAGATTCCCTGCCTCTGATTCCCCGCCTCTGATTCCCCGCTTCTGATTCCCCGCCTCTGATTCCCCGCCTCAGATTCCTTGCCTATGATTCCCTGCCTCTGATTCCCTGCCTCTGATTCCCCGGCTCTGATTCCCTGCCTCAGATTCCCTGCCTCAAATTCCCTGCCTCTGATTCCCCGCATCTGATTCCCCGCCTGTGATTCCCCGCCTCTGATTCCTCACATCCGATTCCCAGCCTCTGATTCCCCGCCTCTGATTCCACGCCTCTGATTCCCCGCCTCTGATTCCCCGCCTCAGATTCCCCAGCTCTGATTCCCTGCCTCAGATTCCCTGCCTCAGATTCCCTGCCTCCGATTCCCCACCTCTGATTCCCCGCCTCTGATACCCCGCCTCTGATTCCCCGCATCTGAATCCCAGTCTCTGAATCCCCGCCTCTGATTCCCCTCCTCTGTTTCCCCGCCTCGGATTCCCCGCCTCTGATTACCCGCCTCCCTTTCCGCGCAACTTTCCCGGCCTCCGTTTCCCCACATCTCTTTCCCCGCCTCAGATTCCACGCCTCTGATTCCCCGCCTCTGATTCCCCACCTTATATTCCCCGCCTCTCTTTCCCTGCCTCTATTTCCGCGCCTCTTTCTCTGCCTCTCTTTCCCCACATCTCTTTTCTTCCCTCTGATTCCCTGACTCTGATTCCCCGCCTCTGATTCCCCGCCTCTGATTCCCCTCCTCTGATTCCCTGCCTCTGATTCCCTGCCTCTTATTCCCTGCCTCTGATTCCCCGCCTCTGATTCCCTGCCTCTGATTCCCTGCCTCTGATTCCCTGCCTCTGATTCCGGTCCTCTGATTCCAAGCCTCTCTTTCCGTGTCTCTGATTCCCCGCCTCTGATTCCCTGCCTCTGATACCCTGCCTCTCATTCCCTACCTCTATTTCCGTGCATCATTCTCTGCATCTTGTTTCCCACATCTCATTTCCCCCCTCTGATAACCCGCCTCTGATTCCATGCCTGTGATTCCCTGCCTCAGATTCCCCGCTTCAGATTCCCCTACTCAGAAGCCCCGCCTCAGATTTCCCGCCTCAGATTCCCTGCCTCAGATTCCCTGCCTCAGATTCCCTGCCTCAGATTCCCAGCCTCAGATTCCCTTCATCTGATTCCCTTCATTTGATTCCCTGCGTCTGATTCCCGGCCTCTGATTCCCCGCCTCTGATTCCCCAACTCTGTCTCTATGCCTCTCTTTCACCTCTGCTCTTTCCCCTCCACTCTTTCCACGCCTTTCTTTCCCTCCCTCAATTTCAACAACTCTGTTTGATCTGTTCTGTGTACCTCATTTTCAACACACAATTTCCAACCACTATGTTTCACCCATCTCTTTCCCCGCCTCTATTTATCTGCCTATGTTTACCCACCTCTGTTTACCCGCCTGTTTCACCGCCTCTCATTCCCCACCTCAGATTCCCCGCCTCAGATTCCCCGCCTCTGATTCCCTGCCTCTGATTCCCTGCCTCTGATTCTCTGCCTCTGATTCCCTGCCACTGATATCCCGCCTCCGATTCCACACCAATGTTTCACCGCCTCTGTTTAACTGCCTCTTATTTCCCGGCTCAGATTCGCCGGCTCTGATTCCGCGCCTCTGATTCCACGCTTCTCGTTCCGTGTCTCTGATAGCCCACCTCTGATTCCCCGCCTCTGATTCCCCACCTCAGATTCCCCGGCTCTGATTCCCTGCATCAGATTCCCTGCCTCAGATTCCCTGCCTCTGATTCCCTGCATCAGATTCCCTGCCTCTGATTCCCCGCCTCTGATTCCCCGCTTCTGATTCCCCGCCTCTGATTCCCCGCCTCAGATTCCCTGCCTATGAATCCCTGCCTCTGATTCCCTGCCTCTGATTCCGCGCCTCTGATTCCAAGCTTCTCTTTCCGTGTCTCTGATAGCCCACCTCTGATTCCCCGCCTCTGATTCCCCGCCTCAGATTCCCCGGCTCTGATTCCCTGCATCAGATTCCCTGCCTCAGATTCCCTGCCTCTGACTCCCTGCATCAGATTCCCTGCCTCTGATTCCCCGCCTCTGATTCCCCACTTCTGATTCCCCGCCTCTGATTCCACGTCTCAGATTCCTTGCCTATGATTCCCTGCCTCTGATTCCCTGCCTCTGATTCCCTGACTCTGATTCCCTGCCTCTGATTCCCTGCCCCTGATTCCCTGGCTCTGATTCCGCGCTTCTGATTCCACGCCTCTCTTTCCGTGTCTCTGATTCCGCGCCTCTGATTCCCTGCCTCTGATACCCTGCCTCTCTTTGCCTGCCTCTATATCCGTGCCTCTTTCTCTGCATCTCGTTTACCACATCTCATTTCCCCCCACTGATAACCCGCCTCTGATTCCCCGCCTCTGATTCCCCGCCTCTGATTCCCTGCCTCTAATTCCCCGCCTCTGATTCCCCACCTCTGATTCCCCACCTCTGATTCCCCGCCTCTGATTCCCCGCCTCTGATTCCCCACCTCAGATTTCCCGGCTCTGATTCCCTGCCTCAGATTCCCTGCGACAGATTCCCTGCCTCAGATTCCCTGCCTCTGATTCCCCGCCTCTTATTCCCCACCTCTTATTCCCCGCCTCAGATTCCCCGGCTCTGATTCCCTGCCTCAGATTCCCTGCCTCAAATTCCCTGCCTCTGATTCCCCGCATCTGATTCCCCGCCTGTGATTCCCCGCCTCTGATTCCTCGCATCCGATTCCCAGCCTCTGATTCCCCGCCTCTGATTCCACGCCTCTGATTCCCCGCCTCTGATTCCCCGCCTCAGATTCCCCAGCTCTGATTCCCTGCCTCAGATTCCCTGCCTCAGATTCCCTGCCTCCGATTCCCCGCCTCTGATTCCCCGCCTCTGATACCCCGCCTCTGATTCCCCGCATCTGAATCCCAGCCTCTGAATCCCCGCCTCTGATTCCCCGCCTCTGTTTCCCCGCCTCGGATTCCCCGCATCTTATTACCCGCCTCCCTTTCCGCGCAACTTTCCCGGCCTCCGTTTCCCCACATCTCTTTTCCCGCCTCAGATTCCATGCCTCTGATTCCCCGCCTCTGAATCCCAGCCTCTGAATCCCCGCCTCTGATTCCCCGCCTCTGTTTCCCCGCCTCTGTTTCCCCGCCTCTGATTCCCCATCTCTGATTCCCTGCCTCTGATTACCCGCCTCCCTTTCCGCGCAACTTTCCCGGCCTCCGTTTCCCCATATCTCTTTCCCCGCCTCAGATTCCACGCCTCTGATTCCCCGCCTCTGATTCCCCACATTTCATTCCACGCCTCTCTTTCCCTGCCTCTATTTCCGCGCCTCTTTCTCTGCCTCTCTTTCCCCACATCTCTTTTCCTCCCTCTGATTCCCCACCTCTGATTCCCCTCCTCTGATTCCCTGCCTCAAATTCCCTGCCTCTGATTCCCCGCCTCTGATTCCCCGCCTCTGATTCCCCTCCTCTGATTCCCTGCCTCTGATTCTCTGCCTCTGATTCCCTGCCTCTGATTCCCCGCCTCTGATTCCCTGCCTCTGATTCCCTGCCTCTGATTCCCTGCCTCTGATTCCGCGCCTCTGATTCCACGCCTCTCTTTCCGTGTATCTGATTCCCCGCCTCTGATTCCCTGCCTCTGATACCCTGCCTCTCATTCCCTGCCTCTATTTCCGTGCATCTTTCTCTGCATCTTGTTTCCCACATCTCATTTCCCCCCTCTGATAAACCGCCTCTGATTCCATGCCTGTGATTCCCTGCCTCAGATTCCCCGCCTCAGATTCCCCGACTCAGATTCCCCCTCTCAGATTCCCCGCCTCAGATTCCCTGCCTCAGATTCCCTGCCTCAGATTCCCTGCCTCAGATTCCCTGCCTCAGATTCCCTTCATCTGATTCCCTTCATTTGATTCCCTGCGTCTGATTCCCCGCCTCAGATTCCCCGCCTCTGATTCCCCGCCTCTGATTCCCCACCTCTGATTCCCTGCCTCAAATTCCCTGGCTCATATTCCCTGCTTCAGATTCCCTGCCTCAGATTCCCTGCCTCTGATTCCCCGCATCTGATTCCCCGCCTCCGATTCCCCGCCTCTGATTCCCGCCTCAGATTCCCTGCCTCTGATTCCCTGCCTCTGATTCCCTGCATCTGATTCCCTGCCTCTGAATCCCCGCCTCCGATTCCGCACCCACGTTTCTCCGTCTCTGTTGCTCTGCCTCTTATTTGCTGGCTCAGTTTCGCCGGCTCTGATTCCGCACCTCTGATTCCACGCCTCTCTTTCCGTGTCTCTGATTCCCCGCCTCTGATTCCCTGCCTCTCTTTCGCTGCCTCTATTTCCGTGCCTCTTTCTCTGCATCTCGTTTCCCACATCTCATTTCCCCCCTCTGATAACCCGCCTCAGATTCCCCGCCTCATATTCCCCGCCTCAGATTCCCTGCCTCAGATTCCCTGCCTCAGATTCCCTTCATCTTATTCCCTTCATCTGATTCCCTGCCTCTGATTCCCCACCTCTGATTCCCCGCCTCTAACTCCCCGCCTCTGATTCCCCGCTTCTGATTCCCCACCTCAGATTCCCTGCCTTAGTTTCCCTGCCTCAGATTCCCTGCCTCTGATTCCCCGCATCTGATTCCCCGCTTCTGAATCCCCGCCTCTGATTCGCCGCCTCTGATTCCCCGCCTCTGATTCCCCGCCTCTGATTCCCCGCCTCTGATGACCCGCCTCTGATTCCCCGCCTCAGATTCCCCGGCTCTGATTCCCTGCCTCAGATTTCCTGCCTCAGATTCCCTACCTCTGATTTCCCACTTCTGATTACCCGCCTCTGATTCCCCTCCTCTGATTCCCCGCCTCTGATTCCCCACCTCTGATTCCCCGCCTCAGATTCCCCGGCTCTGATTCCCCGCATCTGATTCCCTGCCTCTAATTCCCCGCCTCTGATTCCTGGCCTCTGATTCCCTGCCTCTGATTCCCCGCCTCTGATTCCCCGCCTCCCTTTCCGCACAACTTTCCCGGCCTCCGTTTCCAAACATCTCTTTCCCCGCCTCTAATTCCCCGCCTCAGATTCCCCGGCTCTGATTCCCTGCCTCAGATTCCCTGCCTCAGATTCCCCGTCTCTGATTTCCCACCTCTGATTGCCCGCCTCTGATTCCCCGTCTCTGATTCCCCGCCTCTGATTCCCCAACTCTGTCTCTATGCCTCTCTTTCACCTCTGCTCTTTCCCCTCCACTCTTTCCACGCCTTTCTTTCCCTCCCTCAATTTCAACAACTCTGTTTGATCTGTTCTGTGTACCTCATTTTCAACACACAATTTCCAACCACTATGTTTCACCCATCTCTTTCCCCGCCTCTATTTATCTGCCTATGTTTACCCACCTCTGTTTACCCGCCTGTTTCACCGCCTCTCATTCCCCACCTCAGATTCCCCGCCTCAGATTCCCCGCCTCTGATTCCCTGCCTCTGATTCCCTGCCTCTGATTCTCTGCCTCTGATTCCCTGCCACTGATATCCCGCCTCCGATTCCACACCAATGTTTCACCGCCTCTGTTTAACTGCCTCTTATTTCCCGGCTCAGATTCGCCGGCTCTGATTCCGCGCCTCTGATTCCACGCTTCTCGTTCCGTGTCTCTGATAGCCCGCCTCTGATTCCCCGCCTCTGATTCCCCACCTCAGATTCCCCGGCTCTGATTCCCTGCATCAGATTCCCTGCCTCAGATTCCCTGCCTCTGATTCCCTGCATCAGATTCCCTGCCTCTGATTCCCCGCCTCTGATTCCCCGCTTCTGATTCCCCGCCTCTGATTCCCCGCCTCAGATTCCCTGCCTATGAATCCCTGCCTCTGATTCCCTGCCTCTGATTCCGCGCCTCTGATTCCAAGCTTCTCTTTCCGTGTCTCTGATAGCCCACCTCTGATTCCCCGCCTCTGATTCCCCGCCTCAGATTCCCCGGCTCTGATTCCCTGCATCAGATTCCCTGCCTCAGATTCCC
The DNA here is from genome assembly GCF_036971445.1 of Narcine bancroftii. NCBI lineage: Eukaryota > Metazoa > Chordata > Chondrichthyes > Torpediniformes > Narcinidae > Narcine > Narcine bancroftii. The sequence continues at coordinate 93,078,942 of NC_091481.1, forward strand.
TGCCTCTGACTCCCTGCATCAGATTCCCTGCCTCTGATTCCCCGCCTCTGATTCCCCGCTTCTGATTCCCCGCCTCTGATTCCCCGCCTCAGATTCCTTGCCTATGATTCCCTGCCTCTGATTCCCTGCCTCTGATTCCCTGCCTCTGATTCCCTGCCTCTGATTCCCTGCCCCTGATTCCCTGGCTCTGATTCCGCGCTTCTGATTCCACGCCTCTCTTTCCGTGTCTCTGATTCCGCGCCTCTGATTCCCTGCCTCTGATACACTGCCTCTCTTTGCCTGCCTCTATATCCGTGCCTCTTTCTCTGCATCTCGTTTACCACATCTCATTTCCCCCCACTGATAACCCGCCTCTGATTCCCCGCCTCTGATTCCCCGCCTCTGATTCCCTGCCTCTAATTCCCCGCCTCTGATTCCCCACCTCTGATTCCCCACCTCTGATTCCCCGCCTCTGATTCCCCGCCTCTGATTCCCCACCTCAGATTTCCCGGCTCTGATTCCCTGCCTCAGATTCCCTGTGACAGATTCCCTGCCTCAGATTCCCTGCCTCTGATTCCCCGCCTCTTATTCCCCACCTCTTATTCCCCGCCTCAGATTCCCCGGCTCTGATTCCCTGCCTCAGATTCCCTGCCTCAAATTCCCTGCCTCTGATTCCCCGCATCTGATTCCCCGCCTGTGATTCCCCGCCTCTGATTCCTCGCATCCGATTCCCAGCCTCTGATTCCCCGCCTCTGATTCCACGCCTCTGATTCCCCGCCTCTGATTCCCCGCCTCAGATTCCCCAGTTCTGATTCCCTGCCTCAGATTCCCTGCCTCAGATTCCCTGCCTCCGATTCCCCGCCTCTGATTCCCCGCCTCTGATACCCCGCCTCTGATTCCCCGCATCTGAATCCCAGCCTCTGAATCCCCGCCTCTGATTCCCCGCCTCTGTTTCCCCGCCTCGGATTCCCCGCATCTGATTACCCGCCTCCCTTTCCGCGCAACTTTCCCGGCCTCCGTTTCCCCACATCTCTTTCCCCGCCTCAGATTCCACGCCTCTGATTCCCCGCCTCTGAATCCCAGCCTCTGAATCCCCGCCTCTGATTCCCCGCCTCTGTTTCCCCGCCTCTGTTTCCCCGCCTCTGATTCCCCGTCTCTGATTCCCTGCCTCTGATTACCCGCCTCCCTTTCCGCGCAACTTTCCCGGCCTCCGTTTCCCCACATCTCTTTCCCCGCCTCAGATTCCACGCCTCTGATTCCCCGCCTCTGATTCCCCACATTTCATTCCACGCCTCTCTTTCCCTGCCTCTATTTCCGCGCCTCTTTCTCTGCCTCTCTTTCCCCACATCTCTTTTCCTCCCTCTGATTCCCCACCTCTGATTCCCCTCCTCTGATTCCCTGCCTCAAATTCCCTGCCTCTGATTCCCCGCCTCAGATTCCCCGCCTCTGATTCCCCTCCTCTGATTCCCTGCCTCTGATTCCCTGCCTCTGATTCCCTGCCTCTGATTCCCCGCCTCTGATTCCCTGCCTCTGATTCCCTGCCTCTGATTCCCTGCCTCTGATTCCCTGCCTCTGATCCCGGGCCTCTGATTCTACGCCTCTCTTTCAGTGTCTCTGATTCCGTGCCTCTGATACCCTGCCTCTCATTCCCTGCCTCTATTTCCGTGCATCTTTCTCTGCATCTTGTTTCCCACATCTCATTTCCCCCCTCTGATAACCCGCCTCTGATTCCATGCCTGTGATTCCCTGCCTCAGATTCCCCGCCTCAGATTCCCTGACTCAGATTCCCCGCCTCAGATTCCCCGCCTCAGATTCCCTGCCTCAGATTCCCTGCCTCAGATTCCCTGCCTCAGATTGCCTTCATCTGATTCCCTTCATTTGATTCCCTGCGTCTGATTCCCGGCCTCTGATTCCCCGCCTCTGATTCCCCGCCTCTGATTCCCCACATCTGATTCCCTGCCTCAGATTCCCTGGCTCAGATTCCCTGCTTCAGATTCCCTGCCTCAGATTCCCTGCCACTGATTCCCCGCATCTGATTCCCCGCCTCTGATTCCCCGCTTCTGATTCCCGCCTCTGATTCCCTGCCTCTGATTCCCCGCCTCTGAATCCCCGCCTCTGATTCCTCGCCTCTGATTCCCTGCCTCAGATTCCCCGGCTCTGATTCCATGCCTCAGATTCCCTGCCTCAGATTCCCTGCCTCCGATTCCCCGCCTCTGATTCCGCGCCTATGATTCCCCGCCTCTGATTCCCAGCCTCTGAATCCCCACCTCTGAATCCCCGCCTCTGATTCCCCGCCTCTGATTCCCCGCCTCTGATTCCACGCCACTGATTCCCCGCCTCTGATTCCAGGCCTCTTATTCCCCGCCTCTGATTCCCCACCTCTGATTGCCTGCCACTGATTGCCCGCCTCTGATTCCCCACCTCTGTCTGTACGCTTCTCTTTCGCCTCCGCTTTTTCCCCTACACTTTTTCCGCGCCTCTCTTTCCCTCCCTCAATTTCAACAACTCTGTTTGATCTGTTCTGTGTACCTCATTTTCAACACACAATTTCCAACCACTATGTTTCACCCATCACTTTCCCCGCCTCTATTTCTCCACCTATGTTTACCCACCACTGTTTACCCACCTGTTTCACCGCCTCTGATTCCCCGCCTATGATTCCCCACCTCTGTCTCTACGCCTCTCTTTCGCCTCCACTCTTTCCCCTCCACTCTTTCCGTGCCTGTCTTTCCCTCCCTCAATTTCAACAACACTGTTTGATCTGTTTTGTGTACCTGATTTTAAACACACAAGTTCCAACCACTATGTTTTGCCCGCCACATTCCCCGCCTCTATTTATCCACCTATGTTTACCTGCCTCTGTTTACCCGCCTGTTTCCCCGCCTCTGATTCCCCACCTTTCATTCCCCGCCTCGCTTTCCCTGCCTCTATTTCCACGCCTCTTTCACTGCCTCTCTTTCCCCACATCTCTTTTCCTCCCGCTGATTCCCCGCCTCTGATTCCCCGCCTCTGATTCCCTGCCTCTGATTCCCCGCCTCAGATTCCCTGCCTCAGATTCCCTGCCTCAGATTCCCTGCCTCAGATTCCCTGCCTCGAATTCCCCGCCTCTGATTCCCCACCTCTTATTCCCCGCCTCTGATTCCCCGCCTCTGATTCCCTACCTCTGATGCCCTGCCTCAGATTCCCCGGCTCTGATTCCCTGCATCAGCTTCCCTGCCTCATATTCCCTGCCTCTGATTCCCCGCCTCTGATTCCCTGCCTCTGATTCCCCGCCTCTGATTCCCTGCCTCAGATTCCCTGCCTCAGATTCCCTGCCTCAGATTCCCTGCCTCTGATTCCCCGCCTCTGATTCCCTGCCTCTGATTCCCTGCCTCAGATTCCCTGCCTCTGATTCCCCGCCTCTTATTCCCCACCTCATATTCCCCGCCTCAGATTCCCCGGCTCTGATTCCCTGCCTCAGATTCCCTGCCTCAAATTCCCTGCCTCTGATTCCCCGCATCTGATTCCCCGCCTCTGATTCCCCGCCTCTGATTCCTCGCATCTGATTCCCCGCCTCTGATTCCCCACCTCTGATTCCACGCCTCTGATTCCCCGCCTCTGATTCCCCGCCTCAGATTCCCCAGCTCTGATTCCCTGCCTCAGATTCCCTGCCTCAGATACCCTGCGTCCGATTCCCTGCCTCTGATTCCTCGCCTCTGATTCCCCGCCTCTGATTCCCTGCCTCTGATTCCCTGCCTCTGATCCCGGGCCTCTGATTCCACGCCTCTCTTTCCGTGTCTCTGATTCCCTGCCTCTGATACCCTGCCTCTCATTCCCTGCCTCTATTTCCGTGCATCTTTCTCTGCATCTTGTTTCCCACATCTCATTTCCCCCCTCTGATTACCCGCCTCTGATTCCATGCCTGTGATTCCCTGCCTCAGATTCCCCGCCTCAGATTCCCCGACTCAGATTCCCCGCCTCAGATTCCCCGCCTCAGATTCCCTGCCTCAGATTCCCAGCCTCAGATTCCCTGCCTCAGATTCCCTGCCTCAGATTCCCTTCATCTGATTCCCTTCATTTGATTCCCTGCGTCTGATTCCCGGCCTCTGATTTACCGCCTCTGATTCCCCTCCTCTGATTCCCCACCTCTCATTCCCTGCCTCAGATTCCCTGGCTCAGATTCCCTGCTTCAGATTCGCTGCCTCAGATTCCCTGCCACTGATTCCCCGCATCTGATTCCCCGCCTCTGATTCCCCGCTTCTGATTCCCGCCTCTGATTCCCTGCCTCTGATTCCCCGCCTCTGAATCCCCGCCTCTGATTCCTCGCCTCTGATTCCCTGCCTCAGATTCCCCGGCTCTGATTCCATGCCTCAGATTCCCTGCCTCAGATTCCCTGCCTCCGATTCCCCGCCTCTGATTCCGCGCCTATGATTCCCCGCCTCTGATTCCCAGCCTCTGAATCCCCACCTCTGAATCCCCTCCTCTGATTCCCTGCCTCTGATTCCCCGCCTCTGATTCCACGCCACTTATTCCCCGCCTCTGATTCCCAGCCTCTGAATCCCCACCTCTGAATCCCCTCCTCTGATTCCCTGCCTCTGATTCCCCGCCTCTGATTCCACGCCACTTATTCCCCGCCTCTGATTCCAGGCCTCTTATTCCCCGCCTCTGATTCCCCACCTCTGATTGCCTGCCACTGATTGCCCGCCTCTGATTCCCCGCCTCTGATTCCCCGCCTCTGATTCCCCACCTCTGTCTGTATGCCTCTCTTTCGCCTCCGCTTTTTCCCCTACACTTTTTCCGCGCCTCTCTTTCCCTCCCTCAATTTCAACCACTCTGTTTGATCTGTTCTGTGTACCTCATTTTCAACACACAATTTCCAACCACTATGTTTCACCCATCACTTTCCCCGCCTCTATTTCTTCGCCTATGTTTACCCACCTCTGTTTACCCACCTGTTTCACCGCCTCTGATTCCCCGCCTATGATTCCCCACCTCTGTCTCTACGCCTCTCTTTCGCCTCCACTCTTTCCCCTCCACTCTTTCCGTGCCTGTCTTTCCCTCCCTCAATTTCAACAACACTGTTTGATCTGTTTTGTGTACCTGATTTTAAACACACAAGTTCCAACCACTATGTTTTGCCCGCCTCTTTCCCCGCCTCTATTTATCCACCTATGTTTACCTGCCTCTGTTTACCCGCCTGTTTCACCGCCTCTCATTCCCCACCTCAGATTCCCCGCCTCTGATTCCCTGCCTCTGATTCCCCGGCTCTGATTCCCTGCCTCAGATTCCCTGCCTCAAATTCCCTGCCTCTGATTCCCTGCATCTGATTCCCCGCCTCTGATACCCCGCCTCTGATTCCTCGCATCTGATTCCCCGCCTCTGATTCCCCGCCTCTGATTCCATGCCTCTGATTCCCCGCCTCTGATTCCCCGCATCAGATTCTCCAGCTCTGATTCTCTGCCTCAGATTCCCTGCCTCAGATTCCCTGCCTCCCATTCCCCGCCTCTGATTCCCCGCCTCTGATTCCCCGCCTCTGATTCCCCACCTCTGAATCCCAGCCTCTGAATCCCCTCCTCTGATTCCCCGCCTCTGTTTCCCCGCCTCTGTTTCCCCGACTCTGATTCCCCGTCTCTGATTCCCTGCCTCTGATTACCCGCCTCCCTTTCCGCGCAACTTTCCCGGCCTCAGTTTCCCCACATCTCTTTCCCCGCCTCAGATTCCACGCCTCTGATTCCCCGCCTCTGATTCCCCACATTTCATTCCACGCCTCTCTTTCCCTGCCTCTATTTCCGCGCCTCTTTCTCTGCCTCTCTTTCCCCACATCTCTTTTCCTCCCTCTGATTCCCCACCTCTGATTCCCATCCTCTGATTCCCTGCCTCAAATTCCCTGCCTCTGATTCCCCGCCTCTGATTCCCCGCCTCTGATTCCCCTCCTCTGATTCCCTGCCTCTGATTCTCTGCCTCTGATTCCCTGCCTCTGATTCCCCGCCTCTGATTCCCTGCCACTGATTCCCTGCCTCTGATTCCCTGCCTCTGATTCCGCGCCTCTGATTCCACGCCTCTCTTTCCGTGTCTCTGATTCCCCACCTCTGATTCCCTGCCTCTGATACCCTGCCTCTCATTCCCTGCCTCTATTTCCGTGCATCTTTCTCTGCATCTTGTTTCCCACATCTCATTTCCCCCCTCTGATAAACCGCCTCTGATTCCATGCCTGTGATTCCCTGCCTCAGATTCCCCGCCTCTGATTCCCCGCCTCTGATTCCCGCCTCAGATTCCCTGCCTCTATTTCCACGCCTCTTTCACTGCCTCTCTTTCCCCACATCTCTTTTCCTCCCGCTGATTCCCCGCCTCTGATTCCCCGCCTCTGATTCCCTGCCTCTGATTCCCCGCCTCAGATTCCCTGCCTCAGATTCCCTGCCTCAGATTCCCTGCCTCAGATTCCCTGCCTCAGATTCCCTGCCTCGAATTCCCCGCCTCTGATTCCCCGCCTCTTATTCCCCGCCTCTGATTCCCCGCCTCTGATTCCCTGCCTCTGATGCCCTGCCTCAGATTCCCCGGCTCTGATTCCCTGCATCAGCTTCCCTGCCTCATATTCCCTGCCTCTGATTCCCCGCCTCTGATTCCCTGCCTCTGATTCCCCGCCTCTGATTCCCTGCCTCAGATTCCCTGCCTCAGATTCCCTGCCTCAGATTCCCTGCCTCTGATTCCCCGCCTCTGATTCCCTGCCTCTGATTCCCTGCCTCAGATTCCCTGCCTCTGATTCCCCGCCTCTTATTCCCCACCTCATATTCCCCGCCTCAGATTCCCCGGCTCTGATTCCCTGCCTCAGATTCCCTGCCTCAAATTCCCTGCCTCTGATTCCCCGCATCTGATTCCCCGCCTCTGATTCCCCGCCTCTGATTCCTCGCATCTGATTCCCCGCCTCTGATTCCCCACCTCTGATTCCACGCCTCTGATTCCCCGCCTCTGATTCCCCGCCTCAGATTCCCCAGCTCTGATTCCCTGCCTCAGATTCCCTGCCTCATATACCCTGCGTCCGATTCCCTGCCTCTGATTCCTCGCCTCTGATTCCCCGCCTCTGATTCCCTGCCTCTGATTCCCTGCCTCTGATCCCGGGCCTCTGATTCCACGCCTCTCTTTCCGTGTCTCTGATTCCCTGCCTCTGATACCCTGCCTCTCATTCCCTGCCTCTATTTACGTGCATCTTTCTCTGCATCTTGTTTCCCACATCTCATTTCCCCCCTCTGATAACCCGCCTCTGATTCCATGCCTGTGATTCCCTGCCTCAGATTCCCCGCCTCAGATTCCCCGACTCAGATTCCCCGCCTCAGATTCCCCGCCTCAGATTCCCTGCCTCAGATTCCCTGCCTCAGATTCCTTGCCTCAGATTCCCTGCCTCAGATTCCCTTCATCTGATTCCCTTCATTTGATTCCCTGCGTCTGATTCCCGGCCTCTGATTCCCCGCCTCTGATTCCCCGCCTCTGATTCCCCACCTCTCATTCCCTGCCTCAGATTCCCTGGCTCAGATTCCCTGCTTCAGATTCGCTGCCTCAGATTCCCTGCCACTGATTCCCCGCATCTGATTCCCCGCCTCTGATTCCCCGCCTCTGATTCCACGCCACTGATTCCCCGCCTCTGATTCCCCGCCTCTGATTCCAGGCCTCTTATTCCCCGCCTCTGATTCCCCACCTCTGATTGCCTGCCACTGATTGCCCGCCTCTGATTCCCCGCCTCTGATTCCCCGCCTCTGATTCCCCACCTCTGTCTGTACGCCTCTCTTTCGCCTCCGCTTTTTCCCCTACACTTTTTCCGCGCCTCTCTTTCCCTCCCTCAATTTCAACCACTCTGTTTGATCTGTTCTGTGTACCTCATTTTCAACACACAATTTCCAACCACTATGTTTCACCCATCACTTTCCCCGCCTCTATTTCTCCGCCTATGTTTACCCACCTCTGTTTACCCACCTGTTTCACCGCCTCTGATTCCCCGCCTATGATTCCCCACCTCTGTCTCTACGCCTCTCTTTCGCCTCCACTCTTTCCCCTCCACTCTTTCCGTGCCTGTCTTTCCCTCCCTCAATTTCAACAACACTGTTTGATCTGTTTTGTGTACCTGATTTTAAACACACAAGTTCCAACCACTATGTTTTGCCCGCCTCTTTCCCCGCCTCTATTTATCCACCTATGTTTACCTGCCTCTGTTTACCCGCCTGTTTCACCGCCTCTCATTCCCCACCTCAGATTCCCCGCCTCTGATTCCCTGCCTCTGATTCCCCGGCTCTGATTCCCTGCCTCAGATTCCCTGCCTCAAATTCCCTGCCTCTGATTCCCTGCATCTGATTCCCCGCCTCTGATTCCCCGCCTCTGATTCCTCGCATCTGATTCCCCGCCTCTGATTCCCCGCCTCTGATTCCATGCCTCTGATTCCCCGCCTCTGATTCCCCGCATCAGATTCTCCAGCTCTGATTCTCTGCCTCAGATTCCCTGCCTCAGATTCCCTGCCTCCCATTCCCCGCCTCTGATTCCCCGCCTCTGATTCCCCGCCTCTGATTCCCCGCCTCTGAATCCCAGCCTCTGAATCCCCTCCTCTGATTCCCCGCCTCTGTTTCCCCGCCTCTGTTTCCCCGACTCTGATTCCCCGTCTCTGATTCCCTGCCTCTGATTACCCGCCTCCCTTTCCGCGCAACTTTCCCGGCCTCAGTTTCCCCACATCTCTTTCCCCGCCTCAGATTCCACGCCTCTGATTCCCCGCCTCTGATTCCCCACATTTCATTCCACGCCTCTCTTTCCCTGCCTCTATTTCCGCGCCTCTTTCTCTGCCTCTCTTTCCCCACATCTCTTTTCCTCCCTCTGATTCCCCACCTCTGATTCCCCTCCTCTGATTCCCTGCCTCAAATTCCCTGCCTCTGATTCCCCGCCTCTGATTCCCCGCCTCTGATTCCCCTCCTCTGATTCCCTGCCTCTGATTCTCTGCCTCTGATTCCCTGCCTCTGATTCCCCGCCTCTGATTCCCTGCCACTGATTCCCTGCCTCTGATTCCCTGCCTCTGATTCCGCGCCTCTGATTCCACGCCTCTCTTTCCGTGTCTCTGATTCCCCACCTCTGATTCCCTGCCTCTGATACCCTGCCTCTCATTCCCTGCCTCTATTTCCGTGCATCTTTCTCTGCATCTTGTTTCCCACATCTCATTTCCCCCCTCTGATAAACCGCCTCTGATTCCATGCCTGTGATTCCCTGCCTCAGATTCCCCGCCTCTGATTCCAGGCCTCTTATTCCCCGCCTCTGATTCCCCACCTCTGATTGCCTGCCACTGATTGCCCGCCTCTGATTCCCCGCCTCTGATTCCCCGCCTCTGATTCCCCACCTCTGTCTGTATGCCTCTCTTTCGCCTCCGCTTTTTCCCCTACACTTTTTCCGCGCCTCTCTTTCCCTCCCTCAATTTCAACCACTCTGTTTGATCTGTTCTGTGTACCTCATTTTCAACACACAATTTCCAACCACTATGTTTCACCCATCACTTTCCCCGCCTCTATTTCTCCGCCTATGTTTACCCACCTCTGTTTACCCACCTGTTTCACCGCCTCTGATTCCCCGCCTATGATTCCCCACCTCTGTCTCTACGCCTCTCTTTCGCCTCCACTCTTTCCCCTCCACTCTTTCCGTGCCTGTCTTTCCCTCCCTCAATTTAAACAACACTGTTTGATCTGTTTTGTGTACCTGATTTTAAACACACAAGTTCCAACCACTATGTTTTGCCCGCCTCCTTCCCCGCCTCTATTTATCCACCTATGTTTACCTGCCTCTGTTTACCCGCCTGTTTCACCGCCTCTCATTCCCCACCTCAGATTCCCCGCCTCTGATTCCCTGCCTCTGATTCCCCGGCTCTGATTCCCTGCCTCAGATTCCCTGCCTCAAATTCCCTGCCTCTGATTCCCTGCATCTGATTCCCCGCCTCTGATTCCCCGCCTCTGATTCCTCGCATCTGATTCCCCGCCTCTGATTCCCCGCCTCTGATTCCATGCCTCTGAATCCCCGCCTCTGATTCCCCGCATCAGATTCTCCAGCTCTGATTCTCTGCCTCAGATTCCCTGCCTCAGATTCCCTGCCTCCCATTCCCCGCCTCTGATTCCCCGCCTCTGATTCCCCGCCTCTGATTCCCCGCCTCTGAATCCCAGCCTCTGAATCCCCTCCTCTGATTCCCCGCCTCTGTTTCCCCGCCTCTGTTTCCCCGACTCTGATTCCCCGTCTCTGATTCCCTGCCTCTGATTACCCGCCTCCCTTTCCGCGCAACTTTCCCGGCCTCAGTTTCCCCACATCTCTTTCCCCGCCTCAGATTCCACGCCTCTGATTCCCCGCCTCTGATTCCCCACATTTCATTCCACGCCTCTCTTTCCCTGCCTCTATTTCCGCGCCTCTTTCTCTGCCTCTCTTTCCCCACATCTCTTTTCCTCCCTCTGATTCCCCACCTCTGATTCCCCTCCTCTGATTCCCTGCCTCAAATTCCCTGCCTCTGATTCCCCGCCTCTGATTCCCCGCCTCTGATTCCCCTCCTCTGATTCCCTGCCTCTGATTCTCTGCCTCTGATTCCCTGCCTCTGATTCCCCGCCTCTGATTCCCTGCCACTGATTCCCTGCCTCTGATTCCCTGCCTCTGATTCCGCGCCTCTGATTCCACGCCTCTCTTTCCGTGTCTCTGATTCCCCACCTCTGATTCCCTGCCTCTGATACCCTGCCTCTCATTCCCTGCCTCTATTTCCGTGCATCTTTCTCTGCATCTTGTTTCCCACATCTCATTTCCCCCCTCTGATAAACCGCCTCTGATTCCATGCCTGTGATTCCCTGCCTCAGATTCCCCGCCTCTGATTCCCCGCCTCTGATTCCCGCCTCAGATTCCCTGCCTCTGATTCCCTGCCGCTGATTCCCTGCATCTGATTCCCTGCCTCTGAATCCCCGCCTCCGATTCCGCACCCACGTTTCTCCGTCTCTGTTGCTCTGCCTCTTATTTGCTGGCTCAGTTTCGCCGGCTCTGATTCCGCACCTCTGATTCCACGCCTCTCTTTCCGTGTCTCTGATTCCCCGCCTCTGATTCCCTGCCTCTGATACCCTGCCTCTCTTTCGCTGCCTCTATTTCCGTGCCTCTTTCTCTGCATCTCGTTTCCCACATCTCATTTCCCCCCTCTGATAACCCGCCTCAGATTCCCCGCCTCATATTCCCCGCCTCAGATTCCCTGCCTCAGATTCCCTGCCTCAGATTCCCTTCATCTTATTCCCTTCATCTGATTCCCTGCCTCTGATTCCCCACCTCTGATTCCCCGCCTCTAACTCCCCGCCTCTTATTCCCCGCTTCTGATTCCCCACCTCAGATTCCCTGCCTTAGTTTCCCTGCCTCAGATTCCCTGCCTCTGACTCCCCGCATCTGATTCCCCGCTTCTGATTCCCCGCCTCTGATTCGCCGCCTCTGATTCCCCGCCTCTGATTCCCCGCCTCTGATTCCCCGCCTCTTATGACCCGCCTCTGATTCCCCGCCTCAGATTCCCCGGCTCTGATTCCCTGCCTCAGATTCCCTGCCTCTGATACCCTGCCTCTCTTTGCCTGCCTCTATATCCGTGCCTCTTTCTCTGCATCTCGTTTACCACATCTCATTTCCCCCCACTGATAACCCGCCTCTGATTCCCCGCCTCTGATTCCCCGCCTCTGATTCCCTGCCTCTAATTCCCCGCCTCTGATTCCCCACCTCTGATTCCCCACCTCTGATTCCCCGCCTCTGATTCCCCGCCTCTGATTCCCCACCTCAGATTTCCCGGCTCTGATTCCCTGCCTCAGATTCCCTGCGACAGATTCCCTGGCTCAGATTCCCTGCCTCTGATTCCCCGCCTCTTATTCCCCACCTCTTATTCCCCACCTCAGAATCCCCGGCTCTGATTCCCTGCCTCAGATTCCCTGCCTCAAATTCCCTGCCTCTAATTCCCCGCATCTGATTCCCCGCCTGTGATTCCCCGCCTCTGATTCCTCGCATCCGATTCCCAGCCTCTGATTCCCCGCCTCTGATTCCACGCCTCTGATTCCCCGCCTCTGATTCCCCGCCTCAGATTCCCCAGCTCTGATTCCCTGCCTCAGATTCCCTGCCTCAGATTCCCTGCCTCCGATTCCCCGCCTCTGATTCCCCGCCTCTGATACCCCGCCTCTGATTCCCCGCATCTGAATCCCAGCCTCTGAATCCCCGCCTCTGATTCCCCGCCTCTGTTTCCCCGCCTCGGATTCCCCGCATCTGATTACCCGCCTCTCTTTCCGCGCAACATTCCCGGCCTCCGTTTCCCCACATCTCTTTCCCCGCCTCAGATTCCACGCCTCTGATTCCCCGCCTCTGATTCCCCACCTTATATTCCCCGCCTCTCTTTCCCTGCCTCTATTTCCGCGCCTCTTTCTCTGCCTCTCTTTCCCCACATATCTTTTCTTCCCTCTGATTCCCCGCCTCTGATTCCCCTCCTCTGATTCCCTGCCTCTGATTCCCTGACTCTGATTCCCCGCCTCTGATTCCCCGCCTCTGATTCCCCTCCTCTGATTCCCTGCCTCTGATCCCGGGCCTCTGATTCTACGCCTCTCTTTCAGTGTCTCTGATTCCGTGCCTCTGATACCCTGCCTCTCATTCCCTGCCTCTATTTCCGTGCATCTTTCTCTGCATCTTGTTTCCCACATCTCATTTCCCCCCTCTGATAACACGCCTCTGATTCCATGCCTGTGATTCCCTGCCTCAGATTCCCCGCCTCAGATTCCCCGACTCAGATTCCCCGCCTCTGATTCCCCGCATCAGATTCCCTGCCTCAGATTCCCCGACTCAGATTCCCCGCCTCAGATTCCCCGCCTCAGATTCCCTGCCTCAGATTCCCTGCCTCAGATTCCCTGCCTCAGATTCCCTGCCTCAGATTCCCTTCATCTGATTCCCTTCATTTGATTCCCTGCGTCTGATTCCCGGCCTCTGATTCCCCGCCTCTGATTCCCCGCCTCTGATTCCCCACCTCTGATTCCCTGCCTCAGATTCCCTGGCTCAGATTCCCTGCTTCAGATTCCCTGCCTCAGATTCCCTGCCACTGATTCCCCGCATCTGATTCCCCGCCTCTGATTCCCCGCTTCTGATTCCCGCCTCTGATTCCCTGCCTCTGATTCCCCGCCTCTGAATCCCCGCCTCTGATTCCTCGCCTCTGATTCCCTGCCTCAGATTCCCCGGCTCTGATTCCATGCCTCAGATTCCCTGCCTCAGATTCCCTGCCTCCGATTCCCCGCCTCTGATTCCGCGCCTATGATTCCCCGCCTCTGATTCCCAGCCTCTGAATCCCCACCTCTGAATCCCCGCCTCTGATTCCCCGCCTCTGATTCCCCGCCTCTGATTCCACGCCACTGATTCCCCGCCTCTGATTCCAGGCCTCTTATTCCCCGCCTCTGATTCCCCACCTCTGATTGCCTGCCACTGATTGCCCGCCTCTGAATCCCCGCCTCTGATTCCCCGCCTCTGATTCCCCACCTCTGTCTGTATGCCTCTATTTCGCCTCCGCTTTTTCCCCTACACTTTTTCCGCGCCTCTCTTTCCCTCCCTCAATTTCAACAACTCTGTTTGATCTGTTCTGTGTACCTCATTTTCAACACACAAATTCCAACCACTATGTTTCACCCATCACTTTCCCCGCCTCTATATCTCCGCCTATGTTTACCCACCTCTGTTTACCCACCTGTTTCACCGCCTCTGATTCCCCGCCTATGATTCCCCACCTCTGTCTCTACGCCTCTCTTTCGCCTCCACTCTTTCCCCTCCACTCTTTCCGTGCCTGTCTTTCCCTCCCTCAATTTCAACAACACTGTTTGATCTGTTTTGTGTACCTCATTTTAAACACACAAGTTCCAACCACTATGTTTTGCCCGCCTCTTTTCCCGCCTCTATTTATCCACCTATGTTTACCTGCCTCTGTTTACCCGCCTGTTTCCCCGCCTCTGATTCCCCACCTTTCATTCCCCGCCTCTCTTTCCCTGCCTCTATTTTCGCGCCTCTTTCACTGCCTCTCTTTCCTCACATCTCTTTTCCTCCCGCTGATTCCCCGCCTCTGATTCCCCGCCTCTGATTCCCTGCCTCTGATTCCCCGCCTCAGATTCCCTGCCTCAGATTCCCTGCCTCAGATTCCCTGCCTCAGATTCCCTGCCTCTGATTCCCCACCTCTGATTCCCCGCCTCTTATTCCCCGCCTCTGATTCCCCGCCTCTGATTCCCCGCCTCTGATGCCCTGCCTCAGATTCCCCGGCTCTGATTCCCTGCATCAGCTTCCCTGCCTCATATTCCCTGCCTCTGATTCCCCTCCTCTGATTCCCTGCCTCTGATTCCCCGCCTCTGATTCCCTGCCTCAGATTCCCTGCCTCAGATTCCCTGCCTCAGATTCCCTGCCTCTGATTCCCCGCCTCTGATTCCCTGCCTCTGATTCCCTGCCTCAGATTCCCTGCCTCTGATTCCCCGCCTCTTATTCCCCACCTCATATTCCCCGCCTCAGATTCCCCGGCTCTGATTCCCTGCCTCAGATTCCCTGCCTCAAATTCCCTGCCTCTGATTCCCCGCATCTGATTCCCCGCCTCTGATTCCCCGCCTCTGATTCCTCGCATCTGATTCCCCGCCTCTGATTCCCGACCTCTGATTCCACGCCTCTGATTCCCCGCCTCTGATTCCCCGCCTCAGATTCCCCAGCTCTGATTCCCTGCCTCAGATTCCCTGCCTCAGATTCCCTGCGTCCGATTCCCCGCCTCTGATTCCTCGCCTCTGATTCCCCGCCTCTGATTCCCTGCCTCTGATTCCCTGCCTATGATCCCGGGCCTCTGATTCCACGCCTCTCTTTCCGTGTCTCTGATTCCCTGCCTCTGATACCCTGCCTCTCATTCCCTGCCTCTATTTCCGTGCATCTTTCTCTGCATCTTTTTTCCCACATCTCATTTCCCCCCTCTGATAACCCGCCTCTGATTCCATGCCTGTGATTCCCTGCCTCAGATTCCCCGCCTCAGATTCCCCGACTCAGATTCCCCGCCTCAGATTCCCCGCCTCAGATTCCCTGCCTCAGATTCCCAGCCTCAGATTCCCTGCCTCAGATTCCCTGCCTCAGATTCCCTTCATCTGATTCCCTTCATTTGATTCCCTGCGTCTGATTCCCGGCCTCTGATTCCCCGCCTCTGATTCCCCGCCTCTGATTCCCCACCTCTGATTCCCTGCCTCAGATTCCCTGGCTCAGATTCCCTGCTTCAGATTCGCTGCCTCAGATTCCCTGCCTCAGATTCCCTGCCACTGATTCCCCGCATCTGATTCCCCGCCTCTGATTCCCCGCTTCTGATTCCCGCCTCTGATTCCCTGCCTCTGATTCCCCGCCTCTGAATCCCCGCCTCTGATTCCTCGCCTCTGATTCCCTGCCTCAGATTCCCCGGCTCTGATTCCATGCCTCAGATTCCCTGCCTCAGATTCCCTGCCTCCGATTCCCCGCCTCTGATTCCGCGCCTATGATTCCCCGCCTCTGATTCCCAGCCTCTGAATCCCCACCTCTGAATCCCCTCCTCTGATTCCCTGCCTCTGATTCCCCGCCTCTGATTCCACGCCACTGATTCCCCGCCTCTGATTCCAGGCCTCTTATTCCCCGCCTCTGATTCCCCACCTCTGATTGCCTGCCACTGATTGCCCGCCTCTGATTCCACGCCTCTGATTCCCCGCCTCTGATTCCCCACCTCTGTCTGTACGCCTCTCTTTCGCCTCCGCTTTTTCCCCTACACTTTTTCCGCGCCTCTCTTTCCCTCCCTCAATTTCAACAACTCTGTTTGATCTGTTCTGTGTACCTCATTTTCAACACACAATTTCCAACCACTATGTTTCACCCATCACTTTCCCCGCCTCTATTTCTCTGCCTATGTTTACCCACCTCTGTTTACCCACCTGTTTCACCGCCTCTGATTCCCCGCCTATGATTCCCCACCTCTGTCTCTACGCCTCTCTTTCGCCTCCACTCTTTCCCCTCCACTCTTTCCGTGCCTGTCTTTCCCTCCCTCAATTTCAACAACACTGTTTGATCTGTTTTGTGTACCTGATTTTAAACACACAAGTTCCAACCACTATGTTTTGCCCGCCTCTTTCCCCGCCTCTATTTATCCACCTATGTTTACCTGCCTCTGTTTACCCGCCTGTTTCACCGCCTCTCATTCCCCACCTCAGATTCCCCGCCTCTGATTCCCTGCCTCTGATTCCCCGGCTCTGATTCCCTGCCTCAGATTCCCTGCCTCAAATTCCCTGCCTCTGATTCCCTGCATCTGATTCCCCGCCTCTGATTCCCCGCCTCTGATTCCTCGCATCTGATTCCCCGCCTCTGATTCCCCGCCTCTGATTCCACGCCTCTGATTCCCCGCCTCTGATTCCCCGCATCAGATTCTCCAGCTCTGATTCTCTGCCTCAGATTCCCTGCCTCAGATTCCCTGCCTCCCATTCCCCGCCTCTGATTCCCCGCCTCTGATTCCCCGCCTCTGATTCCCCGCCTCTGAATCCCAGCCTCTGAATCCCCTCCTCTGATTCCCCGCCTCTGTTTCCCCGCCTCTGTTTCCCCGACTCTGATTCCCCGTCTCTGATTCCCTGCCTCTGATTACCCGCCTCCCTTTCCGCAAAACTTTCCCGGCCTCAGTTTCCCCACATCTCTTTCCCCGCCTCAGATTCCACGCCTCTGATTCCCCGCCTCTGATTCCCCACATTTCATTCCACGCCTCTCTTTCCCTGCCTCTATTTCCGCGCCTCTTTCTCTGCCTCTCTTTCCCCACATCTCATTTCCTCCCTCTGATTCCCCACCTCTGATTCCCCTCCTCTGATTCCCTGCCTCAAATTCCCTGCCTCTGATTCCCCGCCTCTGATTCCCCGCCTCTGATTCCCCTCCTCTGATTCCCTGCCTCTGATTCTCTGCCTCTGATTCCCTGCCTCTGATTCCCCGCCTCTGATTCCCTGCCACTGATTCCCTGCCTCTGATTCCCTCCCTCTGATTCCGCGCCTCTGATTCCACGCCTCTCTTTCCGTGTCTCTGATTCCCCACCTCTGATTCCCTGCCTCTGATACCCTGCCTCTCATTCCCTGCCTCTATTTCCGTGCATCTTTCTCTGCATCTTGTTTCCCACATCTCATTTCCCCCCTCTGATAAACCGCCTCTGATTCCATGCCTGTGATTCCCTGCCTCAGATTCCCCGCCTCTGATTCCCCGCCTCTGATTCCCGCCTCAGATTCCCTGCCTCTGATTCCCTGCCTCTGATTCCCTGCATCTGATTCCCTGCCTCTGAATCCCCGCCTCCGATTCCGCACCCACGTTTCTCCGTCTCTGTTGCTCTGCCTCTTATTTGCTGGCTCAGTTTCGCCGGCTCTGATTCCGCACCTCTGATTCCACGCCTCTCTTTCCGTGTCTCTGATTCCCCGCCTCTGATTCCCTGCCTCTGATACCCTGCCTCTCTTTCGCTGCCTCTATTTCCGTGCCTCTTTCTCTGCATCTCGTTTCCCACATCTCATTTCCCCCCTCTGA
This sequence comes from Narcine bancroftii, assembly GCF_036971445.1. Classification (NCBI taxonomy): domain Eukaryota; kingdom Metazoa; phylum Chordata; class Chondrichthyes; order Torpediniformes; family Narcinidae; genus Narcine; species Narcine bancroftii. The sequence goes on from NC_091481.1 coordinate 93,096,456, forward strand.
TAACCCGCCTCAGATTCCCCGCCTCATATTCCCCGCCTCAGATTCCCTGCCTCAGATTCCCTGCCTCAGATTCCCTTCATCTTATTCCCTTCATCTGATTCCCTGCCTCTGATTCCCCACCTCTGATTCCCCGCCTCTAACTACCCGCCTCTGATTCCCCGCTTCTGATCCCCCACCTAAGATTCCCTGCCTTAGTTTCCCTGCCTCAGATTCCCTGCCTCTGACTCCCCGCATCTGATTCCCCGCTTCTGATTCCCCACCTCTGATTCGCCGCCTCTGATTCCCCGCCTCTGATTCCCCGCCTCTGATTCCCCGCCTCTTATGACCCGCCTCTAATTCCCCGCCTCAGATTCCCCGGCTCTGATTCCCTGCCTCAGATTCCCTGCCTCTGATACCCTGCCTCTCTTTGCCTGCCTCTATATCCGTGCCTCTTTCTCTGCATCTCGTTTACCACATCTCATTTCCCCCCACTGATAACCCGCCTCTGATTCCCCGCCTCTGATTCCCCGCCTCTGATTCCCTGCCTCTAATTCCCCGCCTCTGATTCCCCACCTCTGATTCCCCACCTCTGATTCCCCGCCTCTGATTCCCCGCCTCTGATTCCCCACCTCAGATTTCCCGGCTCTGATTCCCTGCCTCAGATTCCCTGCGACAGATTCCCTGCCTCAGATTCCCTGCCTCTGATTCCCCGCCTCTTATTCCCCACCTCTTATTCCCCGCCTCAGAATCCCCGGCTCTGATTCCCTGCCTCAGATTCCCTGCCTCAAATTCCCTGCCTCTGATTCCCCGCATCTGATTCCCCGCCTGTGATTCCCCGCCTCTGATTCCTCGCATCCGATTCCCAGCCTCTGATTCCCCGCCTCAGATTCCACGCCTCTGATTCCCCGCCTCTGATTCCCCGCCTCAGATACCCCAGCTCTGATTCCCTGCCTCAGATTCCCTGCCTCAGATTCCATGCCTCCGATTCCCAGCCTCTGATTCCCCACCTCTGATTCCACGCCTCTGATTCCCCGCCTCTGATTCCCCGCCTCAGATTCCCCAGCTCTGATTCCCTGCCTCAGATTCCCTGCCTCAGATTCCCTGCCTCCGATTCCCCGCCTCTGATTCCCCGCCTCTGATACCCCGCCTCTGATTCCCCGCATCTGAATCCCAGCCTCTGAATCCCCGCCTCTGATTCCCCGCCTCCCTTTCCGCGCAACTTTCCCGGCCTCCGTTTCCCCTCATCTCTTTCCCCGCCTCAGATTCCCCGCCTCAGATTCCCCGCCTCTGATTGCCTGCCTCTGATTCCCCGCCTCTGATTCCCTGCCTCTGATACCCTGCCTCTGATTCCCCGCCTCTGATTCCATGCCTCTGATTCCCCGCCTCTGATTCCCCGCCTCTGATTCCCCACCTCTGATTCCCTGCCTCAGATTCCCTGCCTCAGATTCCCTGCCTCAGATTCCCTGCATCTGATTCCCCGCCTCTGATTCCCCGCCTCTTATTCCCCACCTCTGATTCTCCACCTCTGATTCCCCGCCTCTGATTCCCTGCCTCTGTTTCCCCGCCTCTGATTCCCCGCCTCTGATTCCCTGCCTCAGATTCCCCGGCTCCGATTCCCTGCCTGAGATTCCCTGCCTGAGATTCCCTGCCTATGATTCCCTGCCTCTGAGTCCCCGCGTCAGATTCCCCGGCTCAGATTCCCTGCCTGAGATTCCCTGCCTCTGATTCCCTGCCTCTGATTCCCTGCCTCTGATTCCCTGCCTCTGATTCCCTGCCTCTATATCCCTGCCTCTGATTCCCTGCCTCTGATTCCGCGCCTCTGATTCCCCGCCTCTCTTTCCGTGTCTCTGATTCCCCGCCTCAGATTCCCCGCCTCTGATTCCCCGCATCTGATTACCCGCCTCCCTTTCCGCGCAACTTTCCCGGCCTCCGTTTCCCCTCATCTCTTTCCCCGCCTCAGATTCCCCGCCTCAGATTCCCCGCCTCTGATTGCCTGCCTCTGATTCCCCGCCTCTGATTCCCTGCCTCTGATACCCTGCCTCTGATTCCCCGACTCTGATTCCCCGCCTCTGATTCCCCGCCTCTGATTCCCCGCCTCTGATTCCCCACCTCTGATTCCCTGCCTCAGATTCCCTGCCTCAGATTCCCTGCCTCAGATTCCCTGCATCTGATTCCCCGCCTCTGATTCCCCGCCTCTTATTCCCCGCCTCTGATTCCCCACCTCTGTTTCCCCGCCTCTGATTCCCTGCCTCTGTTTCCCCGCCTCTGATTCCCCGCCTCTGATTCCCCGCCTCAGATTCCCCGGCTCCGATTCCCTGCCTGAGATTCCCTGCCTGAGATTCCCTGCCTATGATTCCCTGCCTCTGAGTCCCCGCGTCAGATTCCCCGGCTCAGATTCCCTGCCTGAGATTCCCTGCCTCTGATTCCCTGCCTCTGATTCCCTGCCTCTGATTCCCTGCCTCTGATTCCCTGCCTCTATATCCCTGCCTCTGATTCCCTGCCTCTGATTCCGCGCCTCTGATTCCCCGCCTCTCTTTCCGTGTCTCTGATTCCCCGCCTCAGATTCCCCGCCTCTGATTCCCCGCCTCTGATTCCCTGCCTCAGATTCCCTGCCTCAGATTCCTTGCCTCAGATTCCCTGCCTCTGATTCCCCGCCTCTGATTCCCCGCCTCTTTTTCCCTGCCTCTGATTCCCCGCCTCTGATTCCCGCCTCTGATTCCCTGCCTCTGTTTCCCCGCCTCTGAATCTCCGCGTCTGATTCCCCGCCTCAGATTCCCCGGCTCTGATTCCCTGCCTGAGATTCCATGCCTCAGATTCCCCACCTCAGATTCCCTGCCTCAGATTCCCCGCCTCAGATTCCCCGCCTCAGATTCCCCGCCTCAGATTCCCCGCCTCAGATTCCCCGCCTCAGATTCCCCGCCTCAGATTCCCCGCCTCAGATTCCCTGCCTCAGATTCCCTGCCTCTGATTCCCCGCCTCTGATTCCCCGCCTCTTATTCCCCGCCTCTGATTCCCCGCCTCTGATTCCCCGCGTCTGATTCCCTGCCTCAGATTCCCCGGTTCTGATTCCCTGCATTAGACTCCCTGCCTCAGATTCCCTGCCTCTGATTCCCCGCCTCTGATTCCCTGCCTCTGATTCCCCGCCTCTGATTCCTGCCTCAGATTCCCTGCCTCAGATTCCCTGCCTCAGATTCCCTGCCTCTAAATCCCTGCCTCTGATTCCCTGCCACTGATTCCGCGCCTCTGATTCCCCGCCTCTCTTTCCGTGTCTCTGATTCCCCGCCTCAGATTCCCTGCCTCAGATACACTGCCTCTCTTTGCCTTCCTCTATTTCCGTGCCTCTTTCTCTGCATCTAGTTTCCCACATCTCATTTGCCCCCTCTGATAACCCGCCTCTGATTCCATGCCTCTGATTCCCCGCCTCTGATTCCCCGCCTCTGATTCCCTGCCTCAGATTTCCTGCCTCAGATTCCTTGCCTCAGATTCCCAGCCTCTGATTCCCCGCCTCTGATTCCCCGCCTCTTATTCCCCGCCTCTGATTCCCCGCCTCTGATTCCCCGCCTCTGATTCCCTGCCTCTGTATCCCCGCCTCTGGATCCCCGCGTCTGATTCCCCGCCTCAGATTCCACGGCTCTGATTCCCTGCCTGAGATTCCATGCCTCAGATTCCCCACCTCAGATTCCCTGCGTCAGATTCCCCGCCTCAGATTCCCCGCCTCAGATTCCCCGCCTCAGATTCCCCACCTCAGATTCCCTTCCTCAGATTCCCTGTCTCAGATTCCCTGCATCAGATTCCCTTCATCTGATTCCCTTCATCAGATTCCCTACCTCTGATTCCCTGCCTCAGATTCCCTGCCTCAGATTCCCTGCCTCAGATTCCCTGCCTCTGATTGCCTGCCTCTGATTCCCTGCCTCTGATTCCCTGCCTCTGATTCCCCGCCTCTTATTCCCCGCCTCTGATTCCCAGCATCTGATTCCCTGCCTATGATTCCCTGCCTCTGTTTCCCCGCCTCTGATAACCCGCCTCTGATTCCCCGCCTCAGATTCCCCGCCTCAGAGTCCCTGCCTCAGATTCCCCGCCTCAGAATCCCCGCCTCAGATTCCCCGCCTCAGATTCCCCGCCTCAGATTCCCCGCCTCAGATTCCCCGCCTCAGATTCCCCGCCTCAGATTCCCCGCCTCAGATTCCCCGCCTCAGATTTCCCGCCTCAGATTCCCCGCCTCAGATTCCCCGCCTCAGATTCCCCACCTCAGATTACCCGCCTCAGATTCCCCGCCTCAGTTTCCCCGCCTCAGATTCCCCGCCTCAGATTCCCCGCCTCTGATTGCCTGCCTCTGATTCCCTGCCTCTGAATCCCTGCCTCTGATTCCCTGCATCTGATTCCCTGCCTCTGGTTCCGTGCCTCTGATTCCCTGCCTCTGATTCCGCGCCTCTGATTCCACGCCTCTCTTTCCGTATCTCTGATTCCCCGCCTCTGATTCCCTGCCTCTGATTCCCTGCCTCTGTTGTCCCGCTTCTGATTCCCCGCCTCTGATTCCCCGCCTCAGATTCCCCGGCTCTGATTCCCTGCCTGAGATTCCCTGCCTCAGATTCCCTGCCTATGATTCCCTGCCTCTGAGTCCCCGCGTCAGATTCCCCGGCTCTGATTCCCTGCCTGAGATTCCCTGCCTCAGATTCCCCGCCTCAGATTCCCTGCCTCAGATTCCCCGCCTCAGATTCCCCGCCTCAGATTCCCCGCCTCAGATTCCCCACCTCAGATTCCCCGCCTCAGATTCCCCGCCTCAGATTCCCCACCTCAGATTCCCCGCCTCAGATTCCCTGCCTCTGATTCCCTGCCTCTGATTCCCTGCCTCTGATTCCCTGCCTCTTATATCCCTGCCTCTGATTCCCTGCCTCTGATTCCGCGCCTCTGATTCCCCACCTCTCTTTCCGTGTCTCTGATTCCCCGCCTCAGATTCCCCGCCTCAGATTCCCTGCCTCAGATTCCCCGCCTCAGATTCGCTGCCTCTGATTCCCCGACTCTGATTCCCCGCATGTTATTCCCCGCCTCTGATTCCCCGCCTCTGATTCCCTGCCTCTGATTCCCTGCCTCTTATTCCCCGCCTCTGATTCCCTGCCTCAGATTCCCTGCCTCAGATTCCCTGCCTCAGATTCCCTGCCTCTGATTCCCCGACTCTGATTCCCCGCCTCTTATTCCCCACCTCTGAATCCCCGCCTCTGATTCTCCGCCTCTGATTCCCTGCCTCTGTTTCCCAACCTCTGATTCCCCGCCTCTGATTCCCCGCCTCAGATTCCCCGGCTCTGATTCCCTACCTCAGATTCCCTGCCTCTGATTCCCTGCCTCAGATTCCTCGCCCCAGATTTCCCACCTCAGATTCCCCGCCTCAGATTCCCCAACTCAGATTCCCCGCCTCAGATTCCCCGCCTCAGATTCCCCGCCTCAGATTCCCCGCCTCAGATTCCCCGCCTCAGATTCCCTGCCTCAGATTCCCTGTCTCAGATTCCCTGCCTCAGATTCCCTTCATCTGATTCCCTTCATCTGATTCCCTGCCTCTGATTCCCTGCCTCTGATTCCCCGCCTCTGATTCCCCGCCTCTGATTCCCCGCCTCAGATTCCCTGCCTCAGATTCCCTGCCTCAGATTCCCTGCCTCTGATTCCCTGCCTCAGATTCCCTGCCTCAGATTCCCTGCCTCAGATTCCCTGCCTCTGATTGCCTGCCTCTGATTCCCTGCCTCTGATTCCCTGCCTCTGATTCCCTGCCTCTGATTCCCTGCCTCTGATTCCCTGCCTCTGATTCCGCGCCTCTGTTTCCACTCCTCTCTTTCCTTGTCTCTGATTCCCCGCCTCTGAGTCCCTGCCTCTGATACCCTGCCTCTCTTTGCCTGCCTCTATTTCCGTGCCTCTTTCACTGCATCTAGTTTCCCACTTCTCATTTGCCCCCTCTGATAACCCGCCTCTGATTCCATGCCTCTGATTCACTGCCTCAGATTCCCTGCATCAGATTCCCCGACTCAGATTTACCGCCTCAGATTCCCCGCCTCAGATTCCCTGCCTCAGATTCCCTGCCTCAGATTCCCTGCCTCAGATTCCCTGCCTCAGATTCCCTTCATCTGATGCCCTTCATCAATTCCCTGCCTCTGATTCCCTGCCTCTGATTCCCCACCTCTGATTCCCCGCCTCAGATTCCCTGGCTCTGATTCTCTGGCTCAGATTCCCTGCCTTAGATTCCCTGCCTCTGATTCCCCGCATCTGATTCCAGGCCTCTTATTCCCCACCTCTGATTCCCCGCCTCTGATTCCCCGTCTCTGATTCCCCACCTCCCTCTACGCCTCTCTTTCGCCTCCACTCTTTCCCCTCCACTCTTTCCGCGCCTCTCTTTCCCTCCCTCAATTTCAACAACTCTGATTGATCTGTTCTGTGTACCTCATTTTCAACACACAATTTCCAACCACTATGTTTCACCCATCTCTTTCCCCGCCTCTATTTATCCGCCTATGTTTACCCGCCTCTGTTTACCCACCTGTTTCACCGCCTCTGATTCCCCGCCTCTGATTCCCCACCTCTGTCTCTACGCCTCTCTTTCGCCTCCACTCTTTCCCCTCCACTCTTTCAGTGCCTGTCTTTCCCTCCCTCAATTTCAACAACACTGTTTGATCTGTTTTGTGTACCTCATTTTAAACACACAAGTTCCAACCACTATGTTTTGCCCGCCTCTTTCCCCGCCTCTATTTATCCACCTATGTTTACCTGCCACTGTTTACCCGCCTGTTTCCCCGCCTCTGATTCCCCACCTTTCATTCCCCGCCTCTCTTTCCCTGCCTCTATTTCCGTGCCTCTTTCTCTGCCTCTCTTTCCCCACATCTCTTTACCTCCCGCTGATTCCCCGCCTCTGATTCCCCGCCTCTGATTCCCTGCCTCTGATTCCCTGCCTCAGATTCCCTGCCTCAGATTCCCTGCCTCAGATTCCCTCCCTCTGATTCCCCGCCTCTGATTCTCCGCCTCTTATTCCCCGCCTCTGATTCCACTCCTCTGATTCCCCGCCTCTGATTCCCTGCCTCTCTTTCCCCGCCTCTGATTCCCCGCCTCTGATTCCCCGCTTCAGATTCCCCGGCTCTGATTCCCTGCCTCAGATTCCCCGCCTCAGATTCCCCGGCTCAGATTCCCCGCCTCAGATTCCCTGCCTCAGATACCCCGCCTCAGATTCCCTGCCTCAGATTCCCCGCCTCAGATTCCCCGCCTCAGATTCCCCGCCTCAGATTCCCCGCCTCATATTCCCCGCCTCTGATTCCCTGCCTCTGATTCCCTGCCTCTGATTCCACGCCTCTCTTTCCGTATCTCTGATTCCCCGCCTCTAATTCCCTGCGTCTGATACCCTGCCTCTATTTGCCTGTCTCTATTTCCGTGCCTCTTTCTCTGCATCTAGTTTCCCACATGTCATTTGCCCCCTCTGATAACCCGCCTCTGATTCCATGCCTCTGATTCCCCGCCTCTGATTCCCCGCCTCTGTTTCCCTGCCTCTGATTCCCCGCCTCTGATTCCCTGCCTCAGATTCCCTGCCTCAGATTCCCTGCCTCTGATTCCCCGCCTCTTATTCCCCGTCTCTGATTCCCCGCCTCTGATTCCCCGCGTCTGATTCCCTCCCTCAGATTCCCCGGCTCTGATTCCTTGCATTAGATTCCCTGCCTCAGATTCCCTGCCTCTGATTCCCCGCCTCTGATTCCCTGCCTCTGATTCCCCGCCTCTGATTCCTGCCTCAGATTCCCTGCCTCAGATTCCCTGCCACAGATTCCCTGCCTCTGATTCACTGCCTTTAATTCCCCGCCTCTTATTCCCCACCTCTGATTCCCAGCCTCTGATTCCCCGCCTCTGATTACCTGCCTCTGTTTCCCCGCCTCTGATTCCCCGCCTCTGATTCCCCGCCTCAGATTCCCCGCCTCAGATTCCCTGCCTCAGATTCCCCGCCTTAGATTCCCCGCCTCAGATTCCCCGCCTGAGATTCCCCGCCTCAGATTCCCTGCCTCAGATTCCCCGCCTCAGATTCCCCGCCTCAGATTCCCTGCCTCTGATTGCCTGCCTCTGATTCCCTGCCTCTGATTCCCTGCCTCTGATTCCCCGCCTCTGATTCCCCGCCTCAGATTCCCTGCCTCAGATTCCCTGCCTCAGATTCCCTGCCTCTGATTCCCTGCCTCAGATTCCCTGCCTCTGATTCCCTGCCTCATATTCCCTGCCTCTGATTGCCTCCCTCTGTTTCCCTGCCTCTGATTCCCTGCCTCTGATTCCCTGCCTCTGATTCCCTGCCTCTGATTCCCTGCCTCTGATTCCCTGCCTCTGATTCCGCGCCTCTGATTCCACGCCTCTCTTTCCTTGTCTCTGATTCCCCGCCTCTGAGTCCCTGCCTCTGATACCCTGCCTCTCTTTGCCTGCCTCTATATCCGTGCCTCTTTCACTGCATCTAGTTTCCCACATCTCATTTGCCCCCTCTGATAACCCGCCTCTGATTCCATGCCTCTGATTCACTGCCTCAGATTCCCGGCATCAGATTCCCCGACTCAGATTTACCGCCTCAGATTCCCCGCCTCAAATTCCCCGCCTCAGATTCCCTGCCTCAGATTCCCTGCCTCAGATTCCCTGCCTCAGATTCCCTGCCTCAGATTCCCTTCATCTGATGCCCTTCATCAATTCCCTGCCTCTGATTCCCTGCTTCTGATTCCCCACCTCTGATTCCCCGCCTCAGATTCCCTGGCTCTGATTCTCTGGCTCAGATTCCCTGCCTTAGATTCCCTGCCTCTGATTCCCCGCATCTGATTCCAGGCCTCTTATTCCCCACCTCTGATTCCCCGCCTCTGATTGCCTGCCACTGATTGCCCGCCTATGATTCCCCGCCTCTGATTCCCCGCCTCTGATTCCCCACCTCTGTCTGTATGCCTCTCTTTCGCCTCCGCTTTTTCCCCTCCACTCTTTCCGCGCCTCTCTTTCCCTCCCTCAATTTCAACAACTCTGTTTGATCTGTTCTGTGTACCTCATTTTCAACACACAAGTTCCAACCACTATGTTTCACCCATCTCTTTCTCCGCCTCTATTTATCCGCCTATGTTTACCCGCCTCTGTTTACCCACCTGTTTCACCGCCTCTGTTTCCCCGCCTCTGATTCCCCACCTCTGTCTCTACGCCTCTCTTTCGCCTCCACTCTTTCCCCTCCACTCTTTCCGTGCCTGTCTTTCCCTCCCTCAATTTCAACAACACTCTTTGATCTGTTTTGTGTACCTAATTTTAAACACACAAGTTCCAACCACTATGTTTTGCCCGCCTCTTTCCCCACTTCTATTTATCCACCTATGTTTACCTGCCACTGTTTACCCGCCTGTTTCCCCGCCTCTGATTCCCCACCTTTCATTCCCCGCCTCTCTTTCCCTGCCTCTATTTCAGCGCCTCTTTCTCTGCCTCTCTATCCCCACATCTCTTTTCCTCCCGCTGATTCCCCGCCTCTGATTCCCTGCCTCAGATTCCCTGCCTCTGATTCCCCGCCACTGATTCCCCGCCTCTTATTCCCCTCCTCTGATTCCCCGCCTCTGATTCCCCGCCTCTGATTCCCCGCCTCTGATTCCCCGCCTCTGATTCCCCGCCTCTGATTCCCTGCCTCAGATTCCCTGCCTCAGATTCCTTGCCTCAGATTCCCTGCCTCTGATTCCCCTCTTCTGATTCCCCGCCTCTTATTCCCCGCCTCTGATTCCCCGCCTCTGATTCCCCACCTCTGATTCCCTGCCTCTGTTTCCCCGCCTCTGGTTCCCCGCGTCTGATTCCCCGCCTCAGATTCCCCGGCTCTGATTCCCTGCCTGAGATTCCATGCCTCAGAATCCCCGCCTCAGATTCCCTGCCTCAGATTCCCCGCCGCAGATTCCCCACCTCAGATTCCCCGCCTCAGATTCCCTGCCTCAGATTCCCCGCCTCAGATTCCCCGCCTCAGATTCCCTGCCTCTGATTCCCTGCCTCTGATTCCGCGCCTCTGATTCCACGCCTCTCTTTCCGTATCTCTGATTCCCCGCCTCTAATTCCCTGCGTCTGATACCCTGACTCTATTTGCCTGTCTCTATTTCCGTGCCTCTTTCTCTGCATCTAGTTTCCCACATGTCATTTGCCCCCTCTGATAACCCGCCTCTGATTCCATGCCTCTGATTCCCCGCCTCTGATTCCCCGCCTCTGTTTCCCTGCCTCTGATTCCCCGCCTCTGATTCCCTGCCTCAGATTCCCTGCCTCAGATTCCCTGCCTCTGATTCCCCGCCTCTGATTCCCCACCTCTGTCTGTATGCCTCTCTTTCGCCTCCGCTTTTTCCCCTCCACTCTTTCCGCGCCTCTCTTTCCCTCCCTCAATTTCAACAACTCTGTTTGATCTGTTCTGTGTACCTCATTTTCAACACACAAGTTCCAACCACTATGTTTCACCCATCTCTTTCTCCGCCTCTATTTATCCGCCTATGTTTACCCGCCTCTGTTTACCCACCTGTTTCACCGCCTCTGTTTCCCCGCCTCTGATTCCCCACCTCTGTCTCTACGCCTCTCTTTCGCCTCCACTCTTTCCCCTCCACTCTTTCCGTGCCTGTCTTTCCCTCCCTCAATTTCAACAACACTCTTTGATCTGTTTTGTGTACCTCATTTTAAACACACAAGTTCCAACCACTATGTTTTGCCCGCCTCTTTCCCCACTTCTATTTATCCACCTATGTTTACCTGCCACTGTTTACCCGCCTGTTTCCCCGCCTCTGATTCCCCACCTTTCATTCCCCGCCTCTCTTTCCCTGCCTCTATTTCAGCGCCTCTTTCTCTGCCTCTCTATCCCCACATCTCTTTTCCTCCCGCTGATTCCCCGCCTCTGATTCCCTGCCTCAGATTCCCTGCCTCTGATTCCCCGCCACTGATTCCCCGCCTCTTATTCCCCTCCTCTGATTCCCCGCCTCTGATTCCCCGCGTCTGATTCCCTCCCTCAGATTCCCCGGCTCTGATTCCTTGCATTAGATTCCCTGCCTCAGATTCCCTGCCTCTGATTCCCCGCCTCTGATTCCCTGCCTCTGATTCCCCGCCTCTGATTCCTGCCTCAGATTCCCTGCCTCAGATTCCCTGCCACAGATTCCCTGCCTCTGATTCACTGCCTTTAATTCCCCGCCTCTTATTCCCCACCTCTGATTCCCAGCCTCTGATTCCCCGCCTCTGATTACCTGCCTCTGTTTCCCCGCCTCTGATTCCCCGCCTCTGATTCCCCGCCTCAGATTCCCCGCCTCAGATTCCCTGCCTCAGATTCCCCGCCTTAGATTCCCCGCCTCAGATTCCCCGCCTGAGATTCCCCGCCTCAGATTCCCTGCCTCAGATTCCCCGCCTCAGATTCCCCGCCTCAGATTCCCTGCCTCTGATTGCCTGCCTCTGATTCCCTGCCTCTGATTCCCTGCCTCTGATTCCCCGCCTCTGATTCCCCGCCTCAGATTCCCTGCCTCAGATTCCCTGCCTCAGATTCCCTGCCTCTGATTCCCTGCCTCAGATTCCCTGCCTCTGATTCCCTGCCTCATATTCCCTGCCTCTGATTGCCTCCCTCTGTTTCCCTGCCTCTGATTCCCTGCCTCTGATTCCCTGCCTCTGATTCCCTGCCTCTGATTCCCTGCCTCTGATTCCCTGCCTCTGATTCCGCGCCTCTGATTCCACGCCTCTCTTTCCTTGTCTCTGATTCCCCGCCTCTGAGTCCCTGCCTCTGATACCCTGCCTCTCTTTGCCTGCCTCTATATCCGTGCCTCTTTCACTGCATCTAGTTTCCCACATCTCATTTGCCCCCTCTGATAACCCGCCTCTGATTCCATGCCTCTGATTCACTGCCTCAGATTCCCGGCATCAGATTCCCCGACTCAGATTTACCGCCTCAGATTCCCCGCCTCAAATTCCCCGCCTCAGATTCCCTGCCTCAGATTCCCTGCCTCAGATTCCCTGCCTCAGATTCCCTGCCTCAGATTCCCTTCATCTGATGCCCTTCATCAATTCCCTGCCTCTGATTCCCTGCCTCTGATTCCCCACCTCTGATTCCCCGCCTCAGATTCCCTGGCTCTGATTCTCTGGCTCAGATTCCCTGCCTTAGATTCCCTGCCTCTGATTCCCCGCATCTGATTCCAGGCCTCTTATTCCCCACCTCTGATTCCCCGCCTCTGATTGCCTGCCACTGATTGCCCGCCTATGATTCCCCGCCTCTGATTCCCCGCCTCTGATTCCCCACCTCTGTCTGTATGCCTCTCTTTCGCCTCCGCTTTTTCCCCTCCACTCTTTCCGCGCCTCTCTTTCCCTCCCTCAATTTCAACAACTCTGTTTGATCTGTTCTGTGTACCTCATTTTCAACACACAAGTTCCAACCACTATGTTTCACCCATCTCTTTCTCCGCCTCTATTTATCCGCCTATGTTTACCCGCCTCTGTTTACCCACCTGTTTCACCGCCTCTGTTTCCCCGCCTCTGATTCCCCACCTCTGTCTCTACGCCTCTCTTTCGCCTCCACTCTTTCCCCTCCACTCTTTCCGTGCCTGTCTTTCCCTCCCTCAATTTCAACAACACTCTTTGATCTGTTTTGTGTACCTCATTTTAAACACACAAGTTCCAACCACTATGTTTTGCCCGCCTCTTTCCCCACTTCTATTTATCCACCTATGTTTACCTGCCACTGTTTACCCGCCTGTTTCCCCGCCTCTGATTCCCCACCTTTCATTCCCCGCCTCTCTTTCCCTGCCTCTATTTCAGCGCCTCTTTCTCTGCCTCTCTATCCCCACATCTCTTTTCCTCCCGCTGATTCCCCGCCTCTGATTCCCTGCCTCAGATTCCCTGCCTCTGATTCCCCGCCACTGATTCCCCGCCTCTTATTCCCCTCCTCTGATTCCCCGCCTCTGATTCCCCGCCTCTGATTCCCCGCCTCTGATTCCCCGCCTCTGATTCCCCGCCTCTGATTCCCTGCCTCAGATTCCCTGCCTCAGATTCCTTGCCTCAGATTCCCTGCCTCTGATTCCCCTCTTCTGATTCCCCGCCTCTTATTCCCCGCCTCTGATTCCCCGCCTCTGATTCCCCACCTCTGATTCCCTGCCTCTGTTTCCCCGCCTCTGGTTCCCCGCGTCTGATTCCCCGCCTCAGATTCCCCGGCTCTGATTCCCTGCCTGAGATTCCATGCCTCAGAATCCCCGCCTCAGATTCCCTGCCTCAGATTCCCCGCCGCAGATTCCCCACCTCAGATTCCCCGCCTCAGATTCCCTGCCTCAGATTCCCCGCCTCAGATTCCCCGCCTCAGATTCCCTGCCTCAGATTCCTCGCCTCAGATTCCCTGCCTCAGATTCCCTGCCTCAGATTCCCTGCCTCAGATTCCCTTCATCTGATTCCCTTCATCTGATTCCCTGCCTCTGTTACCCTGCCTCTGATTCCCCGCCTCTGATTCCCTGCCTCTGATTCCCTGCCTCTGATTCCCTGCCTCTGATTCCGCACCTCTGATTCCACGCCTCTCTTTCCTTGTCTCTGATTCCCCGCCTCTGATTCCCCGCCTCTGATTCCCCGCCTCTGATTCACTGCCTCAGATTCCCTGCCTCAGATTCCCTGTCTCAGATTTCCTGCCTCAGATTCCCTGCCTCAGATTCCCTGCCTCAGATTCCCTGCCTCCGATTCCCCGCCTCTGATTCCCCGCCTCTGATTCCCCGCCTCTGATTCCCAGCCTCTGAATCCCTGCCTCTGAATCCCCGCCTCTGATTCCCCGCCTCTGTTTCCCCGCCTCTGATTCCCCGCACCTGATTCCCCGCCTCTGATTCCACGCCTCTGATTCCCCGCCTCTGATTCCAGGCCTCTTATTCCCCGCCTCTGATTCCCCACCTCTGATTGCCTGCCACTGATTGCCCGCCTCTGATTCCCCGCCTCTGATTCCCCGCCTCTGATTCCCCACCTCTGTCTGTATGCCTCTCTTTCGCCTCCGCTTTTTCCCCTACACTCTTTCCGCGCCTCTCTTTCCCTCCCTCAATTTGAACAACTCTGTTTGATCTGTTCTGTGTACCTCATTTTCAACACACAAGTTCCAACCACTATGTTTCACCCATCACTTTCCCCGCCTCTATTTTTCCGCCTATGTTTACCCGCCTCTGTTTACCCACCTGTTTCACCGCCTCTGATTCCCCGCCTCTGATTCCCCAACTCTGTCTCGACGCCTCTCTTTCGCCTCCACTCTTTCCCCTCCACTCTTTCCGTGCCTGTCTTTCCCTCCCTCAATTTCAACAACACTGTTTGATCTGTTTTGTGTACCTCATTTTAAACACACAACTTCCAACCACTATGTTTTGCCCGCCTCTTTCCCCGCCTCTATTTATCCACCTATGTTTACCTGCCTCTGTTTACCCGCCTGTTTCCCCGCCTCTGATTCCCCACCTTTCATTCCCCGCCTCTCTTTCCCTGCCTCTATTTCCGCGCCTCTTTCTCTGCCTCTCTTTCCCCACATCTCTTTTCCTCCCGCTGATTCCCCGCCTCTGATTCCCCGCCTCTGATTCCCTGCCACTGATTCCCCGCCTCTGATTCCCTGCCTCAGATTCCCTGCCTCAGATTCCCTGCCTCAGATTCCCGGCCTCTGATTCCCCGCCTCTGATACCCCGCCTCTTATTTCCCGCCTCTGATTCCCCGCCTCTGATTCCCCGCCTCTGATTCCCTGCCTCAGATTCCCCGGCTCTGATTCCCTGCATCAGATTCCCTGCATCAGATTCCCTGCCTCTGATTCCCCGCCTCTGATTCCCTGCCTCTGATTCCCCGCCTCTGATTCCCTGCCTCAGATTCCCTGCCTCAGATTCCCTGCCTCAGATTCCCTGCCTCTGATTCCCCGCCTTTGATTCCCCGCCTCTTATTCCCCACCTCTGATTCCCCGCCTCTGATTCCCCGCCTCTGATTCCCTGCCTCTGTTTCCCCGCCTCTGAATCCCCGCCTCTGATTCCCCGCCTCAGATTCCCCGGCTCTGATTCCCTGCCTGAGTTTCCCTGCCTCAGATACCCCGCCTCAGATTCCCCGCCTCAGATTCCCCGTCTCAGATTCCCCGCCTCAGATTCCCCGCCTCAGATTCCCCGCCTCAGATTCCCCGCCTCAGATTCCCCGCCTCAGATTCCCCGCCTCAGATTCCCCGCCTCAGATTCCCCGCCTCAGATTCACTGCCTCAGATTCCCTGCCTCTTATTGCCTGCCTCTGATTCCCTGCCTCTGATTCCCTGCCTCTGATTGCCTGCCTCTGATTCCCTGCCTCTGATTCCCTGCCTCTGTTTCCCTGCCTCTGATTCCCTGCCTCTAAATCCCTGCCTCTGATTCCCTGCCTCTGATTCCGCGCCTCTGATTCCCCGCCTCTCTTTCCGTGTCTCTGATTACCCGCCTCAGATTCCCTGCCTCAGATACCCTGCCTCTCTTCGCCTGCCTCTATTTCCGTGCCTCTTTCTCTGCATCTAGATTCCCACATCTGATTTGCCCCCTCTGATTACCCGCCTCTGATTCCCCGCCTCTGATTCCCCGCCTCTGATTCCCCGCCTCTGATTCCCTGCCTCAGATTCCCCGCCTCAGATTCCTTTCCTCAGATTCCCTGCCTCTGTTTCCCCGCCTCTGATTCCCCACGTCTGATTCCCCACCTCAGATTCCCCGCCTCTGATTCCCTGCCTGAGATTCCATGCCTCAGATTCCCCGCCTCAGATTCCCTGCCTCAGATTCCCCGCCTCAGATTCCCCGCCTCAGATTCCCCGCCTCAGATTCCCCGCCTCAGATTCCCCTCCTCAGTTTCTCCGCCTCAGATTCCCCGCCTCAGATTCCCTGCCTCAGATTCCCTGCCTCAGATTCCCTGCCTCAGCTTCCCTTCATCTGATTCCCTTCATCTGATTCCCTCCCTCTGATTCCCCGCCTCTGATTCCCCGCCTCAGATTCCCTGCCTCAGATTCCCTGCCTCAGATTCCCTGCCTCAGATTTCCTGCCTCAGATTCCCTGCCTCTGATTGCCTGCCTCTGATTCCCTGCCTCAGATTCCCTGCCTCTGATTGCCTGCCTCTGATTCCCTGCCTCTGATTCCCTGCCTCTGATTCCCTGCCTCTGATTCCGCACCTCTAATTCCACGCCTCTCTTTCCTTGTCTCTGATTCCACGCCTCTGATTCCCTGCCTCTGATACCCTGCCTCTCTTTGCCTGCCTCTATTTCCGTGACTCATTCTCTGCATCTAGTTTCCCACATCTCATTTGCCCCCTCTGATAACCCGCCTCTGATTCCATGCCTCTGATTCACTGCCTCTGATTTCCTGCCTCTGATTCCGCACCTCTGATTCCACGCCTCTCTTTCCTTGTCTCTGATTCCCCGCCTCTGATTCCCTGCCTCTGATACCCTGCCTCTCTTTGCCTGCCTCTATTTCCGTGCCTCTTTCTCTGCATCTAGGTTCCCAAATCTCATTTGCCCCCTCTGATAACCCGCCTCTGATTCCATGCCTCTGATTCACTGCCTCAGATTCCCTGCCTCAGATTGCCTGCCACTGATTGCCCGCCTCAGATACCCCGCCTCTGATTCCCCGCCTCAGATTCCCCGTCTCAGATTCCCCGCCTCAGATTCCCCGCCTCAGATTCCCCGCCTCAGATTCCCCGCCTCAGATTCCCCGCCTCAGATTCCCCGCCTCAGATTCCCCGCCTCAGATTCCCCGCCTCAGATTCACTGCCTCAGATTCCCTGCCTCTGATTGCCTGCCTCTGATTCCCTGCCTCTGATTCCCTGCCTCTGTTTCCCTGCCTCTGATTCCCTGCCTCTAAATCCCTGCCTCTGATTCCCTGCCTCTGATTCCGCGCCTCTGATTCCCCGCCTCTCTTTCCGTGTCTCTGATTCCCCGCCTCAGATTCCCTGCCTCAGATACCCTGCCTCTCTTTGCCTGCCTCTATTTCCGTGCCTCTTTCTCTGCATCTAGATTCCCACATCTGATTTGCCCCCTCTGATTACCCACCTATGACACCATGCCTCTGATTCCCCGCCTCTGATTCCCCGCCTCTGATTCCCCGCCTCTGATTCCCTGCCTCAGATTCCCTGCCTCAGATTCCTTTCCTCAGATTCCCTGCCTCTGTTTCCCCGCCTCTGATTCCCCACGTCTGATTCCCCACCTCAGATTCCCCGCCTCTGATTCCCTGCCTGAGATTCCATGCCTCAGATTCCCCGCCTCAGATTCCATGCCTCAGATTCCCCGCCTCAGATTCCAGGCCTCAGATTCCCCGCCTCAGATTCCCCGCCTCAGATTCCCCTCCTCAGTTTCTCCGCCTCAGATTCCCCACCTCAGATTCCCTGCCTCAGATTCCCTGCCTCAGATTCCCTGCCTCAGATTCCCTTCATCTGATTCCCTTCATCTGATTCCCTCCCTCTGATTCCCTGCCTCTGATTCCCTGCCTCTGATTCCCCGCCTCTGATTCCCCGCCTCAGATTCCCTGCCTCTGATTCCCTGCCTCAGATTCCCTGCCTCAGATTTCCTGCCTCAGATTCCCTGCCTCTGATTGCCTGCCTCTGATTCCCTGCCTCAGATTCCCTGCCTCTGATTGCCTGCCTCTGATTCCCTGCCTCTGATTCCCTGCCTCTGATTCCCTGCCTCTCTTTGCCTGCCTCTATTTCCGTGACTCATTCTCTGCATCTAGTTTCCCACATCTCATTTGCCCCCTCTGATAACCCGCCTCTGATTCCATGCCTCTGATTCACTGCCTCAGATTCCGTGCCTCAGATTCCCCGACTCAGATTTACCGCCTCAGATTCCCCGCCTCAGATTCCGTGCCTCAGATTCACTGCCTCAGATTCCCTGCCTCAGATTCCCTGCCTCAGATTCCCTGTCTCCGATTCCCCGCCTCTGATTCCCCGCCTCTGATTCCCCGCCTCTGATTCCCAGCCTCTGAATCCCCGCCTCTGAATCCTCGCCTCTGATTCCCCGCCTCTGTTTCCCCGCCTCTGATTCCCCGCCACTGATTCCCCGCCTCTGATTCCACGCCTCTGATTCCCCGCCTCTGATTCCAGGCCTCTTATTCCCCGCCTCTGATTCCCCACCTCTTATTGCCTGCCACTGATTGCCCGCCTCTGATTCCCCGCCTCTGTTTCCCCGCCTCTGATTCCCCACCTCTGTCTGTATGCCTCTCTTTCGCCTCCGCTTTTTCCCCTACACTCTTTCCGCGCCTCTCTTTCCCTCCCTCAATTTCAACAACTCTGTTTGATCTGTTCTGTGTACCTCATTTTCAACACACAAGTTCCAACCACTATGTTTCACCCATCACTTTCCCCGCCTCTATTTTTCCGCCTATGTTTACCCGCCTCTGTTTACCCACCTGTTTCACTGCCTCTGATTCCCCGCCTCTGATTCCCCACCTCTGTCTTGACGCCTCTCTTTCGCCTCCACTCTTTCCACTCCACTCTTTCCGTGCCTGTCTTTCCCTCCCTCAATTTCAACAACACTGTTTGATCTGTTTTGTGTACCTGATTTTAAACACACAAGTTCCAACCACTATGTTTTGCCCGCCTCTTTCCCCGCCGCTATTTATCCACCTATGTTTACAAGCCTCTGTTTACCCGCCTGTTTCCCCACCTCTGATTCCCCACCTTTCATTCCCCGCCTCTCTTTCCCTGCTTCTATTTCCGCGCCTCTTTCTCTGCCTCTCTTTCCCCACAACGCTTTTCCTCCCGCTGATTCCCCGCCTCTGATTCCCCGCCTCTGATACCCTGCCTCTGATTCCCCGCCTCTGATTCCCTGCCTCAGATTCCCTGCCTCAATTTCCAGCCTCAGATTCCCTGCCTCTGATTCCCCGCCTCTGATTCCCCGCCTCTTATTCCCCGCCTCTGATTCCCCGCCTCTGATTCCCCGTGTCTGATTCCCTGCCTCAGATTCCCCGGCTCTGATTCCCTGCATCAGATTCCCCGCCTCAGATTCCCTGCCTCTGATTCCCCGCCTCTGATTCCCTGCCTCTGATTCCCCGCCTCTGATTCCTGCCTCAGATTCCCTGCCTCAGATTCCCTGCCTCAGATTTCCTGCTTCTGATTCCCCGCCTTTGATTCCCTGCCTCTTATTCCCCGCCTCTGATTCCCCGCATCTGATTCCCCGCCTCTGATTCCCTGCCTCTGATTCCCTGCCTCTGATTCCCTGCCTCTGATTCCCTGCCTCTTATTCCCTGCCTCTGATTCCCTGCCACTGATACCCCGCCTCCGATTCCACACCAATGTTTCACCGCCTCAGTTTCTCTGCCTCTTATTTCCCGGCTCAGATTCGCCGGCTCTGATTCCGCGCCTCTGATTCCACGCTTCTCTTTCCGTGTCTCTGATAGCCCGCCTCTGATTCCCCGCCTCTGATTCCCCACCTTCCATTCCCCGCCTCTCTTTCCCTGCCTCTATTTCCGCGCCTCTTTCTCTGCCTCTCTTTCTCCACATCTCTTTTCCTCCCACTGATTCCCCGCCTCTGATTCCCTGCCTCAGATTCCCGGCCTCTGATTCCCCGCCTCTGATTCCCCGCCACTTATTCCCCGCTTCTGATTCCCCGCCTCTGATTCCCCGCCTCTGATTCCCTGCCTCAGATTCCCCGGCTCTGATTCCCTGCATCAGATTCCCTGCCTCAGATTCCCTGCCTCTGATTCCCCGCCTCTGATTCCCTGCCTCTGACTCCCCGCCTCTGATTCCCTGCCTCAGATTCCCTGCCTCTGATTCCCCGCCTTTGATTCCCCGCCTCTTATTCCCCACCTCTGATTCCCCGACTCTGATTCCCCGCCTCTGATTCCCTGCCTCTGCTTCCCCGCCTCTGAATCCCCGCCTCTGATTCCCCGCCTCAGATTCCCCGGCTCTGATTCCCTGCCTGAGATTCCCTGCCTCAGATACCCCGCCTCAGATTCCGCGCCTCAGATTCCCCGCCTCAGATACCCCGCCTCAGAATCCCCGCCTCAGATTCCCCGCCTCAGATTCCCCGTCTCAGATTCCCCGCCTCAGATTCCCCGCCTCAGATTCCCCGCCTCAGATTCCCCGCCTCAGATTCGCCGCCTCAGATTCCCTGCCTCAGATTCCCTGCCTCTGATTGCCTGCCTCTGATTCCCTGCCTCTGATTCCCTGCCTCTGATTCCCTGCCTTTGATTCCCTGCCTCTGATTCCCTGCCTCTGATTCCCTGCCTCTGATTCCCTGCCTCTAAATCCCTGCCTCTGATTCCCTGCCTCTGATTTCCTGCCTCTGATTCCGCGCCTCTGATTCCCCGCCTCTCTTTCCCTGCCTCTGATTCCCTGCCTCTAAATCCCTGCCTCTGATTCCCTGCCTCTGATTCCCCGCCTCTGAATCCGTGCCTCTGATACCCTGCCTCTCTTTGCCTGCCTCTATTTCCGTGCCTCTTTCTCTGCATCTAGTTTCCCACATCTCATTTGCCCCCTCTGATTACCCGCCTCTGATTCCATGCCTCTGATTCCCCGCCTCTGATTCCCCGCCTCTGATTCCCCGCCTCTGATTCCCTGCCTCAGATTCCCTGCCTCAGATTCCTTTCCTCAGATTCCCTGCCTCTGTTTCCCTGCCTCTGATTCCCCACATCTGATTCCCCACCTCAGATTCCCCGGCTCTGATTCCCTGCCTGAGATTCCATGCCTCAGATTCCCCGCCTCAGATTCCCTGCCTCAGATTCCCCGCCTCAGATTCCCCGCCTCAGATGCCCCGCCTCAGATTCCCCGCCTCAGATTCCCCGCCTCAGATTCCCCGCCTCAGTTTCTCCGCCTCAGATTCCCCGCCTCAGATTCCCTGCCTCAGATTCCCTGCCTCAGATTCCCTGCCTCAGCTTCCCTTCATCTGATTCCCTTCATCTGATTCCCTGCCTCTGATTCCCTGCCTCTGATTCCCTGCCTCTGATTCCCCGCCTCTGATTCCCCGCCTCAGATTCCCTGCCTCAGATTCCCTGCCTCAGATTCCCTGCCTCAGATTTCCTGCCTCAGATTCCCTGCCTCTGATTCCCTGCCTCTGATTCCCTGCCTCTGATTCCCTGCCTCTGATTCCCTGCCTCTGATTCCGCACCTCTGATTCCACGCCTCTCTTTCCTTGTCTCTGATTCCACGCCTCTGATTCCCTGCCTCTGATACCCTGCCTCTCTTTGCCTGCCTCTATTTCGGTGCCTCTTTCTCTGCATCTAGTTTCCCACATCTCATTTGCCCCCTCTGATAACCCGCCTCTGATTCCATGCCTCTGATTCACTGCCTCAGATTCTGTGCCTCAGATTCCCCGACTCAGATTTACCGACTCAGATTCCCCGCCTCAGATTCCCTGCCTCAGATTCCCTGCCTCAGATTCCCTGCCTCAGATTCCCTGCCTCAGATTCCCTGTCTCCGATTCCCCGCCTCTGATTCCCCGCCTCTGATTCCCTGCCACTGATACCCCGCCTCCGATTCCACACCAATGTTTCACAGCCTCTGTTTCTCTGCCTCTTATTTCCCGGCTCAGATTCGCCGGCTCTGATTCCGCGCCTCTGATACCACGCTTTTCTTTCCGTGTCTCTGATAGCCCGCCTCTGATTCCCCGCCTCTGATTCCCCACCTTTCATTCCCCGCCTCTCTTTCCCTGCCTCTATTTCCGCGCCTCTTTCTCTGCCTCTCTTTCTCCACATCTCTTTTCCTCCCACTGATTCCCCGCCTCTGATTCCCTGCCTCTGATTCCCCGCCTCTGATTCCCTGCCTCAGATTCCCTGCCTCAGATTCCCTGCCTCAGAATCCCGGCCTCTGATTCCCCGCCTCTGATTCCCCGCCACTTATTCCCCGCCTCTGATTCCCCGCCTCTGATTCCCCGCCTCTGATTCCCTGCCTCAGATTCCCCGGCTCCGATTCCCTGCATCAGATTCCCTGCCTCAGATTCCCTGCCTCTGATTCCCCGCCTCTGATTCCCTGCCTCTGAATCCCCGCCTCAGATTCCCTGCCTCTGATTCCCCGCCTTTGATTCCCCGCCTCTTATTCCCCGCCTCTGATTCCCCGCCTCTGATTCCCCCCCTCTGATTTCGTGCCTCAGTTTCCCCGCCTCTGAATCCCCGCCTCTGATTCCCCGCCTCAGATTCCCCGGCTCTGATTCCCTGCCTGAGATTCCCTGCCTCAGATACCCCGCCTCAGATTCCGCGCCTCAGATTCCCCGCCTCAGATACCCCGCCTCAGAATCCCCGCATCAGATTCCCCGCCTCAGATTCCCCGCCTCAGATTCCCCGCCTCAGATTCCCTGCCTCTGATTCCCCGCCTCTGATTCCCCACCTCTTATTCCCCGCCTCTGATTCCCCGCCTCTGATTCCCCGTGTCTGATTCCCTGCCTCAGATTCCCCGGCTCTGATTCCCTGCATCAGATTCCCCGCCTCAGATTCCCTGCCTCTGATTCCCCGCCTCTGATTCCCTGCCTCTGATTCCCCGCCTCTGATTCCTGCCTCAGATTCCCTGCCTCAGATTCCCTGCCTCAGATTTCCTGCTTCTGATTCCCCGCCTTTGATTCCCTGCCTCTTATTCCCCGCCTCTGATTCCCCGCATCTGATTCCCCGCCTCTGATTCCCTGCCTCTGATTCCCTGCCTCTGATTCCCTGCCTCTGATTCCCTTCCTCTGATTCCCTGCCTCTGATTCCCCGCCTCTGATTCCCCACCTCAGATTCCCTGCCTCAGATTCCCTGCCTCAGATTCCCTGCCTCAGATTTCCTGCCTCAGATTCCCTGCCTCTGATTGCCTGCCTCCGATTCCCCGCCTCTGATTCCCCGCCTCTGATTCCCTGCCACTGATACCCCGCCTCCGATTCCACACCAATGTTTCACAGCCTCTGTTTCTCTGCCTCTTATTTCCCGGCTCAGATTCGCCGGCTCTGATTCCGCGCCTCTGATACCACGCTTCTCTTTCCGTGTCTCTGATAGCCCGCCTCTGATTCCCCGCCTCTGATTCCCCACCTTTCATTCCCCGCCTCTCTTTCCCTGCCTCTATTTCCGCGCCTCTTTCTCTGCCTCTCTTTCCCCACATCTCTTTTCCTCCCGCAGATTCCCCGCC
This sequence comes from Narcine bancroftii, assembly GCF_036971445.1. NCBI lineage: Eukaryota > Metazoa > Chordata > Chondrichthyes > Torpediniformes > Narcinidae > Narcine > Narcine bancroftii. Next base: position 93,119,448 of record NC_091481.1, read on the forward strand.
TCTGATTCCCCGCCTCTGATTCCCTGCCTCTGATTCCCCGCCTCTGATTCCCTGCCTCTGATTCCGCGCCTCTGATTCCCCGCCTCTCATTCCCTGCCTCTATTTCCGCGCCTCTTTCTCTGCCTCTCTTTCTCCACATCTCTTTTCCTCCCACTGATTCCCCGCCTCTGATTCCCCGCCTCTGATTCCCTGCCTCTGATTCCCCGCCTCTGATTCCCTGCCTCAGATTCCCTGCCTCAGATTCCCTGCCTCAGAATCCCGGCCTCTGATTCCCCGCCTCTGATTCCCCGCCACTTATTCCCCGCCTCTGATTCCCCGCCTCTGATTCCCCGCCTCTGATTCCCTGCCTCAGATTCCCCGGCTCCGATTCCCTGCATCAGATTCCCTGCCTCAGATTCCCTGCCTCTGATTCCCCGCCTCTGATTCCCTGCCTCTGATTCCCCGCCTCTGATTCCCTGCCTCAGATTCCCTGCCTCAGATTCCCTGCCTCTGATTCCCCACCTTTGATTCCCCGCCTCTTACTCCCCGCCTCTGATTCCCCGCCTCTGATTCCCCGCCTCTGATTCCGTGCCTCTGTTTCCCCGCCTCTGAATCCCCGCCTCTGATTCCCCGCCTCAGATTCCCCGGCTCTGATTCCCTGCCTTAGATTCCCTGCCTCAGATACCCCGCCTCAGATTCCGCGCCTCAGATTCCCCGCCTCAGATACCCCGCCTCAGAATCCCCGCATCAGATTCCCCGCCTCAGATTCCCCGCCTCAGATTCCCCGCCTCAGATTCCCCGCCTCAGATTCCCCGCCTCAGATTCCCCGCCTCAGATTCCCCGCCTCAGATTCCCCACCTCAGATTCCCCGCCTCAGATTCCCCGCCTCAGATTCCCTGCCTCTGATTCCCTGCCTCTGATTCCCTGCCTCTGATTCCCTGCCTCTGATTCCCTGCCTCTGATTCCTTGCCTCTGATTCCCTGCCTCTGATTCCCTGCCTCTGATTCCCTGCCTCTGATTCCCTGCCTCTGATTCCCTGCCTCTGATTCCCTGCCTCTGATTCCCTGCCTCTGATTCCCTGCCTCTGATTCCGCGCCTCTGATTCCCCGCCTCTCTTTCCGTGTCTCTGATTCCCCGCCTCAGATTCCCTGCCTCAGATTCCCTGCCTCTGATTCCCTGCCTCAGATTCCCTGCCTCAGATTCCCTGCCTCAGATTCCCTGTCTCCGATTCCCCGCCTCTGATTACCCGCCTCTGATTCCCTGCCACTGATACCCCGCCTCCGATTCCACACCAAAGTTTCACAGCCTCTGTTTCTCTGCCTCTTATTTCCCGGCTCAGATTCGCCGGCTCTGATTCCGCGCCTCTGATTCCACGCTTCTCTTTCCGTGTCTCTGATAGCCCGCCTCTGATTCCCCGCCTCTGATTCCCCACCTTTCATTCCCCGCCTCTCTTTCCCTGCCTCTATTTCCGCGCCTCTTTCTCTGCCTGTCTTTCCCCACATCTCTTTTCCTCCCGCTGATTCCCCGCCTCTGATTCCCCGCCTCTGATTCCCTGCCTCTGATTCCAGGCCTCTTATTCCCCGCCTCTGATTCCCCACCTCTGATTGCCTGCCACTGATTGCCCGCCTCTGATTCCCCGCCTCTGTTTCCCCGCCTCTGATTCCCCACCTCTGTCTGTATGCCTCTCTTTCGCCTCCGCTTTTTCCCCTACACTCTTTCCGCGCCTCTCTTTCCCTCCCTCAATTTCAACAACTCTGTTTGATCTGTTCTGTGTACCTCATTTTCAACACACAAGTTCCAACCACTATTTTTCACCCATCACTTTCCCGCCTCTATTTTTCCGCCTATGTTTACCCGCCTCTGTTTACCCACCTGTTTCACCGCCTCAGATTCCCTGCCTCAGATTCCCTGCCTCAGATTCCCTGCCTCAGCTTCCCTTCATCTGATTCCCTTCATCTGATTCCCTGCCTCTGATTCCCTGCCTCTGATTCCCTGCCTCTGATTCCCCGCCTCTGATTCCCCGCCTCAGATTCCCTGCCTCAGATTCCCTGCCTCAGATTCCCTGCCTCAGATTTCCTGCCTCAGATTCCCTGCCTCTGATTGCCTGCCTCTGATTCCCTGCCTCTGATTCCCTGCCTCTGATTCCCTGCCTCTGATTCCCTGCCTCTGATTCCCTGCCTCTGATTCCCTGCCTCTGATTCCGCACCTCTGATTCCACGCCTCACTTTCCTTGTCTCTGATTCCACGCCTCTGATTCCCTGCCTCTGATACCCTGCCTCTCTTTGCCTGCCTCTATTTCCGTGCCTCATTCTCTGCATCTAGTTTCCCACATCTCATTTGCCCCCTCTGATAACCCGCCTCTGATTCCATGCCTCTGATTCACTGCCTCAGATTCTGTGCCTCAGATTCCCCAACTCAGATTTACCGACTCAGATTCCCCGCCTCAGATTCCCTGCCTCAGATTCCCTGCCTCAGATTCCCTGCCTCAGATTCCCTGCCTCAGATTCCCTGTCTCCGATTCCCCGCCTCTGATTCCCCGCCTCTGATTCCCTGCCACTGATACCCCGCCTCCGATTCCACACCAATGTTTCACAGCCTCTGTTTCTCTGCCTCTTATTTCCCGGCTCAGATTCGCCGGCTCTGATTCCGCGCCTCTGATACCACGCTTCTCTTTCCGTGTCTCTGATAGCCCGCCTCTGATTCCCCGCCTCTGATTCCCCACCTTTCATTCCCCGCCTCTCTTTCCCTGCCTCTATTTCCGCGCCTCTTTCTCTGCCTCTCTTTCCCCACATCTCTTTTCCTCCCGCAGATTCCCCGCCTCTGATTCCCCGCCTCTGATTCCCTGCCTCTGATTCCCCGCCTCTGATTCCCTGCCTCTGATTCCGCGCCTCTGATTCCACGCTTCTCTTTCCGTGTCTCTGATAGCCCGCCTCTGATTCCCCGCCTCTGATTCCCTGCCTCAGATTCCCTGCCTCAGATTCCCTGCCTCAGAATCCCGGCCTCTGATTCCCCGCCTCTGATTCCCCGCCACTTATTCCCCGCCTCTGATTCCCCGCCTCTGATTCCCCGCCTCTGATTCCCTGCCTCAGATTCCCCGGCTCCGATTCCCTGCATTAGATTCCCTGCCTCAGATTCCCTGCCTCTGATTCCCCGCCTCTGATTCCCTGCCTCTGATTCCCCGCCTCTGATTCCCTGCCTCAGATTCCCTGCCTCAGATTCCCTGCCTCTGATTCCCCGCCTTTGATTCCCCGCCTCTTATTCCCCGCCTCTGATTCCCCGCCTCTGATTCCCCGCCTCAGATTCCCCGGCTCTGATTCCCTGCCTGAGATTCCCTGCCTCAGATACCACGCCTCAGATTCCGCGCCTCAGATTCCCCGCCTCAGATACCCCGCCTAAGAATCCCCGCATCAGATTCCCCGCCTCAGATTCCCCGCCTCAGATTCCCCGCCTCAGATTCCCCGCCTCAGATTCCCCGCCTCAGATTCCCCGCCTCAGATTCCCCGCCTCAGATTCCCCGCCTCAGATTCCCCGCCTCAGATTCCCTGCCTCTGATTCCCTGCCTCTGATTCCCTGCCTCTGATTCCCTGCCTCTGATTCCCTGCCTCTGATTCCTTGCCTCTGATTCCCTGCTTCTGATTCCCTGCCACTAAATCCTTGCCTCTGATTCCCTGCCTCTGATTCCCTGCCTCTGATTCCGCGCCTCTGATTCCCCGCCTCTCTTTCCGTGTCTCTGATTCCCCGCCTCAGATTCCCTGCCTCAGATTCCCTGCCTCAGATTCCCTGCCTCAGATTCCCTGCCTCAGATTCCCTGCCACTGATACCCCGCCTCCGATTCCACACCAATGTTTCACAGCCTCTGTTTCTCTGCCTCTTATTTCCCGGCTCAGATTCGCCGGCTCTGATTCCCCGCCTCTGATTCCCCACCTTTCATTCCCCGCCTCTCTTTCCCTGCCTCTATTTCCGCGCCTCTTTCTCTGCCTCTCTTTCCCCACATCTCTTTTCCTCCCGCTGATTCCCCGCCTCTGATTCCCTGCCTCTGATTCCCTGCCTCTGATTCCAGGCCTCTTATTCCCTGCCTCTGATTCCCCGTGTCTGATTCCCTGCCTCAGATTCCCCGGCTCTGATTCCCTGCATCAGATTCCCCGCCTCAGATTCCCTGCCTCTGATTCCCCGCCTCTGATTCCCTGCCTCTGATTCCCCGCCTCTGATTCCTGCCTCAGATTCCCTGCCTCAGATTCCCTGCCTCAGATTTCCTGCTTCTGATTCCCCGCCTTTGATTCCCTGCCTCTTATTCCCCGCCTCTGATTCCCCGCATCTGATTCCCCGCCTCTGATTCCCTGCCTCTGATTCCCTGCCTCTGATTCCCTGCCTCTGATTCCCTTCCTCTGATTCCCTGCCTCTGATTCCCCGCCTCTGATTCCCCACCTCAGATTCCCTGCCTCAGATTCCCTGCCTCAGATTCCCTGCCTCAGATTTCCTGCCTCAGATTCCCTGCCTCTGATTGCCTGCCTCCGATTCCCCGCCTCTGATTCCCCGCCTCTGATTCCCTGCCACTGATACCCCGCCTCCGATTCCACACCAATGTTTCACAGCCTCTGTTTCTCTGCCTCTTATTTCCCGGCTCAGATTCGCCGGCTCTGATTCCGCGCCTCTGATACCACGCTTCTCTTTCCGTGTCTCTGATAGCCCGCCTCTGATTCCCCGCCTCTGATTCCCCACCTTTCATTCCCCGCCTCTCTTTCCCTGCCTCTATTTCCGCGCCTCTTTCTCTGCCTCTCTTTCCCCACATCTCTTTTCCTCCCGCAGATTCCCCGCCTCTGATTCCCCGCCTCTGATTCCCTGCCTCTGATTCCCCGCCTCTGATTCCCTGCCTCTGATTCCGCGCCTCTGATTCCCCGCCTCTCATTCCCTGCCTCTATTTCCGCGCCTCTTTCTCTGCCTCTCTTTCTCCACATCTCTTTTCCTCCCACTGATTCCCCGCCTCTGATTCCCCGCCTCTGATTCCCTGCCTCTGATTCCCCGCCTCTGATTCCCTGCCTCAGATTCCCTGCCTCAGATTCCCTGCCTCAGAATCCCGGCCTCTGATTCCCCGCCTCTGATTCCCCGCCACTTATTCCCCGCCTCTGATTCCCCGCCTCTGATTCCCCGCCTCTGATTCCCTGCCTCAGATTCCCCGGCTCCGATTCCCTGCATCAGATTCCCTGCCTCAGATTCCCTGCCTCTGATTCCCCGCCTCTGATTCCCTGCCTCTGATTCCCCGCCTCTGATTCCCTGCCTCAGATTCCCTGCCTCAGATTCCCTGCCTCTGATTCCCCACCTTTGATTCCCCGCCTCTTACTCCCCGCCTCTGATTCCCCGCCTCTGATTCCCCGCCTCTGATTCCGTGCCTCTGTTTCCCCGCCTCTGAATCCCCGCCTCTGATTCCCCGCCTCAGATTCCCCGGCTCTGATTCCCTGCCTTAGATTCCCTGCCTCAGATACCCCGCCTCAGATTCCGCGCCTCAGATTCCCCGCCTCAGATACCCCGCCTCAGAATCCCCGCATCAGATTCCCCGCCTCAGATTCCCCGCCTCAGATTCCCCGCCTCAGATTCCCCGCCTCAGATTCCCCGCCTCAGATTCCCCGCCTCAGATTCCCCGCCTCAGATTCCCCACCTCAGATTCCCCGCCTCAGATTCCCCGCCTCAGATTCCCTGCCTCTGATTCCCTGCCTCTGATTCCCTGCCTCTGATTCCCTGCCTCTGATTCCCTGCCTCTGATTCCTTGCCTCTGATTCCCTGCCTCTGATTCCCTGCCTCTGATTCCCTGCCTCTGATTCCCTGCCTCTGATTCCCTGCCTCTGATTCCCTGCCTCTGATTCCCTGCCTCTGATTCCCTGCCTCTGATTCCGCGCCTCTGATTCCCCGCCTCTCTTTCCGTGTCTCTGATTCCCCGCCTCAGATTCCCTGCCTCAGATTCCCTGCCTCTGATTCCCTGCCTCAGATTCCCTGCCTCAGATTCCCTGCCTCAGATTCCCTGTCTCCGATTCCCCGCCTCTGATTCCCCGCCTCTGATTCCCTGCCACTGATACCCCGCCTCCGATTCCACACCAAAGTTTCACAGCCTCTGTTTCTCTGCCTCTTATTTCCCGGCTCAGATTCGCCGGCTCTGATTCCGCGCCTCTGATTCCACGCTTCTCTTTCCGTGTCTCTGATAGCCCGCCTCTGATTCCCCGCCTCTGATTCCCCACCTTTCATTCCCCGCCTCTCTTTCCCTGCCTCTATTTCCGCGCCTCTTTCTCTGCCTGTCTTTCCCCACATCTCTTTTCCTCCCGCTGATTCCCCGCCTCTGATTCCCCGCCTCTGATTCCCTGCCTCTGATTCCAGGCCTCTTATTCCCCGCCTCTGATTCCCCACCTCTGATTGCCTGCCACTGATTGCCCGCCTCTGATTCCCCGCCTCTGTTTCCCCGCCTCTGATTCCCCACCTCTGTCTGTATGCCTCTCTTTCGCCTCCGCTTTTTCCCCTACACTCTTTCCGCGCCTCTCTTTCCCTCCCTCAATTTCAACAACTCTGTTTGATCTGTTCTGTGTACCTCATTTTCAACACACAAGTTCCAACCACTATGTTTCACCCATCACTTTCCCGCCTCTATTTTTCCGCCTATGTTTACCCGCCTCTGTTTACCCACCTGTTTCACCGCCTCAGATTCCCTGCCTCAGATTCCCTGCCTCAGATTCCCTGCCTCAGCTTCCCTTCATCTGATTCCCTTCATCTGATTCCCTGCCTCTGATTCCCTGCCTCTGATTCCCTGCCTCTGATTCCCCGCCTCTGATTCCCCGCCTCAGATTCCCTGCCTCAGATTCCCTGCCTCAGATTCCCTGCCTCAGATTTCCTGCCTCAGATTCCCTGCCTCTGATTGCCTGCCTCTGATTCCCTGCCTCTGATTCCCTGCCTCTGATTCCCTGCCTCTGATTCCCTGCCTCTGATTCCCTGCCTCTGATTCCCTGCCTCTGATTCCGCACCTCTGATTCCACGCCTCACTTTCCTTGTCTCTGATTCCACGCCTCTGATTCCCTGCCTCTGATACCCTGCCTCTCTTTGCCTGCCTCTATTTCCGTGCCTCATTCTCTGCATCTAGTTTCCCACATCTCATTTGCCCCCTCTGATAACCCGCCTCTGATTCCATGCCTCTGATTCACTGCCTCAGATTCTGTGCCTCAGATTCCCCAACTCAGATTTACCGACTCAGATTCCCCGCCTCAGATTCCCTGCCTCAGATTCCCTGCCTCAGATTCCCTGCCTCAGATTCCCTGCCTCAGATTCCCTGTCTCCGATTCCCCGCCTCTGATTCCCCGCCTCTGATTCCCTGCCACTGATACCCCGCCTCCGATTCCACACCAATGTTTCACAGCCTCTGTTTCTCTGCCTCTTATTTCCCGGCTCAGATTCGCCGGCTCTGATTCCGCGCCTCTGATACCACGCTTCTCTTTCCGTGTTTCTGATAGCCCGCCTCTGATTCCCCGCCTCTGATTCCCCACCTTTCATTCCCCGCCTCTCTTTCCCTGCCTCTATTTCCGCGCCTCTTTCTCTGCCTCTCTTTCCCCACATCTCTTTTCCTCCCGCAGATTCCCCGCCTCTGATTCCCCGCCTCTGATTCCCTGCCTCTGATTCCCCGCCTCTGATTCCCTGCCTCTGATTCCGCGCCTCTGATTCCACGCTTCTCTTTCCGTGTCTCTGATAGCCCGCCTCTGATTCCCCGCCTCTGATTCCCTGCCTCAGATTCCCTGCCTCAGATTCCCTGCCTCAGAATCCCGGCCTCTGATTCCCCGCCTCTGATTCCCCGCCACTTATTCCCCGCCTCTGATTCCCCGCCTCTGATTCCCCGCCTCTGATTCCCTGCCTCAGATTCCCCGGCTCCGATTCCCTGCATTAGATTCCCTGCCTCAGATTCCCTGCCTCTGATTCCCCGCCTCTGATTCCCTGCCTCTGATTCCCCGCCTCTGATTCCCTGCCTCAGATTCCCTGCCTCAGATTCCCTGCCTCTGATTCCCCGCCTTTGATTCCCCGCCTCTTATTCCCCGCCTCTGATTCCCCGCCTCTGATTCCCCGCCTCAGATTCCCCGGCTCTGATTCCCTGCCTGAGATTCCCTGCCTCAGATACCCCGCCTCAGATTCCGCGCCTCAGATTCCCCGCCTCAGATACCCCGCCTAAGAATCCCCGCATCAGATTCCCCGCCTCAGATTCCCCGCCTCAGATTCCCCGCCTCAGATTCCCCGCCTCAGATTCCCCGCCTCAGATTCCCCGCCTCAGATTCCCCGCCTCAGATTCCCCGCCTCAGATTCCCCGCCTCAGATTCCCTGCCTCTGATTCCCTGCCTCTGATTCCCTGCCTCTGATTCCCTGCCTCTGATTCCCTGCCTCTGATTCCTTGCCTCTGATTCCCTGCTTCTGATTCCCTGCCACTAAATCCTTGCCTCTGATTCCCTGCCTCTGATTCCCTGCCTCTGATTCCGCGCCTCTGATTCCCCGCCTCTCTTTCCGTGTCTCTGATTCCCCGCCTCAGATTCCCTGCCTCAGATTCCCTGCCTCAGATTCCCTGCCTCAGATTCCCTGCCTCAGATTCCCTGCCACTGATACCCCGCCTCCGATTCCACACCAATGTTTCACAGCCTCTGTTTCTCTGCCTCTTATTTCCCGGCTCAGATTCGCCGGCTCTGATTCCCCGCCTCTGATTCCCCACCTTTCATTCCCCGCCTCTCTTTCCCTGCCTCTATTTCCGCGCCTCTTTCTCTGCCTCTCTTTCCCCACATCTCTTTTCCTCCCGCTGATTCCCCGCCTCTGATTCCCCGCCTCTGATTCCCTGCCTCTGATTCCAGGCCTCTTATTCCCTGCCTCTGATTCCCTGCCTCAGATTCCCTGCCTCAGATTTCCTGCCTCAGATTCCCTGCCTCTGATTCCCTGCCTCTGATTCCCTGCCTCTGATTCCCTGCCTCTGATACCCTGCCTCTCTTTGCCTGCCTCTATTTCCGTGACTCATTCTCTGCATCTAGTTTCCCACATCTCATTTGCCCCCTCTGATAACCCGCCTCTGATTCCATGCCTCTGATTCACTGCCTCAGATTCCGTGCCTCAGATTCCCCGACTCAGATTTACCGCCTCAGATTCCCCGCCTCAGATTCCGTGCCTCAGATTCACTGCCTCAGATTCCCTGCCTCAGATTCCCTGCCTCAGATTCCCTGTCTCCGATTCCCCGCCTCTGATTCCCCGCCTCTGATTCCCCGCCTCTGATTCCCAGCCTCTGAATCCCCGCCTCTGAATCCCCGCCTCTGATTCCCCGCCTCTGTTTCCCCGCCTCTGATTCCCCGCCACTGATTCCCCGCCTCTGATTCCACGCCTCTGATTCCCCGCCTCTGATTCCAGGCCTCTTATTCCCCGCCTCTGATTCCCCACCTCTTATTGCCTGCCACTGATTGCCCGCCTCTGATTCCCCGCCTCTGTTTCCCCGCCTCTGATTCCCCACCTCTGTCTGTATGCCTCTCTTTCGCCTCCGCTTTTTCCCCTACACTCTTTCCGCGCCTCTCTTTCCCTCCCTCAATTTCAACAACTCTGTTTGATCTGTTCTGTGTACCTCATTTTCAACACACAAGTTCCAACCACTATGTTTCACCCATCACTTTCCCCGCCTCTATTTTTCCGCCTATGTTTACCCGCCTCTGTTTACCCACCTGTTTCACCGCCTCTGATTCCCCGCCTCTGATTCCCCACCTCTGTCTTGACGCCTCTCTTTCGACTCCACTCTTTCCACTCCACTCTTTCCGTGCCTGTCATTCCCTCCCTCAATTTCAACAACACTGTTTGATCTGTTTTGTGTACCTGATTTTAAACACACAAGTTCCAACCACTATGTTTTGCCCGCCTCTTTCCCCGCCGCTATTTATCCACCTATGTTTACATGCCTCTGTTTACCCGCCTGTTTCCCCACCTCTGATTCCCCACCTTTCATTCCCCGCCTCTCTTTCCCTGCCTCTATTTCCGCGCCTCTTTCTCTGCCTCTCTTTCCCCACAACGCTTTCCATCCCGCTGATTCCCCGCCTCTGATTCCCCGCCTCTGATTCCCTGCCTCTGATTCCCCGCCTCTGATTCCCTGCCTCAGATTCCCTGCCTCAGATTCCCTGCCTCAGATTCCCTGCCTCTGATTCCCCGCCTCTGATTCCCCGCCTCTTATTCCCCGCCTCTGATTCCCCGCCTCTGATTCCCCGTGTCTGATTCCCCGCCTCAGATTCCCTGCCTCTGATTCCCTGCCTCAGATTCCCTGCCTCAGATTTCCTGCCTCAGATTCCCTGCCTCTGATTCCCTGCCTCTGATTCCATGCCTCTGATTCCCTGCCTCTGATACCCTGCCTCTCTTTGCCTGCCTCTATTTCCGTGACTCATTCTCTGCATCTAGTTTCCCACATCTCATTTGCCCCCTCTGATAACCCGCCTCTGATTCCATGCCTCTGATTCACTGCCTCAGATTCCGTGCCTCAGATTCCCCGACTCAGATTTACCGCCTCAGATTCCCCGCCTCAGATTCCGTGCCTCAGATTCACTGCCTCAGATTCCCTGCCTCAGATTCCCTGCCTCAGATTCCCTGTCTCCGATTCCCCGCCTCTGATTCCCCGCCTCTGATTCCCCGCCTCTGATTCCCAGCCTCTGAATCCCCGCCTCTGAATCCCCGCCTCTGATTCCCCGCCTCTGTTTCCCCGCCTCTGATTCCCCGCCACTGATTCCCCGCCTCTGATTCCACGCCTCTGATTCCCCGCCTCTGATTCCAGGCCTCTTATTCCCCGCCTCTGATTCCCCACCTCTTATTGCCTGCCACTGATTGCCCGCCTCTGATTCCCCGCCTCTGTTTCCCCGCCTCTGATTCCCCACCTCTGTCTGTATGCCTCTCTTTCGCCTCCGCTTTTTCCCCTACACTCTTTCCGCGCCTCTCTTTCCCTCCCTCAATTTCAACAACTCTGTTTGATCTGTTCTGTGTACCTCATTTTCAACACACAAGTTCCAACCACTATGTTTCACCCATCACTTTCCCCGCCTCTATTTTTCCGCCTATGTTTACCCGCCTCTGTTTACCCATCTGTTTCACCGCCTCTGATTCCCCGCCTCTGATTCCCCACCTCTGTCTTGACTCCTCTCTTTCGACTCCACTCTTTCCACTCCACTCTTTCCGTGCCTGTCTTTCCCTCCCTCAATTTCAACAACACTGTTTGATCTGTTTTGTGTACCTGATTTTAAACACACAAGTTCCAACCACTATGTTTTGCCCGCCTCTTTCCCCGCCGCTATTTATCCACCTATGTTTACATGCCTCTGTTTACCCGCCTGTTTCCCCACCTCTGATTCCCCACCTTTCATTCCCCGCCTCTCTTTCCCTGCCTCTATTTCCGCGCCTCTTTCTCTGCCTCTCTTTCCCCACAACGCTTTCCATCCCGCTGATTCCCCGCCTCTGATTCCCCGCCTCTGATTCCCTGCCTCTGATTCCCCGCCTCTGATTCCCTGCCTCAGATTCCCTGCCTCAGATTCCCTGCCTCAGATTCCCTGCCTCTGATTCCCCGCCTCTGATTCCCCGCCTCTTATTCCCCGCCTCTGATTCCCCGCCTCTGATTCCCCGTGTCTGATTCCCTGCCTCAGATTCCCCGGCTCTGATTCCCTGCATCAAATTCCCTGCCTCAGATTCCCTGCCTCGGATTCCCCGCCTCTGATTCCCTGCCTCTGATTCCCCGCCTCTGATTCCTGCCTCAGATTCCCTGCCTCAGATTGCCTGCCTCAGATTTCCTGCTTCTGATTCCCCGCCTTTGATTCCCTGCCTCTTATTCCCCGCCTCTGATTCCCCGCATCTGATTCCCCGCCTCTGATTCCCTGCCTCTGATTCCCTGCCTCTGATTCCCTGCCTCTGATTCCCTGCCTCTTATTCCCTGCCTCTGATTCCCCGCCTCTGATTCCCTGCCTGAGATTCCATGCCTCAGATTCCCCGCCTCAGATTCCCTGCCTCAGATTCCCCGCCTCAGATTCTCCGCCTCAGATTCCCCGCCTCAGATTCCCCGCCTCAGATTCCCCTCCTCAGTTTCTCCGCCTCAGATTCCCCGCCTCAGATTCCCTGCCTCAGATTCCCTGCCTCAGATTCCCTGCCTCAGCTTCCCTTCATCTGATTCCCTTCCTCTGATTCCCTGCCTCTGATTCCCCGCCTCTGATTCCCCGCCTCAGATTCCCTGCCTCAGATTTCCTGCCTCAGATTCCCTGCCTCAGATTTCCTGCCTCAGATTCCCTGCCTCTGATTGCCTGCCTCTGATTCCCTGCCTCTGTTTCCCTGCCTCTGATTCCTTGCCTCTGATTCCCTGCCTCTGATTCCCTGCCTCTGATTCCCTGCCTCTGATTCCGCACCTCTAATTCCATGCCTCTCTTTCATTGTCTCTGATTCCACGCCTCTGATTCCCTGCCTCTGATACCCTGCCTCTCTTTGCCTGCCTCTATTTCCGTGACTCATTCTCTGCATCTCGTTTCCCACATCTCATTTGCCCTCTCTGATAACCCGCCTCTGATTCCATGCCTCTGATTCACTGCCTCAGATTCCGTGCCTCAGATTCTCCGACTCAGATTTACCGCCTCAGATTCCCCGCCTCAGATTCCGTGCCTCAGATTCACTGCCTCAGATTCCCTGCCTCAGATTCCCTGCCTCAGATTCCCTGTCTCCGATACCCTGCCTCTGATTCCCCGCCTCTGAATCCCCGCCTCTGATTCCCCGCCTCTGTTTCCCCGCCTCTGATTCCCCGCCACTGATTCCCCGCCTCTGATTCCACGCCTCTTATTCCCCGCCTCTGATTCCCCGCCTCTGTTTCCCCGCCTCTGATTCCCCACATTTGTCTGTATGCCTCTCTTTCGCCTCCGCTTTTTCCCCTACACTCTTTCCGCGCCTCTCTTTCCCTCCCTCAATTTCAACAACTCTGTTTGATCTGTTCTGTGTACCTCATTTTCAACACACAAGTTCCAACCACTATGTTTCACCCATCACTTTCCCCGCCTCTATTTTTCTGCCTATGTTTACCCGCCTCTGTTTACCCACCTGTTTCACCGCCTCTGATTCCCCGCCTCTGATTCCACACCTCTGTCTCGACACCTCTCTTTCGCCTCCACTCTTTCCACTCCACTCTTTCCGTTCCTGTCTTTCCCTCCCTCAATTTCAACAACACTGTTTGATCTGTTTTGTGTACCTGATTTTAAACACACAAGTTCCAACCACTATGTTTTGCCCGCCTCTTTCCCCGCCGCTATTTATCCACCTATGTTTACAAGCCTCTGTTTACCCGCCTGTTTCCCCACCTCCGATTCCACACCAATGTTTCACCGCCTCAGTTTCTCTGCCTCTTATTTCCCGGCTCAGATTCGCCGGCTCTGATTCCGCGCCTCTGATTCCACGCTTCTCTTTCCGTGTCTCTGATAGCCCGCCTCTGATTCCCCGCCTCTGATTCCCCACCTTCCATTCCCCGCCTCTCTTTCCCTGCCTCTATTTCCGCGCCTCTTTCTCTGCCTCTCTTTCTCCACATCTCTTTTCCTCCCACTGATTCCCCGCCTCTGATTCCCCGCCTCTGATTCCCTGCCTCTGATTCCCCGCCTCTGATTCCCTGCCTCAGATTCCCTGCCTCAGATTCCCTGCCTCAGATTCCCGGCCTCTGATTCCCCGCCTCTGATTCCCCGCCACTTATTCCCCACCTCTGATTCCCCGCCTCTGATTCCCCGCCTCTGATTCCCTGCCTCAGATTCCCCGGCTCTGATTCCCTGCATCAGATTCCCTGCCTCAGATTCCCTGCCTCTGATTCCCCGCCTCTGATTCCCTGCCTCTGACTCCCCGCCTCTGATTCCCTGCCTCAGATTCCCTGCCTCAGATTCACTGCCTCAGATTCCCTGCCACTGATTCCCCGCCTTTGATTCCCCGCCTCTTATTCCCCACCTCTGATTCCCCGACTCTGATTCCCCGCCTCTGATTCCCTGCCTCTGCTTCCCCGCCTCTGAATCCCCGCCTCTGATTCCCCGCCTCAGATTCCCCGGCTCTGATTCCCTGCCTGAGATTCCCTGCCTCAGATACCCCGCCTCAGATTCCGCGCCTCAGATTCCCCACCTCAGATACCCCGCCTAAGAATCCCCGCCTCAGATTCCCCGCCTCAGATTCCCCGTCTCAGATTCCCCGCCTCAGATTCCCCGCCTCAGATTCCCCGCCTTAGATTCCCCGCCTCAGATTCCCCGCCTCAGATTCCCCGCCTCAGATTCCCCGCCTCAGATTCGCCGCCTCAGATTCCCTGCCTCAGATTCCCTGCCTCTGATTGCCTGCCTCTGATTCCCTGCCTCTGATTCCCTGCCTCTGATTCCGTGCCTTTGATTCCCTGCCTCTGATTCCCTGCCTCTGATTCCCTGCCTCTGATTCCCTGCCTCTAAATCCCTGCCTCTGATTCCCTGCCTCTGATTTCCTGCCTCTGATTCCGCGCCTCTGATTCCCCGCCTCTCTTTCCGTGTCTCTGATTCCCCGCCTCAGATTCCCTGCCTAAGATACCCTGCCTCTCTTTGCCTGCCTCTATTTCCGTGCCTCTTTCTCTGCATCTAGTTTCCCACATCTCATTTGCCCCCTCTGATTACCCGCCTCTGATTCCATGCCTCTGATTCCCCGCCTCTGATTCCCCGCCTCTGATTCCCCGCCTCTGATTCCCTGCCTCAGATTCCCTGCCTCAGATTCCTTTCCTCAGATTCCCTGCCTCTGTTTCCCTGCCTCTGATTCCCCACATCTGATTCCCCACCTCAGATTCCCCGGCTCTGATTCCCTGCCTGAGATTCCATGCCTCAGATTCCCCGCCTCAGATTCCCTGCCTCAGATTCCCCGCCTCAGATTCCCCGCCTCAGATGCCCCGCCTCAGATTCCCCGCCTCAGATTCCCCGCCTCAGATTCCCCGCCTCAGTTTCTCCGCCTCAGATTCCCCGCCTCAGATTCCCTGCCTCAGCTTCCCTTCATCTGATTCCCTTCATCTGATTCCCTGCCTCTGATTCCCTGCCTCTGATTCCCTGCCTCTGATTCCCCGCCTCTGATTCCCCGCCTCAGATTCCCTGCCTCAGATTCCCTGCCTCAGATTCCCTGCCTCAGATTCCCTGCCTCAGATTCCCTACCTCTGATTCCCTGCCTCAGATTCCCTGCATCAGATTCCCTGCCTCAGATCCCCTGCCTCTGATTGCCTGCCTCTGATTCCCTGCCTCTGATTCCCTGCCTCTGATTCCCTGCCTCTGATTCCCTGCCTCTGATTCCCTGCCTCTGATTCCCTGCCTCTGATTCCGCACCTCTGATTCCACGCCTCTCTTTCCTTGTCTCTGATTCCACGCCTCTGATTCCCTGCCTCTGATACCCTGCCTCTCTTTGCCTGCCTCTATTTCCGTGCCTCTTTCTCTGCATCTAGTTTCCCACATCTCATTTGCCCCCTCTGATAACCCGCCTCTGATTCCATGCCTCTGATTCACTGCCTCAGATTCTGTGCCTCAGATTCCCCGACTCAGATTTACCGACTCAGATTCCCCGCCTCAGATTCCCTGCCTCAGATTCCCTGCCTCAGATTCCCTGCCTCAGATTCCCTGTCTCCGATTCCCCGCCTCTGATTCCCCGCCTCTGATTCCCTGCCACTGATACCCCGCCTCCGATTCCACACCAATGTTTCACAGCCTCTGTTTCTCTGCCTCTTATTTCCCGGCTCAGATTCGCCGGCTCTGATTCCGCGCCTCTGATACCACGCTTCTCTTTCCGTGTCTCTGATAGCCCGCCTCTGATTCCCCGCCTCTGATTCCCCACCTTTCATTCCCCGCCTCTCTTTCCCTGCCTCTATTTCCGCGCCTCTTTCTCTGCCTCTCTTTCCCCACATCTCTTTTCCTCCCGCAGATTCCCCGCCTCTGATTCCCCGCCTCTGATTCCCTGCCTCTGATTCCGCGCCTCTGATTCCACGCTTCTCTTTCCGTGTCTCTGATAACCCGCCTCTGATTCCCCGCCTCTGATTCCCCACCTTCCATTCCCCGCCTCTCTTTCCCTGCCTCTATTTCCGCGCCTCTTTCTCTGCCTCTCTTTCTCCACATCTCTTTTCCTCCCACTGATTCCCCGCCTCTGATTCCCCGCCTCTGATTCCCTGCCTCTGATTCCCCGCCTCTGATTCCCTGCCTCAGATTCCCTGCCTCAGATACCCTGCCTCAGATTCCCGGCCTCTGATTCCCCGCCTCTGATTCCCCGCCACTTATTCCCCGCCTCTGATTCCCCGCCTCTGATTCCCCGCCTCTGATTCCCTGCCTCAGATTCCCCGGCTCTGATTCCCTGCATCAGATTCCCTGCCTCAGATTCCCTGCCTCTGATTCCCCGCCTCTGATTCCCTGCCTCTGACTCCCCGCCTCTGATTCCCTGCCTCAGATTCCCTGCCTCAGATTCCCTGCCTCAGATTCCCTGCCTCTGATTCCCCGCCTTTGATTCCCCGCCTCTTATTCCCCACCTCTGATTCCCCGACTCTGATTCCCCGCCTCTGATTCCCTGCCTCTGCTTCCCCGCCTCTGAATCCCCGCCTCTGATTCCCCGCCTCAGATTCCCCGGCTCTGATTCCCTGCCTGAGATTCCCTGCCTCAGATACCCCGCCTCAGATTCCGCGCCTCAGATTCCCCGCCTCAGATACCCCGCCTCAGAATCACCGCCTCAGATTCCCCGCCTCAGATTCCCCGTCTCAGATTCCCCGCCTCAGATTCCCCGCCTCAGATTCCCCGCCTCAGATTCCCCGCCTCAGATTCCCCGCCTCAGATTCCCCGCCTCAGATTCCCCGCCTCAGATTCGCCGCCTCAGATTCCCTGCCTCAGATTCCCTGCCTCTGATTGCCTGCCTCTGATTCCCTGCCTCTGATTCCCTGCCTCTGATTCCCTGCCTTTGATTCCCTGCCTCTGATTCCCTGCCTCTGATTCCCTGCCTCTGATTCCCTGCCTCTAAATCCCTGCCTCTGATTCCCTGCCTCTGATTTCCTGCCTCTGATTCCGCGCCTCTGATTCCCCGCCTCTCTTTCCGTGTCTCTGATTCCCCGCCTCAGATTCCCTGCCTAAGATACCCTGCCTCTCTTTGCCTGCCTCTATTTCCGTGCCTCTTTCTCTGCATCTAGTTTCCCAAATCTCATTTGCCCCCTCTGATTACCCGCCTCTGATTCCATGCCTCTGATTCCCCGCCTCTGATTCCCCGCCTCTGATTCCCCGCCTCTGATTCCCTGCCTCAGATTCCCTGCCTCAGATTCCTTTCCTCAGATTCCCTGCCTCTGTTTCCCTGCCTCTGATTCCCCATATCTGATTCCCCACCTCAGATTCCCCGGCTCTGATTCCCTGCCTGAGATTCCATGCCTCAGATTCCCCGCCTCAGATTCCCTGCCTCAGATTCCCCGCCTCAGATTCCCCGCCTCAGATGCCCCGCCTCAGATTCCCCGCCTCAGATTCCCCGCCTCAGATTCCCCGCCTCAGTTTCTCCGCCTCAGATTCCCCGCCTCAGATTCCCTGCCTCAGATTCCCTGCCTCAGATTCCCTGCCTCAGCTTCCCTTCATCTGATTCCCTTCATCTGATTCCCTGCCTCTGATTCCCTGCCTCTGATTCCCTGCCTCTGATTCCCCGCCTCTGATTCCCCGCCTCAGTTTCCCTGCCTCAGATTCCCTGCCTCAGATTCCCTGCCTCAGATTTCCTGCCTCAGATTCCCTGCCTCTGATTGCCTGCCTCTGATTCCCTGCCTCTGATTCCCTGCCTCTGATTCCCTGCCTCTGATTCCCTGCCTCTGATTCCCTGCCTCTGATTCCCTGCCTCTGATTCCGCACCTCTGATTCCACGCCTCTCTTTCCTTGTCTCTGATTCCACGCCTCTGATTCCCTGCCTCTGATACCCTGCCTCTCTTTGCCTGCCTCTATTTCCGTGCCTCTTTCTCTGCATCTAGTTTCCCACATCTCATTTGCCCCCTCTGATTACCCGCCTCTGATTCCATGCCTCTGATTCACTGCCTCAGATTCTGTGCCTCAGATTCCCCGACTCAGATTTACCGACTCAGATTCCCCGCCTCAGATTCCCTGCCTCAGATTCCCTGCCTCAGATTCCTTGCCTCAGATTCCCTGCCTCAGATTCCCTGTCTCCGATTCCCCGCCTCTGATTCCCCGCCTCTGATTCCCTGCCACTGATACCCCGCCTCCGATTCCACACCAATGTTTCACAGCCTCTGTTTCTCTGCCTCTTATTTCCCGGCTCAGATTCGCCGGCTCTGATTCCGCGCCTCTGATACCACGCTTCTCTTTCCGTGTCTCTGATAGCCCGCCTCTGATTCCCCGCCTCTGATTCCCCACCTTTCATTCCCCGCCTCTCTTTCCCTGCCTCTATTTCCGCGCCTCTTTCTCTGCCTCTCTTTCCCCACATCTCTTTTCCTCCCGCAGATTCCCCGCCTCTGATTCCCCGCCTCTGATTCCCTGCCTCTGATTCCCCGCCTCTGATTCCATGCCTCTGATTCCGTGCCTCTGATTCCACGCTTCTCTTTCCGTGTCTCTGATAGCCCGCCTCTGATTCCCCGCCTCTGATTCCCCACCTTTCATTCCCCGCCTCTCTTTCCCTGCCTCTATTTCCGCGCCTCTTTCTCTGCCTCTCTTTCTCCACATCTCTTTTCCTCCCACTGATTCCCCGCCTCTGATTCCCCGCCTCTGATTCCCTGCCTCTGATTCCCCGCCTCTGATTCCCTGCCTCAGATTCCCTGCCTCAGATTCCCTGCCTCAGAATCCCGGCCTCTGATTCCCCGCCTCTGATTCCCCGCCACTTATTCCCCGCCTCTGATTCCCCGCCTCTGATTCCCCGCCTCTGATTCCCTGCCTCAGATTCCCCGGCTCTGATTCCATGCATCAGATTCCCTGCCTCAGATTCCCTGCCTCTGATTCCCCGCCTATGATTCCCTGCCTCTGATTCCCCGCCTCTGATTCCCTGCCTCAGATTCCCTGCCTCAGATTCCCTGCCTCTGATTCCCCGCCTTTGATTCCCCGCCTCTTATTCCCCGCCTCTGATTCCCTGCCTCTGATTCCATGCCTCTGATTCCCTGCCTCTGATTCCCCGCCTCTGATTCCCCGCCTCAGATTCCCTGCCTCAGATTCCCTGCCTCAGATTCCCTGCCTCAGATTTCCTGCCTCAGATTCCCTGCCTCTGATTGCCTGCCTCTGATTCCCTGCCTCTGATTCCCTGCCTCTGATTCCCTGCCTCTGATTCCCTGCCTCTGATTCCCTGCCTCTGATTCCGCACCTCTGATTCCACGCCTCTCTTTCCTTGTCTCTGATTCCACGCCTCTGATTCCCTGCCTCTGATACCCTGCCTCTCTTTGCCTGCCTCTATTTCCGTGCCTCTTTCTCTGCATCTAGTTTCCCACATCTCATTTGCCCCCTCTGATAACCCGCCTCTGATTCCATGCCTCTGATTCACTGCCTCAGATTCTGTGCCTCAGATTCCCCGACTCAGATTTACCGACTCAGATTCCCCGCCTCAGATTCCCTGCCTCAGATTCCCTGCCTCAGATTCCCGGCCTCAGATTCCCTGCCTCAGATTCCCTGTCTCCGATTCCCCGCCTCTGATTCCCCGCCTCTGATTCCCTGCCACTGATACCCCGCCTCCGATTCCACACCAATGTTTCACAGCCTCTGTTTCTCTGCCTCTTATTTCCCGGCTCAGATTCGCCGGCTCTGATTCCGCGCCTCTGATACCATGCTTCTCTTTCCGTGTCTCTGATAGCCCGCCTCTGATTCCCCGCCTCTGATTCCCCACCTTTCATTCCCCGCCTCTCTTTTCCTGCCTCTATTTCCGCGCCTCTTTCTCTGCCTCTCTTTCTCCACATCTCTTTTCCTCCCACTGATTCCCCGCCTCTGATTCCCCGCCTCTGATTCCCTGCCTCTGATTCCCCGCCTCTGATTCCCTGCCTCAGATTCCCTGCCTCAGATTCCCTGCCTCAGAATCCCGGCCTCTGATTCCCCGCCTCTGATTCCCCGCCACTTATTCCCCGCCTCTGATTCCCCGCCTCTGACTCCCCGCCTCTGATTCCCTGCCTCAGATTCCCCGGCTCCGATTCCCTGCATCAGATTCCCTGCCTCAGATTCCCTGCCTCTGAATCCCCGCCTCTGATTCCCTGCCTCTGATTCCCCGCCTCTGATTCCCTGCCTCAGATTCCCTGCCTCAGATTCCCTGCCTCTGATTCCCCGCCTTTGATTCCCCGCCTCTTATTCCCCGCCTCTGATTCCCCGCCTCTGATTCCCCGCCTCTGATTCCGTGCCTCTGTTTCCCCGCCTCTGAATCCCCGCCTCTGATTCCCCGCCTCAGATTCCCCGGCTCTGATTCCCTGCCTGAGATTCCCTGCCTCAGATACCCCGCCTCAGATTCCGCGCCTCAGAATCCCCACATCAGATTCCCCGCCTCAGATTCCCCGCCTCAGATTCCCCGCCTCAGATTCCCCGCCTCAGATTCCCCGCCTCAGATTCCCCGCCTCAGATTCCCCGCCTCAGATTCCCCGCCTCAGATTCCCCGCCTCAGATTCCCCGCCTCTGATTCCCTGCCTCTGATTCCCTGCCTCTGATTCCCTGCCTCTGATTCCCTGCCTCTGATTCCTTGCCTCTGATTCCCTGCCTCTGATTCCCTGCCACTAAATCCTTGCCTCTGATTCCCTGCCTCAGATTCCCCGCCTCAGATTCCCCGCCTCAGATTCCCCGCCTCAGATTCCCCGCCTCAGATTCCCCGCCTCAGATTCCCCGCCTCTGATTCCCTGCCTCTGATTCCCTGCCTCTGATTCCCTGCCTCTGATTCCCTGCCTCTGATTCCTTGCCTCTGATTCCCTGCCTCTGATTCCCTGCCACTAAATCCTTGCCTCTGATTCCCTGCCTCTGATTCCCTGCCTCTGATACCGCGCCTCTGATTCCCCGCCTCTCTTTCCGTGTCTCTGATTCCCCGCCTCAGATTCCCTGCCTCAGATTCCCTGCCTCTGATTCCCTGCCTCAGATTCCCTGCCTCAGATTCCCTGCCTCAGATTCCCTGTCTCCGATTCCCCGCCTCTGATTCCCCGCCTCTGATTCCCTGCCACTGATACCCCGCCTCCGATTCCACACCAATGTTTCACAGCCTCTGTTTCTCTGCCTCTTATTTCCCGGCTCAGATTCGCCGGCTCTGATTCCGCGCCTCTGATTCCACGCTTCTCTTTCCGTGTCTCTGATAGCCCGCCTCTGATTCCCCGCCTCTGATTCCCCACCTTTCATTCCCCGCCTCTCTTTCCCTGCCTCTATTTCCGCGCCTCTTTCTCTGCCTCTCTTTCCCCACATCTCTTTTCCTCCCGCTGATTCCCCGCCTCTGATTCCCCGCCTCTGATTCCCTGCCTCTGATTCCAGGCCTCTTATTCCCCGCCTCTGATTCCCCACCTCTGATTGCCTGCCACTGATTGCCCGCCTCTGATTCCCCGCCTCTGTTTCCCCGCCTCTGATTCCCCACCTCTGTCTGTATGCCTCTCTTTCGCCTCCGCTTTTTCCCCTACACTCTTTCCGCGCCTCTCTTTCCCTCCCTCAATTTCAACAACTCTGTTTGATCTGTTCTGTGTACCTCATTTTCAACACACAAGTTCCAACCACTATGTTTCACCCATCACTTTCCCGCCTCTATTTTTCCGCCTATGTTTACCCGCCTCTGTTTACCCACCTGTTTCACCGCCTCAGATTCCCTGCCTCAGATTCCCTGCCTCAGATTCCCTGCCTCAGCTTCCCTTCATCTGATTCCCTTCATCTGATTCCCTGCCTCTGATTCCCTGCCTCTGATTCCCTGCCTCTGATTCCCCGCCTCTGATTCCCCGCCTCAGATTCCCTGCCTCAGATTCCCTGCCTCAGATTCCCTGCCTCAGATTTCCTGCCTCAGATTCCCTGCCTCTGATTGCCTGCCTCTGATTCCCTGCCTCTGATTCCCTGCCTCTGATTCCCTGCCTCTGATTCCCTGCCTCTGATTCCCTGCCTCTGATTCCCTGCCTCTGATTCCGCACCTCTGATTCCACGCCTCTCTTTCCTTGTCTCTGATTCCACGCCTCTGATTCCCTGCCTCTGATACCCTGCCTCTCTTTGCCTGCCTCTATTTCCGTGCCTCTTTCTCTGCATCTAGTTTCCCACATCTCATTTGCCCCCTTTGATAACCCGCCTCTGATTCCATGCCTCTGATTCACTGCCTCAGATTCTGTGCCTCAGATTCCCCGACTCAGATTTACCGACTCAGATTCCCCGCCTCAGATTCCCTGCCTCAGATTCCCTGCCTCAGATTCCCTGCCTCAGATTCCCTGCCTCAGATTCCCTGTCTCCGATTCCCCGCCTCCGATTCCACACCAATGTTTCACAGCCTCTGTTTCTCTGCCTCTTATTTCCCGGCTCAGATTCGCCGGCTCTGATTCCGCGCCTCTGATACCACGCTTCTCTTTCCGTGTCTCTGATAGCCCGCCTCTGATTCCCCGCCTCTGATTCCCCACCTTTCATTCCCCGCCTCTCTTTCCCTGCCTCTATTTCCGCGCCTCTTTCTCTGCCTCTCTTTCCCCACATCTCTTTTCCTCCCGCAGATTCCCCGCCTCTGATTCCCCGCCTCTGATTCCCTGCCTCTGATTCCCCGCCTCTGATTCCCTGCCTCTGATTCCGCGCCTCTGATTCCACGCTTCTCTTTCCGTGTCTCTGATAGCCCGCCTCTGATTCCCCGCCTCTGATTCCCCACCTTTCATTCCCCGCCTCTCTTTCCCTGCCTCTATTTCCGCGCCTCTTTCTCTGCCTCTCTTTCTCCACATCTCTTTTCCTCCCACTGATTCCCCGCCTCTGATTCCCCGCCTCTGATTCCCTGCCTCTGATTCCCCGCCTCTGATTCCCTGCCTCAGATTCCCTGCCTCAGATTCCCTGCCTCAGAATCCCGGCCTCTGATTCCCCGCCTCTGATTCCCCGCCACTTATTCCCCGCCTCTGATTCCCCGACTCTGATTCCCCGCCTCTGATTCCCTGCCTCAGATTCCCCGGCTCCGATTCCCTGCATCAGATTCCCTGCCTCAGATTCCCTGCCTCTGATTCCCCGCCTCTGATTCCCTGCCTCTGATTCCCCGCCTCTGATTCCCTGCCTCAGATTCCCTGCCTCAGATTCCCTGCCTCTGATTCCCCGCCTTTGATTCCCCGCCTCTTATTCCCCGCCTCTGATTCCCCGCCTCTGATTCCCCGCCTCTGATTCCGTGCCTCTGTTTCCCCGCCTCTGAATCCCCGCCTCTGATTCCCCGCCTCAGATTCCCCGGCTCTGATTCCCTGCCTGAGATTCCCTGCCTCAGATACCCCGCCTCAGATTCCTCGCCTCAGATTCCCCGCCTCAGATACCCCGCCTCAGAATCCCCGCATCAGATTCCCCGCCTCAGATTCCCCGCCTCAGATTCCCCGCCTCAGATTCCCCGCCTCAGATTCCCCGCCTCAGATTCCCCGCCTCAGATTCCCCGCCTCAGATTCCCCGCCTCAGATTCCCCGCCTCAGATTCCCTGCCTCTGATTCCCTGCCTCTGATTCCCTGCCTCTGATTCCCTGCCTCTGATTCCCTGCCTCTGATTCCTTGCCTCTGATTCCCTGCCTCTGATTCCCTGCCACTAAATCCTTGCCTCTGATTCCCTGCCTCTGATTCCCTGCCTCTGATTCCGCGCCTCTGATTCCCCGCCTCTCTTTCCGTGTCTCTGATTCCCCGCCTCAGATTCCCTGCCTCAGATTCTCTGCCTCTGATTCCCTGCCTCAGATTCCCTGCCTCAGATTCCCTGCCTCAGATTCCCTGTCTCCGATTCCCCGCCTCTGATTCCCCGCCTCTGATTCCCTGCCACTGATACCCCGCCTCCGATTCCACACCAATGTTTCACAGCCTCTGTTTCTCTGCCTCTTATTTCCCGGCTCAGATTCGCCGGCTCTGATTCCGCGCCTCTGATTCCACGCTTCTCTTTCCGTGTCTCTGATAGCCCACCTCTGATTCCCCGCCTCTGATTCCCCACCTTTCATTCCCCGCCTCTCTTTCCCTGCCTCTATTTCCGCGCCTCTTTCTCTGCCTCTCTTTCCCCACATCTCTTTTCCTCCCGCTGATTCCCCGCCTCTGATTCCCCGCCTCTGATTCCCTGCCTCTGATTCCAGGCCTCTGATTCCCCGCATCTGATTCCAGGCCCCTTATTCCATACCTCTGATTCCCCGCCTCTGATTGCCTGCCACTGATTGCCCGCCTCTGATTCCCCGCCTCTGTTTCCCCGCCTCTGATTCCCCACCTCTGTCTGTATGCCTCTCTTTCGCCTCCGCTTTTTCACCTACACTCTTTCCGCGCCTCTCTTTCCCTCCCTCAATTTGAACAACTCTGTTTGATCTGTTCTGTGTACCTCATTTTCAACACACAAGTTCCAACCACTATGTTTCACCCATCACTTTCCCGCCTCTATTTTTCCGCCTATGTTTACCCGCCTCTGTTTACCCACCTGTTTCACCGCCTCTGATTCCCCGCCTCTGATTCCCCACCTCTGTCTCGACGCCTCTCTTTCGCCTCCACTCTTTCCACTCCACTCTTTCCGTGCCTGTCTTTCCCTCCCTCAATTTCAACAACACTGTTTGATCTGTTTTGTGTACCTGATTTTAAACACACAAGTTCCAACCACTATGTTTTGCCCGCCTCTTTCCCCGCCGCTATTTATCCACCTATGTTTACCTGCCTCTGTTTACCCGCCTGTTTCCCCACCTCTGATTCCCCACCTTTCATTCCCCGCCACCCTTTCCCTGCCTCTATTTCCCCACAACGCTTTTCCTCTCGCTGATTCCCCGCCTCTGATTCCCCGCCTCTGATTCCCTGCCTCTGATTCCCCGCCTCTGATTCCCTGCCTCAGATTCCCTGCCTCAGATTCCCTGCCTCAGAATCCCTGCCTCTGATTCCCCGCCTCTGATTCCCCGTGTCTGATTCCCTGCCTCAGATTCCCCGGCTCTGATTCCCTGCATCAGATTCCCTGCCTCAGATTCCCTGCCTCTGATTCCCCGCCTCTTATTCCCCGCCTCTGATTCCCAGCCTCTGATTCCCCGCCTCTGATTCCCTGCCTCTGATTCCCTGCCTCTGATTCCCTGCCTCTGATTCCCTGCCTCTTATTCCCTGCCTCTGATTCCCTGCCACTGATACCCCGCCTCCGATTCCACACCAATGTTTCACCGCCTCTGTTTCTCTGCCTCTTATTTCCCGGCTCAGATTCGCCGGCTCTGATTCCGCGCCTCTGATTCCACGCTTCTCTTTCCGTGTCTCTGATAGCCTGCCTCTGATTCCCCGCCTCTGATTCCCCGCCTCAGATTCCCCGGCTCTGATTCCCTGCATCAGATTCCCTGCCTCAGATTCCCTGCCTCTGATTCCCTGCATCAGATTCCCTGCCTCTGATTCCCCGCCTCTGATTCCCCGCTTCTGATTCCCCGCCTCTGATTCCCCGCCTCTCAGATTCCCCGCCTATGATTCCCTGCCTCTGATTCCCTGCCTCTGATTCCCTGCCTCTGACTCCGCGCCTCTTATTCCACGCCTCTATTTCCGTGCCTCTTTCTCTGCATCTCGTTTACCACATCTCATTTCCCCCCTCTGATAACCCGCCTCTGATTCCCCGCCTCTGATTCCCCACCTCAGATTCCCCGCCTATGATTCCCCACCTTTGATTCACCACCTCTGATTCCCCGCCTCTGATTCCGCGCCTCTGATTCCCCACCTCAGATTCCCCGGCTCTGATTCCCTGCCTCTTATTCCCTGCCTCAGATTCCCCGGATCTGATTCCCTGCCTCAGATTCCCTGCCTAAAATTCCCTGCCTCTGATTCCCCGCATCTGATTCCCCGCCTCTGATTCCCCGCCTCTGATGCCTCGCATCTGATTCCCTGCCTGTGAATCCCCGCCTCTGATTCCACTCCTCTGATTCCACGCCTCTGATTCCCCGCCTCAGATTCCCTGCCTCTGATTACCCGCCTCCCTTTCCGCGCAACTTTCCCGGCCTCCGTTTCCCCACATCTCTTTCCCCGCCTCAGATTCCACGCCTCCGATTCCCCGCCTCTGATTCCACACCTTTCATTCCCCGCCTCTCTTTCCCTGCCTCTATTTCCGCGCCTCTTTCTCTGCCTCTCTTTCCCCACATCTCTTTTCCTCCCTCTGATTCCCCGCCTCTGATTCCCCTCCTCTGATTCCCTGCCTCTGATTCCCTGCCTCTGATTCCCCGCCTCTGATTTCCCGCCTCTGATTCCCCTCCTCTGATTCCCTGCCTCTGATTCCCTGCCTCTGATTCCCTGCCTCTGATTCCCCGCCTCAGATTCCCCGCCTCAGATTCCCTGCCTCAGATTCCCTGCCTCAGATTCCCTTCATCTTATTCCCTTCATCTGATTCCCTGCCTCTGATTCCCCGCATCTGATTCCCCGCCTCTGATTCCCCACCTCAGATTCCCTGCCTTGGTTTCCCTGCCTCTGATTCCCCTCCTCTGATTCCCCGCCTCTGATTCCCTGCCTCTGATGACCAACCTCTGATTCCCCGCCTCAGATTCCCCGGCTCTGATTCCCTGCCTCAGATTCCCTGCCTCAGATTCCCTGCCTCTGATTTCCCACTTCTGATTACCCACCTCTGATTCCCCGCCTCTGATTCCCCGCCTCTGATTCCCCGCCTCTGATTCCCCGCCTCAGATTCCCCGCCTCAGAATCCCCGGCTCTGATTCCCTGCCTCTAATTCCCCGCCTCTGATTCCCGGCCTCTGATTCCCTGCCTCTGATTCCCCGCCTCTGATTCCTCGCCTCCCTATCCGCACAACTTTCCCAGCCTCCGTTTCCCCACATCTCTTTCCCCACCTCTAATTCCCCGCCTCAGATTCCTCGGCTCTGATTCCCTGCCTCAGATTCCCTGCCTCAGATTCCCCGTCTCAGATTTCCTGCCTCTGATTGCCCGCCTCTGATTCCCCGCCTCTGATTCCCCGCCTCTGATTCCCCAACTCTGTCTCTATGCCTCTCTTTCACCTCTGTTCTTTCACCTCCACTCTTTCCGCGCCTCTCTTTCCCTCCCTCAATTTCAACAACTCTGTTTGATCTTTTCTGTGTACCTCATTTTCAACACACAATTTCCAACCACTATGTTTCACCCATCTCTTTCCCCGCCTCTATTTATCTGCCTATGTTTACCCACCTCTGTTTACCCGCCTGTTTCACCACCTCTGATTCCCCACCTCAGATTCCCCGCCTCAGATTCCCTGCCTCTGATTCCCTGCCTCTGATTCCCTGCCTCTGATTCCCTGCCTCTGATTCCCGGCCACTGATACCCCGCCTCTGATTCCACACCAATGTTTCACTGCCTCTGTTTCTCTGCCTCTTATTTCCCGGCTCAGATTCGCCGGCTCTGATTCCGCGCCTCTGATTCCACGCTTCTCTTTCCGTGTCTCTGATTGCCCGCCTCTGATTCCCCGCCTCTGATTCCCCGCCTCAGATTCCCTGGCTCTGATTCCCTGCATCAGATTCCCTGCCTCAGATTCCCTGCCTCAGATTCCCTGCCTCTGATTCTCCACCTTTCATTCCCCGCCTCTCTTTCCCTGCTTCTATTTCCGCGCCTCTTTCTCTGCCTCTCTTTCCCCACAACGCTTTTCCTCCCGCTGATTCCCCGCCTCTGATTCCCCGCCTCTGATTCCCTGCCTCTGATTCCCCGCCTCTGATTCCCTGCCTCAGATTCCCTGCCTCAGATTCCCAGCCTCAGATTCCCTGCCTCTGATTCCCCGCCTCTGATTCCCCGCCTCTTTTTCCCCGCCTCTGATTCCCCGCCTCTGATTCCCCGTGTCTGATTCCCTGCCTCAGATTCCCCGGCTCTGATTCCCTGCATCAGATTCCCCGCCTCAGATTCCCTGCCTCTGATTCCCCGCCTCTGATTCCCTGCCTCTGATTCCCCGCCTCTGATTCCTGCCTCAGATTCCCTGCCTCAGATTCCCTGCCTCAGATTTCCTGCTTCTGATTCCCCGCCTTTGATTCCCTGCCTCTTATTCCCCGCCTCTGATTCCCCGCCTCTGATTCCTGCCTCAGATTCCCTGCCTCAGATTCCCTGCCTCAGATTTCCTGCTTCTGATTCCCTGCCTCTGATTCCCTGCCTCTTATTCCCTGCCTCTGATTCCCTGCCACTGATACCCCGCCTCCGATACCACACCAATGTTTCACCGCCTCAGTTTCTCTGCCTCTTATTTCCCGGCTCAGATTCGCCGGCTCTGATTCCGCGCCTCTGATTCCACGCTTCTCTTTCCGTTTCTCTGATAGCCCGCCTCTGATTCCCCACCTTCCATTCCCCGCCTCTCTTTCCCTGCCTCTATTTCCGCGCCTCTTTCTCTGCCTCTCTTTCTCCACATCTCTTTTCCTCCCACTGATTCCCCGCCTCTGATTCCCCGCCTCTGATTCCCTGCCTCTGATTCCCCGCCTCTGATTCCCTGCCTCAGATTCCCTGCCTCAGATTCCCTGCCTCAGATTCCCGGCCTCTGATTCCCCGCCTCTGATTCCCCGCCACTTATTCCCAACCTCTGATTCCCCGCCTCTGATTCCCCGCCTCTGATTCCCTGCCTCAGTTTCCCCGGCTCTGATTCCCTGCATCAGATTCCCTGCCTCAGATTCCCTGCCTCTGATTCCCCGCCTCTGATTCCCTGCCTCTAATTCCCCGCCTCTGATTCCCGGCCTCTGATTCCCTGCCTCTGATTCCCCGCCTCTGATTCCTCGCCTCCCTATCCGCACAACTTTCCCAGCCTCCGTTTCCCCACATCTCTTTCCCCACTTCTAATTCCCCGCCTCAGATTCCTCGGCTCTGATTCCCTGCCTCAGATTCCCTGCCTCAGATTCCCCGTCTCAGATTTCCTGCCTCTGATTGCCCGCCTCTGATTCCCTGCCTCAGATTCCCTGCCTCAGATTCCCTGCCTCAGATTCCCGGCCTCTGATTCCCCGCCTCTGATTCCCCGCCACTTATTCCCAACCTCTGATTCCCCGCCTCTGATTCCCCGCCTCTGATTCCCTGCCTCAGTTTCCCCGGCTCTGATTCCCTGCATCAGATTCCCTGCCTCAGATTCCCTGCCTCTGATTCCCCGCCTCTGATTCCCTGCCTCAGACTCCCCGCCACTGATTCCCTGCCTCAGATTCCCTGCCTCAGATTCCCTGCCTCAGATTCCCTGCCTCTGATTCCCCGCCTTTGATTCCCCGCCTCTTATTCCCCACCTCTGATTCCCCGACTCTGATTCCCCGCCTCTGATTCCCTGCCTCTGTTTCCCCGCCTCTGAATCCCCGCCTCTGATTCCCCGCCTCAGATTCCCCGGCTCTGATTCCCTGCCTGAGATTCCCTGCCTCAGATACCCCGCCTCAGATTCCCCGTCTCAGATTCCCCGCCTCAGATTCCCCGCCTCAGATTCCCCGCCTCAGATTCCCCGCCTCAGATTCCCCGCCTCAGATTCCCCGCCTCAGATTCCCCGCCTCAGATTCGCCGCCTCAGATTCCCTGCCTCAGATTCCCTGCCTCTGATTGCCTGCCTCTGATTCCCTGCCTCTGATTCCCTGCCTCTGATTCCCTGCCTCTGATTCCCTGCCTCTGATTCCCTGCCTCTGATTCCCTGCCTCTGATTCCCTGCCTCTAAATCCCTGCCTCTGATTCCCTGCCTCTGATTTCCTGCCTCTGATTCCGCGCCTCTGATTCCCCGCCTCTCTTTCCGTTTCTCTGATTCCCCGCCTCAGATTCCCTGCCTAAGATACCCTGCCTCTCTTTGCCTGCCTCTATTTCCGTGCCTCTTTCTCTGCATCTAGTTTCCCACATCTCATTTGCCCCCTCTGATTACCCGCCTCTGATTCCATGCCTCTGATTCCCCGCCTCTGATTCCCCGCCTCTGATTCCCCGCCTCTGATTCCCTGCCTCAGATTCCCTGCCTCAGATTCCTTTCCTCAGATTCCCTGCCTCTGTTTCCCTGCCTCTGATTCCCCACATCTGATTCCGCACCTCAGATTCCCCGGCTCTGATTCCCTGCCTGAGATTCCATGCCTCAGATTCCCCGCCTCAGATTCCCTGCCTCAGATTCCCCGCCTCAGATTCCCCGCCTCAGATGCCCCGCCTCAGATTCCCCGCCTCAGATTCCCCGCCTCAGATTCCCCGCCTCAGTTTCTCCGCCTCAGATTCCCCGCCTCAGATTCCCTGCCTCAGATTCCCTGCCTCAGATTCCCTGCCTCAGCTTCCCTTCATCTGATTCCCTTCATCTGATTCCCTGCCTCTGATTCCCTGCCTCTGATTCCCTGCCTCTGATTCCCTGCCTCTGATTCCCCGCCTCAGATTCCCTGCCTCAGATTCCCTGCCTCAGATTCCCTGCCTCAGATTTCCTGCCTCAGATTCCCTGCCTCTGATTGCCTGCCTCTGATTCCCTGCCTCTGATTCCCTGCCTCTGATTCCCTGCCTCTGATTCCCTGCCTCTGATTCCCTGCCTCTGATTCCGCACCTCTGATTCCACGCCTCTCTTTCCTTGTCTCTGATTCCACGCCTCTGATTCCCTGCCTCTGATACCCTGCCTCTCTTTGCCTGCCTCTATTTCCGTGCCTCTTTCTCTGCATCTAGTTTCCCACATCTCATTTGCCCCCTCTGATAACCCGCCTCTGATTCCATGCCTCTGATTCACTGCCTCAGATTCTGTGCCTCAGATTCCCCGACTCAGATTTACCGACTCAGATTCCCCGCCTCAGATTCCCTGCCTCAGATTCCCTGCCTCAGATTCCCTGCCTCAGATTCCCTGCCTCAGATTCCCTGTCTCCGATTCCCCGCCTCTGATTCCCCGCCTCTGATTCCCTGCCACTGATACCCCGCCTCCGATTCCACACCAATGTTTCACAGCCTCTGTTTCTCTGCCTCTTATTTCCCGGCTCAGATTCGCCGGCTCTGATTCCGCGCCTCTGATACCACGCTTCTCTTTCCGTGTCTCTGATAGCCCGCCTCTGATTCCCCGCCTCTGATTCCCCACCTTTCATTCCCCGCCTCTCTTTCCCTGCCTCTATTTCCGCGCCTCTTTCTCTGCCTCTCTTTCCCCACATCTCTTTTCCTCCCGCAGATTCCCCGCCTCTGATTCCCCGCCTCTGATTCCCTGCCTCTGATTCCCCGCCTCTGAATCCCTGCGTCTGATTCCGCGCCTCTGATTCCACGCTTCTCTTTCCGTGTCTCTGATAGCCCGCCTCTGATTCCCCGCCTCTGATTCCCCACCTTTCATTCCCCGCCTCTCTTTCCCTGCCTCTATTTCCGCGCCTCTTTCTCTGCCTCTCTTTCTCCACATCTCTTTTCCTCCCACTGATTCCCCGCCTCTGATTCCCCGCCTCTGATTCCCTGCCTCTGATTCCCCGCCTCTGATTCCCTGCCTCAGATTCCCTGCCTCAGATTCCCTGCCTCAGAATCCCGGCCTCTGATTCCCCGCCTCTGATTCCCCGCCACTTATTCCCCTCCTCTGATTCCCCGCCTCTGATTCCCCGCCTCTGATTCCCTGCCTCAGATTCCCCGGCTCCGATTCCCTGCATCAGATTCCCTGCCTCAGATTCCCTGCCTCTGATTCCCCGCCTCTGATTCCCTGCCTCTGATTCCCCGCCTCTGATTCCCTGCCTCAGATTCCCTGCCTCAGATTCCCTGCCTCAGATTCCCTGCCTCTGATTCCCCGCCTTTGATTCCCCGCCTCTTATTCCCCGCCTCTGATTCCCCGCCTCTGATTCCCCGCCTTTGATTCCGTGCCTCTGTTTCCCCGCCTCTGAATCCCCGCCTCTGATTCCCCGCCTCAGATTCCCCGGCTCTGATTCCCTGCCTGAGATTCCCTGCCTCAGATACCCCGCCTCAGATTCCGCTCCTCAGATTCCCCGCCTCAGATACCCCGCCTCAGAATCCCCGCATCAGATTCCCCGCCTCAGATTCCCCGCCTCAGATTCCCCGCCTCAGATTCCCCGCCTCAGATTCCCCGCCTCAGATTCCCCGCCTCAGATTCCCCGCCTCAGATTCCCCGCCTCAGATTCCCCGCCTCTGATTCCCCGCCTCTGATTCCCTGCCTCTGATTCCCTGCCTCTGATTCCCTGCCTCTGATTCCCTGCCTCTGATTCCCTGCCTCTGATTCCCTGCCACTAAATCCTTGCCTCTGATTCCCTGCCTCTGATTCCCTGCCTCTGATTCCGCGCCTCTGATTCCCCGCCTCTCTTTCCGTGTCTCTGATTCCCCTCCTCAGATTCCCTGCCTCAGATTCCCTGCCTCTGATTCCCTGCCTCAGATTCCCTGCCTCAGATTCCCTGCCTCAGATTCCCTGTCTCCGATTCCCCGCCTCTGATTCCCCGCCTCTGATTCCCTGCCACTGATACCCCGCCTCCGATTCCACACCAATGTTTCACAGCCTCTGTTTCTCTGCCTCTTATTTCCCGGCTCAGATTCGCCGGCTCTGATTCCCCGCCTCTGATTCCCTGCCTCAGATTCCCTGCCTCAGATTCCTTTCCTCAGATTCCCTGCCTCTGTTTCCCTGCCTCTGATTCCCCACATCTGATTCCGCACCTCAGATTCCCCGGCTCTGATTCCCTGCCTGAGATTCCATGCCTCAGATTCCCCGCCTCAGATTCCCTGCCTCAGATTCCCCGCCTCAGATTCCCCGCCTCAGATGCCCCGCCTCAGATTCCCCGCCTCAGATTCCCCGCCTCAGATTCCCCGCCTCAGTTTCTCCGCCTCAGATTCCCCGCCTCAGATTCCCTGCCTCAGATTCCCTGCCTCAGATTCCCTGCCTCAGCTTCCCTTCATCTGATTCCCTTCATCTGATTCCCTGCCTCTGATTCCCTGCCTCTGATTCCCTGCCTCTGATTCCCTGCCTCTGATTCCCCGCCTCAGATTCCCTGCCTCAGATTCCCTGCCTCAGATTCCCTGCCTCAGATTTCCTGCCTCAGATTCCCTGCCTCTGATTGCCTGCCTCTGATTCCCTGCCTCTGATTCCCTGCCTCTGATTCCCTGCCTCTGATTCCCTGCCTCTGATTCCCTGCCTCTGATTCCGCACCTCTGATTCCACGCCTCTCTTTCCTTGTCTCTGATTCCACGCCTCTGATTCCCTGCCTCTGATACCCTGCCTCTCTTTGCCTGCCTCTATTTCCGTGCCTCTTTCTCTGCATCTAGTTTCCCACATCTCATTTGCCCCCTCTGATAACCCGCCTCTGATTCCATGCCTCTGATTCACTGCCTCAGATTCTGTGCCTCAGATTCCCCGACTCAGATTTACCGACTCAGATTCCCCGCCTCAGATTCCCTGCCTCAGATTCCCTGCCTCAGATTCCCTGCCTCAGATTCCCTGCCTCAGATTCCCTGTCTCCGATTCCCCGCCTCTGATTCCCCGCCTCTGATTCCCTGCCACTGATACCCCGCCTCCGATTCCACACCAATGTTTCACAGCCTCTGTTTCTCTGCCTCTTATTTCCCGGCTCAGATTCGCCGGCTCTGATTCCGCGCCTCTGATACCACGCTTCTCTTTCCGTGTCTCTGATAGCCCGCCTCTGATTCCCCGCCTCTGATTCCCCACCTTTCATTCCCCGCCTCTCTTTCCCTGCCTCTATTTCCGCGCCTCTTTCTCTGCCTCTCTTTCCCCACATCTCTTTTCCTCCCGCAGATTCCCCGCCTCTGATTCCCCGCCTCTGATTCCCTGCCTCTGATTCCCCGCCTCTGATTCCCTGCGTCTGATTCCGCGCCTCTGATTCCACGCTTCTCTTTCCGTGTCTCTGATAGCCCGCCTCTGATTCCCCGCCTCTGATTCCCCACCTTTCATTCCCCGCCTCTCTTTCCCTGCCTCTATTTCCGCGCCTCTTTCTCTGCCTCTCTTTCTCCACATCTCTTTTCCTCCCACTGATTCCCCGCCTCTGATTCCCCGCCTCTGATTCCCTGCCTCTGATTCCCCGCCTCTGATTCCCTGCCTCAGATTCCCTGCCTCAGATTCCCTGCCTCAGAATCCCGGCCTCTGATTCCCCGCCTCTGATTCCCCGCCACTTATTCCCCTCCTCTGATTCCCCGCCTCTGATTCCCCGCCTCTGATTCCCTGCCTCAGATTCCCCGGCTCCGATTCCCTGCATCAGATTCCCTGCCTCAGATTCCCTGCCTCTGATTCCCCGCCTCTGATTCCCTGCCTCTGATTCCCCGCCTCTGATTCCCTGCCTCAGATTCCCTGCCTCAGATTCCCTGCCTCAGATTCCCTGCCTCTGATTCCCCGCCTTTGATTCCCCGCCTCTTATTCCCCGCCTCTGATTCCCCGCCTCTGATTCCCCGCCTTTGATTCCGTGCCTCTGTTTCCCCGCCTCTGAATCCCCGCCTCTGATTCCCCGCCTCAGATTCCCCGGCTCTGATTCCCTGCCTGAGATTCCCTGCCTCAGATACCCCGCCTCAGATTCCGCTCCTCAGATTCCCCGCCTCAGATACCCCGCCTCAGAATCCCCGCATCAGATTCCCCGCCTCAGATTCCCCGCCTCAGATTCCCCGCCTCAGATTCCCCGCCTCAGATTCCCCGCCTCAGATTCCCCGCCTCAGATTCCCCGCCTCAGATTCCCCGCCTCAGATTCCCCGCCTCTGATTCCCCGCCTCTGATTCCCTGCCTCTGATTCCCTGCCTCTGATTCCCTGCCTCTGATTCCCTGCCTCTGATTCCCTGCCTCTGATTCCCTGCCACTAAATCCTTGCCTCTGATTCCCTGCCTCTGATTCCCTGCCTCTGATTCCGCGCCTCTGATTCCCCGCCTCTCTTTCCGTGTCTCTGATTCCCCTCCTCAGATTCCCTGCCTCAGATTCCCTGCCTCTGATTCCCTGCCTCAGATTCCCTGCCTCAGATTCCCTGCCTCAGATTCCCTGTCTCCGATTCCCCGCCTCTGATTCCCCGCCTCTGATTCCCTGCCACTGATACCCCGCCTCCGATTCCACACCAATGTTTCACAGCCTCTGTTTCTCTGCCTCTTATTTCCCGGCTCAGATTCGCCGGCTCTGATTCCGCGCCTCTGATTCCACGCTTCTCTTTCCGTGTCTCTGTTAGCCCGCCTCTGATTCCCCGCCTCTGATTCCCCACCTTTCATTCCCCGCCTATCTTTCCCTGCCTCTATTTCCGCGCCTCTTTCTCTGCCTCTCTTTCCCCACATCTCTTTTCCTCCCGCTGATTCCCCGCCTCTGATTCCCCGCCTCTGATTCCCTGCCTCTGATTCCAGGCCTCTTATTCCCCGCCTCTGATTCCCCACCTCTGATTGCCTGCCACTGATTGCCTGCCTCTGATTCCCCGCCTCTGTTTCCCCGCCTCTGATTCCCCACCTCTGTCTGTATGCCTCTCTTTCGCCTCCGCTTTTTCCCCTACACTCTTTCCGCGCCTCTCTTTCCCTCCCTCAAATTCAATAACTCTGTTTGATCTGTTCTGTGTACCTCATTTTCAACACACAAGTTCCAACCACTATGTTTCACCCATCACTTTCCCGCCTCTATTTTTCCGCCTATGTTTACCCGCCTCTGTTTACCCACCTGTTTCACCGCCTCTGATTCCCCGCCTCTGATTCCCCACCTCTGTCTCGACGCCTCTCTTTCGCCTCCACTCTTTCCACTCCACTCTTTCCGTGCCTGTCTTTCCCTCCCTCAATTTCAACAACACTGTTTGATCTGTTTTGTGTACCTGATTTTAAACACAGAAGTTACAACCACTATGTTTTGCCCGCCTCTTTCCCCGCCGCTATTTATCCACCTATGTTTACCTGCCTCTGTTTACCCGCCTGTTTCCCCACCTCTGATTCCCCACCTTTCATTCCCCGCCTCTCTTTCCCTGCCTCTGTTTCCGCGCCTCTTTCTCTGCCTCTCTTTCCCCACAACGCTTTTCCTCCCGCTGATTCCCCGCCTCTGATTCCCCGCCTCTGATTCCCTGCCTCTGATTCCTTGCCTCTGATTCCCCGCCTCTGATTCCCTGCCTCTGATTCCCCGCCTCTGATTCCCTGCCTCAGATTCCCTGCCTCAGATTCCCTGCCTCAGATTCCCTGCCTCTGATTCCCCACCTCTGATTCCCCGCCTCTTATTCCCCGCCTCTGATTCCCCGCCTCTGATTCCCCGTGTCTGATTCCCTGCCTCAGATTCCCCGGCTTTGATTCCCTGCATCAGATTCCCTGCCTCAGATTCCCTGCCTCTGATTCCCCACCTCTGATTCCCTGCCTCTGATTCCCCGCCTCTGATTCCTGCCTCAGATTCCCTGCCTCAGATTCCCTGCCTCAGATTTCCTGCTTCTGATTCCCCGCCTTTGATTCCCTGCCTCTTATTCACAGCCTTTGATTCCCCGACTCTGATTCCCCGCCTCTGATTCCCTGCCTCTGTTTCCCCGCCTCTGAATCCCCGCCTCTGATTCCCCGCCTCAGATTCCCCGGCTCTGATTCCCTGCCTGAGATTCCCTGCCTCAGATACCCCGCCTCAGATTCCGCGCCTCAGATTCCCCGCCTCAGATACCCCGCCTCAGAATCCCCGCCTCAGATTCCCCGCCTCAGATTCCCCGTCTCAGATTCCCCGCCTCAAATTCCCCGTCTCAGATTCCCCGCCTCAGATTCCCCGCCTCAGATTCCCCGCCTCAGATTCCCCGCATCAGATTCCCCGCCTCAGATTCCCCGCCTCAGATTCGCCGCCTCAGATTCCCTGCCTCAGATTCCCTGCCTCTGATTGCCTGCCTCTGATTCCCTGCCTCTGATTCCCTGCCTCTGATTCCCTGCCTCTGATTCCCTGCCTCTGATTCCCTGCCTCTGATTCCCTGCCTCTGATTCCCTGCCTCTGATTCTCTGCCTCTAAATCCCTGCCTCTGATTCCCTGCCTCTGATTTCCTGCCTCTGATTCCGCGCCTCTGATTCCCCGCCTCTCTTTCCGTTTCTCTGATTCCCCGCCTCAGATTCCCTGCCTAAGATACCCTGCCTCTCTTTGCCTGCCTCTATTTCCGTGCCTCTTTCTCTGCATCTAGTTTCCCACATCTCATTTGCCCCCTCTGATAACCCGCCTCTGATTCCATGCCTCTGATTCACTGCCTCAGATTCTGTGCCTCAGATTCCCCGACTCAGATTTACCGCCTCAGATTCCCCGCCTCAGATTCCCTGCCTCAGATTCCCTGCCTCAGATTCCCTGCCTCAGATTCCCTGCCTCAGATTCCCTGTCTCCTATTCCCCGCCTCTGATTCCCCGCCTCTGATTCCCCGCCTCTGATTCCCCGCCTCTGTTTCCCCGCCTCTGATTCCCCGCCTCTGATTCCCCGCCTCTGATTCCACGCCTCTGATTCCCCGCCTCTGATTCCAGGCTTCTTATTCCCCGCCTCTGATTCCCCACCTCTGATTGCCTGCCACTGATTCCCCGCCTCTGATTCCCCGCCTCTGATTCCCCACCTCTGTCTGTATGCCTCTCTTTCGCCTCCGCTTTTTCCCCTACACTCTTTCCGCGCCTCTCTTTCCCTCCCTCAATTTCAACAACTCTGTTTGATCTGTTCTGTGTACCTCATTTTCAACACACAATTTCCAACCACTATGTTTCACCCATCACTTTCCCCGACTCTATTTCTCCGCCTATGTTTACCCACCTCTGTTTACCCACCTGTTTCACCGCCTCTGATTCCCCGCCTATGATTCCCCACCTCTGTCTCTACGCCTCTCTTTCGCCTCCACTCTTTCCACTCCACTCTTTCCGTGCCTGTCTTTCCCTCCCTCAATTTCAACAACACTGTTTGATCTGTTTTGTGTACCTGATTTTAAACACACAAGTTCCAACCACTATGTTTTGCCCGCCTCTTTCCCCACCGCTATTTATCCACCTATGTTTACCTGCCTCTGTTTACCCGCCTGTTTCACCACCTCTGATTCCCCACCTTTCATTCCCCGCCACTCTTTCCCTGCCTCTATTTCCGCGCCTCTTTCTCTGCCTCTCTTTCCCCACAACGCTTTTCCTCTCGCTGATTCCCCGCCTCTGATTCCCCGCCTCTGGTTCCCTGCCTCTGATTCCCCGCCTCTGATTCCCTGCCTCAGATTCCCTGCCTCAGATTCCCTGCCTCAGAATCCCTGCCTCTGATTCCCCGCCTCTGATTCCCCGCCTCTTATTCCCCGCCTCTGATTCCCTGCCTCTGATTCCCCATGTCTGATTCCCTGCCTCAGATTCCCCGGCTCTGATTCCCTGCATCAGATTCCCTGCCTCAGATTCCCTGCCTCTGATTCCCCGCCTCTGATTCCCTGCCTCTGATTCCCTGCCTCAGACTTCCTGCTTCTGATTCCCCGCCTTTGATACCCCGCCTCTTATTCCCCGCCTCTGATTCCCAGCCTCTGATTCCCCGCCTCTGATTCCCTGCCTCTGATTCCCTGCCTCTGATTCCCTGCCTCTGATTCCCTGCCTCTCTTTGCCTGCCTCTATTTCCGTGCCTCTTTCTCTGCATCTCGTTTACCACATCTCATTTCCCCCCTCTGATAACCCGCCTCTGATTCCCCGCCTCTGATTCCCCACCTCAGATACCCCGGCCTTGATTCCCTGCCTCAGATTCCCCGCCTATGATTCCCCACCTTTGATTCACCACCTCTGATTCCCCGCCTCTGATTCCACGCCTCTGATTCCCCACCTCAGATTCCCCGGCTCTGATTCCCTGCCTCTTATTCCCTGCCTCAGATTCCCCGGCTCTGATTCCCTGCCTCAGATTCCCTGCCTAAAATTCCCTGCCTCTGATTCCCCGCATCTGATTCC
This sequence comes from Narcine bancroftii, assembly GCF_036971445.1. Lineage (NCBI taxonomy): Eukaryota > Metazoa > Chordata > Chondrichthyes > Torpediniformes > Narcinidae > Narcine > Narcine bancroftii. The sequence continues at coordinate 93,158,211 of NC_091481.1, forward strand.
CCGCCTCTGATTCCCCGCCTCTGATGCCTCGCATCTGATTCCCTGCCTGTGAATCCCCGCCTCTGATTCCACTCCTCTGATTCCACGCCTCTGATTCCCCGCCTCAGATTCCCTGCCTCTGATTACCCGCCTCCCTTTCCGCGCAACTTTCCCGGCCTCCGTTTCCCCACATCTCTTTCCCCGCCTCAGATTCCACGCCTCTGATTCCCCGCCTCTGATTCCACACCTTTCATTCCCCGCCTCTCTTTCCCTGCCTCTATTTCCGCGCCTCTTTCTCTGCCTCTCTTTCCCCACATCTCTTTTCCCCCCTCTGATAACCCGCCTCAGATTCCCCGCCTCAGATTCCCCGCCTCTGATTCCCTGCCTCTGATACACTGCCTCTCATTCCCTGCCTCTATTTCCGTGCATCTTTCTCTGCATCTCGTTTCCCACATCTCATTTCCCCCCTCTGATAACCCGCCTCAGATTCCCCGCCTCAGATTCCCCGCCTCAGATTCCCTGCCTCAGATTCCCTTCATCTTATTCCCTTCATCTGATTCCCTGCCTCTGATTCCCCGCATCTGATTCCCCGGCTCTGATTCCCCACCTCAGATTCCCTGCCTCAGATTCCCTGCCTCTGATTCCCCGCATCTGATTCCCCGCCTCTGATTCCCCGCCTCTGATTCGCCGCCTCTGATTCCCCGCCCCTGATTCCCCGCCTCTGATTCCCCGCCTCTGATGACCCGCCTCTGATTCCCCGCCTCAGATTCCCCGCCTCAGAATCCCCGGCTCTGATTCACTGCCTCTAATTCCCCGCCTCTGATTCCCGGCCTCTGATTCCCTGCCTCTGATTCCCCGCCTCTGATTCCTCGCCTCCCTATCCGCACAACTTTCCCAGCCTCCGTTTCCCCACATCTCTTTCCCCACCTCTAATTCCCCGCCTCAGATTCCTCGGCTCTGATTCCCTGCCTCAGATTCCCTGCCTCAGATTCCCCGTCACTGATTTCCTGCCTCTGATTGCCCGCCTCTGATTCCCCGCCTCTGATTCCCCGTCTCTGATTCCCCACCTCTGATTCCCCAACTATGTCTCTATGCCTCTCTTTCACCTCTGCTCTTTCCCTTCCACTCTTTCTGCGCCTTCCTTTCCCTCCCTCAATTTCAACAACTCTGTTTGATCTTTTCTGTGTACCTCATTTTCAACACACAATTTCCAACCACTATGTTTCACCCATCTCTTTCCCCGCCTCTATTTATCTGCCTATGTTTACCCACCTCTGTTTACCCGCCTGTTTCACCACCTCTGATTCCCCACCTCAGATTCCCCGCCTCAGATTCCCTGCCTCTGATTCCCTGCCTCTGATTTCCTGCCTCTGATTCCCTGCCTCTGATTCCCTGCCTCTGATTCCCGGCCACTGATACCCCGCCTCCGATTCCACACCAATGTTTCACCGCCTCTGTTTCTCTGCCTCTTATTTCCCGGCTCAGATTCGCCGGCTCTGATTCCGCGCCTCTGATTCCACGCTTCTCTTTCCGTGTCTCTGATTGCCCGCCTCTGATTCCCCGCCTCTGATTCCCCGCCTCAGATTCCCTGGCTCTGATTCCCTGCATCAGATTCCCTGCCTCAGATTCCCTGCCTCTGATTCCCTGCATCAGATTCCCTGCCTCTGATTCCCCGCCTCTGATTCCCCGCTTCTGATTCCCCGCCTCTGATTCCCCGCCTCAGATTCCCTGCCTATGATTCCCTGCCTCTGATTCCCTGCCTCTGATTCACTGCCTCTGATTCCCTGACTCTGATTCCCTGCCTCTGATTCCCCGCCCCTGATTCCCTGCCTCTGATTCCGCGCCTCTGATTCCACGCCTCTCTTTCCGTGTCTCTGATTCCGCGCCTCTGATTCCCTGCCTCTGTTACCCTGCCTCTCTTTGCCTGCCTCTATTTCCGTGCCTCTTTCTCTGCATCTCGTTTACCACATCTCATTTCCCCCCTCTGATAACCCGCCTCTGATTCCCCGCCTCTGATTCCCCGCCTCAGATTCCCCGGCTCTGATTCCCTGCCTCAGATTCCCCGCCTCGGATTCCCCGCCTCTGATTCCCCGCCTCTGATTCCCCACCTCTGATTCCCCACCTCTTATTCCCCGCCTCTGATTCCCCGCCTCTGATTCCCCGCCTCAGATTCCCCGGCTCTGATTCCCTGCCTCAGATTCCCTGCGACAGATTCCGTGCCTCAGATTCCCTGCCTCTGATTCCCCGCCTCAGATTCCCCGGCTCTGATTCCCTGCCTGAGATTCCCTGCCTCAGATACCCCGCCTCAGATTCCGCGCCTCAGATTCCCCGCCTCAGATACCCCGCCTCAGAATCCCCGCCTCAGATTCCCCGCCTCAGATTCCCCGTCTCAGATTCCCCGCCTCAGATTCCCCGCCTCAGATTCCCCGCCTCAGATTCCCCGCCTCAGATTCGCCGCCTCAGATTCCCTGCCTCAGATTCCCTGCCTCTGATTGCCTGCCTCTGATTCCCTGCCTCTGATTCCCTGCCTCTGATTCCCTGCCTTTGATTCCCTGCCTCTGATTCCCTGCCTCTGATTCCCTGCCTCTGATTCCCTGCCTCTAAATCCCTGCCTCTGATTCCCTGCCTCTGATTTCCTGCCTCTGATTCCGCGCCTCTGATTCCCCGCCTCTCTTTCCCTGCCTCTGATTCCCTGCCTCTAAATCCCTGCCTCTGATTCCCTGCCTCTGATTCCCCGCCTCTGAATCCGTGCCTCTGATACCCTGCCTCTCTTTGCCTGCCTCTATTTCCGTGCCTCTTTCTCTGCATCTAGTTTCCCACATCTCATTTGCCCCCTCTGATTACCCGCCTCTGATTCCATGCCTCTGATTCCCCGCCTCTGATTCCCCGCCTCTGATTCCCCGCCTCTGATTCCCTGCCTCAGATTCCCTGCCTCAGATTCCTTTCCTCAGATTCCCTGCCTCTGTTTCCCTGCCTCTGATTCCCCACATCTGATTCCCCACCTCAGATTCCCCGGCTCTGATTCCCTGCCTGAGATTCCATGCCTCAGATTCCCCGCCTCAGATTCCCTGCCTCAGATTCCCCGCCTCAGATTCCCCGCCTCAGATGCCCCGCCTCAGATTCCCCGCCTCAGATTCCCCGCCTCAGATTCCCCGCCTCAGTTTCTCCGCCTCAGATTCCCCGCCTCAGATTCCCTGCCTCAGATTCCCTGCCTCAGATTCCCTGCCTCAGCTTCCCTTCATCTGATTCCCTTCATCTGATTCCCTGCCTCTGATTCCCTGCCTCTGATTCCCTGCCTCTGATTCCCCGCCTCTGATTCCCCACCTCAGATTCCCTGCCTCAGATTCCCTGCCTCAGATTCCCTGCCTCAGATTTCCTGCCTCAGATTCCCTGCCTCTGATTCCCTGCCTCTGATTCCCTGCCTCTGATTCCCTGCCTCTGATTCCCTGCCTCTGATTCCGCACCTCTGATTCCACGCCTCTCTTTCCTTGTCTCTGATTCCACGCCTCTGATTCCCTGCCTCTGATACCCTGCCTCTCTTTGCCTGCCTCTATTTCGGTGCCTCTTTCTCTGCATCTAGTTTCCCACATCTCATTTGCCCCCTCTGATAACCCGCCTCTGATTCCATGCCTCTGATTCACTGCCTCAGATTCTGTGCCTCAGATTCCCCGACTCAGATTTACCGACTCAGATTCCCCGCCTCAGATTCCCTGCCTCAGATTCCCTGCCTCAGATTCCCTGCCTCAGATTCCCTGCCTCAGATTCCCTGTCTCCGATTCCCCGCCTCTGATTCCCCGCCTCTGATTCCCTGCCACTGATACCCCGCCTCCGATTCCACACCAATGTTTCACAGCCTCTGTTTCTCTGCCTCTTATTTCCCGGCTCAGATTCGCCGGCTCTGATTCCGCGCCTCTGATACCACGCTTCTCTTTCCGTGTCTCTGATAGCCCGCCTCTGATTCCCCGCCTCTGATTCCCCACCTTTCATTCCCCGCCTCTCTTTCCCTGCCTCTATTTCCGCGCCTCTTTCTCTGCCTCTCTTTCTCCACATCTCTTTTCTTCCCACTGATTCCCCGCCTCTGATTCCCTGCCTCTGATTCCCCGCCTCTGATTCCCTGCCTCAGATTCCCTGCCTCAGATTCCCTGCCTCAGAATCCCGGCCTCTGATTCCCCGCCTCTGATACCCCGCCACTTATTCCCCGCCTCTGATTCCCCGCCTCTGATTCCCCGCCTCTGATTCCCTGCCTCAGATTCCCCGGCTCCGATTCCCTGCATCAGATTCCCTGCCTCAGATTCCCTGCCTCTGATTCCCCGCCTCTGATTCCCTGCCTCTGAATCCCCGCCTAAGATTCCCTGCCTCTGATTCCCCGCCTTTGATTCCCTGCCTCTTATTCCCCGCCTCTGATTCCCCACCTCTGATTCCCCCCCTCTGATTTCGTGCCTCAGTTTCCCCGCCTCTGAATCCCCGCATCTGATTCCCCGCCTCAGATTCCCCAGCTCTGATTCCCTGCCTGAGATTCCCTGCCTCAGATACCCCGCCTCAGATTCCGCGCCTCAGATTCCCCGCCTCAGATACCCCGCCTCAGAATCCCCGCATCAGATTCCCCGCCTCAGATTCCCCGCCTCAGATTCCCCGCCTCAGATTCCCTGCCTCTGATTCCCCGCCTCTGATTCCCCACCTCTTATTCCCCGCCTCTGATTCCCCGCCTCTGATTCCCCGTGTCTGATTCCCTGCCTCAGATTCCCCGGCTCTGATTCCCTGCATCAGATTCCCCGCCTCAGATTCCCTGCCTCTGATTCCCCGCCTCTGATTCCCTGCCTCTGATTCCCTGCCTCTGATTCCTGCCTCAGATTCCCTGCCTCAGATTCCCTGCCTCAGATTTCCTGCTTCTGATTCCCCGCCTTTGATTCCCTGCCTCTTATTCCCCGCCTCTGATTCCCCGCATCTGATTCCCCGCCTCTGATTCCCTGCCTCTGATTCCCTGCCTCTGATTCCCTGCCTCTGATTCCCTTCCTCTGATTCCCTGCCTCTGATTCCCCGCCTCTGATTCCCCGCCTCAGATTCCCTGCCTCAGATTCCCTGCCTCAGATTCCCTGCCTCAGATTTCCTGCCTCAGATTCCCTGCCTCTGATTGCCTGCCTCTGATTCCCTGCCTCAGATTCCCTGTCTCCGATTCCCCGCCTCTGATTCCCCGCCTCTGATTCCCTGCCACTGATACCCCGCCTCCGATTCCACACCAATGTTTCACAGCCTCTGTTTCTCTGCCTCTTATTTCCCGGCTCAGATTCGCCGGCTCTGATTCCGCGCCTCTGATACCACGCTTCTCTTTCCGTGTCTCTGATAGCCCGCCTCTGATTCCCCGCCTCTGATTCCCCACCTTTCATTCCCCGCCTCTCTTTCCCTGCCTCTATTTCCGCGCCTCTTTCTCTGCCTCTCTTTCCCCACATCTCTTTTCCTCCCGCAGATTCCCCACCTCTGATTCCCCGCCTCTGATTCCCTGCCTCTGATTCCCCGCCTCTGATTCCCTGCCTCTGATTCCGCGCCTCTGATTCCCCGCCTCTCATTCCCTGCCTCTATTTCCGCGCCTCTTTCTCTGCCTCTCTTTCTCCACATCTCTTTTCCTCCCACTGATTCCCCGCCTCTGATTCCCCGCCTCTGATTCCCTGCCTCTGATTCCCCGCCTCTGATTCCCTGCCTCAGATTCCCTGCCTCAGATTCCCTGCCTCAGAATCCCGGCCTCTGATTCCCCGCCTCTGATTCCCCGCCACTTATTCCCCGCCTCTGATTCCCCGCCTCTGATTCCCCGCCTCTGATTCCCTGCCTCAGATTCCCCGGCTCCGATTCCCTGCATCAGATTCCCTGCCTCAGATTCCCTGCCTCTGATTCCCCGCCTCTGATTCCCTGCCTCTGATTCCCCGCCTCTGATTCCCTGCCTCAGATTCCCTGCCTCAGATTCCCTGCCTCTGATTCCCCACCTTTGATTCCCCGCCTCTTATTCCCCGCCTCTGATTCCCCGCCTCTGATTCCCCGCCTCTGATTCCGTGCCTCTGTTTCCCCGCCTCTGAATCCCCGCCTCTGATTCCCCGCCTCAGATTCCCCGGCTCTGATTCCCTGCCTTAGATTCCCTGCCTCAGATACCCCGCCTCAGATTCCGCGCCTCAGATTCCCCGCCTCAGATACCCCGCCTCAGAATCCCCGCATCAGATTCCCCGCCTCAGATTCCCCGCCTCAGATTCCCCGCCTCAGATTCCCCGCCTCAGATTCCCCGCCTCAGATTCCCCGCCTCAGATTCCCCGCCTCAGATTCCCCGCCTCAGATTCCCCGCCTCAGATTCCCCGCCTCAGATTCCCTGCCTCTGATTCCCTGCCTCTGATTCCCTGCCTCTGATTCCCTGCCTCTGATTCCCTGCCTCTGATTCCTTGCCTCTGATTCCCTGCCTCTGATTCCCTGCCTCTGATTCCCTGCCTCTGATTCCCTGCCTCTGATTCCCTGCCTCTGATTCCCTGCCTCTGATTCCCTGCCTCTGATTCCCTGCCTCTGATTCCGCGCCTCTGATTCCCCGCCTCTCTTTCCGTGTCTCTGATTCCCCGCCTCAGATTCCCTGCCTCAGATTCCCTGCCTCTGATTCCCTGCCTCAGATTCCCTGCCTCAGATTCCCTTCCTCAGATTCCCTGTCTCCGATTCCCCGCCTCTGATTCCCCGCCTCTGATTCCCTGCCACTGATAACCCGCCTCCGATTCCACACCAAAGTTTCACAGCCTCTGTTTCTCTGCCTCTTATTTCCCGGCTCAGATTCGCCGGCTCTGATTCCGCGCCTCTGATTCCACGCTTCTCTTTCCGTGTCTCTGATAGCCCGCCTCTGATTCCCCGCCTCTGATTCCCCACCTTTCATTCCCCGCCTCTCTTTCCCTGCCTCTATTTCCGCGCCTCTTTCTCTGCCTGTCTTTCCCCACACCTCTTTTCCTCCCTCTGATTCCCCGCCTCTGATTCCCCGCCTCTGATTCCCTGCCTCTGATTCCAGGCCTCTTATTCCCCGCCTCTGATTCCCCACCTCTGATTGCCTGCCACTGATTGCCCGCCTCTGATTCCCCGCCTCTGTTTCCCCGCCTCTGATTCCCCACCTCTGTCTGTATGCCTCTCTTTCGCCTCCGCTTTTTCCCCTACACTCTTTCCGCGCCTCTCTTTCCCTCCCTCAATTTCAACAACTCTGTTTGATCTGTTCTGTGTACCTCATTTTCAACACACAAGTTCCAACCACTATGTTTCACCCATCACTTTCCCGCCTCTATTTTTCCGCCTATGTTTACCCGCCTCTGTTTACCCACCTGTTTCACCGCCTCAGATTCCCTGCCTCAGATTCCCTGCCTCAGATTCCCTGCCTCAGCTTCCCTTCATCTGATTCCCTTCATCTGATTCCCTGCCTCTGATTCCCTGCCTCTGATTCCCTGCCTCTGATTCCCCGCCTCTGATTCCCCGCCTCAGATTCCCTGCCTCAGATTCCCTGCCTCAGATTCCCTGCCTCAGATTTCCTGCCTCAGATTCCCTGCCTCTGATTGCCTGCCTCTGATTCCCTGCCTCTGATTCCCTGCCTCTGATTCCCTGCCTCTGATTCCCTGCCTCTGATTCCCTGCCTCTGATTCCCTGCCTCTGATTCCGCACCTCTGATTCCACGCCTCACTTTCCTTGTCTCTGATTCCACGCCTCTGATTCCCTGCCTCTGATACCCTGCCTCTCTTTGCCTGCCTCTATTTCCGTGCCTCTTTCTCTGCATCTAGTTTCCCACATCTCATTTGCCCCCTCTGATAACCCGCCTCTGATTCCATGCCTCTGATTCACTGCCTCAGATTCTGTGCCTCAGATTCCCCGACTCAGATTTACCGACTCAGATTCCCCGCCTCAGATTCCCTGCCTCAGATTCCCTGCCTCAGATTCCCTGCCTCAGATTCCCTGCCTCAGATTCCCTGTCTCCGATTCCCCGCCTCTGATTCCCCGCCTCTGATTCCCTGCCACTGATACCCCGCCTCCGATTCCACACCAATGTTTCACAGCCTCTGTTTCTCTGCCTCTTATTTCCCGGCTCAGATTCGCCGGCTCTGATTCTGCGCCTCTGATACCACGCTTCTCTTTCCGTGTCTCTGATAGCCCGCCTCTGATTCCCCGCCTCTGATTCCCCACCTTTCATTCCCCGCCTCTCTTTCCCTGCCTCTATTTCCGCGCCTCTTTCTCTGCCTCTCTTTCCCCACATCTCTTTTCCTCCCGCAGATTCCCCGCCTCTGATTCCCCGCCTCTGATTCCCTGCCTCTGATTCCCCGCCTCTGATTCCCTGCCTCTGATTCCGCGCCTCTGATTCCACGCTTCTCTTTCCGTGTCTCTGATAGCCCGCCTCTGATTCCCCGCCTCTGATTCCCTGCCTCAGATTCCCTGCCTCAAATTCCCTGCCTCAGAATCCCGGCCTCTGATTCCCCGCCTCTGATTCCCCGCCACTTATTCCCCACCTCTGATTCCCCGCCTCTGATTCCCCGCCTCTGATTCCCTGCCTCAGATTCCCCGGCTCCGATTCCCTGCATTAGATTCCCTGCCTCAGATTCCCTGCCTCTGATTCCCCGCCTCTGATTCCCTGCCTCTGATTCCCCGCCTCTGATTCCCTGCCTCAGATTCCCTGCCTCAGATTCCCTGCCTCTGATTCCCCGCCTTTGATTCCCCGCCTCTTATTCCCCGCCTCTGATTCCCCGCCTCTGATTCCCCGCCTCAGATTCCCCGGCTCTGATTCCCTGCCTGAGATTCCCTGCCTCAGATACCCCGCCTCAGATTCCGCGCCTCAGATTCCCCGCCTCAGATACCCCGCCTCAGAATCCCCGCATCAGATTCCCCGCCTCAGATTCCCCGCCTCAGATTCCCCGCCTCAGATTCCCCGCCTCAGATTCCCCGCCTCAGATTCCCCGCCTCAGATTCCCCGCCTCAGATTCCCCGCCTCAGATTCCCCGCCTCAGATTCCCTGCCTCTGATTCCCTGCCTCTGATTCCCTGCCTCTGATTCCCTGCCTCTGATTCCCTGCCTCTGATTCCTTGCCTCTGATTCCCTGCTTCTGATTCCCTGCCACTAAATCCTTGCCTCTGATTCCCTGCCTCTGATTCCCTGCCTCTGATTCCGCGCCTCTGATTCCCCGCCTCTATTTCCGTGTCTCTGATTCCCCGCCTCAGATTCCCTGCCTCAGATTCCCTGCCTCAGATTCCCTGCCTCAGATTCCCTGCCTCAGATTCCCTGCCACTGATACCCCGCCTCCGATTCCACACCAATGTTTCACAGCCTCTGTTTCTCTGCCTCTTATTTCCCGGCTCAGATTCGCCGGCTCTGATTCCCCGCCTCTGATTCCCCACCTTTCATTCCCCGCCTCTCTTTCCCTGCCTCTATTTCCGCGCCTCTTTCTCTGCCTCTCTTTCCCCACATCTCTTTTCCTCCCGCTGATTCCCCGCCTCTGATTCCCCGCCTCTGATTCCCTGCCTCTGATTCCAGGCCTCTTATTCCCCGCCTCTGATTCCCCACCTCTGATTGCCTGCCTCTGATTCCCCGCCTCTGATTCCCCGCCTCAGATTCCCTGCCTCTGATTCCCTGCCTCAGATTCCCTGCCTCAGATTTCCTGCCTCAGATTCCCTGCCTCTGATTCCCTGCCTCTGATTCCCTGCCTCTGATTCCCTGCCTCTGATACCCTGCCTCTCTTTGCCTGCCTCTATTTCCGTGACTCATTCTCTGCATCTAGTTTCCCACATCTCATTTGCCCCCTCTGATAACCCGCCTCTGATTCCATGCCTCTGATTCACTGCCTCAGATTCCGTGCCTCAGATTCCCCGACTCAGATTTACCGCCTCAGATTCCCCGCCTCAGATTCCGTGCCTCAGATTCACTGCCTCAGATTCCCTGCCTCAGATTCCCTGCCTCAGATTCCCTGTCTCCGATTCCCCGCCTCTGATTCCCCGCCTCTGATTCCCCGCCTCTGATTCCCAGCCTCTGAATCCCCGCCTCTGAATCCCCGCCTCTGATTCCCCGCCTCTGTTTCCCCGCCTCTGATTCCCCGCCACTGATTCCCCGCCTCTGATTCCACGCCTCTGATTCCCCGCCTCTGATTCCAGGCCTCTTATTCCCCGCCTCTGATTCCCCACCTCTTATTGCCTGCCACTGATTGCCCGCCTCTGATTCCCTTCCTCTGTTTCCCCGCCTCTCATTCCCCACCTCTGTCTGTATGCCTCTCTTTCGCCTCCGCTTTTTCCCCTACACTCTTTCCGCGCCTCTCTTTCCCTCCCTCAATTTCAACAACTCTGTTTGATCTGTTCTGTGTACCTCATTTTCAACACACAAGTTCCAACCACTATGTTTCACCCATCACATTCCCCGCCTCTATTTTTCCGCCTATGTTTACCCGCCTCTGTTTACCCACCTGTTTCACCGCCTCTGATTCCCCGCCTCTGATTCCCCACCTCTGTCTTGACGCCTCTCTTTCGACTCCACTCTTTCCACTCCACACTTTCCGTGCCTGTCTTTCCCTCCCTCAATTTCAACAACACTGTTTGATCTGTTTTGTGTACCTGATTTTAAACACACAAGTTCCAACCACTATGTTTTGCCCGCCTCTTTCCCCGCCGCTATTTATCCACCTATGTTTACATGCCTCTGTTTACCCGCCTGTTTCCCAACCTCTGATTCCCCACCTTTCATTCCCCGCCTCTCTTTCCCTGCCTCTATTTCCGCGCCTCTTTCTCTGCCTCTCTTTCCCCACAACGCTTTCCATCCCGCTGATTCCCCGCCTCTGATTCCCCGCCTCTGATTCCCTGCCTCTGATTCCCCGCCTCTGATTCCCTGCCTCAGATTCCCTGCCTCAGATTCCCTGCCTCAGATTCCCTGCCTCTGATTCCCCGCCTCTGATTCCCCGCCTCTTATTCCCCGCCTCTGATTCCCCGCCTCTGATTCCCCGTGTCTGATTCCCCGCCTCAGATTCCCTGCCTCTGATTCCCTGCCTCAGATTCCCTGCCTCAGATTTCCTTCCTCAGATTCCCTGCCTCTGATTCCCTGCCTCTGATTCCCTGCCTCTGATTCCCTGCCTCTGATACCCTGCCTCTCTTTGCCTGCCTCTATTTCCGTGACTCATTCTCTGCATCTAGTTTCCCACATCTCATTTGCCCCCTCTGATAACCCGCCTCTGATTCCATGCCTCTGATTCACTGCCTCAGATTCCGTGCCTCAGATTCCCCGACTCAGATTTACCGCCTCAGATTCCCCGCCTCAGATTCCGTGCCTCAGATTCACTGCCTCAGATTCCCTGCCTCAGATTCCCTGCCTCAGATTCCCTGTCTCCGATTCCCCGCCTCTGATTCCCCGCCTCTGATTCCCCGCCTCTGATTCCCAGCCTCTGAATCCCCGCCTCTGAATCCCCGCCTCTGATTCCCCGCCTCTGTTTCCCCGCCTCTGATTCCCCGCCACTGATTCCCCGCCTCTGATTCCACGCCTCTGATTCCCCGCCTCTGATTCCAGGCCTCTTATTCCCCGCCTCTGATTCCCCACCTCTTATTGCCTGCCACTGATTGCCCGCCTCTGATTCCCCGCCTCTGTTTCCCCGCCTCTGATTCCCCACCTCTGTCTGTATGCCTCTCTTTCGCCTCCGCTTTTTCCCCTACACTCTTTCCGCGCCTCTCTTTCCCTCCCTCAATTTCAACAACTCTGTTTGATCTGTTCTGTGTACCTCATTTTCAACACACAAGTTCCAACCACTATGTTTCACCCATCACTTTCCCCGCCTCTATTTTTCCGCCTATGTTTACCCGCCTCTGTTTACCCACCTGTTTCACCGCCTCTGATTCCCCGCCTCTGATTCCCCACCTCTGTCTTGACGCCTCTCTTTCGACTCCACTCTTTCCACTCCACTCTTTCCGTGCCTGTCTTTCCCTCCCTCAATTTCAACAACACTGTTTGATCTGTTTTGTGTACCTGATTTTAAACACACAAGTTCCAACCACTATGTTTTGCCCGCCTCTTTCCCGGCCGCTATTTATCCACCTATGTTTACATGCCTCTGTTTACCCGCCTGTTTCCCCACCTCTGATTCCCCACCTTTCATTCCCCGCCTCTCTTTCCCTGCCTCTATTTCCGCGCCTCTTTCTCTGCCTCTCTTTCCCCACAATGCTTTCCATCCCGCTGATTCCCCGCCTCTGATTCCCCGCCTCTGATTCCCTGCCTCTGATTCCCCGCCTCTGATTCCCTGCCTCAGATTCCCTGCCTCAGATTCCCTGCCTCAGATTCCCTGCCTCTGATTCCCCGCCTCTGATTCCCCGCCTCTTATTCCCCGCCTCTGATTCCCCGCCTCTGATTCCCCGTGTCTGATTCCCTGCCTCAGATTCCCCGGCTCTGATTCCCTGCATCAGATTCCCTGCCTCAGATTCCCTGCCTCGGATTCCCCGCCTCTGATTCCCTGCCTCTGATTCCCCGCCTCTGATTCCTGCCTCAGATTCCCTGCCTCAGATTCCCTGCCTCAGATTTCCTGCTTCTGATTCCCCGCCTTTGATTCCCTGCCTCTTATTCCCCGCCTCTGATTCCCCGCATCTGATTCCCCGCCTCTGATTCCCTGCCTCTGATTCCCTGCCTCTGATTCCCTGCCTCTGATTCCCTGCCTCTTATTCCCTGCCTCTGATTCCCCGCCTCTGATTCCCTGCCTGAGATTCCATGCCTCAGATTCCCCGCCTCAGATTCCCTGCCTCAGATTCCCCGCCTCAGATTCTCCGCCTCAGATTCCCCGCCTCAGATTCCCCGCCTCAGATTCCCCTCCTCAGTTTCTCCGCCTCAGATTCCCCGCCTCAGATTCCCTGCCTCAGATTCCCTGCCTCAGATTCCCTGCCTCAGCTTCCCTTCATCTGATTCCCTTCCTCTGATTCCCTGCCTCTGATTCCCCGCCTCTGATTCCCCGCCTCAGATTCCCTGCCTCAGATTTCCTGCCTCAGATTCCCTGCCTCAGATTTCCTGCCTCAGATTCCCTGCCTCTGATTGCCTGCCTCTGATTCCCTGCCTCTGTTTCCCTGCCTCTGATTCCTTGCCTCTGATTCCCTGCCTCTGATTCCCTGCCTCTGATTCCCTGCCTCTGATTCCGCACCTCTAATTCCATGCCTCTCTTTCATTGTCTCTGATTCCACGCCTCTGATTCCCTGCCTCTGATACCCTGCCTCTCTTTGCCTGCCTCTATTTCCGTGACTCATTCTCTGCATCTAGTTTCCCACATCTCATTTGCCCTCTCTGATAACCCGCCTCTGATTCCATGCCTCTGATTCACTGCCTCAGATTCCGTGCCTCAGATTCTCCGACTCAGATTTACCGCCTCAGATTCCCCGCCTCAGATTCCGTGCCTCAGATTCACTGCCTCAGATTCCCTGCCTCAGATTCCCTGCCTCAGATTCCCTGTCTCCGATACCCTGCCTCTGATTCCCCGCCTCTGAATCCCCGCCTCTGATTCCCCGCCTCTGTTTCCCCGCCTCTGATTCCCCGCCACTGATTCCCCGCCTCTGATTCCACGCCTCTTATTCCCCGCCTCTGATTCCCCGCCTCTGTTTCCCCGCCTCTGATTCCCCACCTTTGTCTGTATGCCTCTCTTTCGCCTCCGCTTTTTCCCCTACACTCTTTCGGCGCCTCTCTTTCCCTCCCTCAATTTCAACAACTCTGTTTGATCTGTTCTATGTACCTCATTTTCAACACACAAGTTCCAACCACTATGTTTCACCCATCACTTTCCCCGCCTCTATTTTTCTGCCTATGTTTACCCGCCTCTGTTTACCCACCTGTTTCACCGCCTCTGATTCCCCGCCTCTGATTCCACACCTCTGTCTCGACGCCTCTCTTTCGCCTCCACTCTTTCCACTCCACTCTTTCCGTTCCTGTCTTTCCCTCCCTCAATTTCAACAACACTGTTTGATCTGTTTTGTGTACCTGATTTTAAACACACAAGTTCCAACCACTATGTTTTGCCCGCCTCTTTCCCCACCGCTATTTATCCACCTATGTTTACAAGCCTCTGTTTACCCGCCTGTTTCCCCACCTCCGATTCCACACCAATGTTTCACCGCCTCAGTTTCTCTGCCTCTTATTTCCCGGCTCAGATTCGCCGGCTCTGATTCCGCGCCTCTGATTCCACGCTTCTCTTTCCGTGTCTCTGATAGCCCGCCTCTGATTCCCCGCCTCTGATTCCCCACCTTCCATTCCCCGCCTCTCTTTCCCTGCCTCTATTTCCGCGCCTCTTTCTCTGCCTCTCTTTCTCCACATCTCTTTTCCTCCCACTGATTCCCCGCCTCTGATTCCCCGCCTCTGATTCCCTGCCTCTGATTCCCCGCCTCTGATTCCCTGCCTCAGATTCCCTGCCTCAGATTCCCTGCCTCAGATTCCCGGCCTCTGATTCCCCGCCTCTGATTCCCCGCCACTTATTCCCCGCCTCTGATTCCCCGCCTCTGATTCCCCGCCTCTGATTCCCTGCCTCAGATTCCCCGGCTCTGATTCCCTGCATCAGATTCCCTGCCTCAGATTCCCTGCCTCTGATTCCCCGCCTCTGATTCCCTGCCTCTGACTCCCCGCCTCTGATTCCCTGCCTCAGATTCCATGCCTCAGATTCACTGCCTCAGATTCCCTGCCTCTGATTCCCCGCCTTTGATTCCCCGCCTCTTATTCCCCACCTCTGATTCCCCGACTCTGATTCCCCGCCTCTGATTCCCTGCCTCTGCTTCCCCGCCTCTGAATCCCCGCCTCTGATTCCCCGCCTCAGATTCCCCGGCTCTGATTCCCTGCCTGAGATTCCCTGCCTCAGATACCCCGCCTCAGATTCCGCGCCTCAGATTCCCCACCTCAGATACCCCGCCTAAGAATCCCCGCCTCAGATTCCCCGCCTCAGATTCCCCGTCTCAGATTCCCCGCCTCAGATTCCCCGCCTCAGATTCCCCGCCTCAGATTCCCCGCCTCAGATTCCCCGCCTCAGATTCCCCGCCTCAGATTCCCCGCCTCAGATTCGCCGCCTCAGATTCCCTGCCTCAGATTCCCTGCCTCTGATTGCCTGCCTCTGATTCCCTGCCTCTGATTCCCTGCCTCTGATTCCCTGCCTTTGATTCCCTGCCTCTGATTCCCTGCCTCTGATTCCCTGCCTCTGATTCCCTGCCTCTAAATCCCTGCCTCTGATTCCCTGCCTCTGATTTCCTGCCTCTGATTCCGCGCCTCTGATTCCCCGCCTCTCTTTCCGTGTCTCTGATTCCCCGCCTCAGATTCCCTGCCTAAGATACCCTGCCTCTCTTTGCCTGCCTCTATTTCCGTGCCTCTTTCTCTGCATCTAGTTTCCCACATCTCATTTGCCCCCTCTGATTACCCGCCTCTGATTCCATGCCTCTGATTCCCCGCCTCTGTTTCCCTGCCTCTGATTCCCCACATCTGATTGCCCACCTCAGATTCCCCGGCTCTGATTCCCTGCCTGAGATTCCATGCCTCAGATTCCCCGCCTCAGATTCCCTGCCTCAGATTCCCCGCCTCAGATTCCCCGCCTCAGATGCCCCGCCTCAGATTCCCCGCCTCAGATTCCCCGCCTCAGATTCCCCGCCTCAGTTTCTCCGCCTCAGATTCCCCGCCTCAGATTCCCTGCCTCAGCTTCCCTTCATCTGATTCCCTTCATCTGATTCCCTGCCTCTGATTCCCTGCCTCTGATTCCCTGCCTCAGATTCCCTGCCTCAGATTCCCTGCCTCAGATTCCCTACCTCTGATTCCCTGCCTCAGATTCCCTGCCTCAGATTCCCTGCCTCAGATCCCCTGCCTCTGATTGCCTGCCTCTGATTCCCTGCCTCTGATTCCCTGCCTCTGATTCCCTGCCTCTGATTCCCTGCCTCTGATTCCCTGCCTCTGATTCCCTGCCTCTGATTCCGCACCTCTGATTCCACGCCTCTCTTTCCTTGTCTCTGATTCCACGCCTCTGATTCCCTGCCTCTGATACCCTGCCTCTCTTTGCCTGCCTCTATTTCCGTGCCTCTTTCTCTGCATCTAGTTTCCCACATCTCATTTGCCCCCTCTGATAACCCGCCTCTGATTCCATGCCTCTGATTCACTGCCTCAGATTCTGTGCCTCAGATTCCCCGACTCAGATTTACCGACTCAGATTCCCCGCCTCAGATTCCCTGCCTCAGATTCCCTGCCTCAGATTCCCTGCCTCAGATTCCCTGTCTCCGATTCCCCGCCTCTGATTCCCCGCCTCTGATTCCCTGCCACTGATACCCCGCCTCCGATTCCACACCAATGTTTCACAGCCTCTGTTTCTCTGCCTCTTATTTCCCGGCTCAGATTCGCCGGCTCTGATTCCGCGCCTCTGATACCACGCTTCTCTTTCCGTGTCTCTGATAGCCCGCCTCTGATTCCCCGCCTCTGATTCCCCACCTTTCATTCCCCGCCTCTCTTTCCCTGCCTCTATTTCCGCGCCTCTTTCTCTGCCTCTCTTTCCCCACATCTCTTTTCCTCCCGCAGATTCCCCGCCTCTGATTCCCCGCCTCTGATTCCCTGCCTCTGATTCCGCGCCTCTGATTCCACGCTTCTCTTTCCGTGTCTCTGATAGCCCGCCTCTGATTCCCCGCCTCTGATTCCCCACCTTCCATTCCCCGCCTCTCTTTCCCTGCCTCTATTTCCGCGCCTCTTTCTCTGCCTCTCTTTCTCCACATCTCTTTTCCTCCCACTGATTCCCCGCCTCTGATTCCCCGCCTCTGATTCCCTGCCTCTGATTCCCCGCCTCTGATTCCCTGCCTCAGATTCCCTGCCTCAGATACCCTGCCTCAGATTCCCGGCCTCTGATTCCCCGCCTCTGATTCCCCGCCACTTATTCCCCGCCTCTGATTCCCCGCCTCTGATTCCCCGCCTCTGATTCCCTGCCTCAGATTCCCCGGCTCTGATTCCCTGCATCAGATTCCCTGCCTCAGATTCCCTGCCTCAGATTCCCTGCCTCTGATTCCCCGCCTTTGATTCCCCGCCTCTTATTCCCCACCTCTGATTCCCCGACTCTGATTCCCCGCCTCTGATTCCCTGCCTCTGCTTCCCCGCCTCTGAATCCCCGCCTCTGATTCCCCGCCTCCGATTCCCCGGCTCTGATTCCCTGCCTGAGATTCCCTGCCTCAGATACCCCGCCTCAGATTCCGCGCCTCAGATTCCCCGCCTCAGATACCCCGCCTCAGAATCACCGCCTCAGATTCCCCGCCTCAGATTCCCCGTCTCAGATTCCCCGCCTCAGATTCCCCGCCTCAGATTCCCCGCCTCAGATACCCCGCCTCAGATTCCCCGCCTCAGATTCCCCGCCTCAGATTCCCCGCCTCAGATTCGTCGCCTCAGATTCCCTGCCTCAGATTCCCTGCCTCTGATTGCCTGCCTCTGATTCCCTGCCTCTGATTCCCTGCCTCTGATTCCCTGCCTTTGATTCCCTGCCTCTGATTCCCTGCCTCTGATTCCCTGCCTCTGATTCCCTGCCTCTAAATCCCTGCCTCTGATTCCCTGCCTCTGATTTCCTGCCTCTGATTCCGCGCCTCTGATTCCCCGCCTCTCTTTCCGTGTCTCTGATTCCCCGCCTCAGATTCCCTGCCTAAGATACCCTGCCTCTCTTTGCCTGCCTCTATTTCCGTGCCTCTTTCTCTGCATCTAGTTTCCCAAATCTCATTTGCCCCCTCTGATTACCCGCCTCTGATTCCATGCCTCTGATTCCCCGCCTCTGATTCCCCGCCTCTGATTCCCCGCCTCTGATTCCCTGCCTCAGATTCCCTGCCTCAGATTCCTTTCCTCAGATTCCCTGCCTCTGTTTCCCTGCCTCTGATTCCCCACATCTGATTCCCCACCTCAGATTCCCCGGCTCTGATTCCCTGCCTGAGATTCCATGCCTCAGATTCCCCGCCTCAGATTCCCTGCCTCAGATTCCCCGCCTCAGATTCCCCGCCTCAGATGCCCCGCCTCAGATTCCCCGCCTCAGATTCCCCGCCTCAGATTCCCCGCCTCAGTTTCTCCGCCTCAGATTCCCCGCCTCAGATTCCCTGCCTCAGATTCCCTGCCTCAGATTCCCTGCCTCAGCTTCCCTTCATCTGATTCCCTTCATCTGATTCCCTGCCTCTGATTCCCTGCCTCTGATTCCCTGCCTCTGATTCCCCGCCTCTGATTCCCCGCCTCAGTTTCCCTGCCTCAGATTCCCTGCCTCAGATTCCCTGCCTCAGATTTCCTGCCTCAGATTCCCTGCCTCTGATTGCCTGCCTCTGATTCCCTGCCTCTGATTCCCTGCCTCTGATTCCCTGCCTCTGATTCCCTGCCTCTGATTCCCTGCCTCTGATTCCCTGCCTCTGATTCCGCACCTCTGATTCCACGCCTCTCTTTCCTTGTCTCTGATTCCACGCCTCTGATTCCCTGCCTCTGATACCCTGCCTCTCTTTGCCTGCCTCTATTTCCGTGCCTCTTTCTCTGCATCTAGTTTCCCACATCTCATTTGCCCCCTCTGATTACCCGCCTCTGATTCCATGCCTCTGATTCACTGCCTCAGATTCTGTGCCTCAGATTCCCCGACTCAGATTTACCGACTCAGATTCCCCGCCTCAGATTCCCTGCCTCAGATTCCCTGCCTCAGATTCCTTGCCTCCGATTCCCTGCCTCAGATTCCCTGTCTCCGATTCCCCGCCTCTGATTCCCCGCCTCTGATTCCCTGCCACTGATACCCCGCCTCCGATTCCACACCAATGTTTCACAGCCTCTGTTTCTCTGCCTCTTATTTCCCGGCTCAGATTCGCCGGCTCTGATTCCGCGCCTCTGATACCACGCTTCTCTTTCCGTGTCTCTGATAGCCCGCCTCTGATTCCCCGCCTCTGATTCCGCACCTTTCATTCCCCGCCTCTCTTTCCCTGCCTCTATTTCCGCGCCTCTTTCTCTGCCTCTCTTTCCCCACATCTCTTTTCCTCCCGCAGATTCCCCGCCTCTGATTCCCCGCCTCTGATTCCCTGCCTCTGATTCCCCGCCTCTGATTCCCTGCCTCTGATTCCGTGCCTCTGATTCCACGCTTCTCTTTCCGTGTCTCTGATAGCCCGCCTCTGATTCCCCGCCTCTGATTCCCCACCTTTCATTCCCCGCCTCTCTTTCCCTGCCTCTATTTCCGCGCCTCTTTCTCTGCCTCTCTTTCTCCACATCTCTTTTCCTCCCACTGATTCCCCGCCTCTGATTCCCCGCCTCTGATTCCCTGCCTCTGATTCCCCGCCTCTGATTCCCTGCCTCAGATTCCCTGCCTCAGATTCCCTGCCTCAGAATCCCGGCCTCTGATTCCCCGCCTCTGATTCCCCGCCACTTATTCCCCGCCTCTGATTCCCCGCCTCTGATTCCCCGCCTCTGATTCCCTGCCTCAGATTCCCCGGCTCCGATTCCCTGCATCAGATTCCCTGCCTCAGATTCCCTGCCTCTGATTCCCCGCCTCTGATTCCCTGCCTCTGATTCCCCGCCTCTGATTCCCTGCCTCAGATTCCCTGCCTCAGATTCCCTGCCTCTGATACCCCGCCTTTGATTCCCCGCCTCTTATTCCCCGCCTCTGATTCCCTGCCTCTGATTCCCTGCCTCTGATTCCCTGCCTCTGATTCCCCGCCTCTGATTCCCCGCCTCAGATTCCCTGCCTCAGATTCCCTGCCTCAGATTCCCTGCCTCAGATTTCCTGCCTCAGATTCCCTGCCTCTGATTGCCTGCCTCTGATTCCCTGCCTCTGATTCCCTGCCTCTGATTCCCTGCCTCTGATTCCCTGCCTCTGATTCCCTGCCTCTGATTCCCTGCCTCTGATTCCGCACCTCTGATTCCACGCCTCTCTTTCCTTGTCTCTGATTCCACGCCTCTGATTCCCTGCCTCTGATACCCTGCCACTCTTTGCCTGCCTCTATTTCCGTGCCTCTTTCTCTGCATCTAGTTTCCCACATCTCATTTGCCCCCTCTGATAACCCGCCTCTGATTCCATGCCTCTGATTCACTGCCTCAGATTCTGTGCCTCAGATTCCCCGACTCAGATTTACCGACTCAGATTCCCCGCCTCAGATTCCCTGCCTCAGATTCCCTGCCTCAGATTCCCTGCCTCAGATTCCCTGCCTCAGATTCCCTGTCTCCGATTCCCCGCCTCTGATTCCCCGCCTCTGATTCCCTGCCACTGATACCCCGCCTCCGATTCCACACCAATGTTTCACAGCCTCTGTTTCTCTGCCTCTTATTTCCCGGCTCAGATTCGCCGGCTCTGATTCCGCGCCTCTGATACCACGCTTCTCTTTCCGTGTCTCTGATAGCCCGCCTCTGATTCCCCGCCTCTGATTCCCCACCTTTCATTCCCCGCCTCTCTTTTCCTGCCTCTATTTCCGCGCCTCTTTCTCTGCCTCTCTTTCTCCACATCTCTTTTCCTCCCACTGATTCCCTGCCTCTGATTCCCCGCCTCTGATTCCCTGCCTCTGATTCCCCGCCTCTGATTCCCTGCCTCAGATTCCCTGCCTCAGATTCCCTGCCTCAGAATCCCGGCCTCTGATTCCCCGCCTCTGATTCCCCGCCACTTATTCCCCGCCTCTGATTCCCCGCCTCTGACTCCCCGCCTCTGATTCCCTGCCTCAGATTCCCCGGCTCCGATTCCCTGCATCAGATTCCCTGCCTCAGATTCCCTGCCTCTGATTCCCCGCCTCTGATTCCCTGCCTCTGATTCCCCGCCTCTGATTCCCTGCCTCAGATTCCCTGCCTCAGATTCCCTGCCTCTGATTCCCCGCCTTTGATTCCCCGCCTCTTATTCCCCGCCTCTGATTCCCCGCCTCTGATTCCCCGCCTCTGATTCCGTGCCTCTGTTTCCCCGCCTCTGAATCCCCGCCTCTGATTCCCCGCCTCAGATTCCCCGGCTCTGATTCCCTGCCTTAGATTCCCTGCCTCAGATACCCCGCCTCAGATTCCGCGCCTCAGATTCCCCGCCTCAGATACCCCGCCTCAGAATCCCCACATCAGATTCCCCGCCTCAGATTCCCCGCCTCAGATTCCCCGCCTCAGATTCCCCGCCTCAGATTCCCCGCCTCAGATTCCCCGCCTCAGATTCCCCGCCTCAGATTCCCCGCCTCAGATTCCCCGCCTCAGATTCCCCGCCTCTGATTCCCTGCCTCTGATTCCCTGCCTCTGATTCCCTGCCTCTGATTCCCTGCCTCTGATTCCTTGCCTCTGATTCCCTGCCTCTGATTCCCTGCCACTAAATCCTTGCCTCTGATTCCCTGCCTCTGATTCCCTGCCTCTGATACCGCGCCTCTGATTCCCCGCCTCTCTTTCCGTGTCTCTGATTCCCCGCCTCAGATTCCCTGCCTCAGATTCCCTGCCTCTGATTCCCTGCCTCAGATTCCCTGCCTCAGATTCCCTGCCTCAGATTCCCTGTCTCCGATTCCCCGCCTCTGATTCCCCGCCTCTGATTCCCTGCCACTGATACCCCGCCTCCGATTCCACACCAATGTTTCACAGCCTCTGTTTCTCTGCCTCTTATTTCCCGGCTCAGATTCGCCGGCTCTGATTCCGCGCCTCTGATTCCACGCTTCTCTTTCCGTGTCTCTGATAGCCCGCCTCTGATTCCACGCCTCTGATTCCCCACCTTTCATTCCCCGCCTCTCTTTCCCTGCCTCTATTTCCGCGCCTCTTTCTCTGCCTCTCTTTCCCCACATCTCTTTTCCTCCCGCTGATTCCCCGCCTCTGATTCCCCGCCTCTGATTCCCTGCCTCTGATTCCAGGCCTCTTATTCCCCGCCTCTGATTCCCCACCTCTGATTGCCTGCCACTGATTGCCCGCCTCTGATTCCCCGCCTCTGTTTCCCCGCCTCTGATTCCCCACCTCTGTCTGTATGCCTCTCTTTTGCCTCCGCTTTTTCCCCTACACTCTTTCCGCGCCTCTCTTTCCCTCCCTCAATTTCAACAACTCTGTTTGATCTGTTCTGTGTACCTCATTTTCAACACACAAGTTCCAACCACTATGTTTCACCCATCACTTTCCCGCCTCTATTTTTCCGCCTATGTTTACCCGCCTCTGTTTACCCACCTGTTTCACCGCCTCAGATTCCCTGCCTCAGATTCCCTGCCTCAGATTCCCTGCCTCAGCTTCCCTTCATCTGATTCCCTTCATCTGATTCCCTGCCTCTGATTCCCTGCCTCTGATTCCCTGCCTCTGATTCCCCGCCTCTGATTCCCCGCCTCAGATTCCCTGCCTCAGATTCCCTGCCTCAGATTCCCTGCCTCAGATTTCCTGCCTCAGATTCCCTGCCTCTGATTGCCTGCCTCTGATTCCCTGCCTCTGATTCCCTGCCTCTGATTCCCTGCCTCTGATTCCCTGCCTCTGATTCCCTGCCTCTGATTCCCTGCCTCTGATTCCGCACCTCTGATTCCACGCCTCTCTTTCCTTGTCTCTGATTCCACGCCTCTGATTCCCTGCCTCTGATACCCTGCCTCTCTTTGCCTGCCTCTATTTCCGTGCCTCTTTCTCTGCATCTAGTTTCCCACATCTCATTTGCCCCCTTTGATAACCCGCCTCTGATTCCATGCCTCTGATTCACTGCCTCAGATTCTATGCCTCAGATTCCCCGACTCAGATTTACCGACTCAGATTCCCCGCCTCAGATTCCCTGCCTCAGATTCCCTGCCTCAGATTCCCTGCCTCAGATTCCCTGCCTCAGATTCCCTGTCTCCGATTCCCCGCCTCCGATTCCACACCAATGTTTCACAGCCTCTGTTTCTCTGCCTCTTATTTCCCGGCTCAGATTCGCCGGCTCTGATTCCGCGCCTCTGATACCACGCTTCTCTTTCCGTGTCTCTGATAGCCCGCCTCTGATTCCCCGCCTCTGATTCCCCACCTTTCATTCCCCGCCTCTCTTTCCCTGCCTCTATTTCCGCGCCTCTTTCTCTGCCTCTCTTTCCCCACATCTCTTTTCCTCCCGCAGATTCCCCGCCTCTGATTCCCCGCCTCTGATTCCCTGCCTCTGATTCCCCGCATCTGATTCCCTGCCTCTGTTTCCGCGCCTCTGATTCCACGCTTCTCTTTCCGTGTCTCTGATAGCCCGCCTCTGATTCCCCGCCTCTGATTCCCCACCTTTCATTCCCCGCCTCTCTTTCCCTGCCTCTATTTCCGCGCCTCTTTCTCTGCCTCTCTTTCTCCACATCTCTTTTCCTCCCACTGATTCCCCGCCTCTGATTCCCCGCCTCTGATTCCCTGCCTCTGATTCCCCGCCTCTGATTCCCTGCCTCAGATTCCCTGCCTCAGATTCCCTGCCTCAGAATCCCGGCCTCTGATTCCCCGCCTCTGATTCCCCGCCACTTATTCCCCGCCTCTGATTCCCCGACTCTGATTCCCCGCCTCTGATTCCCTGCCTCAGATTCCCCGGCTCCGATTCCCTGCATCAGATTCCCTGCCTCAGATTCCCTGCCTCTGATTCCCCGCCTCTGATTCCCTGCCTCTGATTCCCCGCCTCTGATTCCCTGCCTCAGATTCCCTGCCTCAGATTCCCTGCCTCTGATTCCCCGCCTTTGATTCCCCGCCTCTTATTCCCCGCCTCTGATTCCCCGCCTCTGATTCCCCGCCTCTGATTCCGTGCCTCTGTTTCCCCGCCTCTGAATCCCCGCCTCTGATTCCCCGCCTCAGATTCCCCGGCTCTGATTCCCTGCCTGAGATTCCCTGCCTCAGATACCCCGCCTCAGATTCCGCGCCTCAGATTCCCCGCCTCAGATACCCCGCCTCAGAATCCCCGCATCAGATTCCCCGCCTCAGATTCCCCGCCTCAGATTCCCCGCCTCAGATTCCCCGCCTCAGATTCCCCGCCTCAGATTCCCCGCCTCAGATTCCCCGCCTCAGATTCCCCGCCTCAGATTCCCTGCCTCTGATTCCCTGCCTCTGATTCCCTGCCTCTGATTCCCTGCCTCTGATTCCTTGCCTCTGATTCCCTGCCTCTGATTCCCTGCCACTAAATCCTTGCCTCTGATTCCCTGCCTCTGATTCCCTGCCTCTGATTCCGCGCCTCTGATTCCCCGCCTCAGATTCCCCGCCTCAGATTCCCCGCCTCAGATTCCCCGCCTCAGATTCCCCGCCTCAGATTCCCTGCCTCTGATTCCCTGCCTCTGATTCCCTGCCTCTGATTCCCTGCCTCTGATTCCCTGCCTCTGATTCCTTGCCTCTGATTCCCTGCCTCTGATTCCCTGCCTCTGATTCCTTGCCTCTGATTCCCTGCCTCTGATTCCCTGCCACTAAATCCTTGCCTCTGATTCCCTGCCTCTGATTCCCTGCCTCTGATTCCGCGCCTCTGATTCCCCGCCTCTCTTTCCGTGTCTCTGATTCCCCGCCTCAGATTCCCTGCCTCAGATTCTCTGCCTCTGATTCCCTGCCTCAGATTCCCTGCCTCAGATTCCCTGCCTCAGATTCCCTGTCTCCGATTCCCCGCCTCTGATTCCCCGCCTCTGATTCCCTGCCACTGATACCCCGCCTCCGATTCCACACCAATGTTTCACAGCCTCTGTTTCTCTGCCTCTTATTTCCCGGCTCAGATTCGCCGGCTCTGATTCCGCGCCTCTGATTCCACGCTTCTCTTTCCGTGTCTCTGATAGCCCACCTCTGATTCCCCGCCTCTGATTCCCCACCTTTCATTCCCCGCCTCTCTTTCCCTGCCTCTATTTCCGCGCCTCTTTCTCTGCCTCTCTTTCCCCACATCTCTTTTCCTCCCGCTGATTCCCCGCCTCTGATTCCCCGCATCTGATTCCCTGCCTCTGATTCCAGGCCTCTGATTCCCCGCATCTGATTCCAGGCCCCTTATTCCATACCTCTGATTCCCCGCCTCTGATTGCCTGCCACTGATTGCCCGCCTCTGATTCCCCGCCTCTGTTTCCCCGCCTCTGATTCCCCACCTCTGTCTGTATGCCTCTCTTTCGCCTCCGCTTTTTCACCTACACTCTTTCCGCGCCTCTCTTTCCCTCCCTCAATTTGAACAACTCTGTTCGATCTGTTCTGTGTACCTCATTTTCAACACACAAGTTCCAACCACTATGTTTCACCCATCACTTTCCCGCCTCTATTTTTCCGCCTATGTTTACCCGCCTCTGTTTACCCACCTGTTTCACCGCCTCTGATTCCCCGCCTCTGATTCCCCACCTCTGTCTCGACGCCTCTCTTTCGCCTCCACTCTTTCCACTCCACTCTTTCCGTGCCTGTCTTTCCCTCCCTCAATTTCAACAACACTGTTTGATCTGTTTTGTGTACCTGATTTTAAACACACAAGTTCCAACCACTATGTTTTGCCCGCCTCTTTCCCCGCCGCTATTTATCCACCTATGTTTACCTGCCTCTGTTTACCCGCCTGTTTCCCCACCTCTGATTCCCCACCTTTCATTCCCCGCCACCCTTTCCCTGCCTCTATTTCCCCACAACGCTTTTCCTCTCGCTGATTCCCCGCCTCTGATTCCCCGCCTCTGATTCCCTGCCTCTGATTCCCCGCCTCTGATTCCCTGCCTCAGATTCCCTGCCTCAGATTCCCTGCCTCAGAATCCCTGCCTCTGATTCCCCGCCTCTGATTCCCCGTGTCTGATTCCCTGCCTCAGATTCCCCGGCTCTGATTCCCTGCATCAGATTCCCTGCCTCAGATTCCCTGCCTCTGATTCCCCGCCTCTTATTCCCCGCCTCTGATTCCCAGCCTCTGATTCCCCGCCTCTGATTCCCTGCCTCTGATTCCCTGCCTCTGATTCCCTGCCTCTGATTCCCTGCCTCTTATTCCCTGCCTCTGATTCCCTGCCACTGATACCCCGCCTCCGATTCCACACCAATGTTTCACCGCCTCTGTTTCTCTGCCTCTTATTTCCCGGCTCAGATTCGCCGGCTCTGATTCCGCGCCTCTGATTCCACGCTTCTCTTTCCGTGTCTCTGATAGCCTGCCTCTGATTCCCCGCCTCTGATTCCCCGCCTCAGATTCCCCGGCTCTGATTCCCTGCATCAGATTCCCTGCCTCAGATTCCCTGCCTCTGATTCCCTGCATCAGATTCCCTGCCTCTGATTCCCCGCCTCTGATTCCCCGCTTCTGATTCCCCGCCTCTGATTCCCCGCCTCTCAGATTCCCCGCCTATGATTCCCTGCCTCTGATTCCCTGCCTCTGATTCCCTGCCTCTGACTCCGCGCCTCTTATTCCACGCCTCTATTTCCGTGCCTCTTTCTCTGCATCTCGTTTACCACATCTCATTTCCCCCCTCTGATAACCCGCCTCTGATTCCCCGCCTCTGATTCCCCACCTCAGATTCCCCGCCTATGATTCCCCACCTTTGATTCACCACCTCTGATTCCCCGCCTCTGATTCCGCGCCTCTGATTCCCCACCTCAGATTCCCCGGCTCTGATTCCCTGCCTCTTATTCCCTGCCTCAGATTCCCCGGATCTGATTCCCTGCCTCAGATTCCCTGCCTAAAATTCCCTGCCTCTGATTCCCCGCATCTGATTCCCCGCCTCTGATTCCCCGCCTCTGATGCCTCGCATCTGATTCCCTGCCTGTGAATTCCCGCCTCCGATTCCACTCCTCTGATTCCACGCCTCTGATTCCCCGCCTCAGATTCCCTGCCTCTGATTACCCGCCTCCCTTTCCGCGCAACTTTCCCGGCCTCCGTTTCCCCACATCTCTTTCCCCGCCTCAGATTCCACGCCTCTGATTCCCCGCCTCTGATTCCACACCTTTCATTCCCCGCCTCTCTTTCCCTGCCTCTATTTCCGCGCCTCTTTCTCTGCCTCTCTTTCCCCACATCTCTTTTCCTCCCTCTGATTCCCCGCCTCTGATTCCCCTCCTCTGATTCCCTGCCTCTGATTCCCTGCCTCTGATTCCCCGCCTCTTATTTCCCGCCTCTGATTCCCCTCCTCTGATTCCCTGCCTCTGATTCCCTGCCTCTGATTCCCTGCCTCTGATTCCCCGCCTCAGATTCCCCGCCTCAGATTCCCTGCCTCAGATTCCCTGCCTCAGATTCCCTTCATCTTATTCCCTTCATCTGATTCCCTGCCTCTGATTCCCCGCATCTGATTCCCCGCCTCTGATTCCCCACCTCAGATTCCCTGCCTTGGTTTCCCTGCCTCTGATTCCCCTCCTCTGATTCCCCGCCTCTGATTCCCTGCCTCTGATGACCAACCTCTGATTCCCCGCCTCAGATTCCCCGGTTCTGATTCCCTGCCTCAGATTCCCTGCCTCAGATTCCCTGCCTCTGATTTCCCACTTCTGATTACCCACCTCTGATTCCCCGCCTCTGATTCCCCGCCTCTGATTCCCCGCCTCTGATTCCCCGCCTCAGATTCCCCGCCTCAGAATCCCCGGCTCTGATTCCCTGCCTCTAATTCCCCGCCTCTGATTCCCGGCCTCTGATTCCCTGCCTCTGATTCCCCGCCTCTGATTCCTCGCCTCCCTATCCGCACAACTTTCCCAGCCTCCGTTTCCCCACATCTCTTTCCCCACCTCTAATTCCCCGCCTCAGATTCCTCGGCTCTGATTCCCTGCCTCAGATTCCCTGTCTCAGATTCCCCGTCTCAGATTTCCTGCCTCTGATTGCCCGCCTCTGATTCCCCGCCTCTGATTCCCCGCCTCTGATTCCCCAACTCTGTCTCTATGCCTCTCTTTCACCTCTGTTCTTTCACCTCCACTCTTTCCGCGCCTCTCTTTCCCTCCCTCAATTTCAACAACTCTGTTTGATCTTTTCTGTGTACCTCATTTTCAACACACAATTTCCAACCACTATGTTTCACCCATCTCTTTCCCCGCCTCTATTTATCTGCCTATGTTTACCCACCTCTGTTTACCCGCCTGTTTCACCACCTCTGATTCCCCACCTCAGATTCCCCGCCTCAGATTCCCTGCCTCTGATTCCCTGCCTCTGATTCCCTGCCTCTGATTCCCTGCCTCTGATTCCCGGCCACTGATACCCCGCCTCTGATTCCACACCAATGTTTCACCGCCTCTGTTTCTCTGCCTCTTATTTCCCGGCTCAGATTCGCCGGCTCTGATTCCGCGCCTCTGATTCCACGCTTCTCTTTCCGTGTCTCTGATTGCCCGCCTCTGATTCCCCGCCTCTGATTCCCCGCCTCAGATTCCCTGGCTCTGATTCCCTGCATCAGATTCCCTGCCTCAGATTCCCTGCCTCAGATTCCCTGCCTCTGATTCTCCACCTTTCATTCCCCGCCTCTCTTTCCCTGCTTCTATTTCCGCGCCTCTTTCTCTGCCTCTCTTTCCCCACAACGCTTTTCCTCCCGCTGATTCCCCGCCTCTGATTCCCCGCCTCTGATTCCCTGCCTCTGATTCCCCGCCTCTGATTCCCTGCCTCAGATTCCCTGCCTCAGATTCCCAGCCTCAGATTCCCTGCCTCTGATTCCCCGCCTCTGATTCCCCGCCTCTTTTTCCCCGCCTCTGATTCCCCGCCTCTGATTCCCCGTGTCTGATTCCCTGCCTCAGATTCCCCGGCTCTGATTCCCTGCATCAGATTCCCCGCCTCAGATTCCCTGCCTCTGATTCCCCGCCTCTGATTCCCTGCCTCTGATTCCCCGCCTCTGATTCCTGCCTCAGATTCCCTGCCTCAGATTCCCTGCCTCAGATTTCCTGCTTCTGATTCCCCGCCTTTGATTCCCTGCCTCTTATTCCCCGCCTCTGATTCCCCGCCTCTGATTCCTGCCTCAGATTCCCTGCCTCAGATTCCCTGCCTCAGATTTCCTGCTTCTGATTCCCTGCCTCTGATTCCCTGCCTCTTATTCCCTGCCTCTGATTCCCTGCCACTGATACCCCGCCTCCGATTCCACACCAATGTTTCACCGCCTCAGTTTCTCTGCCTCTTATTTCCCGGCTCAGATTCGCCGGCTCTGATTCCGCGCCTCTGATTCCACGCTTCTCTTTCCGTTTCTCTGATAGCCCGCCTCTGATTCCCCACCTTCCATTCCCCGCCTCTCTTTCCCTGCCTCTATTTCCGCGCCTCTTTCTCTGCCTCTCTTTCTCCACATCTCTTTTCCTCCCACTGATTCCCCGCCTCTGATTCCCCGCCTCTGATTCCCTGCCTCTGATTCCCCGCCTCTGATTCCCTGCCTCAGATTCCCTGCCTCAGATTCCCTGCCTCAGATTCCCGGCCTCTGATTCCCCGCCTCTGATTCCCCGCCACTTATTCCCCGCCTCTGATTCCCCGCCTCTGATTCCCCGCCTCTGATTCCCTGCCTCAGTTTCCCCGGCTCTGATTCCCTGCATCAGATTCCCTGCCTCAGATTCCCTGCCTCTGATTCCCCGCCTCTGATTCCCTGCCTCAGACTCCCCGCCACTGATTCCCTGCCTCAGATTCCCTGCCTCAGATTCCCTGCCTCAGATTCCCTGCCTCTGATTCCCCGCCTTTGATTCCCCGCCTCTTATTCCCCACCTCTGATTCCCCGACTCTGATTCCCCGCCTCTGATTCCCTGCCTCTGTTTCCCCGCCTCTGAATCCCCGCCTCTGATTCCCCGCCTCAGATTCCCCGGCTCTGATTCCCTGCCTGAGATTCCCTGCCTCAGATACCCCGCCTCAGATTCCCCGTCTCAGATTCCCCGCCTCAGATTCCCCGCCTCAGATTCCCCGCCTCAGATTCCCCGCCTCAGATTCCCCGCCTCAGATTCCCCGCCTCAGATTCCCCGCCTCAGATTCGCCGCCTCAGATTCCCTGCCTCAGATTCCCTGCCTCTGATTGCCTGCCTCTGATTCCCTGCCTCTGATTCCCTGCCTCTGATTCCCTGCCTCTGATTCACTGCCTCTGATTCCCTGCCTCTGATTCCCTGCCTCTGATTCCCTGCCTCTAAATCCCTGCCTCTGATTTCCTGCCTCTGATTCCGCGCCTCTGATTCCCCGCCTCTCTTTCCGTTTCTCTGATTCCCCGCCTCAGATTCCCTGCCTAAGATACCCTGCCTCTATTTGCCTGCCTCTATTTCCGTGCCTCTTTCTCTGCATCTAGTTTCCCACATCTCATTTGCCCCCTCTGATTACCCGCCTCTGATTCCATGCCTCTGATTCCCCGCCTCTGATTCCCCGCCTCTGATTCCCCGCCTCTGATTCCCTGCCTCAGATTCCCTGCCTCAGATTCCTTTCCTCAGATTCCCTGCCTCTGTTTCCCTGCCTCTGATTCCCCACATCTGATTCCGCACCTCAGATTCCCCGGCTCTGATTCCCTGCCTGAGATTCCATGCCTCAGATTCCCCGCCTCAGATTCCCTGCCTCAGATTCCCCGCCTCAGATTCCCCGCCTCAGATGCCCCGCCTCAGATTCCCCGCCTCAGATTCCCCGCCTCAGTTTCTCCGCCTCAGATTCCCCGCCTCAGATTCCCTGCCTCAGATTCCCTGCCTCAGATTCCCTGCCTCAGCTTCCCTTCATCTGATTCCCTTCATCTGATTCCCTGCCTCTGATTCCCTGCCTCTGATTCCCTGCCTCTGATTCCCCGCCTCTGATTCCCCGCCTCAGATTCCCTGCCTCAGATTCCCTGCCTCAGATTCCCTGCCTCAGATTTCCTGCCTCAGATTCCCTGCCTCTGATTGCCTGCCTCTGATTCCCTGCCTCTGATTCCCTGCCTCTGATTCCCTGCCTCTGATTCCCTGCCTCTGATTCCCTGCCTCTGATTCCCTGCCTCTGATTCCGCACCTCTGATTCCACGCCTCTCTTTCCTTGTCTCTGATTCCACGCCTCTGATTCCCTGCCTCTGATACCCTGCCTCTCTTTGCCTGCCTCTATTTCCGTGCCTCTTTCTCTGCATCTAGTTTCCCACATCTCATTTGCCCCCTCTGATAACCCGCCTCTGATTCCATGCCTCTGATTCACTGCCTCAGATTCTGTGCCTCAGATTCCCCGACTCAGATTTACCGACTCAGATTCCCCGCCTCAGATTCCCTGCCTCAGATTCCCTGCCTCAGATTCCCTGCCTCAGATTCCCTGCCTCAGATTCCCTGTCTCCGATTCCCCGCCTCTGATTCCCCGCCTCTGATTCCCTGCCACTGATACCCCGCCTCCGATTCCACACCAATGTTTCACAGCCTCTGTTTCTCTGCCTCTTATTTCCCGGCTCAGATTCGCCGGCTCTGATTCCGCGCCTCTGATACCACGCTTCTCTTTCCGTGTCTCTGATAGCCCGCCTCTGATTCCCCGCCTCTGATTCCCCACCTTTCATTCCCCGCCTCTCTTTCCCTGCCTCTATTTCCGCGCCTCTTTCTCTGCCTCTCTTTCCCCACATCTCTTTTCCTCCCGCAGATTCCCCGCCTCTGATTCCCCGCCTCTGATTCCCTGCCTCTGATTCCCCGCCTCTGATTCCCTGCGTCTGATTCCGCGCCTCTGATTCCACGCTTCTCTTTCCGTGTCTCTGATAGCCCGCCTCTGATTCCCCGCCTCTGATTCCCCACCTTTCATTCCCCGCCTCTCTTTCCCTGCCTCTATTTCCGCGCCTCTTTCTCTGCCTCAGATTCCCTGCCTCTGATTCCCCACCTCTGATTCCCCGCCTCTTATTCCCCGCCTCTGATTCCCCGCCTCTGATTCCCCGTGTCTGATTCCCTGCCTCAGATTCCCCGGCTTTGATTCCCTGCATCAGATTCCCTGCCTCAGATTCCCTGCCTCTGATTCCCCGCCTCTGATTCCCTGCCTCTGATTCCCCGCCTCTGATTCCTGCCTCCGATTCCCTGCCTCAGATTCCCTGCCTCAGATTTCCTGCTTCTGATTCCCCGCCTTTGATTCCCTGCCTCTTATTCACAGCCTTTGATTCCCCGACTCTGATTCCCCGCCTCTGATTCCCTGCCTCTGTTTCCCCGCCTCTGAATCCCCGCCTCTGATTCCCCGCCTCAGATTCCCCGGCTCTGATTCCCTGCCTGAGATTCCCTGCCTCAGATACCCCGCCTCAGATTCCGCGCCTCAGATTCCCCGCCTCAGATACCCCGCCTCAGAATCCCCGCCTCAGATTCCCCGCCTCAGATTCCCCATCTCAGATTCCCCGCCTCAAATTCCCCGTCTCAGATTCCCCGCCTCAGATTCCCCGCCTCAGATTCCCCGCCTCAGATTCCCCGCCTCAGATTCCCCGCCTCAGATTCCCCGCCTCAGATTCGCCGCCTCAGATTCCCTGCCTCAGATTCCCTGCCTCTGATTGCCTGCCTCTGATTCCCTGCCTCTGATTCCCTGCCTCTGATTCCCTGCCTCTGATTCCCTGCCTCTGATTCCCTGCCTCTGATTCTCTGCCTCTAAATCCCTGCCTCTGATTCCCTGCCTCTGATTTCCTGCCTCTGATTCCGCGCCTCTGATTCCCCGCCTCTCTTTCCGTTTCTCTGATTCCCCGCCTCAGATTCCCTGCCTAAGATACCCTGCCTCTCTTTGCCTGCCTCTATTTCCGTGCCTCTTTCTCTGCATCTAGTTTCCCACATCTCATTTGCCCCCTCTGATAACCCGCCTCTGATTCCATGCCTCTGATTCACTGCCTCAGATTCTGTGCCTCAGATTCCCCGACTCAGATTTACCGCCTCAGATTCCCCGCCTCAGATTCCCTGCCTCAGATTCCCTGCCTCAGATTCCCTGCCTCAGATTCCCTGTCTCCTATTCCCCGCCTCTGATTCCCCGCCTCTGATTCCCCGCCTCTGATTCCCCGCCTCTGTTTCCCCGCCTCTGATTCCCCGCCTCTGATTCCCCGCCTCTGATTCCACGCCTCTGATTCCCCGCCTCTGATTCCAGGCTTCTTATTCCCCGCCTCTGATTCCCCACCTCAGATTGCCTGCCACTGATTCCCCGCCTCTGATTCCCCGCCTCTGATTCCCCACCTCTGTCTGTATGCCTCTCTTTCGCCTCCGCTTTTTCCCCTACACTCTTTCCGCGCCTCTCTTTCCCTCCCTCAATTTCAACAACTCTGTTTGATCTGTTCTGTGTACCTCATTTTCAACACACAAGTTCCAACCACTATGTTTCACCCATCACTTTCCCCGCCTCTATTTTTCCACCTATGTTTACCCGCCTCTGTTTACCCACCTGTTTCACCGCCTCTGATTCCCCGCCTCTGATTCCCCACCTCTGTCTCGACGCCTCTCTTTCGCCTCCACTCTTTCCACTCCACTCTTTCCGTGCCTGTCTTTCCCTCCCTCAATTTCAACAACACTGTTTGATCTGTTTTGTGTACCTGATTTTAAACACACAAGTTCCAACCAC
Source organism: Narcine bancroftii (assembly GCF_036971445.1). Classification (NCBI taxonomy): domain Eukaryota; kingdom Metazoa; phylum Chordata; class Chondrichthyes; order Torpediniformes; family Narcinidae; genus Narcine; species Narcine bancroftii. Next base: position 93,191,385 of record NC_091481.1, read on the forward strand.
TATGTTTTGCCCGCCTCTTTCCCCGCCGCTATTTATCCACCTATGTTTACCTGCCTCTGTTTACCCGCCTGTTTCACCACCTCTGATTCCCCACCTTTCATTCCCCGCCACTCTTTCCCTGCCTCTATTTCCGCGCCTCTTTCTCTGCCTCTCTTTCCCCACAACGCTTTTCCTCTCGCTGATTCCCCGCCTCTGATTCCCCGCCTCTGGTTCCCTGCCTCTGATTCCCCGCCTCTGATTCCCTGCCTCAGATTCCCTGCCTCAGATTCCCTGCCTCAGAATCCCTGCCTCTGATTCCCCGCCTCTGATTCCCCGCCTCTTATTCCCCGCCTCTGATTCCCTGCCTCTGATTCCCCATGTCTGATTCCCTGCCTCAGATTCCCCGGCTCTGATTCCCTGCATCAGATTCCCTGCCTCAGATTCCCTGCCTCTGATTCCCCGCCTCTGATTCCCTGCCTCTGATTCCCTGCCTCAGACTTCCTGCTTCTGATTCCCCGCCTTTGATACCCCGCCTCTTATTCCCCGCCTCTGATTCCCAGCCTCTGATTCCCCGCCTCTGATTCCCTGCCTCTGATTCCCTGCCTCTGATTCCCTGCCTCTGATTCCCTGCCTCTTATTCCCTGCCTCTGATTCCCTGCCACTGATACCCCGCCTCCGATTCCACACCAATGTTTCACCGCCTCTGTTTCTCTGCCTCTTATTTCCCGGCTCAGATTCGCCGGCTCTGATTCCGCGCCTCTGATTCCACGCTTCTCTTTCCGTGTCTCTGATAGCCTGCCTCTGATTCCCCGCCTCTGATTCCCCGCCTCAGATTCCCCGGCTCTGATTCCCTGCATCAGATTCCCTGCCTCAGATTCCCTGCCTCTGATTCCCTGCATCAGATTCCCTGCCTCTGATTCCCCGCCTCTGATTCCCCGCTTCTGATTCCCCGCCTCTGATTCCCCGCCTCTCAGATTCCCCGCCTATGATTCCCTGCCTCTGATTCCCTGCCTCTGATTCCCTGCCTCTGACTCCGCGCCTCTTATTCCACGCCTCTCTTTCCGTGTCTCTGATTCCGCGCCTCTGATTCCCTGCCTCTGATACCCTGCCTCTCTTTGCCTGCCTCTATTTCCGTGCCTCTTTCTCTGCATCTCGTTTACCACATCTCATTTCCCCCCTCTGATAACCCGCCTCTGATTCCCCGCCTCTGATTCCCCACCTCAGATTCCCCGGCCTTGATTCCCTGCCTCAGATTCCCCGCCTATGATTCCCCACCTTTGATTCACCACCTCTGATTCCCCGCCTCTGATTCCGCGCCTCTGATTCCCCACCTCAGATTCCCCGGCTCTGATTCCCTGCCTCTTATTCCCTGCCTCAGATTCCCCGGCTCTGATTCCCTGCCTCAGATTCCCTGCCTAAAATTCCCTGCCTCTGATTCCCCGCATCTGATTCCCCGCCTCTGATTCCCCGCCTCTGATGCCTCGCATCTGATTCCCTGCCTGTGAATCCCCGCCTCTGATTCCACTCCTCTGATTCCACGCCTCTGATTCCCCGCCTCAGATTCCCTGCCTCTGATTACCCGCCTCCCTTTCCGCGCAACTTTCCCGGCCTCCGTTTCCCCACATCTCTTTCCCCGCCTCAGATTCCACGCCTCTGATACCCCGCCTCTGATTCCACACCTTTCATTCCCCGCCTCTCTTTCCCTGCCTCTATTTCCGCGCCTCTTTCTCTGCCTCTCTTTCCCCACATCTCTTTTCCCCCCTCTGATAACCCGCCTCAGATTCCCCGCCTCAGATTCCCCGCCTCTGATTCCCTGCCTCTGATACACTGCCTCTCATTCCCTGCCTCTATTTCCGTGCATCTTTCTCTGCATCTCGTTTCCCACATCTCATTTCCCCCCTCTGATAACCCGCCTCAGATTCCCCGCCTCAGATTCCCCGCCTCAGATTCCCTGCCTCAGATTCCCTTCATCTTATTCCCTTCATCTGATTCCCTGCCTCTGATTCCCCGCATCTGATTCCCCGGCTCTGATTCCCCACCTCAGATTCCCTGCCTCAGATTCCCTGCCTCTGATTCCCCGCATCTGATTCCCCGCCTCTGATTCCCCGCCTCTGATTCGCCGCCTCTGATTCCCCGCCCCTGATTCCCCGCCTCTGATTCCCCGCCTCTGATGACCCGCCTCTGATTCCCCGCCTCAGATTCCCCGCCTCAGAATCCCCGGCTCTGATTCACTGCCTCTAATTCCCCGCCTCTGATTCCCGGCCTCTGATTCCCTGCCTCTGATTCCCCGCCTCTGATTCCTCGCCTCCCTATCCGCACAACTTTCCCAGCCTCCGTTTCCCCACATCTCTTTCCCCACCTCTAATTCCCCGCCTCAGATTCCTCGGCTCTGATTCCCTGCCTCAGATTCCCTGCCTCAGATTCCCCGTCACTGATTTCCTGCCTCTGATTGCCCGCCTCTGATTCCCCGCCTCTGATTCCCCGTCTCTGATTCCCCACCTCTGATTCCCCAACTATGTCTCTATGCCTCTCTTTCACCTCTGCTCTTTCCCTTCCACTCTTTCTGCGCCTTTCTTTCCCTCCCTCAATTTCAACAACTCTGTTTGATCTTTTCTGTGTACCTCATTTTCAACACACAATTTCCAACCACTATGTTTCACCCATCTCTTTCCCCGCCTCTATTTATCTGCCTATGATTACCCACCTCTGTTTACCCGCCTGTTTCACCACCTCTGATTCCCCACCTCAGATTCCCCGCCTCAGATTCCCTGCCTCTGATTCCCTGCCTCTGATTTCCTGCCTCTGATTCCCTGCCTCTGATTCCCTGCCTCTGATTCCCGGCCACTGATACCCCGCCTCCGATTCCACACCAATGTTTCACCGCCTTTGTTTCTCTGCCTCTTATTTCCCGGATCAGATTCGCCGGCTCTGATTCCGCGCCTCTGATTCCACGCTTCTCTTTCCGTGTCTCTGATTGCCCGCCTCTGATTCCCCGCCTCTGATTCCCCGCCTCAGATTCCCTGGCTCTGATTCCCTGCATCAGATTCCCTGCCTCAGATTCCCTGCCTCTGATTCCCTGCATCAGATTCCCTGCCTCTGATTCCCCGCCTCTGATTCCCCGCTTCTGATTCCCCGCCTCTGATTCCCCGCCTCAGATTCCCTGCCTATGATTCCCTGCCTCTGATTCCCTGCCTCTGATTCACTGCCTCTGATTCCCTGACTCTGATTCCCTGCCTCTGATTCCCCGCCCCTGATTCCCTGCCTCTGATTCCGCGCCTCTGATTCCACGCCTCTCTTTCCGTGTCTCTGATTCCGCGCCTCTGATTCCCTGCCTCTGATACCCTGCCTCTCTTTGCCTGCCTCTATTTCCGTGCCTCTTTCTCTGCATCTCGTTTACCACATCTCATTTCCCCCCTCTGATAACCCGCCTCTGATTCCCCGCCTCTGATTCCCCGCCTCAGATTCCCCGGCTCTGATTCCCTGCCTCAGATTCCCCGCCTCGGATTCCCCGCCTCTGATTCCCCGCCTCTGATTCCCCACCTCTGATTCCCCACCTCTTATTCCCCGCCTCTGATTCCCCGCCTCTGATTCCCCGCCTCAGATTCCCCGGCTCTGATTCCCTGCCTCTGATTACCCGCCTCCCTTTCCGCGCAACTTTCCCGGACTCCGTTTCCCCACATCTCTTTCCCCGCCTCAGATTCCACGCCTCTGATTCCCCACCTCTGATTCCCCACATTTCATTCCACGCCTCTCTTTCCCTGCCTCTATTTCCGCGCATCTTTCTCTGCCTCTCTTTCCCCACATCTCTTTTCCTCCCTCTGATTCCCCACCTCTGATTCCCATCCTCTGATTCCCTGCCTCAGATTCCCTGCCTCAGATTCCCTGCCTCAGATTCCCTGCCTCAGATTCCCTGCCTCAGATTCCCTTAATCTGATTCCCTTCATTTGATTCCCTTCGTCTGATTCCCCGCCTCAGATTCCCCGCCTCAAATTCCCCGCCTCTGATTCCCCACCTCTGATTCCCTGCCTCAAATTCCCTGGCTCATATTCCCTGCTTCAGATTCCCTGCCTCAGATTCCCTGCCTCTGATTCCCCGCATCTGATTCCCCGCCTATGATTCCCCGCCTCTGATTCCCCGCCTCAGATTCCCTGCCTCAGATTCCCTGCCTCAGATTCCCTGCCTCAGATTTCCTGCCTCAGATTCCCTGCCTCTGATTGCCTGCCTCTGATTCCCTGCCTCTGATTCCCTGCCTCTGATTCCCTGCCTCTGATTCCGCACCTCTGATTCCACGCCTCTCTTTCCTTGTCTCTGATTCCACGCCTCTGATTCCCTGCCTCTGATACCCTGCCTCTCTTTGCCTGCCTCTATTTCCGTGCCTCTTTCTCTGCATCTAGTTTCCCACATCTCATTTGCCCCCTCTGATAACCCGCCTCTGATTCCATGCCTCTGATTCACTGCCTCAGATTCTGTGCCTCAGATTCCCCGACTCAGATTTACCGACTCAGATTCCCCGCCTCAGATTCCCTGCCTCAGATTCCCTGCCTCAGATTCCCTGCCTCAGATTCCCTGCCTCAGATTCCCTGTCTCCGATTCCCCGCCTCTGATTCCCCGCCTCTGATTCCCTGCCACTGATACCCCGCCTCCGATTCCACACCAATGTTTCACAGCCTCTGTTTCTCTGCCTCTTATTTCCCGGCTCAGATTCGCCGGCTCTGATTCCGCGCCTCTGATACCACGCTTCTCTTTCCGTGTCTCTGATAGCCCGCCTCTGATTCCCCGCCTCTGATTCCCCACCTTTCATTCCCCGCCTCTCTTTCCCTGCCTCTATTTCTGCGCCTCTTTCTCTGCATCTCATTTCCCACATCTCATTTCCCCCCTCTGATAACCCGCCTCAGATTCCCCGCCTCAGATTCCCCGCCTCAGATTCCCTGCCTCAGATTCCCTGCCTCAGATTCCCATCATCTTATTCCCTTCATCTGATTCCCTGCCTCTGATTCCCCACCTCTGATTCCCCGCCTCTAATTCCCCGCCTCTGATTCCCCGCTTCTGATTCCCCACCTCAGATTCCCTGCCTTAGTTTCCCTGCCTCAGATTCCCTGCCTCTGATTCCCCGCATCTGATTCCCCACCTCGGATTCCCCGCCTCTGATTCACCGCCCCTGATTCCCCGCCTCTGATTCCCCGCCTCTGATGACCCGCCTCTGATTCCCCGCCTCAGATTCCCCGGCTCTGATTCCCTGCCTCAGATTTCCTGCCTCAGATTCCCCGCATCTGATTCCCCGCCTCTGATTCCCCGCCTCTGATTCCTCGCATCTGATTCCCCGCCTCTGATTCCCCGCCTCTGATTCCACGCCTCTGATTCCCCGACTCTGATTCCCCGCATCAGATTCTCCAGCTCTGATTCCCTGCCTCAGATTCCCTGCCTCAGATTCCCTGCCTCCCATTCCCCGCCTCTGATTCCCCGCCTCTTATTCCCCGCCTCTTATTCCCCGCCTCTGAATCCCAGCCTCTGAATCCCCGCCTCTGATTCCCCGCCTCTGTTTCCCCGCCTCGGATTCCCCGCCTCTGATTCCCCGTCTCTGATTCCCTGCCTCTGATTACCCGCCTCCCTTTCCGCGCAACTTTCCCGGCCTCCGTTTCCCCACATCTCTTTCCCCGCCTCAGATTCCACGCCTCTGATTCCCCGCCTCTGATTCCCCACATTTAATTCCACGCTTCTCTTTCCCTGCCTCTATTTCCGCGCCTCTTTCTCTGCCTCTCTTTCCCCACATCTCTTTTCCTCCCTCTGATTCCCCACCTCTGATTCCCCTCCTCTGATTCCCTGCCTCAAATTCCCTGCCTCTGATTCCCCGCCTCCGATTCCCCGCCTCTGATTCCCCTCCTCTGATTCCCTGCCTCTGATTCTCTGCCTCTGATTCCCTGCCTCTGATTCCCCGCCTCTGATTCCCTGCCTCTGATTCCCTGCCTCTGATTCCCTGCCTCTGATTTCGCCTCTGATTCCACGCCTCTCTTTCCGTGTCTCTGATTCCCCGCCTCTGATTCCCTGCCTCTGATACCCTGCCTCTCATTCCCTGCCTCTATTTCCGTGCATCTTTCTCTGCATCTTGTTTCCCACATCTCATTTCCCCCCTCTGATAAACCGCCTCTGATTCCATGCCTGTGATTCCCTGCCTCAGATTCCCCGCCTCAGATTCCCCGACTCAGATTCCCCCTCTCAGATTCCCCGCCTCAGATTCCCTGCCTCAGATTCCCTGCCTCAGATTCCCTGCCTCAGATTCCCTGCCTCAGATTCCCTTAATCTGATTCCCTTCATTTGATTCCCTTCGTCTGATTCCCCGCCTCAGATTCCCCGCCTCCGATTCCCCGCCTCTGATTCCCCACCTCTGATTCCCTGCCTCAAATTCCCTGGCTCATATTCCCTGCTTCAGATTCCCTGCCTCAGATTCCCTGCCTCTGATTCCCCGCATCTGATTCCCCGCCTCTGATTCCCCGCCTCTGATTCCCACCTCAGATTCCCCGCCTCTGATTCCCTGCCTCTGATTCCCTGCCTCTGATTCCGCGCCTCTGATTCCACGCCTCTCTTTCCGTGTCTCTGATTCCCCGCCTCTGATTCCCTGCCTCTGATACCCTGCCTCTCTTTCGCTGCCTCTATTTCCGTGCCTCTTTCTCTGCATCTCGTTTCCCACATCTCATTTCCCCCCTCTGATAACCCGCCTCAGATTCCCCGCCTCAGATTCCCCGCCTCAGATTCCCTGCCTCAGATTCCCTGCCTCAGATTCCCTTCATCTTATTCCCTTCATCTGATTCCCTGCCTCTGATTCCCCACCTCTGATTACCCGCCTCTAATTCCCCGCCTCTAATTCCCCGCTTCTGATTCCCCACCTCAGATTCCCTGCCTTAGTTTCCCTGCCTCAGATTCCCTGCCTCTGATTCCCCGCATCTGATTCCCCACCTCTGATTCCCCGCCTCTGATTCGCCGCCTCTAATTCCCCGCCCCTGATTCCCCGCCTCTGATTCCCCGCCTCTGATGACCCGCCTCTGATTCCCCGCCTCAGATTCCCCAGCTCTGATTCCCTGCCTCAGATTTCCTGCCTCAGATTCCCCGGCTCTGATTCCCCACCTCAGATTCCCCGGCTCTGATTCCCCGCATCTGATTCCCTGCCTCTAATTCCCCGCCTCTGATTCCCGGCCTCTGATTCCCTGCCTCTGATTCCCCGCCTCTGATTCCCCGCCTCCCTTTCCGCACAACTTTCCCGGCCTCCGTTTCCAAACATCTCTTTCCCCGCCTCTAATTCCCCGCCTCAGATTCCCCGGCTCTGATTCCCTGCCTCAGATTCCCTGCCTCAGATTCCCCGTCTCTGATTTCCCACCTCTGATTGCCTGCCTCTGATTCCCCGTCTCTGATTCCCCACCTCTGATTCCCCAACTATGTCTCTATGCCTCTCTTTCACCTCTGCTCTTTCCCTTCCACTCTTTCTGCGCCTTTCTTTCCCTCCCTCAATTTCAACAACTCTGTTTGATCTGTTCTCTGTACCTCATTTTCAACACACAATTTCCAACCACTATGTTTCACCGATCTCTTTCCCCGCCTCTATTTATCTGCCTATGTTTACCCACCTCTGTTTACCCGCCTGTTTCACCGCCTCTCATTCCCCACCTCAGATTCCCCGCCTCAGATACCCCGCCTCTGATTCCCTGCCTCTGATTCCCTGCCTCTGATTCTCTGCCTCTGATTCCCTGCCACTGATATCCCGCCTCCGATTCCACACCAATGTTTCACCGCCTCTGTTTAACTGCCTCTTATTTCCCGGCTCAGATTCGCCGGCTCTGATTCCGCGCCTCTGATTCCACGCTTCTCGTTCCGTGTCTCTGATAGCCCGCCTCTGATTCCCCGCCTCTGATTCCCCACCTCAGATTCCCCGGCTCTGATTCCCTGCATCAGATTCCCTGCCTCAGATTCCCTGCCTCTGATTCCCTGCATCAGATTCCCTGCCTCTGATTCCCCGCCTCTGATTCCCCGCTTCTGATTCCCCGCCTCTGATTCCCCGCCTCAGATTCCCCGGCTCTGATTCCCTGCATCAGATTCCCTGCCTCAGATTCCCTGCCTCTGACTCCCTGCATCAGATTCCCTGCCTCTGATTCCCCGCCTCTGATTCCCCGCTTCTGATTCCCCGCCTCTGATTCCCCGCCTCAGATTCCTTGCCTATGATTCCCTGCCTCTGATTCCCTGCCTCTGATTCCCTGACTCTGATTCCCTGCCTCTGATTCCCTGCCCCTGATTCCCTGCCTCTGATTCCGCGCTTCTGATTCCACGCCTCTGATTCCCTGCCTCTAATTCCCCGCCTCTGATTCCCTGCCTCTAATTCCCCGCCTCTGATTCCCCACCTCTGATTCCCCACCTCTGATTCCCCGGCTCTGATTCCCCGCCTCTGATTACCCACCTCAGATTTCCCGGCTCTGATTCCCTGCCTCAGATTCCCTGTGACAGATTCCCTGCCTCAGATTCCCTGCCTCTGATTCCCCGCCTCTTATTCCCCACCTCTTATTCCCCGCCTCAGATTCCCCGGCTCTGATTCCCTGCCTCTGATTCCCTGCCTCAAATTCCCTGCCTCTGATTCCCCGCATCTGACTCCCCGCCTGTGATTCCCCGCCTCTGATTCCTCGCATCTGATTCCCAGCCTCTGATTCCCCGCCTCTGATTCCACGCCTCTGATTCCCCGCCTCTGATTCCCCGCCTCAGATTCCCCAGCTCTGATTCCCTGCCTCAGATTCCCTGCCTCAGATTCCCTGCCTCCGATTCCCCGCCTCTGATTCCCCGCCTCTGATACCCCGCCTCTGATTCCCTGCATCTGAATCCCAGCCTCTGAATCCCCGCCTCTGATTCCCCGCCTCTGTTTCTCCGCCTCGGATTCCCCGCCTCTGATTACCCGCCTCCCTTTCCACGCAACTTTCCCGGCCTCCGTTTCCCCACATCTCTTTCCCCGCCTCAGATTCCACGCCTCTGACTCCCCGCCTCTGATTCCCCTCCTCTGATTCCCTGCCTCTGATTCCCTGCCTCTGATTCCCTGCCTCTGATTCCCCGCCTCTGATTCCCCTCCTCTGATTCCCTGCCTCTGATTCCCTTCCTCTTATTCCCTGCCTCTGATTCCCCGCCTCTGATTCCCTGCCTCTGATTCCCTGCCTCTGATTCCCTGCCTCTGATTCCGGTCCTCTGATTCCAAGCCTCTCTTTCCGTGTCTCTGATTCCCCGCCTCAGATTCCCCGGCTCTGATTCCCTGCCTCAGATTTCCTGCCTCAGATTCCCCGCATCTGATTCCCCGCCTCTGATTCCCCGCCTCTGATTCCTCGCATCTGATTCCCCGCCTCTGATTCCCCGCCTCTGATTCCACGCCTCTGATTCCCCGACTCTGATTCCCCGCATCAGATTCTCCAGCTCTGATTCCCTGCCTCAGATTCCCTGCCTCAGATTCCCTGCCTCCCATTCCCCGCCTCTGATTCCCCGCCTCTTATTCCCCGCCTCTTATTCCCCGCCTCTGAATCCCAGCCTCTGAATCCCCGCCTCTGATTCCCCGCCTCTGATTCCCCGCCTCTGATTCCACGCCTCTGATTCCCCGACTCTGATTCCCCGCATCAGATTCTCCAGCTCTGATTCCCTGCCTCAGATTCCCTGCCTCAGATTCCCTGCCTCCCATTCCCCGCCTCTGATTCCCCGCCTCTTATTCCCCGCCTCTTATTCCCCGCCTCTGAATCCCAGCCTCTGAATCCCCGCCTCTGATTCCCCGCCTCTTATTTCCCGCCTCTGATTCCCCTCCTCTGATTCCCTGCCTCTGATTCCCTGCCTCTGATTCCCTGCCTCTGATTCCCCGCCTCAGATTCCCCGCCTCAGATTCCCTGCCTCAGATTCCCTGCCTCAGATTCCCTTCATCTTATTCCCTTCATCTGATTCCCTGCCTCTGATTCCCCGCATCTGATTCCCCGCCTCTGATTCCCCACCTCAGATTCCCTGCCTTGGTTTCCCTGCCTCTGATTCCCCTCCTCTGATTCCCCGCCTCTGATTCCCTGCCTCTGATGACCAACCTCTGATTCCCCGCCTCAGATTCCCCGGTTCTGATTCCCTGCCTCAGATTCCCTGCCTCAGATTCCCTGCCTCTGATTTCCCACTTCTGATTACCCACCTCTGATTCCCCGCCTCTGATTCCCCGCCTCTGATTCCCCGCCTCTGATTCCCCGCCTCAGATTCCCCGCCTCAGAATCCCCGGCTCTGATTCCCTGCCTCTAATTCCCCGCCTCTGATTCCCGGCCTCTGATTCCCTGCCTCTGATTCCCCGCCTCTGATTCCTCGCCTCCCTATCCGCACAACTTTCCCAGCCTCCGTTTCCCCACATCTCTTTCCCCACCTCTAATTCCCCGCCTCAGATTCCTCGGCTCTGATTCCCTGCCTCAGATTCCCTGTCTCAGATTCCCCGTCTCAGATTTCCTGCCTCTGATTGCCCGCCTCTGATTCCCCGCCTCTGATTCCCCGCCTCTGATTCCCCAACTCTGTCTCTATGCCTCTCTTTCACCTCTGTTCTTTCACCTCCACTCTTTCCGCGCCTCTCTTTCCCTCCCTCAATTTCAACAACTCTGTTTGATCTTTTCTGTGTACCTCATTTTCAACACACAATTTCCAACCACTATGTTTCACCCATCTCTTTCCCCGCCTCTATTTATCTGCCTATGTTTACCCACCTCTGTTTACCCGCCTGTTTCACCACCTCTGATTCCCCACCTCAGATTCCCCGCCTCAGATTCCCTGCCTCTGATTCCCTGCCTCTGATTCCCTGCCTCTGATTCCCTGCCTCTGATTCCCGGCCACTGATACCCCGCCTCTGATTCCACACCAATGTTTCACCGCCTCTGTTTCTCTGCCTCTTATTTCCCGGCTCAGATTCGCCGGCTCTGATTCCGCGCCTCTGATTCCACGCTTCTCTTTCCGTGTCTCTGATTGCCCGCCTCTGATTCCCCGCCTCTGATTCCCCGCCTCAGATTCCCTGGCTCTGATTCCCTGCATCAGATTCCCTGCCTCAGATTCCCTGCCTCAGATTCCCTGCCTCTGATTCTCCACCTTTCATTCCCCGCCTCTCTTTCCCTGCTTCTATTTCCGCGCCTCTTTCTCTGCCTCTCTTTCCCCACAACGCTTTTCCTCCCGCTGATTCCCCGCCTCTGATTCCCCGCCTCTGATTCCCTGCCTCTGATTCCCCGCCTCTGATTCCCTGCCTCAGATTCCCTGCCTCAGATTCCCAGCCTCAGATTCCCTGCCTCTGATTCCCCGCCTCTGATTCCCCGCCTCTTTTTCCCCGCCTCTGATTCCCCGCCTCTGATTCCCCGTGTCTGATTCCCTGCCTCAGATTCCCCGGCTCTGATTCCCTGCATCAGATTCCCCGCCTCAGATTCCCTGCCTCTGATTCCCCGCCTCTGATTCCCTGCCTCTGATTCCCCGCCTCTGATTCCTGCCTCAGATTCCCTGCCTCAGATTCCCTGCCTCAGATTTCCTGCTTCTGATTCCCCGCCTTTGATTCCCTGCCTCTTATTCCCCGCCTCTGATTCCCCGCCTCTGATTCCTGCCTCAGATTCCCTGCCTCAGATTCCCTGCCTCAGATTTCCTGCTTCTGATTCCCTGCCTCTGATTCCCTGCCTCTTATTCCCTGCCTCTGATTCCCTGCCACTGATACCCCGCCTCCGATTCCACACCAATGTTTCACCGCCTCAGTTTCTCTGCCTCTTATTTCCCGGCTCAGATTCGCCGGCTCTGATTCCGCGCCTCTGATTCCACGCTTCTCTTTCCGTTTCTCTGATAGCCCGCCTCTGATTCCCCACCTTCCATTCCCCGCCTCTCTTTCCCTGCCTCTATTTCCGCGCCTCTTTCTCTGCCTCTCTTTCTCCACATCTCTTTTCCTCCCACTGATTCCCCGCCTCTGATTCCCCGCCTCTGATTCCCTGCCTCTGATTCCCCGCCTCTGATTCCCTGCCTCAGATTCCCTGCCTCAGATTCCCTGCCTCAGATTCCCGGCCTCTGATTCCCCGCCTCTGATTCCCCGCCACTTATTCCCCGCCTCTGATTCCCCGCCTCTGATTCCCCGCCTCTGATTCCCTGCCTCAGTTTCCCCGGCTCTGATTCCCTGCATCAGATTCCCTGCCTCAGATTCCCTGCCTCTGATTCCCCGCCTCTGATTCCCTGCCTCAGACTCCCCGCCACTGATTCCCTGCCTCAGATTCCCTGCCTCAGATTCCCTGCCTCAGATTCCCTGCCTCTGATTCCCCGCCTTTGATTCCCCGCCTCTTATTCCCCACCTCTGATTCCCCGACTCTGATTCCCCGCCTCTGATTCCCTGCCTCTGTTTCCCCGCCTCTGAATCCCCGCCTCTGATTCCCCGCCTCAGATTCCCCGGCTCTGATTCCCTGCCTGAGATTCCCTGCCTCAGATACCCCGCCTCAGATTCCCCGTCTCAGATTCCCCGCCTCAGATTCCCCGCCTCAGATTCCCCGCCTCAGATTCCCCGCCTCAGATTCCCCGCCTCAGATTCCCCGCCTCAGATTCCCCGCCTCAGATTCGCCGCCTCAGATTCCCTGCCTCAGATTCCCTGCCTCTGATTGCCTGCCTCTGATTCCCTGCCTCTGATTCCCTGCCTCTGATTCCCTGCCTCTGATTCACTGCCTCTGATTCCCTGCCTCTGATTCCCTGCCTCTGATTCCCTGCCTCTAAATCCCTGCCTCTGATTTCCTGCCTCTGATTCCGCGCCTCTGATTCCCCGCCTCTCTTTCCGTTTCTCTGATTCCCCGCCTCAGATTCCCTGCCTAAGATACCCTGCCTCTATTTGCCTGCCTCTATTTCCGTGCCTCTTTCTCTGCATCTAGTTTCCCACATCTCATTTGCCCCCTCTGATTACCCGCCTCTGATTCCATGCCTCTGATTCCCCGCCTCTGATTCCCCGCCTCTGATTCCCCGCCTCTGATTCCCTGCCTCAGATTCCCTGCCTCAGATTCCTTTCCTCAGATTCCCTGCCTCTGTTTCCCTGCCTCTGATTCCCCACATCTGATTCCGCACCTCAGATTCCCCGGCTCTGATTCCCTGCCTGAGATTCCATGCCTCAGATTCCCCGCCTCAGATTCCCTGCCTCAGATTCCCCGCCTCAGATTCCCCGCCTCAGATGCCCCGCCTCAGATTCCCCGCCTCAGATTCCCCGCCTCAGTTTCTCCGCCTCAGATTCCCCGCCTCAGATTCCCTGCCTCAGATTCCCTGCCTCAGATTCCCTGCCTCAGCTTCCCTTCATCTGATTCCCTTCATCTGATTCCCTGCCTCTGATTCCCTGCCTCTGATTCCCTGCCTCTGATTCCCCGCCTCTGATTCCCCGCCTCAGATTCCCTGCCTCAGATTCCCTGCCTCAGATTCCCTGCCTCAGATTTCCTGCCTCAGATTCCCTGCCTCTGATTGCCTGCCTCTGATTCCCTGCCTCTGATTCCCTGCCTCTGATTCCCTGCCTCTGATTCCCTGCCTCTGATTCCCTGCCTCTGATTCCCTGCCTCTGATTCCGCACCTCTGATTCCACGCCTCTCTTTCCTTGTCTCTGATTCCACGCCTCTGATTCCCTGCCTCTGATACCCTGCCTCTCTTTGCCTGCCTCTATTTCCGTGCCTCTTTCTCTGCATCTAGTTTCCCACATCTCATTTGCCCCCTCTGATAACCCGCCTCTGATTCCATGCCTCTGATTCACTGCCTCAGATTCTGTGCCTCAGATTCCCCGACTCAGATTTACCGACTCAGATTCCCCGCCTCAGATTCCCTGCCTCAGATTCCCTGCCTCAGATTCCCTGCCTCAGATTCCCTGCCTCAGATTCCCTGTCTCCGATTCCCCGCCTCTGATTCCCCGCCTCTGATTCCCTGCCACTGATACCCCGCCTCCGATTCCACACCAATGTTTCACAGCCTCTGTTTCTCTGCCTCTTATTTCCCGGCTCAGATTCGCCGGCTCTGATTCCGCGCCTCTGATACCACGCTTCTCTTTCCGTGTCTCTGATAGCCCGCCTCTGATTCCCCGCCTCTGATTCCCCACCTTTCATTCCCCGCCTCTCTTTCCCTGCCTCTATTTCCGCGCCTCTTTCTCTGCCTCTCTTTCCCCACATCTCTTTTCCTCCCGCAGATTCCCCGCCTCTGATTCCCCGCCTCTGATTCCCTGCCTCTGATTCCCCGCCTCTGATTCCCTGCGTCTGATTCCGCGCCTCTGATTCCACGCTTCTCTTTCCGTGTCTCTGATAGCCCGCCTCTGATTCCCTGCCTCTGATTCCCCGCCTCTGATTCCCTGCGTCTGATTCCGCGCCTCTATTTCCGCGCCTCTTTCTCTGCCTCAGATTCCCTGCCTCTGATTCCCCACCTCTGATTCCCCGCCTCTTATTCCCCGCCTCTGATTCCCCGCCTCTGATTCCCCGTGTCTGATTCCCTGCCTCAGATTCCCCGGCTTTGATTCCCTGCATCAGATTCCCTGCCTCAGATTCCCTGCCTCTGATTCCCCGCCTCTGATTCCCTGCCTCTGATTCCCCGCCTCTGATTCCTGCCTCCGATTCCCTGCCTCAGATTCCCTGCCTCAGATTTCCTGCTTCTGATTCCCCGCCTTTGATTCCCTGCCTCTTATTCACAGCCTTTGATTCCCCGACTCTGATTCCCCGCCTCTGATTCCCTGCCTCTGTTTCCCCGCCTCTGAATCCCCGCCTCTGATTCCCCGCCTCAGATTCCCCGGCTCTGATTCCCTGCCTGAGATTCCCTGCCTCAGATACCCCGCCTCAGATTCCGCGCCTCAGATTCCCCGCCTCAGATACCCCGCCTCAGAATCCCCGCCTCAGATTCCCCGCCTCAGATTCCCCATCTCAGATTCCCCGCCTCAAATTCCCCGTCTCAGATTCCCCGCCTCAGATTCCCCGCCTCAGATTCCCCGCCTCAGATTCCCCGCCTCAGATTCCCCGCCTCAGATTCCCCGCCTCAGATTCGCCGCCTCAGATTCCCTGCCTCAGATTCCCTGCCTCTGATTGCCTGCCTCTGATTCCCTGCCTCTGATTCCCTGCCTCTGATTCCCTGCCTCTGATTCCCTGCCTCTGATTCCCTGCCTCTGATTCTCTGCCTCTAAATCCCTGCCTCTGATTCCCTGCCTCTGATTTCCTGCCTCTGATTCCGCGCCTCTGATTCCCCGCCTCTCTTTCCGTTTCTCTGATTCCCCGCCTCAGATTCCCTGCCTAAGATACCCTGCCTCTCTTTGCCTGCCTCTATTTCCGTGCCTCTTTCTCTGCATCTAGTTTCCCACATCTCATTTGCCCCCTCTGATAACCCGCCTCTGATTCCATGCCTCTGATTCACTGCCTCAGATTCTGTGCCTCAGATTCCCCGACTCAGATTTACCGCCTCAGATTCCCCGCCTCAGATTCCCTGCCTCAGATTCCCTGCCTCAGATTCCCTGCCTCAGATTCCCTGTCTCCTATTCCCCGCCTCTGATTCCCCGCCTCTGATTCCCCGCCTCTGATTCCCCGCCTCTGTTTCCCCGCCTCTGATTCCCCGCCTCTGATTCCCCGCCTCTGATTCCACGCCTCTGATTCCCCGCCTCTGATTCCAGGCTTCTTATTCCCCGCCTCTGATTCCCCACCTCAGATTGCCTGCCACTGATTCCCCGCCTCTGATTCCCCGCCTCTGATTCCCCACCTCTGTCTGTATGCCTCTCTTTCGCCTCCGCTTTTTCCCCTACACTCTTTCCGCGCCTCTCTTTCCCTCCCTCAATTTCAACAACTCTGTTTGATCTGTTCTGTGTACCTCATTTTCAACACACAAGTTCCAACCACTATGTTTCACCCATCACTTTCCCCGCCTCTATTTTTCCACCTATGTTTACCCGCCTCTGTTTACCCACCTGTTTCACCGCCTCTGATTCCCCGCCTCTGATTCCCCACCTCTGTCTCGACGCCTCTCTTTCGCCTCCACTCTTTCCACTCCACTCTTTCCGTGCCTGTCTTTCCCTCCCTCAATTTCAACAACACTGTTTGATCTGTTTTGTGTACCTGATTTTAAACACACAAGTTCCAACCACTATGTTTTGCCCGCCTCTTTCCCCGCCGCTATTTATCCACCTATGTTTACCTGCCTCTGTTTACCCGCCTGTTTCACCACCTCTGATTCCCCACCTTTCATTCCCCGCCACTCTTTCCCTGCCTCTATTTCCGCGCCTCTTTCTCTGCCTCTCTTTCCCCACAACGCTTTTCCTCTCGCTGATTCCCCGCCTCTGATTCCCCGCCTCTGGTTCCCT
Organism: Narcine bancroftii; assembly: GCF_036971445.1. Classification (NCBI taxonomy): domain Eukaryota; kingdom Metazoa; phylum Chordata; class Chondrichthyes; order Torpediniformes; family Narcinidae; genus Narcine; species Narcine bancroftii. The sequence goes on from NC_091481.1 coordinate 93,207,682, forward strand.
GCCTCTGATTCCCCGCCTCTGATTCCCTGCCTCAGATTCCCTGCCTCAGATTCCCTGCCTCAGAATCCCTGCCTCTGATTCCCCGCCTCTGATTCCCCGCCTCTTATTCCCCGCCTCTGATTCCCTGCCTCTGATTCCCCATGTCTGATTCCCTGCCTCAGATTCCCCGGCTCTGATTCCCTGCATCAGATTCCCTGCCTCAGATTCCCTGCCTCTGATTCCCCGCCTCTGATTCCCTGCCTCTGATTCCCTGCCTCAGACTTCCTGCTTCTGATTCCCCGCCTTTGATACCCCGCCTCTTATTCCCCGCCTCTGATTCCCAGCCTCTGATTCCCCGCCTCTGATTCCCTGCCTCTGATTCCCTGCCTCTGATTCCCTGCCTCTGATTCCCTGCCTCTTATTCCCTGCCTCTGATTCCCTGCCACTGATACCCCGCCTCCGATTCCACACCAATGTTTCACCGCCTCTGTTTCTCTGCCTCTTATTTCCCGGCTCAGATTCGCCGGCTCTGATTCCGCGCCTCTGATTCCACGCTTCTCTTTCCGTGTCTCTGATAGCCTGCCTCTGATTCCCCGCCTCTGATTCCCCGCCTCAGATTCCCCGGCTCTGATTCCCTGCATCAGATTCCCTGCCTCAGATTCCCTGCCTCTGATTCCCTGCATCAGATTCCCTGCCTCTGATTCCCCGCCTCTGATTCCCCGCTTCTGATTCCCCGCCTCTGATTCCCCGCCTCTCAGATTCCCCGCCTATGATTCCCTGCCTCTGATTCCCTGCCTCTGATTCCCTGCCTCTGACTCCGCGCCTCTTATTCCACGCCTCTCTTTCCGTGTCTCTGATTCCGCGCCTCTGATTCCCTGCCTCTGATACCCTGCCTCTCTTTGCCTGCCTCTATTTCCGTGCCTCTTTCTCTGCATCTCGTTTACCACATCTCATTTCCCCCCTCTGATAACCCGCCTCTGATTCCCCGCCTCTGATTCCCCACCTCAGATTCCCCGGCCTTGATTCCCTGCCTCAGATTCCCCGCCTATGATTCCCCACCTTTGATTCACCACCTCTGATTCCCCGCCTCTGATTCCGCGCCTCTGATTCCCCACCTCAGATTCCCCGGCTCTGATTCCCTGCCTCTTATTCCCTGCCTCAGATTCCCCGGCTCTGATTCCCTGCCTCAGATTCCCTGCCTAAAATTCCCTGCCTCTGATTCCCCGCATCTGATTCCCCGCCTCTGATTCCCCGCCTCTGATGCCTCGCATCTGATTCCCTGCCTGTGAATCCCCGCCTCTGATTCCACTCCTCTGATTCCACGCCTCTGATTCCCCGCCTCAGATTCCCTGCCTCTGATTACCCGCCTCCCTTTCCGCGCAACTTTCCCGGCCTCCGTTTCCCCACATCTCTTTCCCCGCCTCAGATTCCACGCCTCTGATACCCCGCCTCTGATTCCACACCTTTCATTCCCCGCCTCTCTTTCCCTGCCTCTATTTCCGCGCCTCTTTCTCTGCCTCTCTTTCCCCACATCTCTTTTCCCCCCTCTGATAACCCGCCTCAGATTCCCCGCCTCAGATTCCCCGCCTCTGATTCCCTGCCTCTGATACACTGCCTCTCATTCCCTGCCTCTATTTCCGTGCATCTTTCTCTGCATCTCGTTTCCCACATCTCATTTCCCCCCTCTGATAACCCGCCTCAGATTCCCCGCCTCAGATTCCCCGCCTCAGATTCCCTGCCTCAGATTCCCTTCATCTTATTCCCTTCATCTGATTCCCTGCCTCTGATTCCCCGCATCTGATTCCCCGGCTCTGATTCCCCACCTCAGATTCCCTGCCTCAGATTCCCTGCCTCTGATTCCCCGCATCTGATTCCCCGCCTCTGATTCCCCGCCTCTGATTCGCCGCCTCTGATTCCCCGCCCCTGATTCCCCGCCTCTGATTCCCCGCCTCTGATGACCCGCCTCTGATTCCCCGCCTCAGATTCCCCGCCTCAGAATCCCCGGCTCTGATTCACTGCCTCTAATTCCCCGCCTCTGATTCCCGGCCTCTGATTCCCTGCCTCTGATTCCCCGCCTCTGATTCCTCGCCTCCCTATCCGCACAACTTTCCCAGCCTCCGTTTCCCCACATCTCTTTCCCCACCTCTAATTCCCCGCCTCAGATTCCTCGGCTCTGATTCCCTGCCTCAGATTCCCTGCCTCAGATTCCCCGTCACTGATTTCCTGCCTCTGATTGCCCGCCTCTGATTCCCCGCCTCTGATTCCCCGTCTCTGATTCCCCACCTCTGATTCCCCAACTATGTCTCTATGCCTCTCTTTCACCTCTGCTCTTTCCCTTCCACTCTTTCTGCGCCTTTCTTTCCCTCCCTCAATTTCAACAACTCTGTTTGATCTTTTCTGTGTACCTCATTTTCAACACACAATTTCCAACCACTATGTTTCACCCATCTCTTTCCCCGCCTCTATTTATCTGCCTATGATTACCCACCTCTGTTTACCCGCCTGTTTCACCACCTCTGATTCCCCACCTCAGATTCCCCGCCTCAGATTCCCTGCCTCTGATTCCCTGCCTCTGATTTCCTGCCTCTGATTCCCTGCCTCTGATTCCCTGCCTCTGATTCCCGGCCACTGATACCCCGCCTCCGATTCCACACCAATGTTTCACCGCCTTTGTTTCTCTGCCTCTTATTTCCCGGATCAGATTCGCCGGCTCTGATTCCGCGCCTCTGATTCCACGCTTCTCTTTCCGTGTCTCTGATTGCCCGCCTCTGATTCCCCGCCTCTGATTCCCCGCCTCAGATTCCCTGGCTCTGATTCCCTGCATCAGATTCCCTGCCTCAGATTCCCTGCCTCTGATTCCCTGCATCAGATTCCCTGCCTCTGATTCCCCGCCTCTGATTCCCCGCTTCTGATTCCCCGCCTCTGATTCCCCGCCTCAGATTCCCTGCCTATGATTCCCTGCCTCTGATTCCCTGCCTCTGATTCACTGCCTCTGATTCCCTGACTCTGATTCCCTGCCTCTGATTCCCCGCCCCTGATTCCCTGCCTCTGATTCCGCGCCTCTGATTCCACGCCTCTCTTTCCGTGTCTCTGATTCCGCGCCTCTGATTCCCTGCCTCTGATACCCTGCCTCTCTTTGCCTGCCTCTATTTCCGTGCCTCTTTCTCTGCATCTCGTTTACCACATCTCATTTCCCCCCTCTGATAACCCGCCTCTGATTCCCCGCCTCTGATTCCCCGCCTCAGATTCCCCGGCTCTGATTCCCTGCCTCAGATTCCCCGCCTCGGATTCCCCGCCTCTGATTCCCCGCCTCTGATTCCCCACCTCTGATTCCCCACCTCTTATTCCCCGCCTCTGATTCCCCGCCTCTGATTCCCCGCCTCAGATTCCCCGGCTCTGATTCCCTGCCTCTGATTACCCGCCTCCCTTTCCGCGCAACTTTCCCGGACTCCGTTTCCCCACATCTCTTTCCCCGCCTCAGATTCCACGCCTCTGATTCCCCACCTCTGATTCCCCACATTTCATTCCACGCCTCTCTTTCCCTGCCTCTATTTCCGCGCATCTTTCTCTGCCTCTCTTTCCCCACATCTCTTTTCCTCCCTCTGATTCCCCACCTCTGATTCCCCTCCTCTGATTCCCTGCCTCAGATTCCCTGCCTCAGATTCCCTGCCTCAGATTCCCTGCCTCAGATTCCCTGCCTCAGATTCCCTTAATCTGATTCCCTTCATTTGATTCCCTTCGTCTGATTCCCCGCCTCAGATTCCCCGCCTCAAATTCCCCGCCTCTGATTCCCCACCTCTGATTCCCTGCCTCAAATTCCCTGGCTCATATTCCCTGCTTCAGATTCCCTGCCTCAGATTCCCTGCCTCTGATTCCCCGCATCTGATTCCCCGCCTATGATTCCCCGCCTCTGATTCCCCGCCTCAGATTCCCTGCCTCAGATTCCCTGCCTCAGATTCCCTGCCTCAGATTTCCTGCCTCAGATTCCCTGCCTCTGATTGCCTGCCTCTGATTCCCTGCCTCTGATTCCCTGCCTCTGATTCCCTGCCTCTGATTCCGCACCTCTGATTCCACGCCTCTCTTTCCTTGTCTCTGATTCCACGCCTCTGATTCCCTGCCTCTGATACCCTGCCTCTCTTTGCCTGCCTCTATTTCCGTGCCTCTTTCTCTGCATCTAGTTTCCCACATCTCATTTGCCCCCTCTGATAACCCGCCTCTGATTCCATGCCTCTGATTCACTGCCTCAGATTCTGTGCCTCAGATTCCCCGACTCAGATTTACCGACTCAGATTCCCCGCCTCAGATTCCCTGCCTCAGATTCCCTGCCTCAGATTCCCTGCCTCAGATTCCCTGCCTCAGATTCCCTGTCTCCGATTCCCCGCCTCTGATTCCCCGCCTCTGATTCCCTGCCACTGATACCCCGCCTCCGATTCCACACCAATGTTTCACAGCCTCTGTTTCTCTGCCTCTTATTTCCCGGCTCAGATTCGCCGGCTCTGATTCCGCGCCTCTGATACCACGCTTCTCTTTCCGTGTCTCTGATAGCCCGCCTCTGATTCCCCGCCTCTGATTCCCCACCTTTCATTCCCCGCCTCTCTTTCCCTGCCTCTATTTCTGCGCCTCTTTCTCTGCATCTCATTTCCCACATCTCATTTCCCCCCTCTGATAACCCGCCTCAGATTCCCCGCCTCAGATTCCCCGCCTCAGATTCCCTGCCTCAGATTCCCTGCCTCAGATTCCCATCATCTTATTCCCTTCATCTGATTCCCTGCCTCTGATTCCCCACCTCTGATTCCCCGCCTCTAATTCCCCGCCTCTGATTCCCCGCTTCTGATTCCCCACCTCAGATTCCCTGCCTTAGTTTCCCTGCCTCAGATTCCCTGCCTCTGATTCCCCGCATCTGATTCCCCACCTCGGATTCCCCGCCTCTGATTCACCGCCCCTGATTCCCCGCCTCTGATTCCCCGCCTCTGATGACCCGCCTCTGATTCCCCGCCTCAGATTCCCCGGCTCTGATTCCCTGCCTCAGATTTCCTGCCTCAGATTCCCCGCATCTGATTCCCCGCCTCTGATTCCCCGCCTCTGATTCCTCGCATCTGATTCCCCGCCTCTGATTCCCCGCCTCTGATTCCACGCCTCTGATTCCCCGACTCTGATTCCCCGCATCAGATTCTCCAGCTCTGATTCCCTGCCTCAGATTCCCTGCCTCAGATTCCCTGCCTCCCATTCCCCGCCTCTGATTCCCCGCCTCTTATTCCCCGCCTCTTATTCCCCGCCTCTGAATCCCAGCCTCTGAATCCCCGCCTCTGATTCCCCGCCTCTGTTTCCCCGCCTCGGATTCCCCGCCTCTGATTCCCCGTCTCTGATTCCCTGCCTCTGATTACCCGCCTCCCTTTCCGCGCAACTTTCCCGGCCTCCGTTTCCCCACATCTCTTTCCCCGCCTCAGATTCCACGCCTCTGATTCCCCGCCTCTGATTCCCCACATTTAATTCCACGCTTCTCTTTCCCTGCCTCTATTTCCGCGCCTCTTTCTCTGCCTCTCTTTCCCCACATCTCTTTTCCTCCCTCTGATTCCCCACCTCTGATTCCCCTCCTCTGATTCCCTGCCTCAAATTCCCTGCCTCTGATTCCCCGCCTCCGATTCCCCGCCTCTGATTCCCCTCCTCTGATTCCCTGCCTCTGATTCTCTGCCTCTGATTCCCTGCCTCTGATTCCCCGCCTCTGATTCCCTGCCTCTGATTCCCTGCCTCTGATTCCCTGCCTCTGATTTCGCCTCTGATTCCACGCCTCTCTTTCCGTGTCTCTGATTCCCCGCCTCTGATTCCCTGCCTCTGATACCCTGCCTCTCATTCCCTGCCTCTATTTCCGTGCATCTTTCTCTGCATCTTGTTTCCCACATCTCATTTCCCCCCTCTGATAAACCGCCTCTGATTCCATGCCTGTGATTCCCTGCCTCAGATTCCCCGCCTCAGATTCCCCGACTCAGATTCCCCCTCTCAGATTCCCCGCCTCAGATTCCCTGCCTCAGATTCCCTGCCTCAGATTCCCTGCCTCAGATTCCCTGCCTCAGATTCCCTTAATCTGATTCCCTTCATTTGATTCCCTTCGTCTGATTCCCCGCCTCAGATTCCCCGCCTCCGATTCCCCGCCTCTGATTCCCCACCTCTGATTCCCTGCCTCAAATTCCCTGGCTCATATTCCCTGCTTCAGATTCCCTGCCTCAGATTCCCTGCCTCTGATTCCCCGCATCTGATTCCCCGCCTCTGATTCCCCGCCTCTGATTCCCACCTCAGATTCCCCGCCTCTGATTCCCTGCCTCTGATTCCCTGCCTCTGATTCCGCGCCTCTGATTCCACGCCTCTCTTTCCGTGTCTCTGATTCCCCGCCTCTGATTCCCTGCCTCTGATACCCTGCCTCTCTTTCGCTGCCTCTATTTCCGTGCCTCTTTCTCTGCATCTCGTTTCCCACATCTCATTTCCCCCCTCTGATAACCCGCCTCAGATTCCCCGCCTCAGATTCCCCGCCTCAGATTCCCTGCCTCAGATTCCCTGCCTCAGATTCCCTTCATCTTATTCCCTTCATCTGATTCCCTGCCTCTGATTCCCCACCTCTGATTACCCGCCTCTAATTCCCCGCCTCTAATTCCCCGCTTCTGATTCCCCACCTCAGATTCCCTGCCTTAGTTTCCCTGCCTCAGATTCCCTGCCTCTGATTCCCCGCATCTGATTCCCCACCTCTGATTCCCCGCCTCTGATTCGCCGCCTCTAATTCCCCGCCCCTGATTCCCCGCCTCTGATTCCCCGCCTCTGATGACCCGCCTCTGATTCCCCGCCTCAGATTCCCCAGCTCTGATTCCCTGCCTCAGATTTCCTGCCTCAGATTCCCCGGCTCTGATTCCCCACCTCAGATTCCCCGGCTCTGATTCCCCGCATCTGATTCCCTGCCTCTAATTCCCCGCCTCTGATTCCCGGCCTCTGATTCCCTGCCTCTGATTCCCCGCCTCTGATTCCCCGCCTCCCTTTCCGCACAACTTTCCCGGCCTCCGTTTCCAAACATCTCTTTCCCCGCCTCTAATTCCCCGCCTCAGATTCCCCGGCTCTGATTCCCTGCCTCAGATTCCCTGCCTCAGATTCCCCGTCTCTGATTTCCCACCTCTGATTGCCTGCCTCTGATTCCCCGTCTCTGATTCCCCACCTCTGATTCCCCAACTATGTCTCTATGCCTCTCTTTCACCTCTGCTCTTTCCCTTCCACTCTTTCTGCGCCTTTCTTTCCCTCCCTCAATTTCAACAACTCTGTTTGATCTGTTCTCTGTACCTCATTTTCAACACACAATTTCCAACCACTATGTTTCACCGATCTCTTTCCCCGCCTCTATTTATCTGCCTATGTTTACCCACCTCTGTTTACCCGCCTGTTTCACCGCCTCTCATTCCCCACCTCAGATTCCCCGCCTCAGATACCCCGCCTCTGATTCCCTGCCTCTGATTCCCTGCCTCTGATTCTCTGCCTCTGATTCCCTGCCACTGATATCCCGCCTCCGATTCCACACCAATGTTTCACCGCCTCTGTTTAACTGCCTCTTATTTCCCGGCTCAGATTCGCCGGCTCTGATTCCGCGCCTCTGATTCCACGCTTCTCGTTCCGTGTCTCTGATAGCCCGCCTCTGATTCCCCGCCTCTGATTCCCCACCTCAGATTCCCCGGCTCTGATTCCCTGCATCAGATTCCCTGCCTCAGATTCCCTGCCTCTGATTCCCTGCATCAGATTCCCTGCCTCTGATTCCCCGCCTCTGATTCCCCGCTTCTGATTCCCCGCCTCTGATTCCCCGCCTCAGATTCCCCGGCTCTGATTCCCTGCATCAGATTCCCTGCCTCAGATTCCCTGCCTCTGACTCCCTGCATCAGATTCCCTGCCTCTGATTCCCCGCCTCTGATTCCCCGCTTCTGATTCCCCGCCTCTGATTCCCCGCCTCAGATTCCTTGCCTATGATTCCCTGCCTCTGATTCCCTGCCTCTGATTCCCTGACTCTGATTCCCTGCCTCTGATTCCCTGCCCCTGATTCCCTGCCTCTGATTCCGCGCTTCTGATTCCACGCCTCTGATTCCCTGCCTCTAATTCCCCGCCTCTGATTCCCTGCCTCTAATTCCCCGCCTCTGATTCCCCACCTCTGATTCCCCACCTCTGATTCCCCGGCTCTGATTCCCCGCCTCTGATTACCCACCTCAGATTTCCCGGCTCTGATTCCCTGCCTCAGATTCCCTGTGACAGATTCCCTGCCTCAGATTCCCTGCCTCTGATTCCCCGCCTCTTATTCCCCACCTCTTATTCCCCGCCTCAGATTCCCCGGCTCTGATTCCCTGCCTCTGATTCCCTGCCTCAAATTCCCTGCCTCTGATTCCCCGCATCTGACTCCCCGCCTGTGATTCCCCGCCTCTGATTCCTCGCATCTGATTCCCAGCCTCTGATTCCCCGCCTCTGATTCCACGCCTCTGATTCCCCGCCTCTGATTCCCCGCCTCAGATTCCCCAGCTCTGATTCCCTGCCTCAGATTCCCTGCCTCAGATTCCCTGCCTCCGATTCCCCGCCTCTGATTCCCCGCCTCTGATACCCCGCCTCTGATTCCCTGCATCTGAATCCCAGCCTCTGAATCCCCGCCTCTGATTCCCCGCCTCTGTTTCTCCGCCTCGGATTCCCCGCCTCTGATTACCCGCCTCCCTTTCCACGCAACTTTCCCGGCCTCCGTTTCCCCACATCTCTTTCCCCGCCTCAGATTCCACGCCTCTGACTCCCCGCCTCTGATTCCCCTCCTCTGATTCCCTGCCTCTGATTCCCTGCCTCTGATTCCCTGCCTCTGATTCCCCGCCTCTGATTCCCCTCCTCTGATTCCCTGCCTCTGATTCCCTTCCTCTTATTCCCTGCCTCTGATTCCCCGCCTCTGATTCCCTGCCTCTGATTCCCTGCCTCTGATTCCCTGCCTCTGATTCCGGTCCTCTGATTCCAAGCCTCTCTTTCCGTGTCTCTGATTCCCCGCCTCAGATTCCCCGGCTCTGATTCCCTGCCTCAGATTTCCTGCCTCAGATTCCCCGCATCTGATTCCCCGCCTCTGATTCCCCGCCTCTGATTCCTCGCATCTGATTCCCCGCCTCTGATTCCCCGCCTCTGATTCCACGCCTCTGATTCCCCGACTCTGATTCCCCGCATCAGATTCTCCAGCTCTGATTCCCTGCCTCAGATTCCCTGCCTCAGATTCCCTGCCTCCCATTCCCCGCCTCTGATTCCCCGCCTCTTATTCCCCGCCTCTTATTCCCCGCCTCTGAATCCCAGCCTCTGAATCCCCGCCTCTGATTCCCCGCCTCTGTTTCCCCGCCTCGGATTCCCCGCCTCTGATTCCCCGTCTCTGATTCCCTGCCTCTGATTACCCGCCTCCCTTTCCGCGCAACTTTCCCGGCCTCCGTTTCCCCACATCTCTTTCCCCGCCTCAGATTCCACGCCTCTGATTCCCCGCCTCTGATTCCCCACATTTAATTCCACGCTTCTCTTTCCCTGCCTCTATTTCCGCGCCTCTTTCTCTGCCTCTCTTTCCCCACATCTCTTTTCCTCCCTCTGATTCCCCACCTCTGATTCCCCTCCTCTGATTCCCTGCCTCAAATTCCCTGCCTCTGATTCCCCGCCTCTGATTCCCCGCCTCTGATTCCCCTCCTCTGATTCCCTGCCTCTGATTCTCTGCCTCTGATTCCCTGCCTCTGATTCCCCGCCTCTGATTCCCTGCCTCTGATTCCCTGCCTCTGATTCCCTGCCTCTGATTTCGCCTCTGATTCCACGCCTCTCTTTCCGTGTCTCTGATTCCCCGCCTCTGATTCCCTGCCTCTGATACCCTGCCTCTCATTCCCTGCCTCTATTTCCGTGCATCTTTCTCTGCATCTTGTTTCCCACATCTCATTTCCCCCATCTGATAAACCGCCTCTGATTCCATGCCTGTGATTCCCTGCCTCAGATTCCCCGCCTCAGATTCCCCGACTCAGATTCCCCCTCTCAGATTCCCCGCCTCAGATTCCCTGCCTCAGATTCCCTGCCTCAGATTCCCTGCCTCAGATTCCCTGCCTCAGATTCCCTTAATCTGATTCCCTTCATTTGATTCCCTTCGTCTGATTCCCCGCCTCAGATTCCCCGCCTCTGATTCCCCGCCTCTGATTCCCCACCTCTGATTCCCTGCCTCAAATTCCCTGGCTCATATTCCCTGCTTCAGATTCCCTGCCTCAGATTCCCTGCCTCTGATTCCCCGCATCTGATTCCCCGCCTCTGATTCCCCGCCTCTGATTCCCACCTCAGATTCCCCGCCTCTGATTCCCTGCCTCTGATTCCCTGCCTCTGATTCCGCGCCTCTGATTCCACGCCTCTCTTTCCGTGTCTCTGATTCCCCGCCTCTGATTCCCTGCCTCTGATACCCTGCCTCTCTTTCGCTGCCTCTATTTCCGTGCCTCTTTCTCTGCATCTCGTTTCCCACATCTCATTTCCCCCCTCTGATAACCCGCCTCAGATTCCCCGCCTCAGATTCCCCGCCTCAGATTCCCTGCCTCAGATTCCCTGCCTCAGATTCCCTTCATCTTATTCCCTTCATCTGATTCCCTGCCTCTGATTCCCCACCTCTGATTACCCGCCTCTAATTCCCCGCCTCTAATTCCCCGCTTCTGATTCCCCACCTCAGATTCCCTGCCTTAGTTTCCCTGCCTCAGATTCCCTGCCTCTGATTCCCCGCATCTGATTCCCCACCTCTGATTCCCCGCCTCTGATTCGCCGCCTCTAATTCCCCGCCCCTGATTCCCCGCCTCTGATTCCCCGCCTCTGATGACCCGCCTCTGATTCCCCGCCTCAGATTCCCCAGCTCTGATTCCCTGCCTCAGATTTCCTGCCTCAGATTCCCCGGCTCTGATTCCCCACCTCAGATTCCCCGGCTCTGATTCCCCGCATCTGATTCCCTGCCTCTAATTCCCCGCCTCTGATTCCCGGCCTCTGATTCCCTGCCTCTGATTCCCCGCCTCTGATTCCCCGCCTCCCTTTCCGCACAACTTTCCCGGCCTCCGTTTCCAAACATCTCTTTCCCCGCCTCTAATTCCCCGCCTCAGATTCCCCGGCTCTGATTCCCTGCCTCAGATTCCCTGCCTCAGATTCCCCGTCTCTGATTTCCCACCTCTGATTGCCTGTTTCTGATTCCCCGTCTCTGATTCCCCACCTCTGATTCCCCAACTATGTCTCTATGCCTCTCTTTCACCTCTGCTCTTTCCCTTCCACTCTTTCTGCGCCTTTCTTTCCCTCCCTCAATTTCAACAACTCTGTTTGATCTGTTCTCTGTACCTCATTTTCAACACACAATTTCCAACCACTATGTTTCACCGATCTCTTTCCCCGCCTCTATTTATCTGCCTATGTTTACCCACCTCTGTTTACCCGCCTGTTTCACCGCCTCTCATTCCCCACCTCAGATTCCCCGCCTCATATACCCCGCCTCTGATTCCCTGCCTCTGATTCCCTGCCTCTGATTCTCTGCCTCTGATTCCCTGCCACTGATATCCCGCCTCCGATTCCACACCAATGTTTCACCGCCTCTGTTTAACTGCCTCTTATTTCCCGGCTCAGATTCGCCGGCTCTGATTCCGCGCCTCTGATTCCACGCTTCTCGTTCCGTGTCTCTGATAGCCCGCCTCTGATTCCCCGCCTCTGATTCCCCACCTCAGATTCCCCGGCTCTGATTCCCTGCATCAGATTCCCTGCCTCAGATTCCCTGCCTCTGATTCCCTGCATCAGATTCCCTGCCTCTGATTCCCCGCCTCTGATTCCCCGCTTCTGATTCCCCGCCTCTGATTCCCCGCCTCAGATTCCCCGGCTCTGATTCCCTGCATCAGATTCCCTGCCTCAGATTCCCTGCCTCTGACTCCCTGCATCAGATTCCCTGCCTCTGATTCCCCGCCTCTGATTCCCCGCTTCTGATTCCCCGCCTCTGATTCCCCGCCTCAGATTCCTTGCCTATGATTCCCTGCCTCTGATTCCCTGCCTCTGATTCCCTGACTCTGATTCCCTGCCTCTGATTCCCTGCCCCTGATTCCCTGCCTCTGATTCCGCGCTTCTGATTCCACGCCTCTGATTCCCTGCCTCTAATTCCCCGCCTCTGATTCCCTGCCTCTAATTCCCCGCCTCTGATTCCCCACCTCTGATTCCCCACCTCTGATTCCCCGGCTCTGATTCCCCGCCTCTGATTACCCACCTCAGATTTCCCGGCTCTGATTCCCTGCCTCAGATTCCCTGTGACAGATTCCCTGCCTCAGATTCCCTGCCTCTGATTCCCCGCCTCTTATTCCCCACCTCTTATTCCCCGCCTCAGATTCCCCGGCTCTGATTCCCTGCCTCTGATTCCCTGCCTCAAATTCCCTGCCTCTGATTCCCCGCATCTGACTCCCCGCCTGTGATTCCCCGCCTCTGATTCCTCGCATCTGATTCCCAGCCTCTGATTCCCCGCCTCTGATTCCACGCCTCTGATTCCCCGCCTCTGATTCCCCGCCTCAGATTCCCCAGCTCTGATTCCCTGCCTCAGATTCCCTGCCTCAGATTCCCTGCCTCCGATTCCCCGCCTCTGATTCCCCGCCTCTGATACCCCGCCTCTGATTCCCTGCATCTGAATCCCAGCCTCTGAATCCCCGCCTCTGATTCCCCGCCTCTGTTTCTCCGCCTCGGATTCCCCGCCTCTGATTACCCGCCTCCCTTTCCACGCAACTTTCCCGGCCTCCGTTTCCCCACATCTCTTTCCCCGCCTCAGATTCCACGCCTCTGACTCCCCGCCTCTGATTCCCCTCCTCTGATTCCCTGCCTCTGATTCCCTGCCTCTGATTCCCTGCCTCTGATTCCCCGCCTCTGATTCCCCTCCTCTGATTCCCTGCCTCTGATTCCCTTCCTCTTATTCCCTGCCTCTGATTCCCCGCCTCTGATTCCCTGCCTCTGATTCCCTGCCTCTGATTCCCTGCCTCTGATTCCGGTCCTCTGATTCCAAGCCTCTCTTTCCGTGTCTCTGATTCCCCGCCTCAGATTCCCCGGCTCTGATTCCCTGCCTCAGATTTCCTGCCTCAGATTCCCCGCATCTGATTCCCCGCCTCTGATTCCCCGCCTCTGATTCCTCGCATCTGATTCCCCGCCTCTGATTCCCCGCCTCTGATTCCACGCCTCTGATTCCCCGACTCTGATTCCCCGCATCAGATTCTCCAGCTCTGATTCCCTGCCTCAGATTCCCTGCCTCAGATTCCCTGCCTCCCATTCCCCGCCTCTGATTCCCCGCCTCTTATTCCCCGCCTCTTATTCCCCGCCTCTGAATCCCAGCCTCTGAATCCCCGCCTCTGATTCCCCGCCTCTGTTTCCCCGCCTCGGATTCCCCGCCTCTGATTCCCCGTCTCTGATTCCCTGCCTCTGATTACCCGCCTCCCTTTCCGCGCAACTTTCCCGGCCTCCGTTTCCCCACATCTCTTTCCCCGCCTCAGATTCCACGCCTCTGATTCCCCGCCTCTGATTCCCCACATTTAATTCCACGCTTCTCTTTCCCTGCCTCTATTTCCGCGCCTCTTTCTCTGCCTCTCTTTCCCCACATCTCTTTTCCTCCCTCTGATTCCCCACCTCTGATTCCCCTCCTCTGATTCCCTGCCTCAAATTCCCTGCCTCTGATTCCCCGCCTCTGATTCCCCGCCTCTGATTCCCCTCCTCTGATTCCCTGCCTCTGATTCTCTGCCTCTGATTCCCTGCCTCTGATTCCCCGCCTCTGATTCCCTGCCTCTGATTCCCTGCCTCTGATTCCCTGCCTCTGATTTCGCCTCTGATTCCACGCCTCTCTTTCCGTGTCTCTGATTCCCCGCCTCTGATTCCCTGCCTCTGATACCCTGCCTCTCATTCCCTGCCTCTATTTCCGTGCATCTTTCTCTGCATCTTGTTTCCCACATCTCATTTCCCCCATCTGATAAACCGCCTCTGATTCCATGCCTGTGATTCCCTGCCTCAGATTCCCCGCCTCAGATTCCCCGACTCAGATTCCCCCTCTCAGATTCCCCGCCTCAGATTCCCTGCCTCAGATTCCCTGCCTCAGATTCCCTGCCTCAGATTCCCTGCCTCAGATTCCCTTAATCTGATTCCCTTCATTTGATTCCCTTCGTCTGATTCCCCGCCTCAGATTCCCCGCCTCTGATTCCCCGCCTCTGATTCCCCACCTCTGATTCCCTGCCTCAAATTCCCTGGCTCATATTCCCTGCTTCAGATTCCCTGCCTCAGATTCCCTGCCTCTGATTCCCCGCATCTGATTCCCCGCCTCTGATTCCCCGCCTCTGATTCCCACCTCAGATTCCCCGCCTCTGATTCCCTGCCTCTGATTCCCTGCCTCTGATTCCGCGCCTCTGATTCCACGCCTCTCTTTCCGTGTCTCTGATTCCCCGCCTCTGATTCCCTGCCTCTGATACCCTGCCTCTCTTTCGCTGCCTCTATTTCCGTGCCTCTTTCTCTGCATCTCGTTTCCCACATCTCATTTCCCCCCTCTGATAACCCGCCTCAGATTCCCCGCCTCAGATTCCCCGCCTCAGATTCCCTGCCTCAGATTCCCTGCCTCAGATTCCCTTCATCTTATTCCCTTCATCTGATTCCCTGCCTCTGATTCCCCACCTCTGATTACCCGCCTCTAATTCCCCGCCTCTAATTCCCCGCTTCTGATTCCCCACCTCAGATTCCCTGCCTTAGTTTCCCTGCCTCAGATTCCCTGCCTCTGATTCCCCGCATCTGATTCCCCACCTCTGATTCCCCGCCTCTGATTCGCCGCCTCTAATTCCCCGCCCCTGATTCCCCGCCTCTGATTCCCCGCCTCTGATGACCCGCCTCTGATTCCCCGCCTCAGATTCCCCAGCTCTGATTCCCTGCCTCAGATTTCCTGCCTCAGATTCCCCGGCTCTGATTCCCCACCTCAGATTCCCCGGCTCTGATTCCCCGCATCTGATTCCCTGCCTCTAATTCCCCGCCTCTGATTCCCGGCCTCTGATTCCCTGCCTCTGATTCCCCGCCTCTGATTCCCCGCCTCCCTTTCCGCACAACTTTCCCGGCCTCCGTTTCCAAACATCTCTTTCCCCGCCTCTAATTCCCCGCCTCAGATTCCCCGGCTCTGATTCCCTGCCTCAGATTCCCTGCCTCAGATTCCCCGTCTCTGATTTCCCACCTCTGATTGCCTGTTTCTGATTCCCCGTCTCTGATTCCCCACCTCTGATTCCCCAACTATGTCTCTATGCCTCTCTTTCACCTCTGCTCTTTCCCTTCCACTCTTTCTGCGCCTTTCTTTCCCTCCCTCAATTTCAACAACTCTGTTTGATCTGTTCTCTGTACCTCATTTTCAACACACAATTTCCAACCACTATGTTTCACCGATCTCTTTCCCCGCCTCTATTTATCTGCCTATGTTTACCCACCTCTGTTTACCCGCCTGTTTCACCGCCTCTCATTCCCCACCTCAGATTCCCCGCCTCATATACCCCGCCTCTGATTCCCTGCCTCTGATTCCCTGCCTCTGATTCTCTGCCTCTGATTCCCTGCCACTGATATCCCGCCTCCGATTCCACACCAATGTTTCACCGCCTCTGTTTAACTGCCTCTTATTTCCCGGCTCAGATTCGCCGGCTCTGATTCCGCGCCTCTGATTCCACGCTTCTCGTTCCGTGTCTCTGATAGCCCGCCTCTGATTCCCCGCCTCTGATTCCCCACCTCAGATTCCCCGGCTCTGATTCCCTGCATCAGATTCCCTGCCTCAGATTCCCTGCCTCTGATTCCCTGCATCAGATTCCCTGCCTCTGATTCCCCGCCTCTGATTCCCCGCTTCTGATTCCCCGCCTCTGATTCCCCGCCTCAGATTCCCCGGCTCTGATTCCCTGCATCAGATTCCCTGCCTCAGATTCCCTGCCTCTGACTCCCTGCATCAGATTCCCTGCCTCTGATTCCCCGCCTCTGATTCCCCGCTTCTGATTCCCCGCCTCTGATTCCCCGCCTCAGATTCCTTGCCTATGATTCCCTGCCTCTGATTCCCTGCCTCTGATTCCCTGACTCTGATTCCCTGCCTCTGATTCCCTGCCCCTGATTCCCTGCCTCTGATTCCGCGCTTCTGATTCCACGCCTCTGATTCCCTGCCTCTAATTCCCCGCCTCTGATTCCCTGCCTCTAATTCCCCGCCTCTGATTCCCCACCTCTGATTCCCCACCTCTGATTCCCCGGCTCTGATTCCCCGCCTCTGATTACCCACCTCAGATTTCCCGGCTCTGATTCCCTGCCTCAGATTCCCTGTGACAGATTCCCTGCCTCAGATTCCCTGCCTCTGATTCCCCGCCTCTTATTCCCCACCTCTTATTCCCCGCCTCAGATTCCCCGGCTCTGATTCCCTGCCTCTGATTCCCTGCCTCAAATTCCCTGCCTCTGATTCCCCGCATCTGACTCCCCGCCTGTGATTCCCCGCCTCTGATTCCTCGCATCTGATTCCCAGCCTCTGATTCCCCGCCTCTGATTCCACGCCTCTGATTCCCCGCCTCTGATTCCCCGCCTCAGATTCCCCAGCTCTGATTCCCTGCCTCAGATTCCCTGCCTCAGATTCCCTGCCTCCGATTCCCCGCCTCTGATTCCCCGCCTCTGATACCCCGCCTCTGATTCCCTGCATCTGAATCCCATCCTCTGAATCCCCGCCTCTGATTCCCCGCCTCTGTTTCTCCGCCTCGGATTCCCCGCCTCTGATTACCCGCCTCCCTTTCCACGCAACTTTCCCGGCCTCCGTTTCCCCACATCTCTTTCCCCGCCTCAGATTCCACGCCTCTGACTCCCCGCCTCTGATTCCCCTCCTCTGATTCCCTGCCTCTGATTCCCTGCCTCTGATTCCCTGCCTCTGATTCCCCGCCTCTGATTCCCCTCCTCTGATTCCCTGCCTCTGATTCCCTTCCTCTTATTCCCTGCCTCTGATTCCCCGCCTCTGATTCCCTGCCTCTGATTCCCTGCCTCTGATTCCCTGCCTCTGATTCCGGTCCTCTGATTCCAAGCCTCTCTTTCCGTGTCTCTGATTCCCCGCCTCTGATTCCCTGCCTCTCATACCCTGCCTCTCATTCCCTACCTCTATTTCCGTGCATCATTCTCTGCATCTTGTTTCCCACATCTCATTTCCCCCCTCTGATAACCCGCCTCTGATTCCATGCCTGTGATTCCCTGCCTCAGATTCCCCGCTTCAGATTCCCCTACTCAGATTCCCCGCCTCAGATTTCCCGCCTCAGATTCCCTGCCTCAGATTCCCTGCCTCAGATTCCCTGCCTCAGATTCCCAGCCTCAGATTCCCTTCATCTGATTCCCTTCATTTGATTCCCTGCGTCTGATTCCCGGCCTCTGATTCCCCGCCTCTGATTCCCCGCCTCTGATTCCCCACCTCTGATTCCCTGCCTCAGATTCCCTGGCTCAGATTCCCTGCTTCAGATTCCCTGCCTCAGATTCCCTGCCACTGATTCCCCGCATCTGATTCCCCGCCTCTGATTCCCCGCTTCTGATTCCCGCCTCTGATTCCCTGCCTCTGATTCCCCGCCTCTGAATCCCCGCCTCTGATTCCTCGCCTCTGATTCCCTGCCTCAGATTCCCCGGCTCTGATTCCATGCCTCAGATTCCCTGCCTCAGATTCCCTGCCTCCGATTCCCCGCCTCTGATTCCCCGCCTATGATTCCCCGCCTCTGATTCCCAGCCTCTGAATCCCCACCTCTGAATCCCCACCTCTGATTCCCCGCCTCTGATTCCACGCCTCTGATTCCCCGCCTCTGATTCCAGGCCTCTTATTCCCCGCCTCTGATTCCCCACCTCTGTCTGTATGCCTCTCTTTCGCCTCCGCATTTTCACCTACACTTTTTCCGCGCCTCTCTTTCCCTCCCTCAATTTCAACAACTCTGTTTGATCTGTTCTGTGTACCTCATTTTCAACACACAATTTCCAACCACTATGTTTCACCCATCACTTTCCCCGCCTCTATTTCTCCGCCTATGTTTACCCACCTCTGTTTACCCACCTGTTTCACCGCCTCTGATTCCCCGCCTATGATTCCCCACCTCTGACTCTACGCCTCTCTTTCGCCTCCACTCTTTCCACTCCACTCTTTCCATGCCTGTCTTTCCCTCCCTCAATTTTAACAACACTGTTTGATCTGTTTTGTGTACCTGATTTTAAACACACAAGTTCCAGCCACTATGTTTTGCCCGCCTCTTTCACCACCTCTATTTATCCACCTATGTTTACCTGCCTCTGTTTACCCGCCTGTTTCCCCGCCTCTGATTCCCCACCTTTCATTCCCCGCCTCGCTTTCCCTGCCTCTATTTCCGCGCCTCTTTCACTGCCTCTCTTTCCCCACATCTCTTTTCCTCCCGCCGATTCCCCGCCTCTGATTCCCCGCCTCTGATTCCCTGCCTCAGATTCCCTGCCTCTGATTCCCCGCCTCTGATTCCCCGCCTCTTATTCCCCGCCTCTGATTCCCCGCCTCCGATTCCCCGCCTCTGATGCCCTGCCTCAGATTCCCCGTCTCTGATTCCCTGCATCAGCTTCCCCGCCTCATATTCCCTGCCTCTGATTCCCTGCCTCAGATTCCCTGCCTCTGATTCCCCGCCTCTGATTCCCTGCCTCTGATTCCCTGCCTCTGATTCCCCGCCTCTTATTCCCCACCTCATATTCCCCGCCTCAGATTCCCCGGCTCTGATTCCCTGCCTCAGATTCCCTGCCTCAAATTCCCTGCCTCTGATTCCCCGCATCTGATTCCCCGCCTCTGATTCCCCGCCTCTGATTCCTCGCATCTGATTCCCCGCCTCTGATTCCCCGCCTCAGATTCCCCAGCTCTGATTCCCTGCCTCAGATTCCCTGCCTCAGATTCCCTGCGTCCGATTCCCCGCCTCTGAATCCCAGCCTCTGAATCCCCGCCTCTGATTCCCCGCCTCTGTTTCCCCGCCTCGGATTCCCCGCCTCTGATTCCCCGCCTCAGATTCCCTGCCTCTGATTACCCGCCTCCCTTTCCGCGCAACTTTCCCGGCCTCCGTTTCCCCACTTCTCTTTCCCCACCTCAGATTCCACGCCTCTGATTCCCTGCATCAGATTCCCTGCCTCAGATTCCCTGCCTCTGACTCCCTGCATCAGATTCCATGCCTCTGATTCCCCGCCTCTGATTCCCCACTTCTGATTCCCCGCCTCTGATTCCCCGCCTCAGATTCCTTGCCTATGATTCCCTGCCTCTGATTCCCTGCCTCTGATTCCCTGACTCTGATTCCCTGCCTCTGATTCCCTGCCCCTGATTCCCTGCCTCTGATTCCGCGCTTCTGATTCCACGCCTCTCTTTCCGTGTCTCTGATTCCGCGCCTCTGATTCCCTGCCTCTGATACCCTGCCTCTCTTTGCCTGCCTCTATATCCGTGCCTCTTTCTCTGCATCTCGTTTACCACATCTCATTTCCCCCCACTGATAACCCGCCTCTGATTCCCCGCCTCTGATTCCCCGCCTCTGATTCCCTGCCTCTAATTCCCCGCCTCTGATTCCCCGCCTCTGATTCCCCGCCTCTGATTCCCCGCCTCTGATTCCCCACCTCAGATTTCCCGCCTCTGATTCCCTGCCTCAGATTCCCTGCGACAGATTCCCCACCTCAGATTCCCTGCCTTAGTTTCCCTGCCTCAGATTCCCTGCCTCTGATTCCCCGCATCTGATTCCCCACCTCTGATTCCCCGCCTCTGATTCCCCGCCTCTGATTCCCCGCCTCTGATGACCCGCCTCTGATTCCCCGCCTCAGATTCCCCGGCTCTGATTCCCTGCCTCAGATTTCCTGCCTCAGATTCCCTACCTCTGATTTCCCACTTCTGATTACCCGCCTCTGATTCCCCTCCTCTGATTCCCCGCCTCTGATTCCCCACCTCTGATTCCCCACCTCAGATTCCCCGGCTCTGATTCCCCGCATCTGATTCCCTGCCTCTAATTCCCCACCTCTGATTCCCGGCCTCTGATTCCCTGCCTCTGATTCCCCGCCTCTGATTCCCCGCCTCCCTTTCCGCACAACTTTCCCGGCCTCCGTTTCCAAACATCTCTTTCCTCGCCTCTAATTCCCCGCCTCAGATTCCCCGGCTCTGATTCCCTGCCTCAGATTCCCTGCCTCAGATTCCCCGTCTCTGATATCCCACCTCTGATTGCCCGCCTCTGATTCCCCAACTATGTCTCTATGCCTCTCTTTCACCTCTGCTCTTTCCCTTCCACTCTTTCCGCGCCTTTCTTTCCCTCCCTCAATTTCAACAACTCTGTTTGATCTGTTCTCTGTACCTCATTTTCAACACACAATTTCCAACCACTATGTTTCACCGATCTCTTTCCCCGCCTCTATTTATCTGCCTATGTTTACCCACCTCTGTTTACCCGCCTGTTTCACCGCCTCTCATTCCCCACCTCAGATTCCCCGCCTCAGATTCCCCGCCTCTGATTCCCTGCATCTGATTCCCTGCCTCTGATTCTCTGCCTCTGATTCCCTGCCACTGATATCCCGCCTCCGATTCCACACCAATGTTTCACCGCCTCTGTTTAACTGCCTCTTATTTCCCGGCTCAGATTCGCCGGCTCTGATTCCGCGCCTCTGATTCCACGCTTCTCGTTCCGTGTCTCTGATAGCCCGACTCTGATTCCCCGCCTCTGATTCCCTGCATCAGATTCCCTGCCTCAGATTCCCTGCCTCTGATTCCCTGCATCAGATTCCGTGCCTCTGATTCCCCGCCTCTGATTCCCCGCTTCTGATTCCCCGCCTCTGATTCCCCGCCTCAGATTCCCTGCCTATGATTCCCTGCCTCTGATTCCCTGCCTCTGATTCCGCGCCTCTGATTCCACGCTTCTCTTTCCGTGACTCTGATAGCCCGCTCTGATTCCCCGCCTCTGATTCCCTGCATCAGATTCCCTGCCTCAGATTCCCTGCCTCTGACTCCCTGCATCAGATTCCCTGCCTCTGATTCCCCGCCTCTGATTCCCCGCTTCTGATTCCCCGCCTCTGATTCCCCGCCTCAGATTCCTTGCCTATGATTCCCTGCCTCTGATTCCCTGCCTCTGATTCCCTGACTCTGATTCCCTGCCTCTGATTCCCTGCCCCTGATTCCCTGCCTCTGATTCCGCGCTTCTGAATCCACGCCTCTCTTTCCGTGTCTCTGATTCCGCGCCTCTGATTCCCTGCCTCTGATACCCTGCCTCTCTTTGCCTGCCTCTATATCCGTGCCTCTTTCTCTGCATCTCGTTTACCACATCTCATTTCCCCCCACTGATAACCCGCCTCTGATTCCCCGCCTCTGATTCCTCACCTCTGATTCCCTGCCTCTAATTCCCCGCCTCTGATTCCCCACCTCTGATTCCCCACCTCTGATTCCCGGCCTCTGATTCCCCGCCTCTGATTCCCCACCTCAGATTTCCCAGCTCTGATTCCCTGCCTCAGATTCCCTGCGACAGATTCCCTGCCTCAGATTCCCTGCCTCTGATTCCCCGCCTCTTATTCCCCACCTCTTATTCCCCGCCTCAGATTCCCCACCTCTGATTCCCCACCTCTGATTCCCCGCCTCTGATTCCCCGCCTCTGATTCCCCACCTCAGATTTCCCGGCTCTGATTCCCTGCCTCAGATTCCCTGCGACAGATTCCCTGCCTCAGATTCCCTGCCTCTGATTCCCCGCCTCTTATTCCCCACCTCTTATTCCCCGCCTCAGATTCCCCGGCTCTGATTCCCTGCCTCAGATTCCCTGCCTCAAATTCCCTGCCTCTGATTCCCCGCATCTGATTCCCAGCCTCTGATTCCCCGCCTCTGATTCCACGCCTCTGATTCCCAGCCTCTGATTCCCCGCCTCTGATTCCTCGCATCTGATTCCCAGCCTCTGATTCCCCGCCTCTGATTCCACACCTCTGATTCCCCGCCTCTGATTCCCCGCCTCAGATTCCCCAGCTCTGATTCCCTGCCTCAGATTCCCTGCCTCAGATTCCCTGCCTCCGATTCCCCGCCTCTGATTCCCCGCCTCTGAATCCCAGCCTCTGAATCCCCGCCTCTGATTCCCCGCCTCTGTTTCCCCGCCTCGGATTCCCCGCCTCTGATTACCCGCCTCCCTTTCCACGCAACTTTCCCGGCCTCCGTTTCCCCACATCTCTTTCCCCGCCTCAGATTCCACGCCTCTGATTCCCCGCCTCTGATTCCCCACCTTTCATTCCCCGCCTCTCTTTCCCTGCCTCTATTTCCGCGCCTCTTTCTCTGCCTCTCTTTCCCCACATCTCTTTTCTTCCCTCTGATTCCCCGCCTCTGATTCCCCTCCTCTGATTCCCTGCCTCTGATTCCCTGCCTCTGATTCCCTGCCTCTGATTCCCCGCCTCTGATTCCCCTCCTCTGATTCCCTGCCTCTGATTCCCTTCCTCTTATTCCCTGCCTCTGATTCCCCGCCTCTGATTCCCTGCCTCTGATTCCCTGCCTCTGATTCCCTGCCTCTGATTCCGGTCCTCTGATTCCAAGCCTCTCTCTCCGTGTCTCTGATTCCCCGCCTCTGATTCCCTGCCTCTGATACCCTGCCTCTCATTCCCTACCTCTATTTCCGTGCATCATTCTCTGCATCTTGTTTCCCACATCTCATTTCCCCCCTCTGATAACCCGCCACTGATTCCATGCCTGTGATTCCCTGCCTCAGATTCCCCGCTTCAGATTCCCCTACTCAGATTCCCCGCCTCAGATTTCCTGCCTCAGATTCCCTGCCTCAGATTCCCTGCCTCAGATTCCCTGCCTCAGATTCCCAGCCTCAGATTCCCTTCATCTGATTCCCTTCATTTGATTCCCTGCGTCTGATTCCCGGCCTCTGATTCCCCGCCTCTGATTCCCCGCCTCTGATTCCCCACCTCTGATTCCCTGCCTCAGATTCCCTGGCTCAGATTCCCTGCTTCAGATTCCCTGCCTCAGATTCCCTGCCACTGATTCCCCGCATCTGATTCCCCGCCTCTGATTCCCCGCTTCTGATTCCCGCCTCTGATTCCCTGCCTCTGATTCCCCGCCTCTGAATCCCCGCCTCTGATTCCTCGCCTCTGATTCCCTGCCTCAGATTCCCCGGCTCTGATTCCATGCCTCAGATTCCCTGCCTCAGATTCCCTGCCTCCGATTCCCCGCCTCTGATTCCCCGCCTATGATTCCCCGCCTCTGATTCCCAGCCTCTGAATCCCCACCTCTGAATCCCCGCCTCTGATTCCCCGCCTCTGATTCCACGCCTCTGATTCCCCGCCTCTGATTCCAGGCCTCTTATTCCCCGCCTCTGATTCCCCACCTCTGATTGCCTGCCACTGATTGCCCGCCTCTGATTCCCCGCCTCTGATTCCCCGCCTCTGATTCCCCACCTCTGTCTGTATGCCTCTCTTTCGCCTCCGCTTTTTCCCCTACACTTTTTCCGCGCCTCTCTTTCCCTCCCTCAATTTCAACAACTCTGTTTGATCTGTTCTGTGTACCTCATTTTCAACACACAATTTCCAACCACTATGTTTCACCCATCACTTTCCCCGCCTCTATTTCTCCGCCTATGTTTACCCACCTCTGTTTACCCACCTGTTTCACCGCCTCTGATTCCCCGCCTATGATTCCCCACCTCTGACTCTACGCCTCTCTTTCGCCTCCACTCTTTCCACTCCACTCTTTCCATGCCTGTCTTTCCCTCCCTCAATTTCAACAACACTGTTTGATCTGTTTTGTGTACCTGATTTTAAACACACAAGTTCCAGCCACTATGTTTTGCCCGCCTCTTTCACCGCCTCTATTTATCCACCTATGTTTACCTGCCTCTGTTTACCCGCCTGTTTCCCCGCCTCTGATTCCCCACCTTTCATTCCCCGCCTCGCTTTCCCTGCCTCTATTTCCGCGCCTCTTTCACTGCCTCTCTTTCCCCACATCTCTTTTCCTCCCGCTGATTCCCCGCCTCTGATTCCCCGCCTCTGATTCCCTGCCTCAGATTCCCTGCCTCTGATTCCCCGCCTCTGATTCCCCGCCTCTTATTCCCCGCCTCTGATTCCCCGCCTCTGATTCCCCGCCTCTGATGCCCTGCCTCAGATTCCCTGGCTCTGATTCCCTGCATCAGCTTCCCCGCCTCATATTCCCTGCCTCTGATTCCCCGCCTCTGATTCCCTGCCTCTGATTCCCCGCCTCTGATTCCCTGCCTCAGATTCCCTGCCTCAGATTCCCTGCCTCAGATTCCCTGCCTCTGATTCCCCGCCTCTGATTCCCTGCCTCTGATTCCCTGCCTCAGATTCCCTGCCTCTGATTCCCCGCCTCTTATTCCCCACCTCATATTCCCCGCCTCAGATTCCCCGGCTCTGATTCCCTGCCTCAGATTCCCTGCCTCAAATTCCCTGCCTCTGATTCCCCGCATCTGATTCCCCGCCTCTGATTCCCCGCCTCTGATTCCTCGCATCTGATTCCCCGCCTCTGATTCCCCACCTCTGATTCCACGCCTCTGATTCCCCGCCTCTGATTCCCCGCCTCTGATTCCCCAGCTCTGATTCCCTGCCTCAGATTCCCTGCCTCAGATTCCCTGCGTCCGATTCCCCGCCTCTGAATCCCAGCCTCTGAATCCCCGCCTCTGATTCCCCGCCTCTGTTTCCCCGCCTCGGATTCCCCGCCTCTGATTCCCCGCCTCTGATTCCCTGCCTCTGATTACCCGCCTCCCTTTCCGCGCAACTTTCCCGGCCTCCGTTTCCCCACTTCTCTTTCCCCGCCTCAGATTCCACGCCTCTGATTCCCTGCATCAGATTCCCTGCCTCAGATTCCCTGCCTCTGACTCCCTGCATCAGATTCCATGCCTCTGATTCCCCGCCTCTGATTCCCCACTTCTGATTCCCCGCCTCTGATTCCCCGCCTCAGATTCCTTGCCTATGATTCCCTGCCTCTGATTCCCTGCCTCTGATTCCCTGCCTCTGATTCCCCGCCTCTGATTCCCCACCTCTGATTCCCCTCCTCTGATTCCCTGCCTCTGATTCCCTGCCTCTTATTCCCTGCCTCTGATTCCCCGCCTCTGATTCCCTGCCTCTGATTCCCTGCCTCTGATTCCCTGCCTCTGATTCCGGTCCTCTGATTCCAAGCCTCTCTTTCCGTGTCTCTGATTCCCCGCCTCTGATTCCCTGCCTCTCATACCCTGCCTCTCATTCCCTACCTCTATTTCCGTGCATCATTCTCTGCATCTTGTTTCCCACATCTCATTTCCCCCCTCTGATAACCCGCCTCTGATTCCATGCCTGTGATTCCCTGCCTCAGATTCCCCGCTTCAGATTCCCCTACTCAGATTCCCCGCCTCAGATTTCCCGCCTCAGATTCCCTGCCTCAGATTCCCTGCCTCAGATTCCCTGCCTCAGATTCCCAGCCTCAATTTCCCTTCATTTGATTCCCTGCATCTGATTCCCGGCCTCTGATTCCCCGCCTCTGATTCCCCGCCTCTGATTCCCCACCTCTGATTCCCTGCCTCAGATTCCCTGGCTCAGATTCCCTGCTTCAGATTCCCTGCCTCAGATTCCCTGCCACTGATTACCCCGCATCTGATTCCCCGCCTCTGATTCCCCGCTTCTGATTCCCGCCTCTGATTCCCTGCCTCTGATTCCCCGCCTCTGAATCCCCGCCTCTGATTCCTCGCCTCTGATTCCCTGCCTCAGATTCCCCGGCTCTGATTCCATGCCTCAGATTCTCTGCCTCAGATTCCCTGCCTCCGATTCCCCGCCTCTGATTCCCCGCCTATGATTCCCCGCCTCTGATTCCCAGCCTCTGAATCCCCACCTCTGAATCCCCGCCTCTGATTCCCCGCCTCTGATTCCACGCCTCTGATTCCCCGCCTCTGATTCCAGGCCTCTTATTCCCCGCCTGTGATTCCCCACCTCTGATTGCCTGCCACTGATTGCCCGCCTCTGATTCCCCGCCTCTGATTCCCCGCCTCTGATTCCCCACCTCTGTCTGTATGCCTCTCTTTCGCCTCCGCTTTTTCCCCTACACTTTTTCCGCGCCTCTCTTTCCCTCCCTCAATTTCAACAACTCTGTTTGATCTGTTCTGTGTACCTCATTTTCAACACACAATTTCCAACCACTATGTTTCACCCATCACTTTTCCCGCCTCTATTTCTCCGCCTATGTTTACCCACCTCTGTTTACCCACCTGTTTCACCACCTCTGATTCCCCGCCTATGATTCCCCACCTCTGTCTCTACGCCTCTCTTTCGCCTCCACTCTTTCCCCTCCACTCTTTCCGTGCCTGTATTTTCCTCCCTCAATTTCAACAACACTGTTTGATCTGTTTTGTTTACCTGATTTTAAACACACAAGTTCCAACCACTATGTTTTGCCCGCCTCTTTCACCGCCTCTATTTATCCACCTATGTTTACCTGCCTCTGTTTACCCGCCTGTTTCCCCGCCTTTGATTCCCCACCTTTCATTCCCCGCCTCGCTTTCCCTGCCTCTATTTCCGCGCCTCTTTCACTGCCTCTCTTTCCCCACATCTCTTTTCCTCCCGCTGATTCCCCGCCTCTGATTCCCCGCCTCTGATTCCCTGCCTCTGATTCCCCGCCTCTGATTCCCTGCATCAGATTCCCTGCCTCAGATTCCCTGCCTCAGATTCCCTGCCTCTGATTCCCCACCTCTGATTCCCTGCCTCTGATTCCCCGCCTCTGATTCCCTGCCTCTGATTCCCCGCCTCTGATTCCCTGCCTCAGATTCCCTGCCTCAGATTCCCTGCCTCAGATTCCCTGCCTCTGATTCCCCGCCTCTGATTCCCTGCCTCTGATTCCCTGCCTCAGATTCCCTGCCTCTGATTCCCCGCCTCTTATTCCCCACCTCATATTCCCCACCTCAGATTCCCCGGCTCTGATTCCCTGCCTCAGATTCCCTGCCTCAAATTCCCTGCCTCTGATACCCCGCATCTGATTCCCCACCTCTGATACCCCGCCTCTGATTCCTCGCATCTGATTCCCCGCCTCTGATTCCCCACCTCTGATACCACGCCTCTGATTCCCCGCCTCTGATTCCCCGCCTCAGATTCCCCAGCTCTCATTCCCTGCCTCAGATTCCCTGCCTCAGATTCCCTGCGTCCGATTCCCCGCCTCTGAATCCCAGCCTCTGAATCCCCGCCTCTGATTCCCCGCCTCTGTTTCCCCGCCTCGGATTCCCCGCCTCTGATTCCCCGCCTCTGATTCCCTGCCTCTGATTACCCGCCTCCCTTTCCGCGCAACTTTCCCGGCCTCCGTTTCCCCACCTCTTTCCCCGCCTCAGATTCCACGCCTCTGATTCCTCGCCTCCGATTCCCCACCTTTCATTCCCCGCCTCTCTTTCCCTGCCCCTATTTCCGCGCCTCTTTCTCTGCCTCTCTTTCCCCACATCTCTTTTCCTCCCACTGATTCCCCACCTCTGATTCCCCTCCTCTGATTCCCCGCCTCTGATTCCCCGCCTTTGATTCCCCTCCTCTGATTCGCTGCCTCTGATTCCCTGCCTCTGATTCCCTGCCCCTGATTCCCCGCCTCTGATTCCCTGCCTCTGATTCCCTGCCTCTGATTCCCTGCCTCTGATCCCGGGCCTCTGATTCCACGCCTCTCTTTCCGTGTCTCTGATTCCCTGCCTCTGATACCCTGCCTCTCATTCCCTGCCTCTATTTCCGTGCATCTTTCTCTGCATCTTGTTTCCCACATCTCATTTCCCCCCTCTGATAACCCGCCTCTGATTCCATGCCTGTGATTCCCTGCCTCAGATTCCCTGCCTCTGATTCCGGTCCTCTGATTCCAAGCCTCTCTCTCCGTGTCTCTGATTCCCCGCCTCTGATTCCCTGCCTCTGATACCCTGCCTCTCATTCCCTACCTCTATTTCCGTGCATCATTCTCTGCATCTTGTTTCCCACATCTCATTTCCCCCCTCTGATAACCCGCCACTGATTCCATGCCTGTGATTCCCTGCCTCAGATTCCCCGCTTCAGATTCCCCTACTCAGATTCCCCGCCTCAGATTTCCTGCCTCAGATTCCCTGCCTCAGATTCCCTGCCTCAGATTCCCTGCCTCAGATTCCCAGCCTCAGATTCCCTTCATCTGATTCCCTTCATTTGATTCCCTGCGTCTGATTCCCGGCCTCTGATTCCCCGCCTCTGATTCCCCGCCTCTGATTCCCCACCTCTGATTCCCTGCCTCAGATTCCCTGGCTCAGATTCCCTGCTTCAGATTCCCTGCCTCAGATTCCCTGCCACTGATTCCCCGCATCTGATTCCCCGCCTCTGATTCCCCGCTTCTGATTCCCGCCTCTGATTCCCTGCCTCTGATTCCCCGCCTCTGAATCCCCGCCTCTGATTCCTCGCCTCTGATTCCCTGCCTCAGATTCCCCGGCTCTGATTCCATGCCTCAGATTCCCTGCCTCAGATTCCCTGCCTCCGATTCCCCGCCTCTGATTCCCCGCCTATGATTCCCCGCCTCTGATTCCCAGCCTCTGAATCCCCACCTCTGAATCCCCGCCTCTGATTCCCCGCCTCTGATTCCACGCCTCTGATTCCCCGCCTCTGATTCCAGGCCTCTTATTCCCCGCCTCTGATTCCCCACCTCTGATTGCCTGCCACTGATTGCCCGCCTCTGATTCCCCGCCTCTGATTCCCCGCCTCTGATTCCCCACCTCTGTCTGTATGCCTCTCTTTCGCCTCCGCTTTTTCCCCTACACTTTTTCCGCGCCTCTCTTTCCCTCCCTCAATTTCAACAACTCTGTTTGATCTGTTCTGTGTACCTCATTTTCAACACACAATTTCCAACCACTATGTTTCACCCATCACTTTCCCCGCCTCTATTTCTCCGCCTATGTTTACCCACCTCTGTTTACCCACCTGTTTCACCGCCTCTGATTCCCCGCCTATGATTCCCCACCTCTGACTCTACGCCTCTCTTTCGCCTCCACTCTTTCCACTCCACTCTTTCCATGCCTGTCTTTCCCTCCCTCAATTTCAACAACACTGTTTGATCTGTTTTGTGTACCTGATTTTAAACACACAAGTTCCAGCCACTATGTTTTGCCCGCCTCTTTCACCGCCTCTATTTATCCACCTATGTTTACCTGCCTCTGTTTACCCGCCTGTTTCCCCGCCTCTGATTCCCCACCTTTCATTCCCCGCCTCGCTTTCCCTGCCTCTATTTCCGCGCCTCTTTCACTGCCTCTCTTTCCCCACATCTCTTTTCCTCCCGCTGATTCCCCGCCTCTGATTCCCCGCCTCTGATTCCCTGCCTCAGATTCCCTGCCTCTGATTCCCCGCCTCTGATTCCCCGCCTCTTATTCCCCGCCTCTGATTCCCCGCCTCTGATTCCCCGCCTCTGATGCCCTGCCTCAGATTCCCTGGCTCTGATTCCCTGCATCAGCTTCCCCGCCTCATATTCCCTGCCTCTGATTCCCCGCCTCTGATTCCCTGCCACTGATTCCCCGCCTCTGATTCCCTGCCTCAGATTCCCTGCCTCAGATTCCCTGCCTCAGATTCCCTGCCTCTGATTCCCCGCCTCTGATTCCCTGCCTCTGATTCCCTGCCTCAGATTCCCTGCCTCTGATTCCCCGCCTCTTATTCCCCACCTCATATTCCCCGCCTCAGATTCCCCGGCTCTGATTCCCTGCCTCAGATTCCCTGCCTCAAATTCCCTGCCTCTGATTCCCCGCATCTGATTCCCCGCCTCTGATTCCCCGCCTCTGATTCCTCGCATCTGATTCCCCGCCTCTGATTCCCCACCTCTGATTCCACGCCTCTGATTCCCCGCCTCTGATTCCCCGCCTCTGATTCCCCAGCTCTGATTCCCTGCCTCAGATTCCCTGCCTCAGATTCCCTGCGTCCGATTCCCCGCCTCTGAATCCCAGCCTCTGAATCCCCGCCTCTGATTCCCCGCCTCTGTTTCCCCGCCTCGGATTCCCCGCCTCTGATTCCCCGCCTCTGATTCCCTGCCTCTGATTACCCGCCTCCCTTTCCGCGCAACTTTCCCGGCCTCCGTTTCCCCACTTCTCTTTCCCCGCCTCAGATTCCACGCCTCTGATTCCCTGCATCAGATTCCCTGCCTCAGATTCCCTGCCTCTGACTCCCTGCATCAGATTCCATGCCTCTGATTCCCCGCCTCTGATTCCCCACTTCTGATTCCCCGCCTCTGATTCCCCGCCTCAGATTCCTTGCCTATGATTCCCTGCCTCTGATTCCCTGCCTCTGATTCCCTGCCTCTGATTCCCCGCCTCTGATTCCCCACCTCTGATTCCCCTCCTCTGATTCCCTGCCTCTGATTCCCTG
Source organism: Narcine bancroftii (assembly GCF_036971445.1). Lineage (NCBI taxonomy): Eukaryota > Metazoa > Chordata > Chondrichthyes > Torpediniformes > Narcinidae > Narcine > Narcine bancroftii. The sequence continues at coordinate 93,237,991 of NC_091481.1, forward strand.
CCTCTTATTCCCTGCCTCTGATTCCCCGCCTCTGATTCCCTGCCTCTGATTCCCTGCCTCTGATTCCCTGCCTCTGATTCCGGTCCTCTGATTCCAAGCCTCTCTTTCCGTGTCTCTGATTCCCCGCCTCTGATTCCCTGCCTCTCATACCCTGCCTCTCATTCCCTACCTCTATTTCCGTGCATCATTCTCTGCATCTTGTTTCCCACATCTCATTTCCCCCCTCTGATAACCCGCCTCTGATTCCATGCCTGTGATTCCCTGCCTCAGATTCCCCGCTTCAGATTCCCCTACTCAGATTCCCCGCCTCAGATTTCCCGCCTCAGATTCCCTGCCTCAGATTCCCTGCCTCAGATTCCCTGCCTCAGATTCCCAGCCTCAATTTCCCTTCATTTGATTCCCTGCGTCTGATTCCCGGCCTCTGATTCCCCGCCTCTGATTCCCCGCCTCTGATTCCCCACCTCTGATTCCCTGCCTCAGATTCCCTGGCTCAGATTCCCTGCTTCAGATTCCCTGCCTCAGATTCCCTGCCACTGATTACCCCGCATCTGATTCCCCGCCTCTGATTCCCCGCTTCTGATTCCCGCCTCTGATTCCCTGCCTCTGATTCCCCGCCTCTGAATCCCCGCCTCTGATTCCTCGCCTCTGATTCCCTGCCTCAGATTCCCCGGCTCTGATTCCATGCCTCAGATTCTCTGCCTCAGATTCCCTGCCTCCGATTCCCCGCCTCTGATTCCCCGCCTATGATTCCCCGCCTCTGATTCCCAGCCTCTGAATCCCCACCTCTGAATCCCCGCCTCTGATTCCCCGCCTCTGATTCCACGCCTCCGATTCCCCGCCTCTGATTCCAGGCCTCTTATTCCCCGCCTCTGATTCCCCACCTCTGATTGCCTGCCACTGATTGCCCGCCTCTGATTCCCCGCCTCTGATTCCCCGCCTCTGATTCCCCACCTCTGTCTCTACGCCTCTCTTTCGCCTCCACTCTTTCCCCTCCACTCTTTCCGTGCCTGTATTTTCCTCCCTCAATTTCAACAACACTGTTTGATCTGTTTTGTGTACCTGATTTTAAACACACAAGTTCCAACCACTATGTTTTGCCCGCCTCTTTCACCGCCTCATTTCCCCCCTCTGATAACCCGCCTCTGATTCCATGCCTGTGATTCCCTGCCTCAGATTCCCCGCCTCAGATTCCCCGACTCAGATTCCCCACCTCAGATTCCCCTCCTCAGATTCCCTGCCTCAGATTCCCTGCCTCAGATTCCCTGCCTCAGATTCCCTGCCTCAGATTCCCTTCATCTGATTCCCTTCATTTGATTCCCTGCGTCTGATTCCCGGCCTCTGATTCCCCGCCTCTGATTCCCCGCCTCTGATTCCCCACCTCTGATTCCCTGCCTCAGATTCCCTGGCTCAGATTCCCTGCTTCAGATTCCCTGCCTCAGATTCCCTGCCTCTGATTCCCCGCCTCTGAATCCCCGCCTCTGATTCCCCTCCTCTGATTCCCTGCCTCTGATTCTCTGCCTCTGATTCCCCGCCTCTGATTCCTCGCATCTGATTCCCCGCCTCTGATTCCCCGCCTCTGATTCCACGCCTCTGATTCCCCGCCTCTGATTCCCCGCATCAGATTCTCCAGCTCTGATTCCCTGCCTCAGATTCCCTGCCTCAGATTCCCTGCCTCCCATTCCCCGCCTCTGATTCCCCGCCTCTGATTCCCCGCCTCTGATTCCCCGCCTATGAATCCCAGCCTCTGAATCCCCGCCTCTGATTTCCCGTTTCTGTTTCCCCGCCTCTGTTTCCCCGCCTCTGATTCCCCGTCTCTGATTCCCTGCCTCTGATTACCCGCCTCCCTTTCCGCGCAACTTTCCCGGCCTCCGTTTCCCAACATCTCTTTCCCCGCCTCAGATTCCACGCCTCTGATTCCCCGCTTCTGATTCCCCACATTTCATTCCACGCCTCTCTTTCCCTGCCTCTATTTCCGCGCCTCTTTCTCTGCCTCTCTTTCCCCACATCTCTTTTCCTCCCTCTGAATCCCCACCTCTGATTCCCCTCCTCTGATTCCCTGCCTCAAATTCCCTGCCTCTGATTCCCCGCCTCTGAATCCCCGCCTCTGATTCCCCTCCTCTGATTCCCTGCCTCTGATTCTCTGCCTCTGATTCCCTGCCTCTGATTCCCCGCCTCTGATTCCCTGCCTCTGATTCCCTGCCTCTGATTCCGCGCCTCTGATTCCACGCCTCTCTTTCCGTGTCTCTGATTCCCCGCCTCTGATTCCCTGCCTCTGATACCCTGCCTCTCATTCCCTGCCTCTATTTCCGTGCATCTTTCTCTGCATCTTGTTTCCCACATCTCATTTCCCCCCTCTGATAAACCGCCACTGATTCCATGCCTGTGATTCCCTGCCTCAGATTCCCCGCCTCAGATTCCCCGACTCAGATTCCCCCTCTCAGATTCCCCGCCTCAGATTCCCTGCCTCAGATTCCCTGCCTCAGATTCCCTGCCTCAGATTCCCTGCCTCAGATTCCCTTCATCTGATTCCCTTCATTTGATTCCCTGCGTCTGATTCCCCGCCTCAGATTCCCCGACTCAGATTCCCCCTCTCAGATTCCCCGCCTCAGATTCCCTGCCTCAGATTCCCTGCCTCAGATTCCCTGCCTCAGATTCCCTGCCTCAGATTCCCTTCATCTGATTCCCTTCATTTGATTCCCTGCGTCTGATTCCCCGCCTCAGATTCCCCGACTCAGATTCCCCCTCTCAGATTCCCCGCCTCAGATTCCCTGCCTCAGATTCCCTGCCTATGATTCCCTGCCTCTGATTCCCTGCCTCTGATTCCCCGCCTCTGATTCCCCGCCTCAGATTACCCGGCTCTGATTCCCTGCATCAGATTCCCTGCCTCAGATTCCCTGCCTCTGACTCCCTGCATCAGATTCCCTGCCTCTGATTCCCCGCCTCTGATTCCCCGCTTCTGATTCCCCGCCTCTGATTCCCCGCCTCAGATTCCTTGCCTATGATTCCCTGCCTCTGATTCCCTGCCTCTGATTCCCTGACTCTGATTCCCTGCCTCTGATTCCCTGCCCCTGATTCCCTGCCTCTGATTCCGCGCTTCTGAATCCACGCCTCTCTTTCCGTGTCTCTGATTCCGCGCCTCTGATTCCCTGCCTCTGATACCCTGCCTCTCTTTGCCTGCCTCTATATCCGTGCCTCTTTCTCTGCATCTCGTTTACCACATCTCATTTCCCCCCACTGATAACCCGCCTCTGATTCCCCGCCTCTGATTCCTCGCCTCTGATTCCCTGCCTCTAATTCCCCGCCTCTGATTCCCCACCTCTGATTCCCCACCTCTGATTCCCCGGCTCTGATTCCCCGCCTCTGATTACCCACCTCAGATTTCCCGGCTCTGATTCCCTGCCTCAGATTCCCTGCGACAGATTCCCTGCCTCAGATTCCCTGCCTCTGATTCCCCGCCTCTTATTCCCCACCTCTTATTCCCCGCCTCAGATTCCCCACCTCTGATTCCCCACCTCTGATTCCCCGCCTCTGATTCCCCGCCTCTGATTCCCCACCTCAGATTTCCCGGCTCTGATTCCCCGCCTCTGATTCCCTGCCTCTGATTCCCTGCCTCTGATTCCCTGCCTCTGATTTCGCCTCTGATTCCACGCCTCTCTTTCCGTGTCTCTGATTCCCCGCCTCTGATTCCCTGCCTCTGATACCCTGCCTCTCATTCCCTGCCTCTATTTCCGTGCATCTTTCTCTGCATCTTGTTTCCCACATCTCATTTCCCCCCTCTGATAAACCGCCTCTGATTCCATGCCTGTGATTCCCTGCCTCAGATTCCCCGCCTCAGATTCCCCGACTCAGATTCCCCCTCTCAGATTCCCCGCCTCAGATTCCCTGCCTCAGATTCCCTGCCTCAGATTCCCTGCCTCAGATTCCCTGCCTCAGATTCCCTTAATCTGATTCCCTTCATTTGATTCCCTTCGTCTGATTCCCCGCCTCAGATTCCCCGCCTCTGATTCCCCGCCTCTGATTCCCCACCTCTGATTCCCTGCCTCAAATTCCCTGGCTCATATTCCCTGCTTCAGATTCCCTGCCTCAGATTCCCTGCCTCTGATTCCCCGCATCTGATTCCCCGCCTCTGATTCCCCGCCTCTGATTCCCACCTCAGATTCCCCGCCTCTGATTCCCTGCCTCTGATTCCCTGCCTCTGATTCCGCGCCTCTGATTCCACGCCTCTCTTTCCGTGTCTCTGATTCCCCGCCTCTGATTCCCTGCCTCTGATACCCTGCCTCTCTTTCGCTGCCTCTATTTCCGTGCCTCTTTCTCTGCATCTCGTTTCCCACATCTCATTTCCCCCCTCTGATAACCCGCCTCAGATTCACCGCCTCAGATTCCCCGCCTCAGATTCCCTGCCTCAGATTCCCTGCCTCAGATTCCCTTCATCTTATTCCCTTCATCTGATTCCCTGCCTCTGATTCCCCACCTCTGATTACCCGCCTCTAATTCCCCGCCTCTAATTCCCCGCTTCTGATTCCCCACCTCAGATTCCCTGCCTTAGTTTCCCTGCCTCAGATTCCCTGCCTCTGATTCCCCGCATCTGATTCCCCACCTCTGATTCCCCGCCTCTGATTCGCCGCCTCTAATTCCCCGCCCCTGATTCCCCGCCTCTGATTCCCCGCCTCTGATGACCCGCCTCTGATTCCCCGCCTCAGATTCCCCAGCTCTGATTCCCTGCCTCAGATTTCCTGCCTCAGATTCCCCGGCTCTGATTCCCCACCTCAGATTCCCCGGCTCTGATTCCCCGCATCTGATTCCCTGCCTCTAATTCCCCGCCTCTGATTCCCGGCCTCTGATTCCCTGCCTCTGATTCCCCGCCTCTGATTCCCCGCCTCCCTTTCCGCACAACTTTCCCGGCCTCCGTTTCCAAACATCTCTTTCCCCGCCTCTAATTCCCCGCCTCAGATTCCCCGGCTCTGATTCCCTGCCTCAGATTCCCTGCCTCAGATTCCCCGTCTCTGATTTCCCACCTCTGATTGCCTGCCTCTGATTCCCCGTCTCTGATTCCCCACCTCTGATTCCCCAACTATGTCTCTATGCCTCTCTTTCACCTCTGCTCTTTCCCTTCCACTCTTTCTGCGCCTTTCTTTCCCTCCCTCAATTTCAACAACTCTGTTTGATCTGTTCTCTGTACCTCATTTTCAACACACAATTTCCAACCACTATGTTTCACCGATCTCTTTCCCCGCCTCTATTTATCTGCCTATGTTTACCCACCTCTGTTTACCCGCCTGTTTCACCGCCTCTCATTCCCCACCTCAGATTCCCCGCCTCAGATACCCCGCCTCTGATTCCCTGCCTCTGATTCCCTGCCTCTGATTCTCTGCCTCTGATTCCCTGCCACTGATATCCCGCCTCCGATTCCACACCAATGTTTCACCGCCTCTGTTTAACTGCCTCTTATTTCCCGGCTCAGATTCGCCGGCTCTGATTCCGCGCCTCTGATTCCACGCTTCTCGTTCCGTGTCTCTGATAGCCCGCCTCTGATTCCCCGCCTCTGATTCCCCACCTCAGATTCCCCGGCTCTGATTCCCTGCATCAGATTCCCTGCCTCAGATTCCCTGCCTCTGATTCCCTGCATCAGATTCCCTGCCTCTGATTCCCCGCCTCTGATTCCCCGCTTCTGATTCCCCGCCTCTGATTCCCCGCCTCAGATTCCCCGGCTCTGATTCCCTGCATCAGATTCCCTGCCTCAGATTCCCTGCCTCTGACTCCCTGCATCAGATTCCCTGCCTCTGATTCCCCGCCTCTGATTCCCCGCTTCTGATTCCCCGCCTCTGATTCCCCGCCTCAGATTCCTTGCCTATGATTCCCTGCCTCTGATTCCCTGCCTCTGATTCCCTGACTCTGATTCCCTGCCTCTGATTCCCTGCCCCTGATTCCCTGCCTCTGATTCCGCGCTTCTGATTCCACGCCTCTGATTCCCTGCCTCTAATTCCCCGCCTCTGATTCCCTGCCTCTAATTCCCCGCCTCTGATTCCCCCCCTCTGATTCCCCACCTCTGATTCCCCGGCTCTGATTCCCCGCCTCTGATTACCCACCTCAGATTTCCCGGCTCTGATTCCCTGCCTCAGATTCCCTGTGACAGATTCCCTGCCTCAGATTCCCTGCCTCTGATTCCCCGCCTCTTATTCCCCACCTCTTATTCCCCGCCTCAGATTCCCAGGCTCTGATTCCCTGCCTCTGATTCCCTGCCTCAAATTCCCTGCCTCTGATTCCCCGCATCTGACTCCCCGCCTGTGATTCCCCGCCTCTGATTCCTCGCATCTGATTCCCAGCCTCTGATTCCCCGCCTCTGATTCCACGCCTCTGATTCCCCGCCTCTGATTCCCCGCCTCAGATTCCCCAGCTCTGATTCCCTGCCTCAGATTCCCTGCCTCAGATTCCCTGCCTCCGATTCCCCGCCTCTGATTCCCCGCCTCTGATACCCCGCCTCTGATTCCCTGCATCTGAATCCCAGCCTCTGAATCCCCGCCTCTGATTCCCCGCCTCTGTTTCTCCGCCTCGGATTCCCCGCCTCTGATTACCCGCCTCCCTTTCCACGCAACTTTCCCGGCCTCCGTTTCCCCACATCTCTTTCCCCGCCTCAGATTCCACGCCTCTGACTCCCCGCCTCTGATTCCCCTCCTCTGATTCCCTGCCTCTGATTCCCTGCCTCTGATTCCCTGCCTCTGATTCCCCGCCTCTGATTCCCCTCCTCTGATTCCCTGCCTCTGATTCCCTTCCTCTTATTCCCTGCCTCTGATTCCCCGCCTCTGATTCCCTGCCTCTGATTCCCTGCCTCTGATTCCCTGCCTCTGATTCCGGTCCTCTGATTCCAAGCCTCTCTTTCCGTGTCTCTGATTCCCCGCCTCTGATTCCCTGCCTCTCATACCCTGCCTCTCATTCCCTACCTCTATTTCCGTGCATCATTCTCTGCATCTTGTTTCCCACATCTCATTTCCCCCCTCTGATAACCCGCCTCTGATTCCATGCCTGTGATTCCCTGCCTCAGATTCCCCGCTTCAGATTCCCCTACTCAGATTCCCCGCCTCAGATTTCCCGCCTCAGATTCCCTGCCTCAGATTCCCTGCCTCAGATTCCCTGCCTCAGATTCCCAGCCTCAGATTCCCTTCATCTGATTCCCTTCATTTGATTCCCTGCGTCTGATTCCCGGCCTCTGATTCCCCGCCTCTGATTCCCCGCCTCTGATTCCCCACCTCTGATTCCCTGCCTCAGATTCCCTGGCTCAGATTCCCTGCTTCAGATTCCCTGCCTCAGATTCCCTGCCACTGATTCCCCGCATCTGATTCCCCGCCTCTGATTCCCCGCTTCTGATTCCCGCCTCTGATTCCCTGCCTCTGATTCCCCGCCTCTGAATCCCCGCCTCTGATTCCTCGCCTCTGATTCCCTGCCTCAGATTCCCCGGCTCTGATTCCATGCCTCAGATTCCCTGCCTCAGATTCCCTGCCTCCGATTCCCCGCCTCTGATTCCCCGCCTATGATTCCCCGCCTCTGATTCCCAGCCTCTGAATCCCCACCTCTGAATCCCCGCCTCTGATTCCCCGCCTCTGTTTACCCGCCTGTTTCCCCGCCTCTGATTCCCCACCTTTCATTCCCCGCCTCGCTTTCCCTGCCTCTATTTCCGCGCCTCTTTCACTGCCTCTCTTTCCCCACATCTCTTTTCCTCCCGCCGATTCCCCGCCTCTGATTCCCCGCCTCAGATTCCCTGCCTCTGATTCCCCGCCTCTGATTCCCCGCCTCTTATTCCCCGCCTCTGATTCCCCGCCTCCGATTCCCCGCCTCTGATGCCCTGCCTCAGATTCCCCGTCTCTTATTCCCTGCATCAGCTTCCCCGCCTCATATTCCCTGCCTCTGATTCCCTGCCTCAGATTCCCTGCCTCTGATTCCCCGCCTCTGATTCCCTGCCTCTGATTCCCTGCCTCTGATTCCCCGCCTCTTATTCCCCACCTCATATTCCCCGCCTCAGATTCCCCGGCTCTGATTCCCTGCCTCAGATTCCCTGCCTCAAATTCCCTGCCTCTGATTCCCCGCATCTGATTCCCCGCCTCTGATTCCCCGCCTCTGATTCCTCGCATCTGATTCCCCGCCTCTGATTCCCCGCCTCAGATTCCCCAGCTCTGATTCCCTGCCTCAGATTCCCTGCCTCAGATTCCCTGCGTCCGATTCCCCGCCTCTGAATCCCAGCCTCTGAATCCCCGCCTCTGATTCCCCGCCTCTGTTTCCCCGCCTCGGATTCCCCGCCTCTGATTCCCCGCCTCAGATTCCCTGCCTCTGATTACCCGCCTCCCTTTCCGCGCAACTTTCCCGGCCTCCGTTTCCCCACTTCTCTTTCCCCACCTCAGATTCCACGCCTCTGATTCCCTGCATCAGATTCCCTGCCTCAGATTCCCTGCCTCTGACTCCCTGCATCAGATTCCATGCCTCTGATTCCCCGCCTCTGATTCCCCACTTCTGATTCCCCGCCTCTGATTCCCCGCCTCAGATTCCTTGCCTATGATTCCCTGCCTCTGATTCCCTGCCTCTGATTCCCTGACTCTGATTCCCTGCCTCTGATTCCCTGCCCCTGATTCCCTGCCTCTGATTCCGCGCTTCTGATTCCACGCCTCTCTTTCCGTGTCTCTGATTCCGCGCCTCTGATTCCCTGCCTCTGATACCCTGCCTCTCTTTGCCTGCCTCTATATCCGTGCCTCTTTCTCTGCATCTCGTTTACCACATCTCATTTCCCCCCACTGATAACCCGCCTCTGATTCCCCGCCTCTGATTCCCCGCCTCTGATTCCCTGCCTCTAATTCCCCGCCTCTGATTCCCCGCCTCTGATTCCCCGCCTCTGATTCCCCGCCTCTGATTCCCCACCTCAGATTTCCCGCCTCTGATTCCCTGCCTCAGATTCCCTGCGACAGATTCCCCACCTCAGATTCCCTGCCTTAGTTTCCCTGCCTCAGATTCCCTGCCTCTGATTCCCCGCATCTGATTCCCCACCTCTGATTCCCCGCCTCTGATTCCCCGCCTCTGATTCCCCGCCCCTGATGACCCGCCTCTGATTCCCCGCCTCAGATTCCCCGGCTCTGATTCCCTGCCTCAGATTTCCTGCCTCAGATTCCCTACCTCTGATTTCCCACTTCTGATTACCCGCCTCTGATTCCCCTCCTCTGATTCCCCGCCTCTGATTCCCCACCTCTGATTCCCCACCTCAGATTCCCCGGCTCTGATTCCCCGCATCTGATTCCCTGCCTCTAATTCCCCGCCTCTGATTCCCGGCCTCTGATTCCCTGCCTCTGATTCCCCGCCTCTGATTCCCCGCCTCCCTTTCCGCACAACTTTCCCGGCCTCCGTTTCCAAACATCTCTTTCCTCGCCTCTAATTCCCCGCCTCAGATTCCCCGGCTCTGATTCCCTGCCTCAGATTCCCTGCCTCAGATTCCCCGTCTCTGATATCCCACCTCTGATTGCCCGCCTCTGATTCCCCGTCTCTGATTCCCCACCTCTGATTCCCCAACTATGTCTCTATGCCTCTCTTTCACCTCTGCTCTTTCCCTTCCACTCTTTCCGCGCCTTTCTTTCCCTCCCTCAATTTCAACAACTCTGTTTGATCTGTTCTCTGTACCTCATTTTCAACACACAATTTCCAACCACTATGTTTCACCGATCTCTTTCCCCGCCTCTATTTATCTGCCTATGTTTACCCACCTCTGTTTACCCGCCTGTTTCACCGCCTCTCATTCCCCACCTCAGATTCCCCGCCTCAGATTCCCCGCCTCTGATTCCCTGCATCTGATTCCCTGCCTCTGATTCTCTGCCTCTGATTCCCTGCCACTGATATCCCGCCTCCGATTCCACACCAATGTTTCACCGCCTCTGTTTAACTGCCTCTTATTTCCCGGCTCAGATTCGCCGGCTCTGATTCCGCGCCTCTGATTCCACGCTTCTCGTTCCGTGTCTCTGATAGCCCGACTCTGATTCCCCGCCTCTGATTCCCTGCATCAGATTCCCTGCCTCAGATTCCCTGCCTCTGATTCCCTGCATCAGATTCCGTGCCTCTGATTCCCCGCCTCTGATTCCCCGCTTCTGATTCCCCGCTTCTGATTCCCCGCCTCAGATTCCCTGCCTATGATTCCCTGCCTCTGATTCCCTGCCTCTGATTCCGCGCCTCTGATTCCACGCTTCTCTTTCCGTGACTCTGATAGCCCGCTCTGATTCCCCGCCTCTGATTCCCCGCCTCAGATTCCCCGGCTCTGATTCCCTGCATCAGATTCCCTGCCTCAGATTCCCTGCCTCTGACTCCCTGCATCAGATTCCCTGCCTCTGATTCCCCGCCTCTGATTCCCCGCTTCTGATTCCCCGCCTCTGATTCCCCGCCTCAGATTCCTTGCCTATGATTCCCTGCCTCTGATTCCCTGCCTCTGATTCCCTGACTCTGATTCCCTGCCTCTGATTCCCTGCCCCTGATTCCCTGCCTCTGATTCCGCGCTTCTGAATCCACGCCTCTCTTTCCGTGTCTCTGATTCCGCGCCTCTGATTCCCTGCCTCTGATATCCTGCCTCTCTTTGCCTGCCTCTATATCCGTGCCTCTTTCTCTGCATCTCGTTTACCACATCTCATTTCCCCCCACTGATAACCCGCCTCTGATTCCCCGCCTCTGATTCCTCACCTCTGATTCCCTGCCTCTAATTCCCCGCCTCTGATTCCCCACCTCTGATTCCCCACCTCTGATTCCCGGCCTCTGATTCCCCGCCTCTGATTCCCCACCTCAGATTTCCCAGCTCTGATTCCCTGCCTCAGATTCCCTGCGACAGATTCCCTGCCTCAGATTCCCTGCCTCTGATTCCCCGCCTCTTATTCCCCACCTCTTATTCCCCGCCTCAGATTCCCCACCTCTGATTCCCCACCTCTGATTCCCCGCCTCTGATTCCCCGCCTCTGATTCCCCACCTCAGATTTCCCGGCTCTGATTCCCTGCCTCAGATTCCCTGCGACAGATTCCCTGCCTCAGATTCCCTGCCTCTGATTCCCCGCCTCTTATTCCCCACCTCTTATTCCCCGCCTCAGATTCCCCGGCTCTGATTCCCTGCCTCAGATTCCCTGCCTCAAATTCCCTGCCTCTGATTCCCCGCATCTGATTCCCAGCCTCTGATTCCCCGCCTCTGATTCCACGCCTCTGATTCCCAGCCTCTGATTCCCCGCCTCTGATTCCTCGCATCTGATTCCCAGCCTCTGATTCCCTGCCTCTGATTCCACACCTCTGATTCCCCGCCTCTGATTCCCCGCCTCAGATTCCCCAGCTCTGATTCCCTGCCTCAGATTCCCTGCCTCAGATTCCCTGCCTCCGATTCCCCGCCTCTGATTCCCCGCCTCTGAATCCCAGCCTCTGAATCCCCGCCTCTGATTCCCCGCCTCTGTTTCCCCGCCTCGGATTCCCCGCCTCTGATTACCCGCCTCCCTTTCCACGCAACTTTCCCGGCCTCCGTTTCCCCACATCTCTTTCCCCGCCTCAGATTCCACGCCTCTGATTCCCCGCCTCTGATTCCCCACCTTTCATTCCCCGCCTCTCTTTCCCTGCCTCTATTTCCGCGCCTCTTTCTCTGCCTCTCTTTCCCCACATCTCTTTTCTTCCCTCTGATTCCCCGCCTCTGATTCCCCTCCTCTGATTCCCTGCCTCTGATTCCCTGCCTCTGATTCCCTGCCTCTGATTCCCCGCCTCTGATTCCCCTCCTCTGATTCCCTGCCTCTGATTCCCTTCCTCTTATTCCCTGCCTCTGATTCCCCGCCTCTGATTCCCTGCCTCTGATTCCCTGCCTCTGATTCCCTGCCTCTGATTCCGGTCCTCTGATTCCAAGCCTCTCTCTCCGTGTCTCTGATTCCCCGCCTCTGATTCCCTGCCTCTGATACCCTGCCTCTCATTCCCTACCTCTATTTCCGTGCATCATTCTCTGCATCTTGTTTCCCACATCTCATTTCCCCCCTCTGATAACCCGCCACTGATTCCATGCCTGTGATTCCCTGCCTCAGATTCCCCGCTTCAGATTCCCCTACTCAGATTCCCCGCCTCAGATTTCCTGCCTCAGATTCCCTGCCTCAGATTCCCTGCCTCAGATTCCCTGCCTCAGATTCCCAGCCTCAGATTCCCTTCATCTGATTCCCTTCATTTGATTCCCTGCGTCTGATTCCCGGCCTCTGATTCCCCGCCTCTGATTCCCCGCCTCTGATTCCCCACCTCTGATTCCCTGCCTCAGATTCCCTGGCTCAGATTCCCTGCTTCAGATTCCCTGCCTCAGATTCCCTGCCACTGATTCCCCGCATCTGATTCCCCGCCTCTGATTCCCCGCTTCTGATTCCCGCCTCTGATTCCCTGCCTCTGATTCCCCGCCTCTGAATCCCCGCCTCTGATTCCTCGCCTCTGATTCCCTGCCTCAGATTCCCCGGCTCTGATTCCATGCCTCAGATTCCCTGCCTCAGATTCCCTGCCTCCGATTCCCCGCCTCTGATTCCCCGCCTATGATTCCCCGCCTCTGATTCCCAGCCTCTGAATCCCCACCTCTGAATCCCCGCCTCTGATTCCCCGCCTCTGATTCCACGCCTCTGATTCCCCGCCTCTGATTCCAGGCCTCTTATTCCCCGCCTCTGATTCCCCACCTCTGATTGCCTGCCACTGATTGCCCGCCTCTGATTCCCCGCCTCTGATTCCCCGCCTCTGATTCCCCACCTCTGTCTGTATGCCTCTCTTTCGCCTCCGCTTTTTCCCCTACACTTTTTCCGCGCCTCTCTTTCCCTCCCTCAATTTCAACAACTCTGTTTGATCTGTTCTGTGTACCTCATTTTCAACACACAATTTCCAACCACTATGTTTCACCCATCACTTTCCCCGCCTCTATTTCTCCGCCTATGTTTACCCACCTCTGTTTACCCACCTGTTTCACCGCCTCTGATTCCCCGCCTATGATTCCCCACCTCTGACTCTACGCCTCTCTTTCGCCTCCACTCTTTCCACTCCACTCTTTCCATGCCTGTCTTTCCCTCCCTCAATTTCAACAACACTGTTTGATCTGTTTTGTGTACCTGATTTTAAACACACAAGTTCCAGCCACTATGTTTTGCCCGCCTCTTTCACCGCCTCTATTTATCCACCTATGTTTACCTGCCTCTGTTTACCCGCCTGTTTCCCCGCCTCTGATTCCCCACCTTTCATTCCCCTCCTCGCTTTCCCTGCCTCTATTTCCGCGCCTCTTTCACTGCCTCTCTTTCCCCACATCTCTTTTCCTCCCGCTGATTCCCCGCCTCTGATTCCCCGCCTCTGATTCCCTGCCTCAGATTCCCTGCCTCTGATTCCCCGCCTCTGATTCCCCGCCTCTTATTCCCCGCCTCTGATTCCCCGCCTCTGATTCCCCGCCTCTGATGCCCTGCCTCAGATTCCCTGGCTCTGATTCCCTGCATCAGCTTCCCCGCCTCATATTCCCTGCCTCTGATTCCCCGCCTCTGATTCCCTGCCTCTGATTCCCCGCCTCTGATTCCCTGCCTCAGATTCCCTGCCTCAGATTCCCTGCCTCAGATTCCCTGCCTCTGATTCCCCGCCTCTGATTCCCTGCCTCTGATTCCCTGCCTCAGATTCCCTGCCTCTGATTCCCCGCCTCTTATTCCCCACCTCATATTCCCCGCCTCAGATTCCCCGGCTCTGATTCCCTGCCTCAGATTCCCTGCCTCAAATTCCCTGCCTCTGATTCCCCGCATCTGATTCCCCGCCTCTGATTCCCCGCCTCTGATTCCTCGCATCTGATTCCCCGCCTCTGATTCCCCACCTCTGATTCCACGCCTCTGATTCCCCGCCTCTGATTCCCCGCCTCTGATTCCCCAGCTCTGATTCCCTGCCTCAGATTCCCTGCCTCAGATTCCCTGCGTCCGATTCCCCGCCTCTGAATCCCAGCCTCTGAATCCCCGCCTCTGATTCCCCGCCTCTGTTTCCCCGCCTCGGATTCCCCGCCTCTGATTCCCCGCCTCTGATTCCCTGCCTCTGATTACCCGCCTCCCTTTCCGCGCAACTTTCCCGGCCTCCGATTCCCCACTTCTCTTTCCCCGCCTCAGATTCCACGCCTCTGATTCCCTGCATCAGATTCCCTGCCTCAGATTCCCTGCCTCTGACTCCCTGCATCAGATTCCATGCCTCTGATTCCCCGCCTCTGATTCCCCACTTCTGATTCCCCGCCTCTGATTCCCCGCCTCAGATTCCTTGCCTATGATTCCCTGCCTCTGATTCCCTGCCTCTGATTCCCTGCCTCTGATTCCCCGCCTCTGATTCCCCACCTCTGATTCCCCTCCTCTGATTCCCTGCCTCTGATTCCCTGCCTCTTATTCCCTGCCTCTGATTCCCCGCCTCTGATTCCCTGCCTCTGATTCCCTGCCTCTGATTCCCTGCCTCTGATTCCGGTCCTCTGATTCCAAGCCTCTCTTTCCGTGTCTCTGATTCCCCGCCTCTGATTCCCTGCCTCTCATACCCTGCCTCTCATTCCCTACCTCTATTTCCGTGCATCATTCTCTGCATCTTGTTTCCCACATCTCATTTCCCCCCTCTGATAACCCGCCTCTGATTCCATGCCTGTGATTCCCTGCCTCAGATTCCCCGCTTCAGATTCCCCTACTCAGATTCCCCGCCTCAGATTTCCCGCCTCAGATTCCCTGCCTCAGATTCCCTGCCTCAGATTCCCTGCCTCAGATTCCCAGCCTCAATTTCCCTTCATTTGATTCCCTGCGTCTGATTCCCGGCCTCTGATTCCCCGCCTCTGATTCCCCGCCTCTGATTCCCCACCTCTGATTCCCTGCCTCAGATTCCCTGGCTCAGATTCCCTGCTTCAGATTCCCTGCCTCAGATTCCCTGCCACTGATTACCCCGCATCTGATTCCCCGCCTCTGAATCCCTGCCTCTGATTCCTCGCCTCTGATTCCCTGCCTCAGATTCCCCGGCTCTGATTCCATGCCTCAGATTCTCTGCCTCAGATTCCCTGCCTCCGATTCCCCGCCTCTGATTCCCCGCCTATGATTCCCCGCCTCTGATTCCCAGCCTCTGAATCCCCACCTCTGAATCCCCGCCTCTGATTCCCCGCCTCTGATTCCACGCCTCTGATTCCCCGCCTCTGATTCCAGGCCTCTTATTCCCCGCCTGTGATTCCCCACCTCTGATTGCCTGCCACTGATTGCCCGCCTCTGATTCCCCGCCTCTGATTCCCCGCCTCTGATTCCCCACCTCTGTCTGTATGCCTCTCTTTCGCCTCCGCTTTTTCCCCTACACTTTTTCCGCGCCTCTCTTTCCCTCCCTCAATTTCAACAACTCTGTTTGATCTGTTCTGTGTACCTCATTTTCAACACACAATTTCCAACCACTATGTTTCACCCATCACTTTTCCCGCCTCTATTTCTCCGCCTATGTTTACCCACCTCTGTTTACCCACCTGTTTCACCACCTCTGATTCCCCGCCTATGATTCCCCACCTCTGTCTCTACGCCTCTCTTTCGCCTCCACTCTTTCCCCTCCACTCTTTCCGTGCCTGTATTTTCCTCCCTCAATTTCAACAACACTGTTTGATCTGTTTTGTTTACCTGATTTTAAACACACAAGTTCCAACCACTATGTTTTGCCCGCCTCTTTCACCGCCTCTATTTATCCACCTATGTTTACCTGCCTCTGTTTACCCGCCTGTTTCCCCGCCTTTGATTCCCCACCTTTCATTCCCCGCCTCGCTTTCCCTGCCTCTATTTCCGCGCCTCTTTCACTGCCTCTCTTTCCCCACATCTCTTTTCCTCCCGCTGATTCCCCGCCTCTGATTCCCCGCCTCTGATTCCCTGCCTCTGATTCCCCGCCTCTGATTCCCTGCCTCAGATTCCCTGCCTCAGATTCCCTGCCTCAGATTCCCTGCCTCTGATTCCCCACCTCTGATTCCCTGCCTCTGATTCCCCGCCTCTGATTCCCTGCCTCTGATTCCCCGCCTCTGATTCCCTGCCTCAGATTCCCTGCCTCAGATTCCCTGCCTCAGATTCCCTGCCTCTGATTCCCCGCCTCTGATTCCCTGCCTCTGATTCCCTGCCTCAGATTCCCTGCCTCTGATTCCCCGCCTCTTATTCCCCACCTCATATTCCCCACCTCAGATTCCCCGGCTCTGATTCCCTGCCTCAGATTCCCTGCCTCAAATTCCCTGCCTCTGATACCCCGCATCTGATTCCCCACCTCTGATACCCCGCCTCTGATTCCTCGCATCTGATTCCCCGCCTCTGATTCCCCACCTCTGATACCACGCCTCTGATTCCCCGCCTCTGATTCCCCGCCTCAGATTCCCCAGCTCTGATTCCCTGCCTCAGATTCCCTGCCTCAGATTCCCTGCGTCCGATTCCCCGCCTCTGAATCCCAGCCTCTGAATCCCCGCCTCTGATTCCCCGCCTCTGTTTCCCCGCCTCGGATTCCCCGCCTCTGATTCCCCGCCTCTGATTCCCTGCCTCTGATTACCCGCCTCCCTTTCCGCGCAACTTTCCCGGCCTCCGTTTCCCCACCTCTTTCCCCGCCTCAGATTCCACGCCTCTGATTCCTCGCCTCCGATTCCCCACCTTTCATTCCCCGCCTCTCTTTCCCTGCCCCTATTTCCGCGCCTCTTTCTCTGCCTCTCTTTCCCCACATCTCTTTTCCTCCCACTGATTCCCCACCTCTGATTCCCCTCCTCTGATTCCCCGCCTCTGATTCCCCGCCTTTGATTCCCCTCCTCTGATTCGCTGCCTCTGATTCCCTGCCTCTGATTCCCTGCCCCTGATTCCCCACCTCTGATTCCCTGCCTCTGATTCCCTGCCTCTGATTCCCTGCCTCTGATCCCGGGCCTCTGATTCCACGCCTCTCTTTCCGTGTCTCTGATTCCCTGCCTCTGATACCCTGCCTCTCATTCCCTGCCTCTATTTCCGTGCATCTTTCTCTGCATCTTGTTTCCCACATCTCATTTCCCCCCTCTGATAACCCGCCTCTGATTCCATGCCTGTGATTCCCTGCCTCAGATTCCCTGCCTCTGATTCCGGTCCTCTGATTCCAAGCCTCTCTCTCCGTGTCTCTGATTCCCCGCCTCTGATTCCCTGCCTCTGATACCCTGCCTCTCATTCCCTACCTCTATTTCCGTGCATCATTCTCTGCATCTTGTTTCCCACATCTCATTTCCCCCCTCTGATAACCCGCCACTGATTCCATGCCTGTGATTCCCTGCCTCAGATTCCCCGCTTCAGATTCCCCTACTCAGATTCCCCGCCTCAGATTTCCTGCCTCAGATTCCCTGCCTCAGATTCCCTGCCTCAGATTCCCTGCCTCAGATTCCCAGCCTCAGATTCCCTTCATCTGATTCCCTTCATTTGATTCCCTGCGTCTGATTCCCGGCCTCTGATTCCCCGCCTCTGATTCCCCGCCTCTGATTCCCCACCTCTGATTCCCTGCCTCAGATTCCCTGGCTCAGATTCCCTGCTTCAGATTCCCTGCCTCAGATTCCCTGCCACTGATTCCCCGCATCTGATTCCCCGCCTCTGATTCCCCGCTTCTGATTCCCGCCTCTGATTCCCTGCCTCTGATTCCCCGCCTCTGAATCCCCGCCTCTGATTCCTCGCCTCTGATTCCCTGCCTCAGATTCCCCGGCTCTGATTCCATGCCTCAGATTCCCTGCCTCAGATTCCCTGCCTCCGATTCCCCGCCTCTGATTCCCCGCCTATGATTCCCCGCCTCTGATTCCCAGCCTCTGAATCCCCACCTCTGAATCCCCGCCTCTGATTCCCCGCCTCTGATTCCACGCCTCTGATTCCCCGCCTCTGATTCCAGGCCTCTTATTCCCCGCCTCTGATTCCCCACCTCTGATTGCCTGCCACTGAATGCCCGCCTCTGATTCCCCGCCTCTGATTCCCCGCCTCTGATTCCCCACCTCTGTCTGTATGCCTCTCTTTCGCCTCCGCTTTTTCCCCTACACTTTTTCCGCGCCTCTCTTTCCCTCCCTCAATTTCAACAACTCTGTTTGATCTGTTCTGTGTACCTCATTTTCAACACACAATTTCCAACCACTATGTTTCACCCATCACTTTCCCCGCCTCTATTTCTCCGCCTATGTTTACCCACCTCTGTTTACCCACCTGTTTCACCGCCTCTGATTCCCCGCCTATGATTCCCCACCTCTGACTCTACGCCTCTCTTTCGCCTCCACTCTTTCCACTCCACTCTTTCCATGCCTGTCTTTCCCTCCCTCAATTTCAACAACACTGTTTGATCTGTTTTGTGTACCTGATTTTAAACACACAAGTTCCAGCCACTATGTTTTGCCCGCCTCTTTTACCGCCTCTATTTATCCACCTATGTTTACCTGCCTCTGTTTACCCGCCTGTTTCCCCGCCTCTGATTCCCCACCTTTCATTCCCCGCCTCGCTTTCCCTGCCTCTATTTCCGCGCCTCTTTCACTGCCTCTCTTTCCCCACATCTCTTTTCCTCCCGCTGATTCCCCGCCTCTGATTCCCCGCCTCTGATTCCCTGCCTCAGATTCCCTGCCTCTGATTCCCCGCCTCTGATTCCCCGCCTCTTATTCCCCGCCTCTGATTCCCCGCCTCTGATTCCCCGCCTCTGATGCCCTGCCTCAGATTCCCTGGCTCTGATTCCCTGCATCAGCTTCCCCGCCTCATATTCCCTGCCTCTGATTCCCCGCCTCTGATTCCCTGCCTCTGATTCCCCGCCTCTGATTCCCTGCCTCAGATTCCCTGCCTCAGATTCCCTGCCTCAGATTCCCTGCCTCTGATTCCCCGCCTCTGATTCCCTGCCTCTGATTCCCTGCCTCAGATTCCCTGCCTCTGATTCCCCGCCTCTTATTCCCCACCTCATATTCCCCGCCTCAGATTCCCCGGCTCTGATTCCCTGCCTCAGATTCCCTGCCTCAAATTCCCTGCCTCTGATTCCCCGCATCTGATTCCCCGCCTCTGATTCCCCGCCTCTGATTCCTCGCATCTGATTCCCCGCCTCTGATTCCCCACCTCTGATTCCACGCCTCTGATTCCCCGCCACTGATTCCCCGCCTCTGATTCCCCAGCTCTGATTCCCTGCCTCAGATTCCCTGCCTCAGATTCCCTGCGTCCGATTCCCCGCCTCTGAATCCCAGCCTCTGAATCCCCGCCTCTGATTCCCCGCCTCTGTTTCCCCGCCTCGGATTCCCCGCCTCTGATTCCCCGCCTCTGATTCCCTGCCTCTGATTACCCGCCTCCCTTTCCGCGCAACTTTCCCGGCCTCCGTTTCCCCACTTCTCTTTCCCCGCCTCAGATTCCACGCCTCTGATTCCCTGCATCAGATTCCCTGCCTCAGATTCCCTGCCTCTGACTCCCTGCATCAGATTCCATGCCTCTGATTCCCCGCCTCTGATTCCCCACTTCTGATTCCCCGCCTCTGATTCCCCGCCTCAGATTCCTTGCCTATGATTCCCTGCCTCTGATTCCCTGCCTCTGATTCCCTGCCTCTGATTCCCCGCCTCTGATTCCCCACCTCTGATTCCCCTCCTCTGATTCCCTGCCTCTGATTCCCTGCCTCTTATTCCCTGCCTCTGATTCCCCGCCTCTGATTCCCTGCCTCTGATTCCCTGCCTCTGATTCCCTGCCTCTGATTCCGGTCCTCTGATTCCAAGCCTCTCTTTCCGTGTCTCTGATTCCCCGCCTCTGATTCCCTGCCTCTCATACCCTGCCTCTCATTCCCTACCTCTATTTCCGTGCATCATTCTCTGCATCTTGTTTCCCACATCTCATTTCCCCCCTCTGATAACCCGCCTCTGATTCCATGCCTGTGATTCCCTGCCTCAGATTCCCCGCTTCAGATTCCCCTACTCAGATTCCCCGCCTCAGATTTCCCGCCTCAGATTCCCTGCCTCAGATTCCCTGCCTCAGATTCCCTGCCTCAGATTCCCAGCCTCAATTTCCCTTCATTTGATTCCCTGCGTCTGATTCCCGGCCTCTGATTCCCCGCCTCTGATTCCCCGCCTCTGATTCCCCACCTCTGATTCCCTGCCTCAGATTCCCTGGCTCAGATTCCCTGCTTCAGATTCCCTGCCTCAGATTCCCTGCCACTGATTACCCCGCATCTGATTCCCCGCCTCTGATTCCCCGCTTCTGATTCCCGCCTATGATTCCCTGCCTCTGATTCCCCGCCTCTGAATCCCCGCCTCTGATTCCTCGCCTCTGATTCCCTGCCTCAGATTCCCCGGCTCTGATTCCATGCCTCAGATTCTCTGCCTCAGATTCCCTGCCTCCGATTCCCCGCCTCTGATTCCCCGCCTATGATTCCCCGCCTCTGATTCCCAGCCTCTGAATCCCCACCTCTGAATCCCCGCCTCTGATTCCCCGCCTCTGATTCCACGCCTCCGATTCCCCGCCTCTGATTCCAGGCCTCTTATTCCCCGCCTCTGATTCCCCACCTCTGATTGCCTGCCACTGATTGCCCGCCTCTGATTCCCCGCCTCTGATTCCCCGCCTCTGATTCCCCACCTCTGTCTCTACGCCTCTCTTTCGCCTCCACTCTTTCCCCTCCACTCTTTCCGTGCCTGTATTTTCCTCCCTCAATTTCAACAACACTGTTTGATCTGTTTTGTGTACCTGATTTTAAACACACAAGTTCCAACCACTATGTTTTGCCCGCCTCTTTCACCGCCTCATTTCCCCCCTCTGATAACCCGCCTCTGATTCCATGCCTGTGATTCCCTGCCTCAGATTCCCCGCCTCAGATTCCCCGACTCAGATTCCCCGCCTCAGATTCCCCTCCTCAGATTCCCTGCCTCAGATTCCCTGCCTCAGATTCCCTGCCTCAGATTCCCTGCCTCAGATTCCCTTCATCTGATTCCCTTCATTTGATTCCCTGCGTCTGATTCCCGGCCTCTGATTCCCCGCCTCTGATTCCCCGCCTCTGATTCCCCACCTCTGATTCCCTGCCTCAGATTCCCTGGCTCAGATTCCCTGCTTCAGATTCCCTGCCTCAGATTCCCTGCCTCTGATTCCCCGCCTCTGAATCCCCGCCTCTGATTCCCCTCCTCTGATTCCCTGCCTCTGATTCTCTGCCTCTGATTCCCCGCCTCTGATTCCTCGCATCTGATTCCCCGCCTCTGATTCCCCGCCTCTGATTCCACGCCTCTGATTCCCCGCCTCTGATTCCCCGCATCAGATTCTCCAGCTCTGATTCCCTGCCTCAGATTCCCTGCCTCAGATTCCCTGCCTCCCATTCCCCGCCTCTGATTCCCCGCCTCTGATTCCCCGCCTCTGATTCCCCGCCTATGAATCCCAGCCTCTGAATCCCCGCCTCTGATTTCCCGTTTCTGTTTCCCCGCCTCTGTTTCCCCGCCTCTGATTCCCCGTCTCTGATTCCCTGCCTCTGATTACCCGCCTCCCTTTCCGCGCAACTTTCCCGGCCTCCGTTTCCCAACATCTCTTTCCCCGCCTCAGATTCCACGCCTCTGATTCCCCGCTTCTGATTCCCCACATTTCATTCCACGCCTCTCTTTCCCTGCCTCTATTTCCGCGCCTCTTTCTCTGCCTCTCTTTCCCCACATCTCTTTTCCTCCCTCTGAATCCCCACCTCTGATTCCCCTCCTCTGATTCCCTGCCTCAAATTCCCTGCCTCTGATTCCCCGCCTCTGAATCCCCGCCTCTGATTCCCCTCCTCTGATTCCCTGCCTCTGATTCTCTGCCTCTGATTCCCTGCCTCTGATTCCCCGCCTCTGATTCCCTGCCTCTGATTCCCTGCCTCTGATTCCGCGCCTCTGATTCCACGCCTCTCTTTCCGTGTCTCTGATTCCCCGCCTCTGATTCCCTGCCTCTGATACCCTGCCTCTCATTCCCTGCCTCTATTTCCGTGCATCTTTCTCTGCATCTTGTTTCCCACATCTCATTTCCCCCCTCTGATAAACCGCCACTGATTCCATGCCTGTGATTCCCTGCCTCAGATTCCCCGCCTCAGATTCCCCGACTCAGATTCCCCCTCTCAGATTCCCCGCCTCAGATTCCCTGCCTCAGATTCCCTGCCTCAGATTCCCTGCCTCAGATTCCCTGCCTCAGATTCCCTTCATCTGATTCCCTTCATTTGATTCCCTGCGTCTGATTCCCCGCCTCAGATTCCCCGACTCAGATTCCCCCTCTCAGATTCCCCGCCTCAGATTCCCTGCCTCAGATTCCCTGCCTCAGATTCCCTGCCTCAGATTCCCTGCCTCAGATTCCCTTCATCTGATTCCCTTCATTTGATTCCCTGCGTCTGATTTCCCGCCTCAGATTCCCCGACTCAGATTCCCCCTCTCAGATTCCCCGCCTCAGATTCCCTGCCTCAGATTCCCTGCCTATGATTCCCTGCCTCTGATTCCCTGCCTCTGATTCCCCGCCTCTGATTCCCCGCCTCAGATTACCCGGCTCTGATTCCCTGCATCAGATTCCCTGCCTCAGATTCCCTGCCTCTGACTCCCTGCATCAGATTCCCTGCCTCTGATTCCCCGCCTCTGATTCCCCGCTTCTGATTCCCCGCCTCTGATTCCCTGCCTCAGATTCCTTGCCTATGATTCCCTGCCTCTGATTCCCTGCCTCTGATTCCCTGACTCTGATTCCCTGCCTCTGATTCCCTGCCCCTGATTCCCTGCCTCTGATTCCGCGCTTCTGAATCCACGCCTCTCTTTCCGTGTCTCTGATTCCGCGCCTCTGATTCCCTGCCTCTGATACCCTGCCTCTCTTTGCCTGCCTCTATATCCGTGCCTCTTTCTCTGCATCTCGTTTACCACATCTCATTTCCCCCCACTGATAACCCGCCTCTGATTCCCCGCCTCTGATTCCTCGCCTCTGATTCCCTGCCTCTAATTCCCCGCCTCTGATTCCCCACCTCTGATTCCCCACCTCTGATTCCCCGGCTCTGATTCCCCGCCTCTGATTACCCACCTCAGATTTCCCGGCTCTGATTCCCTGCCTCAGATTCCCTGCGACAGATTCCCTGCCTCAGATTCCCTGCCTCTGATTCCCCGCCTCTTATTCCCCACCTCTTATTCCCCGCCTCAGATTCCCCACCTCTGATTCCCCACCTCTGATTCCCCGCCTCTGATTCCCCGCCTCTGATTCCCCACCTCAGATTTCCCGGCTCTGATTCCCTGCCTCAGATTCCCTGCGACAGATTCCCTGCCTCAGATTCCCTGCCTCTGATTCCCCGCCTCTTATTCCCCACCTCTTATTCCCCGCCTCAGATTCCCCGGCTCTGATTCCCTGCCTCTGATTCCCTGCCTCAAATTCCCTGCCTCTGATTCCCCGCATCTGACTCCCCGCCTGTGATTCCCCGCCTCTGATTCCTCGCATCTGATTCCCAGCCTCTGATTCCCCGCCTCTGATTCCACGCCTCTGATTCCCCGCCTCTGATTCCCCGCCTCAGATTCCCCAGCTCTGATTCCCTGCCTCAGATTCCCTGCCTCAGATTCCCTGCCTCCGATTCCCCGCCTCTGATTCCCCGCCTCTGATACCCCGCCTCTGATTCCCCGCATCTGAATCCCAGCCTCTGAATCCCCGCCTCTGATTCCCCGCCTCTGTTTCCCCGCCTCGGATTCCCCGCCTCTGATTACCCGCCTCCCTTTCCACGCAACTTTCCCGGCCTCCGTTTCCCCACATCTCATTCCCCGCCTCAGATTCCCCGCCTCTGATTCCCCGCCTCTGATTCCCCACCTTTCATTCCCCGCCTCTCTTTCCCTGCCTCTATTTCCGCGCCTCTTTCTCTGCCTCTCTTTCCCCACATCTCTTTTCTTCCCTCTGATTCCCCGCCTCTGATTCCCCTCCTCTGATTCCCTGCCTCTGATTCCCTGCCTCTGATTCCCTGCCTCTGATTCCCCGCCTCTGATTCCCCTCCTCTGATTCCCTGCCTCTGATTCCCTTCCTCTTATTCCCTGCCTCTGATTCCCCGCCTCTGATTCCCTGCCTCTGATTCCCTGCCTCTGATTCCCTGCCTCTGATTCTGGTCCTCTGATTCCAAGCCTCTCTCTCCGTGTCTCTGATTCCCCGCCTCTGATTCCCTGCCTCTGATACCCAGCCTCTCATTCCCTACCTCTATTTCAGTGCATCATTCTCTGCATCTTGTTTCCCACATCTCATTTCCCCCCTCTGATAACCCGCCTCTGATTCCATGCCTGTGATTCCCTGCCTCAGATTCCCCGCTTCAGATTCCCCTACTCAGATTCCCCGCCTCAGATTTCCCGCCTCAGATTCCCTGCCTCAGATTCCCTGCCTCAGATTCCCTGCCTCAGATTCCCAGCCTCAGATTCCCTTCATCTGATTCCCTTCATTTGATTCCCTGCGTCTGATTCCCGGCCTCTGATTCCCCGCCTCCTATTCCCCGCCTCTGATTCCCCGCCTCTGTTTCCCCGCCTCGGATTCCCCGCCTCTGATTCCCCGCCTCTGATTCCCTGCCTCTGATTACCCGCCTCCCTTTCCGCGCAACTTTCCCGGCCTCCGTTTCCCCACTTCTCTTTCCCCGCCTCAGATTCCACGCCTCTGATTCCTCGCCTCCGATTCCCCACCTTTCATTCCCCGCCTCTCTTTCCCTGCCCCTATTTCCGCGCCTCTTTCTCTGTCTCTCTTTCCCCACATTTCTTTTCCTCCCACTGATTCCCCACCTCTGATTCCCCTCCTCTGATTCCCTGCCTCTGATTCCCCGCCTCTGATTCCCCGCCTCTGATTCCCCGCCTTTGATTCCCCTCCTCTGATTCGCTGCCTCTGATTCCCTGCCTCTGATTCCCTGCCTCTGATTCCCCGCCTCTGATTCCCTGCCTCTGATTCCCTGCCTCTGATTCCCTGCCTCTGATCCCGGGCCTCTGATTCCACGCCTCTCTTTCCGTGTCTCTGATTCCCTGCCTCTGATACCCTGCCTCTCATTCCCTGCCTCTATTTCAGTGCATCTTTCTCTGCATCTTGTTTCCCACATCTCATTTCCCCCCTCTGATAACCCGCCTCTGATTCCATGCCTGTGATTCCCTGCCTCAGATTCCCCGCCTCAGATTCCCTGACTCAGATTCCCCGCCTCAGATTCCCCTCCTCAGATTCCCTGCCTCAGATTCCCTGCCTCAGATTCCCTGCCTCAGATTCCCTGCCTCAGATTCCCTTCATCTGATTCCCTTCATTTGATTCCCTGCGTCTGATTCCCGGCCTCTGATTCCCCGCCTCTGATTCCCCGCCTCTGATTCCCCACCTCTGATTCCCTGCCTCAGATTCCCTGGCTCAGATTCCCTGCTTCAGATTCCCTGCCTCAGATTCCCTGCCACTGATTCCCCGCATCTGATTCCCCGCCTCTGATTCCCCGCTTCTGATTCCCGCCTCTGATTCCCTGCCTCTGATTCCCCGGCTCTGATTCCCTGCCTCAGATTCCCTGCCTCAAATTCCCTGCCTCTGATTCCCCGCATCTGATTCCCCGCCTCTGATTCCCCGCCTCTGATTCCTCGCATCTGATTCCCAGCCTCTGATTCCCCGCCTCTGATTCCACGCCTCTGATTCCCCGCCTCTGATTCCCCGCCTCAGATTCCCCAGCTCTGATTCCCTGCCTCAGATTCCCTGCCTCAGATTCCCTGCCTCCGATTCCCCGCCTCTGATTCCCCGCCTCTGATACCCCGCCTCTGATTCCCCGCATCTGAATCCCAGCCTCTGAATCCCCGCCTCTGATTCCCCGCCTCTGTTTCCCCGCCTCGGATTCCCCGCCTCTGATTACCCGCCTCCCTTTCCACGCAACTTTCCCGGCCTCCGTTTCCCCACATCTCTTTCCCCGCCTCTGATTCCCCGCCTCTGATTCCCCGCCTCTGATTCCCCACCTTTCATTCCCCGCCTCTCTTTCCCTGCCTCTATTTCCGCGCCTCTTTCTCTGCCTCTCTTTCCCCACATCTCTTTTCTTCCCTCTGATTCCCCGCCTCTGATTCCCCTCCTCTGATTCCCTGCCTCTGATTCCCTGCCTCTGATTCCCTGCCTCTGATTCCCCGCCTCTGATTCCCCTCCTCTGATTCCCTGCCTCTGATTCCCTTCCTCTTATTCCCTGCCTCTGATTCCCCGCCTCTGATTCCCTGCCTCTGATTCCCTGCCTCTGATTCCCTGCCTCTGATTCTGGTCCTCTGATTCCAAGCCTCTCTCTCCGTGTCTCTGATTCCCCGCCTCTGATTCCCTGCCTCTGATACCCAGCCTCTCATTCCCTACCTCTATTTCAGTGCATCATTCTCTGCATCTTGTTTCCCACATCTCATTTCCCCCCTCTGATAACCCGCCTCTGATTCCATGCCTGTGATTCCCTGCCTCAGATTCCCCGCTTCAGATTCCCCTACTCAGATTCCCCGCCTCAGATTTCCCGCCTCAGATTCCCTGCCTCAGATTCCCTGCCTCAGATTCCCTGCCTCAGATTCCCAGCCTCAGATTCCCTTCATCTGATTCCCTTCATTTGATTCCCTGCGTCTGATTCCCGGCCTCTGATTCCCCGCCTCCTATTCCCCGCCTCTGATTCCCCGCCTCTGTTTCCCCGCCTCGGATTCCCCGCCTCTGATTCCCCGCCTCTGATTCCCTGCCTCTGATTACCCGCCTCCCTTTCCGCGCAACTTTCCCGGCCTCCGTTTCCCCACTTCTCTTTCCCCGCCTCAGATTCCACGCCTCTGATTCCTCGCCTCCGATTCCCCACCTTTCATTCCCCGCCTCTCTTTCCCTGCCCCTATTTCCGCGCCTCTTTCTCTGTCTCTCTTTCCCCACATTTCTTTTCCTCCCACTGATTCCCCACCTCTGATTCCCCTCCTCTGATTCCCCGCCTCTGATTCCCCGCCTCTGATTCCCCGCCTCTGATTCCCCGCCTTTGATTCCCCTCCTCTGATTCGCTGCCTCTGATTCCCTGCCTCTGATTCCCTGCCTCTGATTCCCCGCCTCTGATTCCCACCCTCTGATTCCCCGCCTATGAATCCCAGCCTCTGAATCCCCGCCTCTGATTCCCCGTTTCTGTTTCCCCGCCTCTGTTTCCCCGCCTCTGATTCCCCGTCTCTGATTCCCTGCCTCTGATTACCCGCCTCCCTTTCCGCGCAACTTTCCTGGCCTCCGTTTCCCAACATCTCTTTCCCCGCCTCAGATTCTACGCCTCTGATTCCCCGCTTCTGATTCCCCACGTTTCATTCCACGCCTCTCTTTCCCTGCCTCTATTTCCGCGCCTCTTTCTCTGCCTCTCTTTCCCCACATCTCTTTTCCTCCCTCTGAATCCCCACCTCTGATTCCCCTCCTCTGATTCCCTGCCTCAAATTCCCTGCCTCTGATTCCCCGCCTCTGAATCCCCGCCTCTGATTCCCCTCCTCTGATTCCCCACCTCTGATTGCCTGCCACTGATTGCCCGCCTCTGATTCCCCGCCTCTGATTCCCCGCCTCTGATTCCCCACCTCTGTCTGTATGCCTCTCTTTCGCCTCCGCTTTTTCCCCTACACTTTTTCCGCGCCTCTCTTTCCCTCCCTCAATTTCAACAACTCTGTTTGATCTGTTCTGTGTACCTCATTTTCAACACACAATTTCCAACCACTATGTTTCACCCATCACTTTTCCCGCCTCTATTTCTCCGCCTATGTTTACCCACCTCTGTTTACCCACCTGTTTCACCACCTCTGATTCCCCGCCTATGATTCCCCACCTCTGTCTCTACGCCTCTCTTTCGCCTCCACTCTTTCCCCTCCACTCTTTCCGTGCCTGTATTTTCCTCCCTCAATTTCAACAACACTGTTTGATCTGTTTTGTGTACCTGATTTTAAACACACAAGTTCCAACCACTATGTTTTGCCCGCCTCTTTCACCGCCTCTATTTATCCACCTATGTTTACCTGCCTCTGTTTACCCGCCTGTTTCCCCGCCTTTGATTCCCCACCTTTCATTCCCCGCCTCGCTTTCCCTGCCTCTATTTCCGCGCCTCTTTCACTGCCTCTCTTTCCCCACATCTCTTTTCCTCCCGCTGATTCCCCGCCTCTGATTCCCCGCCTCTGATTCCCTGCCTCTGATTCCCCGCCTCTGATTCCCTGCCTCAGATTCCCTGCCTCAGATTCCCTGCCTCAGATTCCCTGCCTCTGATTCCCCACCTCTGATTCCCTGCCTCTGATTCCCCGCCTCTGATTCCCTGCCTCTGATTCCCCGCCTCTGATTCCCTGCCTCAGATTCCCTGCCTCAGATTCCCTGCCTCAGATTCCCTGCCTCTGATTCCCCGCCTCTGATTCCCTGCCTCTGATTCCCTGCCTCAGATTCCCTGCCTCTGATTCCCCGCCTCTTATTCCCCACCTCATATTCCCCACCTCAGATTCCCCGGCTCTGATTCCCTGCCTCAGATTCCCTGCCTCAAATTCCCTGCCTCTGATACCCCGCTTCTGATTCCCCACCTCTGATACCCCGCCTCTGATTCCTCGCATCTGATTCCCCGCCTCTGATTCCCCACCTCTGATACCACGCCTCTGATTCCCCGCCTCTGATTCCCCGCCTCAGATTCCCCAGCTCTGATTCCCTGCCTCAGATTCCCTGCCTCAGATTCCCTGCGTCCGATTCCCCGCCTCTGAATCCCAGCCTCTGAATCCCCGCCTCTGATTCCCCGCCTCTGTTTCCCCGCCTCGGATTCCCCGCCTCTGATTCCCCGCCTCTGATTCCCTGCCTCTGATTACCCGCCTCCCTTTCCGCGCAACTTTCCCGGCCTCCGTTTCCCCACCTCTTTCCCCGCCTCAGATTCCACGCCTCTGATTCCTCGCCTCCGATTCCCCACCTTTCATTCCCCGCCTCTCTTTCCCTGCCCCTATTTCCGCGCCTCTTTCTCTGCCTCTCTTTCCCCACATCTCTTTTCCTCCCACTGATTCCCCACCTCTGATTCCCCTCCTCTGATTCCCCGCCTCTGATTCCCCGCCTTTGATTCCCCTCCTCTGATTCGCTGCCTCTGATTCCCTGCCTCTGATTCCCTGCCCCTGATTCCCCGCCTCTGATTCCCTGCCTCTGATTCCCTGCCTCTGATTCCCTGCCTCTGATCCCGGGCCTCTGATTCCACGCCTCTCTTTCCGTGTCTCTGATTCCCTGCCTCTGATACCCTGCCTCTCATTCCCTGCCTCTATTTCCGTGCATCTTTCTCTGCATCTTGTTTCCCACATCTCATTTCCCCCCTCTGATAACCCGCCTCTGATTCCATGCCTGTGATTCCCTGCCTCAGATTCCCCGCCTCAGATTCCCCGACTCAGATTCCCCGCCTCAGATTCCCCTCCTCAGATTCCCTGCCTCAGATTCCCTGCCTCAGATTCCCTGCCTCAGATTACCTGCCTCAGATTCCCTTCATCTGATTCCCTTCATTTGATTCCCTGCGTCTGATTCCCGGCCTCTGATTCCCCGCCTCTGATTCCCCGCCTCTGATTCCCCACCTCTGATTCCCTGCCTCAGATTCCCTGGCTCAGATTCCCTGCTTCAGATTCCCTGCCTCAGATTCCCTGCCTCTGATTCCCCGCCTCTGAATCCCCGCCTCTGATTCCCCTCCTCTGATTCCCTGCCTCTGATTCTCTGCCTCTGATTCCCCGCCTCTGATTCCTCGCATCTGATTCCCCGCCTCTGATTCCCCGCCTCTGATTCCACGCCTCTGATTCCCCGCCTCTGATTCCCCGCATCAGATTCTCCAGCTCTGATTCCCTGCCTCAGATTCCCTGCCTCAGATTCCCTGCCTCCCATTCCCCGCCTCTGATTCCCCGCCTCTGATTCCCCGCCTCTGATTCCCCGCCTATGAATCCCAGCCTCTGAATCCCCGCCTCTGATTTCCCGTTTCTGTTTCCCCGCCTCTGTTTCCCCGCCTCTGATTCCCCGTCTCTGATTCCCTGCCTCTGATTACCCGCCTCCCTTTCCGCGCAACTTTCCCGGCCTCCGTTTCCCAACATCTCTTTCCCCGCCTCAGATTCCACGCCTCTGATTCCCCGCTTCTGATTCCCCACATTTCATTCCACGCCTCTCTTTCCCTGCCTCTATTTCCGCGCCTCTTTCTCTGCCTCTCTTTCCCCACATCTCTTTTCCTCCCTCTGAATCCCCACCTCTGATTCCCCTCCTCTGATTCCCTGCCTCAAATTCCCTGCCTCTGATTCCCCGCCTCTGAATCCCCGCCTCTGATTCCCCTCCTCTGATTCCCTGCCTCTGATTCTCTGCCTCTGATTCCCTGCCTCTGATTCCCCGCCTCTGATTCCCTGCCTCTGATTCCCTGCCTCTGATTCCGCGCCTCTGATTCCACGCCTCTCTTTCCGTGTCTCTGATTCCCCGCCTCTGATTCCCTGCCTCTGATACCCTGCCTCTCATTCCCTGCCTCTATTTCCGTGCATCTTTCTCTGCATCTTGTTTCCCACATCTCATTTCCCCCCTCTGATAAACCGCCACTGATTCCATGCCTGTGATTCCCTGCCTCAGATTCCCCGCCTCAGATTCCCCGACTCAGATTCCCCCTCTCAGATTCCCCGCCTCAGATTCCCTGCCTCAGATTCCCTGCCTCAGATTCCCTGCCTCAGATTCCCTGCCTCAGATTCCCTTCATCTGATTCCCTTCATTTGATTCCCTGCGTCTGATTCCCCGCCTCAGATTCCCCGACTCAGATTCCCCCTCTCAGATTCCCCGCCTCAGATTCCCTGCCTCAGATTCCCTGCCTCAGATTCCCTGCCTCAGATTCCCTGCCTCAGATTCCCTTCATCTGATTCCCTTCATTTGATTCCCTGCGTCTGATTCCCCGCCTCAGATTCCCCGACTCAGATTCCCCCTCTCAGATTCCCCGCCTCAGATTCCCTGCCTCAGATTCCCTGCCTATGATTCCCTGCCTCTGATTCCCTGCCTCTGATTCCCCGCCTCTGATTCCCCGCCTCAGATTACCCGGCTCTGATTCCCTGCATCAGATTCCCTGCCTCAGATTCCCTGCCTCTGACTCCCTGCATCAGATTCCCTGCCTCTGATTCCCCGCCTCTGATTCCCCGCTTCTGATTCCCCGCCTCTGATTCCCCGCCTCAGATTCCTTGCCTATGATTCCCTGCCTCTGATTCCCTGCCTCTGATTCCCTGACTCTGATTCCCTGCCTCTGATTCCCTGCCCCTGATTCCCTGCCTCTGATTCCGCGCTTCTGAATCCACGCCTCTCTTTCCGTGTCTCTGATTCCGCGCCTCTGATTCCCTGCCTCTGATACCCTGCCTCTCTTTGCCTGCCTCTATATCCGTGCCTCTTTCTCTGCATCTCGTTTACCACATCTCATTTCCCCCCACTGATAACCCGCCTCTGATTCCCCGCCTCTGATTCCTCGCCTCTGATTCCCTGCCTCTAATTCCCCGCCTCTGATTCCCCACCTCTGATTCCCCACCTCTGATTCCCCGGCTCTGATTCCCCGCCTCTGATTACCCACCTCAGATTTCCCGGCTCTGATTCCCTGCCTCAGATTCCCTGCGACAGATTCCCTGCCTCAGATTCCCTGCCTCTGATTCCCCGCCTCTTATTCCCCACCTCTTATTCCCCGCCTCAGATTCCCCACCTCTGATTCCCCACCTCTGATTCCCCGCCTCTGATTCCCCGCCTCTGATTCCCCACCTCAGATTTCCCGGCTCTGATTCCCTGCCTCAGATTCCCTGCGACAGATTCCCTGCCTCAGATTCCCTGCCTCTGATTCCCCGCCTCTTATTCCCCACCTCTTATTCCCCGCCTCAGATTCCCCGGCTCTGATTCCCTGCCTCTGATTCCCTGCCTCAAATTCCCTGCCTCTGATTCCCCGCATCTGACTCCCCGCCTGTGATTCCCCGCCTCTGATTCCTCGCATCTGATTCCCAGCCTCTGATTCCCCGCCTCTGATTCCACGCCTCTGATTCCCCGCCTCTGATTCCCCGCCTCAGATTCCCCAGCTCTGATTCCCTGCCTCAGATTCCCTGCCTCAGATTCCCTGCCTCCGATTCCCCGCCTCTGATTCCCCGCCTCTGATACCCCGCCTCTGATTCCCCGCATCTGAATCCCAGCCTCTGAATCCCCGCCTCTGATTCCCCGCCTCTGTTTCCCCGCCTCGGATTCCCCGCCTCTGATTACCCGCCTCCCTTTCCACGCAACTTTCCCGGCCTCCGTTTCCCCACATCTCTTTCCCCGCCTCAGATTCCCCGCCTCTGATTCCCCGCCTCTGATTCCCCACCTTTCATTCCCCGCCTCTCTTTCCCTGCCTCTATTTCCGCGCCTCTTTCTCTGCCTCTCTTTCCCCACATCTCTTTTCTTCCCTCTGATTCCCCGCCTCTGATTCCCCTCCTCTGATTCCCTGCCTCTGATTCCCTGCCTCTGATTCCCTGCCTCTGATTCCCCGCCTCTGATTCCCCTCCTCTGATTCCCTGCCTCTGATTCCCTTCCTCTTATTCCCTGCCTCTGATTCCCCGCCTCTGATTCCCTGCCTCTGATTCCCTGCCTCTGATTCCCTGCCTCTGATTCTGGTCCTCTGATTCCAAGCCTCTCTCTCCGTGTCTCTGATTCCCCGCCTCTGATTCCCTGCCTCTGATACCCAGCCTCTCATTCCCTACCTCTATTTCAGTGCATCATTCTCTGCATCTTGTTTCCCACATCTCATTTCCCCCCTCTGATAACCCACCTCTGATTCCATGCCTGTGATTCCCTGCCTCAGATTCCCCGCTTCAGATTCCCCTACTCAGATTCCCCGCCTCAGATTTCCCGCCTCAGATTCCCTGCCTCAGATTCCCTGCCTCAGATTCCCTGCCTCAGATTCCCAGCCTCAGATTCCCTTCATCTGATTCCCTTCATTTGATTCCCTGCGTCTGATTCCCGGCCTCTGATTCCCCGCCTCCTATTCCCCGCCTCTGATTCCCCGCCTCTGTTTCCCCGCCTCGGATTCCCCGCCTCTGATTCCCCGCCTCTGATTCCCTGCCTCTGATTACCCGCCTCCCTTTCCGCGCAACTTTCCCGGCCTCCGTTTCCCCACTTCTCTTTCCCCGCCTCAGATTCCACGCCTCTGATTCCTCGCCTCCGATTCCCCACCTTTCATTCCCCGCCTCTCTTTCCCTGCCCCTATTTCCGCGCCTCTTTCTCTGTCTCTCTTTCCCCACATTTCTTTTCCTCCCACTGATTCCCCACCTCTGATTCCCCTCCTCTGATTCCCCGCCTCTGATTCCCCGCCTCTGATTCCCCGCCTCTGATTCCCTGCCTTTGATTCCCCTCCTCTGATTCGCTGCCTCTGATTCCCTGCCTCTGATTCCCTGCCTCTGATTCCTCGCCTCTGATTCCCTGCCTCTGATTCCCTGCCTCTGATTCCCTGCCTCTGATCCCGGGCCTCTGATTCCACGCCTCTCTTTCCGTGTCTCTGATTCCCTGCCTCTGATACCCTGCCTCTCATTCCCTGCCTCTATTTCAGTGCATCTTTCTCTGCATCTTGTTTCCCACATCTCATTTCCCCCCTCTGATAACCCGCCTCTGATTCCATGCCTGTGATTCCCTGCCTCAGATTCCCCGCCTCAGAGTCCCTGACTCAGATTCCCCGCCTCAGATTCCCCTCCTCAGATTCCCTGCCTCAGATTCCCTGCCTCAGATTCCCTGCCTCAGATTCCCTGCCTCAGATTCCCTTCATCTGATTCCCTTCATTTGATTCCCTGCGTCTGATTCCCGGCCTCTGATTCCCCGCCTCTGATTCCCCGCCTCTGATTCCCCACCTCTGATTCCCTGCCTCAGATTCCCTGGCTCAGATTCCCTGCTTCAGATTCCCTGCCTCAGATTCCCTGCCACTGATTCCCCGCATCTGATTCCCCGCCTCTGATTCCCCGCTTCTGATTCCCGCCTCTGATTCCCTGCCTCTGATTCCCCGGCTCTGATTCCCTGCCTCAGATTCCCTGCCTCAAATTCCCTGCCTCTGATTCCCCGCATCTGATTCCCCGCCTCTGATTCCCCGCCTCTGATTCCTCGCATCTGATTCCCAGCCTCTGATTCCCCGCCTCTGATTCCACGCCTCTGATTCCCCGCCTCTGATTCCCCGCCTCAGATTCCCCAGCTCTGATTCCCTGCCTCAGATTCCCTGCCTCAGATTCCCTGCCTCCGATTCCCCGCCTCTGATTCCCCGCCTCTGATACCCCGCCTCTGATTCCCCGCATCTGAATCCCAGCCTCTGAATCCCCGCCTCTGATTCCCCGCCTCTGTTTCCCCGCCTCGGATTCCCCGCCTCTGATTACCCGCCTCCCTTTCCACGCAACTTTCCCGGCCTCCGTTTCCCCACATCTCTTTCCCCGCCTCAGATTCCCCGCCTCTGATTCCCCGCCTCTGATTCCCCACCTTTCATTCCCCGCCTCTCTTTCCCTGCCTCTATTTCCGCGCCTCTTTCTCTGCCTCTCTTTCCCCACATCTCTTTTCTTCCCTCTGATTCCCCGCCTCTGATTCCCCTCCTCTGATTCCCTGCCTCTGATTCCCTGCCTCTGATTCCCTGCCTCTGATTCCCCGCCTCTGATTCCCCTCCTCTGATTCCCTGCCTCTGATTCCCTTCCTCTTATTCCCTGCCTCTGATTCCCCGCCTCTGATTCCCTGCCTCTGATTCCCTGCCTCTGATTCCCTGCCTCTGATTCTGGTCCTCTGATTCCAAGCCTCTCTCTCCGTGTCTCTGATTCCCCGCCTCTGATTCCCTGCCTCTGATACCCAGCCTCTCATTCCCTACCTCTATTTCAGTGCATCATTCTCTGCATCTTGTTTCCCACATCTCATTTCCCCCCTCTGATAACCCGCCTCTGATTCCATGCCTGTGATTCCCTGCCTCAGATTCCCCGCTTCAGATTCCCCTACTCAGATTCCCCGCCTCAGATTTCCCGCCTCAGATTCCCTGCCTCAGATTCCCTGCCTCAGATTCCCTGCCTCAGATTCCCAGCCTCAGATTCCCTTCATCTGATTCCCTTCATTTGATTCCCTGCGTCTGATTCCCGGACTCTGATTCCCCGCCTCCTATTCCCCGCCTCTGATTCCCCGCCTCTGTTTCCCCGCCTCGGATTCCCCGCCTCTGATTCCCCGCCTCTGATTCCCTGCCTCTGATTACCCGCCTCCCTTTCCGCGCAACTTTCCCGGCCTCCGTTTCCCCACTTCTCTTTCCCCGCCTCAGATTCCACGCCTCTGATTCCTCGCCTCCGATTCCCCACCTTTCATTCCCCGCCTCTCTTTCCCTGCCCCTATTTCCGCGCCTCTTTCTCTGTCTCTCTTTCCCCACATTTCATTTCCTCCCACTGATTCCCCACCTCTGATTCCCCTCCTCTGATTCCCCGCCTCTGATTCCCCGCCTCTGATTCCCCGCCTCTGATTACCCGCCTTTGATTCCCCTCCTCTGATTCGCTGCCTCTGATTCCCTGCCTCTGATTCCCTGCCTCTGATTCCCCGCCTCTGATTCCCCGCCTCTGATTCCCCGCCTATGAATCCCAGCCTCTGAATCCCCGCCTCTGATTCCCCGTTTCTGTTTCCCCGCCTCTGTTTCCCCGCCTCTGATTCCCCGTCTCTGATTCCCTGCCTCTGATTACCCGCCTCCCTTTCCGCGCAACTTTCCTGGCCTCCGTTTCCCAACATCTCTTTCCCCGCCTCAGATTCTACGCCTCTGATTCCCCGCTTCTGATTCCCCACGTTTCATTCCACGCCTCTCTTTCCCTGCCTCTATTTCCGCGCCTCTTTCTCTGCCTCTCTTTCCCCACATCTCTTTTCCTCCCTCTGAATCCCCACCTCTGATTCCCCTCCTCTGATTCCCTGCCTCAAATTCCCTGCCTCTGATTCCCCGCCTCTGAATCCCCGCCTCTGATTCCCCTCCTCTGATTCCCTGCCTCTGATTCTCTGCCTCTGATTCCCTGCCTCTGATTCCCGCCTCTGATTCCCTGCCTCTGATTCCCTGCCTCTGATTCCGCCCCTCTGATTCCACGCCTCTCTTTCCGTGTCTCTGATTCCCCGCCTCTGATTCCCTGCCTCTGATACCCTGCCTCTCATTCCCTGCCTCTATTTCCGTGCATCTTTCTCTGCATCTTGTTTCCCACATCTCATTTCCCCCCTCTGATAAACCGCCTCTGATTCCATGCCTGCGATTCCCTGCATCAGATTCCCCGCCTCAGATTCCCCGACTCAGATTCCCCCTCTCAGATTCCCCGCCTCAGATTCCCTGCCTCAGATTCCCTGCCTCAGATTCCCTGCCTCAGATTCCCTGCCTCAGATTCCCTTCATCTGATTCCCTTCATTTGATTCCCTGCGTCTGATTCCCCGCCTCAGATTCCCCGACTCAGATTCCCCCTCTCAGATTCCCCGCCTCAGATTCCCTGCCTCAGATTCCCTGCCTATGATTCCCTGCCTCTGATTCCCTGCCTCTGATTCCGCGCCTCTGATTCCACGCTTCTCTTTCCGTGTCTCTGATAGCCCGCCTCTGATTCCCCGCCTCTGATTCCCCGCCTCAGATTCCACGCCTCTGATTCCCCGCTTCTGATTCCCCACATTTCATTCCACGCCTCTCTTTCCCTGCCTCTATTTCCGCGCCTCTTTCTCTGCCTCTCTTTCCCCACATCTCTTTTCCTCCCTCTGAATCCCCACCTCTGATTCCCCTCCTCTGATTCCCTGCCTCAAATTCCCTGCCTCTGATTCCCCGCCTCTGAATCCCCGCCTCTGATTCCCCTCCTCTGATACCCTGCCTCTGATTCTCTGCCTCTGATTCCCTGCCTCTGATTCCCCGCCTCTGATTCCCTGCCTCTGATTCCCTGCCTCTGATTCCGCGCATCTGATTCCCCACCTCTGATACCCCGCCTCTGATTCCTCGCATCTGATTCCCCGCCTCTGATTCCCCACCTCTGATACCACGCCTCTGATTCCCCGCCTCTGATTCCCCGCCTCAGATTCCCCAGCTCTGATTCCCTGCCTCAGATTCCCTGCCTCAGATTCCCTGCGTCCGATTCCCCGCCTCTGAATCCCAGCCTCTGAATCCCCGCCTCTGATTCCCCGCCTCTGTTTCCCCGCCTCGGATTCCCCGCCTCTGATTCCCCGCCTCTGATTCCCTGCCTCTGATTACCCGCCTCCGTTTCCGCGCAACTTTCCCGGCCTCCGTTTCCCCACCTCTTTCCCCGCCTCAGATTCCACGCCTCTGATTCCTCGCCTCCGATTCCCCACCTTTCATTCCCCGCCTCTCTTTCCCTGCCCCTATTTCCGCGCCTCTTTCTCTGCCTCTCTTTCCCCACATCTCTTTTCCTCCCACTGATTCCCCACCTCTGATTCCCCTCCTCTGATTCCCCGCCTCTGATTCCCCGCCTTTGATTCCCCTCCTCTGATTCGCTGCCTCTGATTCCCTGCCTCTGATTCCCTGCCCCTGATTCCCCGCCTCTGATTCCCTGCCTCTGATTCCCTGCCTCTGATCCCGGGCCTCTGATTCCACGCCTCTCTTTCCGTGTCTCTGATTCCCTGCCTCTGATACCCTGCCTCTCATTCCCTGCCTCTATTTCCGTGCATCTTTCTCTGCATCTTGTTTCCCACATCTCATTTCCCCCCTCTGATAACCCGCCTCTGATTCCATGCCTGTGATTCCCTGCCTCAGATTCCCCGCCTCAGATTCCCCGACTCAGATTCCCCGCCTCAGATTCCCCTCCTCAGATTCCCTGCCTCAGATTCCCTGCCTCAGATTCCCTGCCTCAGATTACCTGCCTCAGATTCCCTTCATCTGATTCCCTTCATTTGATTCCCTGCGTCTGATTCCCGGCCTCTGATTCCCCGCCTCTGATTCCCCGCCTCTGATTCCCCACCTCTGATTCCCTGCCTCAGATTCCCTGGCTCAGATTCCCTGCTTCAGATTCCCTGCCTCAGATTCCCTGCCTCTGATTCCCCGCCTCTGAATCCCCGCCTCTGATTCCCCTCCTCTGATTCCCTGCCTCTGATTCTCTGCCTCTGATTCCCCGCCTCTGATTCCTCGCATCTGATTCCCCGCCTCTGATTCCCCGCCTCTGATTCCACGCCTCTGATTCCCCGCCTCTGATTCCCCGCATCAGATTCTCCAGCTCTGATTCCCTGCCTCAGATTCCCTGCCTCAGATTCCCTGCCTCCCATTCCCCGCCTCTGATTCCCCGCCTCTGATTCCCCGCCTCTGATTCCCCGCCTATGAATCCCAGCCTCTGAATCCCCGCCTCTGATTTCCCGTTTCTGTTTCCCCGCCTCTGTTTCCCCGCCTCTGATTCCCCGTCTCTGATTCCCTGCCTCTGATTACCCGCCTCCCTTTCCGCGCAACTTTCCCGGCCTCCGTTTCCCAACATCTCTTTCCCCGCCTCAGATTCCACGCCTCTGATTCCCCGCTTCTGATTCCCCACATTTCATTCCACGCCTCTCTTTCCCTGCCTCTATTTCCGCGCCTCTTTCTCTGCCTCTCTTTCCCCACATCTCTTTTCCTCCCTCTGAATCCCCACCTCTGATTCCCCTCCTCTGATTCCCTGCCTCAAATTCCCTGCCTCTGATTCCCCGCCTCTGAATCCCCGCCTCTGATTCCCCTCCTCTGATTCCCTGCCTCTGATTCTGGTCCTCTGATTCCAATCCTCTCTCTCCGTGTCTCTGATTCCCCGCCTCTGATTCCCTGCCTCTGATACCCAGCCTCTCATTCCCTACCTCTATTTCAGTGCATCATTCTCTGCATCTTGTTTCCCACATCTCATTTCCCCCCTCTGATAACCCGCCTCTGATTCCATGCCTGTGATTCCCTGCCTCAGATTCCCCGCTTCAGATTCCCCTACTCAGATTCCCCGCCTCAGATTTCCCGCCTCAGATTGCCTGCCTCAGATTCCCTGCCTCAGATTCCCTGCCTCAGATTCCCAGCCTCAGATTCCCTTCATCTGATTCCCTTCATTTGATTCCCTGCGTCTGATTCCCGGCCTCTGATTCCCCGCCTCCTATTCCCCGCCTCTGATTCCCCGCCTCTGTTTCCCCGCCTCGGATTCCCCGCCTCTGATTCCCCGCCTCTGATTCCCTGCCTCTGATTACCCGCCTCCCTTTCCGCGCAACTTTCCCGGCCTCCGTTTCCCCACTTCTCTTTCCCCGCCTCAGATTCCACGCCTCTGATTCCTCGCCTCCGATTCCCCACCTTTCATTCCCCGCCTCTCTTTCCCTGCCCCTATTTCCGCGCCTCTTTCTCTGTCTCTCTTTCCCCACATTTCTTTTCCTCCCACTGATTCCCCACCTCTGATTCCCCTCCTCTGATTCCCCGCCTCTGATTCCCCGCCTCTGATTCCCCGCCTCTGATTCCCCGCCTTTGATTCCCCTCCTCTGATTCGCTGCCTCTGATTCCCTGCCTCTGATTCCCTGCCTCTGATTCCCCGCCTCTGATTCCCCGCCTCTGATTCCCCGCCTATGAATCCCAGCCTCTGAATCCCCGCCTCTGATTCCCCGTTTCTGTTTCCCCGCCTCTGTTTCCCCGCCTCTGATTCCCCGTCTCTGATTCCCTGCCTCTGATTACCCGCCTCCCTTTCCGCGCAACTTTCCTGGCCTCCGTTTCCCAACATCTCTTTCCCCGCCTCAGATTCTACGCCTCTGATTCCCCGCTTCTGATTCCCCACGTTTCATTCCACGCCTCTCTTTCCCTGCCTCTATTTCCGTGCCTCTTTCTCTGCCTCTCTTTCCCCACATCTCTTTTCCTCCCTCTGAATCCCCACCTCTGATTCCCCTCCTCTGATTCCCTGCCTCAAATTCCCTGCCTCTGATTCCCCGCCTCTGAATCCCCGCCTCTGATTCCCCTCCTCTGATTCCCTGCCTCTGATTCTCTGCCTCTGATTCCCTGCCTCTGATTCCCGCCTCTGATTCCCTGCCTC
Source organism: Narcine bancroftii (assembly GCF_036971445.1). Lineage (NCBI taxonomy): Eukaryota > Metazoa > Chordata > Chondrichthyes > Torpediniformes > Narcinidae > Narcine > Narcine bancroftii. Next base: position 93,277,831 of record NC_091481.1, read on the forward strand.
TGATTCCCTGCCTCTGATTCCGCGCCTCTGATTCCACGCCTCTCTTTCCGTGTCTCTGATTCCCCGCCTCTGATTCCCTGCCTCTGATACCCTGCCTCTCATTCCCTGCCTCTATTTCCGTGCATCTTTCTCTGCATCTTGTTTCCCACATCTCATTTCCCCCCTCTGATAAACCGCCTCTGATTCCATGCCTGTGATTCCCTGCCTCAGATTCCCCGCCTCAGATTCCCCGACTCAGATTCCCCCTCTCAGATTCCCCGCCTCAGATTCCCTGCCTCAGATTCCCTGCCTCAGATTCCCTGCCTCAGATTCCCTGCCTCAGATTCCCTTCATCTGATTCCCTTCATTTGATTCCCTGCGTCTGATTCCCCGCCTCAGATTCCCCGACTCAGATTCCCCCTCTCAGATTCCCCGCCTCAGATTCCCTGCCTCAGATTCCCTGCCTATGATTCCCTGCCTCTGATTCCCTGCCTCTGATTCCGCGCCTCTGATTCCACGCTTCTCTTTCCGTGTCTCTGATAGCCCGCCTCTGATTCCCCGCCTCTGATTCCCCGCCTCAGATTCCACGCCTCTGATTCCCCGCTTCTGATTCCCCACATTTCATTCCACGCCTCTCTTTCCCTGCCTCTATTTCCGCGCCTCTTTCTCTGCCTCTCTTTCCCCACATCTCTTTTCCTCCCTCTGAATCCCCACCTCTGATTCCCCTCCTCTGATTCCCTGCCTCAAATTCCCTGCCTCTGATTCCCCGCCTCTGAATCCCCGCCTCTGATTCCCCTCCTCTGATTCCCTGCCTCTGATTCTCTGCCTCTGATTCCCTGCCTCTGATTCCCCGCCTCTGATTCCCTGCCTCTGATTCCCTGCCTCTGATTCCGCGCCTCTGATTGCACGCCTCTCTTTCCGTGTCTCTGATTCCCCGCCTCTGATTCCCTGCCTCTGATACCCTGCCTCTCATTCCCTGCCTCTATTTCCGTGCATCTTTCTCTGCATCTTGTTTCCCACATCTCATTTCCCCCCTCTGATAAACCGCCACTGATTCCATGCCTGTGATTCCCTGCCTCAGATTCCCCGCCTCAGATTCCCCGACTCAGATTCCCCCTCTCAGATTCCCCGCCTCAGATTCCCTGCCTCAGATTCCCTGCCTCAGATTCCCTGCCTCAGATTCCCTGCCTCAGATTCCCTTCATCTGATTCCCTTCATTTGATTCCCTGCGTCTGATTCCCCGCCTCAGATTCCCCGACTCAGATTCCCCCTCTCAGATTCCCCGCCTCAGATTCCCTGCCTCAGATTCCCTGCCTATGATTCCCTGCCTCTGATTCCCTGCCTCTGATTCCCCGCCTCTGATTCCCCGCCTCAGATTCCCCGGCTCTGATTCCCTGCATCAGATTCCCTGCCTCAGATTCCCTGCCTCTGACTCCCTGCATCAGATTCCCTGCCTCTGATTCCCCGCCTCTGATTCCCCGCTTCTGATTCCCCGCCTCTGATTCCCCGCCTCAGATTCCTTGCCTATGATTCCCTGCCTCTGATTCCCTGCCTCTGATTCCCTGACTCTGATTCCCTGCCTCTGATTCCCTGCCCCTGATTCCCTGCCTCTGATTCCGCGCTTCTGATTCCACGCCTCTCTTTCCGTGTCTCTGATTCCGCGCCTCTGATTCCCTGCCTCTGATACCCTGCCTCTCTTTGCCTGCCTCTATATCCGTGCCTCTTTCTCTGCATCTCGTTTACCACATCTCATTTCCCCCCACTGATAACCCGCCTCTGATTCCCCGCCTCTGATTCCTCGCCTCTGATTCCCTGCCTCTAATTCCCCGCCTCTGATTCCCCACCTCTGATTCCCCACCTCTGATTCCCCGGCTCTGATTCCCCGCCTCTGATTACCCACCTCAGATTTCCCGGCTCTGATTCCCTGCCTCAGATTCCCTGCGACAGATTCCCTGCCTCAGATTCCCTGCCTCTGATTCCCCGCCTCTTATTCCCCACCTCTTATTCCCCGCCTCAGATTCCCCACCTCTGATTCCCCACCTCTGATTCCCCGCCTCTGATTCCCCGCCTCTGATTCCCCACCTCAGATTTCCCGGCTCTGATTCCCTGCCTCAGATTCCCTGCGACAGATTCCCTGCCTCAGATTCCCTGCCTCTGATTCCCCGCCTCTTATTCCCCACCTCTTATTCCCCGCCTCAGATTCCCCGGCTCTGATTCCCTGCCTCTGATTCCCTGCCTCAAATTCCCTGCCTCTGATTCCCCGCATCTGACTCCCCGCCTGAGATTCCCCGCCTCTGATTCCTCGCATCTGATTCCCAGCCTCTGATTCCCCGCCTCTGATTCCACGCCTCTGATTCCCCGCCTCTGATTCCCCGCCTCAGATTCCCCAGCTCTGATTCCCTGCCTCAGATTCCCTGCCTCAGATTCCCTGCCTCCGATTCCCCGCCTCTGATTCCCCGCCTCTGATACCCCGCCTCTGATTCCCCGCATCTGAATCCCAGCCTCTGAATCCCCGCCTCTGATTCCCCGCCTCTGTTTCCCCGCCTCGGATTCCCCGCCTCTGATTACCCGCCTCCCTTTCCACGCAACTTTCCCGGCCTCCGTTTCCCCACATCTCTTTCCCCGCCTCAGATTCCCCGCCTCTGATTCCCCGCCTCTGATTCCCCTCCTCTGATTCCCTGCCTCTGATTCCCTTCCTCTTATTCCCTGCCTCTGATTCCCCGCCTCTGATTCCCTGCCTCTGATTCCCTGCCTCTGATTCCCTGCCTCTGATTCTGGTCCTCTGATTCCAAGCCTCTCTCTCCGTGTCTCTGATTCCCCGCCTCTGATTCCCTGCCTCTGATACCCAGCCTCTCATTCCCTACCTCTATTTCAGTGCATCATTCTCTGCATCTTGTTTCCCACATCTCATTTCCCCCCTCTGATAACCCGCCTCTGATTCCATGCCTGTGATTCCCTGCCTCAGATTCCCCGCTTCAGATTCCCCTACTCAGATTCCCCGCCTCAGATTTCCCGCCTCAGATTCCCTGCCTCAGATTCCCTGCCTCAGATTCCCTGCCTCAGATTCCCAGCCTCAGATTCCCTTCATCTGATTCCCTTCATTTGATTCCCTGCGTCTGATTCCCGGCCTCTGATTCCCCGCCTCCTATTCCCCGCCTCTGATTCCCCGCCTCTGTTTCCCCGCCTCGGATTCCCCGCCTCTGATTCCCCGCCTCTGATTCCCTGCCTCTGATTACCCGCCTCCCTTTCCGCGCAACTTTCCCGGCCTCCGTTTCCCCACTTCTCTTTCCCCGCCTCAGATTCCACGCCTCTGATTCCTCGCCTCCGATTCCCCACCTTTCATTCCCCGCCTCTCTTTCCCTGCCCCTATTTCCGCGCCTCTTTCTCTGTCTCTCTTTCCCCACATTTCTTTTCCTCCCACTGATTCCCCACCTCTGATTCCCCTCCTCTGATTCCCCGCCTCTGATTCCCCGCCTCTGATTCCCCGCCTCTGATTCCCCGCCTTTGATTCCCCTCCTCTGATTCGCTGCCTCTGATTCCCTGCCTCTGATTCCCTGCCTCTGATTCCCCGCCTCTGATTCCCCGCCTCTGATTCCCCGCCTATGAATCCCAGCCTCTGAATCCCCGCCTCTGATTCCCCGTTTCTGTTTCCCCGCCTCTGTTTCCCCGCCTCTGATTCCCCGTCTCTGATTCCCTGCATCTGATTACCCGCCTCCCTTTCCGCGCAACTTTCCTGGCCTCCGTTTCCCAACATCTCTTTCCCCGCCTCAGATTCTACGCCTCTGATTCCCCGCTTCTGATTCCCCACGTTTCATTCCACGCCTCTCTTTCCCTGCCTCTATTTCCGCGCCTCTTTCTCTGCCTCTCTTTCCCCACATCTCTTTTCCTCCCTCTGAATCCCCACCTCTGATTCCCCTCCTCTGATTCCCTGCCTCAAATTCCCTGCCTCTGTTTCCCCGCCTCTGAATCCCCGCCTCTGATTCCCCTCCTCTGATTCCCTGCCTCTGATTCTCTGCCTCTGATTCCCTGCCTCTGATTCCCGCCTCTGATTCCCTGCCTCTGATTCCCTGCCTCTGATTCCGCGCCTCTGATTCCACGCCTCTCTTTCCGTGTCTCTGATTCCCCGCCTCTGATTCCCTGCCTCTGATACCCTGCCTCTCATTCCCTGCCTCTATTTCCGTGCATCTTTCTCTGCATCTTGTTTCCCACATCTCATTTCCCCCCTCTGATAAACCGCCTCTGATTCCATGCCTGCGATTCCCTGCATCAGATTCCCCGCCTCAGATTCCCCGACTCAGATTCCCCCTCTCAGATTCCCCGCCTCAGATTCCCTGCCTCAGATTCCCTGCCTCAGATTCCCTGCCTCAGATTCCCTGCCTCAGATTCCCTTCATCTGATTCCCTTCATTTGATTCCCTGCGTCTGATTCCCCGCCTCAGATTCCCCGACTCAGATTCCCCCTCTCAGATTCCCCGCCTCAGATTCCCTGCCTCAGATTCCCTGCCTATGATTCCCTGCCTCTGATTCCCTGCCTCTGATTCCGCGCCTCTGATTCCACGCTTCTCTTTCCGTGTCTCTGATAGCCCGCCTCTGATTCCCCGCCTCTGATTCCCCGCCTCAGATTCCACGCCTCTGATTCCCCGCTTCTGATTCCCCACATTTCATTCCACGCCTCTCTTTCCCTGCCTCTATTTCCGCGCCTCTTTCTCTGCCTCTCTTTCCCCACATCTCTTTTCCTCCCTCTGAATCCCCACCTCTGATTCCCCTCCTCTGATTCCCTGCCTCAAATTCCCTGCCTCTGATTCCCCGCCTCTGAATCCCCGCCTCTGATTCCCCTCCTCTGATTCCCTGCCTCTGATTCTCTGCCTCTGATTCCCTGCCTCTGATTCCCCGCCTCTGATTCCCTGCCTCTGATTCCCTGCCTCTGATTCCGCGCATCTGATTCCCCACCTCTGATACCCCGCCTCTGATTCCTCGCATCTGATTCCCCGCCTCTGATTCCCCACCTCTGATACCACGCCTCTGATTCCCCGCCTCTGATTCCCCGCCTCAGATTCCCCAGCTCTGATTCCCTGCCTCAGATTCCCTGCCTCAGATTCCCTGCGTCCGATTCCCCGCCTCTGAATCCCAGCCTCTGAATCCCCGCCTCTGATTCCCCGCCTCTGTTTCCCCGCCTCGGATTCCCCGCCTCTGATTCCCCGCCTCTGATTCCCTGCCTCTGATTACCCGCCTCCGTTTCCGCGCAACTTTCCCGGCCTCCGTTTCCCCACCTCTTTCCCCGCCTCAGATTCCACGCCTCTGATTCCTCGCCTCCGATTCCCCACCTTTCATTCCCCGCCTCTCTTTCCCTGCCCCTATTTCCGCGCCTCTTTCTCTGCCTCTCTTTCCCCACATCTCTTTTCCTCCCACTGATTCCCCACCTCTGATTCCCCTCCTCTGATTCCCCGCCTCTGATTCCCCGCCTTTGATTCCCCTCCTCTGATTCGCTGCCTCTGATTCCCTGCCTCTGATTCCCTGCCCCTGATTCCCCGCCTCTGAATCCCTGCCTCTGATTCCCTGCCTCTGATTCCCTGCCTCTGATCCCGGGCCTCTGATTCCACGCCTCTCTTTCCGTGTCTCTGATTCCCTGCCTCTGATACCCTGCCTCTCATTCCCTGCCTCTATTTCCGTGCATCTTTCTCTGCATCTTGTTTCCCACATCTCATTTCCCCCCTCTGATAACCCGCCTCTGATTCCATGCCTGTGATTCCCTGCCTCAGATTCCCCGCCTCAGATTCCCCGACTCAGATTCCCCGCCTCAGATTCCCCTCCTCAGATTCCCTGCCTCAGATTCCCTGCCTCAGATTCCCTGCCTCAGATTACCTGCCTCAGATTCCCTTCATCTGATTCCCTTCATTTGATTCCCTGCGTCTGATTCCCGGCCTCTGATTCCCCGCCTCTGATTCCCCGCCTCTGATTCCCCACCTCTGATTCCCTGCCTCAGATTCCCTGGCTCAGATTTCCTGCTTCAGATTCCCTGCCTCAGATTCCCTGCCTCTGATTCCCCGCCTCTGAATCCCCGCCTCTGATTCCCCTCCTCTGATTCCCTGCCTCTGATTCTCTGCCTCTGATTCCCCGCCTCTGATTCCTCGCATCTGATTCCCCGCCTCTGATTCCCCGCCTCTGATTCCACGCCTCTGATTCCCCGCCTCTGATTCCCCGCATCAGATTCTCCAGCTCTGATTCCCTGCCTCAGATTCCCTGCCTCAGATTCCCTGCCTCCCATTCCCCGCCTCTGATTCCCCGCCTCTGATTCCCCGCCTCTGATTCCCCGCCTATGAATCCCAGCCTCTGAATCCCCGCCTCTGATTTCCCGTTTCTGTTTCCCCGCCTCTGTTTCCCCGCCTCTGATTCCCCGTCTCTGATTCCCTGCCTCTGATTACCCGCCTCCCTTTCCGCGCAACTTTCCCGGCCTCCGTTTCCCAACATCTCTTTCCCCGCCTCAGATTCCACGCCTCTGATTCCCCGCTTCTGATTCCCCACATTTCATTCCACGCCTCTCTTTCCCTGCCTCTATTTCCGCGCCTCTTTCTCTGCCTCTCTTTCCCCACATCTCTTTTCCTCCCTCTGAATCCCCACCTCTGATTCCCCTCCTCTGATTCCCTGCCTCAAATTCCCTGCCTCTGATTCCCCGCCTCTGAATCCCCGCCTCTGATTCCCCTCCTCTGATTCCCTGCCTCTGATTCTGGTCCTCTGATTCCAATCCTCTCTCTCCGTGTCTCTGATTCCCCGCCTCTGATTCCCTGCCTCTGATACCCAGCCTCTCATTCCCTACCTCTATTTCAGTGCATCATTCTCTGCATCTTGTTTCCCACATCTCATTTCCCCCCTCTGATAACCCGCCTCTGATTCCATGCCTGTGATTCCCTGCCTCAGATTCCCCGCTTCAGATTCCCCTACTCAGATTCCCCGCCTCAGATTTCCCGCCTCAGATTGCCTGCCTCAGATTCCCTGCCTCAGATTCCCTGCCTCAGATTCCCAGCCTCAGATTCCCTTCATCTGATTCCCTTCATTTGATTCCCTGCGTCTGATTCCCGGCCTCTGATTCCCCGCCTCCTATTCCCCGCCTCTGATTCCCCGCCTCTGTTTCCCCGCCTCGGATTCCCCGCCTCTGATTCCCCGCCTCTGATTCCCTGCCTCTGATTACCCGCCTCCCTTTCCGCGCAACTTTCCCGGCCTCCGTTTCCCCACTTCTCTTTCCCCGCCTCAGATTCCACGCCTCTGATTCCTCGCCTCCGATTCCCCACCTTTCATTCCCCGCCTCTCTTTCCCTGCCCCTATTTCCGCGCCTCTTTCTCTGTCTCTCTTTCCCCACATTTCTTTTCCTCCCACTGATTCCCCACCTCTGATTCCCCTCCTCTGATTCCCCGCCTCTGATTCCCCGCCTCTGATTCCCCGCCTCTGATTCCCCGCCTTTGATTCCCCTCCTCTGATTCGCTGCCTCTGATTCCCTGCCTCTGATTCCCTGCCTCTGATTCCCCGCCTCTGATTCCCCGCCTCTGATTCCCCGCCTATGAATCCCAGCCTCTGAATCCCCGCCTCTGATTCCCCGTTTCTGTTTCCCCGCCTCTGTTTCCCCGCCTCTGATTCCCCGTCTCTGATTCCCTGCCTCTGATTACCCGCCTCCCTTTCCGCGCAACTTTCCTGGCCTCCGTTTCCCAACATCTCTTTCCCCGCCTCAGATTCTACGCCTCTGATTCCCCGCTTCTGATTCCCCACGTTTCATTCCACGCCTCTCTTTCCCTGCCTCTATTTCCGCGCCTCTTTCTCTGCCTCTCTTTCCCCACATCTCTTTTCCTCCCTCTGAATCCCCACCTCTGATTCCCCTCCTCTGATTCCCTGCCTCAAATTCCCTGCCTCTGATTCCCCGCCTCTGAATCCCCGCCTCTGATTCCCCTCCTCTGATTCCCTGCCTCTGATTCTCTGCCTCTGATTCCCTGCCTCTGATTCCCGCCTCTGATTCCCTGCCTCTGATTCCCTGCCTCTGATTCCGCGCCTCTGATTCCACGCCTCTCTTTCCGTGTCTCTGATTCCCCGCCTCTGATTCCCTGCCTCTGATACCCTGCCTCTCATTCCCTGCCTCTATTTCCGTGCATCTTTCTCTGCATCTTGTTTCCCACATCTCATTTCCCCCCTCTGATAAACCGCCTCTGATTCCATGCCTGTGATTCCCTGCCTCAGATTCCCCGCCTCAGATTCCCCGACTCAGATTCCCCCTCTCAGATTCCCCGCCTCAGATTCCCTGCCTCAGATTCCCTGCCTCAGATTCCCTGCCTCAGATTCCCTGCCTCAGATTCCCTTCATCTGATTCCCTTCATTTGATTCCCTGCGTCTGATTCCCCGCCTCAGATTCCCCGACTCAGATTCCCCCTCTCAGATTCCCCGCCTCAGATTCCCTGCCTCAGATTCCCTGCCTATGATTCCCTGCCTCTGATTCCCTGCCTCTGATTCCGCGCCTCTGATTCCACGCTTCTCTTTCCGTGTCTCTGATAGCCCGCCTCTGATTCCCCGCCTCTGATTCCCCGCCTCAGATTCCACGCCTCTGATTCCCCGCTTCTGATTCCCCACATTTCATTCCACGCCTCTCTTTCCCTGCCTCTATTTCCGCGCCTCTTTCTCTGCCTCTCTTTCCCCACATCTCTTTTCCTCCCTCTGAATCCCCACCTCTGATTCCCCTCCTCTGATTCCCTGCCTCAAATTCCCTGCCTCTGATTCCCCGCCTCTGAATCCCCGCCTCTGATTCCCCTCCTCTGATTCCCTGCCTCTGATTCTCTGCCTCTGATTCCCTGCCTCTGATTCCCCGCCTCTGATTCCCTGCCTCTGATTCCCTGCCTCTGATTCCGCGCCTCTGATTGCACGCCTCTCTTTCCATGTCTCTGATTCCCCGCCTCTGATTCCCTGCCTCTGATACCCTGCCTCTCATTCCCTGCCTCTATTTCCGTGCATCTTTCTCTGCATCTTGTTTCCCACATCTCATTTCCCCCCTCTGATAAACCGCCACTGATTCCATGCCTGTGATTCCCTGCCTCAGATTCCCCGCCTCAGATTCCCCGACTCAGATTCCCCCTCTCAGATTCCCCGCCTCAGATTCCCTGCCTCAGATTCCCTGCCTCAGATTCCCTGCCTCAGATTCCCTGCCTCAGATTCCCTTCATCTGATTCCCTTCATTTGATTCCCTGCGTCTGATTCCCCGCCTCAGATTCCCCGACTCAGATTCCCCCTCTCAGATTCCCCGCCTCAGATTCCCTGCCTCAGATTCCCTGCCTCAGATTCCCTGCCTCAGATTCCCTGCCTCAGATTCCCTTCATCTGATTCCCTTCATTTGATTCCCTGCGTCTGATTCCCCGCCTCAGATTCCCCGACTCAGATTCCCCCTCTCAGATTCCCCGCCTCAGATTCCCTGCCTCAGATTCCCTGCCTATGATTCCCTGCCTCTGATTCCCTGCCTCTGATTCCCCGCCTCTGATTCCCCGCCTCTGATTCCCCGTTTCTGATTCCCCGCCTCTGATTCCCCGCCTCAGATTCCTTGCCTATGATTCCCTGCCTCTGATTCCCTGCCTCTGATTCCCTGACTCTGATTCCCTGCCTCTGATTCCCTGCCCCTGATTCCCTGCCTCTGATTCCGCGCTTCTGATTCCACGCCTCTCTTTCCGTGTCTCTGATTCCGCGCCTCTGATTCCCTGCCTCTGATACCCTGCCTCTCTTTGCCTGCCTCTATATCCGTGCCTCTTTCTCTGCATCTCGTTTACCACATCTCATTTCCCCCCACTGATAACCCGCCTCTGATTCCCCGCCTCTGATTCCTCGCCTCTGATTCCCTGCCTCTAATTCCCCGCCTCTGATTCCCCACCTCTGATTCCCCACCTCTGATTCCCCGGCTCTGATTCCCCGCCTCTGATTACCCACCTCAGATTTCCCGGCTCTGATTCCCTGCCTCAGATTCCCTGCGACAGATTCCCTGCCTCAGATTCCCTGCCTCTGATTCCCCGCCTCTTATTCCCCACCTCTTATTCCCCGCCTCAGATTCCCCACCTCTGATTCCCCACCTCTGATTCCCCGCCTCTGATTCCCCGCCTCTGATTCCCCACCTCAGATTTCCCGGCTCTGATTCCCTGCCTCAGATTCCCTGCGACAGATTCCCTGCCTCAGATTCCCTGCCTCTGATTCCCCGCCTCTTATTCCCCACCTCTTATTCCCCGCCTCAGATTCCCCGGCTCTGATTCCCTGCCTCTGATTCCCTGCCTCAAATTCCCTGCCTCTGATTCCCCGCATCTGACTCCCCGCCTGTGATTCCCCGCCTCTGATTCCTCGCATCTGATTCCCAGCCTCTGATTCCCCGCCTCTGATTCCACGCCTCTGATTCCCCGCCTCTGATTCCCCGCCTCAGATTCCCCAGCTCTGATTCCCTGCCTCAGATTCCCTGCCTCAGATTCCCTGCCTCCGATTCCCCGCCTCTGATTCCCCGCCTCTGATACCCCGCCTCTGATTCCCCGCATCTGAATCCCAGCCTCTGAATCCCCGCCTCTGATTCCCCGCCTCTGTTTCCCCGCCTCGGATTCCCCGCCTCTGATTACCCGCCTCCCTTTCCACGCAACTTTCCCGGCCTCCGTTTCCCCACATCTCTTTCCCCGCCTCAGATTCCCCGCCTCTGATTCCCCGCCTCTGATTCCCCACCTTTCATTCCCCGCCTCTCTTTCCCTGCCTCTATTTCCGCGCCTCTTTCTCTGCCTCTCTTTCCCCACATCTCTTTTCTTCCCTCTGATTCCCCGCCTCTGATTCCCCTCCTCTGATTCCCTGCCTCTGATTCCCTTCCTCTTATTCCCTGCCTCTGATTCCCCGCCTCTGATTCCCTGCCTCTGATTCCCTGCCTCTGATTCCCTGCCTCTGATTCTGGTCCTCTGATTCCAAGCCTCTCTCTCCGTGTCTCTGATTCCCCGCCTCTGATTCCCTGCCTCTGATACCCTGCCTCTCATTCCCTACCTCTATTTCAGTGCATCATTCTCTGCATCTTGTTTCCCACATCTCATTTCCCCCCTCTGATAACCCGCCTCTGATTCCATGCCTGTGATTCCCTGCCTCAGATTCCCCTACTCAGATTCCCCGCCTCAGATTTCCCGCCTCAGATTCCCTGCCTCAGATTCCCTGCCTCAGATTCCCTGCCTCAGATTCCCAGCCTCAGATTCCCTTCATCTGATTCCCTTCATTTGATTCCCTGCGTCTGATTCCCGGCCTCTGATTCCCCGCCTCCTATTCCCCGCCTCTGATTCCCCGCCTCTGTTTCCCCGCCTCGGATTCCCCGCCTCTGATTCCCCGCCTCTGATTCCCTGCCTCTGATTACCCGCCTCCCTTTCCGCGCAACTTTCCCGGCCGTTTCCCCACTTCTCTTTCCCCGCCTCAGATTCCACGCCTCTGATTCCTCGCCTCCGATTCCCCACCTTTCATTCCCCGCCTCTCTTTCCCTGCCCCTATTTCCGCGCCTCTTTCTCTGTCTCTCTTTCCCCACATTTCTTTTCCTCCCACTGATTCCCCACCTCTGATTCCCCTCCTCTGATTCCCCGCCTCTGATTCCCCGCCTCTGATTCCCCGCCTCTGATTCCCCGCCTTTGATTCCCCTCCTCTGATTCGCTGCCTCTGATTCCCTGCCTCTGATTCCCTGCCTCTGATTCCCCGCCTCTGATTCCCTGCCTCTGATTCCCTGCCTCTGATTCCCTGCCTCTGATCCCGGGCCTCTGATTCCACGCCTCTCTTTCCGTGTCTCTGATTCCCTGCCTCTGATACCCTGCCTCTCATTCCCTGCCTCTATTTCAGTGCATCTTTCTCTGCATCTTGTTTCCCACATCTCATTTCCCCCCTCTGATAACCCGCCTCTGATTCCATGCCTGTGATTCCCTGCCTCAGATTCCCCGCCTCAGATTCCCTGACTCAGATTCCCCGCCTCAGATTCCCCTCCTCAGATTCCCTGCCTCAGATTCCCTGCCTCAGATTCCCTGCCTCAGATTCCCTGCCTCAGATTCCCTTCATCTGATTCCCTTCATTTGATTCCCTGCGTCTGATTCCCGGCCTCTGATTCCCCGCCTCTGATTCCCCGCCTCTGATTCCCCACCTCTGATTCCCTGCCTCAGATTCCCTGGCTCAGATTCCCTGCTTCAGATTCCCTGCCTCAGATTCCCTGCCACTGATTCCCCGCATCTGATTCCCCGCCTCTGATTCCCCGCTTCTGATTCCCGCCTCTGATTCCCTGCCTCTGATTCCCCGGCTCTGATTCCCTGCCTCAGATTCCCTGCCTCAAATTCCCTGCCTCTGATTCCCCGCATCTGATTCCCCGCCTCTGATTCCCCGCCTCTGATTCCTCGCATCTGATTCCCCGCCTCTGATTCCCCGCCTCTGATTCCACGCCTCTGATTCCCCGCCTCTGATTCCCCGCATCAGATTCTCCAGCTCTGATTCCCTGCCTCAGATTCCCTGCCTCTGATTCCCCGCCTCTGATTCCCCGCCTATGAATCCCAGCCTCTGAATCCCCGCCTCTGATTCCCCGTTTCTGTTTCCCCGCCTCTGTTTCCCCGCCTCTGATTCTACGCCTCTGATTTCCCGCTTCTGATTCCCCACATTTCATTCCACGCCTCTCTTTCCCTGCCTCTATTTCCGCGCCTCTTTCTCTGCCTCTCTTTCCCCACATCTCTTTTCCTCCCTCTGAATCCCCACCTCTGATTCCCCTCCTCTGATTCCCTGCCTCAAATTCCCTGCCTCTGATTCCCCGCCTCTGAATCCCCGCCTCTGATTCCCCTCCTCTGATTCCCTGCCTCTGATTCTCTGCCTCTGATTCCCTGCCTCTGATTCCCGCCTCTGATTCCCTGCCTCTGATTCCCTGCCTCTGATTCCGCGCCTCTGATTCCACGCCTCTCTTTCCGTGTCTCTGATTCCCCGCCTCTGATTCCCTGCCTCTGATACCCTGCCTCTCATTCCCTGCCTCTATTTCCGTGCATCTTTCTCTGCATCTTGTTTCCCACATCTCATTTCCCCCCTCTGATAAACCGCCTCTGATTCCATGCCTGTGATTCCCTGCCTCAGATTCCCCGCCTCAGATTCCCCGACTCAGATTCCCCCTCTCAGATTCCCCGCCTCAGATTCCCTGCCTCAGATTCCCTGCCTCAGATTCCCTGCCTCAGATTCCCTGCCTCAGATTCCCTTCATCTGATTCCCTTCATTTGATTCCCTGCGTCTGATTCCCCGCCTCAGATTCCCCGACTCAGATTCCCCCTCTCAGATTCCCCGCCTCAGATTCCCTGCCTCAGATTCCCTGCCTATGATTCCCTGCCTCTGATTCCCTGCCTCTGATTCCGCGCCTCTGATTCCACGCTTCTCTTTCCGTGTCTCTGATAGCCCGCCTCTGATTCCCCGCCTCTGATTCCCCGCCTCAGATTCCCCGGCTCTGATTCCCTGCATCAGATTCCCTGCCTCAGATTCCCTGCCTCTGACTCCCTGCATCAGATTCCCTGCCTCTGATTCCCCGCCTCTGATTCCCCGCTTCTGATTCCCCGCCTCTGATTCCCCACCTCAGATTCCTTGCCTATGATTCCCTGCCTCTGATTCCCTGCCTCTGATTCCCTGACTCTGATTCCCTGCCTCTGATTCCCTGCCCCTGATTCCCTGCCTCTGATTCCGCGCTTCTGATTCCACGCCTCTCTTTCCGTGTCTCTGATTCCGCGCCTCTGATTCCCTGCCTCTGATACCCTGCCTCTCTTTGCCTGCCTCTATATCCGTGCCTCTTTCTCTGCATCTCGTTTACCACATCTCATTTCCACCCACTGATAACCCGCCTCTGATTCCCCGCCTCTGATTCCTCGCCTCTGATTCCCTGCCTCTAATTCCCCGCCTCTGATTCCCCAACTCAGATTCCCCACCTCTGATTCCCCGGCTCTGATTCCCCGCCTCTGATTACCCACCTCAGATTTCCCGGCTCTGATTCCCTGCCTCAGATTCCCTGCGACAGATTCCCTGCCTCAGATTCCCTGCCTCTGATTCCCCGTCTCTTATTCCCCACCTCTTATTCCCCGCCTCAGATTCCCCACCTCTGATTCCCCACCTCTGATTCCCCGCCTCTGATTCCCCGCCTCTGATTCCCCACCTCAGATTTCCCGGCTCTGATTCCCTGCCTCAGATTCCCTGCGACAGATTCCCTGCCTCAGATTCCCTGCCTCAGATTCCCCGCCTCTTATTCCCCACCTCTTATTCCCCACCTCAGATTCCCCGGCTCTGATTCCCTGCCTCTGATTCCCTGCCTCAAATTCCCTGCCTCTGATTCCCCGCATCTGACTCCCCGCCTGTGATTCCCCGCCTCTGATTCCTCGCATCTGATTCCCAGCCTCTGATTCCCCGCCTCTGATTCCACGCCTCTGATTCCCCGCCTCTGATTCCCCGCCTCAGATTCCCCAGCTCTGATTCCCTGCCTCAGATTCCCTGCCTCAGATTCCCTGCCTCTGATTCCCCGCCTCTGATTCCCCGCCTCTGATACCCCGCCTCTGATTCCCCGCATCTGAATCCCAGCCTCTGAATCCCCGCCTCTGATTCCCCGCCTCTGTTTCCCCGCCTCGGATTCCCCGCCTCTGATTACCCGCCTCCCTTTCCACGCAACTTTCCCGGCCTCCGTTTCCCCACATCTCTTTCCCCGCCTCAGATTCCCCGCCTCTGATTCCCCGCCTCTGATTCCCCACCTTTCATTCCCCGCCTCTCTTTCCCTGCCTCTATTTCCGCGCCTCTTTCTCTGCCTCTCTTTCCCCACATCTCTTTTCTTCCCTCTGATTCCCCGCCTCTGATTCCCCTCCTCTGATTCCCTGCCTCTGATTCCCTGCCTCTGATTCCCTGCCTCTGATTCCCCGCCTCTGATTCCCCTCCTCTGATTCCCTGCCTCTGATTCCCTTCCTCTTATTCCCTGCCTCTGATTCCCCGCCTCTGATTCCCTGCCTCTGATTCCCTGCCTCTGATTCCCTGCCTCTGATTCCCTGCCTCTGATTCCCTGCCTCTGATTCCCTGCCTCAGATTCCCCGCTTCAGATTCCCCTACTCAGATTCCCCGCCTCAGATTTCCCGCCTCAGATTCCCTGCCTCAGATTCCCTGCCTCAGATTCCCTGCCTCAGATTCCCAGCCTCAGATTCCCTTCATCTGATTCCCTTCATTTGATTCCCTGCGTCTGATTCCCGGCCTCTGATTCCCCGCCTCCTATTCCCCGCCTCTGATTCCCCGCCTCTGTTTCCCCGCCTCGGATTCCCCGCCTCTGATTCCCCGCCTCTGATTCCCTGCCTCTGATTACCCGCCTCCCTTTCCGCGCAACTTTCCCGGCCGTTTCCCCACTTCTCTTTCCCCGCCTCAGATTCCACGCCTCTGATTCCTCGCCTCCGATTCCCCACCTTTCATTCCCCGCCTCTCTTTCCCTGCCCCTATTTCCGCGCCTCTTTCTCTGTCTCTCTTTCCCCACATTTCTTTTCCTCCCACTGATTCCCCACCTCAGATTCCCCTCCTCTGATTCCCCGCCTCTGATTCCCCGCCTCTGATTCCCCGCCTCTGATTCCCCGCCTTTGATTCCCCTCCTCTGATTCGCTGCCTCTGATTCCCTGCCTCTGATTCCCTGCCTCTGATTCCCCGCCTCTGATTCCCTGCCTCTGATTCCCTGCCTCTGATTCCCTGCCTCTGATCCCGGGCCTCTGATTCCACGCCTCTCTTTCCGTGTCTCTGATTCCCTGCCTCTGATACCCTGCCTCTCATTCCCTGCCTCTATTTCAGTGCATCTTTCTCTGCATCTTGTTTCCCACATCTCATTTCCCCCCTCTGATAACCCACCTCTGATTCCATGCCTGTGATTCCCTGCCTCAGATTCCCCGCCTCAGATTCCCTGACTCAGATTCCCCGCCTCAGATTCCCCTCCTCAGATTCCCTGCCTCAGATTCCCTGCCTCAGATTCCCTGCCTCAGATTCCCTGCCTCAGATTCCCTTCATCTGATTCCCTTCATTTGATTCCCTGCGTCTGATTCCCGGCCTCTGATTTCCCGCCTCTGATTCCCCGCCTCTGATTCCCCACCTCTGATTCCCTGCCTCAGATTCCCTGGCTCAGATTCCCTGCTTCAGATTCCCTGCCTCAGATTCCCTGCCACTGATTCCCCGCATCTGATTCCCCGCCTCTGATTCCCCGCTTCTGATTCCCGCCTCTGATTCCCTGCCTCTGATTCCCCGGCTCTGATTCCCTGCCTCAGATTCCCTGCCTCAAATTCCCTGCCTCTGATTCCCCGCATCTGATTCCCCGCCTCTGATTCCCCGCCTCTGATTCCTCGCATCTGATTCCCCGCCTCTGATTCCCCGCCTCTGATTCCACGCCTCTGATTCCCCGCCTCTGATTCCCCGCATCAGATTCTCCAGCTCTGATTCCCTGCCTCAGATTCCCTGCCTCAGATTCCCTGCCTCCCATTCCCCGCCTCTGATTCCCCGCCTCTGATTCCCCGCCTATGAATCCCAGCCTCTGAATCCCCGCCTCTGATTCCCCGTTTCTGTTTCCCCGCCTCTGTTTCCCCGCCTCTGATTCTACGCCTCTGATTTCCCGCTTCTGATTCCCCACATTTCATTCCACGCCTCTCTTTCCCTGCCTCTATTTCCGCGCCTCTTTCTCTGCCTCTCTTTCCCCACATCTCTTTTCCTCCCTCTGAATCCCCACCTCTGATTCCCCTCCTCTGATTCCCTGCCTCAAATTCCCTGCCTCTGATTCCCCGCCTCTGAATCCCCGCCTCTGATTCCCCTCCTCTGATTCCCTGCCTCTGATTCTCTGCCTCTGATTCCCTGCCTCTGATTCCCGCCTCTGATTCCCTGCCTCTGATTCCCTGCCTCTGATTCCGCGCCTCTGATTCCACGCCTCTCTTTCCGTGTCTCTGATTCCCCGCCTCTGATTCCCTGCCTCTGATACCCTGCCTCTCATTCCCTGCCTCTATTTCCGTGCATCTTTCTCTGCATCTTGTTTCCCACATCTCATTTCCCCCCTCTGATAAACCGCCTCTGATTCCATGCCTGTGATTCCCTGCCTCAGATTCCCCGCCTCAGATTCCCCGACTCAGATTCCCCCTCTCAGATTCCCCGCCTCAGATTCCCTGCCTCAGATTCCCTGCCTCAGATTCCCTGCCTCAGATTCCCTGCCTCAGATTCCCTTCATCTGATTCCCTTCATTTGATTCCCTGCGTCTGATTCCCCGCCTCAGATTCCCCGACTCAGATTCCCCCTCTCAGATTCCCCGCCTCAGATTCCCTGCCTCAGATTCCCTGCCTATGATTCCCTGCCTCTGATTACCTGCCTCTGATTCCGCGCCTCTGATTCCACGCTTCTCTTTCCGTGTCTCTGATAGCCCGCCTCTGATTCCCCGCCTCTGATTCCCCGCCTCAGATTCCCCGGCTCTGATTCCCTGCATCAGATTCCCTGCCTCAGATTCCCTGCCTCTGACTCCCTGCATCAGATTCCCTGCCTCTGATTCCCCGCCTCTGATTCCCCGCTTCTGATTCCCCGCCTCTGATTCCCCGCCTCAGATTCCTTGCCTATGATTCCCTGCCTCTGATTCCCTGCCTCTGATTCCCTGACTCTGATTCCCTGCCTCTGATTCCCTGCCCCTGATTCCCTGCCTCTGATTCCGCGCTTCTGATTCCACGCCTCTCTTTCCGTGTCTCTGATTCCGCGCCTCTGATTCCCTGCCTCTGATACCCTGCCTCTCTTTGCCTGCCTCTATATCCGTGCCTCTTTCTCTGCATCTCGTTTACCACATCTCATTTCCCCCCACTGATAACCCGCCTCTGATTCCCCGCCTCTGATTCCTCGCCTCTGATTCCCTGCCTCTAATTCCCCGCCTCTGATTCCCCAACTCAGATTCCCCACCTCTGATTCCCCGGCTCTGATTCCCCGCCTCTGATTACCCACCTCAGATTTCCCGGCTCTGATCCCCTGCCTCAGATTCCCTGCGACAGATTCCCTGCCTCAGATTCCCTGCCTCTGATTCCCCGTCTCTTATTCCCCACCTCTTATTCCCCGCCTCAGATTCCCCACCTCTGATTCCCCACCTCTGATTCCCCGCCTCTGATTCCCCGCCTCTGATTCCCCACCTCAGATTTCCCGGCTCTGATTCCCTGCCTCAGATTCCCTGCGACAGATTCCCTGCCTCAGATTCCCTGCCTCAGATTCCCCGCCTCTTATTCCCCACCTCTTATTCCCCACCTCAGATTCCCCGGCTCTGATTCCCTGCCTCTGATTCCCTGCCTCAAATTCCCTGCCTCTGATTCCCCGCATCTGACTCCCCGCCTGTGATTCCCCGCCTCTGATTCCTCGCATCTGATTCCCAGCCTCTGATTCCCCGCCTCTGATTCCACGCCTCTGATTCCCCGCCTCTGATTCCCCGCCTCAGATTCCCCAGCTCTGATTCCCTGCCTCAGATTCCCTGCCTCAGATTCCCTGCCTCTGATTCCCCGCCTCTGATTCCCCGCCTCTGATACCCCGCCTCTGATTCCCCGCATCTGAATCCCAGCCTCTGAATCCCCGCCTCTGATTCCCCGCCTCTGTTTCCCCGCCTCGGATTCCCCGCCTCTGATTACCCGCCTCCCTTTCCACGCAACTTTCCCGGCCTCCGTTTCCCCACATCTCTTTCCCCGCCTCAGATTCCCCGCCTCTGATTCCCCGCCTCTGATTCCCCACCTTTCATTCCCCGCCTCTCTTTCCCTGCCTCTATTTCCGCGCCTCTTTCTCTGCCTCTCTTTCCCCACATCTCTTTTCTTCCCTCTGATTCCCCGCCTCTGATTCCCCTCCTCTGATTCCCTGCCTCTGATTCCCTGCCGCTGATTCCCTGCCTCTGATTCCCCGCCTCTGATTCCCCTCCTCTGATTCCCTGCCTCTGATTCCCTTCCTCTTATTCCCTGCCTCTGATTCCCCGCCTCTGATTCCCTGCCTCTGATTCCCTGCCTCTGATTCCCTGCCTCTGATTCCGGTCCTCTGATTCCAAGCCTCTCTCTCCGTGTCTCTGATTCCCCGCCTCTGATTCCCTGCCTCTGATACCCAGCCTCTCATACCCTACCTCTATTTCAGTGCATCATTCTCTGCATCTTGTTTCCCACATCTCATTTCCCCCCTCTGATAACCCGCCTCTGATTCCATGCCTGTGATTCCCTGCCTCAGATTCCCCGCTTCAGATTCCCCTACTCAGATTCCCCGCCTCAGATTTCCCGCCTCAGATTCCCTGCCTCAGATTCCCTGCCTCAGATTCCCTGCCTCAGATTCCCAGCCTCAGATTCCCTTCATCTGATTCCCTTCATTTGATTCCCTGCGTCTGATTCCCGGCCTCTGATTCCCCGCCTCTGATTCCCCGCCTCTGATTCCCCACCTCTGATTCCCTGCCTCAGATTCCCAGCCTCAGATTCCCTTCATCTGATTCCCTTCATTTGATTCCCCACCTCTGATTCCCTGCCTCAGATTCCCCGGCTCTGATTCCATGCCTCAGATTCCCTGCCTCAGATTCCCTGCCTCCGATTCCCCGCCTCTGATTCCCCGCCTATGATTCCCCGCCTCTGATTCCCAGCCTCTGAATCCCCACCTCTGAATCCCCGCCTCTGATTCCCCGCCTCTGATTCCACGCCTCTGATTCCCCGCCTCTGATTCCAGGCCTCTTATTCCCCGCCTCTGATTCCCCACCTCTGATTGCCTGCCACTGATTGCCCGCCTCTGATTCCCCGCCTCTGATTCCCCGCCTCTGATTCCCCACCTCTGTCTGTATGCCTCTCTTTCGCCTCCGCTTTTTCACCAACACTATTTCCGCGCCTCTCTTTCCCTCCCTCAATTTCAACAACTCTGTTTGATCTGTTCTGTGTACCTCATTTTCAACACACAATTTCCAACCACTATGTTTCACCCATCACTTTCCCCGCCTCTATTTCTCCGCCTATGTTTACCCACCTCTGTTTACCCACCTGTTTCACCGCCTCTGATTCCCCGCCTATGATTCCCCACCTCTGACTCTACGCCTCTCTTTCGCCTCCACTCTTTCCACTCCACTCTTTCCATGCCTGTCTTTCCCTCCCTCAATTTTAACAACACAGTTTGATCTGTTTTGTGTACCTGATTTTAAACACACAAGTTCCAGCCACTATGTTTTGCCCGCCTCTTTCACCACCTCTATTTATCCACCTATGTTTACCTGCCTCTGTTTACCCGCCTGTTTCCCCGCCTCTGATTCCCCACCTTTCATTCCCCGCCTCGCTTTCCCTGCCTCTATTTCCGCGCCTCTTTCACTGCCTCTCTTTCCCCACATCTCTTTTCCTCCCGCTGATTCCCCGCCTCTGATTCCCCGCCTCTGATTGCCTGCCTCAGATTCCCTGCCTCTGATTCCCCGCCTCTGATTCCCCGCCTCTTATTCCCCGCCTCTGATTCCCCGCCTCTGATTCCCCGCCTCTGATGCCCTGCCTCAGATTCCCCGTCTCTGATTCCCTGCATCAGCTTCCCCGCCTCATATTCCCTGCCTCTGATTCCCTTTCTCAGATTCCCTGCCTCAGATTCCCTGCCTCTGATTCCCCGCCTCTGATTCCCTGCCTCTGATTCCCTGCCTCTGATTCCCCGCCTCTTATTCCCCACCTCATATTCCCCGCCTCAGATTCCCCGGCTCTGATTCCCTGCCTCAGATTCCCTGCCTCAAATTCCCTGCCTCTGATTCCCCGCATCTGATTCCCCGCCTCTGATTCCCCGCCTCTGATTCCTCGCATCTGATTCCCCGCCTCTGATTCCCCACCTCTGATTCCACGCCTCTGATTCCCCGCCTCTGATTCCCCGCCTCAGATTCCCCAGCTCTGATTCACTGCCTCAGATTCCCTGCCTCAGATTCCCTGCGTCCGATTCCCCGCCTCTGAATCCCAGCCTCTGAATCCCCGCCTCTGATTCCCCGCCTCTGTTTCCCCACCTCGGATTCCCCGCCTCTGATTCCCCGCCTCTGATTCCCTGCCTCTGATTACCCGCCTCCCTTTCCGCGCAACTTTCCCGGCCTCCGTTTCCCCACTTCTCTTTCCCCGCCTCAGATTCCACGCCTCTGATTCCCTGCATCAGATTCCATGCCTCTGATTCCCCGCCTCTGATTCCCCACTTCTGATTCCCCGCCTCTGATTCCCCGCCTCAGATTCCTTGCCTATGATTCCCTGCCTCTGATTCCCTGCCTCTGATTCCCTGACTCTGATTCCCTGCCTCTGATTCCCTGCCCCTGATTCCCTGCCTCTGATTCCGCGCTTCTGATTCCACGCCTCTCTTTCCGTGTCTCTGATTCCGCGCCTCTGATTCCCTGCCTCTGATACCCTGCCTCTCTTTGCCTGCCTCTATATCCGTGCCTCTTTCTCTGCATCTCGTTCACCACATCTCATTTCCCCCCACTGATTCCCCGCCTCTGATTCCCCGCCTCTGATTCCCCGCCTCTGATTCCCTGCCTCTAATTCCCCGCCTCTGATTCCCCACCTCTGATTCCCCACCTCTGATTCCCCGCCTCTGATTCCCCGCCTCTGATTCCCCACCTCAGATTTCCCGGCTCTGATTCCCTGCCTCAGATTCCCTGCGACAGATTCCCCACCTCAGATTCCCTGCCTTAGTTTCCCTGCCTCAGATTCCCTGCCTCTGATTCCCCGCATCTGATTCCCCACCTCTGATTCCCCGCCTCTGATTCGCCGCCTCTGATTCCCCGCCCCTGATTCCCCACCTCTGATTCCCCGCCTCTGATGACCCGCCTCTGATTCCCCGCCTCAGATTCCCCGGCTCTGATTCCCTGCCTCAGATTTCCTGCCTCAGATTCCCTACCTCTGATTTCCCACTTCTGATTACCCGCCTCTGATTCCCCTCCTCTGATTCCCCGCCTCTGATTCCCCACCTCTGATTCCCCACCTCAGATTCCCCGGCTCTGATTCCCCGCATCTGATTCCCTGCCTCTAATTCACCGCCTCTGATTCCCTGCCTCTGATTCCCTGCCTCTGATTCCCCGCCTCTGATTCCCCGCCTCCCTTTCCGCACAACTTTCCCGGCCTCCGTTTCCAAACATCTCTTTCCCCGCCTCTAATTCCCCGCCTCAGATGCCCCGGCTCTGATTCCCTGCCTCAGATTCCCTGCCTCATATTCCCCGTCTCTGATTTCCCACCTCTGATTGCCCGCCTCTGATTCCCCGTCTCTGATTCCCCACCTCTGATTCCCCAACTATGTCTCTATGCCTCTCTTTCACCTCCGCTCTTTCCCTTCCACTCTTTCCGCGCCTTTCTTTCCCTCCCTCAATTTCAACAACTATGTTTGATCTGTTCTCTGTACCTCATTTTCAACACACAATTTCCAACCACTATGTTTCACCGATCTCTTTCCCCGCCTCTATTTATCTGCCTATGTTTACCCACCTCTGTTTACCCGCCTGTTTCACCGCCTCTCATTCCCCACCTCAGATTCCCCGCCTCAGATTCCCCGCCTCTGATTCCCTGCCTCTGATTCCCTGCCTCTGATTCTCTGCCTCTGATTCCTTGCCACTGATATCCCGCCTCCGATTCCACACCAATGTTTCACCGCCTCTGTTTAACTGCCTCTTATTTCCCGGCTCAGATTCGCCGGCTCTGATTCCGCGCCTCTGATTCCACGCTTCTCGTTCCGTGTCTCTGATAGCCCGACTCTGATTCCCCGCCTCTGATTCCCCACCTCAGATTCCCCGGCTCTGATTCCCTGCATCAGATTCCCTGCCTCAGATTCCCTGCCTCTGATTCCCTGCATCAGATTCCGTGCCTCTGATTCCCCGCCTTTGATTCCCCGCTTCTGATTCCCCGCCTCTGATTCCCCGCCTCAGATTCCCTGCCTATGATTCCCTGCCTCTGATTCCCTGCCTCTGATTCCGCGCCTCTGATTCCACGCTTCTCTTTCCGTGTCTCTGATAGCCCGCCTCTGATTCCCCGCCTCTGATTCCCCGCCTCAGATTCCCCGGCTCTGATTCCCTGCATCAGATTCCCTGCCTCAGATTCCCTGCCTCTGACTCCCTGCATCATATTCCCTGCCTCTGATTCCCCGCCTCTGATTCCCCGCTTCTGATTCCCCGCCTCTGATTCCCCGCCTCAGATTCCTTGCCTATGATTCCCTGCCTCTGATTCCCTGCCTCTGATTCCCTGACTCTGATTCCCTGCCTCTGATTCCCTGCCCCTGATTCCCTGCCTCTGATTCCGCGCTTCTGATTCCACGCCTCTCTTTCCGTGTCTCTGATTCCGCGCCTCTGATTCCCTGCCTCTGATACCCTGCCTCTCTTTGCCTGCCTCTATATCCGTGCCTCTTTCTCTGCATCTCGTTTACCACATCTCATTTCCCCCCACTGATAACCCGCCTCTGATTCCCCGCCTCTGATTCCTCACCTCTGATTCCCTGCCTCTAATTCCCCGCCTCTGATTCCCCACCTCTGATTCCCCACCTCAGATTTCCCGGCTCTGATTCCCTGCCTCAGATTCCCTGCGACAGATTCCCTGCCTCAGATTCCCTGCCTCTGATTCCCCGCCTCTTATTCCCCACCTCTGATTCCCCGCCTCTGATTCCCCGCCTCTGATTCCCCACCTCAGATTTCCCGGCTCTGATTCCCTGCCTCAGATTCCCTGCGACAGATTCCCTGCCTCAGATTCCCTGCCTCTGATTCCCCGCCTCTTATTCCCCACCTCTTATTCCCCGCCTCAGATTCCCCGGCTCTGATTCCCTGCCTCAGATTCCCTGCCTCAAATTCCCTGCCTCTGATTCCCCGCATCTGACTCCCCGCCTGTGATTCCCCGCCTCTGATTCCTCGCATCTGATTCCCAGCCTCTGATTCTCCGCCTCTGATTCCACGCCTCTGATTCCCCGCCTCTGATTCCCCGCCTCAGATTCCCCAGCTCTGATTCCCTGCCTCAGATTCCCTGCCTCAGATTCCCTGCCTCCGATTCCCCGCCTCTGATTCCCCGCCTCTGATACCCCGCCTCTGATTCCCCGCATCTGAATCCCAGCCTCTGAATCCCCGCCTCTGATTCCCCGCCTCTGTTTCCCCGCCTCGGATTCCCCGCCTCTGATTACCCGCCTCCCTTTCCACGCAACTTTCCCGGCCTCCGTTTCCCCACATCTCTTTCCCCGCCTCAGATTACCCGCCTCTGATTCCCCGCCTCTGATTCCCCACCTTTCATTCCCCGCCTCTCTTTCCCTGCCTCTATTTCCGCGCCTCTTTCTCTGCCTCTCTTTCCCCACATCTCTTTTCTTCCCTCTGATTCCCCGCCTCTGATTCCCCTCCTCTGATTCCCTGCCTCTGATTCCCTGCCTCTGATTCCCTGCCTCTGATTCCCCGCCTCTGATTCCCCTCCTCTGATTCCCTGCCTCTGATTCCCTTCCTCTTATTCCCTGCCTCTGATTCCCCGCCTCTGATTCCCTGCCTCTGATTCCCTGCCTCTGATTCCCTGCCTCTGATTCCAGTCCTCTGATTCCAAGCCTCTCTCTCCGTGTCTCTGATTCCCCGCCTCTGATTCCCTGCCTCTGATACCCTGCCTCTCATTCCCTACCTCTATTTCCGTGCATCATTCTCTGCATCTTGTTTCCCACATCTCATTTCCCCCCTCTGATAACCCGCCTCTGATTCCATGCCTGTGATTCCCTGCCTCAGATTCCCCGCTTCAGATTCCCCTACTCAGATTCCCCGCCTCAGATTTCCCGCCTCAGATTCCCTGCCTCAGATTCCCTGCCTCAGATTCCCTGCCTCAGATTCCCAGCCTCAGATTCCCTTCATCTGATTCCCTTCATTTGATTCCCTGCGTCTGATTCCCGGCCTCTGATTCCCCGCCTCTGATTCCGCGCCTCTGATTCCCCACCTCTGATTCCCTGCCTCAGATTCCCTGGCTCAGATTCCCTGCTTCAGATTCCCTGCCTCAGATTCCCTGCCACTGATTCCCCGCATCTGATTCCCCGCCTCTGATTCCCCGCTTCTGATTCCTGCCTCTGATTCCCTGCCTCTGATTCCCCGCCTCTGAATCCCCGCCTCTGATTCCTCGCCTCTGATTCCCTGCCTCAGATTCCCCGGCTCTGATTCCATGCCTCAGATTCCCTGCCTCAGATTCCCTGCCTCCGATTCCCCGCCTCTGATTCCCCGCCTCAGATTCCCTGCCTATGATTCCCTGCCTCTGATTCCCTGCCTCTGATTCCGCGCCTCTGATTCCACGCTTCTCTTTCCGTGTCTCTGATAGCCCGCCTCTGATTCCCCGCCTCTGATTCCCCGCCTCAGATTCCCCGGCTCTGATTCCCTGCATCAGATTCCCTGCCTCAGATTCCCTGCCTCTGATTCCCTGCCTCAGATTCCCCGGCTCTGATTCCATGCCTCAGATTCCCTGCCTCAGATTCCCTGCCTCCGATTCCCCGCCTCTGATTCCCCGCCTATGATTCCCCGCCTCTGATTCCCAGCCTCTGAATCCCCACCTCTGAATCCCCGCCTCTGATTCCCCGCCTCTGATTCCACGCCTCTGATTCCCCGCCTCTGATTCCAGGCCTCTTATTCCCCGCCTCTGATTCCCCACCTCTGATTGCCTGCCACTGATTGCCCGCCTCTGATTCCCCGCCTCTGATTCCCCGCCTCTGATTCCCCACCTCTGTCTGTATGCCTCTCTTTCGCCTCCGCTTTTTCCCCTACACTTTTTCCGCGCCTCTCTTTCCCTCCCTCAATTTCAACAACTCTGTTTGATCTGTTCTGTGTACCTCATTTTCAACACACAATTTCCAACCACTATGTTTCACCCATCACTTTCCCCGCCTCTATTTCTCCGCCTATGTTTACCCACCTCTGTTTACCCACCTGTTTCACCGCCTCTGATTCCCCGCCTATGATTCCCCACCTCTGACTCTACGCCTCTCTTTCGCCTCCACTCTTTCCACTCCACTCTTTCCATGCCTGTCTTTCCCTCCCTCAATTTCAACAACACTGTTTGATCTGTTTTGTGTACCTGATTTTAAACACACAAGTTCCAGCCACTATGTTTTGCCCGCCTCTTTCACCGCCTCTATTTATCCACCTATGTTTACCTGCCTCTGTTTACCCGCCTGTTTCCCCGCCTCTGATTCCCCACCTTTCATTCCCCGCCTCGCTTTCCCTGCCTCTATTTCCGCGCCTCTTTCACTGCCTCTCTTTCCCCACATCTCTTTTCCTCCCGCTGATTCCCCGCCTATGATTCCCCGCCTCTGATTCCCTGCCTCAGATTCCCTGCCTCTGATTCCCCGCCTCTGATTCCCCGCCTCTTATTCCCAGCCTCTGATTCCCCGCCTCTGATTCCCCGCCTCTGATGCCCTGCCTCAGATTCCCCGTCTCTGATTCCCTGCATCAGCTTCCCCGCCTCATATTCCCTGCCTCTGATTCCCTGCCTCAGATTCCCTGCCTCAGATTCCCTGCCTCTGAGTCCCCGCCTCTGATTCCCTGCCTCTGATTCCCTGCCTCTGATTCCCCGCCTCTTATTCCCCACCTCATATTCCCCGCCTCAGATTCACCGGCTCTGATTCCCTGCCTCAGATTCCCTGCCTCAAATTCCCTGCCTCTGATTCCCCGCATCTGATTCCCCGCCTCTGATTCCCCGCCTCTGATTCCTCGCATCTGATTCCCCGCCTCTGATTCCCCACCTCTGATTCCACGCCTCTGATTCCCCGCCTCTGATTCCCCGCCTCAGATTCCCCAGCTCTGATTCCCTGCCTCAGATTCCCTGCCTCAGATTCCCTGCGTCCGATTCCCCGCCTCTGAATCCCAGCCTCTGAATCCCCGCCTCTGATTCCCCGCCTCTGTTTCCCCGCCTCGGATTCCCCGCCTCTGATTACCCGCCTCCCTTTCCGCGCAACTTTCCCGGCCTCCGTTTCCCCACTTCTCTTTCCCCGCCTCAGATTCCACGCCTCTGATTCCCTGCATCAGATTCCCTGCCTCAGATTCCCTGCCTCTGACTCCCTGCATCAGATTCCATGCCTCTGATTCCCCGCCTCTGATTCCCCACTTCTGATTCCCCGCCTCTGATTCCCCGCCTCAGATTCCTTGCCTATGATTCCCTGCCTCTGATTCCCTGCCTCTGATTCCCTGACTCTGATTCCCTGCCTCTGATTCCCTGCCCCTGATTCCCTGCCTCTGATTCCGCGCTTCTGATTCCACGCCTCTCTTTCCGTGTCTCTGATTCCCTGCCTCTGATACCCTGCCTCTCTTTGCCTGCCTCTATATCCGTGCCTCTTTCTCTGCATCTCGTTTACCACATCTCATTTCCCCCCACTGATAACCCGCCTCTGATTCCCCGCCTCTGATTCCCCGCCTCTGATTCCCTGCCTCTAATTCCCCGCCTCTGATTCCCCACCTCTGATTCCCCACCTCTGATTCCCTGCCTCAGATTCCCTGCGACAGATTCCCCACCTCAGATTCCCTGCCTTAGTTTCCCTGCCTCAGATTCCCTGCCTCTGATTCCCAGCATCTGATTCCCCACCTCTGATTCCCCGCCTCTGATTCGCCGCCTCTGATTCCCCGCCCCTGATTCCCCGCCTCTGATTCCCCGCCTCTGATTCCCCACCTCTGATTCCCCACCTCAGATTCCCCGGCACTGATTCCCCGCATCTGATTCCCTGCCTCTAATTCCCCGCCTCTGATTCCCGGCCTCTGATTCCCTGCCTCTGATTCCCCGCCTCTGATTCCCCGCCTCCCTTTCCGCACAACTTTCCCGGCCTCCGTTTCCAAACATCTCTTTCCCCGCCTCTAATTCCCCGCCTCAGATTCCCCGGCTCTGATTCCCTGCCTCAGATTCCCTGCCTCAGATTCCCCGTCTCTGATTTCCCACCTCTGATTGCCCGCCTCTGATTCCCCGTCTCTGATTCCCCACCTCTGATTCCCCAACTATGTCTCTATGCCTCTCTTTCACCTCTGCTCTTTCCCTTCCACTCTTTCCGCGCCTTTCTTTCCCTCCCTCAATTTCAACAACTCTGTTTGATCTGTTCTCTGTACCTCATTTTCAACACACAATTTCCAACCACTATGTTTCACCGATCTCTTTCCCCGCCTCTATTTATCTGCCTATGTTTACCCACCTCTGTTTACCCGCCTGTTTCACCGCCTCTCATTCCCCACCTCAGATTCCCCGCCTCAGATTCCCCGCCTCTGATTCCCTGCCTCTGATTCCCTGCCTCTGATTCTCTGCCTCTGATTCCCTGCCACTGATATCCCGCCTCCGATTCCACACCAATGTTTCACCGCCTCTGTTTAACTGCCTCTTATTTCCCGGCTCAGATTCGCCGGCTCTGATTCCGCGCCTCTGATTCCACGCTTCTCGTTCCGTGTCTCTGATAGCCCGACTCTGATTCCCCGCCTCTGTTTCCCCACCTCAGATTCCCCGGCTCTGATTCCCTGCATCAGATTCCCTGCCTCAGATTCCCCGCCTCTGATTCCCTGCATCAGATTCCGTGCCTCTGATTCCCCGCCTCTGATTCCCCGCTTCTGATTCCCCGCCTCTGATTCCCCGCCTCAGATTCCCTGCCTATGATTCCCTGCCTCCGATTCCCTGCCTCTGATTCCGCGCCTCTGATTCCACGCTTCTCTTTCCGTGTCTCTGATAGCCCGCCTCTGATTCCCCGCCTCTGATTCCCCGCCTCAGATTCCCCGGCTCTGATTCCCTGCATCAGATTCCCTGCCTCAGATTCCCTGCCTCTGACTCCCTGCATCAGATACCCTGCCTCTGATTCCCCGCCTCTGATTCCCCGCTTCTGATTCCCCGCCTCTGATTCCCCGCCTCAGATTCCTTGCCTATGATTCCCTGCCTCTGATTCCCTGCCTGTGATTCCCTGACTCTGATTCCCTGCCTCTGATTCCCTGCCCCTGATTCCCTGCCTCTGATTCCGCGCTTCTGATTCCACGCCTCTCTTTCCGTGTCTCTGATTCCGCGCCTCTGATTCCCTGCCTCTGATACCCTGCCTCTCTTTGCCTGCCTCTATATCCGTGCCTCTTTCTCTGCATCTCGATTACCACATCTCATTTCCCCCCACTGATAACCCGCCTCTGATTCCCCGCCTCTGATTCCTCACCTCTGATTCCCTGCCTCTAATTCCCCGCCTCTGATTCCCCACCTCTGATTCCCCACCTCTGATTCCCCGCCTCTGATTCCCCGCCTCTGATTCCCCACCTCAGATTTCCCGGCTCTGATTCCCCACCTCTGATTCCCCACCTCTGATTCCCCGCCTCTGATTCCCCGCCTCTGATTCCCCACCTCTGATTCCCCACCTCTGATTCCCCGCCTCTGATTCCCCGCCTCTGATTCCCCACCTCAGATTCCTCACCTCTGATTCCCTGCCTCTAATTCCCCGCCTCTGATTCCCCACCTCTGATTCCCCACCTCTGATTCCCCGCCTCTGATTCCCCGCCTCTGATTCCCCACCTCAGATTTCCCGGCTCTGATTCCCTGCCTCAGATTCCCTGCGACAGATTCCCTGCCTCAGATTCCCTGCCTCTGATTCCCCGCCTCTTATTCCCCACCTCTTATTCCCCGCCTCAGATTCCCCACCTCTGATTCCCCACCTCTGATTCCCCGCCTCTGATTCCCCGCCTCTGATTCCCCACCTCAGATTTCCCGGCTCTGATTCCCTGCCTCAGATTCCCTGCGACAGATTCCCTGCCTCAGATTCCCTGCCTCTGATTCCCCGCCTCTTATTCCCCACCTCTTATTCCCCGCCTCAGATTCCCCGGCTCTGATTCCCTGCCTCAGATTCCCTGCCTCAAATTCCCTGCCTCTGATTCCCCGCATCTGACTCCCCGCCTGTGATTCCCCGCCTCTGATTCCTCGCATCTGATTCCCAGCCTCTGATTCCCCGCCTCTGATTCCACGCCTCTGATTCCCCGCCTCTGATTCCCCGCCTCAGATTCCCCAGCTCTGATTCCCTGCCTCAGATTCCCTGCCTCAGATTCCCTGCCTCCGATTCCCCGCCTCTGATTCCCTGCCTCTGATACCCCGCCTCTGATTCCCCGCATCTGAATCCCAGCCTCTGAATCCCCGCCTCTGATTCCCCGCCTCTGTTTCCCCGCCTCGGATTCCCCGCCTCTGATTACCCGCCTCCCTTTCCACGCAACTTTCCCGGCCTCCGTTTCCCCACATCTCTTTCCCCGCCTCAGATTCCACGCCTCTGATTCCCCGCCTCTGATTCCCCACCTTTCATTCCCCGCCTCTCTTTCCCTGCCTCTATTTCCGCGCCTCTTTCTCTGCCTCTCTTTCCCCACATCTCTTTTCTTCCCTCTGATTCCCCGCCTCTGATTCCCCTCCTCTGATTCCCTGCCTCTGATTCCCTGCCTCTGATTCCCTGCCTCTGATTCCCCGCCTCTGATTCCCCGCCTCTGATTCCCTGCCTCTGATTCCCTGCCTCTGATTCCCTGCCTCTGATTCCGGTCCTCTGATTCCAAGCCTCTCTCTCCGTGTCTCTGATTCCCCGCCTCTGATTCCCTGCCTCTGATACCCTGCCTCTCATTCCCTACCTCTATTTCCGTGCATCATTCTCTGCATCTTGTTTCCCACATCTCATTTCCCCCCTCTGATAACCCGCCTCTGATTCCATGCCTGTGATTCCCTGCCTCAGATTCCCCGCTTCAGATTCCCCTACTCAGATTCCCCGCCTCAGATTTCCCGCCTCAGATTCCCTGCCTCAGATTCCCTGCCTCAGATTCCCTGCCTCAGATTCCCAGCCTCAGATTCCCTTCATCTGATTCCCTTCATTTGATTCCCTGCGTCTGATTCCCGGCCTCTGATTCCCCGCCTCTGATTCCCCGCCTCTGATTCCCCACCTCTGATTCCCTGCCTCAGATTCCCTGGCTCAGATTCCCTGCTTCAGATTCCCTGCCTCAGATTCCCTGCCACTGATTCCCCGCATCTGATTCCCCGCCTCTGATTCCCCGCTTCTGATTCCCGCCTCTGATTCCCTGCCTCTGATTCCCCGCCTCTGAATCCCCGCCTCTGATTCCTCGCCTCTGATTCCCAGCCTCAGATTCCCCGGCTCTGATTCCATGCCTCAGATTCCCTGCCTCAGATTCCCTGCCTCCGATTCCCCGCCTCTGATTCCCCGCCTATGATTCCCCGCCTCTGATTCCCAGCCTCTGAATCCCCACCTCTGAATCCCCGCCTCTGATTCCCCGCCTCTGATTCAACGCCTCTGATTCCCCGCCTCTGATTCCAGGCCTCTTATTCCCCGCCTCTGATTCCCCACCTCTGATTGCCTGCCACTGATTGCCCGCCTCTGATTCCCCGCCTCTGATTCCCCGCCTCTGATTCCCCACCTCTGTCTGTATGCCTCTCTTTCGCCTCCGCTTTTTCCCCTACACTTTTTCCGCGCCTCTCTTTCCCTCCCTCAATTTCAACAACTCTGTTTGATCTGTTCTGTGTACCTCATTTTCAACACACAATTTCCAACCACTATGTTTTACCCATCACTTTCCCCGCCTCTATTTCTCCGCCTATGTTTACCCACCTCTGTTTACCCACCTGTTTCACCGCCTCTGATTCCCCGCCTATGACTCCCCACCTCTGACTCTACGCCTCTCTTTCGCCTCCACTCTTTCCACTCCACTCTTTCCATGCCTGTCTTTCCCTCCCTCAATTTCAACAACACTGTTTGATCTGTTTTGTGTACCTGATTTTAAACACACAAGTTCCAGCCACTATGTTTTGCCCGCCTCTTTCACCGCCTCTATTTATCCACCTATGTTTACCTGCCTCTGTTTACCCGCCTGTTTCCCCGCCTCTGATTCCCCACCTTTCATTCCCCGCCTCGCTTTCCCTGCCTCTATTTCCGCGCCTCTTTCACTGCCTCTCTTTCCCCACATCTCTTTTCCTCCCGCTGATTCCCCGCCTCTGATTCCCCGCCTCTGATTCCCTGCCTCAGATTCCCTGCCTCTGATTCCCCGCCTCTGATTCCGCGCCTCTTATTCCCCGCCTCTGATTCCCCGCCTCTGATTCCCCGCCTCTGATGCCCTGCCTCAGATTCCCCGGCTCTGATTCCCTGCATCATCTTCCCCGCCTCATATTCCCTGCCTCTGATTCCCCGCCTCTGATTCCCTGCCTCTGATTCCCCGCCTCTGATTCCCTGCCTCAGATTCCCTGCCTCAGATTCCCTGCCTCAGATTCCCTGCCTCTGATTCCCCGCCTCTGATTCCCTGCCTCAGATTCCCTGCCTCAAATTCCCTGCCTCTGATTCCCCGCCTCTGATTCCCTGCCTCTGATTCCCTGCCTCAGATTCCCGGCTCTGATTCCCTGCCTCAGATTCCCTGCCTCAAATTCCCCGCCTCTGATTCCCCGCCTCTGATTCCTCGCATCTGATTCCCCGCCTCTGATTCCCCACCTCTGATTCCACGCCTCTGATTCCCCGCCTCTGATTCCCCGCCTCAGATTCCCCAGCTCTGATTCCCTGCCTCAGATTCCCTGCCTCAGATTCCCTGCGTCCGATTCCCCACCTCTGAATCCCAGCCTCTGAATCCCCGCCTCTGATTCCCCGCCTCTGTTTCCCCGCCTCGGATTCCCCGCCTCTGATTCCCCGCCTCTGATTCCCTGCCTCTGATTACCCGCCTCCCTTTCCGCGCAACTTTCCCGGCCTCCGTTTCCCCACTTCTCTTTCCCCGCCTCAGATTCCACGCCTCTGATTCCCTGCATCAGATTCCCTGCCTCAGATTCCCTGCCTCTGACTCCCTGCATCAGATTCCATGCCTCTGATTCCCCGCCTCTGATTCCCCACTTCTGATTCCCCGCCTCTGATTCCCCGCCTCAGATTCCTTGCCTATGATTCCCTGCCTCTGATTCCCTGCCTCTGATTCCCTGACTCTGATTCCCTGCCTCTGATTCCCTGCCCCTGATTCCCTGCCTCTGATTCCGCGCTTCTGATTCCACGCCTCTCTTTCCGTGTCTCTGATTCCGCGCCTCTGATTCCCTGCCTCTGATACCCTGCCTCTCTTTGCCTGCCTCTATATCCGTGCCTCTTTCTCTGCATCTCGTTTACCACATCTCATTTCCCCCCACTGATAACCCGCCTCTGATTCCCCGCCTCTGATTCCCCGCCTCTGATTCCCTGCCTCTAATTCCCCGCCTCTGATTCCCCACCTCTGATTCCCCACCTCTGATTCCCCGCCTCTGATTCCCCGCCTCTGATTCCCCACCTCAGATTTCCCGGCTCTGATTCCCTGCCTCAGATTCCCTGCGACAGATTCCCCACCTCAGATTCCCTGCCTTAGTTTCCCTGCCTCAGATTCCCTGCCTCTAATTCCCCGCCTCTGATTCCCCACCTCTGATTCCCCGCCTCTGATTCGCCGCCTCTGATTCCCCGCCCCTGATTCCCCGCCTCTGATTCCCCGCCTCTGATGACCCGCCTCTGATTCCCTGCCTCAGATTCCCCGGCTCTGATTCCCTGCCTCAGATTTCCTGCCTCAGATTCCCTACCTCTGATTTCCCACTTCTGATTACCCGCCTCTGATTCCCCTCCTCTGATTCCCCGCCTCTGATTCCCCACCTCTGATTCCCCACCTCAGATTCCCCGGCACTGATTCCCCGCATCTGATTCCCTGCCTCTAATTCCCCGCCTCTGATTCCCGGCCTCTGATTCCCTGCCTCTGATTCCCCGCCTCTGATTCCCCGCCTCCCTTTCCGCACAACTTTCCCGGCCTCCGTTTCCAAACATCTCTTTCCCCGCCTCTAATTCCCCGCCTCAGATTCCCCGGCACTGATTCCCTGCCTCAGATTCCCTGCCTCAGATTCCACGTCTCTGATTTCCCACCTCTGATTGCCCGCCTCTGATTCCCCGTCTCTGATTCCCCACCTCTGATTCCCCAACTAAGTCTCTATGCCTCTCTTTCACCTCTGCTCTTTCCCTTCCACTCTTTCCGCGCCTTTCTTTCCCTCCCTCAATTTCAACAACTCTGTTTGATCTGTTCTCTGTACCTCATTTTCAACACACAATTTCCAACCACTATGTTTCACCGATCTCTTTCCCCGCCTCTATTTATCTGCCTATGTTTACCCACCTCTGTTTACCCGCCTGTTTCACCGCCTCTCATTCCCCACCTCAGATTCCCCGCCTCAGATTCCCCGCCTCTGATTCCCTGCCTCTGATTCCCTGCCTCTGATTCTCTGCCTCTGATTCCCTGCCACTGATATCCCGCCTCCGATTCCACACCAATGTTTCACCGCCTCTGTTTAACTGCCTCTTATTTCCCGGCTCAGATTCGCCGGCTCTGATTCCGCGCCTCTGATTCCACGCTTCTCGTTCCGTGTCTCTGATAGCCCGACTCTGATTCCCCGCCTCTGATTCCCCACCTCAGATTCCCCGGCTCTGATTCCCTGCATCAGATTCCCTGCCTCAGATTCCCTGCCTCTGATTCCCTGCATCAGATTCCGTGCCTCTGATTCCCCGCCTCTGATTCCCCGCTTCTGATTCCCCGCCTCTGATTCCCCGCCTCAGATTCCCTGCCTATGATTCCCTGCCTCTGATTCCCTGCCTCTGATTCCGCGCCTCTGATTCCACGTTTCTCTTTCCGTGTCTCTGATAGCCCGCCTCTGATTCCCCGCCTCTGATTCCCCGCCTCAGATTCCCCGGCTCTGATTCCCTGCATCAGATTCCCTGCCTCAGATTCCCTGCCTCTGATTCCCCGCCTCTGATTCCCCGCTTCTGATTCCCCGCCTCTGATTCCCCGCCTCAGATTCCTTGCCTATGATTCCCTGCCTCTGATTCCCTGCCTCTGATTCCCTGACTCTGATTCCCTGCCTCTGATTCCCTGCCCCTGATTCCCTGCCTCTGATTCCGCGCTTCTGATTCCACGCCTCTCTTTCCGTGTCTCTGATTCCGCGCCTCTGATTCCCTGCCTCTGATACCCTGCCTCTCTTTGCCTGCCTCTATATCCGTGCCTCTTTCTCTGCATCTCGATTACCACATCTCATTTCCCCCCACTGATAACCCGCCTCTGATTCCCCGCCTCTGATTCCTCACCTCTGATTCCCTGCCTCTAATTCCCCGCCTCTGATTCCCCACCTCTGATTCCCCACCTCTGATTCCCCGCCTCTGATTCCCCGCCTCTGATTCCCCACCTCAGATTTCCCGGCTCTGATTCCCCACCTCTGATTCCCCACCTCTGATTCCCCGCCTCTGATTCCCCGCCTCTGATTCCCCACCTCTGATTCCCCACCTCTGATTCCCCGCCTCTGATTCCCCGCCTCTGATTCCCCACCTCAGATTCCTCACCTCTGATTCCCTGCCTCTAATTCCCCGCCTCTGATTCCCCACCTCTGATTCCCCACCTCTGATTCCCCGCCTCTGATTCCCCGCCTCTGATTCCCCACCTCAGATTTCCCGGCTCTGATTCCCTGCCTCAGATTCCCTGCGACAGATTCCCTGCCTCAGATTCCCTGCCTCTGATTCCCCGCCTCTTATTCCCCACCTCTTATTCCCCGCCTCAGATTCCCCACCTCTGATTACCCACCTCTGATTCCCCGCCTCTGATTCCCCGCCTCTGATTCCCCACCTCAGATTTCCCGGCTCTGATTCCCTGCCTCAGATTCCCTGCGACAGATTCCCTGCCTCAGATTCCCTGCCTCTGATTCCCCGCCTCTTATTCCCCACCTCTTATTCCCCGCCTCAGATTCCCCGGCTCTGATTCCCTGCCTCAGATTCCCTGCCTCAAATTCCCTGCCTCTGATTCCCCGCATCTGACTCCCCGCCTGTGATTCCCCGCCTCTGATTCCTCGCATCTGATTCCCAGCCTCTGATTCCCCGCCTCTGATTCCACGCCTCTGATTCCCCGCCTCTGATTCCCCGCCTCAGATTCCCCAGCTCTGATTCCCTGCCTCAGATTCCCTGCCTCAGATTCCCTGCCTCCGATTCCCCGCCTCTGATTCCCTGCCTCTGATACCCCGCCTCTGATTCCCCGCATCTGAATCCCAGCCTCTGAATCCCCGCCTCTGATTCCCCGCCTCTGTTTCCCCGCCTCGGATTCCCCGCCTCTGATTACCCGCCTCCCTTTCCACGCAACTTTCCCGGCCTCCGTTTCCCCACATCTCTTTCCCCGCCTCAGATTCCACGCCTCTGATTCCCCGCCTCTGATTCCCCACCTTTCATTCCCCGCCTCTCTTTCCCTGCCTCTATTTCCGCGCCTCTTTCTCTGCCTCTCTTTCCCCACATCTCTTTTCTTCCCTCTGATTCCCCGCCTCTGATTCCCCTC
This sequence comes from Narcine bancroftii, assembly GCF_036971445.1. Lineage (NCBI taxonomy): Eukaryota > Metazoa > Chordata > Chondrichthyes > Torpediniformes > Narcinidae > Narcine > Narcine bancroftii. Next base: position 93,314,080 of record NC_091481.1, read on the forward strand.
CTCTGATTCCCTGCCTCTGATTCCCTGCCTCTGATTCCCTGCCTCTGATTCCCCGCCTCTGATTCCCCGCCTCTGATTCCCTGCCTCTGATTCCCTGCCTCTGATTCCCTGCCTCTGATTCCGGTCCTCTGATTCCAAGCCTCTCTCTCCGTGTCTCTGATTCCCCGCCTCTGATTCCCTGCCTCTGATACCCTGCCTCTCATTCCCTACCTCTATTTCCGTGCATCATTCTCTGCATCTTGTTTCCCACATCTCATTTCCCCCCTCTGATAACCCGCCTCTGATTCCATGCCTGTGATTCCCTGCCTCAGATTCCCCGCTTCAGATACCCCTACTCAGATTCCCCGCCTCAGATTTCCCGCCTCAGATTCCCTGCCTCAGATTCCCTGCCTCAGATTCCCTGCCTCAGATTCCCAGCCTCAGATTCCCTTCATCTGATTCCCTTCATTTGATTCCCTGCGTCTGATTCCCGGCCTCTGATTCCCCGCCTCTGATTCCCCGCCTCTGATTCCCCACCTCTGATTCCCTGCCTCAGATTCCCTGGCTCAGATTCCCTGCTTCAGATTCCCTGCCTCAGATTCCCTGCCACTGTTTCCCCGCATCTGATTCCCCACCTCTGATTCCCCGCTTCTGATTCCCGCCTCTGATTCCCTGCCTCTGATTCCCCGCCTCTGAATCCCCGCCTCTGATTCCTCGCCTCTGATTCCCAGCCTCAGATTCCCCGGCTCTGATTCCATGCCTCAGATTCCCTGCCTCAGATTCCCTGCCTCCGATTCCCCGCCTCTGATTCCCCGCCTATGATTCCCCGCCTCTGATTCCCAGCCTCTGAATCCCCACCTCTGAATCCCCGCCTCTGATTCCCCGCCTCTGATTCCACGCCTCTGATTCCCCGCCTCTGATTCCAGGCCTCTTATTCCCCGCCTCTGATTCCCCACCTCTGATTGCCTGCCACTGATTGCCCGCCTCTGATTCCCCGCCTCTGATTCCCCGCCTCTGATTCCCCACCTCTGTCTGTATGCCTCTCTTTCGCCTCCGCTTTTTCCCCTACACTTTTTCCGCGCCTCTCTTTCCCTCCCTCAATTTCAACAACTCTGTTTGATCTGTTCTGTGTACCTCATTTTCAACACACAATTTCCAACCACTATGTTTTACCCATCACTTTCCCCGCCTCTATTTCTCCGCCTATGTTTACCCACCTCTGTTTACCCACCTGTTTCACCGCCTCTGATTCCCCGCCTATGATTCCCCACCTCTGACTCTACGCCTCTCTTTCGCCTCCACTCTTTCCACTCCACTCTTTCCATGCCTGTCTTTCCCTCCCTCAATTTCAACAACACTGTTTGATCTGTTTTGTGTACCTGATTTTAAACACACAAGTTCCAGCCACTATGTTTTGCCCGCCTCTTTCACGGCCTCTATTTATCCACCTATGTTTACCTGCCTCTGTTTACCCGCCTGTTTCCCCGCCTCTGATTCCCCACCTTTCATTCCCCGCCTCGCTTTCCCTGCCTCTATTTCCGCGCCTCTTTCACTGCCTCTCTTTCACCACATCTCTTTTCCTCCCGCTGATTCCCCGCCTCTGATTCCCCGCCTCTGATTCCCTGCCTCAGATTCCCTGCCTCTGATTCCCCGCCTCTGATTCCGCGCCTCTTATTCCCCGCCTCTGATTCCCCGCCTCTGATTCCCCGCCTCTGATGCCCTGCCTCAGATTCCCCAGCTCTGATTCCCTGCATCATCTTCCCCGCCTCATATTCCCTGCCTCTGATTCCCCGCCTCTGATTCCCTGCCTCTGATTCCCCGCCTCTGATTCCCTGCCTCAGATTCCCTGCCTCAGATTCCCTGCCTCAGATTCCCTGCCTCTGATTCCCCGCCTCTGATTCCCTGCCTCTGATTCCCTGCCTCAGATTCCCCGGCTCTGATTCCCTGCCTCAGATTCCCTGCCTCAAATTCCCTGCCTCTGATTCCCCGACTCTGATTCCCTGCCTCTGATTCCCTGCCTCAGATTCCCGGCTCTGATTCCCTGCCTCAGATTCCCTGCCTCAAATTCCCCGCCTCTGATTCCCCGCCTCTGATTCCTCGCATCTGATTCCCCGCCTCTGATTCCCCACCTCTGATTCCACGCCTCTGATTCCCCGCCTCTGATTCCCCGCCTCAGATTCCCCAGCTCTGATTCCCTGCCTCAGATTCCCTGCCTCAGATTCCCTGCGTCCGATTCCCCGCCTCTGAATCCCAGCCTCTGAATCCCCGCCTCTGATTCCCCGCCTCTGTTTCCCCGCCTCGGATTCCCCGCCTCTGATTCCCCGCCTCTGATTCCCTGCCTCTGATTACCCGCCTCCCTTTCCGCGCAACTTTCCCGGCCTCCGTTTCCCCACTTCTCTTTCCCCGCCTCAGATTCCACGCCTCTGATTCCCTGCATCAGATTCCCTGCCTCAGATTCCCTGCCTCTGACTCCCTGCATCAGATTCCATGCCTCTGATTCCCCGCCTCTGATTCCCCACTTCTGATTCCCCGCCTCTGATTCCCCGCCTCAGATTCCTTGCCTATGATTCCCTGCCTCTGATTCCCTGCCTCTGATTCCCTGTCTCTGATTCCCTGCCTCTGATTCCCTGCCCCTGATTCCCTGCCTCTGATTCCCCGCCTCTGATTCCCCACCTCTGTCTGTATGCCTCTCTTTCGCCTCTGCTTTTTCCCCTACACTTTTTCCGCGCCTCTCTTTCCCTCCCTCAATTTCAACAACTCTGTTTGATCTGTTCTGTGTACCTCATTTTCAAAACACAATTTCCAACCACTATGTTTCACCCATCACTTTCCCCGACTCTATTTCTCCACCTATGTTTACCCACCTCTGTTTACCGACCTGTTTCACCGCCTCTGATTCCCCGCCTATGATTCCCCACCTCTGTCTCTACGCCTCTCTTTCGCCTCCACTCTTTCCCCTCCACTCTTTCCGTGCCTGTCTTTCCCTCCCTCAATTTCAACAACACTGTTTGATCTGTTTTGTGTACCTGATTTTAAACACACAAGTTCCAACAACTATGTTTTGCCCGCCTCTTTCCCCGCCTCTATTTATCCACCTATGTTTACCTGCCTCTGTTTACCCGCCTGTTTCACATCCTCTCATTCCCCACCTCAGATTCCCCGCCTCTGATTCCCTGCCTCTGATTCCCCGGCTCTGATTCCCTGCCTCAGATTCCCTGCCTCAAATTCCCTGCCTCTGATTCCCCGCATCTGATTCCCCGCCTCTGATTCCCCGCCTCTGATTCCTCGCATCTGATTCCCCGCCTCTGATTCCCCGCCTCTGATTCCACGCCTCTGATTCCCCGCCTCTGATTCCCCGCATCAGATTCTCCAGCTCTGATTCCCTGCCTCAGATTCCCTGCCTCAGATTCCCTGCCTCCCATTCCCCGCCTCTGATTCCCCGCCTCTGATTCCCCGCCTCTGATTCCCCGCCTATGAATCCCAGCCTCTGAATCCCCGCCTCTGATTCCCCGCCTCAGTTTCCCCGCCTCTGTTTCCCCGCCTCTGATTCCCCGTCTCTGATTCCCTGCCTCTGATTACCCGCCTCCCTTTCCGCGCAACTTTCCCGGCCTCCGTTTCCCAACATCTCTTTCCCCGCCTCAGATTCCACGCCTCTGATTCCCCGCCTCTGATTCCCCACATTTCATTCCACGCCTCTCTTTCCCTGCCTCTATTTCCGCGCCTCTTTCTCTGCCTCTCTTTCCCCACATCTCTTTTCCTCCCTCTGAATCCCCACCTCTGATTCCCCTCCTCTGATTCCCTGCCTCAAATTCCCTGCCTCTGATTCCCCGCCTCTGAATCCCCGCCTCTGATTCCCCTCCTCTGATTCCCTGCCTCTGATTCTCTGCCTCTGATTCCCTGCCTCTGATTCCCCGCCTCTGATTCCCTGCCTCTGATTCCCTGCCTCTGATTCCCTGCCTCTGATTCCGCGCCTCTGATTCCACGCCTCTCTTTCCGTGTCTCTGATTCCCCGCCTCTCATTCCCTGCCTCTGATACCCTGCCTCTCATTCCCTGCCTCTATTTCCGTGCATCTTTCTCTGCATCTTGTTTCCCACATCTCATTTCCCCCCTCTGATAAACCGCCTCTGATTCCATGCCTGTGATTCCCTGCCTCAGATTCCCCGCCTCAGATTCCCCGACTCAGATTCCCCCTCTCAGATTCCCCGCCTCAGATTCCCTGCCTCAGATTCCCTGCCTCAGATTCCCTGCCTCAGATTCCCTGCCACAGATTCCCTTCATCTGATTCCCTTTATTTGATTCCCTGCGTCTGATTCCCCGCCTCAGATTCCCCGCCTCTGATTCCCCGCCTCTGATTCCCCACCTCTGATTCCCTGCCTCAAATTCCCTGGCTCATATTCCCTGCTTTAGATTCGCTGCCTCAGATTCCCTGCCTCTGATTCCCCGCATCTGATTCCCCGCCTCTGATTCCCCGCCTCTGATTCCCGCCTCAGATTCCCTGCCTCTGATTCCCTGCCTCTGATTCCCTGCCTCTGAATCCCCGCCTCCGATTCCGCACCCACGTTTCTCCGTCTCTGTTGCTCTGCCTCTTATTTGCTGGCTCAGTTTCGCCGGCTCTGATTCCGCACCTCTGATTCCACGCCTCTCTTTCCGTGTCTCTGATTCCCCGCCTCTGATTCCCTGCCTCTGATACCCTGCCTCTCTTTCGCTGCCTCTATTTCCGTGCCTCTTTCTCTGCATCTCGTTTCCCACATCTCATTTCCCCCCTCTGATAACCCGCCTCAGATTCCCCGCCTCATATTCCCCGCCTCAGATTCCCTGCCTCAGATTCCCTGCCTCAGATTCCCTTCATCTTATTCCCTTCATCTGATTCCCTGCCTCTGATTCCCCACCTCTGATTCCCCGCCTCTAATTCCCCGCCTCTGATTCCCCACTTCTGATTCCCCGCTTCTGATTCCCCGCCTCTGATTCGCCGCCTCTGATTCCCCGCCTCTGATTCCCCGCCTCTGATTCCCCGCCTCTGATGACCCGCCTCTGATTCCCCGCCTCAGATTCCCCGGCTCTGATTCCCTGCCTCAGATTTCCTGCCTCAGATTCCCTACCTCTGATTTCCCACTTCTGATTACCCGCCTCTGATTCCCCTCCTCTGATTCCCCGCCTCTGATTCCCCACCTCTGATTCCCCGCCTCAGATTCCCCGGCTCTGATTCCCCGCATCTGATTCCCTGCCTCTAATTCCCCGCCTCTGATTCCCGGCCTCTGATTCCCTGCCTCTGATTCCCCGCCTCTGATTCCCCGCCTCCCTTTCCGCACAACTTTCCCGGCCTCCGTTTCCAAACATCTCTTTCCCCGCCTCTAATTCCCCGCCTCAGATTCCCCGTCTCTGATTCCCTGCCTCAGATTCCCTGCCTCAGATTCGCCGTCTCTGATTTCCAACCTCTGATTGCCCGCCTCTGATTCCCCGCCTCTGATTCCCCAACTCTGTCTCTATGCCTCTCTTTCACCTCTGCTCTTTCCCCTCCACTCTTTCCGCGCCTTTCTTTCCCTCCCTCAATTTCAACAACTCTGTTTGATCTGTTCTGTGTACCTCATTTTCAACACACAATTTCCAACCACTATGTTTCACCCATCTCTTTCCCCGCCTCTATTTATCTGCCTATGTTTACCCACCTCTGTTTACCCGCCTGTTTCACTGCCTCTCATTCCCCACCTCAGATTCCCCGCCTCAGATTCCCCGCCTCTGATTCCCTGCCTCTGATTCCCTGCCTCTGATTCTCTGCCTCTGATTCCCTGCCACTGATATCCCGCCTCCGATTCCACACCAATGTTTCACCGCCTCTGTTTAACTGCCTCTTATTTCCCGGCTCAGATTCGCCGGCTCTGATTCCGCGCCTCTGATTCCACGCCTATGATTCCCCACCTCTGATTCCCTGCCTCAGATTCCCTGGCTCAGATTCCCTGCTTCAGATTCCCTGCATCAGATTCCCTGCCACTGATTCCCCGCATCTGATTCCCCGCCTCTGATTCCCCGCTTCTGATTCCCGCCTCTGATTCCCTGCCTCTGATTCCCCGCCTCTGAATCCCCGCCTCTGATTCCCCGCCTCAGATTCCCTGCCTATGATTCCCTGCCTCAGATTCCCTGCCTCTGATTCCGCGCCTCTGATTCCACGCTTCTCTTTCCGTGTCTCTGATAGCCCGCCTCTGATTCCCCGCCTCTGATTCCCCACCTCTGTTCCCTGCCTCAGATTCCCTGGCTCAGATTCCCTTCTTCAGATTCCCTGCCTCAGATCACCTGCCACTGATTCCCCGCATCTGATTCCCCGCCTCTGATTCCCCGCTTCTGATTCCCACCTCTGATTCCCTGCCTCTGATTCCCCGCCTCTGAATCCCCGCCTCTGATTCCTCGCCTCTGATTCCCTGCCTCAGATTCCCCGGCTCTGATTCCATGCCTCAGATTCCCTGCCTCAGATTCCCTGCCTCCGATTCCCCGCCTCTGATTCCCCGCCTATGATTCCCCGCCTCTGATTCCCAGCCTCTGAATCCCCACCTCTGAATCCCCGCCTCTGATTCCCCGCCTCTGATTCCACGCCTCTGATTCCCCGCCTCTGATTCCAGGCCTCTTATTCCCCGCCTCTGATTCCCCACCTCTGATTGCCTGCCACTGATTGCCCACCTCTGATTCCCCGCCTCTGATTCCCCGCCTCTGATTCCCCACCTCTGTCTGTATGCCTCTCTTTCGCCTCCGCTTTTTCCCCTACACTTTTTCCGCGCCTCTCTTTCCCTCCCTCAATTTCAACAACTCTGTTTGATCTGTTCTGTGTACCTCATTTTCAACACACAATTTCCAACCACTATGTTTCACCCATCACTTTCCCCGACTCTATTTCTCCGCCTATGTTTACCCACCTCTGTTTACCCACCTGTTTCACCGCCTCTGATTCCCCGCCTATGATTCCCCACCTCTGTCTCTACGCCTCTCTTTCGCCTCCACTCTTTCCCCTCCACTCTTTCCGTGCCTGTCTTTCCCTCCCTCAATTTCAACAACACTGTTTGATCTGTTTTGTGTACCTGATTTTAAACACACAAGTTCCAACCACTATGTTTTGCCCGCCTCTTTCACCGCCTCTATTTATCCACCTATGTTTACCTGCCTCTGTTTACCCGCCTGTTTCCCCGCCTCTGATTTCCCACCTTTCATTCCCCGCCTCGATTTCCCTGCCTCTATTTCCGTGCCTCTTTCACTGCCTCTCTTTCCCCACATCTCTTTTCCTCCCGCTGATTCCCCGCCTCTGATTCCCCGCCTCTGATTCCCTGCCTCTGATTCCCCGCCTCTGATTCCCTGCCTCAGATTCCCTGCCTCAGATTCCCTGCCTCTGATTCCCCGCCTCTTATTCCCCGCCTCAGATTCCCCGCCTCTGATTCCCCGCCTCTGATGCCCTGCCTCAGATTCCCCGGCTCTGATTCCCTGCATCAGCTTCCCTGCCTCATATTCCCTGCCTCTGATTCCCCGCCTCTGATTCCCTGCCTCTGATTCCCCGCCTCTGATTCCCTGCCTCAGATTCCCTGCCTCAGATTCCCTGCCTCAGATTCCCTGCCTCTGATTCCCCGCCTCTGATTCCCTGCCTCTGATTCCCTGCCTCAGATTCCCTGCCTCTGATTCCCCGCCTCTTATTCCCCACCTCATATTCCCCGCCTCAGATTCCCCGGCTCTGATTCCCTGCCTCAGATTCTCTGCCTCAAATTCCCTGCCTCTGATTCCCCGCCTCTGATTCCCCACCTCTGATTCCACGCCTCTGATTCCCCGCCTCTGATTCCCCGCCTCAGATTCCCCAGCTCTGATTCCCTGCCTCAGATTCCCTGCCTCAGATTCCCTGCGTCCGATTCCCCGCCTCTGAATCCCAGCCTCTGAATCCCCGCCTCTGATTCCCCGCCTCTGTTTCCCCGCCTCGGATTCCCCGCCTCTGATTCCCCGCCTCTGATTCCCTGCCTCTGATTACCCGCCTCCCTTTCCGCGCAACTTTCCCGGCCTCCGTTTCCCCACTTCTCTTTCCCCGCCTCAGATTCCACGCCTCTGATTCCTCGCCTCTGATTCCCCACCTTTCATTCCCCGCCTCTCTTTCCCTGCCCCTATTTCCGCGCCTCTTTCTCTGCCTCTCTTTCCCCACATCTCTTTTCCTCCCACTGATTCCCCGCCTCTGATTCCCCTCCTCTGATTCCCCGCCTCTGATTCCCCGCCTCTGATTCCCCGCCTCTGATTCCCCGCCTTTGATTCCCCTCCTCTGATTCCCTGCCTCTGATTCCCTGCCTCTGATTCCCTGCCTCTGATTCCCCGCCTCTGATTCCCCGCCTCTGATTCCCTGCCTCTGAATCCCTGCCTCTGATCCCGGGCCTCTGATTCCACGCCTCTCTTTCCGTGTCTCTGATTCCCTGCCTCTGATACCCTGCCTCTCATTCCCTGCCTCTATTTCCGTGCATCTTTCTCTGCATCTTGTTTCCCACATCTCATTTCCCCCCTCTGATAACCCGCCTCTGATTCCATGCCTGTGATTCCCTGCCTCAGATTCCCCGCCTCAGATTCCCCGACTCAGATTCCCCTCCTCAGATTCCCCGCCTCAGATTCCCTGCCTCAGATTCCCTGCCTCAGATTCCCTGCCTCAGATTCCCAGCCTCAGATTCCCTTCATCTGATTCCCTTCATTTGATTCCCTGCGTCTGATTCCCGGCCTCTGATTCCCCGCCTCTGATTCCCCGCCTCTGATTCCCCACCTCTGATTCCCTGCCTCAGATTCCCTGGCTCAGATTCCCTGCTTCAGATTCCCTGCCTCAGATTCCCTGCCACTGATTCCCCGCATCTGATTCCCCGCCTCTGATTCCCCGCTTCTGATTCCCGCCTCTGATTCCCTGCCTCTGATTCCCCGCCACTGAATCCCCACCTCTGATTCCTCTCCTTTGATTCCCTGCCTCAGATTCCCCGGCTCTGATTCCATGCCTCAGATTCCCTGCCTCAGATTCACTGCCTCCGATTCCCCGCCTCTGATTCCGCGCCTATGATTCCCCGCCTCTGATTCCCAGCCTCTGAATCCCCACCTCTGAATCCCCGCCTCTGATTCCCCGGCTCTGATTCCCCGCCTCTGATTCCACGCCACTGATTCCCCGCCTCTGATTCCAGGCCTCTTATTCCCCGCCTCTGATTCCCCACCTCTGATTGCCTGCCACTGATTGCCCGCCTCTGATTCCCTGCCTCTGATTCCCCGCCTCTGATTCCCCACCTCTGTCTGTATGCCTCTCTTTCGCCTCCGCTTTTTCCCCTACACTTTTTCCGTGCCTGTCTTTCCCTCCCTCAATTTCAACAACTCTGTTTGATCTGTTCTGTGTACCTCATTTTCAACACACAATTTCCAACCACTATGTTTCACCCATCACTTTCCCCGCCTCTATTTCTCCGCCTATGTTTACCCACCTCTGTTTACCCACCTGTTTCACCGCCTCTGATTCCCCGCGTATGATTCCCCACCTCTGTCTCTACGCCTCTCTTTCGCCTCCACTCTTTCCCCTCCACTCTTTCCGTGCCTGTCTTTCCCTCCATCAATTTCAACAACACTGTTTGATCTGTTTTGTGTACCTGATTTTAAACACACAAGTTCCAACCACTATGTTTTGCCCGCCTCTTTCCCCGCCTCTATTTATCCACCTATGTTTACCTGCCTCTGTTTACCCGCCTGTTTCACCGCCTCTCATTCCCAACCTCAGATTCCCCGCCTCTGATTCCCTGCCTCTGATTCCCCGGCTCTGATTCCCTGCCTCAGATTCCCCGCATCTGATTCCCCGCCTCTGATTCCCCGCCTCTGATTCCTCGCATCTGATTCCCCGCCTCTGATTCCCCACCTCTGATTCCACGCCTCTGATTCCCCGCCTCTGTTTCCCCGCCTCTGTTTCCCGGCCTCTGATTCCCCGTCTCTGATTCCCTGCCTCTGATTACCCGCCTCCCTTTCCGCGCAACTTTCCCGGCCTCCGTTTCCCCACATCTCTTTCCCCGCCTCAGATTCCACGCCTCTGATTCCCCGCCTCTGATTCCCCACATTTCATTCCACGCCTCTCTTTCCCTGCCTCTATTTCCGCGCCTCTTTCTCTGCCTCTCTTTCCCCACATCTCTTTTCCTCCCTCTGATTCCCCACCTCTGATTCCCCTCCTCTGATTCCCTGCCTCAAATTCCCTGCCTCTGATTCCCCGCCTCTGATTCCCCGCCTCTTATTCCCCTCCTCTGATTCCCTGCCTCTGATTCTCTGCCTCTGATTCCCCGCCTCTTATTCCCCTCCTCTGATTCCCTGCCTCTGATTCTCTGCCTCTGATTCCCCGCCTCAGATTCCCTGCCTCAGATTCCCTGCCTCAGATTCCCTGCCTCAGATTCCCTGCCTCAGATTCCCTTCATCTGATTCACTTCATTTGATTCCCTGCGTCTGATTCCCCGCCTCAGATTCCCCGCCTCTGATTCCCCGCCTCTGATTCCCCACCTCTGATTCCCTGCCTCAAATTCCCTGGCTCATATTCCCTGCTTCAGATTCCCTGCCTCATATTCCCTGCCTCTGATTCCCCGCCTCTGATTCCCTGCCTCTGATTCCCCGCCTCTGATTCCCTGCCTCAGATTCCCTGCCTCAGATTCCCTGCCTCAGATTCCCTGCCTCTGATTCCCCGCCTCTGATTCCCTGCCTCTGATTCCCTGCCTCAGATTCCCTGCCTCTGATTCCCCGCCTCTTATTCCCCACCTCATATTCCCCGCCTCAGATTCCCCAGCTCTGATTCCCTGCCTCAGATTCCCTGCCTCAAATTCCCTGCCTCTGATTCCCCGCATCTGATTCCCCGCCTCTGATTCCCCGCCTCTGATTCCTCGCATCTGATTCCCCGCCTCTGATTCCCCACCTCTGATTCCACGCCTCTGATTCCCCGCCTCTGATTCCCCGCCTCAGATTCCCCAGCTCTGATTCCCTGCCTCAGATTCCCTGCCTCAGATTCCCTGCGTCCGATTCCCCGCCTCTGAATCCCAGCCTCTGAATCCACGCCTCTGATTCCCCGCCTCTGTTTCCCCGCCTCGGATTCCCCACCTCTGATTACCCGCCTCCCTTTCCGCGCAACATTCCCGGCCTCCGTTTCCCCACTTCTCTTTTCCCGCCTCAGATTCCACGCCTTTGATTCCCTGCATCAGATTCCCTGCCTCAGATTCCCTGCCTCTGACTCCCTGCATCAGATTCCCTGCCTCTGATTCCCCGCCTCTGATTCCCCGCTTCTGATTCCCCGCCTCTGATTCACCGCCTCAGATTCCTTGCCTATGATTCCCCGCCTCTGATTCCCTGCCTCTGATTCCCTGACTCTGATTCCCTGCGTCTGATTCCCTGCCCCTGATTCCCTGCCTCTGATTCCGCTCTTCTGATTCCACGCCTCTCTTTCCGTGTCTCTGATTCCGCGCCTCTGATTCCCTGCCTCTGATACCCAGCCTCTCTTTGCCTGCCTCTATATCCGTGCCTCTTTCTCTGCATCTCGTTTACCACATCTCATTTCCCCACACTGATAACCCGCCTCTGATTCCCCGCCTCTGATTCCCCGCCTCTGATTCCCTGCCTCTAATTCCCCGCCTCTGATTCCCCACCTCTGATTCCCCACCTCTGATTCCCCGCCTCTGATTCCCCGCCTCTGATTCCCCACCTCAGATTTCCCGGCTCTGATTCCCTGCCTCAGATTCCCTGCGACAGATTCCCTGCCTCAGATTCCCTGCCTCTGATTCCCCGCCTCTTATTCCCCACCTCTTATTCCCCGCCTCAGATTCCCCGGCTCTGATTCCCTGCCTCAGATTCCCTGCCTCAAATTCCCTGCCTCTGATTCCCCGCATCTGATTCCCCGCCTGTGATTCCCCGCCTCTGATTCCTCGCATCTGATTCCCAGCCTCTGATTCCCCGCCTCAGATTCCCCAGCTCTGATTCCCTGCCTCAGATTCCCTGCCTCAGATTCCCTGCCTCCGATTCCCCGCCTCTGATTCTCCGCCTCTGATACCCCGCCTCTGATTCCCCGCATCTGAATCCCAGCCTCTGAATCCCCGCCTCTGATTCCCCACCTTTCATTCCCCGCCTCTCTTTCCCTGCCTCTATTTCAGCGCCTCTTTCTCTGCCTCTCTTTCCCCACATCTCTTTTCTTCCCTCTGATTCCCCGCCTCTGATTCCCCTCCTCTGATTCCCTGCCTCTGATTCCCTGCCTCTGATTCCCCGCCTCTGATTCCCCGCCTCTGATTCCCCACCTCTGATTCCCCTCCTCTCATTCCCTGCCTCTGATTCCTTGCCTCTTATTCCCTGCCTCTGATTCCCCGCCTCTGATTCCCTGCCTCAGATTCCCCAGCTCTGATTCCCTGCCTCAGATTCCCTGCCTCAGATTCCCTGCGTCCGATTCCCCGCCTCTGAATCCCAGCCTCTGAATCCCCGCCTCTGATTCCCCGCCTCTGTTTCCCCGCCTCGGATTCCCCGCCTCTGATTCCCCGCCTCTGATTCCCTGCCTCTGATTACCCGCCTCCCTTTCCGCGCAACTTTCCCGGCCTCCGTTTCCCCACTTCTCTTTCCCCGCCTCAGATTCCACGCCTCTGATTCCTCGCCTCTGATTCCCCACCTTTCATTCCCCGCCTCTCTTTCCCTGCCCCTATTTCCGCGCCTCTTTCTCTGCCTCTCTTTCCCCACATCTCTTTTCCTCCCACTGATTCCCCGCCTCTGATTCCCCTCCTCTGATTCCCCGCCTCTGATTCCCCGCCTCTGATTCCCCGCCTCTGATTCCCCGCCTTTGATTCCCCTCCTCTGATTCCCTGCCTCTGATTCCCTGCCTCTGATTCCCTGCCTCTGATTCCCCGCCTCTGATTCCCCGCCTCTGATTCCCTGCCTCTGAATCCCTGCCTCTGATCCCGGGCCTCTGATTCCACGCCTCTCTTTCCGTGTCTCTGATTCCCTGCCTCTGATACCCTGCCTCTCATTCCCTGCCTCTATTTCCGTGCATCTTTCTCTGCATCTTGTTTCCCACATCTCATTTCCCCCCTCTGATAACCCGCCTCTGATTCCATGCCTGTGATTCCCTGCCTCAGATTCCCCGCCTCAGATTCCCCGACTCAGATTCCCCTCCTCAGATTCCCCGCCTCAGATTCCCTGCCTCAGATTCCCTGCCTCAGATTCCCTGCCTCAGATTCCCAGCCTCAGATTCCCTTCATCTGATTCCCTTCATTTGATTCCCTGCGTCTGATTCCCGGCCTCTGATTCCCCGCCTCTGATTCCCCGCCTCTGATTCCCCACCTCTGATTCCCTGCCTCAGATTCCCTGGCTCAGATTCCCTGCTTCAGATTCCCTGCCTCAGATTCCCTGCCACTGATTCCCCGCATCTGATTCCCCGCCTCTGATTCCCCGCTTCTGATTCCCGCCTCTGATTCCCTGCCTCTGATTCCCCGCCTCTGAATCCCCACCTCTGATTCCTCTCCTTTGATTCCCTGCCTCAGATTCCCCGGCTCTGTTTCCATGCCTCAGATTCCCTGCCTCAGATTCCCTGCCTCCGATTCCCCGCCTCTGATTCCGCGCCTATGATTCCCCACCTCTGATTCCCAGCCTCTGAATCCCCACCTCTGAATCCCCGCCTCTGATTCCCCGGCTCTGATTCCCCGCCTCTGATTCCACGCCACTGATTCCCCGCCTCTGATTCCAGGCCTCTTATTCCCCGCCTCTGATTCCCCACCTCTGATTGCCTGCCACTGATTGCCCGCCTCTGATTCCCTGCCTCTGATTCCCCGCCTCTGATTCCCCACCTCTGTCTGTATGCCTCTCTTTCGCCTCCGCTTTTTCCCCTACACTTTTTCCGTGCCTGTCTTTCCCTCCCTCAATTTCAACAACTCTGTTTGATCTGTTCTGTGTACCTCATTTTCAACACACAATTTCCAACCACCATGTTTCACCCATCACTTTCCCCGCCTCTATTTCTCCGCCTATGTTTACCCACCTCTGTTTACCCACCTGTTTCACCGCCTCTGATTCCCCGCGTATGATTCCCCACCTCTGTCTCTACGCCTCTCTTTCGCCTCCACTCTTTCCCCTCCACTCTTTCCGTGCCTGTCTTTCCCTCCATCAATTTCAACAACACTGTTTGATCTGTTTTGTGTACCTGATTTTAAACACACAAGTTCCAACCACTATGTTTTGCCCGCCTCTTTCCCCGCCTCTATTTATCCACCTATGTTTACCTGCCTCTGTTTACCCGCCTGTTTCACCGCCTCTCATTCCCAACCTCAGATTCCCCGCCTCTGATTCCCTGCCTCTGATTCCCCGGCTCTGATTCCCTGCCTCAGATTCCCCGCATCTGATTCCCCGCCTCTGATTCCCCGCCTCTGATTCCTCGCATCTGATTCCCTGCCTCTGATTCCCCACCTCTGATTCCACGCCTCTGATTCCCCGCCTCTGATTCCCCGCATCAGATTCTCCAGCTCTGATTCCCTGCCTACCATTCCCCGCCTCTGATTCCCCGCCTCTGATTCCCCGCCTCTGATTCCCCGCCTCTGTTTCCCCGCCTCTGTTTCCCCGCCTCTGATTCCCCGTCTCTGATTCCCTGCCTCTGATTACCCGCCTCCCTTTCCGCGCAACTTTCCCGGCCTCCGTTTCCCCACATCTCTTTCCCCGCCTCAGATTCCACGCCTCTGATTCCCCGCCTCTGATTCCCCACATTTCATTCCACGCCTCTCTTTCCCTGCCTCTATTTCCGCGCCTCTTTCTCTGCCTCTCTTTCCCCACATCTCTTTTCCTCCCTCTGATTCCCCACCTCTGATTCCCCTCCTCTGATTCCCTGCCTCAAATTCCCTGCCTCTGATTCCCCGCCTCTGATTCCCCGCCTCTTATTCCCCTCCTCTGATTCCCTGCCTCTGATTCTCTGCCTCTGATTCCCCGCCTCTTATTCCCCTCCTCTGATTCCCTGCCTCTGATTCTCTGCCTCTGATTCCCCGCCTCAGATTCCCTGCCTCAGATTCCCTGCCTCAGATTCCCTGCCTCAGATTCCCTGCCTCAGATTCCCTTCATCTGATTCACTTCATTTGATTCCCTGCGTCTGATTCCCCGCCTCAGATTCCCCGCCTCTGATTCCCCGCCTCTGATTCCCCACCTCTGATTCCCTGCTTCAAATTCCCTGGCTCATATTCCCTGCTTCAGATTCCCTGCCTCATATTCCCTGCCTCTGATTCCCCGCCTCTGATTCCCTGCCTCTGATTCCCCGCCTCTGATTCCCTGCCTCAGATTCCCTGCCTCAGATTCCCTGCCTCAGATTCCCTGCCTCTGATTCCCCGCCTCTGATTCCCTGCCTCTGATTCCCTGCCTCAGATTCCCTGCCTCTGATTCCCCGCCTCTTATTCCCCACCTCATATTCCCCGCCTCAGATTCCCCAGCTCTGATTCCCTGCCTCAGATTCCCTGCCTCAAATTCCCTGCCTCTGATTCCCCGCATCTGATTCCCCGCCTCTGATTCCCCGCCTCTGATTCCTCGCATCTGATTCCCCGCCTCTGATTCCCCACCTCTGATTCCACGCCTCTGATTCCCCGCCTCTGATTCCCCGCCTCAGATTCCCCAGCTCTGATTCCCTGCCTCAGATTCCCTGCCTCAGATTCCCTGCGTCCGATTCCCCGCCTCTGAATCCCAGCCTCTGAATCCACGCCTCTGATTCCCCGCCTCTGTTTCCCCGCCTCGGATTCCCCACCTCTGATTACCCGCCTCCCTTTCCGCGCAACATTCCCGGCCTCCGTTTCCCCACTTCTCTTTTCCCGCCTCAGATTCCACGCCTTTGATTCCCTGCATCAGATTCCCTGCCTCAGATTCCCTGCCTCTGACTCCCTGCATCAGATTCCCTGCCTCTGATTCCCCGCCTCTGATTCCCCGCTTCTGATTCCCCGCCTCTGATTCACCGCCTCAGATTCCTTGCCTATGATTCCCCGCCTCTGATTCCCTGCCTCTGATTCCCTGACTCTGATTCCCTGCGTCTGATTCCCTGCCCCTGATTCCCTGCCTCTGATTCCGCTCTTCTGATTCCACGCCTCTCTTTCCGTGTCTCTGATTCCGCGCCTCTGATTCCCTGCCTCTGATACCCAGCCTCTCTTTGCCTGCCTCTATATCCGTGCCTCTTTCTCTGCATCTCGTTTACCACATCTCATTTCCCCACACTGATAACCCGCCTCTGATTCCCCGCCTCTGATTCCCCGCCTCTGATTCCCTGCCTCTAATTCCCCGCCTCTGATTCCCCACCTCTGATTCCCCACCTCTGATTCCCTGCCTCAGATTCCCTGCCTCAGATTCCCTGCCTCAGATTCCCTGCCTCTGATTCCCCGCCTCTGATTCCCTGCCTCTGATTCCCTGCCTCAGATTCCCTGCCTCTGATTCCCCGCCTCTTATTCCCCACCTCATATTCCCCGCCTCAGATTCCCCAGCTCTGATTCCCTGCCTCAGATTCCCTGCCTCAAATTCCCTGCCTCTGATTCCCCGCATCTGATTCCCCGCCTCTGATTGCCCGCCTCTGATTCCTCGCATCTGATTCCCCGCCTCTGATTCCCCACCTCTGATTCCACGCCTCTGATTCCCCGCCTCTGATTCCCCGCCTCAGATTCCCCAGCTCTGATTCCCTGCCTCAGATTCCCTGCCTCAGATTCCCTGCGTCCGATTCCCCGCCTCTGAATCCCAGCCTCTGAATCCACGCCTCTGATTCCCCGCCTCTGTTTCCCCGCCTCGGATTCCCCACCTCTGATTACCCGCCTCCCTTTCCGCGCAACATTCCCGGCCTCCGTTTCCCCACTTCTCTTTTCCCGCCTCAGATTCCACGCCTTTGATTCCCTGCATCAGATTCCCTGCCTCAGATTCCCTGCCTCTGACTCCCTGCATCAGATTCCCTGCCTCTGATTCCCCGCCTCTGATTCCCCGCTTCTGATTCCCCGCCTCTGATTCACCGCCTCAGATTCCTTGCCTATGATTCCCCGCCTCTGATTCCCTGCCTCTGATTCCCTGACTCTGATTCCCTGCGTCTGATTCCCTGCCCCTGATTCCCTGCCTCTGATTCCGCTCTTCTGATTCCACGCCTCTCTTTCCGTGTCTCTGATTCCGCGCCTCTGATTCCCTGCCTCTGATACCCAGCCTCTCTTTGCCTGCCTCTATATCCGTGCCTCTTTCTCTGCATCTCGTTTACCACATCTCATTTCCCCACACTGATAACCCGCCTCTGATTCCCCGCCTCTGATTCCCCGCCTCTGATTCCCTGCCTCTAATTCCCCGCCTCTGATTCCCCACCTCTGATTCCCCACCTCTGATTCCCCGCCTCTGATTCCCCGCCTCTGATTCCCCACCTCAGATTTCCCGGCTCTGATTCCCTGCCTCAGATTCCCTGCGACAGATTCCCTGCCTCAGATTCCCTGCCTCTGATTCCCCGCCTCTTATTCCCCACCTCTTATTCCCCGCCTCAGATTCCCCGGCTCTGATTCCCTGCCTCAGATTCCCTGCCTCAAATTCCCTGCCTCTGATTCCCCGCATCTGATTCCCCGCCTGTGATTCCCCGCCTCTGATTCCTCGCATCTGATTCCCAGCCTCTGATTCCCCGCCTCAGATTCCCCAGCTCTGATTCCCTGCCTCAGATTCCCTGCCTCAGATTCCCTGCCTCCGATTCCCCGCCTCTGATTCTCCGCCTCTGATACCCCGCCTCTGATTCCCCGCATCTGAATCCCAGCCTCTGAATCCCCGCCTCTGATTCCCCACCTTTCATTCCCCGCCTCTCTTTCCCTGCCTCTATTTCAGCGCCTCTTTCTCTGCCTCTCTTTCCCCACATCTCTTTTCTTCCCTCTGATTCCCCGCCTCTGATTCCCCTCCTCTGATTCCCTGCCTCTGATTCCCTGCCTCTGATTCCCCGCCTCTGATTCCCCGCCTCTGATTCCCCACATCTGATTCCCCTCCTCTCATTCCCTGCCTCTGATTCCTTGCCTCTTATTCCCTGCCTCTGATTCCCCGCCTCTGATTCCCTGCCTCAGATTCCCC
This sequence comes from Narcine bancroftii, assembly GCF_036971445.1. Lineage (NCBI taxonomy): Eukaryota > Metazoa > Chordata > Chondrichthyes > Torpediniformes > Narcinidae > Narcine > Narcine bancroftii. The sequence goes on from NC_091481.1 coordinate 93,332,111, forward strand.
AGCTCTGATTCCCTGCCTCAGATTCCCTGCCTCAGATTCCCTGCGTCCGATTCCCCGCCTCTGAATCCCAGCCTCTGAATCCCCGCCTCTGATTCCCCGCCTCTGTTTCCCCGCCTCGGATTCCCCGCCTCTGATTCCCCGCCTCTGATTCCCTGCCTCTGATTACCCGCCTCCCTTTCCGCGCAACTTTCCCGGCCTCCGTTTCCCCACTTCTCTTTCCCCGCCTCAGATTCCACGCCTCTGATTCCTCGCCTCTGATTCCCCACCTTTCATTCCCCGCCTCTCTTTCCCTGCCCCTATTTCCGCGCCTCTTTCTCTGCCTCTCTTTCCCCACATCTCTTTTCCTCCCACTGATTCCCCGCCTCTGATTCCCCTCCTCTGATTCCCCGCCTCTGATTCCCCGCCTCTGATTCCCCGCCTCTGATTCCCCGCCTTTGATTCCCCTCCTCTGATTCCCTGCCTCTGATTCCCTGCCTCTGATTCCCTGCCTCTGATTCCCCGCCTCTGATTCCCCGCCTCTGATTCCCTGCCTCTGAATCCCTGCCTCTGATCCCGGGCCTCTGATTCCACGCCTCTCTTTCCGTGTCTCTGATTCCCTGCCTCTGATACCCTGCCTCTCATTCCCTGCCTCTATTTCCGTGCATCTTTCTCTGCATCTTGTTTCCCACATCTCATTTCCCCCCTCTGATAACCCGCCTCTGATTCCATGCCTGTGATTCCCTGCCTCAGATTCCCCGCCTCAGATTCCCCGACTCAGATTCCCCTCCTCAGATTCCCCGCCTCAGATTCCCTGCCTCAGATTCCCTGCCTCAGATTCCCTGCCTCAGATTCCCAGCCTCAGATTCCCTTCATCTGATTCCCTTCATTTGATTCCCTGCGTCTGATTCCCGGCCTCTGATTCCCCGCCTCTGATTCCCCGCCTCTGATTCCCCACCTCTGATTCCCTGCCTCAGATTCCCTGGCTCAGATTCCCTGCTTCAGATTCCCTGCCTCAGATTCCCTGCCACTGATTCCCCGCATCTGATTCCCCGCCTCTGATTCCCCGCTTCTGATTCCCGCCTCTGATTCCCTGCCTCTGATTCCCCGCCTCTGAATCCCCACCTCTGATTCCTCTCCTTTGATTCCCTGCCTCAGATTCCCCGGCTCTGTTTCCATGCCTCAGATTCCCTGCCTCAGATTCCCTGCCTCCGATTCCCCGCCTCTGATTCCGCGCCTATGATTCCCCACCTCTGATTCCCAGCCTCTGAATCCCCACCTCTGAATCCCCGCCTCTGATTCCCCGGCTCTGATTCCCCGCCTCTGATTCCACGCCACTGATTCCCCGCCTCTGATTCCAGGCCTCTTATTCCCCGCCTCTGATTCCCCACCTCTGATTGCCTGCCACTGATTGCCCGCCTCTGATTCCCTGCCTCTGATTCCCCGCCTCTGATTCCCCACCTCTGTCTGTATGCCTCTCTTTCGCCTCCGCTTTTTCCCCTACACTTTTTCCGTGCCTGTCTTTCCCTCCCTCAATTTCAACAACTCTGTTTGATCTGTTCTGTGTACCTCATTTTCAACACACAATTTCCAACCACCATGTTTCACCCATCACTTTCCCCGCCTCTATTTCTCCGCCTATGTTTACCCACCTCTGTTTACCCACCTGTTTCACCGCCTCTGATTCCCCGCGTATGATTCCCCACCTCTGTCTCTACGCCTCTCTTTCGCCTCCACTCTTTCCCCTCCACTCTTTCCGTGCCTGTCTTTCCCTCCATCAATTTCAACAACACTGTTTGATCTGTTTTGTGTACCTGATTTTAAACACACAAGTTCCAACCACTATGTTTTGCCCGCCTCTTTCCCCGCCTCTATTTATCCACCTATGTTTACCTGCCTCTGTTTACCCGCCTGTTTCACCGCCTCTCATTCCCAACCTCAGATTCCCCGCCTCTGATTCCCTGCCTCTGATTCCCCGGCTCTGATTCCCTGCCTCAGATTCCCCGCATCTGATTCCCCGCCTCTGATTCCCCGCCTCTGATTCCTCGCATCTGATTCCCCGCCTCTGATTCCCCACCTCTGATTCCACGCCTCTGATTCCCCGCCTCTGATTCCCCGCATCAGATTCTCCAGCTCTGATTCCCTGCCTACCATTCCCCGCCTCTGATTCCCCGCCTCTGATTCCCCGCCTCTGATTCCCCGCCTCTGTTTCCCCGCCTCTGTTTCCCCGCCTCTGATTCCCCGTCTCTGATTCCCTGCCTCTGATTACCCGCCTCCCTTTCCGCGCAACTTTCCCGGCCTCCGTTTCCCCACATCTCTTTCCCCGCCTCAGATTCCACGCCTCTGATTCCCCGCCTCTGATTCCCCACATTTCATTCCACGCCTCTCTTTCCCTGCCTCTATTTCCGCGCCTCTTTCTCTGCCTCTCTTTCCCCACATCTCTTTTCCTCCCTCTGATTCCCCACCTCTGATTCCCCTCCTCTGATTCCCTGCCTCAAATTCCCTGCCTCTGATTCCCCGCCTCTGATTCCCCGCCTCTTATTCCCCTCCTCTGATTCCCTGCCTCTGATTCTCTGCCTCTGATTCCCCGCCTCTTATTCCCCTCCTCTGATTCCCTGCCTCTGATTCTCTGCCTCTGATTCCCCGCCTCAGATTCCCTGCCTCAGATTCCCTGCCTCAGATTCCCTGCCTCAGATTCCCTGCCTCAGATTCCCTTCATCTGATTCACTTCATTTGATTCCCTGCGTCTGATTCCCCGCCCCAGATTCCCCGCCTCTGATTCCCCGCCTCTGATTCCCCACCTCTGATTCCCTGCTTCAAATTCCCTGGCTCATATTCCCTGCTTCAGATTCCCTGCCTCATATTCCCTGCCTCTGATTCCCCGCCTCTGATTCCCTGCCTCTGATTCCCCGCCTCTGATTCCCTGCCTCAGATTCCCTGCCTCAGATTCCCTGCCTCAGATTCCCTGCCTCTGATTCCCCGCCTCTGATTCCCTGCCTCTGATTCCCTGCCTCAGATTCCCTGCCTCTGATTCCCCGCCTCTTATTCCCCACCTCATATTCCCCGCCTCAGATTCCCCAGCTCTGATTCCCTGCCTCAGATTCCCTGCCTCAAATTCCCTGCCTCTGATTCCCCGCATCTGATTCCCCGCCTCTGATTCCCCGCCTCTGATTCCTCGCATCTGATTCCCCGCCTCTGATTCCCCACCTCTGATTCCACGCCTCTGATTCCCCGCCTCTGATTCCCCGCCTCAGATTCCCCAGCTCTGATTCCCTGCCTCAGATTCCCTGCCTCAGATTCCCTGCGTCCGATTCCCCGCCTCTGAATCCCAGCCTCTGAATCCACGCCTCTGATTCCCCGCCTCTGTTTCCCCGCCTCGGATTCCCCACCTCTGATTACCCGCCTCCCTTTCCGCGCAACATTCCCGGCCTCCGTTTCCCCACTTCTCTTTTCCCGCCTCAGATTCCACGCCTTTGATTCCCTGCATCAGATTCCCTGCCTCAGATTCCCTGCCTCTGACTCCCTGCATCAGATTCCCTGCCTCTGATTCCCCGCCTCTGATTCCCCGCTTCTGATTCCCCGCCTCTGATTCACCGCCTCAGATTCCTTGCCTATGATTCCCCGCCTCTGATTCCCTGCCTCTGATTCCCTGACTCTGATTCCCTGCGTCTGATTCCCTGCCCCTGATTCCCTGCCTCTGATTCCGCTCTTCTGATTCCACGCCTCTCTTTCCGTGTCTCTGATTCCGCGCCTCTGATTCCCTGCCTCTGATACCCAGCCTCTCTTTGCCTGCCTCTATATCCGTGCCTCTTTCTCTGCATCTCGTTTACCACATCTCATTTCCCCACACTGATAACCCGCCTCTGATTCCCCGCCTCTGATTCCCCGCCTCTGATTCCCTGCCTCTAATTCCCCGCCTCTGATTCCCCACCTCTGATTCCCCACCTCTGATTCCCCGCCTCTGATTCCCCGCCTCTGATTCCCCACCTCAGATTTCCCGGCTCTGATTCCCTGCCTCAGATTCCCTGCGACAGATTCCCTGCCTCAGATTCCCTGCCTCTGATTCCCCGCCTCTTATTCCCCACCTCTTATTCCCCGCCTCAGATTCCCCGGCTCTGATTCCCTGCCTCAGATTCCCTGCCTCAAATTCCCTGCCTCTGATTCCCCGCATCTGATTCCCCGCCTGTGATTCCCCGCCTCTGATTCCTCGCATCTGATTCCCAGCCTCTGATTCCCCGCCTCAGATTCCCCAGCTCTGATTCCCTGCCTCAGATTCCCTGCCTCAGATTCCCTGCCTCCGATTCCCCGCCTCTGATTCTCCGCCTCTGATACCCCGCCTCTGATTCCCCGCATCTGAATCCCAGCCTCTGAATCCCCGCCTCTGATTCCCCACCTTTCATTCCCCGCCTCTCTTTCCCTGCCTCTATTTCAGCGCCTCTTTCTCTGCCTCTCTTTCCCCACATCTCTTTTCTTCCCTCTGATTCCCCGCCTCTGATTCCCCTCCTCTGATTCCCTGCCTCTGATTCCCTGCCTCTGATTCCCCGCCTCTGATTCCCCGCCTCTGATTCCCCACCTCTGATTCCCCTCCTCTCATTCCCTGCCTCTGATTCCTTGCCTCTTATTCCCTGCCTCTGATTCCCCGCCTCTGATTCCCTGCCTCTGATACCCTGCCTCTCATTCCCTACCTCTATTTCCGTGCATCATTCTCTGCATCTTGTTTCCCACATCTCATTTCCCCCCTCTGATAACCCGCCTCTGATTCCATGCCTGTGATTCCCTGCCTCAGATTCCCTGCTTCAGATTCCCCTACTCAGATTCTCCGCCTCAGATTCACTGCCTCAGATTCCCTGCCTCAGATTCCCAGCCTCAGATTCCCTTCATCTGATTCCCTTCATTTGATTCCCTGCGTCTGATTCCCGGCCTCTGATTCCCCGCCTCTGATTCCCCACCTCTGATTCCCTGCCTCAGATTCCCTGGCTCAGATTCCCTGCTTCAGATTCCCTGCCTCAGATTCCCTGCCACTGATTCCCCGCATCTGATTCCCCGCCTCTGATTCCCCGCTTCTGATTCCCGCCTCTGATTCCCTGCCTCTGATTCCCCGCCTCTGAATCCCCGCCTCTGATTTCTCGCCTCTGATTCCCTGCCTCAGATTCCCCGGCTCTGATTCCATGCCTCAGATTCCCTGCCTCAGATTCCCTGCCTCCGATTCCCCGCCTCCGATTCCCCGCCTATGATTCCCCGCCTCTGATTCCCAGCCTCTGAATCCCCACCTCTGAATCACCGCCTCTGATTCCCCGCCTCTGATTCCACGCCTCTGATTCCCCGCCTCTGATTCCAGGCCTCTTATTCCCCGCCTCTGATTCCCCACCTCTGATTGCCTGCCACTGATTGCCCGCCTCTGATTCCCCGCCTCTGATACCCCGCCTCTGATTCCCCACCTCTGTCTGTATGCCTCTCTTTCGCCTCCGCTTTTTCCCCTACACTTTTTCCGCGCCTCTCTTTCCCTCCCTCAATTTCAACAACTCTGTTTGATCTGTTCTGTGTAACTCATTTTCAACACAAAATTTCCAACCACTATGGTTCACCCATCACTTTCCCCGCCTCTATTTCTCCGCCTATGTTTACCCACCTCTGTTTACCCACCTGTTTCACCGCCTCTGATTCCCCGCCTATGATTCCCCACCTCTGTCTCTACGCCTCTCTTTCGCCTCCACTCTTTCCCCTCCACTCTTTCCGTGCCTGTCTTTCCCTCCCTCAATTTCAACAACACTGTTTGATCTGTTTTGTGTACCTGATTTTAAACACACAAGTTCCAACCACTATGTTTTGCACGCCTCTTTCACCGCCTCTATTTATCCACCTATGTTTACCTGCCTCTGTTTACCCGCCTGTTTCCCCGCCTCTGATTCCCCACCTTTCATTCCCCGCCCCGCTTTCCCTGCCTCTATTTCCGTGCCTCTTTCACTGCCTCTCTTTCCCCACATCTCTTTTCCTCCCGCTGATTCCCCGCCTCTGATTCCCCGCTTCTGATTCCCTGCCTCTGATTCCCCGCCTCTGATTCCCTGCCTCAGAATCCCTGCCTCAGATTCCCTGCCTCAGATTCCCTGCCTCTGATTCCCCGCCTCTGATTCCCCGCCTCTTATTCCCCGCCTCTGATTCCCCGCCTCTGATTCCCCGCCTCTGATGCCCTGCCTCAGATTCCCCGGCTCTGATTCCCTGCATCAGCTTCCCTGCCTCATATTCCCTGCCTCTGATTCCCCACCTCTGATTCCCTGCCTCTGATTCCCCGCCTCTGATTCCCTGCCTCAGATTCCCTGCCTCAGATTCCCTGCCTCAGATTCCCTGCCTCTGATTCCCCGCCTCTGATTCCCTGCCTCTGATTCCCTGCCTCAGATTCCCTGCCTCTGATTCCCCGCCTCTTATTCCCCACCTCATATTCCCCGCCTCAGATTCCCCGGCTCTGATTCCCTGCCTCAGATTCCCTGCCTCAAATTCCCTGCCTCTGATTCCCCGCATCTGATTCCCCGCCTCTGATTCCCCGCCTCTGATTCCTCGCATCTGATTCCCCGCCTCTGATTCCCTGCCTCAGATTCCCTGCCTCTGATTCCCCGCCTCTGATTCCCCGCCTCTGATTCCCCACCTCTGATTCCCCTCCTCTCATTCCCTGCCTCTGATTCCTTGCCTCTTATTCCCTGCCTCTGATTCCCCGCCTCTGATTCCCTGCCTCTGATACCCTGCCTCTCATTCCCTACCTCTATTTCCGTGCATCATTCTCTGCATCTTGTTTCCCACATCTCATTTCCCCCCTCTGATAACCCGCCTCTGATTCCATGCCTGTGATTCCCTGCCTCAGATTCCCTGCTTCAGATTCCCCTACTCAGATTCTCCGCCTCAGATTCCCTGCCTCAGATTCCCTGCCTCAGATTCCCAGCCTCAGATTCCCTTCATCTGATTCCCTTCATTTGATTCCCTGCGTCTGATTCCCGGCCTCTGATTCCCCGCCTCTGATTCCCCACCTCTGATTCCCTGCCTCAGATTCCCTGGCTCAGATTCCCTGCTTCAGATTCCCTGCCTCAGATTCCCTGCCACTGATTCCCCGCATCTGATTCCCCGCCTCTGATTCCCCGCTTCTGATTCCCGCCTCTGATTCCCTGCCTCTGATTCCCCGCCTCTGAATCCCCGCCTCTGATTTCTCGCCTCTGATTCCCTGCCTCAGATTCCCCGGCTCTGATTCCATGCCTCAGATTCCCTGCCTCAGATTCCCTGCCTCCGATTCCCCGCCTCCGATTCCCCGCCTATGATTCCCCGCCTCTGATTCCCAGCCTCTGAATCCCCACCTCTGAATCACCGCCTCTGATTCCCCGCCTCTGATTCCACGCCTCTGATTCCCCGCCTCTGATTCCAGGCCTCTTATTCCCCGCCTCTGATTCCCCACCTCTGATTGCCTGCCACTGATTGCCCGCCTCTGATTCCCCGCCTCTGATACCCCGCCTCTGATTCCCCACCTCTGTCTGTATGCCTCTCTTTCGCCTCCGCTTTTTCCCCTACACTTTTTCCGCGCCTCTCTTTCCCTCCCTCAATTTCAACAACTCTGTTTGATCTGTTCTGTGTAACTCATTTTCAACACAAAATTTCCAACCACTATGGTTCACCCATCACTTTCCCCGCCTCTATTTCTCCGCCTATGTTTACCCACCTCTGTTTACCCACCTGTTTCACCGCCTCTGATTCCCCGCCTATGATTCCCCACCTCTGTCTCTACGCCTCTCTTTCGCCTCCACTCTTTCCCCTCCACTCTTTCCGTGCCTGTCTTTCCCTCCCTCAATTTCAACAACACTGTTTGATCTGTTTTGTGTACCTGATTTTAAACACACAAGTTCCAACCACTATGTTTTGCACGCCTCTTTCACCGCCTCTATTTATCCACCTATGTTTACCTGCCTCTGTTTACCCGCCTGTTTCCCCGCCTCTGATTCCCCACCTTTCATTCCCCGCCCCGCTTTCCCTGCCTCTATTTCCGTGCCTCTTTCACTGCCTCTCTTTCCCCACATCTCTTTTCCTCCCGCTGATTCCCCGCCTCTGATTCCCCGCTTCTGATTCCCTGCCTCTGATTCCCCGCCTCTGATTCCCTGCCTCAGAATCCCTGCCTCAGATTCCCTGCCTCAGATTCCCTGCCTCTGATTCCCCGCCTCTGATTCCCCGCCTCTTATTCCCCGCCTCTGATTCCCCGCCTCTGATTCCCCGCCTCTGATGCCCTGCCTCAGATTCCCCGGCTCTGATTCCCTGCATCAGCTTCCCTGCCTCATATTCCCTGCCTCTGATTCCCCACCTCTGATTCCCTGCCTCTGATTCCCCGCCTCTGATTCCCTGCCTCAGATTCCCTGCCTCAGATTCCCTGCCTCAGATTCCCTGCCTCTGATTCCCCGCCTCTGATTCCCTGCCTCTGATTCCCTGCCTCAGATTCCCTGCCTCTGATTCCCCGCCTCTTATTCCCCACCTCATATTCCCCGCCTCAGATTCCCCGGCTCTGATTCCCTGCCTCAGATTCCCTGCCTCAAATTCCCTGCCTCTGATTCCCCGCATCTGATTCCCCGCCTCTGATTCCCCGCCTCTGATTCCTCGCATCTGATTCCCCGCCTCTGATTCCCTGCCTCAGATTCCCTGCGTCAGATTCCCCGCCTCTGAATCCCAGCCTCTGAATCCCCGCCTCTGATTCCCCGCCTCTGTTTCCCCGCCTCGGATTCCCCGCCTCTGATTCCCCGCCTCTGATTCCCTGCCTCTGATTACCCGCCTCACTTTCCGCTCAACTTTACCGGCCTCCGTTTCCCCACTTCTCTTTCCCCGCCTCAGATTCCACGCCTCTGATTCCTCGCCTCTGATTCCCCACCTTTCATTCCCCGCCTCTCTTTCCCTGCCCCTATTTCCGCACCTCTTTCTCTGCCTCTCTTTCCCCACATCTCTTTTCCTCCCACTGATTCCCCGCCTCTGATTCCCCTCCTCTGATTCCCCGCCTCTGATTCCCCGCCTTTGATTCCCCTCCTCTGATTCCCTGCCTCTGATTCCCTGCCTCTGATTCCCTGCCTCTGATTCCCCGCCTCTGATTCCCTGCCTCTGATTCCCTGCCTCTGATTCCCTGCCTCTGATCCCGGGCCTCTGATTCCACGCCTCTCTTTCCGTGTCTCTCATTCCCTGCCTCTGATACCCTGCCTCTCATTCCCTGCCTCTATTTCCGTGCATCTTTCTCTGCATCTTGTTTCCCACATCTCATTTCCCCCCTCTGATAACCCGCCTCTTATTCCATGCCTGTGATTCCCTGCCTCAGATTCCCCGCCTCAGATTCCCCGACTCAGATTCCCCACCTCAGATTCCCCGCCTCAGATTCCCTGCCTCAGATTCCCTGCCTCAGATTCCCTGCCTCAGATTCCCTGCCTCAGATTCCCTTCATCTGATTCCCTTCATTTGATTCCCTGCGTCTGATTCCCGGCCTCTGATTCCCCGCCTCTGATTCCCCGCCTCTGATTCCCCACCTCTGATTCCCTGCCTCAGATTCCCTGGCTCAGATTCCCTGCTTCAGATTCGCTGCCTCAGATTCCCTGCGTCCGATTCCCCGCCTCTGAATCCCAGTCTCTGAATCCCCGCCTCTGATTCCCCGCCTCTGTTTCCCCGCCTCGGATTCCCCGCCTCTGATTCCCCGCGTCTGATTCCCTGCCTCTGATTACCCGCCTCCCTTTCCGCGCAACTTTCCCGGCCTCCATTTCCCCACTTCTCTTTCCCCGCCTCAGATACCACGCCTCTGATTCCTCGCCTCTGATTCCCCACCTTTCATTCCCCGCCTCTCTTTCCCTGCCCCTATTTCCGCGCCTCTTTCTCTGCCTCTCTTTCCCCACATCTCTTTTCCTCCCACTGATACCCCGCCTCTGACTCCCCTCCTCTGATTCCCCGCCTCTGATTCCCCGCCTCTGATTCCCCGCCTCTGATTCCCCGCCTCTGATTCCCCGCCTTTGATTCCCCTCCTCTGATTCCCTGCCTCTGATTCCCTGCCTCTGATTCCCTGCCTCTGATTCCCCGCCTCTGACTCCCTGCCTCTGATTCCCTGCCTCTGATTCCCTGCCTCTGATCCCGGGCCTCTGATTCCACGCCTCTCTTTCCGTGTCTCTGATTCCCTGCCTCTGATACCCTGCCTCTCATTCCCTGCCTCTATTTCCGTGCATCTTTCTCTGCATCTTGTTTCCCACATCTCATTTCCCCCCTCTGATAACCCGCCTCTGATTCCATGCATGTGATTCCCTGCCTCAGATTCCCCGCCTCAGATTCCCCGACTCAGATTCCCCGCCTCAGATTCCCCGCCTCAGATTCCCTGCCTCAGATTCCCTGCCTCAGATTCCCTGCCTCAGATTCCCTTCATCTGATTCCCTTCATTTGATTCCCTGCGTCTGATTCCCGGTCTCTGATTCCCCGCCTCTGATTCCCCACCTCTGATTCCCTGCCTCAGATTCCCTGGCTCAGATTCCCTGCTTCAGATTCGCTGCCTCAGATTCCCTGCCACTGATTCCCCGCATCTGATTGCCCGCCTCTGATTCCCCGCTTCTGATTCCCGCCTCTGATTCCCTGCCTCTGATTCCCCGCCTCTGAATCCCCGCCTCTGATTCTCTGCCTCTGATTCCCTGCCACTGATATCCCGCCTCCGATTCCACACCAATGTTTCACCGCCTCTGTTTAACTGCCTCTTATTTCCCGGCTCAGATTCGCCGGCTCTGATTCCGCGCCTCTTATTCCACGCTTCTCGTTCCGTGTCTCTGATAGCCCGCCTCTGATTCCCCGCCTCTGATTCCCCACCTCAGATTCCCCAGCTCTGATTCCCTGCATCAGATTCCCTGCCTCAGATTCCCTGCCTCTGATTCCCTGCATCAGATTCCCTGCCTCTGATTCCCCGCCTCTGATTCCCCGCTTCTGATTCCCCCCCTCTGATTCCCCGCCTCAGATTCCCTGCCTATGAATCCCTGCCTCTGATTCCCTGCCTCTGATTCCGCGCCTCTGATTCCAAGCTTCTCTTTCCGTGTCTCTGATAGCCCACCTCTGATTCCCCGCCTCTGATTCCCCGCCTCACATTCCCCGGCTCTGATTCCCTGCATCAGATTCCCTGCCTCAGATTCCCTGCCTCTGACTCCCTGCATCAGATTCCCTGCCTCTGATTCCCCGCCTCTGACTCCCTGCCTCTGATTCCCTGCCTCTGATTCCCTGCCTCTGATCCCGGGCCTCTGATTCCACGCCTCTCTTTCCGTGTCTCTGATTCCCTGCCTCTGATACCCTGCCTCTCATTCCCTGCCTCTATTTCCGTGCATCTTTCTCTGCATCTTGTTTCCCACATCTCATTTCCCCCCTCTGATAACCCGCCTCTGATTCCATGCATGTGATTCCCTGCCTCAGATTCCCCGCCTCAGATTCCCCGACTCAGATTCCCCGCCTCAGATTCCCCGCCTCAGATTCCCTGCCTCAGATTCCCTGCCTCAGATTCCCTGCCTCAGATTCCCTTCATCTGATTCCCTTCATTTGATTCCCTGCGTCTGATTCCCGGTCTCTGATTCCCCGCCTCTGATTCCCCACCTCTGATTCCCTGCCTCAGATTCCCTGGCTCAGATTCCCTGCTTCAGATTCGCTGCCTCAGATTCCCTGCCACTGATTCCCCGCATCTGATTGCCCGCCTCTGATTCCCCGCTTCTGATTCCCGCCTCTGATTCCCTGCCTCTGATTCCCCGCCTCTGAATCCCCGCCTCTGATTCCCTGCCTCAGATTCCTCGGCTCTGATTCCATGCCTCAGATTCCCTGCCTCAGATTCCCTGCCTCCGATTCCCCGCCTCTGATTCCCCGCCTCTGATACCCCGCCTCTGATTCCCCGCATCTGAATCCCAGCCTCTGAATCCCCGCCTCTGATTCCCCGCCTCTGTTTCCACGCCTCGGATTCCCCGCCTCTGATTACCCGCCTCCCTTTCCGCGCAACTTTCCCGGCCTCCGTTTCCCCACATCTCTTTCCCCACCTCAGATTCCACGCCTCTGATTCCCCGCATCTGATTCCCCACCTTTCATTCCCCGCCTCTCTTTCCCTGCCTCTATTTCCGCGCCTCTTCCTCTGCCTCTCTTTCCCCACATATCTTTTCTTCCCTCTGATTCCCCGCCTCTGATTCCCCTCCTCTGATTCCCTGCCTCTGATTCCCTGCCTCTGATTCCCCGCCTCTGATTCCCTGCCTCTGATTCCCTGCCTCTGATTCCCTGCCTCTGATTCCGGTCCTCTGATTCCAAGCCTCTCTTTCCGTGTCTCTGATTCCCCGCCTCTGATTCCCTGCCTCTGATACCCTGCCTCTCATTCCCTACCTCTATTTCCGTGCATCATTCTCTGCATCTTGTTTCCCACATCTCATTTCCCCCCTCTGATAACCCGCCTCTGATTCCATGCCTGTGATTCCCTGCCTCAGATTCCCCGCTTCAGATTCCCCTACTCAGATTCCCCGCCTCAGATTTCCCGCCTCAGATTCCCTGCCTCAGATTCCCTGCCTCAGATTCCCTGCCTCAGATTCCCAGCCTCAGATTCCCTTCATCTGATTCCCTTCATTTGATTCCCTGCGTCTGATTCCCGGCCTCTGATTCCCCGCCTCTGATTCCCCGCCTCTGATTCCCCACCTCTGATTCCCTGCCTCAGATTCCTTGGCTCAGATTCCCTGCTTCAGATTCCCTGCCTCAGATTCCCTGCCACTGATTCCCCGCATCTGATTCCCCGCCTCTGATTCCCTGCTTCTGATTCCCGCCTCTGATTCCCTGCCTTTGATTCCCCGCCTCTGAATCCCCGCCTCTGATTTCTCGCCTCTGATTCCCTGCCTCAGATTCCCCGGCTCTGATTCCATGCCTCAGATTCCCTGCCTCAGATTCCCTGCCTCCGATTCCCCGCCTCTGATTCCCCGCCTATGATTCCCCGCCTCTGATTCCCAGCCTCTGAATCCCTACCTCTGTATCCCCGCCTCTGATACCCCACCTCTGATTCCACGCCTCTGATTCCCCACCTCTGATTCCCTGCCTCAGATTCCCCAGCTCTGATTCCCTGCCTCAGATTCCCTGCCTCAGATTCCCTGCGTCCGATTCCCCGCCTCTGAATCCCAGCCTCTGATTCCCCGCCTCTGATTCCCCGCCTCTGTTTCCCCGCCTCGGATTCCCCGCCTCTGATTCCCCGCCTCTGATTCCCTGCCTCTGATTACCCGCCTCCCTTTCCGCGCAACTTTCCCGGCCTCCGTTTCCCCACTTCTCTTTCCCCGCCTCAGATTCCACGCCTCTGATTCCTCGCCTCTGATTCCCCACCTTTCATTCCCCGCCTCTCTTTCCCTGCCCCTATTTCCGCGCCTCTTTCTCTGCCTCTCTTTCCCCACATCTCTTTTCCTCCCACTGATTCCCCGCCTCTGATTCCCCTTCTCTGATTCCCCGCCTCTGATTCCCTGCCTCTGATTCCCCGCCTCTGATTCCCCGCCTCTGATTCCCCGCCTTTGATTCCCCTCCTCTGATTCCCTGCCTCTGATTCCCTGCCTCTGATTCCCTGCCTCTAATTCCCCGCCTCTGATTCCCTGCCTCTGATTCCCTGCCTCTGATTCCCTGCCTCTGATCCCGGGCCTCTGATTCCACGCCTCTCTTTCCGTGTCTCTGATTCCCTGCCTCTGATACCCTGCCTCTCATTCCCTGCCTCTATTTCCGTGCATCTTTCTCTGCATCTTGTTTCCCACATCTCATTTCCCCCCTCTGATAACCCGCCTCTGATTCCATGCCTGTGATTCCCTGCCTCAGATTCCCTGCCTCAGATTCCCCGACTCAGATTCCCCACCTCAGATTCCCCGCCTCAGATTCCCTGCCTCAGATTCCCTGCCTTAGATTCCCTGCCTCAGATTCCCTGCCTCAGATTCCCTTCATCTGATTCCCTTCATTTGATTCCCTGCGTCTGATTCCCGGCCTCTGATTCCCCGCCTCTGATTCCCCGCCTCTGATTCCCCACCTCTGATTCCCTGCCTCAGATTCCCTGGCTCAGATTCCCTGCTTCAGATTCGCTGCCTCAGATTCCCTGCGTCCGATTCCCCGCCTCTGAATCCCAGCCTCTGAATCCCCGCCTCTGATTCCCCGGCTCTGTTTGCCCGCCTCGGATTCCCCGCCTCTGATTCCCCGCCTCTGATTCCCTGCCTCTTATTACCCGCCTCCCTTTCCGCGCAACTTTCCCGGCCTCCGTTTCCCCACTTCTCTTTCCCCGCCTCAGATTCCACGCCTCTGATTCCTCGCCTCTGATTCCCCACCTTTCATTCCCCGCCTCTCTTTCCCTGCCCCTATTTCCGCGCCTCTTTCTCTGCCTCTCTTTCCCCACATCTCTTTTCCTCCCACTGATTCCCCGCCTCTGATTCCCCTCCTCTGATTCCCCGCCTCTGATTCCCCGCCTCTGATTCCCCGCCTCTGATTCCCCGCCTCTGATTCCCCGCCTTTGATTCCCCTCCTCTGATTCCCTGCCTCTGATTACCTGCCTCTGATTCCCTGCCTCTGATTCCCCGCCTCTGATTCCCTGCCTCTGATTCCCTGCCTCTGATTCCCTGCCTCTGATCCCGGGCCTCTGATTCCACGCCTCTCTTTCCGTGTCTCTGATTTCCTGCCTCTGATACCCTGCCTCTCATTCCCTGCCTCTATTTCCGTGCATCTTTCTCTGCATCTTGTTTCCCACATCTCATTTCCCCCCTCTGATAACCCGCCTCTGATTCCATGCCTGTGATTCCCTGCCTCAGATTCCCCGCCTCAGATTCCCCGACTCAGATTCCCCGCCTCAGATTCCCCGCCTCAGATTCCCTGCCTCAGATTCCCTGCCTCAGATTCCCTGCCTCAGATTCCCTGCCTCAGATTCCCTTCATCTAATTCCCTTCATTTGATTCCCTGCGTCTGATTCCCGGCCTCCGATTCCCCGCCTCTGATTCCGCGCCTATGATTCCCCGCCTCTGATTCCCAGCCTCTGAATCCCCACCTCTGAATCCCCGCCTCTGATTCCCCGCCTCTGATTCCCCGCCTCTGATTCCACGCCACTGATTCCCCGCCTCTGATTCCAGGCCTCTTATTCCCCGCCTCTGATTCCCCACCTCTGATTGCCTGCCACTGATTGCCCGCCTCTGATTCCCCGCCTCTGATTCCCCGCCTCTGATTCCCCACCTGTCTGTATGCCTCTCTTTCGCCTCCGCTTTTTCCCCTACACTTTTTCCGCGCCTCTCTTTCCCTCCCTCAATTTCAACAACTCTGTTTGATCTGTTCTGTGTACCTCATTTTCAACACACAATTTCCAACCACTATGTTTCACCCATCACTTTCCCCGCCTCTATTTCCCCGCCTATGTTTACCCACCTCTGTTTACCCACCTGTTTCACCGCCTCTGATTCCCCGCGTATGAATCCCCACCTCTGTCTCTACGCCTCTCTTTCGCCTCCGCTGTTTCACCTCCACTCTTTCCATGCCTGTCTTTCCCTCCCTCAATTTCAACAACACTGTTTGATCTGTTTTGTGTACCTGATTTTAAACACACAAGTTCCAACCACTAAGTTTTGCCCGCCTCTTTCCCCGCCTCTATTTATCCACCTATGTTTACCTGCCTCTGTTTACCCGCCTGTTTCACCGCCTCTCATTCCCCACCTCAGATTCCCCGCCTCTGATTCCCTGCCTCTGATTCCCCGGCTCTGATTCTCTGCCTCAGATTCCCTGCCTCAAATTCCCTGCCTCTTATTCCCCGCATCTGATTCTCCGCCTCTGATTCCCCGCCTCCGATTCCTCGCATCTGATTCCCCGCCTCTGATTCCCCGCCTCTGATTCCACGCCTCTGATTCCCCGCCTCTGATTCCCCGCATCAGATTCTCCAGCTCTGATTCCCTGCCTCAGATTCCCTGCCTCAGATTCCCTGCCTCCCATTCCCCGCCTCTGATTCCCCGCCTCTGATTCCCCGCCTCTGATTCCCCGCCTCTGAATCCCAGCCTCTGAATCCCCGCCTCTGATTCCCCGCCTCTGTTTCCCCGCCTCTGTTTCCCCGCCTCTGATTCCCCGTCTCTGATTCCCTGCCTCTGATTACCCGCCTCCCTTTCCGCGCAACTTTCCCGGCCTCCGTTTCCCCACATCTCTTTCCCCGCCTCAGATTCCACGCCTCTGATTCCCCGCCTCTGATTCCCCACATTTCATTCCACGCCTCTCTTTCCCTGCCTCTATTTCCGTGCCTCTTTCTCTGCCTCTCTTTCCCCACATCTCTTTTCCTCCCTCTGATTCCCCACCTCTGATTCCCCTCCTCTGATTCCCTGCCTCAAATTCCCTGCCTCTGATTCCCCGCCTCTGATTCCCTGCCTCTGATTCCCCTCCTCTGATTCCCTGCCTCTGATTCTCTGCCTCTGATTCCCTGCCTCTGATTCCCCGCCTCTGATTCCATGCCTCTGATTCCCTGCCTCTGATTCCCTGCCTCTGATTCCGCGCCTCTGATTCCACGCCTCTCTTTCCGTGTCTCTGATTCCCTGCCTCTCATTCCCTGCCTCCATTTCCGTGCATCTTTCTCTGCATCTTGTTTCCCACATCTCATTTCCCCCCTCTGATAAACCGCCTCTGATTCCATGCCTGTGATTCCCTGCCTCAGATTCCCCGCCTCAGATTCCCCGACTCAGATTCCCCCTCTCAGATTCCCCGCCTCAGATTCCCTGCCTCAGATTCCCTGCCTCAGATTCCCTGCCTCAGATTCCCTGCCTCAGATTCCCTTCATCTGATTCCCTTCATTTGATTCCCTGCGTCTGATTCCCCGCCTCAGATTCCCCGCCTCTGATTCCCCGCCTCTGATTCCCCACCTCTGATTCCCTGCCTCAAATTCCCTGGCTCATATTCCCTGCTTCAGATTCCCTGCCTCAGATTCCCTGCCTCTGATTCCCCGCATCTGATTCCCCGCCTCTGATTCCCCGCCTCTGATTCCCCGCCTCTGATTCCCCACCTCTGATTCCCTGCCTCAGATTCCCTGGCTCAGATTCCCTGCTTCAGATTCGCTGCCTCAGATTCCCTGCGTCCGATTCCCCGCCTCTGAATCCCAGCCTCTGAATCCCCGCCTCTGATTCCCCGGCTCTGTTTGCCCGCCTCGGATTCCCCGCCTCTGATTCCCCGCCTCTGATTCCCTGCCTCTTATTACCCGCCTCCCTTTCCGCGCAACTTTCCCGGCCTCCGTTTCCCCACTTCTCTTTCCCCGCCTCAGATTCCACGCCTCTGATTCCTCGCCTCTGATTCCCCACCTTTCATTCCCCGCCTCTCTTTCCCTGCCCCTATTTCCGCGCCTCTTTCTCTGCCTCTTTTTCCCCACATCTCTTTTCCTCCCACTGATTCCCCGCCTCTGATTCCCCTCCTCTGATTCCCCGCCTCTGATTCCCCGCCTCTGATTCCCCGCCTCTGATTCCCCGCCTCTGATTCCCCGCCTTTGATTCCCCTCCTCTGATTCCCTGCCTCTGATTCCCTGCCTCTGATTCCCTGCCTCTGATTCCCCGCCTCTGATTCCCTGCCTCTGATTCCCTGCCTCTGATTCCCTGCCTCTGATCCCGGGCCTCTGATTCCACGCCTCTCTTTCCGTGTCTCTGATTACCTGCCTCTGATACCCTGCCTCTCATTCCCTGCCTCTATTTCCGTGCATCTTTCTCTGCATCTTGTTTCCCACATCTCATTTCCCCCCTCTGATAACCCGCCTCTGATTCCATGCCTGTGATTCCCTGCCTCAGATTCCCCGCCTCAGATTCCCCGACTCAGATTCCCCGCCTCAGATTCCCCGCCTCAGATTCCCTGCCTCAGATTCCCCACCTCTGATTCCGCGCCTATGATTCCCCGCCTCTGATTCCCTTCATCTAATTCCCTTCATTTGATTCCCTGCGTCTGATTCCCGGCCTCCGATTCCCCGCCTCTGATTCCGCGCCTATGATTCCCCGCCTCTGATTCCCAGCCTCTGAATCCCCACCTCTGAATCCCCGCCTCTGATTCCCCGCCTCTGATTCCCCGCCTCTGATTCCACGCCACTGATTCCCCGCCTCTGATTCCAGGCCTCTTATTCCCCGCCTCTGATTCCCCACCTCTGATTGCCTGCCACTGATTGCCCGCCTCCGATTCCCCGCCTCTGATTCCCCGCCTCTGATTCCCCACCTGTCTGTATGCCTCTCTTTCGCCTCCGCTTTTTCCCCTACACTTTTTCCGCGCCTCTCTTTCCCTCCCTCAATTTCAACAACTCTGTTTGATCTGTTCTGTGTACCTCATTTTCAACACACAATTTCCAACCACTATGTTTCACCCATCACTTTCCCCGCCTCTATTTCCCCGCCTATGTTTACCCACCTCTGTTTACCCACCTGTTTCACCGCCTCTGATTCCCCGCGTATGAATCCCCACCTCTGTCTCTACGCCTCTCTTTCGCCTCCACTGTTTCACCTCCACTCTTTCCGTGCCTGTCTTTCCCTCCCTCAATTTCAACAACACTGTTTGATCTGTTTTGTGTACCTGATTTTAAACACACAAGTTCCAACCACTAAGTTTTGCCCGCCTCTTTCCCCGCCTCTATTTATCCACCTATGTTTACCTGCCTCTGTTTACCCGCCTGTTTCACCGCCTCTCATTCCCCACCTCAGATTCCCCGCCTCTGATTCCCTGCCTCTGATTCCCCGGCTCTGATTCTCTGCCTCAGATTCCCTGCCTCAAATTCCCTGCCTCTGATTCCCCGCATCTGATTCTCCGCCTCTGATTCCCCGCCTCCGATTCGTCGCATCTGATTCCCCGCCTCTGATTCCCCGCCTCTGATTCCACGCCTCTGATTCCCCGCCTCTGATTCCCCGCATCAGATTCTCCAGCTCTGATTCCCTGCCTCAGATTCCCTGCCTCAGATTCCCTGCCTCCCATTCCCCGCCTCTGATTCCCCGCCTCTGATTCCCCGCCTTTGATTCCCCGCCTCTGAATCCCAGCCTCTGAATCCCCGCCTCTGATTCCCCGCCTCTGTTTCCCCGCCTCTGTTTCCCCACCTCTGACTCCCCGTCTCTGATTCCCTGCCTCTGATTACCCGCCTCCCTTTCCGCGCAACTTTCCCGGCCTCCGTTTCCCCACATCTCTTTCCCCGCCTCAGATTCCACGCCTCTGATTCCCCGCCTCTGATTCCCCACATTTCATTCCACGCCTCTCTTTCCCTGCCTCTATTTCCGTGCCTCTTTCTCTGCCTCTCTTTCCCCACATCTCTTTTCCTCCCTCTGATTCCCCACCTCTGATTCCCCTCCTCTGATTCCCTGCCTCAAATTCCCTGCTTCTGATTCCCCGCCTCTGATTCCCTGCCTCTGATTCCCCTCCTCTGATTCCCTGCCTCTGATTCTCTGCCTCTGATTCCCTGCCTCTGATTCCCCGCCTCTGATTCCATGCCTCTGATTCCCTGCCTCTGATTCCCTGCCTCTGATTCCGCGCCTCTGATTCCACGCCTCTCTTTCCGTGTCTCTGATTCCCCGCCTCTGATTCCCTGCCTCTGATACCCTGCCTCTCATTCCCTGCCTCCATTTCCGTGCATCTTTCTCTGCATCTTGTTTCCCACATCTCATTTCCCCCCTCTGATAAACCGCCTCTGATTCCATGCCTGTGATTCCCTGCCTCAGATTCCCCGCCTCAGATTCCCCGCCTCAGATTCCCCCTCTCAGATTCCCCGCCTCAGATTCCCTGCCTCAGATTCCCTGCCTCAGATTCCATGCCTCAGATTCCCTGCCTCAGATTCCCTTCATCTGATTCCCTTCATTTGATTCCCTGCGTCTGATTCCCCGCCTCAGATTCCCCGCCTCTGATTCCCCGCCTCTGATTCCCCACCTCTGATTCCCTGCCTCAAATTCCCTGGCTCATATTCCCTGCTTCAGACTCCCTGCCTCAGATTCCCTGCCTCTGATTCCCCGCATCTGATTCCCCGCCTCTGATTCCCCGCCTCTGATTCCCGCCTCAGATTCCCTGCCTCTGATTCCCTGCCTCTGATTCCCTGCATCTGATTCCCTGCCTCTGAATCCCCGCCTCCGATTCCACACCCACGTTTCTCCGTCTCTGTTGCTCTGCCTCTTATTTGCTGGCTCAGTTTCGCCGGCTCTGATTCCGCACCTCTGATTCCACGCCTCTCTTTCCGTGTCTCTGATTCCCCGCCTCTGATTCCCTGCCTCTGATACCCTGCCTCTCTATCGCTGCCTCTATTTCCGTGCCTCTTTCTCTGCATCTCGTTTCCCACATCTCATTTCCCTCCTCTGATAACCCACCTCAGATTCCCCGCCTCATATTCCCCGCCTCAGATTCCCTGCCTCAGATTCCCTTCATCTTATTCCCTTCATCTGATTCCCTGCCTCTGATTCCCCACCTCTGATTCCCCGCCTCTAACTCCCCGCCTCTTATTCCCCGCATCTGATTCCCCGCTTCTGATTCCCCGCCTCTGATTCGCCGCCTCTGATTCCCCGCCTCTGATTCCCCGCCTCTGATTCCCCGCCTCTGATGACCCGCCTCTGATTCCCCGCCTCAGATTCCCCGGCTCTGATTCCCTGCCTCAGATTTCCTGCCTCAGATTCCCTACCTCTGATTTCCCACTTCTGATTACCCGCCTCTGATTCCCCTCCTCTGATTCCCCGCCTCTGATTCCCCACCTCTGATTCCCCGCCTCAGATTCCCCGGCTCTGATTCCCCGCATCTGATTCCCTGCCTCTAATTCCCCGCCTCTGATTCCCGGCCTCTGATTCCCTGCCTCTGATTCCCCGCCTCTGATTCCCCGCCTCCCTTTCCGCACAACTTTCCCTGCCTCCGTTTCCAAACATCTCTTTCCCCGCCTCTAATTCCCCGCCTCAGATTCCCCGGCTCTGATTCCCTGCCTCAGATTCCCTGCCTCAGATTCCCCGTCTCTGATTTCCCACCTCTGATTGCCCGCCTCTGATTCCCCGTCTCTGATTCCCCGCCTCTGATTCCCCAACTCTGTCTCTATGCCTCTCTTTCACCTCTGCTCTTTCCCCTCCACTCTTTCCATGCCTTTCTTTCCCTCCCTCAATTTCAACAACTCTGTTTGATCTGTTCTGTGTACGTCATTTTCAACGCACAATTTCCAACCACTATGTTTCACCCATCTCTTTCCCCGCCTCTATTTATCTGCCTATGTTTACCCACCTCTGTTTACCCGCCTGTTTCACCGCCTCTCATTCCCCACCTCAGATTCCCCGCCTCAGATTCCCCGCCTCTGATTCCCTGCCTCTGATTCCCTGCCTCTGATTCTCTGCCTCTGATTCCCTGCCACTGATATCCCGCCTCCGATTCCACACCAATGTTTCACCGCCTCTGTTTAACTGCCTCTTATTTCCCGGCTCAGATTCGCCGGCTCTGATTCCGCGCCTCTGATTCCACGCTTCTCGTTCCGTGTCTCTGATAGCCCGCCTCTGATTACCCGCCTCTGATTCCCCACCTCAGATTCCCCGGCTCTGATTCCCTGCATCAGATTCCCTGCCTCAGATTCCCTGCCTCTGATTCCCTGCATCAGATTCCCTGCCTCTGATTCCCCGCCTCTGATTCCCCGCTTCTGATTCCCCGCCTCTGATTCCCCGCCTCAGATTCCCTGCCTATGAATCCCTGCCTCTGATTCTCTGCCTCTGATTCCGCGCCTCTGATTCCAAGCTTCTCTTTCCGTGTCTCTGATAGCCCGCCTCTGATTCCCCGCCTCTGATTCCCCGCCTCAGATTCCCCGGCTCTGATTCCCTGCATCAGATTCCCCGCCTCAGATTCCTTGCCTATGATTCCCTGCCTCTGATTCCCTGCCTCTGATTCCCTGACTCTGATTCCTTGCCTCTGATTCCCTGCCCCTGATTCCCTGCCTCTGATTCCGCGCTTCTGATTCCACGCCTCTCTTTCCGTGTCTCTGATTCCGCGCCTCTGATTCCCTGCCTCTGATACCCTGCCTCTCTTTGCCTGCCTCTATATCCGTGCCTCTTTCTCTGCATCTCGTTTACCACATCTCATTTCCCCCCACTGATAACCCGCCTCTGATTCCCCGCCTCTAATTCCCCGCCTCTGATTCCCTGCATCTAATTCCCCGCCTCTGATTCCCCACCTCTGATTCCCCACCTCTGATTCCCCGCCTCTGATTCCCCGCCTCTGATTCCCCACGTCAGATTTCCCGGCTCTGATTCCCTGCCTCAGATTCCCTGCGACAGATTCCCTGCCTCAGATTCCCTGCCTCTGATTCCCCGCCTCTTTTTCCCCACCTCTTATTCCCCGCCTCAGATTCCCCGGCTCTGATTCCCTGCCTCAGATTCCCTGCCTCAAATTCCCTGCCTCTGATTCCCCGCATCTGATTCCCCGCCTGTGATTCCCCGCCTCTGATTCCTCACATCCGATTCCCAGCCTCTGATTCCCCGCCTCTGATTCCACGCCTCTGATTCCCCACCTCTGATTCCCCGCCTCAGATTCCCCAGCTCTGATTCCCTGCCTCAGATTCCCTGCCTCAGATTCCCTGCCTCCGATTCCCCACCTCTGATTCCCCGCCTCTGATACCCCGCCTCTGATTCCCCACATCTGAATCCCAGTCTCTGAATCCCCGCCTCTGATTCCCCTCCTCTGTTTCCCCGCCTCGGATTCCCCGCCTGTGATTACCCGCTCTCCCTTTCCGCGCAACGTTCCCGGCCTCCGTTTCCCCACATCTCTTTCCCCGCCTCAGATTCCACGCCTCTGATTCCCCGCCTCTGATTCCCCACCTTATATTCCCCGCCTCTCTTTCCCTGCCTCTATTTCCGCGCCTCTTTCTCTGCCTCTCTTTCCCCACATCTCTTTTCTTCCCTCTGATTCCCCGCCTCTGATTCCCCTCCTCTGATTCCCTGCCTCTGATTCCCTGACTCTGATTCCCCGCCTCTGATTCCCCGCCTCTGATTCCCCTCCTCTGATTCCCTGCCTCTGATTCCCTGCCTCTTATTCCCTGCCTCTGATTCCCCGCCTCTGATTCCCTGCCTCTGATTCCCTGCCTCTGATTCCCTGCCTCTGATTCCGGTCCTCTGATTCCAAGCCTCTCTTTCCGTGTCTCTGATTCCCCGCCTCTGATTCCCTGCCTCTGATACCCTGCCTCTCATTCCCTACCTCTATTTCCGTGCATCATTCTCTGCATCTTGTTTCCCACATCTCATTTCCCCCCTCTGATAACCCGCCTCTGATTCCATGCCTGTGATTCCCTGCCTCAGATTCCCCGCTTCAGATTCCCCTACTCAGAATCCCCGCCTCAGATTTCCCGCCTCAGATTCCCTGCCTCAGATTCCCTGCCTCAGATTCCCTGCCTCAGATTCCCTGCCTCAGATTCCCTTCATCTGATTCCCTTCATTTGATTCCCTGCGTCTGATTCCCGGCCTCTGATTCCCCGCCTCTGATTCCCCAACTCTGTCTCTATGCCTCTCTTTCACCTCTGCTCTTTCCCCTCCACTCTTTCCACGCCTTTCCTTCCCTCCCTCAATTTCAACAACTCTGTTTGATCTGTTCTGTGTACCTCATTTTCAACACACAATTTCCAACCACTATGTTTCACCCATCTCTTTCCCCGCCTCTATTTATCTGCCTATGTTTACCCACCTCTGTTTACCCGCCTGTTTCACCGCCTCTCATTCCCCACCTCAGATTCCCCGCCTCAGATTCCCCGCCTCTGATTCCCTGCCTCTGATTCCCTGCCTCTGATTCTCTGCCTCTGATTCCCTGCCACTGATATCCCGCCTCCGATTCCACACCAATGTTTCACCGCCTCTGTTTAACTGCCTCTTATTTCCCGGCTCAGATTCGCCGGCTCTGATTCCGCGCCTCTGATTCCACGCTTCTCGTTCCGTGTCTCTGATAGCCCGCCTCTGATTCCCCGCCTCTGATTCCCCACCTCAGATTCCCCGGCTCTGATTCCCTGCATCAGATTCCCTGCCTCAGATTCCCTGCCTCTGATTCCCTGCATCAGATTCCCTGCCTCTGATTCCCCGCCTCTGATTCCCCGCTTCTGATTCCCCGCCTCTGATTCCCCGCCTCAGATTCCCTGCCTATGAATCCCTGCCTCTGATTCCCTGCCTCTGATTCCGCGCCTCTGATTCCAAGCTTCTCTTTCCGTGTCTCTGATAGCCCACCTCTGATTCCCCGCCTCTGATTCCCCGCCTCAGATTCCCCGGCTCTGATTCCCTGCATCAGATTCCCTGCCTCAGATTCCCTGCCTCTGACTCCCTGCATCAGATTCCCTGCCTCTGATTCCCCGCCTCTGATTCCCCACTTCTGATTCCCCGCCTCTGATTCCCCGCCTCAGATTCCTTGCCTATGATTCCCTGCCTCTGATTCCCTGCCTCTGATTCCCTGACTCTGATTCCCTGCCTCTGATTCCCTGCCCCTGATTCCCTGGCTCTGATTCCGCGCTTCTGATTCCACGCCTCTCTTTCCGTGTCTCTGATTCCGCGCCTCTGATTCCCTGCCTCTGATACCCTGCCTCTCTTTGCCTGCCTCTATATCCGTGCCTCTTTCTCTGCATCTCGTTTACCACATCTCATTTCCCCCCACCGATAACCCGCCTCTGATTCCCCGCCTCTGATTCCCCGCCTCTGATTCCCTGCCTCTAATTCCCCGCCTCTGATTCCCCACCTCTGATTCCCCACCTCTGATTCCCCGCCTCTGATTCCCCGCCTCTGATTCCCCGCCTCTGATTCCCCACCTCAGATTTCCCGGCTCTGATTCCCTGCCTCAGATTCCCTGCGACAGATTCCCTGCCTCAGATTCCCTGCCTCTGATTCCCCGCCTCTTATTCCCCACCTCTTATTCCCCGCCTCAGATTCCCCGGCTCTGATTCCCTGCCTCAGATTCCCTGCCTCAAATTCCCTGCCTCTGATTCCCCGCATCTGATTCCCCGCCTGTGATTCCCCGCCTCTGATTCCTCGCATCCGATTCCCAGCCTCTGATTCCCCGCCTCTGATTTCATGCCTCTGATTCCCCGCCTCTGATTCCCCGCCTCAGATTCCCCAGCTCTGATTCCCTGCCTCAGATTCCCTGCCTCAGATTCCCTGCCTCCGATTCCCCGCCTCTGATTCCCCGCCTCTGATACCCCGCCTCTGATTCCCCGCATCTGAATCCCAGCCTCTGAATCCCCGCCTCTGATTCCCCGCCTCTGTTTCCCCGCCTCGGATTCCCCGCATCTGATTACCCGCCTCCCTTTCCGCGCAACTTTCCCGGCCTCCGTTTCCCCACATCTCTTTCCCCGCCTCAGATTCCACGCCTCTGATTCCCCGCCTCTGAATCCCAGCCTCTGAATCCCCGCCTCTGATTCCCCGCCTCTGTTTCCCCGCCTCTGTTTCCCCGCCTCTGATTCCCCATCTCTGATTCCCTGCCTCTGATTACCCGCCTCCCTTTCCGCGCAACTTTCCCGGCCTCCGTTTCCCCACATCTCTTTCCCCGCCTCAGATTCCACGCCTCTGATTCCCCGCCTCTGATTCCCCACATTTCATTCCACGCCTCTCTTACCCTGCCTCTATTTCCGCGCCTCTTTCTCTGCCTCTCTTTCCCCACATCTCTTTTCCTCCCTCTGATTCCCCACCTCTGATTCCCCTCCTCTGATTCCCTGCCTCAAATTCCCTGCCTCTGATTCCCCGCCTCTGATTCCCCGCCTCTGATTCCCCTCCTCTGATTCCCTGCCTCTGATTCCCTGCCTCTGATTCCCCGCCTCTGATTCCCTGCCTCTGATTCCCTGCCTCTGATTCCCTGCCTCTGATTCCACGCCTCTGATTCCACGCCTCTCTTTCCGTGTCTCTGATTCCCCGCCTCTGATTCCCTGCCTCTGATACCCTGCCTCTCATTCCCTGCCTCTATTTCCGTGCATCTTTCTCTGCATCTTGTTTCCCACATCTCATTTCCCCCCTCTGATAAACCGCCTCTGATTCCATGCCTGTGATTCCCTGCCTCAGATTCCCCGCCTCAGATTCCCCGACTCAGATTCCCCCTCTCAGATTCCCCGCCTCAGATTCCCTGCCTCAGATTCCCTGCCTCAGATTCCCTGCCTCAGATTCCCTGCCTCAGATTCCCTTCATCTGATTCCCTTCATTTGATTCCCTGCGTCTGATTCCCCGCCTCAGATTCCCCGCCTCTGATTCCCCGCCTCCGATTCCCCACCTCTGATTCCCTGCCTCAAATTCCCTGGCTCATATTCCCTGCTTCAGATTCCCTGCCTCAGATTCCCTGCCTCTGATTCCCCGCATCTGATTCCCCGCCTCCGATTCCCCGCCTCTGATTCCCGCCTCAGATTCCCTGCCTCTGATTCCCTGCCTCTGATTCCCTGCATCTGATTCCCTGCCTCTGAATCCCCGCCTCCGATTCCGCACCCACGTTTCTCCGTCTCTGTTGCTCTGCCTCTTATTTGCTGGCTCAGTTTCGCCGGCTCTGATTCCGCACCTCTGATTCCACGCCTCTCTTTCCATGTCTCTGATTCCCCGCCTCTGATTCCCTGCCTCTCTTTCGCTGCCTCTATTTCCGTGCCTCTTTCTCTGCATCTCGTTTCCCACATCTCATTTCCCCCCTCTGATAACCCGCCTCAGATTCCCCGCCTCATATTCCCCGCCTCAGATTCCCTGCCTCAGATTCCCTGCCTCAGATTCCCTTCATCTTATTCCCTTCATCTGATTCCCTGCCTCTGATTCCCCACCTCTGATTCCCCGCCTCTAACTCCCCGCCTCTGATTCCCCGCTTCTGATTCCCCACCTCAGATTCCCTGCCTTAGTTTCCCTGCCTCAGATTCCCTGCCTCTGATTCCCCGCATCTGATTCCCCGCTTCTGAATCCCCGCCTCTGATTCGCCGCCTCTGATTCCCCGCCTCTGATTCCCCGCCTCTGATTCCCCGCCTCTGATGACCCGCCTCTGATTCCCCGCCTCAGATTCCCCGGCTCTGATTCCCTGCCTCAGATTTCCTGCCTCAGATTCCCTACCTCTGATTTCCCACATCTGATTACCCGCCTCTGATTCCCCTCCTCTGATTCCCCGCCTCTGATTCCCCACCTCTGATTCCCCGCCTCAGATTCCCCGGCTCTGATTCCCCGCATCTGATTCCCTGCCTCTAATTCCCCGCCTCTGATTCCCGGCCTCTGATTCCCTGCCTCTGATTCCCCGCCTCTGATTCCCCGCCTCCCTTTCCGCACAACTTTCCCGGCCTCCGTTTCCAAACATCTCTTTCCCCGCCTCTAATTCCCCGCCTCAGATTCCCCGGCTCTGATTCCCTGCCTCAGATTCCCTGCCTCAGATTCCCCGTCTCTGATTTCCCACCTCTGATTGCCCAACTCTGTCTCTATGCCTCTCTTTCACCTCTGCTCTTTCCCCTCCACTCTTTCCACGCCTTTCTTTCCCTCCCTCAATTTCAACAACTCTGTTGGATCTGTTCTGTGTACCTCATTTTCAACACACAATTTCCAACCACTATGTTTCACCCATCTCTTTCCCCGCCTCTATTTATCTGCCTATGTTTACCCACCTCTGTTTACCCGCCTGTTTCACCGCCTCTCATTCCCCACCTCAGATTCCCCGCCTCAGATTCCCCGCCTCTGATTCCCTGCCTCTGATTCCCTGCCTCTGATTCTCTGCCTCTGATTCCCTGCCACTGATATCCCGCCTCCGATTCCACACCAATGTTTCACCGCCTCTGTTTAACTGCCTCTTATTTCCCGGCTCAGATTCGCCGGCTCTGATTCCGCGCCTCTGATTCCACGCTTCTCGTTCCGTGTCTCTGATAGCCCGCCTCTGATTCCCCGCCTCTGATTCCCCACCTCAGATTCCCCGGCTCTGATTCCCTGCATCAGATTCCCTGCCTCAGATTCCCTGCCTCTGATTCCCTGCATCAGATTCCCTGCCTCTGATTCCCCGCCTCTGATTCCCCGCTTCTGATTCCCCGCCTCTGATTCCCCGCCTCAGATTCCCTGCCTATGAATCCCTGCCTCTGATTCCCTGCCTCTGATTCCGCGCCTCTGATTCCAAGCTTCTCTTTCCGTGTCTCTGATAGCCCACCTCTGATTCCCCGCCTCTGATTCCCCGCCTCAGATTCCCCGGCTCTGATTCCCTGCATCAGATTCCCTGCCTCAGATTCCCTGCCTCTGACTCCCTGCATCAGATTCCCTGCCTGTGATTCCCCGCCTCTGATTCCCCGCTTCTGATTCCCCGCCTCTGATTCCCCGCCTCAGATTCCTTGCCTATGATTCCCTGCCTCTGATTCCCTGCCTCTGATTCCCTGACTCTGATTCCCTGCCTCTGATTCCCTGCCCCTGATTCCCTGGCTCTGATTCCGCGCTTCTGATTCCACGCCTCTCTTTCCGTGTCTCTGATTCCGCGCCTCTGATTCCCTGCCTCTGATACCCTGCCTCTCTTTGCCTGCCTCTATATCCGTGCCTCTTTCTCTGCATCTCGTTTACCACATCTCATTTCCCCCCACTGATAACCCGCCTCTGATTCCCCGCCTCTGATTCCCCGCCTCTGATTCCCTGCCTCTAATTCCCCGCCTCTGATTCCCCACCTCTGATTCCCCACCTCTGATACCCCGCCTCTGATTCCCCGCCTCTGATTCCCCACCTCAGATTTCCCGGCTCTGATTCCCTGCCTCAGATTCCCTGCGACAGATTCCCTGCCTCAGATTCCCTGCCTCTGATTCCCCGCCTCTTATTCCCCACCTCTTATTCCCCGCCTCAGATTCCCCGGCTCTGATTCCCTGCCTCAGATTCCCTGCCTCAAATTCCCTGCCTCTGATTCCCCGCATCTGATTCCCCGCCTGTGATTCCCCGCCTCTGATTCCTCGCATCCGATTCCCAGCCTCTGATTCCCCGCCTCTGATTCCACGCCTCTGATTCCCCGCCTCTGATTCCCCGCCTCAGATTCCCCAGCTCTGATTCCCTGCCTCAGATTCCTTGCCTCAGATTCCCTGCCTCCGATTCCCCGCCTCTGATTCCCCGCCTCTGATACCCCGCCTCTGATTCCCCGCATCTGAATCCCAGCCTCTGAATCCCCGCCTCTGATTCCCCGCCTCTGTTTCCCCGCCTCGGATTCCCCGCATCTGATTACCCGCCTCCCTTTCCGCGCAACTTTCCCGGCCTCCGTTTCCCCACATCTCTTTCCCCGCCTCAGATTCCACGCCTCTGATTCCCCGCCTCTGAATCCCAGCCTCTGAATCCCCGCCTCTGATTCCCCGCCTCTGTTTCCCCGCCTCTGTTTCCCCGCCTCTTATTCCCCGTCTCTGATTCCCTGCCTCTGATTACCCGCCTCCCTTTCCGCGCAACTTTCCCGGCCTCCGTTTCCCCACATCTCTTTCCCCGCCTCAGATTCCACGCCTCTGATTCCCCGCCTCTGATTCCCCACATTTCATTCCACGCCTCTCTTTCCCTGCCTCTATTTCCGCGCCTCTTTCTCTGCCTCTCTTTCCCCACATCTCTTTTCCTCCCTCTGATTCCCCACCTCTGATTCCCCTCCTCTGATTCCCTGCCTCAAATTCCCTGCCTCTGATTCCCCGCCTCAGATTCCCCGCCTCTGATTCCCCTCCTCTGATTCCCTGCCTCTGATTCTCTGCCTCTGATTCCCTGCCTCTGATTCCCCGCCTCTGATTCCCTGCCTCTGATTCCCTGCCTCTGATTCCCTGCCTCTGATTCCGCGCCTCTGATTCCACGCCTCTCTTTCCGTGTCTCTGATTCCCCGCCTCTGATTCCCTGCCTCTGATACCCTGCCTCTCATTCCCTGCCTCTATTTCCGTGCATCTTTCTCTGCATCTTGTTTCCCACATCTCATTTCCCCCCTCTGATAAACCGCCTCTGATTCCATGCCTGTGATTCCCTGCCTCAGATTCCCCGCCTCAGATTCCCCGAATCAGATTCCCCCTCTCAGATTCCCCGACTCAGATTCCCTGCCTCAGATTCCCTGCCTCAGATTCCCCGCCTCAGATTCCCCGACTCAGATTCCCCCTCTCAGATTCCCCGACTCAGATTCCCTGCCTCAGATTCCCTTCATCTGATTCCCTTCATTTGATTCCCTGCGTCTGATTCCCCGCCTCAGATTCCCCACCTCTGATTCCCTGCCTCAAATTCCCTGGCTCATATTCCCTGCTTCAGATTCCCTGCCTCAGATTCCCTGCCTCTGATTCCCCGCATCTGATTCCCCGCCTCTGATTCCCCGCCTCTGATTCCCGCCTCAGATTCCCTGCCTCTGATTCCCTGCCTCTGATTCCCTGCATCTGATTCCCTGCCTCTGAATCCCCGCCTCCGATTCCGCACCCACGTTTCTCCGTCTCTGTTGCTCTGCCTCTTATTTGCTGGCTCAATTTCGCCGGCTCTGATTCCTCACCTCTGATTCCACGCCTCTCTTTCCGTGTCTCTGATTCCCCGCCTCTGATTCCCTGCCTCTGATACCCTGCCTCTCTTTCGCTGCCTCTATTTCCGTGCCTCTTTCTCTGCATCTCGTTTCCCACATCTCATTTCCCCCCTCTGATAACCCGCCTCAGATTCCCCGCCTCATATTCCCCGCCTCAGATTCCCTGCCTCAGATTCCCTGCCTCAGATTCCCTTCATCTTATTCCCTTCATCTGATTCCCTGCCTCTGATTCCCCACCTCTGATTCCCCGCCTCTAACTCCCCGCCTCTGATTCCCTGCTTCTGATTCCCCACCTCAGATTCCCTGCCTTAGTTTCCCTGCCTCAGATTCCCTGCCTCTGATTCCCCGCATCTGATTCCCCGCTTCTGATTCCCCGCCTCTGATTCGCCGCCTCTGATTCCCCGCCTCTGATTCCCCGCCTCTGATTCCCCGCCTCTGATGACCCGCCTCTGATTCCCCGCCTCAGATTCCCCGGCTCTGATTCCCTGCCTCAGATTTCCTGCCTCAGATTCCCTACCTCTGATTTCCCACTTCTGATTACCCGCCTCTGATTCCCCTCCTCTGATTCCCCGCCTCTGATTCCCCACCTCTGATTCCCCGCCTCAGATTCCCCGGCTCTGATTCCCCGCATCTGATTCCCTGCCTCTAATTCCCCGCCTCTGATTCCCGGCCTCTGATTCCCTGCCTCTGATTCCCCGCCTCTGATTCCCCGCCTCCCTTTCCGCACAACTTTCCCGGCCTCCGTTTCCAAACATCTCTTTCCCCGCCTCTAATTCCCCGCCTCAGATTCCCCGGCTCTGATTCCCTGCCTCAGATTCCCTGCCTCAGATTCCCCATCTCTGATTTCCCACCTCTGATTGCCCGCCTCTGATTCCCCGTCTCTGATTCCCCGCCTCTGATTCCCCAACTCTGTCTCTATGCCTCTCTTTCACCTCTGCTCTTTCCCCTCCACTCTTTCCACGCCTTTCTTTCCCTCCCTCAATTTCAACAACTCTGTTTGATCTGTTCTGTGTACGTCATTTTCAACGCACAATTTCCAACCACTATGTTTCACCCATCTCTTTCCCCGCCTCTATTTATCTGCCTATGTTTACCCACCTCTGTTTACCCGCCTGTTTCACCGCCTCTCATTCCCCACCTCAGATTCCCCGCCTCAGATTCCCCGCCTCTGATTCCCTGCCTCTGATTCCCTGCCTCTGATTCTCTGCCTCTGATTCCCTGCCACTGATATCCCGCCTCCGATTCCACACCAATGTTTCACCGCCTCTGTTTAACTGCCTCTTATTTCCCGGCTCAGATTCGCCGGCTCTGATTCCGCGCCTCTGATTCCAAGCTTCTCGTTCCGTGTCTCTGATAGCCCGCCTCTGTTTCCCCGCCTCTGATTCCCCGCCTCAGATTCCCCGGCTCTGATTCCCTGCATCAGATTCCCTGCCTCAGATTCCCTGCCTCTGACTCCCTGCATCAGATTCCCTGCCTCTGATTCCCCGCCTCTGATTCCCCGCTTCTGATTCCCCGCCTCTGATTCCCCGCCTCAGATTCCTTGCCTATGATTCCCTGCCTCTGATTCCCTGCCTCTGATTCCCTGACTCTGATTCCTTGCCTCTGATTCCCTGCCCCTGATTCCCTGCCTCTGATTCCCCAGTTCTGATTCCCTGCATCAGATTCCCTTCCTCAGATTCCCTGCCTCTGATTCCCTGCATCAGATTCCGTGCCTCTGATTCCCCGCCTCAGATTCCCTGCCTATGAATCCCTGCCTCTGATTCCCTGCCTCTGATTCCGCGCCTCTGATTCCAAGCTTCTCTTTCCGTGTCTCTGATAGCCCGCCTCTGATTCCCCGCCTCTGATTCCCCGCCTCAGATTCCCCGGCTCTGATTCCCTGCATCAGATTCCCTGCCTCAGATTCCCTGCCTCTGACTCCCTGCATCAGATTCCCTGCCTCTGATTCCCCGCCTCTGATTCCCCGCTTCTGATTCCCCGCCTCTGATTCCCCGCCTCAGATTCCTTGCCTATGATTCCCTGCCTCTGATTCCCTGCCTCTGATTCCCTGACTCTGATTCCTTGCCTCTGATTCCCTGCCCCTGATTCCCTGCCTCTGATTCCGCGCTTCTGATTCCACGCCTCTCTTTCCGTGTCTCTGATTCCGCGCCTCTGATTCCCTGCCTCTGATACCCTGCCTCTCTTTGCCTGCCTCTATATCCGTGCCTCTTTCTCTGCATCTCGTTTACCACATCTCATTTCCCCCCACTGATAACCCGCCTCTGATTCCCCGCCTCTAATTCCCCGCCTCTGATTCCTCACATCCGATTCCCAGCCTCTGATTCCCCGCCTCTGATTCCACGCCTCTGATTCCCCGCCTCTGATTCCCCGCCTCAGATTCCCCAGCTCTGATTCCCTGCCTCAGATTCCCTGCCTCAGATTCCCTGCCTCCGATTCCCCGCCTCTGATTCCCCGCCTCTGATACCCCGCCTCTGATTCCCCGCATCTGAATCCCAGCCTCTGAATCCCCGCCTCTGATTCCCCTCCTCTGTTTCCCCGCCTCGGATTCCCCGCCTCTGATTACCCGCCTCCCTTTCCGCGCAACTTTCCCGGCCTCCGTTTCCCCACATCTCTTTCCCCGCCTCAGATTCCACGCCTCTGATTCCCCGCCTCTGATTCCCCACCTTATATTCCCCGCCTCTCTTTCCCCGCATCTGATTCCCCGCCTGTGATTCCCCGCCTCTGATTCCTCGCATCCGATTCCCAGCCTCTGATTCCCCGCCTCTGATTCCACGCCTCTGATTCCCCGCCTCTGATTCCCCGCCTCAGATTCCCCAGCTCTGATTCCCTGCCTCAGATTCCCTGCCTCAGATTCCCTGCCTCCGATTCCCCGCCTCTGATTCCCCGCCTCTGATACCCCGCCTCTGATTCCCCGCATCTGAATCCCAGCCTCTGAATCCCCGCCTCTGATTCCCCGCCTCTGTTTCCCCGCCTCGGATTCCCCGCATCTGATTACCCGCCTCCCTTTCCGCGCAACTTTCCCGGCCTCCGTTTCCCCACATCTCTTTCCCCGCCTCAGATTCCACGCCTCTGATTCCCCACCTCTGATTCCCCACCTTATATTCCCCGCCTCTCTTTCCCTGCCTCTATTTCCGCGCCTCTTTCTCTGCCTCTCTTTCCCCACATCTCTTTTCTTCCCTCTGATTCCCCGCCTCTGATTCCCCTCCTCTGATTCCCTGCCTCTGATTCCCTGACTCTGATTCCCCGCCTCTGATTCCCCGCCTCTTATTCCCCTCCTCTGATTCCCTGCCTCTGATTCCCTGCCTCTTGTTCACTGCCTCTGATTCCCCGCCTCTGATTCCCTGCCTCTGATTCCCTGCCTCTGATTCCCTGCCTCTGATTCCCTACCTCTGATACCCTGCCTCTCATTCCCTACCTCTATTTCCGTGCATCATTCTCTGCATCTTGTTTCCCACATCTCATTTCCCCCCTCTGATAACCCGCCTCTGATTCCATGCCTGTGATTCCCTGCCTCAGATTCCCCGCTTCAGATTCCCCTACTCAGATTCCCCGCCTCAGATTTCCCGCCTCAGATTCCCTGCCTCAGATTCCCTGCCTCAGATTCCCTGCCTCAGATTCCCAGCCTCAGATTCCCTTCATCTGATTCCCTTCATTTGATTCCCTGCGTCTGATTCCCGGCCTCTGATTCCCCGCCTCTGATTCCCCGCCTCTGATTCCCCACCTCTGATTCCCTGCCTCAGATTCCCTGGCTCAGATTCCCTGCTTCAGATTCCCTGCCTCAGATTCCCTGCCACTGATTCCCCGCATCTGATTCCCCGCCTCTGATTCCCCGCTTCTGATTCCCGCCTCTGATTCCCTGCCTCTGATTCCCCGCCTCTGAATGCCCGCCTCTGATTCCTCGCCTCTGATTCCCTGCCTCAGATTCCCAGGCTCTGATTCCATGCCTCAGATTCCCAGCCTCAGATTCCCTGCCTCCGATTCCCCGCCTCTGATTCCCCGCCTATGATTCCCCGCCTCTGATTCCCAGCCTCTGAATCCCCACCTCTGAATCCCCGCCTCTGATTCCCCGCCTCTGATTCCCCGCCTCTGATTCCACGCCTCTGATTCCCCGCCTCTGATTCCAGGCCTCTTATTCCCCGCCTCTGATTCCCCACCTCTGATTGCCTGCCACTGATTGCCCGCCTCTGATTCCCCGCCTCTGATTCCCCGCCTCTGATTCCCCACCTCTGTCTGTATGCCTCTCTTTCGCCTCCGCTTTTTCCCCTACACTTTTTCCGCGCCTCTCTTTCCCTCCCTCAATTTCAACAACTCTGTTTGATCTGTTCTGTGTACCTCATTTTCAACACACAACTTCCAACCACTATGTTTCACCCATCACTTTCCCCTCCTCTATTTCTCCACCTATGTTTACCCGCCTCTGTTTACCCACCTGTTTCACCGCCTCTGATTCCCCGCCTCTGATTCCCCGCCTCTGATTCCCTGCCTCTGATTACACGCCTCCCTTTCCGCGCAACTTTCCCGGCCTCCGTTTCCCCACTTCTCTTTCCCCGCCTCAGATTCCACGCCTCTGATTCCTCGCCTCTGATTCCCCACCTTTCATTCCCCGCCTCTCTTTCCCTGCCCCTATTTCCACGCCTCTTTCTCTGCCTCTCTTTCCCCACATCTCTTTTCCTCCCACTGATTCCTCGCCTCTGATTCCCCTCCTATGATTCCCTGCCTCTGATTCCCCGCCTCTGATTCCCCGCCTCTGATTCCCCTCCTCTGATTCCCTGCCTCTGATTCCCTGCCTCTGATTCCCTGCCTCTGATTCCCCGCCTCTGATTCCCTGCCTCTGATTCCCTGCCTCTGATTCCCTGCCTCTGATTCCCTGCCTCTGATCCCGGGCCTCTGATTCTACGCCTCTCTTTCAGTGTCTCTGATTCCGTGCCTCTGATACCCTGCCTCTCATTCCCTGCCTCTATTTCCGTGCATCTTTCTCTGCATCTTGTTTCCCACATCTCATTTCCCCCCTCTGATAACCCGCCTCTGATTCCATGCCTGTGATTCCCTGCCTCAGAATCCCCGCCTCAGATTCCCCGCCTCAGATTCCCCGCCTCAGATTCCCTGCCTCAGATTCCCTGCCTCAGATTCCCTGCCTCAGATTCCCTGCCTCAGATTCCCTTCATCTGATTCCCTTCATTTGATTCCCTGCGTCTGATTCCCGGCCTCTGATTCCCCGCCTATGATTCCCCGCCTCTGATTCCCCACCTCTGATTCCCTGCCTCAGATTCCCTGGCTCAGATTCCCTGCTTCAGATTCCCTGCCTCAGATTCCCTGCCACTGATTCCCCGCATCTGATTCCCCGCCTCTGATTCCCCGCTTCTGATTCCCGCCTCTGATTCCCTGCCTCTGATTCCCCGCCTCTGAATCCCCGCCTCTGATTCCTCGCCTCTGATTCCCTGCCTCAGATTCCCCGGCTCTGATTCCATGCCTCAGATTCCCTGCCTCAGATTCCCTGCCTCCGATTCCCCGCCTCTGATTCCGCGCCTATGATTCCCCGCCTCTGATTCCCAGCCTCTGAATCCCCACCTCTGAATCCCCGCCTCTGATTCCCCGCCTCTGATTCCCCGCCTCTGATTCCACGCCACTGATTCCCCGCCTCTGATTCCAGGCCTCTTATTCCCCGCCTCTGATTCCCCACCTCTGATTGCCTGCCACTGATTGCCCGCCTCTGAATCCCCGCCTCTGATTCCCCGCCTCTGATTCCCCACCTCTGTCTGTATGCCTCTATTTCGCCTCCGCTTTTTCCCCTACACTTTTTCCGCGCCTCTCTTTCCCTCCCTCAATTTCAACAACTCTGTTTGATCTGTTCTGTGTACCTCATTTTCAACACACAAATTCCAACCACTATGTTTCACCCATCACTTTCCCCGCCTCTATTTCTCCGCCTATGTTTACCCACCTCTGTTTACCCACCTGTTTCACCGCCTCTGATTCCCCGCCTATGATTCCCCACCTCTGTCTCTACGCCTCTCTTTCGCCTCCACTCTTTCCCCTCCACTCTTTCCGTGCCTGTCTTTCCCTCCCTCAATTTCAACAACACTGTTTGATCTGTTTTGTGTACCTCATTTTAAACACACAAGTTCCAACCACTATGTTTTGCCCGCCTCTTTTCCCGCCTCTATTTATCCACCTATGTTTACCTGCCTCTGTTTACCCGCCTGTTTCCCCGCCTCTGATTCCCCACCTTTCATTCCCCGCCTCTCTTTCCCTGCCTCTATTTTCGCGCCTCTTTCACTGCCTCTCTTTCCTCACATCTCTTTTCCTCCCGCTGATTCCCCGCCTCTGATTCCCCGCCTCTGATTCCCTGCCTCTGATTCCCCGCCTCAGATTCCCTGCCTCAGATTCCCTGCCTCAGATTCCCTGCCTCAGATTCCCTGCCTCTGATTCCCCGCCTCTGATTCCCCGCCTCTTATTCCCCGCCTCTGATTCCCCGCCTCTGATTCCCCGCCTCTGATGCCCTGCCTCAGATTCCCCGGCTCTGATTCCCTGCATCAGCTTCCCTGCCTCATATTCCCTGCCTCTGATTCCCCTCCTCTGATTCCCTGCCTCTGATTCCCCGCCTCTGATTCCCTGCCTCAGATTCCCTGCCTCAGATTCCCTGCCTCAGATTCCCTGCCTCTGATTACCCGCCTCTGATTCCCTGCCTCTGATTCCCTGCCTCAGATTCCCTGCCTCTGATTCCCCGCCTCTTATTCCCCACCTCATATTCCCCGCCTCAGATTCCCCGGCTCTGATTCCCTGCCTCAGATTCCCTGCCTCAAATTCCCTGCCTCTGATTCCCCGCATCTGATTCCCCGCCTCTGATTCCCCGCCTCTGATTCCTCGCATCTGATTCCCCGCCTCTGATTCCCCACCTCTGATTCCACGCCTCTGATTCCCCGCCTCTGATTCCCCGCCTCAGATTCCCCAGCTCTGATTCCCTGCCTCAGATTCCCTGCCTCAGATTCCCTGCGTCCGATTCCCCGCCTCTGATTCCTCGCCTCTGATTCCCCGCCTCTGATTCCCTGCCTCTGATTCCCTGCCTCTGATCCCGGGCCTCTGATTCCACGCCTCTCTTTCCGTGTCTCTGATTCCCTGCCTGTGATACCCTGCCTCTCATTCCCTGCCTCTATTTCCGTGCATCTTTCTCTGCATCTTTTTTCCCACATCTCATTTCCCCCCTCTGATAACCCGCCTCTGATTCCATGCCTGTGATTCCCTGCCTCAGATTCCCCGCCTCAGATTCCCCGACTCAGATTCCCCGCCTCAGATTCCCCGCCTCAGATTCCCTGCCTCAGATTCCCAGCCTCAGATTCCCTGCCTCAGATTCCCTGCCTCAGATTCCCTTCATCTGATTCCCTTCATTTGATTCCCTGCGTCTGATTCCCGGCCTCTGATTCCCCGCCTCTGATTCCCCGCCTCTGATTCCCCACCTCTGATTCCCTGCCTCAGATTCCCTGGCTCAGATTCCCTGCTTCAGATTCGCTGCCTCAGATTCCCTGCCTCAGATTCCCTGCCACTGATTCCCCGCATCTGATTCCCCGCCTCTGATTCCCCGCTTCTGATTCCCGCCTCTGATTCCCTGCCTCTGATTCCCCGCCTCTGAATCCCCGCCTCTGATTCCTCGCCTCTGATTCCCTGCCTCAGATTCCCCGGCTCTGATTCCATGCCTCAGATTCCCTGCCTCAGATTCCCTGCCTCCGATTCCCCGCCTCTGATTCCGCGCCTATGATTCCCCGCCTCTGATTCCCAGCCTCTGAATCCCCACCTCTGAATCCCCTCCTCTGATTCCCTGCCTCTGATTCCCCGCCTCTGATTCCACGCCACTGATTCCCCGCCTCTGATTCCAGGCCTCTTATTCCCCGCCTCTGATTCCCCACCTCTGATTGCCTGCCACTGATTGCCCGCCTCTGATTCCCTGCCTCTGATTCCCCGCCTCTGATTCCCCACCTCTGTCTGTATTCCTCTCTTTCGCCTCCGCTTTTTCCCCTACACTTTTTCCGCGCCTCTCTTTCCCTCCCTCAATTTCAACAACTCTGTTTGATCTGTTCTGTGTACCTCATTTTCAACACACAATTTCCAACCACTATGTTTCACCCATCACTTTCCCCGCCTCTAATTCTCCGCCTATGTTTACCCACCTCTGTTTACCCACCTGTTTCACCGCCTCTGATTCCCCGCCTATGATTCCCCACCTCTGTCTCTACGCCTCTCTTTCGCCTCCACTCTTTCCCCTCCACTCTTTCCGTGCCTGTCTTTCCCTCCCTCAATTTCAACAACACTGTTTGATCTGTTTTGTGTACCTGATTTTAAACACACAAGTTCCAACCACTATGTTTTGCCCGCCTCTTTCCCCGCCTCTATTTATCCACCTATGTTTACCTGCCTCTGTTTACCCGCCTGTTTCACCGCCTCTCATTCCCCACCTCAGATTCCCCGCCTCTGATTCCCTGCCTCTGATTCCCCGGCTCTGATTCCCTGCCTCAGATTCCCTGCCTCAAATTCCCTGCCTCTGATTCCCTGCATCTGATTCCCCGCCTCTGATTCCCCGCCTCTGATTCCTCGCATCTGATTCCCCGCCTCTGATTCCCCGCCTCTGATTCCATGCCTCTGATTCCCCGCCTCTGATTCCCCGCATCAGATTCTCCAGCTCTGATTCTCTGCCTCAGATTCCCTGCCTCAGATTCCCTGCCTCCCATTCTCCGCCTCTGATTCCCCGCCTCTGATTCCCCGCCTCTGATTCCCCGCCTCTGAATCCCAGCCTCTGAATCCCCTCCTCTGATTCCCCGCCTCTGTTTCCCCGCCTCTGTTTCCCCGACTCTGATTCCCCGTCTCTGATTCCCTGTCTCTGATTACCCGCCTCCCTTTCCGCGCAACTTTCCCGGCCTCAGTTTCCCCACATCTCTTTCCCCGCCTCAGATTCCACGCCTCTGATTCCCCGCCTCTGATTCCCCACATTTCATTCCACGCCTCTCTTTCCCTGCCTCTATTTCCGCGCCTCTTTCTCTGCCTCTCTTTCCCCACATCTCTTTTCCTCCCTCTGATTCCCCACCTCTGATTCCCCTCCTCTGATTCCCTGCCTCAAATTCCCTGCCTCTGATTCCCCGCCTCTGATTCCCCGCCTCTGATTCCCCTCCTCTGATTCCCTGCCTCTGATTCTCTGCCTCTGATTCCCTGCCTCTGATTCCCCGCCTCTGATTCCCTGCCACTGATTCCCTGCCTCTGATTCCCTGCCTCTGATTCCGCGCCTCTGATTCCACGCCTCTCTTTCCGTGTCTCTGATTCCCCACCTCTGATTCCCTGCCTCTGATACCCTGCCTCTCATTCCCTGCCTCTATTTCCGTGCATCTTTCTCTGCATCTTGTTTCCCACATCTCATTTCCCCCCTCTGATAAACCGCCTCTGATTCCATGCCTGTGATTCCCTGCCTCAGATTCCCCGCCTCTGATTCCAGGCCTCTTATTCCCCGCCTCTGATTCCCCACCTCTGATTGCCTGCCACTGATTGCCCGCCTCTGATTCCCCGCCTCTGATTCCCCGCCTCTGATTCCCCACCTCTGTCTGTATGCCTCTCTTTCGCCTCCGCTTTTTCCCCTACACTTTTTCCGCGCCTCTCTTTCCCTCCCTCAATTTCAACCACTCTGTTTGATCTGTTCTGTGTACCTCATTTTCAACACACAATTTCCAACCACTATGTTTCACCCATCACTTTCCCCGCCTCTATTTCTCCGCCTATGTTTACCCACCTCTGTTTACCCACCTGTTTCACCGCCTCTGATTCCCCGCCTATGATTCCCCACCTCTGTCTCTACGCCTCTCTTTCGCCTCCACTCCTTCCCCTCCACTCTTTCCGTGCCTGTCTTTCCCTCCCTCAATTTCAACAACACTGTTTGATCTGTTTTGTGTACCTGATTTTAAACACACAAGTTCCAACCACTATGTTTTGCCCGCCTCTTTCCCCGCCTCTATTTATCCACCTATGTTTACCTGCCTCTGTTTACCCGCCTGTTTCACCGCCTCTCATTCCCCACCTCAGATTCCCCGCCTCTGATTCCCTGCCTCTGATTCCCCGGCTCTGATTCCCTGCCTCAGATTCCCTGCCTCAAATTCCCTGCCTCTGATTCCCTGCATCTGATTCCCTGCCTCTGATTCCCCGCCTCTGATTCCTCGCATCTGATTCCCCGCCTCTGATTCCCCGCCTCTGATTCCATGCCTCTGATTCCCCGCCTCTGATTCCCCGCATCAGATTCTCCAGCTCTGATTCTCTGCCTCAGATTCCCTGCCTCAGATTCCCTGCCTCCCATTCCCCGCCTCTGATTCCCCGCCTCTGATTCCCCGCCTCTGATTCCCCGCCTCTGAATCCCAGCCTCTGAATCCCCTCCTCTGATTCCCCGCCTCTGTTTCCCCGCCTCTGTTTCCCCGACTCTGATTCCCCGTCTCTGATTCCCTGCCTCTGATTACCCGCCTCCCTTTCCGCGCAACTTTCCCGGCCTCAGTTTCCCCACATCTCTTTCCCCGCCTCAGATTCCACGCCTCTGATTCCCCGCCTCTGATTCCCCACATTTCATTCCACGCCTCTCTTTCCCTGCCTCTATTTCCGCGCCTCTTTCTCTGCCTCTCTTTCCCCACATCTCTTTTCCTCCCTCTGATTCCCCACCTCTGATTCCCCTCCTCTGATTCCCTGCCTCAAATTCCCTGCCTCTGATTCCCCGCCTCTGATTCCCCGCCTCTGATTCCCCTCCTCTGATTCCCTGCCTCTGATTCTCTGCCTCTGATTCCCTGCCTCTGATTCCCCGCCTCTGATTCCCTGCCACTGATTCCCTGCCTCTGATTCCCTGCCTCTGATTCCGCGCCTCTGATTCCACGCCTCTCTTTCCGTGTCTCTGATTCCCCACCTCTGATTCCCTGCCTCTGATACCCTGCCTCTCATTCCCTGCCTCTATTTCCGTGCATCTTTCTCTGCATCTTGTTTCCCACATCTCATTTCCCCCCTCTGATAAACCGCCTCTGATTCCATGCCTGTGATTCCCTGCCTCAGATTCCCCGCCTCTGATTCCCCGCCTCTGATTCCCGCCTCAGATTCCCTGCCTCTGAATCCCTGCCGCTGATTCCCTGCATCTGATTCCCTGCCTCTGAATCCCCGCCTCCGATTCCGCACCCACGTTTCTCCGTCTCTGTTGCTCTGCCTCTTATTTGCTGGCTCAGTTTCGCCGGCTCTGATTCCGCACCTCTGATTCCACGCCTCTCTTTCCGTGTCTCTGATTCCCCGCCTCTGCTTCCCTGCCTCTGATACCCTGCCTCTCTTTCGCTGCCTCTATTTCCGTGCCTCTTTCTCTGCATCTCGTTTCCCACATCTCATTTCCCCCCTCTGATAACCCGCCTCAGATTCCCCGCCTCATATTCCCCGCCTCAGATTCCCTGCCTCAGATTCCCTGCCTCAGATTCCCTTCATCTTATTCCCTTCATCTGATTCCCTGCCTCTGATTCCCCACCTCTGATTCCCCGCCTCTAACTCCCCGCCTCTTATTCCCCGCTTCTGATTCCCCACCTCAGATTCCCTGCCTTAGTTTCCCTGCCTCAGATTCCCTGCCTCTGACTCCCCGCATCTGATTCCCCGCTTCTGATTCCCCACCTCTGATTCGCCGCCTCTGATTCCCCGCCTCTGATTCCCCGCCTCCGATTCCCCGCCTCAGATTCCCCGCCTCTGATTCCCCGCCTCAGATTCCCCGCCTCAGATTCCCTGCCTCAGATTCCCTGCCTCAGATTCCCCGACTCAGATTCCCCGCCTCTGATTCCCCGCCTCTTATGACCCGCCTCTGATTCCCCGCCTCAGATTCCCCGACTCAGATTCCCCGCCTCAGATTCCCCGCCTCAGATTCCCTGCCTCAGATTCCCTGCCTCAGATTCCCCGACTCAGATTCCCCGCCTCAGATTCCCCGCCTCAGATTCCCTGCCTCAGATTCCCTGCCTCAGATTCCCTGCCTCAGATTCCCTGCCTCAGATTCCCTTCATCTGATTCCCTTCATTTGATTCCCTGCGTCTGATTCCCGGCCTCTGATTCACCGCCTCTGATTCCCCGCCTCTGATTCCCCACCTCTGATTCCCTGCCTCAGATTCCCTGGCTCAGATTCCCTGCTTCAGATTCCCTGCCTCAGATTCCCTGCCACTGATTCCCCGCATCTGATTCCCCGCCTCTGATTCCCCGCTTCTGATTCCCGCCTCTGATTCCCTGCCTCTGATTCCCCGCCTCTGAATCCCCGCCTCTGATTCCTCGCCTCTGATTCCCTGCCTCAGATTCCCCAGCTCTGATTCCATGCCTCAGATTCCCTGCCTCAGATTCCCTGCCTCCGATTCCCCGCCTCTGATTCCGCGCCTATGATTCCCCGCCTCTGATTCCCAGCCTCTGAATCCCCACCTCTGAATCCCCTCCTCTGATTCCCTGCCTCTGGTTCCCCGCCTCTGATTCCACGCCACTGATTCCCCGCCTCTGATTCCAGGCCTCTTATTCCCCGCCTCTGATTCCCCACCTCTGATTGCCTGCCACTGATTGCCCGCCTCTGATTCCCTGCCTCTGATTCCCCGCCTCTGATTCCCCACCTCTGTCTGTATTCCTCTCTTTCGCCTCCGCTTTTTCCCCTACACTTTTTCCGCGCCTCTCTTTCCCTCCCTCAATTTCAACAACTCTGTTTGATCTGTTCTGTGTACCTCATTTTCAACACACAATTTCCAACCACTATGTTTCACCCATCACTTTCCCCGCCTCTAATTCTCCGCCTATGTTTACCCACCTCTGTTTACCCACCTGTTTCACCGCCTCTGATTCCCCGCCTATGATTCCCCACCTCTGTCTCTACGCCTCTCTTTCGCCTCCACTCTTTCCCCTCCACTCTTTCCGTGCCTGTCTTTCCCTCCCTCAATTTCAACAACACTGTTTGATCTGTTTTGTGTACCTGATTTTAAACACACAAGTTCCAACCACTATGTTTTGCCCGCCTCTTTCCCCGCCTCTATTTATCCACCTATGTTTACCTGCCTCTGTTTACCCGCCTGTTTCACCGCCTCTCATTCCCCACCTCAGATTCCCCGCCTCTGATTCCCTGCCTCTGATTCCCCGGCTCTGATTCCCTGCCTCAGATTCCCTGCCTCAAATTCCCTGCCTCTGATTCCCCGGCTCTGATTCCCTGCCTCAGATTCCCTGCCTCAAATTCCCTGCCTCTGACTCCCTGCATCTGATTCCCCGCCTCTGATTCCCCGCCTCTG
This sequence comes from Narcine bancroftii, assembly GCF_036971445.1. NCBI lineage: Eukaryota > Metazoa > Chordata > Chondrichthyes > Torpediniformes > Narcinidae > Narcine > Narcine bancroftii. Next base: position 93,375,766 of record NC_091481.1, read on the forward strand.
ATTCCTCGCATCTGATTCCCCGCCTCTGATTCCCCGCCTCTGATTCCATGCCTCTGATTCCCCGCCTCTGATTCCCCGCATCAGATTCTCCAGCTCTGATTCTCTGCCTCAGATTCCCTGCCTCAGATTCCCTGCCTCCCATTCCCCGCCTCTGATTCCCCGCCTCTGATTCCCCGCCTCTGATTCCCCGCCTCTGAATCCCAGCCTCTGAATCCCCTCCTCTGATTCCCCGCCTCTGTTTCCCCGCCTCTGTTTCCCCGACTCTGATTCCCCGTCTCTGATTCCCTGTCTCTGATTACCCGCCTCCCTTTCCGCGCAACTTTCCCGGCCTCAGTTTCCCCACATCTCTTTCCCCGCCTCAGATTCCACGCCTCTGATTCCCCGCCTCTGATTCCCCACATTTCATTCCACGCCTCTCTTTCCCTGCCTCTATTTCCGCGCCTCTTTCTCTGCCTCTCTTTCCCCACATCTCTTTTCCTCCCTCTGATTCCCCACCTCTGATTCCCCTCCTCTGATTCCCTGCCTCAAATTCCCTGCCTCTGATTCCCCGCCTCTGATTCCCCGCCTCTGATTCCCCTCCTCTGATTCCCTGCCTCTGATTCTCTGCCTCTGATTCCCTGCCTCTGATTCCCCGCCTCTGATTCCCTGCCACTGATTCCCTGCCTCTGATTCCCTGCCTCTGATTCCGCGCCTCTGATTCCACGCCTCTCTTTCCGTGTCTCTGATTCCCCACCTCTGATTCCCTGCCTCTGATACCCTGCCTCTCATTCCCTGCCTCTATTTCCGTGCATCTTTCTCTGCATCTTGTTTCCCACATCTCATTTCCCCCCTCTGATAAACCGCCTCTGATTCCATGCCTGTGATTCCCTGCCTCAGATTCCCCGCCTCTGATTCCAGGCCTCTTATTCCCCGCCTCTGATTCCCCACCTCTGATTGCCTGCCACTGATTGCCCGCCTCTGATTCCCCGCCTCTGATTCCCCGCCTCTGATTCCCCACCTCTGTCTGTATGCCTCTCTTTCGCCTCCGCTTTTTCCCCTACACTTTTTCCGCGCCTCTCTTTCCCTCCCTCAATTTCAACCACTCTGTTTGATCTGTTCTGTGTACCTCATTTTCAACACACAATTTCCAACCACTATGTTTCACCCATCACTTTCCCCGCCTCTATTTCTCCGCCTATGTTTACCCACCTCTGTTTACCCACCTGTTTCACCGCCTCTGATTCCCCGCCTATGATTCCCCACCTCTGTCTCTACGCCTCTCTTTCGCCTCCACTCTTTCCCCTCCACTCTTTCCGTGCCTGTCTTTCCCTCCCTCAATTTCAACAACACTGTTTGATCTGTTTTGTGTACCTGATTTTAAACACACAAGTTCCAACCACTATGTTTTGCCCGCCTCTTTCCCCGCCTCTATTTATCCACCTATGTTTACCTGCCTCTGTTTACCCGCCTGTTTCACCGCCTCTCATTCCCCACCTCAGATTCCCCGCCTCTGATTCCCTGCCTCTGATTCCCCGGCTCTGATTCCCTGCCTCAGATTCCCTGCCTCAAATTCCCTGCCTCTGATTCCCTGCATCTGATTCCCTGCCTCTGATTCCCCGCCTCTGATTCCTCGCATCTGATTCCCCGCCTCTGATTCCCCGCCTCTGATTCCATGCCTCTGATTCCCCGCCTCTGATTCCCCGCATCAGATTCTCCAGCTCTGATTCTCTGCCTCAGATTCCCTGCCTCAGATTCCCTGCCTCCCATTCCCCGCCTCTGATTCCCCGCCTCTGATTCCCCGCCTCTGATTCCCCGCCTCTGAATCCCAGCCTCTGAATCCCCTCCTCTGATTCCCCGCCTCTGTTTCCCCGCCTCTGTTTCCCCGACTCTGATTCCCCGTCTCTGATTCCCTGCCTCTGATTACCCGCCTCCCTTTCCGCGCAACTTTCCCGGCCTCAGTTTCCCCACATCTCTTTCCCCGCCTCAGATTCCACGCCTCTGATTCCCCGCCTCTGATTCCCCACATTTCATTCCACGCCTCTCTTTCCCTGCCTCTATTTCCGCGCCTCTTTCTCTGCCTCTCTTTCCCCACATCTCTTTTCCTCCCTCTGATTCCCCACCTCTGATTCCCCTCCTCTGATTCCCTGCCTCAAATTCCCTGCCTCTGATTCCCCGCCTCTGATTCCCCGCCTCTGATTCCCCTCCTCTGATTCCCTGCCTCTGATTCTCTGCCTCTGATTCCCTGCCTCTGATTCCCCGCCTCTGATTCCCTGCCACTGATTCCCTGCCTCTGATTCCCTGCCTCTGATTCCGCGCCTCTGATTCCACGCCTCTCTTTCCGTGTCTCTGATTCCCCACCTCTGATTCCCTGCCTCTGATACCCTGCCTCTCATTCCCTGCCTCTATTTCCGTGCATCTTTCTCTGCATCTTGTTTCCCACATCTCATTTCCCCCCTCTGATAAACCGCCTCTGATTCCATGCCTGAAATTCCCTGCCTCAGATTCCCCGCCTCTGATTCCCCGCCTCTGATTCCCGCCTCAGATTCCCTGCCTCTGATTCCCTGCCGCTGATTCCCTGCATCTGATTCCCTGCCTCTGAATCCCCGCCTCCGATTCCGCACCCACGTTTCTCCGTCTCTGTTGCTCTGCCTCTTATTTGCTGGCTCAGTTTCGCCGGCTCTGATTCCGCACCTCTGATTCCACGCCTCTCTTTCCGTGTCTCTGATTCCCCGCCTCTGATTCCCTGCCTCTGATACCCTGCCTCTCTTTCGCTGCCTCTATTTCCGTGCCTCTTTCTCTGCATCTCGTTTCCCACATCTCATTTCCCCCCTCTGATAACCCGCCTCAGATTCCCCGCCTCATATTCCCCGCCTCAGATTCCCTGCCTCATATTCCCTGCCTCAGATTCCCTTCATCTTATTCCCTTCATCTGATTCCCTGCCTCTGATTCCCCACCTCTGATTCCCCGCCTCTAACTCCCCGCCTCTTATTCCCCGCTTCTGATTCCCCACCTCAGATTCCCTGCCTTAGTTTCCCTGCCTCAGATTCCCTGCCTCTGACTCCCCGCATCTGATTCCCCGCTTCTGATTCCCCGCCTCTGATTCGCCGCCTCTGATTCCCCGCCTCTGATTCCCCGCCTCTGATTCCCCGCCTCTTATGACCCGCCTCTGATTCCCCGCCTCAGATTCCCCGGCTCTGATTCCCCGCCTCTGATTCCCCGCCTCAGATTCCCCGGCTCTGATTCCCCGCCTCAGATTCCCCGCCTCAGATTCCCTGCCTCAGATTCCCTGCCTCAGATTCCCCGACTCAGATTCCCCGCCTCTGATTCCCCGCCTCTTATGACCCGCCTCTGATTCCCCGCCTCAGATTCCCCGACTCAGATTCCCCGCCTCAGATTCCCCGCCTCAGATTCCCTGCCTCAGATTCCCTGCCTCAGATTCCCCGACTCAGATTCCCCGCCTCAGATTCCCCGCCTCAGATTCCCTGCCTCAGATTCCCTGCCTCAGATTCCCTGCCTCAGATTCCCTGCCTCAGATTCCCTTCATCTGATTCCCTTCATTTGATTCCCTGCGTCTGATTCCCGGCCTCTGATTCCCCGCCTCTGATTCCCCGCCTCTGATTCCCCACCTCTGATTCCCTGCCTCTGATTCCCTGGCTCAGATTCCCTGCTTCAGATTCCCTGCCTCAGATTCCCTGCCACTGATTCCCCGCATCTGATTCCCCGCCTCTGATTCCCCGCTTCTGATTCCCGCCTCTGAATCCCTGCCTCTGATTCCCCGCCTCTGAATCCCCGCCTCTGATTCCTCGCCTCTGATTCCCTGCCTGAGATTCCCCAGCTCTGATTCCATGCCTCAGATTCCCTGCCTCAGATTCCCTGCCTCCGATTCCCCGCCTCTGATTCCGCGCCTATGATTCCCCGCCTCTGATTCCCAGCCTCTGAATCCCCACCTCTGAATCCCCGCCTCTGATTCCCCGCCTCTGATTCCCCGCCTCTGATTCCACGCCACTGATTCCCCGCCTCTGATTCCAGGCCTCTTATTCCCCGCCTCTGATTCCCCACCTCTGATTGCCTGCCACTGATTGCCCGCCTCTGAATCCCCGCCTCTGATTCCCCGCCTCTGATTCCCCACCTCTGTCTGTATGCCTCTATTTCGCCTCCGCTTTTTCCCCTACACTTTTTCCGCGCCTCTCTTTCCCTCCCTCAATTTCAACAACTCTGTTTGATCTGTTCTGTGTACCTCATTTTCAACACACAAATTCCAACCACTATGTTTCACCCATCACTTTCCCCGCCTCTATTTCTCCGCCTATGTTTACCCACCTCTGTTTACCCACCTGTTTCACCGCCTCTGATTCCCCGCCTATGATTCCCCACCTCTGTCTCTACGCCTCTCTTTCGCCTCCACTCTTTCCCCTCCACTCTTTCCGTGCCTGTCTTTCCCTCCCTCAATTTCAACAACACTGTTTGATCTGTTTTGTGTACCTCATTTTAAACACACAAGTTCCAACCACTATGTTTTGCCCGCCTCTTTTCCCGCCTCTATTTATCCACCTATGTTTACCTGCCTCTGTTTACCCGCCTGTTTCCCCGCCTCTGATTCCCCACCTTTCATTCCCCGCCTCTCTTTCCCTGCCTCTATTTTCGCGCCTCTTTCACTGCCTCTCTTTCCTCACATCTCTTTTCCTCCCGCTGATTCCCCGCCTCTGATTCCCCGCCTCTGATTCCCTGCCTCTGATTCCCCGCCTCAGATTCCCTGCCTCAGATTCCCTGCCTCAGATTCCCTGCCTCAGATTCCCTGCCTCTGATTCCCCGCCTCTGATTCCCCGCCTCTTATTCCCCGCCTCTGATTCCCCGCCTCTGATTCCCCGCCTCTGATGCCCTGCCTCAGATTCCCCGGCTCTGATTCCCTGCATCAGCTTCCCTGCCTCATATTCCCTGCCTCTGATTCCCCTCCTCTGATTCCCTGCCTCTGATTCCCCGCCTCTGATTCCCTGCCTCAGATTCCCTGCCTCAGATTCCCTGCCTCAGATTCCCTGCCTCTGATTCCCCGCATCTGATTCCCCGCCTCTGATTCCCCGCCTCTGATTCCTCGCATCTGATTCCCCGCCTCTGATTCCCCACCTCTGATTCCACGCCTCTGATTCCCCGCCTCTGATTCCCCGCCTCAGATTCCCCAGCTCTGATTCCCCGCCTCAGATTCCCCAGCTCTGATTCCCTGCCTCAGATTCCCTGCCTCAGATTCCCTGCGTCCGATTCCCCGCCTCTGATTCCTCGCCTCTGATTCCCCGCCTCTGATTCCCTGCCTCTGATTCCCTGCCTCTGATCCCGGGCCTCTGATTCCACGCCTCTCTTTCCGTGTCTCTGATTCCCCGCCTCTGATTCCCTGCCTCTGATACCCTGCCTCTCATTCCCTGCCTCTATTTCCGTGCATCTTTCTCTGCATCTTTTTTCCCACATCTCATTTCCCCCCTCTGATAACCCGCCTCTGATTCCATGCCTGTGATTCCCTGCCTCAGATTCCCCGCCTCAGATTCCCCGACTCAGATTCCCCGCCTCAGATTCCCCGCCTCAGATTCCCTGCCTCAGATTCCCAGCCTCAGATTCCCTGCCTCAGATTCCCTGCCTCAGATTCCCTGCCTCAGATTCCCTGCGTCCGATTCCCCGCCTCTGATTCCCCGCCTCTGATTCCCCGCCTCTGATTCCCCGCCTCTGATTCCCCACCTCTGATTCCCTGCCTCAGATTCCCTGGCTCAGATTCCCTGCTTCAGATTCGCTGCCTCAGATTCCCTGCCTCAGATTCCCTGCCACTGATTCCCCGCATCTGATTCCCCGCCTCTGATTCCCCGCTTCTGATTCCCGCCTCTGATTCCCTGCCTCTGATTCCCCGCCTCTGAATCCCCGCCTCTGATTCCTCGCCTCTGATTCCCTGCCTCAGATTCCCCGGCTCTGATTCCATGCCTCAGATTCCCTGCCTCAGATTCCCTGCCTCCGATTCCCCGCCTCTGATTCCGCGCCTATGATTCCCCGCCTCTGATTCCCAGCCTCTGAATCCCCACCTCTGAATCCCCTCCTCTGATTCCCTGCCTCTGATTCCCCGCCTCTGATTCCACGCCACTGATTCCCCGCCTCTGATTCCAGGCCTCTTATTCCCCGCCTCTGATTCCCCACCTCTGATTGCCTGCCACTGATTGCCCGCCTCTGATTCCCCGCCTCTGATTCCCCGCCTCTGATTCCCCACCTCTGTCTGTATTCCTCTCTTTCGCCTCCGCTTTTTCCCCTACACTTTTTCCGCGCCTCTCTTTCCCTCCCTCAATTTCAACAACTCTGTTTGATCTGTTCTGTGTACCTCATTTTCAACACACAATTTCCAACCACTATGTTTCACCCATCACTTTCCCCGCCTCTATTTCTCCGCCTATGTTTACCCACCTCTGTTTACCCACCTGTTTCACCGCCTCTGATTCCCCGCCTATGATTCCCCACCTCTGTCTCTACGCCTCTCTTTCGCCTCCACTCTTTCCCCTCCACTCTTTCCGTGCCTGTCTTTCCCTCCCTCAATTTCAACAACACTGTTTGATCTGTTTTGTGTACCTGATTTTAAACACACAAGTTCCAACCACTATGTTTTGCCCGCCTCTTTCCCCGCCTCTATTTATCCACCTATGTTTACCTGCCTCTGTTTACCCGCCTGTTTCACCGCCTCTCATTCCCCACCTCAGATTCCCCGCCTCTGATTCCCTGCCTCTGATTCCCCGGCTCTGATTCCCTGCCTCAGATTCCCTGCCTCAAATTCCCTGCCTCTGATTCCCTGCATCTGATTCCCTGCCTCTGATTCCCCGCCTCTGATTCCTCGCATCTGATTCCCCGCCTCTGATTCCCCGCCTCTGATTCCACGCCTCTGATTCCCCGCCTCTGATTCCCCGCATCAGATTCTCCAGCTCTGATTCTCTGCCTCAGATTCCCTGCCTCAGATTCCCTGCCTCCCATTCCCCGCCTCTGATTCCCCGCCTCTGATTCCCCGCCTCTGATTCCCCGCCTCTGAATCCCAGCCTCTGAATCCCCTCCTCTGATTCCCCGCCTCTGATTCCCCGCCTCTGATTCCCCGCCTCTGAATCCCAGCCTCTGAATCCCCTCCTCTGATTCCCTGCCTCTGATTACCCGCCTCCCTTTCCGCGCAACTTTCCCGGCCTCAGTTTCCCCACATCTCTTTCCCCGCCTCAGATTCCACGCCTCTGATTCCCCGCCTCTGATTCCCCACATTTCATTCCACGCCTCTCTTTCCCTGCCTCTATTTCCGCGCCTCTTTCTCTGCCTCTCTTTCCCCACATCTCTTTTCCTCCCTCTGATTCCCCACCTCTGATTCCCCTCCTCTGATTCCCTGCCTCAAATTCCCTGCCTCTGATTCCCCGCCTCTGATTCCCCGCCTCTGATTCCCCTCCTCTGATTCCCTGCCTCTGATTCTCTGCCTCTGATTCCCTGCCTCTGATTCCCCGCCTCTGATTCCCTGCCACTGATTCCCTGCCTCTGATTCCCTGCCTCTGATTCCGCGCCTCTGATTCCACGCCTCTCTTTCCGTGTCTCTGATTCCCCACCTCTGATTCCCTGCCTCTGATACCCTGCCTCTCATTCCCTGCCTCTATTTCCGTGCATCTTTCTCTGCATCTTGTTTCCCACATCTCATTTCCCCCCTCTGATAAACCGCCTCTGATTCCATGCCTGTGATTCCCTGCCTCAGATTCCACGCCTCTGATTCCCCGCCTCTGATTCCCGCCTCAGATTCCCTGCCTCTGATTCCCTGCCTCTGATTCCCTGCATCTGATTCCCTGCCTCTGAATCCCCGCCTCCGATTCCGCACCCACGTTTCTCCGTCTCTGTTGCTCTGCCTCTTATTTGCTGGCTCAGTTTCGCCGGCTCTGATTCCGCACCTCTGATTCCACGCCTCTCTTTCCGTGTCTCTGATTCCCCGCCTCTGATTCCCTGCCTCTGATACCCTGCCTCTCTTTCGCTGCCTCTATTTCCGTGCCTCTTTCTCTGCATCTCGTTTCCCACATCTCATTTCCGCCCTCTGATAACCCGCCTCAGATTCCCCGCCTCATATTCCCTGCCTCAGATTCCCTGCCTCAGATTCCCTGCCTCAGATTCCCTTCATCTTATTCCCTTCATCTGATTCCCTGCCTCTGATTCCCCACCTCTGATTCCCCTCCTCTAACTACCCGCCTCTGATTCCCCACTTCTGATTCCCCACCTCAGATTCCCTGCCTTAGTTTCCCTGCCTCAGATTCCCTGCCTCTGACTCCCCGCATCTGATTCCCCGCTTCTGATTCCCCACCTCTGATTCGCCGCCTCTGATTCCCCGCCTCTGATTCCCCGCCTCTGATTCCCCGCCTCTTATGACCCACCTCTGATTCCCCGCCTCAGATTCGCCGGCTCTGATTCCCTGCCTCAGATTCCCTGCCTCTGATACCCTGCCTCTCTTTGCCTGCCTCTATATCCGTGCCTCTTTCTCTGCATCTCGTTTACCACATCTCATTTCCCCCCACTGATAACCCGCCTCTGATTCCCCGCCTCTGATTCCCCGCCTCTGATTCCCTGCCTCTAATTCCCCGCCTCTGATTCCCCACCTCTGATTCCCCACCTCTGATTCCCCGCCTCTGATTCCCCGCCTCTGATTCCCCACCTCAGATTTCCCGGCTCTGATTCCCTGCCTCAGATTCCCTGCGACAGATTCCCTGCCTCAGATTCCCTGCCTCTGATTCCCCGCATCTTATTCCCCACCTCTTATTCCCCGCCTCAGAATCCCCGGCTCTGATTCCCTGCCTCAGATTCCCTGCCTCAAATTCCCTGCCTCTGATTCCCCACATCTGATTCCCCGCCTGTGATTCCCCGCCTCTGATTCCTCGCATCCGATTCCCAGCCTCTGATTCCCCGCCTCTGATTCCACGCCTCTGATTCCCCGCCTCTGATTCCCCGCCTCAGATTCCCCAGCTCTGATTCCCTGCCTCAGATTCCCTGCCTCAGATTCCCTGCCTCCGATTCCCCGCCTCTGATTCCCCGCCTCTGATACCCCGCCTCTGATTCCCCGCATCTGAATCCCAGCCTCTGAATCCCCGCCTCTGATTCCCCGCCTCTGTTTCCCCGCCTCGGATTCCCCGCATCTGATTACCCGCCTCCCTTTACGCGCAACTTTCCCGGCCTCCGTTTCCCCTCATCTCTTTCCCCGCCTCAGATTCCACGCCTCTGATTCCCCGCCTCTGATTCCCCACCTTATATTCCCCGCCTCTCTTTCCCTGCCTCTATTTCCGCGCCTCTTTCTCTGCCTCTCTTTCCCCACATCTCTTTTCTTCCCTCTGATTCCCCGCCTCTGATTCCCCTCCTCTGATTCCCTGCCTCTGATTCCCTGACTCTGATTCCCCGCCTCTGATTCCCCGCCTCTGATTCCCCTCCTCTGATTCCCTGCCTCTATTTCCGCGCCTCTTATTCACTGCCTCTGATTCCCTGCCTCTGATTCCCCGCCTCTGATTCCCCTCCTCTGATTCCCTGCCTCTGATTCCCTGCCTCTGATTCCCTGCCTCTGATTCCCCGCCTCTGATTCCCTGCCTCTGATTCCCTGCCTCTGATTCCCTGCCTCTTATTCACTGCCTCTGATTCCCCGCCTCAGATTCCCCGCCTCTGATTCCCCTCCTCTGATTCCCTGCCTCTGATTCCCTGCCTCTGATTCCCTGCCTCTGAATCCCCGCCTCTGATTCCCTGCCTCTGATTCCCTGCCTCTGATTCCCTGCCTCTGATTCCCTCCCTCTGATCCCGGGCCTCTGATTCTACGCCTCTCTTTCAGTGTCTCTGATTCCGTGCCTCTGATACCCTGCCTCTCATTCCCTGCCTCTATTTCCGTGCATCTTTCTCTGCATCTTGTTTCCCACATCTCATTTCCCCCCTCTGATAACCCGCCTCTGATTCCATGCCTGTGATTCCCTGCCTCAGATTCCCCGCCTCAGATTCCCCGACTCAGATTCCCCGCCTCAGATTCCCCGCCTCAGATTCCCTGCCTCAGATTCCCTGCCTCAGATTCCCCGACTCAGATTCCCCGCCTCAGATTCCCTGCCTCAGATTCCCTGCCTCAGATTCCCTGCCTCAGATTCCCTTCATCTGATTCCCTTCATTTGATTCCCTGCGTCTGATTCCCGGCCTCTGATTCCCCGCCTCTGATTCCCCGCCTCTGATTCCCCACCTCTGATTCCCTGCCTCAGATTCCCTGGCTCAGATTCCCTGCTTCAGATTCCCTGCCTCAGATTCCCTGCCACTGATTCCCCGCATCTGATTCCCCGCCTCTGATTCCCCGCTTCTGATTCCCGCCTCTGATTCCCTGCCTCTGATTCCCCGCCTCTGAATCCCCGCCTCTGATTCCTCGCCTCTGATTCCCTGCCTCAGATTCCCCGGCTCTGATTCCATGCCTCAGATTCCCTGCCTCAGATTCCCTGCCTCCGATTCCCCGCCTCTGATTCCGCGCCTATGATTCCCCGCCTCTGATTCCCAGCCTCTGAATCCCCACCTCTGAATCCCCTCCTCTGATTCCCCGCTTCTGATTCCCCGCCTCTGATTCCACGCCACTGATTCCCCGCCTCTGATTCCAGGCCTCTTATTCCCCGCCTCTGATTCCCCACCTCTGATTGCCTGCCACTGATTGCCCGCCTCTGAATCCCCGCCTCTGATTCCCCGCCTCTGTCTGTATGCCTCTATTTCGCCTCCGCTTTTTCCCCTACACTTTTTCCGCGCCTCTCTTTCCCTCCCTCAATTTCAACAACTCTGTTTGATCTGTTCTGTGTACCTCATTTTCAACACACAATTTCCAACCACTATGTTTCACCCATCACTTTCCCCGCCTCTATTTCTCCGCCTATGTTTACCCACCTCTGTTTACCCACCTGTTTCACCGCCTCTGATTCCCCGCCTATGATTCCCCACCTCTGTCTCTACGCCTCTCTTTCGCCTCCACTCTTTCCCCTCCACTCTTTCCGTGCCTCTCTTTCCCTCCCTCAATTTCAACAACACTGTTTGATCTGTTTTGTGTACCTGATTTTAAACACACAAGTTCCAACCACTATGTTTTGCCCGCCTCTTTTCCCGCCTCTATTTATCCACCTATGTTTACCTGCCTCTGTTTACCCGCCTGTTTCCCCGCCTCTGATTCCCCACCTTTCATTCCCCGCCTCTCTTTCCCTGCCTCTATTTTCGCGCCTCTTTCACTGCCTCTCTTTCCTCACATCTCTTTTCCTCCCGCTGATTCCCCGCCTCTGATTCCCCGCCTCTGATTCCCTGCCTCTGATTCCCCGCCTCAGATTCCCCGCCTCAGATTCCCTGCCTCAGATTCCCTGCCTCAGATTCCCTGCCTCAGATTCCCTGCCTCTGATTCCCCGCCTCTCTTTCCGTGTCTCTGATTCCCTGCCTCTGATACCCTGCCTCTCATTCCCTGCCTCTATTTCCGTGCATCTTTCTCTGCATCTTGTTTCCCACATCTCATTTCCCCCCTCTGATAACCCGCCTCTGATTCCATGCCTGTGATTCCCTGCCTCAGATTCCCCGCCTCAGATTCCCCGACTCAGATTCCCCGCCTCAGATTCCCCGCCTCAGATTCCCTGCCTCAGATACCCTGCCTCAGATTCCTTGCCTCAGATTCCCTGCCTCAGATTCCCTTCATCTGATTCCCTTCATTTGATTCCCTGCGTCTGATTCCCGGCCTCTGATTCCCCGCCTCTGATTCCCCGCCTCTGATTCCCCACCTCTGATTCCCTGCCTCAGATTCCCTGGCTCAGATTCCCTGCTTCAGATTCGCTGCCTCAGATTCCCTGCCACTGATTCCCCGCATCTGATTCCCCGCCTCTGATTCCCCGCTTCTGATTCCCGCCTCTGATTCCCTGCCTCTGATTCCCCGCCTCTGAATCCCCGCCTCTGATTCCTCGCCTCTGATTCCCTGCCTCAGATTCCCCGGCTCTGATTCCATGCCTCAGATTCCCTGCCTCAGATTCCCTGCCTCCGATTCCCCGCCTCTGATTCCGCGCCTATGATTCCCCGCCTCTGATTCCCAGCCTCTGAATCCCCACCTCTGAATCCCCTCCTCTGATTCCCTGCCTCTGATTCCCCGCCTCTGATTCCACGCTACTGATTCCCCGCCTCTGATTCCAGGCCTCTTATTCCCCGCCTCTGATTCCCCACCTCTGATTGCCTGCCACTGATTGCCCGCCTCTGATTCCCCGCCTCTGATTCCCCGCCTCTGATTCCCCACCTCTGTCTGTATGCCTCTCTTTCGCCTCCGCTTTTTCCCCTACACTTTTTCCGCGCCTCTCTTTCCCTCCCTCAATTTCAACAACTCTGTTTGATCTGTTCTGTGTACCTCATTTTCAACACACAATTTCCAACCACTATGTTTCACCCATCACTTTCCCCGCCTCTATTTCTCCGCCTATGTTTACCCACCTCTGTTTACCCACCTGTTTCACCGCCTCTGATTCCCCGCCTATGATTCCCCACCTCTGTCTCTACGCCTCTCTTTCGCCTCCACTCTTTCCCCTCCACTCTTTCCGTGCCTGTCTTTCCCTCCCTCAATTTCAACAACACTGTTTGATCTGTTTTGTGTACCTGATTTTAAACACACAAGTTCCAACCACTATGTTTTGCCCGCCTCTTTCCCCGCCTCTATTTATCCACCTATGTTTACCTGCCTCTGTTTACCCGCCTGTTTCCCCGCCTCTGATTCCCCACCTTTCATTCCCCGCCTCTCTTTCCCTGCCTCTATTTTCGCGCCTCTTTCACTGCCTCTCTTTCCTCACATCTCTTTTCCTCCCGCTGATTCCCCGCCTCTGATTCCCCGCCTCTGATTCCCTGCCTCTGATTCCCCGCCTCAGATTCCCCGCCTCAGATTCCCTGCCTCAGATTCCCTGCCTCAGATTCCCTGCCTCAGATTCCCTGCCTCTGATTCCCCGCCTCTCTTTCCGTGTCTCTGATTCCCTGCCTCTGATACCCTGCCTCTCATTCCCTGCCTCTATTTCCGTGCATCTTTCTCTGCATCTTGTTTCCCACATCTCATTTCCCCCCTCTGATAACCCGCCTCTGATTCCATGCCTGTGATTCCCTGCCTCAGATTCCCCGCCTCAGATTCCCCGACTCAGATTCCCCGCCTCAGATTCCCCGCCTCAGATTCCCTGCCTCAGATACCCTGCCTCAGATTCCTTGCCTCAGATTCCCTGCCTCAGATTCCCTTCATCTGATTCCCTTCATTTGATTCCCTGCGTCTGATTCCCGGCCTCTGATTCCCCGCCTCTGATTCCCCGCCTCTGATTCCCCACCTCTGATTCCCTGCCTCAGATTCCCTGGCTCAGATTCCCTGCTTCAGATTCGCTGCCTCAGATTCCCTGCCACTGATTCCCCGCATCTGATTCCCCGCCTCTGATTCCCCGCTTCTGATTCCCGCCTCTGATTCCCTGCCTCTGATTCCCCGCCTCTGAATCCCCGCCTCTGATTCCTCGCCTCTGATTCCCTGCCTCAGATTCCCCGGCTCTGATTCCATGCCTCAGATTCCCTGCCTCAGATTCCCTGCCTCCGATTCCCCGCCTCTGATTCCGCGCCTATGATTCCCCGCCTCTGATTCCCAGCCTCTGAATCCCCACCTCTGAATCCCCTCCTCTGATTCCCTGCCTCTGATTCCCCGCCTCTGATTCCACGCTACTGATTCCCCGCCTCTGATTCCAGGCCTCTTATTCCCCGCCTCTGATTCCCCACCTCTGATTGCCTGCCACTGATTGCCCGCCTCTGATTCCCCGCCTCTGATTCCCCGCCTCTGATTCCCCACCTCTGTCTGTATGCCTCTCTTTCACCTCCGCTTTTTCCCCTACACTTTTTCCGCGCCTCTCTTTCCCTCCCTCAATTTCAACAACTCTGTTTGATCTGTTCTGTGTACCTCATTTTCAACACACAATTTCCAACCACTATGTTTCACCCATCACTTTCCCCGCCTCTATTTCTCCGCCTATGTTTACCCACCTCTGTTTACCCACCTATTTCACCGCCTCTGATTCCCCGCCTATGATTCCCCACCTCTGTCTCTACGCCTCTCTTTCGCCTCCACTCTTTCCCCTCCACTCTTTCCGTGCCTGTCTTTCCCTCCCTCAATTTCAACAACACTGTTTGATCTGTTTTGTGTACCTGATTTTAAACACACAAGTTCCAACCACTATGTTTTGCCCGCCTCTTTCCCCGCCTCTATTTATCCACCTATGTTTACCTGCCTCTGTTTACCCGCCTGTTTCACCGCCTCTCATTCCCCACCTCAGATTCCCCGCCTCTGATTCCCTGCCTCTGATTCCCCGGCTCTGATTCCCTGCCTCAGATTCCCTGCCTCAAATTCCCTGCCTCTGATTCCCTGCATCTGATTCCCCGCCTCTGATTCCCCGCCTCTGATTCCTCGCATCTGATTTCCCGCCTCTGATTCCCTGCCTCAGATTCCCTGCCTCCCATTCCCCGCCTCTGATTCCCCGCCTCTGATTCCCCGCCTCTGTTTCCCCGACTCTGATTCCCCGTCTCTGATTCCCTGCCTCTGATTACCCGCCTCCCTTTCCGCGCAACTTTCACGGCCTCAGTTTCCCCACATCTCTTTCCCCGCCTCAGATTCCACGCCTCTGATTCCCCGCCTCTGATTCCCCACATTTCATTCCACGCCTCTCTTTCCCTGCCTCTATTTCCGCGCCTCTTTCTCTGCCTCTCTTTCCCCACATCTCTTTTCCTCCCTCTGATTCCCCACCTCTGATTCCCCTCCTCTGATTCCCTGCCTCAAATTTCCTGCCTCTGATTCCCCGCCTCTGATTCCCCGCCTCTGATTCCCCTCCTCTGATTCCCTGCCTCTGATTCTCTGCCTCTGATTCCCTGCCTCTGATTCCCCGCCTCTGATTCCCTGCCACTGATTCCCTGCCTCTGATTCCCTGCCTCTGATTCCGTGCCTCTGATTCCACGCCTCTCTTTCCGTGTCTCTGATTCCCCGCCTCTGATTCCCTGCCTCTGATACCCTGCCTCTCATTCGCTGCCTCTATTTCCGTGCATCTTTCTCTGCATCTTGTTTCCCACATCTCATTTTCCCCCTCTGATAAACCGCCTCTGATTCCATGCCTGTGATTCCCTGCCTCAGATTCCCCGCCTCTGATTCCCCGCCTCTGATTCCCACCTCAGATTCCCTGCCTCTGATTCCCTGCCTCTGATTCCCTGCATCTGATTCCCTGCCTCTGAATCCCCGCCTCCGATTCCGCACCCACGTTTCTCCGTCTCTGTTGCTCTGCCTCTTATTTGCTGGCTCAGTTTCGCCGGCTCTGATTCCGCATCTCTGATTCCACGCCTCTCTTTCCGTGTCTCTGATTCCCCGCCTCTGATTCCCTGCCTCTGATACCCTGCCTCTCTTTCGCTGCCTCTATTTCCGTGCCTCTTTCTCTGCATCTCGTTTCCCACATCTCATTTCCCCCCTCTGATAACCCGCCTCAGATTCCCCGCCTCAGATTCCCCGCCTCATATTCCCCGCCTCAGATTCCCTGCCTCAGATTCCCTGCCTCAGATTCCCTTCATCTTATTCCCTTCATCTGATTCCCTGCCTCTGATTCCCCACCTCTGATTCCCCGCCTCTAACTACCCGCCTCTGATTCCCCACTTCTGATTCCCCACCTCAGATTCCCTGCCTTAGTTTCCCTGCCTCAGATTCCCTGCCTCTGACTCCCCGCATCTGATTCCCCGCTTCTGATTCCCCACCTCTGATTCGCCGCCTCTGATTCCCCGCCTCTGATTCCCCGCCTCTGATTCCCCGCCTCTTATGACCCACCTCTGATTCCCCGCCTCAGATTCCCCGGCTCTGATTCCCTGCCTCAGATTCCCTGCCTCTGATACCCTGCCTCTCTTTGCCTGCCTCTATATCCGTGCCTCTTTCTCTGCATCTCGTTTACCACATCTCATTTCCCCCCACTGATAACCCGCCTCTGATTCCCCGCCTCTGATTCCCCGCCTCTGATTCCCTGCCTCTAATTCCCCGCCTCTGATTCCCCACCTCTGATTCCCCACCTCTGATTCCCCGCCTCTGATTCCCCGCCTCTGATTCCCCACCTCAGATTTCCCGGCTCTGATTCCCTGCCTCAGATTCCCTGCGACAGATTCCCTGCCTCAGATTCCCTGCCTCTGATTCCCCGCCTCTTATTCCCCACCTCTTATTCCCCGCCTCAGAATCCCCGGCTCTGATTCCCTGCCTCAGATTCCCTGCCTCAAATTCCCTGCCTCTGATTCCCCACATCTGATTCCCCGCCTGTGATTCCCCGCCTCTGATTCCTCGCATCCGATTCCCAGCCTCTGATTCCCCGCCTCTGATTCCACGCCTCTGATTCCCCGCCTCTGATTCCCCGCCTCAGATTCCCCAGCTCTGATTCCCTGCCTCAGATTCCCTGCCTCAGATTCCCTGCCTCCGATTCCCCGCCTCTGATTCCCCGCCTCTGATACCCCGCCTCTGATTCCCCGCATCTGAATCCCAGCCTCTGAATCCCCGCCTCTGATTCCCCGCCTCTGTTTCCCCGCCTCGGATTCCCCGCATCTGATTACCCGCCTCCCTTTACGCGCAACTTTCCCGGCCTCCGTTTCTCCTCATCTCTTTCCCCGCCTCAGATTCCACGCCTCTGATTCCCCGCCTCTGATTCCCCACCTTATATTCCCCGCCTCTCTTTCCCTGCCTCTATTTCCGCGCCTCTTTCTCTGCCTCTCTTTCCCCACATCTCTTTTCTTCCCTCTGATTCCCCACCTCTGATTCCCCTCCTCTGATTCCCTGCCTCTGATTCCCTGACTCTGATTCCCCGCCTCTGATTCCCCGCCTCTGATTCCCCTCCTCTGATTCCCTGCCTCTATTTCCGCGCCTCTTATTCACTGCCTCTGATTCCCCGCCTCTGATTCCCCGCCTCTGATTCCCCGCCTCTGATTCCCTGCCTCTTATTCACTGCCTCTGATTCCCCGCCTCAGATTCCCCGCCTCTGATTCCCCTCCTCTGATTCCCTGCCTCTGATTCCCTGCCTCTGATTCCCTGCCTCTGAATCCCCGCCTCTGATTCCCTGCCTCTGATTCCCTGCCTCTGATTCCCTGCCTCTGATTCCCTCCCTCTGATCCCGGGCCTCTGATTCTACGCCTCTCTTTCAGTGTCTCTGATTCCGTGCCTCTGATACCCTGCCTCTCATTCCCTGCCTCTATTTCCGTGCATCTTTCTCTGCATCTTGTTTCCCACATCTCATTTCCCCCCTCTGATAACCCGCCTCTGATTCCATGCCTGTGATTCCCTGCCTCAGATTCCCCGCCTCAGATTCCCCGACTCAGATTCCCCGCCTCAGATTCCCCGCCTCAGATTCCCTGCCTCAGATTCCCTGCCTCAGATTCCCCGACTCAGATTCCCCGCCTCAGATTCCCTGCCTCAGATTCCCTGCCTCAGATTCCCTGCCTCAGATTCCCTTCATCTGATTCCCTTCATTTGATTCCCTGCGTCTGATTCCCGGCCTCTGATTCCCCGCCTCTGATTCCCCGCCTCTGATTCCCCACCTCTGATTCCCTGCCTCAGATTCCCTGGCTCAGATTCCCTGCTTCAGATTCCCTGCCTCAGATTCCCTGCCACTGATTCCCCGCATCTGATTCCCCGCCTCTGATTCCCCGCTTCTGATTCCCGCCTCTGATTCCCTGCCTCTGATTCCCCGCCTCTGAATCCCCGCCTCTGATTCCTCGCCTCTGATTCCCTGCCTCAGATTCCCCGGCTCTGATTCCATGCCTCAGATTCCCTGCCTCAGATTCCCTGCCTCCGATTCCCCGCCTCTGATTCCGCGCCTATGATTCCCCGCCTCTGATTCCCAGCCTCTGAATCCCCACCTCTGAATCCCCTCCTCTGATTCCCCGCTTCTGATTCCCCGCCTCTGATTCCACGCCACTGATTCCCCGCCTCTGATTCCAGGCCTCTTATTCCCCGCCTCTGATTCCCCACCTCTGATTGCCTGCCACTGATTGCCCGCCTCTGAATCCCCGCCTCTGATTCCCCGCCTCTGTCTGTATGCCTCTATTTCGCCTCCGCTTTTTCCCCTACACTTTTTCCGCGCCTCTCTTTCCCTCCCTCAATTTCAACAACTCTGTTTGATCTGTTCTGTGTACCTCATTTTCAACACACAATTTCCAACCACTATGTTTCACCCATCACTTTCCCCGCCTCTATTTCTCCGCCTATGTTTACCCACCTCTGTTTACCCACCTGTTTCACCGCCTCTGATTCCCCGCCTATGATTCCCCACCTCTGTCTCTACGCCTCTCTTTCGCCTCCACTCTTTCCCCTCCACTCTTTCCGTGCCTGTCTTTCCCTCCCTCAATTTCAACAACACTGTTTGATCTGTTTTGTGTACCTGATTTTAAACACACAAGTTCCAACCACTATGTTTTGCCCGCCTCTTTTCCCGCCTCTATTTATCCACCTATGTTTACCTGCCTCTGTTTACCCGCCTGTTTCCCCGCCTCTGATTCCCCACCTTTCATTCCCCGCCTCTCTTTCCCTGCCTCTATTTTCGCGCCTCTTTCACTGCCTCTCTTTCCTCACATCTCTTTTCCTCCCGCTGATTCCCCGCCTCTGATTCCCCGCCTCTGATTCCCTGCCTCTGATTCCCCGCCTCAGATTCCCCGCCTCAGATTCCCTGCCTCAGATTCCCTGCCTCAGATTCCCTGCCTCAGATTCCCTGCCTCTGATTCCCCGCCTCTCTTTCCGTGTCTCTGATTCCCTGCCTCTGATACCCTGCCTCTCATTCCCTGCCTCTATTTCCGTGCATCTTTCTCTGCATCTTGTTTCCCACATCTCATTTCCCCCCTCTGATAACCCGCCTCTGATTCCATGCCTGTGATTCCCTGCCTCAGATTCCCCGCCTCAGATTCCCCGACTCAGATTCCCCGCCTCAGATTCCCCGCCTCAGATTCCCTGCCTCAGATACCCTGCCTCAGATTCCTTGCCTCAGATTCCCTGCCTCAGATTCCCTTCATCTGATTCCCTTCATTTGATTCCCTGCGTCTGATTCCCGGCCTCTGATTCCCCGCCTCTGATTCCCCGCCTCTGATTCCCCACCTCTGATTCCCTGCCTCAGATTCCCTGGCTCAGATTCCCTGCTTCAGATTCGCTGCCTCAGATTCCCTGCCACTGATTCCCCGCATCTGATTCCCCGCCTCTGATTCCCCGCTTCTGATTCCCGCCTCTGATTCCCTGCCTCTGATTCCCCGCCTCTGAATCCCCGCCTCTGATTCCTCGCCTCTGATTCCCTGCCTCAGATTCCCCGGCTCTGATTCCATGCCTCAGATTCCCTGCCTCAGATTCCCTGCCTCCGATTCCCCGCCTCTGATTCCGCGCCTATGATTCCCCGCCTCTGATTCCCAGCCTCTGAATCCCCACCTCTGAATCCCCTCCTCTGATTCCCTGCCTCTGATTCCCCGCCTCTGATTCCACGCTACTGATTCCCCGCCTCTGATTCCAGGCCTCTTATTCCCCGCCTCTGATTCCCCACCTCTGATTGCCTGCCACTGATTGCCCGCCTCTGATTCCCCGCCTCTGATTCCCCGCCTCTGATTCCCCACCTCTGTCTGTATGCCTCTCTTTCGCCTCCGCTTTTTCCCCTACACTTTTTCCGCGCCTCTCTTTCCCTCCCTCAATTTCAACAACTCTGTTTGATCTGTTCTGTGTACCTCATTTTCAACACACAATTTCCAACCACTATGTTTCACCCATCACTTTCCCCGCCTCTATTTCTCCGCCTATGTTTACCCACCTCTGTTTACCCACCTGTTTCACCGCCTCTGATTCCCCGCCTATGATTCCCCACCTCTGTCTCTACGCCTCTCTTTCGCCTCCACTCTTTCCCCTCCACTCTTTCCGTGCCTGTCTTTCCCTCCCTCAATTTCAACAACACTGTTTGATCTGTTTTGTGTACCTGATTTTAAACACACAAGTTCCAACCACTATGTTTTGCCCGCCTCTTTCCCCGCCTCTATTTATCCACCTATGTTTACCTGCCTCTGTTTACCCGCCTGTTTCCCCGCCTCTGATTCCCCACCTTTCATTCCCCGCCTCTCTTTCCCTGCCTCTATTTTCGCGCCTCTTTCACTGCCTC